>NC_054469.1:86973747-88223747 GCF_017639515.1 Carcharodon carcharias | reverse complement strand
TGGGGCATTATCTTATGAGGAAAGATTAGATAGGCTGGGCTTGTATCTATTGGAGTTTTGAAAAATGAGAGACCATCTTATTGAAACATATACTTTCCTGCAGGCAATTAGCAGGGTGGGTGCTGAAAGGATGTTTCCCCTTGTGGGAGACTAGGACTAGGGGACACAGTTTAAAAATAAGGGCTTTCCCATTCAAGACAGAGATGAGGTTAATTTTTTTCTCTCAGAGGGTCATGAACCTTTGGCACACTCTTCTGCAGAGTGTGGAGGAGGCAGGGTCAATTAATATTTTTAAGGCAGAGGTAGATAGATTCTTGACTAACAAGAGAATCAAAGGTTATTGGGTATAGGCCGGAATGTGGAATTGAGACAAAAATCAGATCTTATTGAAGGTCGGAGCAGGCATGAAGGCCAAATGCTCCTGCTCCTAATTCATATGTTTGTATGTTTGTTTGGGAGGATGTGATATCCTTAGTGACGGTGCAGAAAAAGTTTGTGAGAATGGTTCCAGGGATGAGGGACTTCAGTTATGTGGATAGGTTGGAGAAGCTGAGGCTGTTCTTCTTAGAGAAGAGAAGGTTGAGAGGAGGTTTGACACAGGTGTTCAAAATCATGTGGGGTCTGAACAGAGAAGTTAAGGAGAAACTGTTTCCATTGGTGGAAAGGTTGAGAGAGCCAGAGGACACTGACTTAAGGTGAGTGGCAAAAGAACCAAAGATGACATGAGGAAAACCATTTTTTATGGACCATTGGTTTGGGATCTGGAATGCACTGCCTGAGATTGTGACAGAGGAAGATTCAATCGCAGCTTTCAAAAGGGTATTGGATAATTACCTTAAGAGGAAAGATTTGCAAGGATACAGGGAAAAGGACAGAGAGTGGTACTCGCTGAGTTGCTCTTGCAGAGAGCCAGCATGGACACAAAGGGCCAAATAGCCTTCTACCATGCTTTAACCATTCTTTGATTCTATTCACAACTGTACTGTTCTAGCAAGGCCCACTGGATAATTGGCAGTAATGAGAAGCTTGGCTGATGTTCCTTTTCTTGTTCCAGGCTGTTGTCAATTGGAACACATCTACCATTGGTCCAATAAACTAGTGAGACAAAGGGGCAGTTGCAGAATATTACAGAAAAATATATATCATGCAAAATTGGAGGAATGTGCTTTTATAGACTAAGTCTATGATATGTTGAATGTTTTATTGGTCCAACAGTGTCATTATGATACTTCCACAATCTTTCATAGACATGTTAAATTGAGTTGTATATAAGTACTAATGAGTCAGATTAATTTGTGTCATTCTTGTTAGTACCCTGGGAAATCATGGTGCATAAACAAATTGGAAAAAAAATCTCCTTTGTTACTTGGATTTGTACTTACATCTGGAGATGATTAGGAAAATTATCTCTTTGGTTTTCACTGGGTTGTCAATTATGGGCACAAATCAGTTTATCTACTTTCTTCATCCCTTCAACAGCTTCCTGAAATCCTTTCTTTAACCTTACTTTCAATCTCTCCACTCAATTTTTTATAGCATTCCCAGGATCCATCTCTCACTTTTGTCTAGTGCTCAAACATATTTTATCTGAAGAGTGTAAATAAATGAAAGGCAAGTGAAATTATGGCATGGTACCTTATACTGCTGTTCCACTTGTCCAACATCTCAATATAAGACCATAAGACCATAAGATATAGGAGCAGAAATTAGGCCATTCAGTCCATCGAGTCTGCTCTGCCATTCAATCATAGCTGACAAGTTTCTCAACCCCATTCTTCCGCCTTCTCCCCGTAACCTTTGATCCCCTTACCTTACGTCATGGCCGGCACAAGTGGACAATATAGTGGGAATAATAATAATAATAATAATAATAATAATGAACAATAGCCATGGGACCTAAAGTGTGAGTATTCAAAAGTATGACACAAATAAATTTTACTCCCCCATGTTGTTGTCTGTTGGAAATAGATGTCCAAAGTACCTGAAGGGATCATGGGAGAAACTAAATTACACCAGTCTATCATAAATTCCTGTGATGGAAAAAAGAAACTGAAGGAAGCTGAACAGCTCCATTTTCCCTCATACTGACCATATGGCCCAGAACTTCTGTGGAGTGGCAATTACTGTTGGATTGCTGCTCCACTCCTTTTCACTTACCTTACTCTGGAGCTGCACATTTTTTGCCTGGACCTCCTAACCTCGGCACCTGAGAAATGTGCAGCGCAGTTTTTCCTGGAGTCCTTGCTGTGTAGTGCAGCAGTGTCAGGGGAAGTGAAGACATATCACCATTTTACGGCACTACCTGTTGTAAACCATACGTTTAAAGGTCCCAGCCAGGGACAGGAGAGAAGGTCAGTCTGTAAGGTAAGTGGGTGAGGGGTCAGGGTGGGTCAGGGGCGGTGGGCTGGTGGCCGGGGGGACTGGGGATGTCGGGTGGTTGGATTGTGGGAGCTCTCAGGAGTTGGGTGGTCAAGAGTGCAGATGGATGTTGGGAAGGGTTTGGGGTGTAGTTAGGGGTCAGTCTGGGGGTGGAAATGAGCACTGTCCAATCTGGGGGTGCGGGAGAGGGCAAACATTGCTGTGGGTTCTGGACTGCTTTGACACTCCAGCTGATTTACTTAAGATTTTTGTTGGTTTTATACTGGTGCATATCCTGTCCGTATCTTTTGGGGTACCTCCAGTCTCCGATTATCAGGGGACCATAAGATATGGACCAACATGTCCATCAGAGAATCCAAACATTCAGTGTAGGAGAAGTGTTTCACTTTCAGGATTGGGATAGTGATCAGCAATTAAGTGGTCTTAATACCTTTTCGTTTGCAAGTTGTTGGGGTGTTTTGATGTTTATGAAAATACATGATAATATGACTCTTCATCAAGAGATACTTGGAAAAGGCAGACCTTAGTGTCTGAAAACCTATGAAGATCTTCAAATTTCATCAACTGTATACAGTCATCTGTGGATATACCAAAACAGTCTTCTGAAATGGCTACCCAGAACAAACCATCATTTGATATGCCATGCTGAAGTCTGATCATCAATCCCAGCCTGCATGAATAGATAAATGTCTAATATTTGCAAAAAGGACATCCTATTTTATGACAGGATACGCATAGTTTGCCATTCATGCTCCAGGGACCACCCTGAGGAAAAATTTAATTCAGCCTAGAAATTGAATCATACCCAAATTCCTATTTACTATTTTTCTAAACTTGCCATTAGATTTTATTTTCCTTTCTTGCTTCCATATTATTTTGTTTTACAGTTATCCTCCTCTTTTTGTGTCACCCTATTTCCAGTGGGCTTCAATAATCAATACAACCTGAAGCTGAATCCCGTAAAATTAGACAGTGGGGAGTAAAATTCAGTCAATCATTGTTTATTGTAATTTTAGAATGAAGCAAAACATGATAATCTTGTATGTCTACAATAGCAGAACCTACATAACAAACATGGAGAGATTCCTGGTCAGCCATGTGATGTAAAGAAAATTGGTGCCTCTACCATTACTATCCATAGCTACAGACAACAACATGCATGTAAAAAGTGCATGTTTCCACAGCAATTCAGATTTTCTGGGAGTTCTGTAAAACACCACTACCACCACATGATATAACTACTCCATAATTTATCTTAATAACTGTGTATTTCTCTTTCTTTTTCAACCATGATCTTTCACTTAAAACCATGCCAGTCTTGGGGGGAGCACAGCACAGGTTCACCAGAACTTAAAAAGATTAAATTATGATGACAGGTTGCATAAACTTGGCCTGTATTCCCTCAGCCTGTATTCCTTCGAGTTTAGAATCTAACTGAAGTGTTTATAATAATACTGGCATATATTTCGCAATATGGAAGAATGCTCATATATGATCTCTCTACAAAAAAATAGGATAAATGTAAATCGGCCAATTGCCTGCCCTATTGACCAGCTCCCAAACATCTGTAAAGTGATGGAAGGGGTTATTAATAGTGCTACCAAGTGACAGCTATTAAACAACAGCCTTCTCACTGATTTAGATTCTGTCAGGAACACTCAGCTTCAGACCTCTTCACAGTCTTGATCCAGATAGAGATACAAAGTCAGAGTGCCAGAGGAGAGGTGAGACTAGCTGCCCTCAACATTATACCAGCATTCAATTGACTTTGGCACTAAAGAGCCCTAGAGAGACTGATATCAGTGGGAATCAAAGCAAAACATTCCTCTGCTTTATACTCACTACTGCATGTTCTGAGGACTTGATTTGACTGTGCAGTTGTGGAATGCTGTCCATTGCATGTTACTGAGTTGCAAAGTTTTAACATGCAAAGAAGTTAATTTTTACTTCACAAAAACAAAAACAGAATTACCTGGAAAAACTCAGCAGGTCTGGCAGCATCGGCGGAGAAGAAAAGAGTTGACGTTTCGAGTCCTCATGACCCTTCGACAGAACTTGATTTTTACTTGTTCATTATGAATGTTCATTAATCTACTTTGGAGCAAGAAAACTACTTGCAGCATTGCTAAACATGATTACCATTACGCCACCGTTTACTAATATTGTTTCTTTTTAGAATTATAAGAAAAGGTAAATATGGCTACAAATGAACAGTTACACTGCATCATTAAAATTGACCCAGTTTCAGCTTTGTATTATTGCGATCTGTGTAGTATAACCGAACAGTTCAGTCTGCTTTATTGAATCCCATTAAGCACTTCAAGGATATAGTCTCACAACTCTTTGCCTTTGGGCTGACTGCAACAATAAATTGTATTTATACAGTGCCTTTAACATAGTTAAAAACAAGTCGCAAGACGCTTCTCAGGAGCATTATTAAATAAACTTTGACATTGAGCCACACAAGATATTAGAGCAGGTGACCAAAATCTTGGTCAAAGATGTAGGTTTCCAGCAACACTTTAATGGGGGAAAGAGGGATAGAGAAACAGAGAAGTTAGGGAAAGAATTTCAGGACCTTGGCAGCTAAAGTGTGGCAATGGTGGAGCAATTAAATACTCGAAATGCTCAAGAGGCCAGAATTGAAGAAGCACAGTGGAATAGTTGTATGTCGGGAGGAGATTACAGAGAGGAGGCGGTGAGGCCATGGAGGGATTCAAAAATAAGGATAAGAATTTTAAAATTGTAGTGTTGTTTAAATAATATAGGCCAAATATAGGCCAGCGA
The DNA here is from genome assembly GCF_017639515.1 of Carcharodon carcharias. Classification (NCBI taxonomy): domain Eukaryota; kingdom Metazoa; phylum Chordata; class Chondrichthyes; order Lamniformes; family Lamnidae; genus Carcharodon; species Carcharodon carcharias. The sequence continues at coordinate 88,218,581 of NC_054469.1, read as the reverse complement.
GTGCAGGTGTGATGGGTGAATGGGAGTTGGCGTGAGTTAGGACATGAGCAGGTCTCAAGTTCATGGAGGGACGAATGTGGAAGACTGGTGTTGTAATAGCCAAGTCTAGATATCGAAATGTATGGATTAGGGTTTCAGCAGCCAATGAGCTGAGGCAGAGTGGAGTTGCCCTATGTCACAGAGGTGGAAATAAGCAGTCTTAGCGATAACCCAGATATTTTTTTTATTCATTCATGGAATGTGGGTGTCGCTGGCAAGGCCAGATTTATTGCCCATCCCTAATTGCCCTTGAAAAGGTCAGCTGCCTTTTTGAACTACTGCAGTCCATGTGATATGGGTACACTCACAGTGCTATGAAAAGTACAGTTGAAAATTCATCTCATGGTCAAATATTACAGAAAGTTGCGAATGAATTGGTTTAGCCTTAGATAGTCATCAGGGAGAGGAATAGGATTGACAGATAGGGAGTGAAGTTTGTGGCAGGAACTGAAGAAAATGGCTTTTTTCTTTCCAATTTTTCGTGGAAGAAAATTTCTACTCAGCCAGTCCTGGATTTCAGACTGGCAGACAAATAATTTTGGGACAGTGGAAAGGCTACGAGAAGTAGTAGTGAGGTAGAGCTGGGTGTTGCCTGCATATGGAAATTGACATTATGGCCCAGATTTTCACCGTGATGGAGAGGCTCTCTGTCATGGCAAAAATGGTGGGAATACTTGAAAATCACAAGTCCCACCCCCAAACAAGATAATTCCCCTCTTTGCAGGGACAGGCATGAGGGCAGAGTGCGTTTTATGTGTGTGCCATTTACGGAGGTAGTTGGCCTTTTAAATTATCAGCTGCCTCCACTGAAGTAGGGTTTTGGTAGGCCAGGCGTGTGAAAACTGACATGTGCAGAATGAAGTCAGGTAAGAGCGGGTCTGAAATTGGTGGATTCATTTGGATAGTCAGGATACATCTTTGGATCTGGTCCCAGGTCCTTTCGGGGAGGTAAGGTACCCTTTGGCAGAGGCCAGGTGTGCCTTTGGGGTGGGTCAGGTGCCCTTTGGAATTGTTAAAAATGGGCATAAATGTGCATTCAAAGTCCATAAACTCATTACTGTCAAGCTCATTGGACCTGTCAAAATCAACTGTCAAAAGTGTCAGAAGCACCTGTCGTAGGGAGCTGTCAAGGCATTTAAAAGTCCAGCCCTTAAATTCTTTGAAAAACTGTCTGGAGTGTTAAAAAAAGCCTGCTTGCTATTTCACTCTGTCTGTTGACATAAGCCTGAGAACTTACATTACTGAGCTAGTGCTGTATGACTGATTTCACAACCATCCATTATCACAGTTGGGCGCCTGCCATTTCAGTTTGACAGCTACAAGTGGTTATAGACACTTTGATGTGAGACTATGAATTCCAGTGCTAGTTGTTATAAGGGGTTGTGCACTTTATTGACATATTTGCTGTTATAAGGCTTTACTTAGTTTAAGGAATGCAAATGTTTTATGAATGACAGTGTTTTATTAATATAGTGAAGTCTGTAATAGCCATCTAGAACTTCATTTGATAGAACTTTGGTATTGCTAAAAAAAGACATTTTGCCAAAGCTTTTTTGTCTTCCACTCATCAGGACAATTGCAAGAATACCAATGTCAGGGAAAGCAACAACTTTATACTGTATGGGAAGAGAGTGCTGATTGGTTGGCAAGTGGACTCTGATTGGTAGAGGCATTACCATGGAGAATGCATCAGTTAATGGTAACTGACCGTTAACTGCCAAGCATTGTTTGAAGTTTAACCCAGGCAGCTTGACTCTGATTGGTCAAGGCATTGCCCTGAGGAATAAGCCAAAGAATGGCTATCACTTATTTTGTTTCACTGAAACAATCTCAATGTGTGTACATGTTCTTTCTGTCTGCAAAGAACAGGGCCCTGTGTATTAATATATGTAGCTTCCAGTACACACAAATGTGCCACCCTGCAAGCCCAACTGACAATCTTAAATTGGTTGTCAGTGTAATTTTTAGCAAATGTTGGCCAATTGCAGAATCACATCTAATGTTGGACACTGTCTTTCAAATTTTGCAAGCACAGGCTTGTTGGATACGGTTTGTAACTTGCCGGTTGTGAACAGCGGAAGGACTGGCTGTTTGATACGATACGCTAGCCTTTGGGATGTATGGCTTACGTACCTAGCATCACGCTGGCACTGAAATTACTCATTAGTGTGATAGGATCTATCAAGCTAGGTTTCACTCTGGGATCTGACTTGTCCAGTATTAACATCAGCTGGGATCACAACAATCAGTTAACATGGGAGCCAGGAAGAGACGGTGGATGGTCAGGAGTTCAGTGGTAACGGGGTTGAGAGAGCAGGAGGCGGGGCTCATGCAGTATGATACTAAATGCAGCAAAGTGAAGGTAAACATTTCCAAGACAGATGTTCAGACAACAGAGATAACTCTTAAACATCTATTTTAGAACTAGTGCAAGCAAACAAAGATCTGAATTTCCTGTTGGTTCCTTGTTAATACCTAACTTTCAATTAGACGAATAGTAGCACAGCACATCAATGCTTTTGTTCCATTTTAAATTAGTAAGATATTATTGTCAATATTGTTCGTTATCTATTATGAGTAAAATATTTAAATAACAGCTTTTGATGACTGCATTCTATTACCAATCAAATGTATCAGTGTTAATATGATTTTAAAGAAGTCCATTACTTAAAATTTAAATTGCTTGGTATGGGGGTGTGTGGCTTTGGTAGTGGTTGGAAATGGTGGCTTAGTATTCCGGAGACCCAGGCTAATGATCTGGGGACATGGGTTCAAATCCCTCCAAGGCAGCTGGTGAAACTTAAATTCAATTAATAAATCTGGAACATAAAGCTAGCCTCAGTGATGGTGACCATGAAACTATCATTGATTGCTGTAAGAAACCATTTGGTTCACTAATGTTCTTTAGGGAAGGAAATCTGCTGACCTATATGTGACTCAATCCACAGTAATGTAGTTGACTTTTAACTGCCCTCTGAAATGGCCTAGCAAGCCACTCAATTCAAGGGCAATTAGGGCATGGCAACAAATGCTGGCCTTCCCAGCAATGCCCATGAAAGAATAAAAAAATGGCCAAATAAAATTAGAAGTAAGTGGGTCATGAGGACTATGCAGGTGAGATTGGGGAAGCAGTTTAGCAAGAAAGAATAAAATAAAATACTGCAGATGCTGGAAATCTGAAATAAAAACAGAAAGTGCTGGAAATGTACAGCAGGTCTGGCAGTATCTGTGGAGAGAGAAACAGTTAATGTCAAGGACCTTTATTTAGAACTGAAGGGAAATAGAAATGTAATAGATTTTAAGCAAGTGAAAAGGGCAGGAGGGAGAACAAAAGGGAAGGTTTGGGATAGGGTGGAGGGCGGGAGAGATTAACTGACATTGATTTCATTGTACAAAAGGCAGGGGGAGTGGCAATGGTTGTTGTAAAGGACAAAAGGTTTGCTCAGAGTGGGTGTGAATCACAGAATAATCAACAGCTGTGTCTGAAAGCAAAAATATGATGGGGGACAGAGTTCTGAAGAACAGTCATATTCGATTCAGAATGTCATCCACAGATGCTGCCAGACCGACTAAGTATTTCCAGCACTTTCTGTTTTTATTTTAGGAAGAAAAAATTTGCATTTCTGTGCAACACTGGCCCTGGATCATTCTGAATGCCTTCCTGAATGCAGTGTGCATTGAAAGCAAGACATGCTATGATCAGGAAACTTTGAAGAGTTAGGCAGGTAGTCACTTCCCATTTTAACTCCACTTGGGATCTGCTGGCACAGTTGTCTTTGTGAAGAGGCATTTCCATGAAGAACTATGTTGGCCAAAGATTATTGCTGTTTGCTAATTGGGAGGAGCTAGGGCCAGTCAAAGAGCACAGAGCACCACTTGGGTACCCTGACCTACCTGAAAAGTCCCCCTTTCCTCAGAAATATGCCAACTTGGAGAATTGTTGGTGGTAAACCCTCTGCTGTCCATAAACAGAGTTCAAATAAAACAGCAACTCACACAAAGGTTCATGAAATCTTAAACGTAAGCTGGAGGAAAGAAAAGGCCTAATCCAATTACCTATGAAATCTGTATGCCTTTTAAAGATCCATCAAAATTCAGTTTTTCCTTTTCATGGGATTGCTACAGTGGCAATCGTTGTTGTGTTTCAAAAATGATGCAAGCCTTTCCATGTCTCTTTTACAAAAAGAGGTTGCAATTTTTTGCTAATGGTCAAGTCCGGCCACCGGGGCTGAAAATGAGAGCTGACTCCGCTCCAGCAGGAGCAGGGATCCTCGAGTGGCATTTTGCCTTAAGTAGCCAATCTACAACCCGCTGCCAACTGTAACACACACTTAAGTGTATCATTTTCTATTACTTTCTTTTGTGTATGGGTTTTAGGGCCACTGTTCAACTGAGGACAGCGGTCAGCCCCAAGTGCTGCTGACCTAATTAGAGGGCCAACAGTTCAGCAGCCTCAGCAGCACTACAGCTTGAGGACTGTTAGCAGTGGCTATTACTGAGGTTATATTACCAGAAAGAGGGTGCCTCAGTGCTAAGGCAAATATATAAGTAGCTTTGGGGAACCTGGGGCCAGATAGACTGTCACTGGGTTTGGAGGGATGGGTTTGCAGTGGCCATTGCAACTAGCAAGCCCCTCCATGGGCCATGAAGTGCCCATCAAGGAGGACCCCCTTGGGAACCCACTGAGAGGCTACCAGGGCTTACCCTACAGTCTCCAAAGATGGCGGCATTTGTCCCGAGGGACAGGAAGTAGTCCTTAACTAGCCATTTGAGTGGTTCAATTGCCACTGAGGTACACATCACTGAGCTCCGCTCTTGATGTCTTCCCCTCCCACCTTCCAATGGGCTGGGAAAATTCAGCCTAAAATTCTGCCTCTCTAGTCAGCATGGATTTGTTAAAGGAAGGTTGTGTTTGACAAACTTGAACAAATTTTTCGAGGAGGTAGCCTGGAGTGTTGATGAGGGTAATGCATTTGATGTAATCTACCTGGATTTTAGCAAGGCTTTTGATAAGGTCCCTCGTGGCAGACTGGCCAAGAAAGTAAGAGCCCATGGGATCCAAGGCAAAGTGGCAAGTTGGATCCAACATTGGCTGAGAGGCAGGAAGCAGAGGATGATGGTAGAGGTATGTTTCTGTGACTGGAAGTCTGCATCCAGTAGGGTTCCACAGGGCTCGGTGCGGGGACCCTTGCTGTTTGTGGTGTACATAAATGATTTGGACTTAAATGTAGGGGGTAAGATCAAGAGGTTCATGGATGACATGAAAATTGGTAGGGTGGTAAATAGTGAGGAGGTTAGCCGTAAACTGCAGGAGGATATGAATAGATTGGTCAGGTGGGCAGAGCAGTAGCAAATTGAATTCAACCCAGTAAAGTATGAGGTAATGCACTTGGGGAGGGCTAACAAGGCAAGGGATTATACTATGAATGGTAGAACGGTGGAAAGTACTGAAGATCAGAGGGACCTTGGTGTGCACATCTACAGATCCCTGAATGCAGCAGGGCAGGTAGATAAGGTGGTTAGGAAGGCATATGGGATACTTGCCTTTATTAGTGGAGTTATAGAAAATGGGAGTATGCTGGAACTGTATAAAATGCTGCTTCGGCTGCAACTGGAGTACTGAGTGCAGTTCTGGTCACCACATTATAGGAAATAAGTGATTGCACTAGAGAGGGTGCAGAGGAGATTTATCAGGATGCTGCCTGGACTGGAGGGTCTGAGCTATGAGGAAAGATTAGATAGGCTGGGGTTGTTTTCCTTGGAGCAGTGATATTGAGAGGGGACCTGATAGAGGTGTATAAGATTATGAGGGGCATAGATAGGGTGAATAGGAAGGCACTTTTTGCATTAGTAGAAGGGCCAATAACTAGGGGACATAGATTTAAGTTAAGAGGTAGAAGGCTAAGAGGGGAGTTGAGGAGAAATTCTTTTACCCAGAGGGTGGTGGGAGCCTGGAACTCACCGCCTGAAAGGGTGGTTGAGTCAGAAACTCTCGTAACATTTAAGAAGTATTTAGATATTCACTTGCATTGCCATGGCCTCCAGGGCTATGGGCCAAGCGCTGGAAAATGGGATTAGTTTAGTCAGATCTTTGTTGACAAGTGCAGACATGATGGGTTGAATGGCTTCCTTCTGTGCTGTAAACGTCTATGAGTCTGAGACAAAAGCTACAGACAATTTCCCTAGTTGCTACTGAAATATGTAAAACTAGTAGAATTTCAGCAGAGTTCCTGATCTCCACCAACAAGCGGTACTTGGATTGGTGATCGATTGGTACACTAAGAGCATGAAAAGGTTTCCATTATTTTAAATATAATTTTTTCCCTCCAGATTTCCTTGTGCAAAGCGTGGTAGCAATGTAGCAATTCTACATTATTTTTGTTCATTTTTCCTGGTCTTTTCCTTGTATTTTCCCATATTCAAGCAGAATTTCATGTTGGCGGTCCGTTCTTGCCTGCTGGCTAGAGAACTAGCAGGAGCACCGCTTGGGGAGGAGCACTCAGTTGGGGAAGGCTCACCGGAATTGAGTACCTTTTAGGCACCTCCTTTTATTCGTTCATGGCATGTGGTCATTGCTGGCTAGGCCAGCATTTATTGCCCATTCCAGCTGCCCTTGAGAAGGTGGTGGTGAGCTGCCTTCTTGAACCACCGGCCAGCTTAACTTAACTTTAACTGACCAGCATCAGGCCGTCCCCTGGATTTAGGGCCCTCAGGTATGGAAATCTCCCCCCTAAGAGCTGCTAACCACGGGTTAGAGGTTGGTAGCTCTCCATTGCCCATCAGTGCCACTGGCAGTGGTGGCTGCTGCCAGTAATGCACCCACTGGAGGCCTAAAATCAAAGAGGGACCCAGGCAACAGGTGAGTGAGAATGGGAAGGGAATTGTGGAGAGGGGGTTGCTGGCAGGCAGTGGAGGTTGTTGGAAGAAACAACAGGTGGTTGACTCTCAGTGGACTTCCCCTTCCCAATGCTGGGTCCCTTGATTAGGAACTGAGTGCCTTTGAATGAGGGAGCCTCCTCTGGAAGCCAGCAAACAAACTTAACAGAGTTTGCCTTTTGGGCTCCCCGCGTGGTGATTCCCCCACTCATGCTGATTAAATACCAACGACTGGGGATGAGGCCCTTAAGTGGGATTAATTGCCCACTTAAGGGTCTCAGTTAGTATTTGGGTGGGCAGGCCGACCATGAGCCTTCCTGTCTCGGGTTAATTGGGTGGAGACAGGAAGGCGAGGGGTCCTCACACCGCACCCTCCTGCCTGATTAAATACCCCAGCCGCCAAATTTGCTGCCAGGGGGTGCATTAAATTCCCCCCTTCCTTTTCCCTGGACACCTATATTAAAGCTTCATATTTGTCCCAATTAACCAGTTGTCTATCATGTACTTATTATATATATATGTACCTACAAGGAGGTATAACTGGGCAGACTAGGTGGATAATTCTTCCCTTTTGATTATAAGCTCTCAAATTGTAAATTATATTTTTACTTAATCAGCTGAGTGCTGTTTCAAAATATGGTATTTAATAGAACTTAATTAGATAGTAAATTAATAAATTATATTCTTATTAATACGTGGGTCTTGTATGGTCTATTTTAGTAACAGTCACTTGAAAATTAATTGGATATATCGTGGCAGTGTAATTAAATTAGCAACAGTGCAAACCGGTGTTCAGAATGTCATGAAGTACAATCAGTGTTGACAAACTCTAGATACGTGGACAAGTTTTCTCTTTGTAAAAATGCATGCAAGAATATATACACCGCAAATGTAGATATTGAGAATTCTGATTCGGCTATGTCCCTGAAAATTGTTAAAATCGCAAAAGATGATGACTGCTACCAAAGTCTCCAATTAGGACTCATAATTTCTGTGATGAGTGCACATCATCAACTATACATACACATCAGAGTTGAGATTCACAGATGCCAGTGTTAGAGGAAGAGGAAGGTATTTACATAATTACTTGCCATTTTGATGAATTGGGGCTTTTTATTTTGCAGGCTTTTGAAATTAAATTTTCATTCAATAAAAATTGTTAGTTAAATTAATCCTAGAAGTGAACACAATATGGGTCAGACATTGATTCGAATCATGTCTGATTAGGAGTTGAAAACAAAAAATACTGAAAAAACTCTGCAAGTCTGACAGCATCTTTGGAAAGAAAAACATATTTAATGTTTCAAGTCTGTATGACTCTTCTTCAGAGCTAAAGAGGAGTAGAAATGTGATGGATTTTATATTGTTTAAGAGATGGAGCAGGTGGAGCAAAATAGAAGGTCAGGGATAGGTTGGAGCTAAGGAAAGATTGACAAAAATGTCATGAACACAAGGCAAAGGGATTGTTAATGGCAGTGGCAAAGACTAAAGAAGGTGCTGCTAAAGATAAGAGCAAAATGTGTTAATAGCAGAACAAGGGTCAGCACTCTGTGAAAGCACTATATAGAAACCAGTGACAGGTGGCCCTGTTTGGAGGGGGGTGTCAGGGACGGTAGCTGGAAAAGAGGATACAAAAATGAAAAAAATAAGTAAAAATAAATGAAATTAAAATTGAAAAAAAACAAAAAAAATTGGATTAAAAAAAGAGATAAAGATAGAGGTAAGAGTTCATGGTTGAAATTGTTGAACTCAATGTTAATTCTGGAAGGCTATAAGGTGCTTAATTGGAAGATGAGGTGCTGTTCCTCCAGTTTGAGTTGGGTTTCATTGGAACATTGAAGCAGGCCAAGGATGGACATGTGGGCATGAGAACAGGATGGTGTGTTGAAATGGCAAGTGACAGGAAGGTCGGGGTCATGCTTGCGGACAGACTGAAGGTGTTCTGCAAAGCGGTCACCCAGTCTGTGTTTCATCTCACCAATATAGAGGAGACTGCATCGGGAGCAGCGAATGCCGTAGACCAAATTGAAGGAGGCACAAGTGACGTGCTGCTTCACCTGAAAGGAGTGTTTGGAGCCTTGGGTGGTGAGGAGGGAGGAGGTAAAGAGGCAAATGTTACACCTGCTGCGATTGCATGGGAAGGTGCCATGGGGAGGGGGTGAGGAGCTGGGGATGATGGAGGAGTGGACCAGGGTGTCACAGAGGGAATGGTCCCTACAAAACGCTGATTGGGGAGGGGGGGGTGGTGTGTGGGGTGGCTGGGGGGTGTTGTGAAGATGTGTTTTGTGGTGGCATCATGCTGGAGTTGGTGGAAATGCCGGAGGATGATCCTTTGAATGTGGAAGCTGGTGGGGTGAAAAGCGAGGACAAAGGGAACCTTATCATGGTTCTGGGAGGGAGGGGAAGGGGTGAGGGCAGAGGTTTGGGAAATGGCTTGGACACAGTTGAGGGCCCTGTCAACCACAGCATCTGCAGTATTTTGCTTTCATCAGAGAATTATAGAATGGTAATAGCAAAGGAGGCCATTTGGCCTGTGGCATCTGTGCAGGCCCTCTGAAGGACCAGTTTATCTTGTGCCACTCTGCTACCTTTTTTGTAGCTCAGCAAACTTTTCCTTTTCACCTTTACACATAATTATCCAATTCCCTCTTGAAAGCATCAAGTGACCCTACCTCTACCACACTCCCAAGCAGTGCATTCCAGATTCTAAGCACTAGCTGCATGAAAAAGATTTTCCTCATGTCACCATTGCTCCTTTTGCCAATTACCTTAAATCTGTGCTGCTAGTCCTTGATCCTTCCACCAGTGGTAACAATTTCTCCCTATCAACTGTCCAGACTGTTATGATCTTGAATGCCTCTATCAAACCTCTTCTCAACCTCCTCTTCTCTAAGGAAAACAGCTTCTCCAATCTTTCTATGTAATTGAAGTTCCTTATCCCTGAATCTTTTCTGCTCCCTCTCTAATGCGTTCACACCTTTCCTATGGTGTGGTGACCAGACCTGGACGCAATACTGCAGTTGAGGCCGGACAAGTGTTTTGTGCAGGTTTAACATAACTTCCTTGTTTTTGTACTCTATGTCCCTATTGATAAAGCCCAGGATGCCATATACTTTATCAGATGTGCTCTCAACCTATCCTGCCATCTTCAATGATTTGCTCAAGTGATTATCCCAAATTATCATTTCTAAAAGCTTGACCAAGGTTAAATTGGCCTGTAGCTTCTGGGCTTACCATTACACAATTTTTTGAACAAGGATGTAATATTTGCAATTGTCCAGTCCCCTGGCATCACCCCTGAGCCTAAGGAAGATTGGAAAATTCTAGCCAGTGCTTCTGCAATTTCCATTCTCACTTCTTTCAGTATCCTTGAATGCATCGCATCTGGTTCTGGTTCCTTATAAACTTTGAGCACAGACAGACTACCCAATATTTCCTCCTTATCAATTCCTCCTCTTTCATCATGACCCGGGCAGCATCTTACTTTTGGAAGTACCTGGACACTTATCCTAAAACAAGCATCAGTCATTCTGAATAGGCTAATCATTAGCCAAATGTATTTTTTAGAACATTGATGCCAAATTTGTTAAAACTGGCAGAGCTTGTGCCAGCTCTATAGTAGCCCAAACAGCAATACTTAAAATGGAATGCTGGAAGGAGTCAATAAACAAGTATGGGGAAGAATTGGGTAGGCCTATTTTTGGGCACATGAATTGTGATATGCAAGCAGGCCCTGCTGAGGCTCTTAAGCATCCCCAATTTTATTTGCTCCATCACTGGTGACCATGCTTTCAGTTGTCGTGGCGTAAGTGCTGGAATACACTCTTTATACCTCTCCCCCTCTTTTACCTCACCTTCCTCTTTTAAGACACTCCTTAAAACCTATCCCTTTGACCAAACGTTTGGTCATCTGATCTAATATTTCCTTATGTAGCTCAGTGTCATATTTAGTTTTATAATGCTCCTGTGAAATGGCACATTTTATTGCATTAAAAGTGCTCTACAAATCCAAGCTGTTCCTGTCATTGTTGAGGCAGACAGTACACAAACTTCATGCTGTGTCCTCGTTGGAATGATTTCAGTGTGCACCCCAGCCTGGAGTGGGCACACTGAATGGCTGCGCCTTCAAACTGCAGAGTAGCATGATGTGCAGTTGGCATGGACCTCTTAAAGACAGCCTGACCCTCTTAAAGGACTCATGCAATTGCTGTAACTGACTGTGGAATGCTTGACTAGGAAAAAAGCACAGCTATTGGAGCAACAGACAAAGGAGAAGATTCCCAGTTATTCTGATTGGGTAGGAGGCTGTTTTAATTTGCTTTGTTATACTTCCTAATCAAATCATACTCAGATTTTAGTCAAGTCATCAGTTTAAGTTATTCACATCCTGAGTCCTGATCAAGATAGAATAGAAGCAAAAGCAATGTCAGAAAAAACTTTTTCATGCAGCGAATGGTTAAGGTCTGTAATGCACTGCCTGAGAGCATGATGGAGGCAGATACTCATCCTACAGTAAGTGGAAGAATCTTATACACTTTTGGTTAAGAAACAGGAGTTATGTAATACTCTGTATTACCAATGTAATTTTCAATGCCAAGCAAAATGTTAATCAATCTGATCCAGACATCCAGGTATTGGATTACAACTACTAAATATCCCACCAGTTCATGACTCACAATTGTTAATTGTGGAGGAATCATTTGAAATTATTTAGTAAAATTGTACAGTGAATTGACTATACAATTTTACACAATAAGGGGATAAGAATAATAAAAAAACTAATATTTACTTTGTGGGAGAATATCAATTTTAATTATTGACACTGGTTAAAGGCAAGGGCAGGTCAGCCACACTGACACTTTATACTGGTTTGCCAGTACATTTAAATAAATATAGAATTATAGAATAGTTACAGAATAGAAAGAGGTCATATAGCCATGCTGCGTCTCTGTGAGAACAACTGAGATCATTCCAATACCCTGCTTTTTCCTCGTAGATCTGCTAATCTTGTCTCTTCAGAGAATCATCTAATTCCCTTCTGAAAGCCACAGCTGAATCTGCCCCCACCACCACAATCTCAGGCAGTGCATTCCAGTTCCTAACCACTTGTAGTGTAAAAAGTTTTTCTTTCTGTTGCCTCTGATTCTTTTGCCAATCACTTTAAATTGGTGTCCTCTGACTGTCAACCCTTCTGGCAATGGGTAAGATTTCTCCCTATCTATCTGTCCAGACCCCTCATAATTTTGAATGTCTCCATCAAATCTCCTCTCAACCTTCTCTTCTCTAAGGAGAACAATTCCAGCTTCTGCAATTTATCCACATGACTTAAGTCACTCATCCCTGGAACCATTCTCGTAAATCTTTTCTGCACTCTCTTCGATGGATGAAATTGTCCCAGATTTTCACTGAGTGTGATAACGAGTGGGAAAAAGGACGTTTTACCCGCCAGCCACAATGGCAACTTTTCACACTGTATCGTTCCAATCCTGCCTCATTAATCATGCTACCCGAGAAACATGCCATTTCGATTGTGGGCTCTCATTTGCCTGCCATGCTGTCACCTCGCCGCTTCATCATGTCGGGCACCACATTTAAAGTGCAGCTGTGGGCACACCTCTCATTGCTTCCAGCCCAGGACTGCTGCAAAGAAGACTTGGCCCTGAAAGGCAGCCCCCCTGATTATGTGATGCATCCCTCGAGTGCATTTTGAATGTTGTGCAGTCCTGACATGATGTCCTCTATCCCCAACTCTGGCATTTTGGCTTTCTTACCATATTGTCCGCTCATGCCGCTGAACACGCCAACTGCCAGTGGGCATGGAAAATTCCGCCCAATGTCTTCACATCTTTCCTGAAGTGTTGTGCCCAGTATTCGACACAAAACTCCAGTTGAGGCCAATCTTCATAAAGATTCACCATAACTTTCTTGCTTTTGTACTCTATGTCTGTAATTATAAAGTTCAGGATCATATATACTTTATAAACCATTTTCTCAGCTTGCCCTGCCACCTTCAATGATGTGTGTACATAAGCCTCTAGGTCCCTCTGCATTTGCACCTCTTTAGAATTTACCATTTATTGGGCATGAATGTGCTCAAATATTTGAACCCTTCTGGACTCAATTAAGTTGGAACATCAAATTGTAATATAAGAAGCCCAAAACCTAGTGGCATAGCCTAAAATTTGTCCCAATCTCTTCCATGGGTAGCCTCAAACGGAAGGACCATTGGATGGATACATACTACGTCATGCTATCAGCATTTAACAAAATTCTATCACTAATTCTGGCTACTGTAGATTGATAATCAATGAAAATATTTGGGGCACGATGGGTATTGATGATACCATTAGGATACTATTCTTTGCTAAATATATGTTGAAATATAAAAAGTTTAATCCAGGCTCCTGCAGACCTGGGACTAAAATTCAGAGTATTTGGAGGCATCAAGTATGCTGTTATGATTTACCTTTTCAAATATCTCCTTTAGACCTCAAAGATTGCAGCGGTGGATACATGAGATTTAAAAAAAAACTTCATTCATGGCATGTGGGTTTCACTGGCTTCGCCAGCATTTATTGCCCATCCCCAGTTGCTTTGAGAAGATGGTGGTGAGCTGCCTTCTTTAACCACTGTAGTCCCTGTGGTGTAGGTGCACCCACAGTGCTGTTAGGAAGAGTGTTCCAGGATTTTGACTCAGCGACAGTGAAGGAATGGCGCTATATTTCCAAGTCAAGATGGTGAATGGCTTGGAGAGGAACTTGCAGGTGGTGGTAGAGAAATATATACTGGGGTTGCTTTTGAGTGCCCTTACCTGGCATTAATGGGCTGGCAACGGCCTTACATTGGGTAGGCGATGTGGCCAGTGCCAGTTTAAAAGGAGTAAACCTGTGAGCGTACACGACGCAAGTCCTATTTTAGGTGATAGGTTCCTTGTAATGTAAAAATCAGGGCCTTTTGGCGTAAGTAGGTTCCTGATTGCTATTTTCAATAGGAATTCAGGCTCTGATCAGCTCCATCGACGATGAAGGAAAAGAAGTACCTTAAAGGTAAGCATTGGCTTCTTTTTCAGGGCCCCGATGGAGCAGGAGTGCTTCTCTGGGGCCCAAAAAAAAAAATAATCTGGAGTGCTGCTACTCCAGAACATCTCTTCAGGCTCCATAACTTACCTTGTTGGTGGCAGCTCTGTTCCAATTTTCCATCTGTCAAGCTGCATTGGGGTGTCTGTTTGGTGTCTTGCGACTCCCCTGATGAATTCAAATAAGGCCAGAGCCCCAAAATGATGTGCAAAAGTTAGAATCTGTCCCATTAACTTCAAGACTTTTGTGTTTATTGTGAACTGACAATCTTCCTTTCTATCACTGATTATCAATCACTAAAGGTAATCAATGCTGAAGAAGAAAGGTATAATGAGATCCAATCTATGGACTTGAACTTCTTGAATTTTAAAATCTACCTTTAGCAATGATACTAATCAGCAACTTAAGTTTCTTTAAGGACTTGTAGTTTCTTATATGCAATAAGGACATTAAAACTGCCCTAAATGTATTTGGAAGCTTATCATTCTCCAAACTTGAGCTGGAATATTTAGCAATCAATTAGTTGTGCATATCCAAAAAGAAAATATCAAATTCTAGTAATGCAAATGTATCTGGTTTGGCAGATTTCAACTACAATAATTGAGTAATAATTAACTCAGCTGAGTTTCATGCTCTCTTGATAATAGTGGTAGTTTTATCAAACAAACAGATACTTTCAACATCAAGCAACAGAAAAAATAAGACTTTTTAAAAATATGCCTTAATTTTTAAAAAATCAATCTGGAATTTAGAAATGGGTAAGGTTTGTATTCCTCCTGCTCAGAAAAATTGAATTAATCATACTGTGGGTTCCTCAGGAGCAGGTTGTTTTAAGAGGATGAAAGCCGCCATTTTGTTTTGTATAGAAATCAATAACACAGTTAAATGTGTTAAGCCTTTGAATGCCATACACACTGCAGGTTGGCAACAACTTTCCTAATCTTGACACTCAAAAAACAACAAAAATCCCAGAGCTGTATATATCATACAACCTTTCAAGTGAGTCTTCAAATCTGAGTAGCTGAACGATTGACCTTTAGAACTATCTTTTTGCCAATCAAATGGTAATTTTTGTAAGGCTATTTCCACCTCCAAAACAAGAGGACATAAGAAAAGAAGGAAAAAGATGAATTTTTAATTGAAGGGCTAAATATTGTCCAGAGCACTGGGGATAAGTCCCCTGCTCTTCAAAGAAGTAGTGCCATGTGACCATTTACATCTGCCCAAGCAGGCAGATGGGAACTTGGTTTAACATCTCACTCAAAATACGGCATCTCCAAAGGTGCAGCACTCCCTCAGTACTGTACTGGAATGTCAGCTTTGATTTTTTTGTGCTTAACCTCTGCAGTGAAACTTGAACTGAGAACCTTGTGACTCAGAGGCAAGAGTGCTACCAAAGGAGCCATGGCTAACACTCCAAAAAAAAACTACAGCTTGAGCACTGGCCACCAATAGTGGTGGTGCTGCTGAGGCTGCTGCATTGCTGGCCTTCTGATTGGGCCAGCAAGACTTGGACTGTCGTCCTTATTTGGATGGCAGCCCTGGCAACGACCTCTTAATTGGCTATTGCCAACCATATGCTGCTGCCAAAGCAGGGTCGCCTCCTGCTTTCAGCCCCACTAGTGGCAGGGCTTCCAGGTAAACAGTAAAATTCAGTCCATTCTTTCAGGAAGGAAAAAAGGGATTGAATGATGAGTTAATTCAGTCATGGGATGTGGGAGTTGCTGACAAAGCCAATATTTATTGCCCATCCCTAATTGCCTTTAACTGAGTGGCTTGCTAGATCATTTCAGAGGGCAGTTAAAAGCCAGTGTCATTGCTGCAAGTCTAGAGTCACATGTAAGTCAGATGGATAAGGATGGCAGATTTCCTTCTCTAAAGAATATTAGTGAACCAGATGAGTTTTTAACACAATCTAGTTTACATTCTTTTGTTTTATGTAATTGTGTTTTAGGGCTGTACAGTAATAGTTTAGAGTTAATATTATAGTAATAAAAAATATTATAGTAATAAAACTGTTGCTAATGTTTGAGTAGTTTTGTTACTGTTAAACACTCCAATCCATGGGATGGAACAATTAGAATTGTTGGACCAGTGGGGCTGGGGCTTCCTCAGACCTCCCAACAGCTTCATAGCTAAGTTAAGTGCTGTACAAACAAATACAATTGTCATAGTTTAATAAGCTAAACAAGGATAATCCTCATATCAACTCTTATGCAATATGCTAAGATGTTTAAGACAAGAGAAAAGCCACTAGAAAGTTTAGAAATGATAGTACAATTTTTGATTAAAATGATTAACTTAGCACTTGTAAATCATACAAGGAATTATTCCATTCAAATCACTTAATATTTAAACTTATATGAATAAAACATTTGCATTTTCATGTTGTTTCCTGTTCCTTTGGTTTGAGTTGTCTTAATTGCTTTTTTTATCAGCTATCTCTGAACATTAAATTAGATTTTTTTGTCCAATAATCTGATAAAAGGTGTAGAAATACAAAGAAAGGAAATTGCCATTAAGACAATGGAAATAAAATTAAGAACGTGTTCTCCCACACAAATACTCACTTGGATGACCTTCAGAATAGATTTTGCTGTAATGTTATCCTAGCCTCCATTGTAACTGATTTGAAGCTCTTTGGTACTGAGACTGAACAATTGCATAATATACCTCTGCATAAAGTACCTTTGAATGAATTGAATGATTCAATCAATGATTATAATCTAATGCATTGTACAGTGAGCATATATAAGGTATTTTCCATATACTTGCTTTAAAAATATGTTTTAAAATAATCAGTAGATATCATCTGATTTCCCAGAGGAAAAAAATAGTAAAAATTGGGAAATAAGAATACTGGTCCAAACTGCTTTTTCCCTTCTGGGTTGCTTCACTGTATAAAAGAGATTCTACTTTTCATCGGATAGTAAAGTATAATATTAGAGTATAATATATAAACTATTAATTCTTGAAATATTAATTCCTGACTAGAAAATGGCTCATGTATGCAAGCTGTCATTTCACAAGGCTAAGAATCAAAAATTATAATTTATAGGAACTGGGCACCATATTGAGTTTTCACAATGCTTTGAAATTTGTTCGGGCGTAACTCTGAAGAAAGTAATTCTGTCAGGAGAAAGTAATTTTGCATTGAAGGTTCCAAAAGCGAGAAAATGCACAACAAAAATCAGAACCCCTTTAGGCAGAAGACTTGCCTTCTGATCCTCTTAGAAATCAATCTTTCATCTTTAGCACACCCAACTGCCTTCAGTCATTTCTCAATTCACCATTACTGCAAATGGTCCTTTTATGTACTTTAGGGTTTTTTTCCAAAGTGATCAAATGAAATATATCTCTGCAGCTTAAATTATGACGAACCCATCTGTTCTTTCAAGCTATTCCTTGCCTTCATGAGCCAAAGGGCTTATGCTTGGATTTATTTTTCAGGTGTTAGCTTTTCTGGGGTGATGCCAACTTTAGTGAAGCCATTGGCCAGCTTTTCTCATTTTCCAGATTGGCTTGTGGTGAATAAGCAGATAATTGTGGGTCAATCCATCTTCTTCCCATTTAGCATGCCCTAAACTTTGTATTTGAAAGAAATAATATATATACTGGTACATCTACCGAGCAATGTGGAAAATTGCCCATGTGTCCTGTCCACAAAATGTAGGGCAAATCCAACCCAGCCAATTATCATCCCATGAGTCTTTTTTTAAATGTATTCTTTCATGGGATGTGGATGTCATTGGCAAGACCAGCAGTATTCTCCTATCCCTAATTGCCCCTGAGCTGAGTGGCTTGCTTGGCCTATTTCAAGGGCAGTTAAGAGTCAACCACATTGTTGTGGATCTGTAGAAACATGTAGGCCAGATCAGGTAAGGACGGCAGATTTCTTTCCCTAGAGGACATTAGTGAACCTGATGGGTTTTTATAACAATCAATGATAGTTTCATGGTCACCTTCACAGAGACAACAGCTGGGATTTTCCACTCTGAGCCTAAGTCCTGTGGCGGGGCGGGAAACGAGAATGTTTCCCACCCTGTTGCTCAGTGGGAAATGGCGCCGAATCGCGCAATGCTGAGCTAATTCATTATGCAGCCAGGATAGTAAAGTGATCTGGCCCAATGTTTTACATGGCAGGGCAGGCAGGACGTTGCACACCCTGCCATTATATCTGGGCACCATATTTAAAAAGTGCCTGGATAGCTGCTGTTCGAGGATCCACATCCTGGAATGACATGCAGCTTGAGGATTCACATGATAGATGCTCCATCCACCCACTACTGCACATGATCTCCCAGGGTCCATAGTCACTGGAGGCCTCCATCTCTTCCACTCTCCATAAGCACTCTCCATCATAAAGTCAGAAGTGGAAATGTTCAGCACCATTCATGACTCCACAGATACTGAAGCAGTCCATGCCCATATTCATTAAGACCTGGACAACACTCAGGCTGGGGCTGACAAGTGACAAGCAACATTTGTGCTACACAACTGCCTGGCAGTTTGACCATCTCCAAGAAGAGAGAATCCAATCATCTCCCCTTGACATTTAATGCCATTACCATCGCTGAATCCCCACTATCAACATCCTGGGGGTTCACCATTGACCAGAAACTGAACTGGACCAACCATATAAATACTGCAGCTAAAAGAGCAGGTCAGAAGCTAGGAATCCTGTGGTGAGTAACTCACCTCCTGACTTCCCAAAGCCTGTCCACCATCTATAACGCACAAGTCAGGAGTGTGATGGAATACTCCCCACTTGCCTGGCCAACAGCACTCAAGAAGCATCCAGGACAAAGCAGCCCGCTTGATTGGCACCCTTTCTACCATCTTGAACATTCAGTCCCTCCACCACCGACACACAGTGGCAGCAGTGTGTGCCATCTACAAGATGCATTGCTTATTTATATTCAGGGCTACTCATTATATTGCCCACAGGCCAATTGAAGGATCATCATGAATCCTTACTGCAGCTTTCAACAAGCCACTATCTCTTCTCCCAGACCATTTCAGCTTCTACCACTCCAGATCTGATTGCAATTTTGGGAGGTGATGTGAAACTTATCAAGAAGTATATGGACATGCCTGAGGTGCAAAGGTTATATGGAGTTCAGAGTGCAGTGTAAAATATCAAAATTTGCCAATGATACCAAACGTAGAGGTGTAGCAAACAGTGAAGATGGTGCCAATTGCTAGCCACAGATAGGCTAGCAGAATGGGCAGACAAGTGAGAGATTGAATTTATTGCAGAGAAGTATGAGCTTTTATGTTTTGGCAGAAGGGTAGAGATAGCCAATATAGAGTTAATGACAGAGCTCTAAAAGTGTGCAGGGACAGAAAGACCTGGGCTTTGTGTGCGTACATCTTTGAAGTTGGCAGAACATATAGAGAGAGTAGTTAGAAAAACATATGGGGCAGAATTTTATGGCCCCGTTTCAGCGGGGACGAGGCTATAAATTGCAACAAGATATTATAAATCCCATTGACTTCAGCGGGAACGTAAAATCCCGCTGTCGTAAAATTCTGCCCATGGAATCTTGGGCTTCATAAGTAGAGCTATCGAGTACAAAAGCAGGGAAGTAATGCTGAACCTTTATAAAGTTCCAGTTAGGTCACAACTAGAGTAATGCATCCAGTTCTGTTCATTACACTTTGGCAGAATTTTTACCTCAGCAGGCAGGCGCGCGTCCGAGACCCCCTCGAGTGTAAAATGACATATGTTGAGGTCGGGTGAGCGTCAGAACATCAAAGCGCAGTCGCGCGATATTTCAGTTGGCAGGCCTGCGAGAAAATCAGCAGCATGCCCGCCGACAATTAAAAGGCCTATTAAGGCCATTAAAAAGATAATTAACTTAAATTATTTGCTGCCCATCCAACCTCACGGTTGGTGGGCAAGCGAAAAGGCCAAGCAACCTTTGCACTTTTTAGAGCAGGATGAGGTTTCCAACAGCAATTAAAAATAAAATAAAACATTTTACATTTCATTTATAACATGCCCTGCTCATGTGACAGAGTCACATGAGGGGACATGTTTTATAACATTTTTAAAATCTTTATTTTTAAAACAAAAACTGTTCATCTCCCTGAGGCAATTCTATGCCTCAGGGAGATTTTCAAATGCAAGCTCGCGCACATGCATGAAGTTCACGTTCACCCCCCCTCCCCTGCCTACACAGGCAGTGCTAAGCGTGACCACTCACGTTTTATACTGGGCGGGTCTTAATTGGCTCCCAGCATGAAATCGTGGTCTGGCCCTGCCAACCGCCCCCATCAAGCTCGCCTGACAAGGGCAAAATTCTGCTCTTTATGTAGGATGTGAGGCTTCCTGAAAGGATGCAAATGAGGTTTACCAAAATGGTTCCAGTAATGAGGGACATTAGCAACAAGGTTAGGTTGGAGAAGCTGGGGTTTTGGAACCATTTTGGTAACCTTCCTTTGCACCCTGTCAGGAACTCTCACATCCTATCTAAAGTGTGATGAACAGATATGGATGCATTACTCTAGTTGTGACCTAAAGGAGATGGTGGGGAGGTTTGATAGAATTGTAAAAGATTATGACAGATTCAAGGTAGACACAAAGAGCTGATGTTACAAGTATTAGGGGTCAAGGATTTAAGGGTTTGGGAAAGAGATCCAGGGAGGATGTGAGGAGGAGCTTTTTTATGCAGTGAGTGGTAATGACCAGGAACTCGCTGCCTATAAGAGTGTTGAAAGTGGAGACAATCAATAATTTCAAAAGAAAATTCAATGGGTACTTGAGGGAAATAAACTTGCAGATCCAAGGGGATAAAGCAGAGGAACGGGACTGCCTGGATTGCTCCGCAGAGAGCCAATATAGACTTGATGGCCAAATGGCCTTCTTCTGAGGCATAATGATTCTATGATTCTGTTTGATAAGAAAAGGATTGTGGTGTTTCGAGCAAATCATTGCTTTTGTTTAAGATATTCAGCTAAAGATTACTGAGGATTTCTGTCTCTATGGCTTTTTATTGATAACTGAATTATATTCTGTGGTTTCTATGCAAAGGCTTTGCATATTTCATTAATATTCCCTGCAGATTAAACTGAGCAATTATCTCCTTAATTAAACGTGCAATTTTCTAGTAACTTCATGGGCTGCAAGAAAGGGTATATGAGAACTGTTGAATTAGCTCTTGTTTGCATAAAGATGGATGGTTCAAGCTGGAAGTAGAAGATAAGGCGAAGTGTCATAATGGAATGTTATGGCAAGACTAGGCATGTCCTCCTACCCTGCTTTCAGTTGACCTTCTTCTGCTGTTTGCGTTGCTTTTGCTTGCAAATGGACAGTTCCTCGTCAGTAACTCAATCTGAAAGATAAGGTCCACTGCTCCTTCATATGTATATTAGGGTTTCAATTCCTCCTCTCCCAGTCCAAAATCGTGGGAATCACAGGGAAAATTCTCCACTAGTTAGAGTCATACCTAGCACAAAGGAAAACGTTGGTAGATTTTGGAGACCTATCATCTTACCCCAGGATATCACTGCAAGAGTTCCTTAGGGTAGTGTCCTAAGTCCAACCATCTTCAACTGCTTCATCAATGACTTTCCCTCTATCATAAGCTCAGAAGTGGGGACATTCACTGATGATTGCCCAATGTTCAGTTCCATTCACAACTCCCCAGATGATGAGGCAGCCCACATGTAGCAAAACCTGGACATCATTCAGGTTTAGGCTGATAAGTGGCAAGTAACATTCAAGCCTCACAAGTGCCAGGCAAATGACCATCTCCAATAAGCGAATCTAACCATCTCCCCTTGACATTCAAAGATCGTTTTATCCTCCACAATCAACTTCCTGGGCATTACCATTTACTAGAAGCTTAACTGGACTAACCATATAAATACTGTGGCAGATCAGAGCCTGGCTCTTCTGTGACGAGTTGCTTACCTTCTGATTCCTGAAAGCCTTTCAGCAATCTACAAGGCACAAGTCAGCAGCGTGATGGAATACTCCACTTGCCTGGATGAGTGTAGCTCCAACAACACTCAAGAAGCTCAACACCATCCAGGACAATGCAGCCCACTTGATTGGCAACCCATCCACCATCTTAAACATTCACTCCCTCCACCAGCAGTGTACTGTAGATGCAATGTGTACCATTTATAAGATACACTGCAGCAACTCCTCCTTCAACGGTGCATTCAAAACATAAAAGCAAAATACTGCAGATGCTATAAATCTGAAATAAAAACAGAAAATGCTGGAAGTCTGGCAGCATCTGTGGAGAGAGAAACAGAGGGCAGAATTTTGTCCCTGTCGGGGGGGCGGGGTGGCTGAGCGGGAGCGGGAGCGGGCACGGGCAGGCATGCAGCCGATCGCCGCCTGCAATCAGCTGCGCGCCACCATTTTATGTGGGCGGGCCAATTAAGGCCAATTAAGGCCCGCCCAGCATGACGTGCACCCTGAAGCACTGACTGCTCCCTGTGCAGGCGGCGGGAGGAGGCTGAGTCGGGGCCTGCGCTCTTTCAAGCATGCGCATGCAAGGTTAGTTTCATTATGAAAAATTGAAATAAAGAAGAAAAAAAAATTCAGACATGTCCTCTCATGTGACAAGTGTCACATCAGCTGGGACATGTCAATGAATTTTAATTTAAAAATTTATTTGATTTATAAATCCTTCATGAAACCTCATCTCGCCCGTGGATGAGGTTTCATGATAAATGCGAAGACCGCCTGGGCTCTTCACCTGCCTGCCAACCTTAAGGTTGGATGGGCAGCTATGTTAATTCTTTTAATTGGTGTTTAAACAGTCTTAACAGGCCTTTGACAGTTCAGCGGGTGCACAGCCAACTCTGGCGTGTGCCTGCCGAACCGAAGATCTGAATGACGTGCGGTGACGTTGGGACGCACGCCTGGGTCACCACGCGTCATTATATGCGTCAGCGAGCGGAGCCTGTCCCCGCACGCTGACCTGAAGATTCAGGCCAGAGTTAACGTTTCCAGCCCATATGACTTTTCCAGCATTTTCTGTTTTCATTCAAAATGTTACTTCTGCCCCCTAGAAGAAAAACGGCAACAAGCACATGCGAACACTGTAACTGGGAATCTGTAAGTTCCTATCCGAGCCACACGCCATTCTGACTTGGAAATCATCTTCCTTTTGAAAATTCCTTCCCTGGAACACCCTCCCTAACAGCACTGTAGGTGTACCTACGCCACATGGACTGCAGTGGTTCAAGAAGGCAGCTCAACACCACATTCTCAAGGGCAATTAGGGATGGGCAATTAGTATAGCTTTATCAGCGACATTAATATCTGTGAATGAACTTTGAAAGAATCTGATATGAACAAATTAATATAACCTAAAACCTGAGGTTTGTTTCAATGTTGAAATTCACAGAGAAGAATTTTAACTAATGCATCATGGAGACAGGAATTAAAGGAAGTGTTTTTATAAGTCAAACATTTGAATGCCCTGTTTGTGATTTAGAAATTTATAGGGCATTTCCTCCCAAAATAGACTAGCTGATCCAAAATTAAATTGGTGGTGGGAGGTAGGGATGGTTCTAGTTTCCTAAATTGAGCCATCAATGGCCCAGAAATTGTGGTTAGTGGTGAACAAATGGCACTTACCTTTGTCATGTTCACACTTGCCCACAGAATTTCTGCGAGTTTTTACACTGTGATTTGGGGCTATCAGAAAGTTTTTTTTTACTTTATTCTTTCATGGGATGTGGGCATCACTGGCAAGGCATTTGTTTCCCATCCCTCATTGCCCTTGAACTGAGTGGCTTGCTAGATCATTTCAGGAGGCAGTTAAGAGTCAACCACATTGCTGTGGATCAGGTGTTACAAATGTAGGCGGGACCAGATAAAGATGGAGGATTTACTTCCCTAAAAGACATTCGTGAACCAGATGGGTTTTTATGACAATTGATGGTAGTTTCATGGGTCACCATTACTGAGACTCACTTTATATTCCAGATTTATTAATTGAATCTAAACTCCAGCAACTGCCATGGTAGGATTTGAACTGTGTCCCCAGAGCATTATCCTGGACTATTACTCCAGTGACACTATGCCATTATCTTCTAAAGCAGTATGAGGTCCTCTAAGTGTGTCCCCGGACCTGTGTGAACAAGGCAAGCAATGATGTATCTCTTCGATCAATCTGATTAAAGAATCCTTGCTGAGGCCAAGAGAATAAACCAGGAAATGGAAGTTAGAACATTTAGTTCATTTTAAAATCATGTACAGAAAGCAAAATAAAGTCTCAGATATTCCAGTCTCCGGATCATTGGAAACCGGACATACAATTGATGATGCATGTCAGGACCCCGCATATGTCCTGATGTGCTGAACCCCGTGGGAATTGCTCAGGAAGTTTGAACTTCCAATGGGCAATTCTCCTGCTCCCTGGGATGCTGCGTAAATATCTCCAACTCTAAGTTAGAGTTGGAGACTTCAGACAGTTCTGCAGTGCTTACCTGAATAGTTACCCAAGGAAAGGTTAGGCAGGTTAAAACCTAGTTTAACTTCTGGGTTACTACAGAACTAAACCTCCAATCATTCACAGTGACTTTACCCTGACACCCCCCCCCACCCCCCCCACCCCCCTCCAATGACTACCCTCCCAATCCGCCAACCCATTCATCACGTCCCCATCTCACCCACCAACCCACCTTAGCCACCTTATATATCTGCCACCCCACCCAACTGCCACCCCACCCAACTGCCACTTACCCACTCACTTCATCCACCTACCCATCCTACCACCTTGCCCATTCGCTCATTCATCCACTCATTCATCCATTCACTAACATTCACATGGGACCTTTAAACTTACCATACAGCAGCTAGTGCCATTAAAAGGGTATGTGTCTTGCTTTTCCCTGACTCTACGGTGCTGTGATGGAGATCTTCATTGGACACTGCTCCACATTTCCGGAGAAGCCAAGCTTGGAAGACCCAGCAGGAAATGTGAAACACTGATGGGGCAAGTGGAGCAGCAATCTGACAATGATGGCCAAAGTGAGGGAAAGAAAGATGTGATTAAAAGAGGGAGATAAGACAGTCAGGAAGAAAAGGTAAAAAATACATAAATATATATATATTTTTTAATTGTAAAAAATCTCCAAAACTAATTAAAATCTGGCTTTGAAGGTGAGAGTCCACTGAAAAGTAAATTTTCTGTGTCAGAGAAGATTCTTTGACAGTGAGTACAGTTTATCACAATGCTAACATTTACTTACACTTGAATGGGTGAGCCTTAACTTTTACTGGCATGTTTAATGGTTCTCTGGTGGGTAAGTCCAGCAATTTCACACCCTTCATGTGTCAGAATGGCAAATCTCCGAGTGAGCTACTGATGTGGTAAAGCTGTGGAGGAGGAGGGCAAATCGAACAGCAACTTCCTAACTTCCAAGGCTGATTGTGCATGTGTGGATGCCAATAACTGCTGTCCAATTTACTCTTAAGAGTGGTGAGTGTGGGTGGCCTCACTAATATTACTCTTGCTGCAAAACCCAGGCAAATACCTTCTGTTCCCAGTGTTTTCATTCACTTCAATGGATGCAAGAATGCAAAGATTCAGCTTCCTAATGACCTATGAATGGCTGCCAAGGACAGGTGTTGTCTTTTTACAGGAGAATTTCCTTGGGGTTTTTTCTGTTCTGCCGGTCTTCTGACAGCAGAGTGTAAGAAGTCCCAAGTGCATTCATCCTGTCATTTTTGATCTGGCAGTAAGTTAAGCCCTTTGGAACGAGTAAATCAGTAGCATTAGTGAGGGTGACTGATGGACTAGTAGCTCTGGTGGTTTGTGGGTGGCACACTGGGTAGCAATGATCTGTCAGTCAGCAGAATAAGGCTCAGAACAGATTTGTCATCAATAGGGGGAAATATATTAGATGTAGGAGACAATGGTGGCACTAAGCTTGAAATAAATGGAGCTGCACGAAGATCAAAGATATCAGAGGTTACAATTCATTCGCACTCTCTGAGTCCATGAACGCAAACAAAATCTGATAAAAAAAGATGATTTTTTTAGGGTTGTGACAATTGAGACATATTTTGCCTTCAACATAGGACATACTGATGACTGGATAGTTTTTTTATGTGGAAGGTCAAGCTGATGAAAGTGAAGTGTGTGTGAGCTCATGAAGAAGTTCAGCTGAATATTTATCTTCACGATTGTACCCCTTAGTTTTCTGAGTTATATTCGTGTTTTCTCCTCTTCTGAGTGATCCTTAATACTGCAGTATTCCTGTGCACACAGACAAACTCCACTCAATATGTGTTGCACACAAAGAATCCACTCAAGCATGCTCTCACAACAAATGTGAACACTTCAACTGGAGAGCAATGGTGCTGAATAGCAGTTTCTCAGGATAAATTAACTGCAATAAATTAACTATGAAACAAACTACTTATTTAGTCTAATGGTGTTATGTTGCTATTTTTTGAAGTTGAAGTTAGCCTTTGATGATACGCTAGAGAATATTTAAAGCTTTACAGGGTCACTGTGAAACACTTCATTTGAAAAAGAAAGTCATGGGGATGTGATTCTGACATTGGACAATATGTAAAATGGCAATATTGAATCAACTGCAGCTATATACATATAAACAGGCAGCTGATCCAAAACACCTGCTTAACACAATCGGTTAAAGTCGAAATTACTCCCAAGATCTTGGAATCATGCTTAGGTAGGTATCACTGAATTTCATCCATAAATGCTTATCCATCAGTGTCTCTCTGCTCACACAGGGTGGAGATCTGAAGGCAGTGGAGCTCTTCTCCTCCTCAAACTCCACCACTCTCCTGCATGATTAAATGTCCCCTGGCACCAAACTCACTGGGGTTGTGGGGGGGGTGGAGAGCACTGAATTCTTCTGGAACTATTTAATGCAGGTGACAGGGGTCTTGCTCACTGGCTGGAGAGCCAGTGAGAGACTCACATTGCCTCTTTTAGGGAAGGCCCACCAAATTGTGCCACTCGGGCACTTAACTAGACAGAGGCGGGCCTTCCCAGGATCAAGGAGCCCAGGCCTGTATTCCTGCCTGCTGAGAACTGCTGGCTAATCTGAGGCAGAGGCGGCAGCTCTATTGAATGGCAGCTGCACCGGGCAGGCAGCGGCTGCTGTCAGTATGGCACACAGCTGAGGCCTAGTATTGCGCTAGGGAGGGGGGAGGATGGGTTGTGGAGGATGGGGATCAGCAGCAGTGGTATGGCCTCCCCCCGTGCAAACAACCTCACATGGCTTCTAGGATTGAGTTTATTTTATTATAGTTGACACATCCTTAAGTGTTTTGGTTAAAATTGTATTCTATATGTGCCATAACCACAAAAGCATGATGGATAAATAAAAGAAAATACTGCGGATTCTTCAGAAGGGTCATACGCACTCGAAATGTTAACTCTGTCTCTCTCTCTCTCTCCACAGATGCTGCTAGACCTGCTGAGTTTTCCAGCATTTTCTGCATTTATTTCAGATTTCCAGCATCTGCAGCATTTTGCTTTTGAAAGGGCAGTTAGCTAATGACTGACCAATCGTATGGACAGAAATGGGGTTTTACCTAATATGGCACAGAGCCCAGCTGGAACAGTGTATAAAGTAAGGATTTGTAAGATACTAAGCACATGTTATCTTCAAGAAGAAAAGACAGGAGATAAACTTCCATCAAGAGACAAGGCACCCAATCAACCAGATGCCCTTTGCTAAGTATCATGATTTTGTGCTTATTGTGGAAAACTTAATAAAGTGTGTGAAGCTTGTGAAAACACCCTCAAACCTGTGTAGTTATGTAGCTAGTTTGAGCTGGTCGTCCCTTTGTGATCAGCTCTCTCAACTTATTCGGTAGTTGTAATTGACCTAGGTCTTATAATTAAATTAAAGCAAAGCCAAGATCTTATAGGGTTTCGTTACCGTGTTCCCTGAATGATGAGCACCGCACCCACACCACAACCCCCCCACCCTCCCACCCCCGCCATCAGCTGGCACTGGGTTAATACCAGCAGTGGAAGGATGAGGCCCTTAAGTGGGCATTGTTTGCCCACTAAAGGCCCACAATTGGTGGCAGGAAGGAAAGACCATTCATGGGCCTTCCCGCCACACACTTAGTCAGGGCAGGGAGGGGGAGGCATGCAGTCACCACCCTCCCATCTAAATAAATGCCCACCACCACCAAACTCTCCATCTGCTGAAGCTACTGAGTCAGTGACTTGGCAAACTCGTTGTAAAGTTTACAGGTTCACTCTGTATATTTTCTTCTCCACACTCTGAAAAATATGCAGCTGGCCTTCCAAGTTAAACAAAGAAGGTAAGAGCCTGTGGACAACCTTTCTGCCTCTCTGCCAATTGAGGCCCTTAAGTTGGAAATTAATGCCTACCTAAGGCCCTCATCCTGCCACCACTCATATGAACTCAGCAGTGGGAGGGGTCTCATCATGTGGGGACCATGACAAGCAGGCCCTTGCGGTGTTGCTTGCTGGCTCCCAAGGGGTTCCCTTGTTCAAAGACACTCAGTACCTGATCAAAGGGCCTGGCATCATGAAGGAGGGGTGGGAGTGGTGCTTGTCCTTCACCATATCCTTTAAATCTAGCCTCAAGTGTCTGTTTCTTAAGTTTATTTTCATATATTTAAGGGAATTGTCAGGGGATGGTGAGGTGATGGCACAAAAATGAAAGAGGCCAACTAGAAATAAACTCTGTATCGCCCAATATCCGTCACCTTGGTGCTACAGTTCAGTAAACAACCCAAAAAAGAAAAACTGCATCAAATATAAAAAAAATGACTTTATGATGACCCCAATCTACTTAGATCAAAAGCAGAAAACCAGAACAACATGTCAAACTTCTCACTGACTTGCTGGATCTTTTTTCCTTTTACTCTAAGCTATACAGCACCTTTATTTCCCTTTAATCTTCCTCAGGAACACTAAACAGTTCTTTAGTTCACATTTCCTAACAAAGGTAGAGAGAATGTGCTTACAATTTTTTTCGCAAATAGCAAATGGAGAAAATCTGAAAACCTGTTTTCAGGAAAGGTTGCCAATGTAAGGATAAAGCACTTTATGTGGCTCATGTGACCCAGTTTCCTTTTCTTCAGAATTTCCAGGAACTAAATGACAAGTTCCTGATAGAATAACAGAAAACAAATCCGAATCAATCCAAATTGACAGAATCCTTACTTTCAATTGATCTCAGAGCTGCGTTCTAATGAATAAATATGAAGAATGCGAAGAGTTGGAAGTATTTTATTCTATGGACCAAATTTGTTTGTGTTGAGCAAAACATGTGGCAAACACCTGGGGCCGGATTTTCACCTCGATGGACCGGCGCGGCAGATTGTCCCGGCAACAGCCGTGAAACCGACCAATTAACGGCCAGCCAGAGTGAAAGGCACACTCAGAGCCTTGGTGCTGCTGGTGTGGGAGCAGGAGGAGTGCGAGCACTGATGTGTGAGCATGCGTGCGGGTGTGCTGAGTGAAAGCTCTCTGAAGGCACAGAGCTGCCTCAGGGAGCTACAGATTTTTAACATCACGAATAAAGATTTGAAAAATAAGGGAAACATGTCTCCTTATGTGATTCTGTCACAAGAGGAGGGACATGTTAAAAATGAATTTTAAAAGTTTTTTTAATCACTGGTCGAAACCTCATTCTGCCCATGGATGAGGTTTCACAAAAAATGCAAAAGCCGCTTGGCCTATTCACCCGCCTGCCAGTTGTAAGGTTGGACGGGCAGGGAAAAGTTCAATTTAATTAATTAATTAATGGGCTTAATAGCCCTCTTAATTGTCAGCAGGCACCCTGCCGACAATCGCGTACGTCTGCCGACTGAAATATCGCAAGAGCGCGCGATGATGTCGGGACGCTCACCTGAAATCATGGCACGCTATTTCACGCTTGTGCGTGTCAGGCGGGTGCCTGCATGCCGAGCTGAAAATCCTGGCCCTAGTTATGATTTGAGGCCAGGCATGCTTTGAGTGTATTATTACTTTGCAGTGAAGTAAGACAACAGTTTAACTTTTCAGATTCTGTAATATCCTTGGATTTTTTTTGAAACTATGGGAAGATTTATATCTAACAGTCGATAAGACTTGCATCCAGTGTGTGTCTGTCACATTTCAGGCGTAACATTTCAAAGTGGCAAAGTACTTCTTTTAAACAAAGTCATTTCATGTTAGTTTCTTGCGACAATACATTTATGAGTTCCTACCAATTTGCAAAGTTCACTCAATGCAACAATTAACCTCTATTGCATACAGCGCTTGCAGTAATTAGAATCCTAAGCACTTAAAATAATTATCCACCTTGTTTCATGTTAGTTTCTTGTGACAAATTTATGAATCCCTACCAATTTGAAAAGTTCACTCATATATATATATTTTCTGGCTTCATTTTCACCATGGCAATCATCTCATAATGTGTTCCATACTCCGCAAGAGCTTGAGCGAGCAAGGCACCAATTGACCTCAATTCTTTTCTGTATTTTCTACATGACTATTAATTATGCAGATTTATGAATCTTATAAAAATCCCATCATCTTGGAAATAGTTCAATGTAAATTATTACACTTCAGAATACCTCATTTTTCCCCTGCTTTCTATAATTTTCTGCCAATTCTCTTTTTACCCAAGGCATTGTTTCCTTGCAGGGATATAGTTTCATTTTTAAAAATGATTATTCATTTATGGGATGTGAGCATCACTGGCTAGGCTGGCATTTATTGACCATTCCTAATTGCCCTTGAGAAGGTGGTGGTGAGCTGCCTTGTTGAACCGTTGCAGTCCCTGTGGTGTAGGTATACGCACAGTGCTGTTAGGAAGGGAGTTCCAGGATTTTGACCCAGCGACAGTGAAGGAACGGCAATATTTTTCCAAGTCAGGATGGCGTGTGACTTGGAGGGGAACTTCCAGGTGGTGGTGTTCCCATGTATCTTCTCCCCTTGTCCTTCTAAAAAGTAGCGGTCATGTGCCAGATAACTTCCAGTAACTTATCCAAGTGGTCATTCTTCAAGTGTAACCTTAGACAGAGTTTTGGTAGCTCATTGGACTGCAGTTGATGCTACAGCCAACTCTAATTCCATCCCCATCTAGCAGCCAGATGTGCACATTTCAGCAGGGTTGGTGGTTAACACTAATGTTTGGGAACATTGGATGCTTTATCCTCTTTAATTCTGCGGCACTAAAAATGTTTGAGATTAACTAATTTAGCATAGATTAGTGATCATATCTAGGGTTTTCCCAGTTTGTAAAGCTCAACCATTCATGACTTTAACCCACAGAGTCATTGAGGAACTGTCATTTATTTTGTACACATGAAATAAATCATACATTCCACCTGAGTACTCTTTCAAACACTCTCAAATACCCCTGCAAAACCCATTTTTATACTTTTTGTACCTATTCATTTATAAGGTTAAGATTTGAGCATCGTCAATTGTATATCACATATTTGAAAGTTCACATAATTCATGTCTTATAATTAAACTATCCATGTTGGGGTAGAGTTTCCATCACTAATAAATTTTTTGCCAAAAATCGCCCAAACCGGTGTTAAGTGGAGTGATGATTCTTAGATGAGGACAGTGGTACCTAGCTCAAAAAAGGACCCACAGCCAGACAAGGCCTCATGCAATAGTGGGAGAGCAACTGATAGATACTTTAAAAAAACAACCATAACATAAAGCTATGTTAGGCTTTTCACTTAACCTTGCTTAATTAAGACGTTTGCAGATGTAGAGTTCATTTGTGTGTGGAAGCTGAATAGAAGTTACTTCAGTGAACAACACCATGGTTCACTGAAAGCTAACATGCAAGTGCAGCAAGCAGTTGAGAAGGTAAATGTTATGTTGGCCTTTATTACAAAAGGATTTGGGTCTAGGAATAAAGATTTCTTCCTGCAATTATATAGATCTTGGTGACACTGCACCAAGGAAAATTGTGTGCAATTTTGGTCTCCTTACCTAAGAAAAGATATACTTGCCATATTCAGAGTGCAACAAATGTTCTTCTAGTTAATTCTTGGGATGGAGGGATTGTCCTATGAGGAAAGATTAAATAGACTGGGCCTTTATTCTCTGTATTTTAGAAGAATGAGATGTAATCTCATTCAAACATGCAAAATTCTTACAAGGCTTGACAGGTTGGATGCAGGAAGGATGTTTCCCCTGGTTCGGTGATTCAAACCTAGGGGATGCAGTCTCAGAATAAAGGGTGGGACATTTAAGACTGAGATGTGGAGGATTTCTTCACTCAGGAATTCTTTGCTCCAGAATGTGGTGTGGGCTCAGTTGTTGAGTATGTTCAAGACTGAGGTTGATAGATTTCTACATCTTAAAAACGTCAAGGGATAAGAGGATAGTGCAGGAAAATGGTGTTGAAGTAGAAGATCAGCCATGATCTCATTGAATTGTGGAGTGAGCTCGAAGGGCTGAATAGCCCACTCCTGCTCCTATTTCTTATGTTCTTATGTTCAACAACCTGATAAGGAACAGGTAAACTGAATGGCCACTGCTTACCTTAGACATAAATAATTCAAATAGCTGGAACAGATACAAATAATGAAACTTTTGCGAGTTAATTTGATGCCAAAGATGTTACTCGGAGGATGAAACTGGTTGCGGAGAATAGCTTGAAATGGGATAAAAAAAGGTGAGGTATGAGTGATTGATCAAGGCCAGTAGCTACGTGCAAAGGCTCAAGAAGCTAATCACAGGTGAATGGCATTAAAGGTGGGATTTTAAACTCAAGGTTTAGACAAAGGACTCAATGTTTTATAGGGTAATTCAAGATAAAATAAATCAATTGAGGGCAAAAGGACCTTATCAATAATCTTTCCAGGTATCCAGCCCTGAGAAGGGATATAAAGAAGGAGACTTTGGGAGACCTCAGTGCAGCAGGAGGTGGCAAGAACTCTTAAGGAAGATTTTGGACAAACAATGGTGAGTTGTTCAAGAAGTCAAGAAGACTTGGGGCACTGGAAAGGGAAGTAGAAGGAGAAAGAAAGAAAGAGCTGTTTGCTCAGGTCAGCCATCCTGCTCAATCTGGACTGGTACTCGTTATTTGTCTCAGTCATATGTTTTCGCTGTAAACTGTGTTATATCCTGTTTTAATCTCAGATTTAACTCACCATACCACCATATTGGTTGCACTCAATCCTGACTGATTGATCAGACAGTAACAACGCTCAACTATTTTTCAAAGATACAAGATGGTACAGTGCACAGCTTATGCTCAGGGCGAATTGAGTTCCTGTGATCTTTTACACTGGTTTGAGAATCATTGTGCTAGAAGCCGGACCCATCCACAAGTCTAGGCACACCCCCGGATTAAATTAATCATCAAGCTAAGATTCCACTCATTGTGCCAGTTTGCAGACTTTTGAGGAGTCTCTTTAAATTAACCCTTTTTAGACACAAAGACATCTTTTAAAAAGTCTTAAAATGACAAAAATGTAGCTAATTTATCAAGAAACAGTAAAACTAGTAAATAATTATGTATAGTATTTTAAAGTAACTTTCCATTATTTAAAACCAGATTACTCACAGATGTTGGACTGGACATTCTTATTGAAAATACTTATTATTTTGTGATAAACTCATTTTTAGCTGTACTAATAAAGCTGCACCAGATTTCCACTCTTAAATATATCAAGAAATATTTTTTAATGCGAGGAAAAAGTAGAAAGATTTATTTTATAAAATAGAGCCCGATTGCACTGGTTCATGGAAGTGGCAATTGAGTTGGATTCCCACTAAGTTTGAAATTACTTATCTGGAAATCCAGGTGATCCTGTCTCACCCGACGTTCTGATGGGTGGTTTTGCTTCGGGGTGGAGGAGTTTCTGATGGGTTTTTATTTGTGCAGGTGGGTGGGACTGTGTGTTCCCCACAACTGTATAACTCTTGATTGAGCTAGGGGTAAGATTGGTAATTGGAATTACGCCTGAGTGGGGACTGAGTGTGACTTCTTCAGGAGGTATTCTGCTCTGGGTTTCACTGGTCAAGAGTAGTTGGGGCCAAGGCAGTGGTAGGTAAAGCAGGTTTTTATATTTCTTGAGTGAGGAAGTTTCCAATGGGGTTTTGTCATTAGCAGGGAGAAGCAGGGTCTTGTGACTCTTCCAATCTATAGGAAACTTGTGATACAATAGATGTCGTATCTGTTCCAATTCCAATGTCTCCAATGCACAATGGATCAATTATCTTTATTGAAACTACGATTAAAAAATAAATTGGAATGATTAACATACTCATAAATACAGGTGACCATCCTGTTTCCTCGGTTTCTAAACATGGGAAACGGTCTTGCATGCATACTATCTAAGGGTTAAGGTGAAAAACAAGAGGAATATTAAAAAAAACGACGCATTGCACAGAATCTCGGGGTGAGAATCCGGGCCGCAATGCCCTTAAAGGCCAGTTACTATCTTCTAGTCAAATGGATGCTCTCCATTCCTGGTTTCAGGTGAAGCTCATTTAATATGAACAATGGACAGGCTCATAAATAAACACTGTTGTGATAGTGATTTCTTTCCAAATGATCAGTAATGAGCTGGAAGCTTTGGTGACCTCAGTTAATTAAAACTCATGTTTAATACTCTCAGTGCTGAGCAATTTTTATGGCTTTCAAATACAAATTCTTCCTGCCATAAGACATTTACAAAAATGCTTTTTCTTTACAGCTGATTATATTAAGTGGAATTGAAAAATGTGAAAAACCTTGTTACAATTTTATTCTCTGCCTTTTTTTAAGCAACAACCATTTACTTTGCTGTGCATCATTTTTATATGCTAGGGATAGATTGTGTTCACAATTGCCAAAGCATAAACAGTAGGTTAACATTACAATGCAACATTAATCCTTTGAAGCAGCCAGTTCTAGCTGCCTTGATTCTTGGTACTTGGTATTTGGAAAGGTTTCCTTTCATAGTATTCCACCAGGAAATTTTCACAGGAGGTGCACAGTGGGTGCAGTCGATGGTCACATTGATTAAAAAAGTTCAACAGATTTTCCTTAAATGAATCCTTAGCAGGCATGGAGATTAAGGTTTGTGGAGGATTGTTTCAATCCTTATTTGTTCTCGGAGAAAAAGAAGTTAGCAAAGGAAGCACATAATCAGTTCACAAGAGAGATACAAGTGGCAGAGGCCATTTAGCCCATCTCAGCATATCCATCCAATCCTGCTAATCCAACCATCTAACGATATCTTGAATGAATGCATAAATAAGTTTCTTCCTGATGTCAGCCTTAAATTTGATTTGTTGTGTTTCATGTTTGGGGAGATTTTTATTTGTCTGCTTAGCTGAAGGTGAGTCAGCAACATCGCAAGATTGTGACTTCTGTTTTATTTCAGCTAATCCAGAAGTGTGATGCAAGAACATGATGGAGAAATTATCATGGCAGATCTTCACAAACAGGAAGGGCTGAATTTTAACTTCTGGATACAATGGGAAGGCTGGGAGCAGTTTGGGACACAAAAGATCCCGGAATGGGTTTTTCCCATGGCCTTTTAACTGAGCCAAGGCATCATCTTCCACTAGTTTCCTGATCAATTAGACCGACCTACATTCTCTTAAATCTCAGGATTTGAGGGGACCCTGGCAAGGGATTCATTCTACAACTGTCAGGAGTGAAAGAGCAATTGTACTGATGGAGTCTCATTGTGGGAAGTTTGCAGCCCACCCCGCACCATCCTTGGAGATCATGCTGTTAGTTATAAGGGCCTGCAAATAAACATTGTTCTTCGTGGATGGCAGAAAGAGGTTAGCGTCTGAGAACATGCATGTGTGGCTAGAAGTGACTATGCAGGTAAGAAAGAGCATGGTTCTGCATTCCTGAAAACACTGCTGCAAGAGATTCAATGACCATATTTGGGCAAGAATGATGAGTGGCATGCCACATTTGAGTGCCAACTACCTCACTCTGACTTCTCCAGCACTTTTCTGCAAAGTGCTCCTCAGATCAATACACCTGGCACCTCCATCCATTTCTGTTTCTCTCTCAAGGCAACTTATCATGTCCCCAACCACCACTGTCACCTTCACTTTAGTGGCATCTCACACCCTTCCATCACAATCACCCTTCACAGATGTTGTTATGACATCCTCTCAGTACATTCTATTTCTCAGACTCATAGTTTTTATCTTTCTCTTCCTGTGGGAGAAGAGAACGCAATACATTAGGACTTGGCGGAGAGCTGAGGTGGGCATCTAGTCATTGCCACCCTGACCATTGCAGTGGAGGATGTACTAAAGGTTAGGAGAGTGTCAGGATACAAGACCATTGCAGATGGTGTGATGGGGGTCTCCCAAATACCCGATGACAGAATTAGATATCACACGGCCACATGGCATGCAACAATCACTCATGCTGATTTGATATCAGCATCCAGTGAAACATGATCATCTGCATAATTAATTTAGAACTCTTTCAACTTGTGAGTTCTAATTCATGATTTACAGCTTGCACAGAAATTTAAAGCTATAGTCCCAAAACTTAGAAATCTTACAATTGTAACACTGAACATCAACAGTTACAAATTTAATGCCTTGTAAAAAAATACTCTCCTTTTCTATTCTCAATATCAAAGTGATAACCTCACATTTTCTTGCATTATACTCCATCTGCCACCTTGTTTGCCACTCACTTAACCTGTTTATGTCTCGTTGCAGCCTCTTTATGTCCTCCTCACACTTTACAGTCCCACCTAATTTTGTATCATCAGCAAACTTAGATACATTACTCTTGGTCACTTTGTCTAAGTCATTAATCTAGATTTAAATAGTTGAGGCCCCAGCACTGGTCCTTGTGGCACTCAACTGGTCACAGCCTGCCAACTTGAAAATGCCCCTTTTATTTTTACGTTCTGCTTCCTGTCCATGAGCCAATCCTCTATCAATGCTAATATATTATCCCAACTCTATGAGTTCTTACCTTACGTATTAACCTTTTTTTTGTGGCGTCTTATCGAATACCTTTTGGAAATCCAAGTATACTACATGTACTGGCTCCACTTTATATAACCTACTGATTACATGCTTAATAATAGATTCCAGCATTTTCCAGATGGCTGATGTCAGGCTAACTCATCTGCAGTTCCCTGTTTTCCATCTCCCTCCTTCTTTTGAACAGAGGTGTTACATTTGCTGAATGTTGGATGCTGAAGCTCAGGAGTCATTGACAAAGAGGACTATCCTGGAGCAGCAGCTTCTGTCAACCTTTCCGGGCACAGCACATGATTAGACAGAGATTGGAGGAGTCCGGCTCTAGCATGAGTGTCACGATGTCTTAGGCCTTTGTCCTGATGACCACCTCCATAGAAAGTGTGGCCACCTGCATGGATAATCAGTTGCGGCAGATGACTAAATACATGTTGATCCTCACCAATGTACTGTACACTCAGTCTGGCAGTTTAAATGGGGTGGAGGAAAGCCTCTTCTTGGCTATTGAGTGCCTCGCTGCGGTGTAGCAAAATGCTCTCTAGCTCTTGGCTCACAGGGAAGTGTGAGTTGGACATGAAGATGGTGTAAGGGCAAATGGAAGTGGGGAGTCTTCTCAAGGTGGTTCCACACCTCCAACCTTGACCCCTCTCCTCCTGTTCCAATGGTTGAGTCTGCCTCTGAACAGGTATAGGTGTGGCAGTCTTTGGTGGGATCCGCATGGTCTCCTAAACAATAGTCAGAATAGTGGAACAAGCAGTCTGCCTCTTGCTTTGGTGAAGTCACAGGTGTAACAACACATGAAGGTAATAGGGAAAAGAAGAGTAAGACTTTGTAGCTTCACAAAGGAAATCACTTGGATGTTTGAAAGTATGTTAGATTATTGCCAATGTCAATATACTATAAACTTTATTTCAGATCTCCACTGTTCAGTTAACTCCATTCCAGCCTCTTGCTTGCCAAGTGACCATCAGCCTTGAGGTAACTGGTATAAAAAGGGATTACCTACAGTCTACTGTATTCTCTGCTCCCAATGCAGTCCCCTCTACCTTGGGGAGAAAAAACGCAGACTGAGTGACCGCTTTGTAAAACATTTTAGCTCAGTCTGCAAGCATGACCCGGACTTTCTTGTCACTTGCCATTTCAACACACAATCCTGCTCTCATGTCCACATGTCTGTCTTTGGCCCCCTGCAATGTTCCAGTGAAGCCCAACACAACCTGGAGGAACCAGCACCTCATCTTCCGATTAGGCACCTTACAGCCTCTGGATTTAACAGTGAGTTCAACAACTTCAGGTCATGAACTCTCTCCTTCATCTTTACCCCTGTTTTAATCCATTTGAAAAATTTTTATTAATTCGTTCATTTTTTAAAAATTATTTTTTATCCTACTTCCCCAACCATTCCCCTCCCCCCCACCCCACACAGGGCCATTCGTCACTTGTTTTAATATTTTGTTTTCACAGAGCACCGACCCTTGTTCTGCTATTAACACATTTGCTATCTTACCTTTATGCCACCACCAGCACCTTCTTTAGTCTTTAACACTACTTTTAATGCTTCTTTTGTCCTGTGTCCATGACATGTTTGTCAAATTTCTCCTTAGCTCCCACCTCTCCCTGCTCCACCCATTTTGCTCCACCTGCTCCACCCTCTTAAACAGTACAAAATTCATTGCATTTCTACCTGTTTAGCTCTGAAGAAGTCATACAGACTCAAAACATTAACTCTGTTTCTCTCTCCACAGATGCTGCCAGAGCTGCTGAGTTTTTCCA
Organism: Carcharodon carcharias; assembly: GCF_017639515.1. Lineage (NCBI taxonomy): Eukaryota > Metazoa > Chordata > Chondrichthyes > Lamniformes > Lamnidae > Carcharodon > Carcharodon carcharias. Next base: position 88,179,901 of record NC_054469.1, on the reverse strand, counting down.
GAATTTTCTGTTTTTATTTCAGATTTCCAGCATCTGCAGTATTTTGCTATTATCCACAGTACCATGGATCTCCTCAAACAGTTGTATCTTAATGCTGACAAACAGAAAACATCAACAGCAATGCTAACTGGTTTTAGCAAAGCATTTGATCATGTAGATCATAACATCACAATCAACAATCTCCTTCAATTAGGAGTAAGCCTGTGATGGGTAAACTAGATTTCAGACTTTCTTAACAGTTGACAGCAATCTATTCAAAATGAATTGAACGTTTCCAGTTGGATAACGCTACATGCTGGGATCCCTCAAGGAACTAAATTATGCTGCTTTATATTTTTGGATGTCATAAACAACGCTTATATTGATATTGCCACACCTATTCATCGCTATAAATATATGGATGACCTGACCCTCTTGGAGTGTCGTGATCAAGGCAATGCATCAGACATGCAAGGGACAATGACTTCATGAGTGACTGGGCAATGATGAGTCACATGAGACTGAACCCCAAAAAGTACAACACTATGGAATTGTGTTTCATTCAGTGCACCACCACTTCACCACGATCCCCCTCTTATCAACATAGATGATGTGGTGATTGTGCAACAAGTCTGCATTAAACTGAATCCACAATCAAAGTGATCTCAAATAGGACCACTAAGGGCAGGATTTTGCCTTTGTGGGATGCTAAGTGGGGGCGGGTGGGAAGCCGACTGCTGCTCGCGATCGGCTCTGCTCCGTAATTTCATGTGGGTGGGCCAATTAAGGCCCACCCTGCTTGGATCACGAGCGGCAGCACTGAGCACTGCCTGTGTAGGCGGGGGGAGAAGGGAGAGCAGGCCTAGTGCGCAGTTCGCACATGTGTGACAAAGAGCATTTCAACTCCCTGAGGCATGGAGCTGCCTCAGGGAGATTGAAGCGCTGTGTAAAAAAGAGAATAAAAATTTAATAAAACATGCCCCCTCATGTGACTCTGTCACGTGAGCTGGGACATGTTTATAATTCAAAAGTTAAGTTTTTATTTAATGCTTATTCGCTTTAGGATACCTCATGCCACCCATGGATGAAGTTTCCTAAAAAATGTAAAAGCTGCTTGGCCTTTCTGCCTGCCTGTCAACCGTAAGGGCAACATAAATTTGAATTTAATTAGTTTGTTAAAGGCCATAATAGGCCTTTTAATTATTGGCGGGCACGCAGCCGATTCTGGTGAGCGCCTGCTGAATGAAATATCGTGTGACTGGGCAATGACATCGGGACACACGCCCAATGTCATTGCAAGTCATTTTACACTCAGGCGTATTGGGCACGTGCCCACATGCCGAGGGTAATGTTCTGCCCCAAATGTGTGAAATGCATAAGAGACCAAATGGAAGACTTCACATGCCAAGTCTTCTCAAACATCACAATGTATCTGAAACTGACCAACTCACTCTGTTTAATAGTTACATAAGACCCATTGCTGATTATACAGTGTCTGGAATGCTGGACTTACCAAAGAGCATAGAGCAAGATCGAAAGCGTTCAGAAACGAGCTCTGAAACTGATCCTAGGTAACATGTGTCAAAGCTACTCTGATACAATTAAACAACTGAATATGCTTTCCCTTGCTGAAGGATGGAAAAAGCTGGGTTTGGACTTGGCTGGAATACTCCTGAGTTCCACCTCCCATTGTCACTGCCTCTTGCCACAGCCACACAAAAGTAAATGTGCAATGGAATAATTACTTAGCCTCACTTGCTAGCAGTCAAAGCCAGAACCCAGAGTTAGAGCTGCAGTCAATTGGCCTTTTACATATTTAAATCTCAGACCCACAGATCCCATCGGGGCTTCCCATGTGCTTGAAAATTTAATGCGGGAGTTGTCGGCTTCCTGCCAGGTTCCTGACATGCCAGCATTTTCTAACTGCTCCCCTCCCCATCACACACCCCTCCCCCCACCATCCAATTACACCTGCTCCATCATGCAGTTTAAAATTCCCCTTGAGTTGTGCGCTCTATTATTTTTAAACTATGGAAGAAATATCGTTAATACAATTGTATCTTGATCAGAATTTAGAGTTTAATAATCAACCAATATAAGGGAAATGGAAAGCAAAGGAATTCAATTGTTTCAGGCACAGCGTACCTGAAAAGTGTGAACGTTTTTACTTCTGAGCTCCTCTTATATTGCTATGGTAAAAAAGTTTTGGAAAAGCAGTGGGAAACGTAGCTAACTGATTGGCAACATGTAGACCTGTCCATTAACTTAGACTAACATTCAAATGGCACTAAGGGAATTGGTCATTCGGAAAACCGGTACAGACACAATGGGTCAAATGGCCTCCTTCTGTGCTGTAATGATTCTGTGATTTCTCTGAAGTATTCTTTCTTTCTCCTTAAAATAAGGTGCTGAGTTTTCTTTGCTCTCTCCATTGACTTAAATTGTCAGACATAAGTCAGAATTTTTACCTCGTCGGGTAGGCATGCACCCAACCCGAACGAGTGTAAAATGACGCGCAATGACATTGGGCGATCGTCCTGACGTCATCACGCACTCGCACTATATTTCAGTCAGCAGGCATGTGCGGGAGTTGGCAGCATGCCCACTGAAAATTAACAGGTATACTAAAACCATTAAAGTACCAGGTAATGCAATTTTTCACTGCCCATCCAACCTTATGGTTGGCGGGCAGGCAAAATGGCCAAGCGGCCTTTGTATTTTTTAGGAAACCTTATCCACGGGCGGGATGAGGTTTCTAACAGCAATTAAAAATAAAATTAGAAAAATAACTTTTCATTAATAACATGTCCCTGCTCAGAGTAACATTTTTAAAAACCTTATTTTTGATTTTTTAATGTCCGCAGCTCCCTGAGTCAGCTCTGTGCCTCAGTGAGCTTTTCCTGTGCGCACCTGCGCACATTTGTGAAGTTCCCCGCTTGTGGCGGGGCAGGCTGGGATTCACCCACTCTGTTGTAACTTCATCGGATCGTCTTTCTGGGTGCCATATTTAAACTGCACATATCAAAGAGAGTGATGTCCCCCAAAGGACAAAGTGACAATGTGCTTCCGGAAGGCACATCTTTACCCCAATGATGGGAGAAGGAGGTCCACCAACCCCACCACTCCAGCTTGGGAGGAGGTGGCCAGTGCAGTTAGCGCTAACTCAGCACAGAAGAGGTCTGTCATACAGTGCAGACAAAGGATGAATGATCTCATTCACACAGCCAGGGTAAGTCAACCTACTCCTCACTCTTAACTCTCACTCTCACAAGCCTATCAGGCATTCGCAGGGTTACATTCCACAGGGATCTCACACACTACTAGCAAAAGGGACATCACCAATGATTCTCTCACACACATTTTGACATTTTCACCACTTCTCACATTCTGTGCAGCTCGCATCTTCAGCACTTACAAAGGTCCACTCAGCACCCACAGGAGGCAGGCATCTTTATCATCTGTTCTGATGAAGAGTCATACGGACTTGAAACGTTAACTCTGTCTTCCTCTCCACAGATGCTGTCAGACCCACTGAGTTTTTCCAGCAATTTTTGTTTTTGTTTCAGATTTCCAGCAGCTGCAGTATTTTGCTTTTTACCTTATCATCTGCCTTGGCATCCAGATTGTCCATCTGCTCACAGTATGTCCATCTGTCTTTAGGCAGGAGAAGTTCGCCACAATAGAGAGAGGTCCCAGACTGTTGCTGAGCTCAGGCCCCTCACTCAGTTGAAGAGCACGTGGCAGAGCTGGCCAGTGAGGACCGGGACCGTGGCTGCGCCAAGGGTGTGAGACTGGTGTCTTCCAAGCAAATGAGAGCTCATCACCAGCTCATCATTCACCCAACGAAACTGTGAGTGCTTTATAATGTTGTTACTATGCAGCAAATCACTAATTATCTCTTCTCTCTTTGACAGGCCCAACAGGAAATGAAAGAAGCCCACTGGCAGCCTACCCCTCAGCTCGAGCCCACAGACCACCTCAGATGAGAATACTGAGGACCCACTCGAAGTAGAGCTGTCACAGCGTACACTGCACCCCCCACCAACGCAGAGACAGGTTGCATGGGTGTTCACAATCTGTGTGGAGTTTGCACTAATGTAAATAGATTTCCACTCATTCCACTTATCATGTTGAGTATGCCTCTTTTATCTGATGATATGCTTTGTGCTCATTCAAATGTCACAGAATTCCCCCCCACTTCCTCCACGTAGATGTACCATCGTGTGCTCTATGATGTGTAGAATCATCTCATAAGTCTCTGTCCATTCTCTGCCCAGTGCTGACATGAGTGAAGCATCAGCCTCAAAGAACTTTGTGGTTGACCAAAGCATCAGAGGTTCATCTGATGTTGAGGATGAGTCTAGAATCTGGAGACTGCTTTAGTCCCCGATGATTCTGCATTGTAGAGTGCTCAATGTGGATCCTAGGTGATGAAATGACAACGTGCATGGAGACAGGGCATCTTTCATTGTCCTGCATGTACTTTCCATCATCCTTGAGGGCGCTTTACCAATGAACCCAAACTCTGAGCTCTTATACGCTCCTGTCTGCCTGCAGCGTTATCCCATATCTGTGTGTTAGTGCCCACCTTCCCACCTCCATGTTTTTGAGCTTTCAGCCTTGTTGATACATGTTGGTCCTTGTGTTTCCTGATAGATAGCTAAAAGTGTGTTACTTGGGAGTTGTGTGCAGAGGCTCCAGATGGCTGACATGGTCATGGGAGGATGCAGCATTGAGCCATAAGGTCTGGTTAGCCCCTCCTGATATTAAACCTCTGACAGCTCTCAGATGGTCAATGGAAATGGTTATGTGCAACTAATAATGGCTTCGGTGTGGCTGGTTTCCATGTGCATATGTCAGACTGTTGGGATGAAAATATGTTGCCCTGAAATGGGATCAGAGAGAGATGCTGCAATACACCTTGTTGTGTGTGCTTTATTATCAATGATTTGGTTACTTAAGGGCTAGATGGAGTATCAGCATTTTTTGGAGCACAATGCCACAGCTAGGCATCGGGGGAAATTGGGAGACTCCAAACAGACGCATGTTTATGAGTGGCAGGCAGATATCAGAGTATGCTGTTTGTGGAGTTTTTGAGGTCCATTGAAAGGTGAGCTGAACTGCAGCAGCCTCTCATCCTTCACTGAGAGTTACAAATGTCTGCATCCTGAGAATGTGTGACGTTGGGGAATGAGTATGATGAAGAGGCATCAACACTTGTCTCGCATGAGCGATTGACTGTGCTGAAAAACCACAGTACGGAATTAGAATCTACTTCACACATGAAGACAATATCCACTGAGTGAAGATTGACCTCTGTGAGATGCCTTGTCACAATGCAGACATGCTGCAATGACTGCACTGAGAACTCCAGTGTTGCTCCAGCCTCTTGAAGGCTGCTGTAGGCAGTGGAATATTGGCGAGATGCTTGAAGAGGCTGCACCATCTCAACTCTACTCACAAAATGTGCTGTTGCAGTTATTATCACATTACAGAAAGGCCACATGCTCCCGAGGCTGCCTTACTTTCCAAGGATGAGGATATTGTGACACTAGAGTGTAACAACTCATTCAGAGATTGAGGTGTTGAATTGAGATGAGGATAGCAATGAAGGTGGTAAAGTGGACCCAGCATGGAGGGCACTGGTGAAAGAGGATCGTCATTACTCGTCATCATCATCCTCCAGGAACCTGATGGCTATTAATGTTTCACGTGCACGTCTGTCTTGTCTGGCCTGCGTTATGGCTTCTTCCTCTTGTCCCTCAGCTTCTTCGCCTCATCGTGCTCAACCCTCTCGATGTTCTCATCATCAGAGGACACATGCAGCTCCTCCATTTCAGCATCTGGCAAGACATCCCCCACTTTGGGTCACCCTGGATATGTCGGGCGCAGCAAGCCATGATGATGCGTGAGACCCTTTGGTGAGTGTACTGGAGAGTGCCACCTGACCTGTCCAGACATTGGAAACACATCTTGAAGATGCCAATGGTCTGCTCTATCAATGAGTGTCCTGCGGCATGAGCAGTGTTATATGTTTCCTTGAAGACACTTTGTAGCCACTGAATGGGTATCATTAGCCACATCTTTTGTGGTTAGCCTTTGTCACTGAGGAGCAAACTCTGAATGCGCTGATGTTCTGCGAATATCTGTGGCATCTGCGAGTGACTCAAGATGTATAAGTCATGGGAGCTTCCAGGGTATTTTGCGTATATCCGCACAATCTGCTTCTGGTGATTGCAGACCTGCCCCACATTGAGAGAGTGGAACCCTTTCCTGTTGATGAATTTTAGTGGCTGCTGCCAGGGAGCTCTTATAGCCACATGGATGCAGTTCATGGCACCCTGCACCTGTGGGAATCTGGAGATCACTCCAAAGCCCACTGCTCTGGCAGCCTGGCTGGCTTCATCTAGAGAAAGCTGTACATAATTGTGAGCCTTGATAAATAGGGCATTGGTGACCTCCCATATGCATTTGTGAGTAGGTGCTTGAGAAATCCCACAGAGATCTCCAGTAGAGCCCTGGAATGAGCCACTTGTGAAGAAGCTCAGAGCGGCTGTCAGAACCACTGGCAATGGGTGGTCTCCCAGTCCCCGCATCATCAACTCTTTCCAGAGAATGTGACAGATGTGCACCAACACATCCTTAGACATAGGAAGGCACTGATGGCACTGTCTCTTGCTCATCTGAAGGTATGAGAGGCATCTTCTGTACACCCTTGGTTTTGCCAGATGCCTTCGCTCAATGGCTCTGTCAGCCTCTGCTTCTGGGTCTTAAGGGGGCCTTGCAGACCCTTGTTCACTGTCCCAGCTTGGTGGCGATAGCCCACCTTCTCCTCCTTTTTAGTTGCCTGATTGTCAGGATGAACTTCTGCTCCATACATGTTTCCCTCTGCTGGAACATTGAACAGAAACTTGATTGAGCATAAACCTCTAAAGGTCACCTTCCTGTTGCTTGCTAGGGAGTAACTGTGGAGCCAAAGGGTAACTTTCATCCCAGCTATTACATCCCCAATTAGTCCCTGTGCTGCGCTATTACAGCCTTCGGGATCACCTGTAGCATACCCACTAACCCACCCCACTCACCAACACCTCACCCCACTCCCCCACACTGGCATCACTATCCCATCGCAGCAAATGCAACTACGATGACAGTGCTTTGACACAGGACTTGGATCTGAAAGAGTTCTGCCAGGAGCTAGAAGCCTCAGGCAGGGCACTCTCAGGCTGTACCTTTTGGTTTACACAGCCTCAACTTGCAGTGATGGAAGAGAGTTTGTTGGGGGTGGATAGGGGGGGGGTTCCCATATCTGAACATGCCAGCTGCAAGGTTTAGAGATCTTACAGCCACTAGGTATCTTCATTTTGGCCTGTGGACCCTTTTCTATTGGTTTCGCCTGATACTCGGGATTGCCCATGAGGGGGACAAAGGGTCTTTGCAAGGTTCTTGTACAATGGCCCCAGTCGGAATTATAGTCTTGCATGAATGCACTATAAGAATTAAGGTGCAAAATTCCCTAAATTGGCATTTGACTGTTCCTATCATGTCTCAGCTGCACTTTCCTCTCCAATAGGGAAATCAGATATTAGTAGGATGGCCCTTCAGCCAGACCACAAGTGCAGTAGTCAACTCCTCCCTCAAGTCCTGAGAGCCCTCCTCTAGCAATGTTTTTCATACTTTCTTTTTCAAGTGTGTCATTGATTCAGGTTGGAAAATGTTGGTGCTGAGATTCTATTACCAGACCAGTTTCAACCCTTCCCAAGGTTGTCAAAATCCCTCCTATCATGCTAGAGGGGCATCATTTTCAGGTTTTCATCCCTCCAATCACTCTCCTTCCTCCCCCTCTAATCCTTGATCATGTTATAGCCATGGATATCCCTGTCCTTCCACCTGATCTGCTTGATGTCAATGTCCTGGTGCCTCATGACCTGACACCTCCCCATCTTGAAGCCTATTGCACTGTGACCTACAAAGACCCCTCTCACCTCCATGAGACCATCAAGTGCCTGCCCCTATATCACTTCTTTCCCATATACAGACTGCAGATGCATCCTCTGACTGTGACTGTGTATGACTGTGACCAAGTATGAAGCCAGAAACCCCCAGGACTGGTGAGTGGGAGGGTCTAACCACACCCCGCCCATACTCTTCTGGGCACGACTGACATGGGACTGAGAGGCCCATCCCTCCTTGGACTTGGACAAGGACAGTCATTCCAAGCACAGCCCTCTAAATTGTGACGTAGAGCCACAGAACTCCTGATGCATTCTGGCCCTGACTACTTGTGCTCTTGCTCAGAACTGTCTGTACTTTTTACCTCCAAATAATTCTGCCCCCCCACCCCCAGTCATGTGTTTTTGTGCACCCTTGCCCAGTCTTCCCACCCCCAGTCAAGCCTTTATCCTCCAGCCCCTTCCAATGTGCAGGCCACAGGCGCACGTCACATATCCGAGCTTGAATCATGCTGGTCTAATTAGCCACTGGCGTGGCTTTTTGATCAGGAGAGGTGGCATGGTTCTGGCGAGCTGGCTTTTTAATGATTATTCATGACAATAAATGCATGCAAATGTGGCTCCTGATATGGCGTGGCGGCCCACCCGACCTGCCATGAAAATTGGTAGTGGACAATCACAATCTATTTTTACGTCGGCAGGAATCTGATTTTTGGATGACTGCCAAATTTTCCCGTCCCTCCTGCCATGATTCCTGCCACCTGCGGGACTGGAAAATCCCACCCTAAGACTTGGTGGCCAAGGAAGGTGTACATAATGAGACCAAACAGGTTGAGTGAGAACTTGTAAATCATTCCAACATACGCCTGTGGCAGGTGTTAAGAGCAGAACCAATTTCTGGTCAGCTACCTGCAGAAAACAATGACAAACCACTGAAGTTACTCGCAAAGCCACAGAAGTCCATGGTCACCAATGCCCTCTTAGGGCATGGCACCTTGAAAGAACAGTGATGTCATTGAGCTGTCCAAGCAGCCAATCATATTTAAAGAATTCTCACAAATAGTCAACACCATTTAAGGATTTTCAATGGAACAAAATAAAGATTGGAAGATACATATGGGGTGAATGTAGAGGCTGAAATATCATGAAAACATTCAAAGTTTAAAAAAAAGGTAAAAATTATCTAGTAATTAACTTAGAGGTAGCATTTAACAATATCCCACAAATATCAAATTATATTTTCAAAGGCCAAATCTGTGGTCCAATAATCAATATTCAGTTACTTCTGACCGAACAAGGAGTGATTATTAATGGGGTTTCTAAGAGTCACATGAGAGCAGGAAAGGGGAAGTTCCCAAGACACCAACTGCAGTCATTGACTGCAGGCTCCCGGGAGCTATGAAGCCTGTGAAGGAGCAGTACGTGACTGATCACAATTTCAGAATTTCCATGTTAATCTGCTCTTGCGCTAAATCCTGATGCTCTGGTCAGTTTCACAGGGGTAATGATGGCGAGCGCTGACAGTTCGCCATCAAAACCTCCTGCAAAATCCAGGCCAAGCAGTTCTTGGTCCATCCAACTCTGCCCAATATTTAATTCGAAGCATGAAGGAACTGGAGGCTATGATTCTTCCCTTTTGGTTCCAGATAACTCTGTAAGCAGCTGGAGAGGCAGTAGAAAACTCACAAGTATTTTCTATACTGTTTAACTTCATGGTTTTAGCTGCTGAAACTCCAGCAATGCCCTATGCATACATTGGTATCACTATGCTTCAGTCCTGCTGACTGTCTTATAGCTGTTTGTCCTTAGGCAAGTAGAGTGTGTTCCCAGTGACCGAATATGCACACTTCATATTGGATAAGTTGGAAATTTAACCCTTTTAGTTTCCTCAGTAACTTGGTCTGAGGTCTCCAAATTATGGTGATGGGCTTCTGTGTGGGTCAAACCTTAAGTTGTCCACAAAAAAATAAAGGATTTAGGATCTGTCATGAGAGCCAAGCTTGAGACTTGAAGATAGTTAGTGGAATCTTGTTGAGGTATCAGCGGTCTGGTCTGCCGTCTGGAGAGCTGGCGAGAGACCCATACTGCCTCTTTTCAGGAAGGCCCACCGAGCCACAAGCCGATCAGGCAGTGGAGAGGCCAGCGGCTGGCCTTCCCCTGAAAGCAAGACCTCGGGACCAGAAATTTCACCTACAGGGGAGGCTGTGGCTGCTGCAGGAAAAACATCTACAAGAGTCAGAGAGACACAGATCAACCTAGGTCATGGGTAAGTAATGTGGGGAGTGGGGGTGTTTCATGGGGTGGGAGTCATGAGGAGAGGGGTGGAGGGTGTTTGGCAGCAGGGACAAGGGAGTGGCTCTCAGTAGGCCCCCTCAATCAGGCATTGAGGTCCTTTGATCAAGGGACCCTCCTCCAGGAGGTGACAAGCTGGTTGTACAATTTTACCTGTCATGCACGCTACATGGGCCCGCCTGCCCACTGGGTTGATACCAGTAGTGGTGGAATGAAGCCCTTAAGTGGTCATTAATTGGCCATTCAAGAGCCTCAATAGGTGGTGGGGCAGGAAGGTCAACCATGGGTCTTCCCGTCCATAATTTAATTCTGGAGGAGGCAGGAAGAAGATGTAATTCCGGTACACCACCATCCCACCTAATTCCATGAACTTCCTGCCTCCAAGCTCACCACCAATGAGACCATAAGATTCCGAACCCCATGATATAGCATATTTAAATACGGGATAAATATGGGACCAGGGATATCTCATAAAAAAATGATACTGCCTTAAAGAAATGTTGGATCTTAGCTGCAAGGGTTATTTGATTTTTCAATTCACTTAATAGCTGTGCTACACTTCTGATCTATTATGGCCATTATGCTCTTTCTGCATTCATTTTCAGAAAGTCAGAACTGTTGCCAGTGACAGAATAATGTGCGATGTTAATTTGATAATAAGCCAATTAGATTAGCTAACATAAAATTTCATTATCAAGTGGAGCCGGTTCTGATGATTCAGTAGATATCAATACCCAATGTCACTACTGGAAGAGCAGGATTTTTTTTCACAACATGGCTTTCATTCCTTCCTCAACCAGTACTGCTATAAATCAAAGAATCACAGAATTGGTGCAGCTCAGAAGGAGGCCATTTGGCCCAACGTGTCTGCACCGGCTCTCCAAATGAGTGACACACCTACTTCTGTTCTCCGCCTTCTCCCCTTGACCCTGCACATCCTTCCTTTTCAAATAACAGTCTAATTCCCTTTTGAATGCTTTAGTTGAACCTGCCTCCACCATACTCTCAGGCAGAGCATTCCAGACCCGAACCACTCCCTGTGTGAAAAAGTTTTTCCTCATATCACTGTTGCTTCCTTTAGTAATTACTTTAAATCTGTGCCCTCTGATTGTTGATCATTTCACGAGTGGGAACAATTTTTCCGTCTCTACTCTGTCCAGACCCCTCGTGATTTTGAAAACCTCTAACAAATCTCCTCTCAACCTTCTTTTCTCTAAGAAAAACAGTCCTAACTTCTCCAGTCTATTTTCATAGCTGAAGTTCCTCATCATAGGAACCATTCTTGTGAAACAAAAACAGAAAATGCTGGAAAAACTCAGCAGGTCTAGCAGCGTTGTGGAGAGAGAAACAGAATTACTTTTCTCTCTCCACAGATGCTGCTGGGCCTGCCGAGTTTTTCCAGCATTCTCAATTTTTTTTCAGATTTCCAACATCCGTAATATTTTGCTTTTACCATTCTTACGAATATTTTCTGCACACTCTCCAATGTCTTCATGTCCTTCCTAAAGTGCAGCACGCAGAACTGGATGCAATACTCCAGCTGAGGCTGAACTAGTGACCTATACAAATTCAACGTAACAGATGGGGTGGTCATTCATCTCATTGGAGACCCTTCTGTATACAAAATAGCTGCAGCATTCCCTGCAAACAATTGCTGCACTTCCAAAATAAGTTGCTACATGCTAGATTCTTTGAAACATTTCTGATGGATGTGATATGGTGCAAGATAAATGCAAGTCTTGTTTCTTTTCCTTGTTCTATCCTCCCAGCTAGTACTGCTTGTACATTTTCCATTTCATTTCTGTAAGCTTCCTTGGAGTATTACTTTAACTATGTACTGATCAAATTGTGCCAGAGCTCAATTTGATGATTTTATGTCAAGCCTTCTGTTCCAATTCTTCTGATTGCCTTTTAATTTGACAGATGAATTTTTATGATAATCCATTCATATATACATTTGGCCAGGCTACAGTTAAACACTTGAATAAATACATTATGAAAACTGGAATCTATTCATACATGCAGCAGGGAATTATTTTTCCATCTACGTTGATCCAAACTCATTTAACAGGCCACCATCAATTAATCAATGAAACAAACCACTTTGATTTTTCGATCAAAAGACACAGCCTGGGCTTTAAAAGCACAAAATGAGCAATCCAGACATTTGTGACACATCCATTAGGAATAATACATGATTTCGCTCTTCAGGATTGTGATTAATTAAACAATATCTCTGGAGATAATCAGGATTGTTGAAAATGGCTTGCATCATAGACAATCAAATCTGAATTCAGTTCAGGAATACCTTGTGCAATTGATTGAGGGCAACAACAGAAATTAAATCCAAAGGGGGAACAATTACCCCCTGTCCCATTGCAATGTTGCGGGTAGGGGAAGGAGTTAAGTATTCCGAATGTATTCCCAACCATCATCATAACTTGCCAGGATTTAGGCAGAGTGGCGGAGGGTGGGGGGGGTAAGGGCAGAGGGGAGGAGGTGGGGAGGTAGGGGGGTGCTGCCCAGTGCCCGCCAGAAGGAGCAAGGGGTGAATGTAATGGGCGAGTTCACATCCAGCAGAGGAGATCCAGGCAAATTCAATTTGTTTTACTTATGGGTCAAAAAATGCAGGACTGCTCCTCCTGGCCCCATATACCTTGACCGCCCCTGCCCCAGGTTACCCTTCATCTCCCACGATTGCATACTTTATCAAAATGCCCCTTGTCACTTAACTTGATTATTTCAGTGAGCTCACATCAACCATCTGAATCTCCCCTTCTCCTCACTCCTCTGATTTTGAACTCTGGCCCACCAATGCTAACGTTATTTCTGCTGATTTCGGGTGGAAGTCAGTGTCAGAGGTAAAATCTCCCAGATCTTAATGCTCGGGATGGATGTACCCGCACCATCATTAAGACTGCCATTTTTACACCTCCGTAACATTACCTGTCTCCACTCCTGGCTTAGCTCTTCTCCTGCTGAAATTCTCATCCATGTGTTTATTAACTGTAGACATGACTACTCAAACGCAGTCTTGGCTGACCTCCCACATTCTACCTTTTGTATACTTGAGGTCTTCCAAAACTCTGTTGCTTGCATCCCAAATCGCACCAAATGGCATTCGGCCATCACCTCTGTGCTCCATGACTCACACTGGCTCCTGGCTAAGGAGTGCCTCGATTTTAAAATTCTCATCCTTGTTTTCAAATCTCTCCATGGCCTAGCCCTTTCCTTTATCTGTAATCTCCTCCAGCTCCTCAATTGCTGGCCTCTTGAGCATCACCGATTTTAATCATTTCACCATTGGTAGCCGTACCTTCAGCTGCCTGGAACCTAAGCTCTGGAATTCCCTCCCTAAACCTCTCTGCTTCTCTACCTTACTTTCCTTTTTTAAGACACTCCTTAAAACCTACCTCTTTGACCAAACCTTCGAGCACCTGGACTAATGTCTTCTGTGGCTCAGTGCCATATTTTATTTCATAATGATTCTGTGAAAAGCCTGAGACATTTTTGTTGTAAGGTTGTTTGGTATCTCACAAAGAGGTCTGGAGGCTTATATGGTTGAAAATAAACCATTTATTTGTAAACCATAAATATCTACATATCCAAGATACTGCCATGCATGGGTGCTGTCCCCATGCTGGTTCCTTCCAGACTCTTCCCCACATAGACTACTATAGTCAGTCTGTTTTTTCTAACTTTCATTTTCTGCTTTTGCTCTACCATACTGCGCACTTCATCTTTCACTGCCAGAATTGTTCTGTCGGTGAGCTGGGGACAGGGCCTGCTCACTGATGCGAAAATGATGCGGGATGACGTCGGGGGAAACCTCCAATGTCACCGCGTCCCATTTAAATATTCAGGAATATTCAAATCAGCTGTCCGCCTGCCGACCTGTCAATGGCCAATTGAAGCCATTGACAGGATAATTAAGCCAATTAAAGGCCCTGCCCGTCCAACCTTAAGGCTGGCGGGCAGGCCAGGGGTCCCAGCGGGCTTCTGAAAAAACATGAAACCTCATCCACTGGCTGGATGAGGTTTCATATCTGTTTTAAAAACTTTAATAAACTTTATGTGATATTTATTAACATGTCCCATCTCGTGTGACATGAGGGGGACATGTTAATATTTTTTTTATTTTTCTATTTTTTAAGTTTATAACACTTTCAGTGCTCTCCCTGAGACAGCACTTAGTCTCAGGAAGATGTGCACTCTTTCGTGTGCATGTGCGAAAGAGCGCACTTTGACAGTTGGGGAATCCCTCCTTCCCCCGCACAGGAAGGGCATAGCAGTTCCCGTCGGATGGCCCGCTAGACAGGCCTTAATTGGCCCGTCCACTCAAAAAGATGGCGGGGCCCGTTTCGGCAGCAACAATCGTCCGCTCGCCCGCCGCCGAGCTGGTGGGGCATGCCCGCCCATTAAGGGCAAAATTCTGCCCATATTTTTCTTCAATTGCCCTATTCCTGGGAATGAAACTCTCTGTTCTCGTTTTCCATTAGCAAACTCTATCTTGTCCATGAAAGTTGGCTTGGTACACTGGTCAGTTTTTCCTTAAGCAGAGCCTAATTCCTGTGTGCTATCCTTCAAGTTCATATTCTTTAATTTTACTTCTGCTAGTTGTTTAGTTGTTTCTGACATTCTCAGTTCTTGATTTTCATTTCAGCTGTGCCATTTTTCAACAACTCAGTGGTTCTCAGTACGTTTATATCCAGTGTTTTTTCTTCTTGAGCTTCGGTGTTGGATTCACATTTTCCAATCTTATTTCTGTCGTTTTTTTTTTTCCTGCACTGCAGCAGTGCTTCTTCCTTGTTCTTCATTTTGATTTCACTGTTAGCCAGGTCTGTATCTGGAAATGGAAAAGGAAAAAACTCACCTTTTAAAAAAATGAAGTTCGGGCCCTTGGAGACTGGAAACCACAAGTCCCAGAGCCCCAGTCAGCCTCAGTGATTTCTGCGCATGCACCAGCCTTGGAATGGCCACAAATGCGAAGCTGGTCGGAATTCACACCTTCAAGCCAGTAAACGGCCCATGTGCATACACGCAGTTTGTTTTTTTATTATTTAATGGGAGCCCTGCACCTGCACAAAAGAAGAAACAAAAACAAAAGTGAAACAGAGAGTAGAAAGAAGATTGGGTGACCCAGAAAGAGAAATGCCATTCTCTAGAGAGGGGACAGGGTAGGAACTGCAGAAAGCAGACTTCCCAGAAGAACAAAAGAAAGTCCAGGAAACCAGGGGTGGGGCAAAAGATTCCAGAAAGACCGTGAAGTCAAGGGAAACGAACAGGAATGTCCTGTTCAGTGAAGTTAAAGTAAGGAGCAGAGGAAGAGGTTCCAAACCAAAGAGAGAGAGCTGCAGGGAGCAGAATCAAGGCAAAATAGGCTTGCAAGAAGCCAGAAGATCCAAGGAGACAGCCAAAGGTTGGTGACTCCTTACTGTAGGACTGTGAAGCAGTGGTGCTCTGTTGGCATGGCTGAGCATCTGAGAGAGAGTTCGTGGAAGGCAAAACTTGAATCCACGTGGCAATCCAGCGGAAAAGAACAACAGAAGGAGGGTTTGAAATGCTAGAGGCTGACCCTTGTGGAAGATGACCAAATGAAAGCATCGTTTGGAAGAAGATTCCAAGGTGAGTACTTCGAGCATTGAGATTGAAAAACTTCGGGAGAAAGACAGAGTTCAGTGAGACCGGTTGGCTCACATTTTTGTGACAAGTGTCTGGGGAGAATTGGTTAGAAATCTCTAGCATCTGTTTTGGGTGGCATCTGTCACTTGGTTTCAGAATGTGGTGTGTCCAACCACAGGTTGCCTACTGGTTTACATGGACTGTGTACTAACTGTGAACATTAGAGTTTAAGATAGATTTTTTTGTAACTTGTGTTATTCTTATGAATCTGTGTATATCTGTAAAGGTATGGTTGCGGGTGAACGAAAAGTGTAATATAGTTCATCTTTTTCTTGCTTAATAAATGTTTTATTCTTTTGTTAAAAGTACTTCAGCAGATTTTGTGACTCTGTTCAGTAGCTGCCCTCCATGTTTCTAAATAAAAGCTAAAAGTTAGGATCTATCAAGCCAGGTTCCACCCAGGGATCTGACTTGTCCATTTGTAACATCAGTTGGGATCATAGTACTTGTCCTTCATATTGGTTTCACTGTTAGCCAGGTCTGTCTCCAGTGAAGTCTTAGCTTGTTTCCGTTCTGCAACTGTGCCACTCTTGGCTTCATTATCCACTCACAGCTTGAAAAGTTTTACAGCTTTTCCTTTCAATGGCTCCTCTTTTCCATTCAGCTCGTTCTTCAGGTTTTCAGTCTCTTACTTGTAACTCTTGGCTTCCTCCCAGAATATAGAACACTGTTGAGCCTTCTCTACCAGCTGGTTCTTCATTTGCTCAGAGTGACAGTAAATTCATTTTGCTTCTCTTCGTAATGTTTCAGAAGAACAAACTTTGACCTAAGGGATCCTTGTAACGTGTAATGTTCTTTCAACAGGTTTTCCTTTTCTTTGCAAAGCTCAATTGCTTGAGTTTTCTGGGAATTGAACAGAGACTCCTTAAATTTATTCTGCTGTTCTTCCATTCTGCTATTTCAGACAGTCTTCATTTCAATATTATTATGTTAAAGGTGCTATACAAATACAAGTTGTTGTTGTCGATTCTGGACCAGAACTAAGTTCGGAGCTTTAAGATTTTTATTTTTAGCCTAGTTCCAGCTGCATATATAGTTGTTATAAATTGAGTATACATGAATAGGATTCTTTGCAATAGGATTCCCTCACATCCCCCAACCACACCTCCTCCCACCACTCACACCCCCACTACTGCCACGTCTGTCCCTGCCAAAAACTACAATTTAGTTTTGGTTTCACAATATTTAGTTTGGCTATAAGGTACTATAAATCCATACAACAAAAAATATCTGGTTGATTATAATATCTTTAACAGCACTAGAAAATTCTACTCAGCAATAAACCCGGGGCAAATAAGTTCCTAGCTTTTTGTAACCTGAAAGCTTATTAGCTTGCTTTTATGTTTGCAAACTTGGGGAAGAATTTTCTGGTCAGCGAGCGGGAGTGAGGCCCGCCTGCCGATGCATGAAATGACACTCGGCGACGTCCAGCGGGCATCCTGACGTCACCAGACTTCATTTAGATTTTCAGTTTGGTGGGTGCACAGCAGAGTTGGCTGCATGCCCGCCGAATGGTCAAAGGCCTATTAAGGCCTGTTTAAAATGAATTAAAATAATTAAATGAGCTGCTCATCCAACCTTAAGGTTGGCAGGCAGACGAAGAGCCCAGGCGGCCTTCGCATTTTTCATGAAACCTCATCCATGTCCCAGCTCATGTGACACTGTCACATGAGGGGACATGTCTTATAATATTTTGTTTTCTGTATTTAGCTTTTAAAAACTTTAACTAATCTGCGAAAGAACGCAGGTCCCCCCTGCCCACACAGGATGCGCTCAGCGCTTCTGGGCGAGCATCACACTGGGCGGGCCTTGATTGGGTTCATGCTTGCTCTGAACTGCCCCTGCACAACCCCCCCAACGGGGGTAAAATTCAGCCTTTGGTGTCACTTTTGGCCCTGAGATGAGTTCCAACTACATATTCACGGCATTGCTAAGGTCTCCTTTTTCCACCTCCGTAATATCGCCTGATTCCACTACTGCTTTAACTCATCTTCTGCTGAATTCCTAATCCATACCTTTATTACCTCTAGACATGACTATTCCAATGCACTCTTGGCCGGCCTCCCATATTCTGCTCTCCGTTAACTCGAAGTTATCCAAAACACTGCTGCCTTTGTCCTAACTTGCTCCAAGTCCCATTCACCCATCACCCTGTGCTTGCTGATCTACATTGGCTCTTGGCTAAGCAATACTGCAAATTTAAAATTCCTTGTTTTCTAAACTTCCAATGGTCTTACCCCTCCCTATCTCAGTTCCCACCTCCAGCCCTACAATGCTCTGAGATATCTGCACTCATCTAATTTTGGCCCCTTAAACATTCCTGATTTTAATCACTTCACCTGCCTGCCTCTCTTCCTCTCTTTCCTCCTTTATGATGCTCCTTAAAACCTCCTTTGCCAAGGTTTGATCAAATTCTGCTTTATAATTCTCCTGTGAAGTGCCTTGGGACATTTCACTATATTGAAGGCACATTATAACTACAAGTTGGTATTGTTGTTGTTGGAGTGAAAAGCTAATTAAGGCACATTGCAAGAAAAACAGGCTTTCTCACCTGGTGAGTAATTTATAAGCCCTTTTCTTCCCAACTGAGGGAGTTTGAATTCATAACCAAATTATGCCAATGTCACGAGGATGAAGCAATGCTGCAATTTCACAGCCACGTGGGATGCTTGGGACTGCATACACCATGCCTGACCTACAAGTGCTAAGTATTGTCAGCAGATAGGAAGTGAAAATATTCCTGTTTCCAACAATGTTAACCCCCAACTTAATGGACACCTAATAAATAATTCAAATGGTAGACAAAAGATTACCCAGGAGGAAGAATCAATGTAAGACTTCAGGAGTGTGCATCAAATAGAAACATACAAAGGTCCAAGTCTTAAAGCTGAGCCAAAAATAAGCTCCTGAGACCATTAGTTGGGCATGCAGCTGCAGTGCGCATGCATTTTCTACTAAACAATGCTTTTAGTTAGATCTTCCCAGATTGAAATGACATTCTATTCTCCTTCATCTATTTATAACACAGTGAATAATGCATAGAAACCATTTACAAGACACCACTAGCTGTTGAAGAATATGTCAATGTGTTTGGAAATGACACATCTCGAGACCATGCAACTTTCTTTTTTGATGTGTTGCACCATTGAATCAACGTATGTTGACCTATTTCAGTTTATCAGATACTCCATAATTTTACTGATTTAAGATATTTCTATAGGATAAATACATTGGGCTTTGAAATATCAGTGTGGTGTTTTTTCCAGTGCTCCTGATAGTGACAGAATAAAAAGAGAGCCCCTTTAAGATAGTTCGACCACAAACAACATCAAGCCCATATAAATCCAGGGGAAAGATTCCTTCTGGTTATTAATCATAGGTATTTGTAATCAGAAGTTCAATCTTTCACAAGACACATTAGGTTCTTAAGTCAAAGAAAGAGTAAGTTTATTAGTTGAAAAAAGAATAAAAGACCACACGCACCCACACGCACACATACACACACACACGTCTCAGAAGTATGAAAAGTTAGAATCCAGGTTTGTATAGTTTTGGTATTTTCTTTTCTGCTTGCTGCACCTTCAGCCTCAATCTTCCCCTGACTGGTTCCTACAGTTCCACAGGGACCAACTAGCTTCTGACAGCTCACCCAAATCACTGATCTTGACACCACCTGTGTCACTTGCAATCTCTCAAGTGGCTGGGCAGCCTTACCTTGAAATACTTCACCCATTGGCATTTCCAAGAGGTTTTGGGTGTGTCTGCCTGCAGCAGCCATTGATTCAATATCCAGTACTTTGCATTTTTAATGTCTCTTCCTTCGACAGCCACAAGTTTCAAAGGGTGTCTGGATTATAGGAAATGTCTCTCTCTCACACTCCCCTGAGGGGAATATGTTTGTTTCTCAACTTCATCTTGGAATGTGACTTTGCATTCTAAAGCAGTTTGCTCTGTCTCAGTTTAAATAGCAAAATTTCCAGTCAGTTGAAAGTTGATAAATAATATTTTCAAAAACAAAGGGGCATAGCCTTGTGACAATATGTCACAGACTAAATAAACCAACATTTTTGATAAACTTATTTGGAATATATTTTACTTCATATGTAAGGCTAAAGAACTAATTAGCCCACAATGGGCTTTCAGTAAAATAGTTTTTCTTTAACTTCACATGCACAGAACAAAATAGACATCTTGCTATTTTTCCTCCAATAAATACTCAAATAAGAAACAAATGGGTGTCCAGCAGAGCTACTAATATATATCTTTTGATCTTCTAATTCTCTTACCTTCCTCACATCAGAATGTGTCCTTTGATCCAACAGAGTTTAATGAGTTTTGAAGAAGAAAATGGATGCGTCTCACAGATCTGTATGAAATGTGTTGCAACTGGGTGAGGAGGAATCAACTGCTTCCCCCTTTATTCAGCCCCCTCAGTTAGTCACAACAAAGGTTTTCTAACATTTCTTTTCCCTGTAAATGCCTTTTCCAATCCAAATGTATTTACTTCTTAATAAGGAGCCAATCAAACCAAGTTTCCTTAAATCAAAGAAAGAGTAAGTTTAGTAGTTACTAAACCTGAGAAAAAAAAATAAAAGATCACACACACACACACACACACACACACACACACACACACACACACACACACACACACACACACACACACACACACACACACACACACACATATCTCAGGATTAAGAAAAGGAGTCCAAATAAAAGTCCTTGAGGCACTGATTGTAAAATGTTGTGACTGTCTGGATTTAGATGGTTTCCTTTAAAATCCTGGAGTTGAATTGAATTTCAGGTAACTGCATTTTGCTGGAGATAATCTTAGCTCCAGAGAGAGAGAGAGAAAGAGAGAGAGATTCCTTACTGCTTCTTTGAGCAGTTTTTCCAGGTGACTTTGATGAGTTCTCTCTGTCTTGCTTGGCCACATCCTAAGGTGAAGTTGAGAAACAAACAAATCCCCCTCAGGGGAATGTGAAGGAGAGACATTTCCTATAATCTAGACACCCGTCGAAACTTGTAACTGTCTAAGGATGAGACATTAAAAATGCAAGTACTGGATATTGTAAACTAGTTCTTAAATCTCCTGTCTGTATATTTCACAAAAGGTATTTGATTAGCATGTCTTGTAGTCATTTTTGTGAAACAATAATCATATTTTGATCTTTCAACTCAGAAACTTTTGACACAGCTGATGGGATTATTTCTTTTTTCACATGGGGCTTTTGAGTGTCTTTTGGGTGCATCTGGCTGGTTATCAGTTCCCATTGTCTTGATAGAATTACTATTGATTAAAGTCCAGCACTTTGCATTTTTAATGCCTTCCTTTCAAGGGTCCCTTTTTAAAATGGACCTTGATGCCCCCCAGGTATGAAATTCCATGTAACATGTCAGGGTAGGTCTGTGATGTAAATCATATTGGAACTTTCCAGAAAAGTAGTCAATTTACAATACCAGGCATCAGGTGACTGGTGGTAGCCATCTCCTGTCAGTGTCTTTTCCTGTTTTTTTAAACAACATCCTCTTTAAACAGTTCAATATATTTTTGGTTAGCGGTGAATTTATAAGTAGATCTCACTCAGTCACAATTTCCTATCGTTGTGACAAATGGCTTTTATTTTAATGAGTAACTTGTGTTACTTGTGTTGTCTTGTCTTGACTTGTCTTGTGTAACTCATCAGTAAGTTAGAGGAACCCTCACAAATAAGTCATCACACACAGTCTGTTAAAAACAAAAAAACTGCGGATGCTGGAAATCCAAAACAAAAACAGAATTACCTGGAAAAACTCAGCAGGTCTGGCAGCATCGGCGGAGAAGAAAAGAGTTGACGTTTCGAGTCCTCATGACCCTTCGACAGAACTTGAGTTCGAGTCCAGGAAAGAGCTGAAATATAAGCTGGTTTAAGGTGTGTGTGTGGGGGGCGGAGAGATAGAGAGACAGAGAGGTGGAGGGGGTTGGTGTGGTTGTAGCGACAAACAAGCAGTGATAGAAGCAGAATATCAAAAGATGTCATTATGACATCAACTATGACATTACATGTCAGAGACTATATGAGAATACTTAGAAGTGTCATAGGCATAACATATTAAAAGGTACAGATTGTAAAGATTTTGTTTTTGAAAATCAAAAAGCTGTATCACTACATTGTCATTTATGTTTCAATCCTATGTTACACATAGAGTTGCATTTAGGGTGATGAATCTGACCAAGGAGCTTAATTCTGAGTAGGAATTAACTGGAAGAAATAAGAGAGGCTAGTAATTCTGAGTATGACCGCACAGAATTAAATTGAATTGACTTTGTATCGTGGGTCCCACTGTGGGATGTTGAACAATTTTAATTTGCAGTTTGATATGATGTATCTAATGATCTTGTATATATAGTCCATTAATAATTTATACTGCTGATGGATTTGACGATTAATGACATCGTGGTGCAGGATAATATGTTTTCAGATTACATATTACTTTGGAATCCAAAATTCTGATGACCCCATATTGATTGCAAAAGAATAGCAGAGCAGATATAGGGCGGAATTTTCCCAGAATTACACTACGTGCAGTAGTAGGCAGGTAAAATGGAGTCCTACCCACTGACGAAAATGGCGGGTTTTCACACCGATGTGGGCTGAAGATATGACAGGGTTCCAAGAGCATGGCGGGATGGCCTTTTAATTATATGCTAATGTATTACAATTAGCTCTGCGCTGACCTATGATGGGAAATGCGGCTGAGCGGACATTCATGACCTGCCTTCACGCTGTCGTGAAGCAGGTTGCACCATATTTTCTGTGCATGCCACCTATCACACCTGCTGCCAGTGGGTTCAGAAAATTATGCCCATAGTCTGCAAGTAGGTAAGTAGCCTATAAAGTATGGTCTGCTGATCACCTGCGGGGGCCTTTAGTATATTTGGAGTGCGCCTCTGTCAGAATGGGCACCAATGTTCCCTATAAGCTGCTGTGTGCGCAGCTCCACTGGCCACTCATAAGTTGTCTCCTATAAGACACTGTGCATGGGTGGGTGCATAATAACAAAAGGTACCGTGGATTGAGATGAACAGGCTGGACTCAACAAAAACAATTCAGAGGGGTTATTGTTGGGAGCAGAGGTGAAACAAGGACGGTCTATTCAATGAAGTTCAGAAAGTGGGAACAGTGTGTGATGAGATCCAACTTACCTTCTCATGGATGAGGAGCCAGGAACTCCAAGAACCAGAAAGCCTCAGGAGTTTTATGCATGCCTGGGCAGGGAGCGGGCGGTGCATGTGCAATCCAGCAGTTGAAGGGCTCGGCCATCCTAATAGTGGTGTGTCTCCGTAAAAAGGAAAAATAGCTTGCAACCTTCAGCCATGTGACTGGAAGCAGAACTCCACAGTTGAGAGGAGTCCTAGGTATGGGACAGGGAGAGGTCCTGAAGTAAGTCCCAGGCAGGGGACAGAGAAAGGGGACAGGGAGAGGCTCCAGTTAAGAAGAAAGAAGAGTAGAGAGAGAGGCTTCAAGCAGAAAAAGGGCTGCGGTTGACAGATATTAAGTGGCGAGGGCTCAGGAGAAGCCCTGGAGATCTAAGAAGGCAACAGAAAGTTGGTGACTCCAATGTTGCAGGCCATTGGAGTGAAGGTAACTCTTTGAAGTAGTAGTATTCTGCTCAGCATGGCCAAAGAGCTGAAATTGTACTTGTGAGTTGGTGTTTGAGTGCATGTTCGGAATCCAAGGGAGCAGAGTCTCAGGATATAAGATTGGAACCCTGCAAGGTGGGCCATCTTTGATGCAGTCTGAGTTGGAGCAACCTGTGGAGAGAATT
The DNA here is from genome assembly GCF_017639515.1 of Carcharodon carcharias. Classification (NCBI taxonomy): domain Eukaryota; kingdom Metazoa; phylum Chordata; class Chondrichthyes; order Lamniformes; family Lamnidae; genus Carcharodon; species Carcharodon carcharias. The sequence continues at coordinate 88,156,187 of NC_054469.1, read as the reverse complement.
CCAAGGCGAGATCTTTGAAGGTGTAGACTGGAATCCCTAGCAAGAGAGACAGATTTTCAACCAGGTTTGTTAACTCACAGGTCTTACTGACGTGTGGGTGGGTTGTTGAGAAATCTGTGGAATTTGTCTTGCTTGCATCTGCCATTTATTGTGTAGTGTGGTATGTTTGCCCACAGGTTGCCTGTTAATTCACATGTACTTCATATTAACCCCGAATGTTAGCGTATAAGATAGATATGGTAAATTGTTTTATATTTTTGATCTTGCAGAGTTAAGTTTATTTTTGTTCATCAAAACACATGTAATCTTGTGGCTTTATTCTCTTAGCAAGTGTCTTGAATCTCAAACTTTATCAATTTTATTCAAAAAGTTATTTCCCATTAACCGGATGGAGTTTGGTCCAGGATCATGGGAAGTGCTTCAAAAGAGCAGAACAGGCCTGGGAAGAGTCTCACAATGATAAGGGAGAAGAATTCTTCAGCTCAAATTGGGCCTTTGGGCCATTAATTACCTTTTCCCTGAGGCATTCTGAGGCCTTTGCTGGACTTAAATTTAACTATTGACTGTTTTCAGTATACATTGGTTCTGTCACGCCTACCAGGTGGTACTGAGTGGAATTTCCCTACAAAGCCCAGGACCCCCCCTAGCTATGTCCCCTTGACATTGGAGGGGCTGGTGGAAGATCCTCCTCCTCCTACAACCAGAATTTCTTAGCTTCTTTTCCATGGTGGAACCCGGTTCTATTTTCTGGCACTCTATTTAACAGTTACACTAAAGTGCAGCCTGACCAAAGTGAGACTTCAGCCTTCTTTTTGTACAATCAATCAGAAGAATTCCTCTGACATTGAGTAATTGACTATTAACCTGTGAAACATGCATAGATATAATAAGGTCACCATTGATCTTGATCGGTATGCATATGCATTATAAAGTTTGTAAAACCAACAAGACCTCTGTGTTTTCGGAACGCGTGTTTGCATACTTAGCCATGCACAATTCCTTGACTTTAACATTTTTCATGGATTGCACGTTTTTCACAGAATTTGTGAAATTCTGGTAATCTATTAGGAATGGATGAATTTCACGGAAGTGATTTTCACAGATTTTAGACAAGTTCATTCAAGTTCACTGGGTCCCCGTTACTTGCTGAAATTTCAGGGACTCTAAGTAAAAGTGCACGCCATGAAATTCATGCAGTCTGTTTAGTTCCTGGCTGAGAGGGTGACCAAGGAAATAAGACTTCTAGACCCTGTTGCTAGGAGAGGTGCAAATGTCATTTAGGATGGTGACACTCCGCTCTGTGGAAGTCCCCTGAACTTCCATGTCACATCCAACTTATGGAGCCAATGAAAATCATTGGTGCCACCCCTCCGACCCACCCCCAATAATTATAACTACAGCATACAGTTCTTAACCTTGACAGATTTCCCTGAACAGAAATCAACCTAATTGACAGACATGGCTTCCAGATGGGCAGGGAGGGCTAGGAGTAGGCTGCTGAAACAGGAAGGTCTGATCCCTGACCTCCAGGAATGTGCAATCCCAAGAAAGGTCTGATCCCCAACCCTGGGTCTGTGCAAAGGGGTAAAGGGGAGTCTGATGGTGCTGGGTAGCTTGTAGGGTGGGTGTGGGGGGTTGGTGGGGGGGAAGTACTCACATTCCTTTTGGCCTATAAACAGTGCTACACAGCCATTTATATTCTTCCTGAAGCTATAGTCATTTCCCTTCAGTTGCTGGGATTCCTCGGGCCTTGGAAACACAATCAACCACTGTTAAGCCTATAAAGCAGGTTAATTCTGAGGCTACCAGTCTCATTGCTGTGGCTCAGTTGGTAGCACTCGCCTCTGCGTCAGGAAGTTGTGGGTTCAAGTTTCGCTCAAACAATCAAGGCTGACACTCCAGCGCAGTACTGAGAGAACGCTGCTCTGTTGGAGGTTCTGTCTTTTGGGTGAGATTTTAAACCATATTGCCATCTTGCCTTCCACTTGCCTTCCAAAGTGGACATAAAAGACCCCTGGCATGATGTTGAAGAACTACAGAGGAGTTATGCCTGGTGTCCTGGCCAATATTTATTTCTCAATAACTGTCACAAAAACATTTTAACTGATCATTATCATTTGCTGTTTATGCGGGTTTTCTGTGCACAAATTGACAATTGCACTTCCTACATTACAACAGTGTCTACACTTCAAAAACAGTACTTAATTGTCTGTAAAGTGCTTTGGTATGTACAGTACTCATGAAGGGGCCTATATGAATGCAATAAATTTCCTGCTTCTTGGGAGTGGGTTGGCTGCCTGCCTCCTTCACCCTCCCACCCCTCATTTAAACTTGGAATTAGCTGGATTGAAGGCAGGTTGGGGTCAGGTTTGAAATTTTAAAAAAAATTAACATCTGATCTGAACCAAACCCACCTGTTTTGTGGTGTTAAAATTAACCACACAAACATAAAGCTATATTTATAATTTTGCTACATCTACTGCACAGTGGGAATCTTCCATTTTAGGCCTGGATTTTTGCTCCTAGGTCAGGAACGCAAAGTCAGGACATTTCCCAGCTCCGTAAAACCTGACCTGGGGAAAAGTGGCCTGGAAGATCAGATTTTCATTCTGGGATGGTGGGGTTCACTGGGAGTTGGGCCGGGCAACCCCAAAATGAGTACAGAGGATGCCGGGTGTGGAGGCGGGCTGGGCAGAAGGTACCGGGACTGTATTGAAGTTTTTTAAAAAACAGAAAAGCAGAAAACAGTCCTCCAGCCCTCATCCATTACGCCCCCCTCAACCCTCCATATACTCCTCATGCACCTTTGATGCCAAACCATGGCACTTCATTCCCCAACCACCCCCATGGCTCCTCATACCCTCCATTTCAATCTATGCCCCTCACCTAACTCCTTTTATAGCCCCATGCCAACTTAGTGCCAACTCATGCCAATCCATACCCTCACCCACCACCCTTTTCCCTTACACCTGCTTTACCAGCTCACTCAGTATCCGCCATGGCAGACCTCAGAAACCATGATGAGATTAGATAAAATAAAGTTTCAAGTGTCGATTGCCATTCAATAAAATCATGGCGGTCTGTTTATATTGAGTTCTACATTTCCATCTACCCCTGATAACCTTTGATTCCCTTGACTAACAAGAATCTATCTACAGAGATAAAAACAAAAAAACTGCGGATGCTGGAAATCCAAAACAAAAACAGAATTACCTGGAAAAACTCAGCAGGTCTGGCAGCATCAGCGGAGATGCTGCCAGACCTGCTGAGTTTTTCAAGGTAATTCTGTTTTTGTTTAAGAATCTATCTACCTCTGTCTTAAAAAAATATTCAGTGACACCGCCTCCATTGCCCTCTGAGGCAGAGAGTTTCAAAGTCGCACAATCCTCTGGGAGAAATAATTTCTCCTCATCTCCGTCCTATAAGGGCGACTCCTAATTTTAAAACAGTGCCCCCTAGTTCTTGACTCATCCGCAAAAGGAAACATCCTTTCCACATTCACCTCATCAAGACCATTCAGGATCTTATATACTTCAATCAAGTCACCCCTCACTCTTCTAAACTCCAGTGGAAACAAGCCCAGTCTGTCCAACATATCCTCATAAGATAACCTGCTCATTCTGGGTATCAATCTAGTAAACCTCCTCTGAACCATCTCCAATGCATTTACATCCTTCCTTAAATAAGGAGACCAAAACTGCACACAGTATTTGAGATGCGGTCTCACAAAGCACTGTATAACTGAAGCATAACACCCTTACTTTTATGTTCAATTCCTCTCATAATAAAGGACAGCATTCCAGTAGCCTTCTTGATGACATGCTATATCTGCACACTAACTTTTTGTGACTCATATATGAGAATACCTAGATCCCTCTGCACCTCGGAATTCTGCAGTTGTTCTCCGTTTAAGTAATACTCTGATTTTTTATTCTTCCTGCCAAAGTGAACAACTTCACATTTTCCCACATTATAATCCATCTGCCAAATATTTGCTCACTCACGCAATTTATCTATATCTGTTTGCAAACTCCTTATTTCTTCTTCACAACTACTTTCTTACCTATCTTTGTGTCATCTGCAAATTTAGCTACCATGCCTTTGCTCCCCTCATCTAGGTCATTGATGTAAATTGTATAAAGCTGAGGCTCCAGCACAGACCCTGTGGGGCTCCACTCATCACATCTTGACAATCAGACAAAGACCCATTTATGCATATCTGTTTTCCGCCAGCCAATATGCTATCCAGGCGAGTATGTTACCACCTACACCATGGACTTTTATTTTCCATAATAACCTTTGATGTGGCACCTTATCAAATGCTTTCTGGAAATCTAAGTACAGTACATCTACAGGCTCCCCTTTATCCACAGTGCGTGCTACTCCTTCAAAGAACTCTGATGAATTGGTTAAACATGATTTCCCTTTTATAAACCAGGCTGACTTCCCGATCGCTTTGAACTTTTCTAAGTGCCGAGCTATAACCTCTTTAATGATCAACTCTAACAGTTTTTTCAGAGAGTTGATGGGCAGCAGTTTTAAATGCTTTGACATTTTACACCTCTCTTTGATAGTTCATCTTTACACTTCTGACAGTTATTTTTGACAGTTGCAATGAGCTTCACAGTTTTTACACACATTGATGCCTATGTTTAGCAATCCCAAGTGGCACCTCATCTCTTCCAAAGGGCACCTGACCTCTCTCAAAGGTGTCCCGGGACCATATCCAAAGGGCTACCTTACTCTCCAAAAGGGAACCCTGGCAATCCAAATGAATCCATAAAGTTCACACCTGCTCCTAACAGGTCTAATCTGCACACATTGGGTTTCAGATACACCTGACACCAAAATCACATGAGTGGAGGTAGATGCTGATTCTTATGGGCAGCTGCCTCCATGACATGCGCGTATGTGAATCCCAACCCAGGCCAAGTCCCCTATGTTTGGAAATGGTAGGTGCCATGCTGGGGCATGACTTCTGGATTCGGGCCTCTTCCGCTAGTTTTGCAACAATGGAGAGGCTCTCTGTCGCTGTGAAAATCCAGGCTTTACTGTCAACACAAAAATTCCCAAATCAGGTAAAGCATGGATTAGGTTGGTGATAAAGATCTTATTATTTGTCAACAGCATGCATTAAAAGAGCCGTTGGCCCTAAAATTCTGACGGATTCTCATTGTAAATCTAATGGGAGTCTGCCAGTGTGACTCCAAACCTAGCTGGGATCTTAAGGCAGAGATTTCAATATAACCACTGTGGGGTGTATCACAGATGGAAACTTCCTAAATTGGGAGTTCCCGACTCCTATGGCCTCAATTAGGACCAACTGGTGCAGCAACACCTGGTCTGACCAGGTTCTATCTGCTCAGTTTAATTGGAAATGTGGCCCAACTAGGTGTTCAGACTGGGCTGAGGTTTAAACTCTAAAGATGAGGATGAAACATTTCCTGAGGGGATGGTGGAGTGGATTGAGGTGGCAAGTTTCTAAGGGATTGCTTGGGCAATCCAGTTTCTTTTTCTGGGGTAACCCTGGGACCCCCTTCCTGTGTGAATGAATACCCAATTATTGTCAGTTTTGTTATGTTCACTATGAGCTGGGTTGAGGTTGGGCTAACTTACTTTAATTAGGATCCTTACAGCTGGCAGAGATGGACATTCAAACTCATTGATTTGGGCTGTATTCAAACACAGGTACCCCACAGTATGTGGCAGCCTTCCACCTTGTATGATGATGGTTTGGGCCGTGGTGGTGAACTCGGTCTTAAACATTGCCTGGTGTGGTTCAGGAGCCCCACTCTGGGAAGGCAGTTATAGAATAAAGGATTAATATCAGAAGCTTACATGATACTGCAGCTATAATGATGTCAGATCACATGACTGAGAAGTAAGTGAGATCCTGAAGAGAGCAGAAGCTCTAACCTCTTGTGTGTTTCTTATGCTAATTGTGTGGTATATCTTGTCTTGAGTAACTCTGGTCTGACTCAGGAGGGTTACTTCAATGTGCTTTATTTACACTATATACAGTAAATACATGATGAGCTACTAGGTAGGCACATCTCTCTTAGCACAGACTATTTCCTCTGCTGAACAGAGCCTTTAGCACATAACTGCTGATGTCACTATTACATAATGATATAAATCACAAACTCATTATCATATCTACTAACCCATTATACTACAGCATGGAGGTCTAAACGTGTAAATACTTGCTGTAAATAAATAGTTCTGGCTCAAGAGACTACAGGCTCGACGAGTGTACTTTTGAGAGAATAGACAATCCCCAAACCCTATCTAAACTCTGCCACACAACAAAATATGGTGACAGTGAGTGAAAGACCCAGCAAAGACTGGAAGAGTCTACAGGGCTGGCAAGAAAAGAGGGAAAAGTTCTAAGACTCACTAAGACGTCGGAATGTCACGGGAGCAACAGAGGCAAGTTGTGACATAGATCCGGGGACCAGAATGCAGTGAGCACATGCCAAAAACAGCAGGCAGCAGCAGAGAAGCAGGATTTCAGGAACAATTCCAGGGCTCAGCAGAAGCGTGGAGTCCACTCTACCACTCCCAGAACCATTTCAGAGTGCAGGAGGCCTACAGCAGACCCAGAAGTGGGACAACTGGATAAAAACATTCACAAGGTACAGAAAACAGAGTAGGAGTAAACGGATCATTCTCAGGTTGGCAGACTGTGGCTAGAGGGGACTACATGGATCAGTGCTTGGGCCCCCAGCTATTGACAATCTATATCAATGATTTGAATGTGGGGACAAAATGTAATAATTCCAAGTTTGCTGATGATATAAAACTTGGTGGGTATGTGAGTTGTGAGGAGGATTCAAAGAGGCTTCAAGGGGATTTAGACAGGCTAAATGAGTGGGCAAGAACATGGCAGATGGAATATAATGTGGAAAAATGTGAAGTTATCCACTTTGGTAGAAAAAACAGAAATGCTGAGTTTTTCTTAAATGGGACTCTTGGGAATTGTTGATGTCCAAAGCGACCTGTAGTTCTTGTTCATAAGTCACTAAAAGTTAAGATGCAGGTGCAACATGCAGTTATGAAGGCAAATGGCATGTTAGCCTTTAATGCAAGGGAATTTGAGTACAGGAGTAAGGAAGTTTTGCTGCAGTTGTACAGAGCCTTGGTAAGGCCACACCTGGAGTATTGTGTGCAGCTTTGGTCTCCTTACCTAAGGAAGGATATAATGGTCATAGAAGGAATGCAATGAAGTCAAGTCCCTGGGATGGAGAGATTGAGGAGATTGGGCCTATATTCTTTGGAGTTTAGAAGAATGAGAGGTGATCTCATTGAACTGCACAAAATTCTTAACAGGGCTCGACAGAGTGGATGCAGGAAGGATGTTTCCCCTGGCTGGGGGTTTCTAGAACTAGGGGACACAGTCTCAGAAAAAGAAATGGGCCATTTAGGATTGAGATGAGGAGGAATTTCTTCAGTCAGAGGGCGGTGAATATTTGGAATTCTCTACTCCAGAGGGCTGTGGAGGCTCAGTCACTGAGCATGTTCAAAGCAGAATTTGACAGATTTCTAGATACCAATTATATCAAGGGATATGGGGTTAATGTAGGAAGATAGTGTTGAAGTAGAAATCAGCCATGATCTAATTAAATGGCAGAGCAGTTTCAAAGGGCTGAATGGTGTTTTCCTGCTGCTATGTTCCTAACTGATTCAGGAATACATAAAAATGTGATCCTGAAAGGTCAGGTCAGTCTTTTTGCTGTAGGAACTATCGCTGATGACGTGATAGCGAGCTGGGGTGGTTGATTAAACTTCAGCTTCTTATTAAGAAGTCATACAAGCTTTTGACTCTTATTCCAGTGTCCATCAGAAATCAAGAATTGAGAGGGTTAAATTTAACAGAAGGAAACAAAGGTGAAAGCATGGATTTGTTTATCAAAGATCTCTATAGACTGGCAGGGAGCTACGCTTAAGGAATTTTAAAAGGTGAGCTGATTCACGACATGATCATTGTAGGGGTACTGGACTAATCATTATCAGATCTCTTACAGGGAAGTAAAGGTCTAATTTATTTTTTTATTCATTCACAGGCTAGCATTTATTACCCATATCGAATTGCCCTTGTTCAGAGGACATTTAAGACCCATATTATTGTGGGTCTGGAGTCATATGTCCTCCCCTAAAGGGCATTAGTGAACCAGATGGGTTTTCACAACAATCAGCACCATTAGACATTTAATTCCAGATTTTTATTGAATTCAAATTCCATGGTGGGATTCAAACCTAGGTCCTCATATTACTAGCCCGGCAACAATACCACTACACCATCACCTCCCCACTAATGCTGGTGAAAGCAGTGCAGATCTTGAGTAAAACAGAGTTAAGAAACAGAAGCAGGAGCTTGTTTGCGGGGAAGAAGTCTTTTTTAGAAGATTGAGTGATACCATTCAGTTCGTAGGCCATAAAAGAGAAAACACACCAAAGCTTAAGCCTGACAAAATGGGGAAAAGAGCACCACCTTACCTGCTGCTATAAGAAAACTGCAGGAAATAAAGCAAGCAAATAAAGCAAGCCCTGAAATGGGATAGAGAATATCTTCAAATCTGAGAGTATTGTCTGGAAGGATGACCCGACCATACCCCAACAATCCAACACTACGGCAGTGTTTTGAACAGCGCAAGCATCTCACTGTCATTGATGCCTTACAGGTCTTAAACAAGAGATTAGTTATACCGAGAACCCTTTGGCTTGATATTCTTCAAAGACTTCACCAATGATATTTAGGAATTACAAAGTGCTGTGCGAGGGCGAAACAATCAGTCTAGGGGGCCAGGCTTTACTTTCTCTATAGAAGAAATTATTTCTAATTGTCTTATTTGTGCCGTAAACAGCCAGGAACAATAAGAACCACTGATATTTTCTTCTTTTCCATCAAAGCCATGGGAGCGCCTGGGTGTGGACTTATTTGAATTTAACCGGCAAACCTTTCTTATCATTTTGATTATTATTCACAGTGGATTGAAGTAAACCGATTGCTTAATATCAAGGTAGAAGCAGTCAGTCAATCCCTCAAGAGAATTTATGCAACGCATGGCATTCTGGACATTATAGTGTCTGACAATGGGCCGCAACTCCCAAATGAGCTTTTCCAAAATTTTGCAAACGAGTATGGCTTCATTCATGTAATCAGTTCACCTCACTATCCTGAAGCAAATAGAAAGACCAAGAGAGGGGTACGAAGCATTAAGAAATTATTAAAGAGAAACAAAGACCTTAATCTAGCTCTTCAATTTCTCGATCCTCAACACTATGGAATGGTTTCTCGCCAGAGTTACTAATGGGCAGGAGACTGACAACACAGTTTCCATCTCTGACATAAAAATTGAAACCAAATGTCACCACGAACAACCACAAGAGGGTAAAACAGCATGACGAAGAACTGAGAAACAACCAGGCTCCGAACTTTAATTACATGCAAAGAGCGTGGGAACTACTTGTGTTGAGGCCCAGGGAGAGACTATGAGTCTGTGACCAACAAAGGGAAGGTACAATCATTGAAAAAGCTCCATAACCAAAATGTACAGGATTGAGAAAGGCCAGGGTATCATAAGGAGAAACCACAGCACCTTACTATCCTTGAAGAGAAAGTCAATAGAAATTGGGCTTATTACTCAGACCTTGAAGAAGAGAAAGAATTACAACAAGCTTTACAGTCACCCAGGAGATGAACACTCACACTGACAGAAGGGAGAGTACGGAATATCCTCGACCTCCAAATCAGATCAGAAAGATCAGGGAGATTGGTCAAGGCACCTCAGAGGATGTAAATATGATAGGTATTTCTTAATTTCTAATTTTAATAATTTCTTATTGATTGATCTGTTGTCATACAGATCTAACTCTCGGAGCGTTATCAGATGCTCAAGGTTCTCAGTGGTCTTGATAAGACTTGGGGGGAGAGTAGAGTAAAGGGTTAACATCAGAAGCATACATGATGCTGATGTAATAATGATGTCAGGTCACATGATTGAGAGGTAAGACAGATCTGGAAGAGAACAGAAGCCCTTACCCCATGTGGAGATCCAAATGTGTAAATGCTTGCTGTAAATAGTTCTGGTTCAAAAGGCTGTGGACTCAAGCAGCATACTTTTGGGAGACTAGAAAATCCCCAAACCCTGTTTAAACCCCTACCACACAACAAAACAGCAATCTCTGTTGCATTAGCTACAGATGAAGACAGTGGGCTGAGAAGATTTTATTCAAGTCACCAGCGCTTAAAAAAAAATTCAGAAAATAAGGGGACTTCACGGGAGTTTATTTCCTCTTGTGTGCGAGACTGGAATTAGGGGACACAGTTTAAAAAAAGAGGTCTCCCTTTTAAGAGGATACAAGAGGAAATTTTTCTCTCTCAGAGGGTCATTAGTTTGTGGAATTCTCTTCCCCAGAAAGCAGTGGAGGCTGGGGCAATGAATTTATTCAATGCTGAGTTAGGTTTTCGATAGACAAAGGGGAGAGTTTTCTCCCCATTGGGCAGGCTGGTTGGGAACGGGTGCGGGTGGGCGCGGAGCCGATCGCCGCCCACAATTGGCTCTGCGACACTATTTTTCGTGGGTGGGCCAATTAAGACCCGCCAAGCATGAAACATGGCTCCCGAGGACAGAGGGAGGGGACAGGCGGCAGCAGGACTGCAATGACTGCCGGTGCAATGGCGACCTGGTGGCCTGTTTAAAGAGCGCTCAGGCAGCTTTGCCAAGGCTGTCAATCATGGCTAGCAGAAGGGCTCCCCAGAGCGCTGCTGGTGAGCAGGCCAGACAGGAGGGCAGGTCAGCGGGGCACTGTGCCCCTTGCTTCTTGGACGATGGCCTTGTTGCCCTCCTCGAGGAGTGGCAGCACGGCATGAGACCCTTGTTCCAAGGGACGGGAGGAGAAGGGCCCCCCCCGACATGACCAAACGTGCCTGGGAGGAGGTGGCAAAGATTGTGAGTTCGCACAATATGGTGTGACGCGCCTGGGTTCAGAGCCGCAGGTGTTTCAACGACCACTTGTGCTCGGGAAGGGCGAGTACCGTTTTGGCATGGGTCACTTAACACAGCAATTAGGCTTCCCTCACTGGCCCCCATCCCCCAACTCTGAATGTAGTTACTGCATTGAATCATTCACAGCATGTGGCCTTCGCTGGGTGGGCCAGCATTTTTTGCCCATGCCTTGTTTACCCTGAGAGGGTGGTGCTGAACTGGCTTCTGCACCCACTGCATGTGGTAGACTGACACCCACATTACTGTTTTAGGATCTGCACCTAGACGCAGTGCTGGAACTCCAAAACACGTCAAAGTCAGGCTGCTGACTGACTGGGAGGGGAACTTCCAGGTGGCGGGGCATCCATCCATCTGCCGCCCTTGGCATTCCACATGCTGGTGCATCCTTGCTTTGGAAGGTTATACCTTGTGGGCGGCAAATCTAATGAAGGCAGTATGTGGGCAAGGGAGTTAGCCCTGGTTGCTTGGTGTGAGTGTGCGGCTGCTCCAGGGTCACTATTCACTAGAGCCCTGCAATGTTTCACTCAGGTGGGGGTGGCAGGGATGCAATGGCAATCCAGAGTGGACTAATCAATGCTCTTCTCTCCTTTTCATGAGGAGACCGCACACAATAACGCAGAGCAGATGTGGACTGGCAGAGACCAGGCACAGTTGGCGATTATAACCAGATACGAGCAGGAGGTTTTCGAGCTGGAGAGGCGCCCAGGTCCACTTGTAGCGGTGAGGCTGGGGTGCCAGGGGGAGGTAAGAGTGCCGTGCACTGAGGCACAATGCCTCTCCTTGCAGCCATTCCACTGTTGACTGTTTAGTGACTTAAGCTTCCAACATGGGTTTTCCATTGATTATGGAAGGAGGAGCACATATTGATCCGGGGGGGTCAGGCTAGCATATTGACATTGTCTCAACTTCAATTAATCAAATGTCCTTCTTCTTCCTTTCAGCCTCACTGGAGCAGGGCCGGGACAAGGTGGCAGAGGGGTCGCCACTAATGCCTGAGGGTCTGGAAGGAGTACAAGCACCATCTCTGCCAGGCAGGCACCAGCACAGATACTAGCACCTCGGTGGGGATTAGATCGTCAGCTAGTGTCCTGGGGAACAGCGGTGCAGGAGCTTCACATTTGCTTGACGTGCAGGCAGAGACAGAGAGTGCCCATGGTGCTGGCAGTCAGAGGACTGCTGGGGACCAGGAACATGCTCAGTCAATGGCTGATGATGTATCTCTGGAGTCATCCCTGAGGCAGCATACACTGGAAGTCCAGCAGGGCGTGCAGGAGGATCTGGCAGGGATACATGAGGCAATGTGTGGCATGGTCTCTGTGATGGAGGAGTCCACGCAGAGCATCAGCAATGCATTGACCCTCATGGCCAAGTTCAATGTTTCCTCCATAGACAGAGTGGCAACTCTTATGGAGAGGCTTCTCCAGGAGAACAATCAGGGCTTCCTGGGGTTGCGCTCAGACCTGTAAGTCCTCACAGCGGCATTGACCTCAGCTGGTCAGTGTCGGTACGGGAGATGGATTGGACACCAAGTATCCCAGCTTGGTGCCCATCCATCAATGGCGAGCAGGGAGGACCAAAGCGAAAAGCCTGTCGTCTCTGCGGGCTCCTCTCAGGGTGCTCCAAATGAGGGTTTCATCTCCTCCACCCCTCTGCCAGTGAATGTGGGATCCAATGAGGCTGCGGCAACTGGGGAGGTGCCAGCCGTGGCACTGGCCACTCCCTCCCAGGCGCGGCCATCAAAGTCTCCATGGGCCAGAGGATGCCCGCCAAAGTCATCAAGGCCAACAGGACAGCAGAGTGAGCAGGCTGACTCGAATGCCACTCCCAGCGAGGGGGAGCACCTAGACATAGCACCCGAAAATATAAATTACTTAAGGCACCTTAGCACACCACGGGCTTCTCGCTGGCGGTTTTATGTTGCCCCGCTATTAGTTGATTATATTGTGCAGCTCAACACCTTTGAATTAAGTTTCTTTCCTGTTTTATTTTTTACATTCATTAAAATGCTTCATATCCTGAACATGGCTCAGGATGATTCCTTACTTCTTCATGTGTATGGGAACCCATGGTATTATGAGTGACTTGTTTATCATTAAGCTTTATTGGCAAGGCACATAGTTAATATTGCTAACCAGGCAGATGTTGCTCTCAGGTATTGAGTATGAAGTTTGCAGCCCTGGTGTGTCCATCTGTGGTGGACTAGCTGAAGGTTTGTTGGATTAAAGCCTCCCAGGTGTTCCTGCCTCCCTGGAGATGCCCGGGTCAGCGTCTATCCCCTCAGCATTCTCCTGTGCGCGCTCATCCTTGGACTCACTACTGGACTCATCATGTGCAGCCAGAGCAACTGCATCTACATCTTCTTCATCCACTGCGTCCCCCCCTTTCTAGCGCCAGATTGTGGAGAGCGCAACATGCAACCACTATTAGTGACACATGACCTGAGGGGTACTGGAGTGTGCCCCCTGAATGTTCCAGGCATCGGAAGTGCAGCTTGAGAAGACCGATGGCTCTCTCCATCACAGCCCTTGTGGAGGTGTGGCTCCGATTGTACCTCTGCTCAGCCTCTGTTCTTGGATGGTGGAGGGGTGTAAAGAGCCACCTTTTGAGGGGATATCCCTTGTCACCCAGCAGCCATCCAACCAGCCGGGCTGAAGCACTGAAGAGCTTCAGCACCTGGGAGTGTCTCAGGATGTAAGCGTCATGGGAGCTGCCTGGGTACCTTGCCCAGACCTACAGAATCTGCATCCTATGGTCACACATTATCTGCACTTTCAATGAGTGGAATCCCTTCCTGTTGACGAAGGCACCGGGCTCACCCACTGGCACCTTGATGGCCACATGTGTACAGTCGATTGCACCCTGGATGCGGGGAAAGCCAGCAATCGATGCAAAGCCTCTGGCTTGCTGTGTCTGGCCGGCCACCTCCCAGTGGTAGTGAATGAAAGTCAATGCACGCCTGAACAGAGCATCTGTCACCAGCTTGACACAAGTGAGGACAGCTGACTGGAAGACTCCACAAAGATCATCCACCCACTCACCGTGGGCATAGAAGTTGAGGGCAACCATGACGTTCAATGCCACTGGCATGGGGTGCCCACCCACACAGTTGGCGCTGATCTCAGGGCCTATCATCTGACAGATGGAGGTCACTGTCTCCATTGAGGGGCGAGCCTCCTTCAGCAGTGCACCTCAGACATATTGAGATAACTGCTTCGCCACCTGTAAACCCTGGCAGCAGGATAGTGGCATCTTCTGTGGCCCCTTCCTTGCACTTCCTGTTGGTTCTGCGCCCCTTGTGCCTGCGCCTGTCCTTCCAAAGGTGGCCCTTCTGGAGATTGAATATGGACTCCTGGCCTCCTCCCACTTCTGGCCCTCCCTTGCTCCTCAGTGGAGGTGCCTCCAGTAGAGAGCACAACTCCCATTCCCAGTTTAAGGCAAGGCTTCCTGAAACCAGCAACGCCCCAAGAATGATGTTTACTCCAGAGTCCTGAACTGAAGCGTCCTATTCCTGTCCAAGCAGCTGTGAAGAGATTTGAAGCTGTCCTGCTCACACAGGCAAGTAGTAGTAAGTTTAAACTTTAAATATCTACCAAAGTCCACTCATGACCCCATTCACCCCTCTTATCCCACCCGTGGATGAGGTTTTTAAAAATGTGGCCTGTCCACCTGCCTGTTGCGCCTGAGCAACGATTTGAAGATCACACGGGGCCCAAAGAATCGCCATCTATGAATGGCTCAAGGGCCTTAACTGGCACGTTAATTAATGATGGGCATGCGTCGGAGATTATCGCGCGCCCCGTCACAGAAATATCGCGATGGAGCATGGTTACGTCAGGATGCACGCCTGACAACACCAGACGGCATTTAATGCATCGGCGTGCAGGCCCCACCCCGCACGCTGATGAGAAAATTCTGGCCAAGGGAGTTGGGACAGATAGGACAGTGGAGTTGAGACCACAATCAGATCTGTCATGATCTTATCGAATGGCAGAGCAGGCTCGAAAGGCCAAATGGCTTACTCCTGCTCCTATGTCCTATGTTCTTGTGATTCACTAACCTCTGTTGTCTTTAACCTCTCAGCCAACAGAACATTTTGTTTCTGCTAGCCTCTTTTCATGCCCTTCCAAACAGGCAGCCTGCAGAGGTCACGGCCATCAGCAACTGTCTCCCACTTGCCAGCGTCAATGTTTGCCATCTTCATAAATCGCTTGTAAGTGTCAAACACAGGTACCTCACAATTTTACATATAAATCAGACTTTTTTTATTCCCCACATATATTATGCCATTAATTTTACAATAAAGTCATAGAGCACTGGAAATTAATTACTACTCTACTATCATTACAGAAGATGACCTTTGAGGTCTCAAAACTCCAACAATTATCCTTTATGTGTTCCTCTTGTGTTCTAGCACCGTCTTACTTGATTAATTTTGATAGCTATGAAACAGTTGAGCCCTTCCTGCAGTTTGATTCCATAAGACAAGTGCTACTTAAATTCAGCGAGAAATGACATGCAATTACCACAATGCAAATTCTACATCATTTTGAAGAGGCAAAGTTGGTCTCCAGTTATTTAAAGTTACGTTTTCTGTTTCATGAACTATTAATGGCAGATAGCTGATCCGAGTCTCATTAGTGATAGGATAGAGAATGAGACAGTGCAGTTTTAAGGTGATTGGCAAAAGAAGCAATGGCGACATGAGGAAAAACCTTTTCACACAGTGGATGGTTGGGACCTGGAATGCACTACCTAAGAGTGTGGTGGAGGCAGGTTCAATCGAAGCATTCAAGAGGGAAATAGATTGTTTTCTGAAAGTAAGAATGTGCTTGGTTATGGGAAAAGGTGGGAGAGTGGCACAAAGTGAATTATTCCTTCAGAGAACCAGCACAGACACGACAGGCCAAATGACCTCCTTCTATGCTATAAGCATTCTGTGATTCTGTGAATTTTTTTAAGCAGTGGTGACTTGAATGAATAACACACAGGATAATGAAGATTGTGAAAAATAGGGAGTATTGAACTTTACTTGTGAAGTGATGGATAGATATTTGAAATGTTTATTTTTGAGATCGGGGGGAAATTTTGCAGAATGCACTTACCAGATTACAAGAGTGTAAGATTGTGCTCAGTACATTTCCTTTTTTTCATTATTTATATTATGCCGCTATTTTTCACGTTAATTTAAAGTGGTTGTACACTTTTGTGCCAAGTGAGTAGAACTCTTAATCCTTACACTGTAAACTTTTCAGTTGCAGTGTAATGAGCCTTTACAGTACAGGCTGTTCGCTGGCTGAACAAGCTGAACTCCCAAACCCATGAAAGATGCAATTGCAGATACAGGTGACCTTTAGAACCATCTGATTACTGAAGACCTTTCAACTAAGGAGCTTGTTTAGAACACCAACTGCATTATTCAACCCAAAGTTATGAGGGGAGCACAAAATAGAGAATCAAGCACAGAGGCTGGTATTCCCGATTTTTTCACCATTAGCTGAGCTCATCAGTTGAAATGGGTGTTTCAGCAGAATATCTTCTATGCACAACTAAGCAATTCCATAAAAATAATTTCCACCCATGCATGCATCCACTTTTCCATCACCGGTTTGTCCTTTCTCTGCTCCACAGAGTCTAATCAGTACTACGACTGCACACTAAAATAAAAATAGAACAACTGAACTCAGTTAAAACATTGCTGAATCTGCATTTTACCAATAAATTTTCTTGAGTTCAGTGATGATATTTGCACTTTAATGCTATGGTATTAAAAAAGAGATTGGCATTATGTGAGGTAGAAACTAATTTGCGGGAAGCATTTAGATTTTATAAAGAAACGTAAAAGCTTTGCATTTATACAGCACCTTTCATGACCAACAGCCAGCATCCGCAGTTTTTTTGTTTTTAGACATTCCAAAATGCTTTACAGCCAATTAAAAATATGGGGCTGGATTTTGTTAGGTCCTGATAATGGGCCAGACTGCCAGAGGCAACACCACATCCACCATTTGGAGGACCAGATTCTATGGCAATCTAACAGTTAATGTGCCACCATAGTGCTTCCATTCCTTTAAGGAAGAGAATCCCACCTCCACCAGCTGCTGGCTAATTGAAGGGCTGGCTGCTCTTCAAACGCCACTGGGAATGATGGCCAATGCTGGGTGAAGCAGCATGGACACTGTCCTCGGAAAAAGATAAATGGGGTCAGAGTCGCAGGGGACAGACATGCATGCCCGGCAAGGAGAAGGGACTGTAGTTGCTGAGTGCGGGGTAGGCAGGGGTATAGTCGCTGGGGGCATATGGATGTTGCCACTGGGGGGCTGCTCCATGGACCACAGTGTGCCCGATTAGGAGAAACCTCAAAGCTCGCATGGAGGCCACCTGGTGTCACTTAGGGGTTTCCCCACACAGTAGAGGGCTCACCTGCCACAGGTAAAATGCCAGCAACTATGGAAAGGAAACTAATTGGCTACCTAAGTGGTCTGAGCAGCCTCCAGCCAGTAATGTTAAACTCCACCCTTCCCCATCGCTGGCAAAATGTCAGGACAAGCTCCCGCATGAAGCAAAGTTAACAATGACCAGATAATGTGTTCTTGTGATGTTGATTGGGGGATAAATATTGACCAGGACACCAGGAATCGCCCCCCTGCGCTTCATTGAAAGAATGCCAAAGGATCTTTTATGAGAGAGCAGACACAGCCTCATTTAAAAATCTCATCCTAAAGACAGCAACTCCAATAACACAGCACTCCTTCAGTACTGCATGGTAGCACCGCCTTGATTTTTGTGCTCAATCCTGGAGTGGGACTTGAAGCCAGAACCTTCTGAATAAAAGAGAAAACCACTACTCACTCAATTGATTATCACGCTGCTTAGGCTACACTTGGACATCCTGAGGTTGTAAAATATGCTATATAATTGCAACTGTTGTTTTACTTTGGGATAAACATGGCACATGATAAAGTAACCAGCCCAAGATTCCTTTTCCTCCTGTGTTTTGCAAGACCAGCAGTTCCTTCAGTCACTTGTTCTGTTTTTAAACTGACCCTCCACTTCTCCTTCCCTCACTACACGTAACTAAGAACTGCCAAAGTATTCTGCATTTGGTGGCTGATTATTCCTGTAAGTCTACTCATGGGGATCTGTGCGCAAAATGTTTCAGCCAGATATATAATTAATGTAGCAGTGATAATTTTTCACATCAGTGAGACAACAGAAGACAAAATAATTGTGATAAATGGAACTGTATTTCTGCTTCCAATGAAAGCTCATTCTCTGGCTGTCGTTGGACAAATTATTGTAGATACACAACCTTTTTCTTGCCCCTAACAATAGTATCACAAAACTTTCATATTCTTTGAAAAGAAAAATCTTGGAGCATATTGCCTGTAAGTCAAGGCTCTGAGTTAACATTTACAAGGTTTTTAGTATTAGAAAAGGAGCCTGAGAAAAGTCTTAGAAAAGATCTCTGAATCTGCTTGTATTTGTCTGTCAGTTTCTTTACAAGCAACCTGTAAAGTACCACTTTGCTAGATCTATTATTACAATTTGTGCAATATTGATTTGCAAATGACTTAACAACATATATTTCTGTAAGCTTCAGATTCAGAATAACCTTTCAGTCTGCATGGTTATGTATCTATCTGCATGGTTATGTATCTATGAAAATTGCTTTTCTTTGGAAACACGATTTGAAACAAAATCTTTGTACATTTTTTAAGGTTTTCCCAATACTGCCCAGCACTGCGTATTGAACAGTCTGCAGTACATTTTCATAACGCTCAGACAGAAAAGAGGATTTGACAATTTACCTGCCATATGCTTTTCACTTTAACTGAGATCCAATTGATGAGTGCACCAATCTTTCCACAACAATTTCAAAATGTGATTAATAAAATTTTGACTCAGGTCTACCCTGGATCATTACAGCATAAAGAATTGTGTTCCCTGAATAGACATTGGATGAATCACTCCAATAGGAGAACAAGATGGTTTAAAAATAAAAAGCATCAAACAAGTTTAGAGATTAAAATATTTTCTGTGGTGCATTTAGTATGTTGAGTACCCTCCCTAGATAAGTTGTCAATACTGAAGGGTCAAACCCACACTTGCTGGGAGTGAGGCTGGTGGAACAAGATTCCCAGAGGTGGCCCCTAATTGGCCGCCTCAATGCTCATTGTCCTTAGCGGGCTTCTGATGCTGCCAGCCAATTAGAGGGCCCACAGCCCTACAACTTCACCAGCTCCACTGGAAGAGGCGGGCACTGCTGAAGTACTTTGGAGGTCTTGAGGGTACCTCAACATGGACGCACCCTTGGAGGTGAAAATTTAAATGAAAATTTCCTCTGAGAGAGGAGGGGAAACCCATCTGGCAGGAGTGATTGGGCCATGGGTGTAGCCTTTCCTGTTTGACGTATGGAGCCTCTGACTCCAATGGCCCTGGCCAGCAGAGAGCCCATCACTGCTTGCAAAATGCTGATGCATAATTGGCCCTAATTGTTGCCTTAAGAAAATTGGCTGCCAGCCAGCTTTCAGTGGGAAGGCAATCTGCTTCCCAGGCTATCTTGGGAAACTTCCTGGCAGTGGGAATGCATCAGGGAGCCCTCCGATAGTGGCTCCCCCATACTCTGCCAACACTCCCCTGTCTCCAGGCCTACTACCACGGGGCTGGGAGAATTCAGTCCTTAACTCTGTTTAGCTCTCCACATGCATATACTGCCTGACCTGCTGGTTTTTCCAGCATTTTCTGTTTGTATTTCAAATTTACAGCATCTTCATTTTATATTTTATATTTCCAGAAGCCACAATATTTTACTTTTGTTCTAGAAAGTAAATTGGGCCCTAGAACAAACACTCCACCAAGTTACTTATAATTGTCCTTTCAAGCTGTCAAGTGGCTCACCTTGGGCCTTTCATATGTCATAATGGGGAGAATTTTCTCCCTGCCGGGCGGGCCGGTCAGGACCACGTACGGGCGGGCGCGGAACTGATTGCCTACCATGATCGGCTGTGTGTCACCATTTTGCGTGGATGGGCCCAGCGTTATACACGCTCGGTAGTGCTCAGTGCTACCTGAGTGGGTGGGGGGGAGGAGGGGGAGTTGGGGCCTGTGCCCTTTCGCGCATGCACACGAAAGAGCACAGAAATCTCCCTGAGGCAGCTCCGTGCCTCAGGGAGATTAAGTGCAGTTGTAAAGTTGGGGAAAAAATAAAATTATTCAGGCATGTCCCCTCATGACAGCGTCACATGAGTTGGGACATGTTTATGAATTTTGATAAAAATTTTTATTCAATTAATAAAACCTTCATGAAACCTCATCCCACCCATGGATGAGGTTTCATGAAAAATGTGAAGGCCGCCTGGGCTCTTTGTCAAATTGCTTAATTGTTTTATGAATGGCCTTAACAGGCCTTTAACAGTTTGGCAGGTGCGACCACCAACTGAAAGGTCAGAATGACTTCACAAGCCTGACGTCACCGCACATCATTTTACGCGTCGGCGAGCGGGGCGAAGATTCTGCCCAATACTTCAAAAACTGCAGAGTTCCCAGTGACAGTGATCCTTCACATATGAAGAGTTTCCCTCATTAATGGTTATATTGTTGTTATAAGTTCCAATGTACACCAGATTCTCTTACTAAATTCAATGTGGCAGGGGCTCAAATGGAGAGAGTGACTGTAATGGATATCACAAATGTCACTGCTGGTCACAGGTCTGCTCCCACAAAGATCGGGTGCAAAGGGAGGCAGTGTGTAACAGTGAGAGCATAGCTGGAGCAGGGACATAAATGAAGATGCAATCCTTGAGGGTAACAAAATTTAAACATTTCTACCTAGTGCAGCTTTGTAGAAGTTCCTTTAAGTTCAGTCGCCTGGACTTTGGGGAATCCTGTGATGTAGAAGAAATGCTTTGCACTCTCATTCTGCTGCTGATTTTCCAAGGGATAATTCATGAAGATGTCTGTCCTAGTGAACAGGTGCAGCAACATGCCATGGATTGAATGATGTCGCAAAGGTTATTTTAAAATAAATTTACGCATAAGTTCTCAGTGCTGTGCTAACCAGCTTGATGACATGGAGTCAATGAAAGGAGTTATCCTCTTGCATTCTCAGATAGGTGTCCATGTACGCAATGATTTGAGTAAGGGTGGGTGCAGCTGCCCCTGACCTGAGAGAACCTAACTTCTTGTTTCCTTTTGTGCTCATCAGAAGAAAGACTCCTTCTCCACAAAATTCAATTACTAGAGAACACCCAGATCAATTCTTGTGTTCAGGACTCAAATTGTGGCATTCAAAAAGTACAGCTTTAAGAAATCACTTCCTGAAAGATCAGCACTTGACTGTTTTTTATCATCTATTTCACAAGGGTGAGCTGAGTGCATTCCCAGTGAGAAGACTGGAAAATCTCATGAGTATTCAATTTACTTTAAATAGCATTAAATTTGCTACTTGGATGAAGCTCTTGCACATTTCGTGTGAAAGCTCTTTGGGTTAGCTCGGCAAAAACAGGCTGAAACTCCAAGGCAGTGCAATACAACTGAGATCAGCAAAAATGGAGCCTTGTCCAATATCTCTGACTGCACACAGATCCAACCAGTTGGAAAATCGACACTCGTTATTTTAAGTGGTTGGAATGGCAATAGATATTCCCATTCTTCCTTGTGCATAGGTGGAAAAATAAGATGTTTATATGCTTTGGTATGTTTACCTCCCCACTTTGGAAGGATTGTGTATTGAGAACAGGCGACCCATTGGCCCAGGTAAAAGGATGTGCTGCTATTATAATTAGGGACAATCAATCTATGTGTACAAGAGCCTACAAACTGGAAATGAAAATAAAATAGAACAGAGCAAGATTAAGTACAAAAACCAGAACGTAGTACACATTTCTAAACTAGGTACAACATCAATGTTATTACATGTTGTACCCCAAAACAAATTTAAATCTTTAGATGACAACATAGTATGCATATGACTATGGGGACACTGTCCACTTTGCAAGCATCTGTAGTTGAACAGATTTACTTTTGATGTGCATTTGCAATTAAATTGAAAACTTTGTGTGGATGGTGGGTTTACCGTGTGCACAGAATTTTACCAGCCCTGAGAAGCTCTGAAAGCATTATTACAGGTGAGGATCCTTATGTTGTAATTATATGCTCTAAGGACTGGCTTCTCACCAGCCATTTGGAGAATTAATTGCGCTCAAGGCCCTCAGTTAGCAATGGGCAGGAAGGCTGTCCGTGATCCGTCCTGCTTTGGTGACAGCATCCCCACCCACCACCCTCCCGCCCAATCAAATTCCTCCCTGCCTCCAAACTTGCCTCTGAGGTGGTGGTGGGGGCTGGTGGGGCGGTGGGGGGAGTGTTAAATTCTGCCCTAAGACTGTGCTCCTGTAGCATCATATAAACATGAAGAGCTTGTTCAAACCTTTTCCTAGAACTACATTGGTATTGCAGCAACTTCTTAGGCATACTGGAACAGGAGTACGTCATTCAGCTGCTCAAACCTATACACCATTCAAACAGATTGCGGACAATCTATGCCTCAACTCCATTTACGTGCCTCTTTCCATATCACTAGATACCCCTTATCTGACAAAAATCTATTGACCCCAATCTTGATAATTTCAATTGATCCAGCATCCACAGCTTCTTCAGTGAGTTCCAGATTTCCATTATTTTTGTGAAAAATTGCTTTCTGAATTCACTTTTAAATGGCCTGGCTCAAATTTAAGATTATGCCCTCTTGTAGGTTACCCACCAGAGAAAACAGTTGGTCTATATCAAACTTGTCAAATTCTTTCATTATTTTATATACCTCAATTAGATCACCCCTCAAATTTCTAAACTCAATGAAACACAAAGAAGAGTTATGCAACCTCATAATTTAATCCTTTAAGGTCTGGCATTGGTCTATGGCGAATCTGCTTTAGATCCTTTCCAATTTGTCTTTTGGTTCCTGAAGTGGATGCAGTTCTTCAGACAGGGGCTGACTAAAATATTGTACAACTGAAATACTGCACTGAATTTTTCTGTTGGGGATCAAGTCCGGCCGCTAGTGTTGAAAGCAGGAGCTGACCCCGCTCCCATGGGCAATGGGATATCAGGGCAGCATTTTGCTGCCGTCAGCCAATTAACACATCAGTCCAATTGAATTTGGTGACCCAAGCCTGAGGGCTGGTAGGCCAGCAGCTCAGAAGCCTGGGCAGTGCAACCACCATCAGTGACCACTGCTGAGGCTGCAGCCTGAGGGAGAGGGCGGCCCAATGCAAAGGTACCCTCAAAGAACAGGTAAATTTTTGTGAAGAAACCGGGCCAGGCAGGCAGGCCCCATCAATCAGGATAGAGGTCATGATGCACTGGCAACAGGGCTGGTCACTGCCACCTGGATATCCCCTCCTGGGAGGCCACTTGTGTCTAGCTGATGGTATTGCCATGGCAGGATGTTTTCCAAATGCAGACAAAATGCCAGTGGAGGCATGATATGGCCCTTATGTGGCTCAATTGGCCTCCCTGTGGGCAGCTGGAATACCGAGGTTTCCACTGGCATGGCAAGGGAAGAAGGCTAGGCTTTTCACCTGATAACTTCCCCTGCCATACAGTCACCCTCCTGCCTCCCAGCCCAAATCCACAGAGCTGGTGAAATTCAGCCCAGCATTTTCTCACATTTGTATTCTAACCTCCTTGAGGTAAATGCCAACATTCCATTAGTCTTTTGATTACTTATTGTACCTGCAGATAAGCTCTTAGTGATTTTTATACAGGGATACTGACATCCCTCTGTCCTTCCTTGATCATTTATTTTGTAGTGCCTTTAAAGATACAGGCTAGGTTAGCATCTCAACGTTGTTTCTATGAATCAGATCCCAAACTATCCATGAGCAACGCAACAGGACATACATTAGGTTTTTAAGGCAGTGGCAAAGCATTCACTTCCACATGTTCACAAATCAATGCATAGATGGTAAAATATATTTATATAAAAGCAATTTCTCATATACATCAGTACTAAGGATGTCCGTTCCTTTTAAAGTTTGTGAATTATTTGATGTAATATAAAATGCTTTTAACAAAAGCAAAATATCAAATTATATACAATCAACCTGGTTAGGAACAATAAATCATCAAGGAACATCCTTGAGTCGAAGTGGACACTTTTCCTTGCAGTACAGAGTTTGTCTGATAGTTGAAGGAACCTGTGATTTGGTACAGAAATATCGCTGTAGCCATCAATAGTTGGTAATTGAGTCATATACTGATGCATGATACGCATTTAATAGCAAACACACATCATCAGCCATCATATCCCTGGACTGATGAGTTTGTGCTTGACCAGTTGGCAGACCAGTTACTAGTTAAAATTATTGCTGTAAGGAAAGAAAAACATCCCTCAACAGCTTCTTATCTGTTAATAATCCTTGGATAACAACCAGCTTTGGTGAACATTAATCACACAAAAGTAAAAATGTCTCATTTTTTTGAATGATTTTGATGGTTGATTCCATAAATGCTCAATTTGCTGCTGCTGCTTCTGTTACAACGAGGTCAAATCCAACATTGTGAATAGGCAATAAATATACAAGTTAAAATTCAGGAAATCTAAATGGCACTTAAAAGTTTAAAAGCTGTTTATGAAATCCGAGATGGTTCCTGGAAGATTCAAAGCTCTTGTACTGCTGGGAGGCTTGCTATGGTTTAACTAAACCAACATATATATTATACATAGTGATAATTCATCATTCAAACAAATGTTCTAATATTGTGTTGCAATGGTTTTTTTATTAGAATGAGTATTTATTAGAAAATTTCAGACCTATAATTAAATTTGGGAAAGTTTCAACTTAAGTTAAAACATTCAACCCAGCATAAGGTGCTTTCTGAGCAGGTTACCATAGGCTGGATTTTGGCCCCCGAAGCCATTCTATGTGGCCCCCAGGTCACTGTGGAAAATGCCGGTAAGGTAGGGAAGTGAAGTTGAAAATCCTGCAAGGGGCTGCTTCTCCAATCACAGGCCGTTCCACTCCCGAGTTTGCTGCTAATAGGGTCACTAGTGAACACCAGCGGCGGTGAATATGCTGGGGAAAAAAAGGTTTTTGGTGGGGGGAGAGTGAGAGGGAGAGAGAGAGAGACAGAGACACGGCGGGTCCACGGGGGAAAGAGATACGGCGGGTCCACAGGGGAAGGAAACACAGCCGGGTCCACGGAGGAAGGAGACACGGCCCAGGTCACGGTGGAAGGAGACATGGCCGGGGTCATGGGGGAAGGAGAGAGACACGGCCCAGGTCATGGGGGAAGGAGACACGGCCCAGGTCACGGGGGAAAGAGACACGGCGGGTCCACGGGGGAAGGAGACACGGCCCAGGTCACGGGGGAAGGAGACACGGCCGGGGTCGTGGGGGAAGGAGAGAGACACGGCCGGGTCCACGGGGGAAGAAAGATACACGGCCCAGGTCACGGGGGAAGGAGAGAGACACGGCCGAGTCCACGGGGGAAGAAAGATACATGGCCCAGGTCACGGGGGAAGGAGAGAGACACGGCCGGGGTCACGGGGGAAGGAGGGAGACACGGTCGGGGCCACAGGGGAACGAGACACGGTCGGGGCCACAGGGGAACGAGACACGGATGGGGTCATGGGGGAAGGAGACACGGATGGGGTCATGGGGGAAGGAGACACGGATGGGGTCATGGGGGAAGGAGACACGGCTGGGGCCAGAGGGGAAGGTGAGTCTGCCGGAGCCATAAGGGAAGGTGAGAGACACGGCCAGGAACACAGGAGGATGTGAACCTGCCAGGGCTAAGGGGGCCGGTGGGGGCGGGGGGTGGGGTTGGTGAAGAGATAGACTCTGTCAAGGCCATGGTGGAGGATGAGTCTGTAAGGCCACGATGGTAGAAGAGACTGCGGGAGTCTGTCGGTGAGACATTGCAGAGACCGGGGTCGAGGGTTTGGGGGAGAGGCTGACTGGAGTGTGTGTGAGAGGAGTGTGTGTGTGAGAGACAGAGTAAGTGTGTGAGAGATCGAGAGAATGAGTGAGAGAGAGAGAGAGTGATTGTGTGTGAGAGAGAGAGTGAGTGAATGAGAGAGAGAGTGAGAGTGATTGTGTGAGAGAGAGAGAGTGAGTGAATGAGAGAGAGAGTGAGTGAATGAGAGAGGGAATGTGAGGGAGAGAGAGAGTGAATGAGTGTGTGTGTGATTCTCACTCATCATCGTCCCCACACACCAATAGGTATTCACACCCACACACAGTGGGTGAGGGTGAGTGAGTGAACACCCAGAGAACTGGCAGTGAGCTGGACACACATGCTCTGACACTCTTACTCTCGAATAGTTATCTTCATTAATTACTCTTTTTTAAATATAATCAATTTATTGCTTTGACGTTGCTTTATTTTGGCTCAGCGAGTTGTTTCTTTTCTTCATACCTCAACTTTTTAAAAAAATTCATGCATCTTTCCAAAATTTGCTCTTCGGCCCCTTTACTGAGAAAAAAATGGAAATGTGTCCCCACCCCCATGCAAAAAGATTAGACAAGCCTGCTTTACAATATTTTGATGGTGTTGAAAATCCTCAGCTTCCAACAAAAGCAATTTCACCCAGTTAGGCAGCCTGAATAATTCTGAAACAAGATTATTATAACTCTGCTTCATTAATATTCATAAATCTTGGTTAGGGTTTCATTAGAATGCTGGCTTAAAATCTATACGGTTACTTCCAGCAACTTGTCGTCATTTCCCTGAAATAAAAATGTAGAGCTCTGTGGATGCATATTGGTCAGCTCAGGAAATAAAAAAGTCATTTTGCTGATTGGTAGTAACGGTGTAATGGTCTTCAATGTATTATGACATTGCAAAGTCAAATCATTGCACAAAGCTCAATGCACATTTCTAAAACAAATATCAGACAGACTATTTATCAGACTATTTGTTAATGCCATCATTTAATCTAGACAGTGGCTTAACTAATAGTTTGTTCTTTTTATGCCTGTTTATACTTGTGGGCCTGAACTTGCCCTTGGCAGGCGCGCATGATTGGTGGGCCTGGGAGTGTCTGGGAAACGGACCACAGCCTGGATCGGTCCCCGACCGCGGTTTCATGCATTCTGACCAATTAACGGCCAGCCGGCGTGAATTGTGCATTGAAAAGCTCAGTGCTGCTAGGGTGGAGGCAGGAAGAGAGCGGGCAATGACATCACTGCGGGTGAGCACTTCGAGAGGGCTCCCTGAAGGTAGACAGCTGCTTCAGGGAGCTGCAGACATTCAAATGATGAAATAAAGGTGTAAAAAGCTGCAAAAAAATGTCCATGCATCGCAATCAAACACCTGAAGGCATACCTCAAGAAAATGTTGTCCAGAGATATTTATTTGTATTTTATTTCATTGCCAAGGTTTCATGGCGCCCTTGGATGAGGTTTGATGAAAAATGTAAAGGCTGCCTGGCTGATTCACTCATCCACCAACCATAAGGTTGGACGGACCACAAAAAAATCGCAATTGCGCTGTTAATGGGCTTAATTGCCTCCTTAATTGTTGGTGAGCATGCCTCCAACTTCAGTGCGCGCCCGCTGAGCAAAATATCGCGTGAGTGCACGATGACATCAGGAAGCTCGCTCAATGTCTTCTCGCGTCATTTTATGCCCGATCGGGTTGATTGCACGCACGCCCGTGAGATGTAAAATTCTGCCCCATGATTTCTGCATTGAGTTTTATAAAATGTCAGTATTTTAAATGTATTTAATATACATGTTACTGTAACCAGGGTGTGGTAAAGTGAGGTACCCTGTCACTTTAAGAGAATGCAAGTTAACTGATCATGTGACAGCACTGATGAATCACTGTACAGCACGAGCAACTGGGAACTGTAAGTCTAGTTCTGGATGTTTCTGAGTGAACTTGTATGATCTAGTGCTCTGCCCTATAGTGCCACTTTTCAAGAGAAGTGGCCTTGAATCAGGACTTGAAGTGGGATCTAATTTGTAAACTCCTAGGAGGATGATCACAAATCACAGGATCACAGAATCACAGTGCAGAAGAGGCTCTTCAGTCCATCGAGTCTGCACCGACACATGAGAAACACCTGGCAAACTTACCTAATTCCATTTTCCAGCACTTGGCCCATAGCCCTGAATGTTACGACGTGCCAAGTGCTCATCCAGGTACTTTTTAAAGGATGTGAGGCAACCCGCCTCCACTACCCTCCCAGGCAGTGCATTCCAGACCGTCACACCCTCTGGGTAAAAAAGTTTTTCCTCACATCCCCCCTAAACCTCCTGCCCCTCACCTTGAACTTATGCTCCCTTGTGACTGACCCTTCAACTAAGGGAAACAGCTACTCCCTATCCACCCTGTCCATGCCCCTCATAATCTAGTACACCTCAATCAGGTTGCCCCTCAGTCTTCTCTGCTCCAACAAAAACAACCCAAGTCTATCCAACCTCTCTTAATAACTTAAATGTTTCATCCCAGGCAACATCTTGGTAAATCTCCTCTGCATCCCCTCTAGTGCAATCATATCCTTCCTATAATGTGCCAACCAGAACTGCACACAGTGCTCCAGCTGTGGCCTCACCAGGTTCTATACAACTCCAACATGACCTCCCTACTTTAGTAATTTATGCGTTGATAAAGGCAAGTGTCCCATATGCCATTTTCACCACTCCACTAACATGCCCCTCCACCTTCAGAGATCTATGGACACACATGCCAAGGTCACTTTGTTCCTCAGAACTTCCTAGTGCCATGTCGTTCATTGAATACTTCCTTGTCAAATTACTCCTTCCAAAGTGTAGCACTTCACACTTTTCAGGGTTAAATTCCATCTGCTACTTATCTGCCCATTTGACTATCCCGTCCATACCTTCCTGTAGCCCAAGACACTCAACCTCACTGTTAACCACCCGGCCAATCATTGTGTCATCTGCAAACTTACTAATCCTACCCCCCACATAGTCATCTATGTCATTTATATAAATGACAAATAATAGGGGACCCAGCACAGATCCCTGTGCTACACCACTGGACACTGGCTTCCTGTCACTAGAGCATCCTTCTGTCATCACCCTCTACCTCCTACAGCTAAGCCAATTTTGAATCCACCTTATCAAATTACCCTGTATCCCATGTGTATTTGCCTTCTTTATAAGTCTCCCATGTGAGACCTTGTCAAAGGCTTTGCTGAAATCCATATAAACTACATCAACTGCACTACCCTCATCTACACACCTGGTCACCTCCTCAAAAAATTCAATCAAATTTGTTAGGCATGACCTCCCTCTGACAAAGCCATGCTGACTATCCCTGATCAAACCTTGCCTCTCCAAGTAGAGATAGATCCTCTCCTTCAGAATTTTCTCCAATAGCTTCCCTACCACTGATGTGAGACTCGCTGGCCTGTAGTTCTCTGGCTTATCTCTACAACCCTTCTTAAATAGCGGAACCACATTAGCTGTTCTCCAGTCCTCTGGCACCTCCCCCGTGGCCAGAAAGGAATTAAAAATTTGAGTCAGAGCCCCTGCGATCTCCTCTCTTGCCTCCCTCAGCAATCTGGGTCACAAATCATCCGGACCAGGAGATTTGTCCTCTTCCCATTGATACACTTATAGAATATCTTGGGATTTTCCTTACTTTTACCAGCCAGAGCTTTCTCACATCCCCTCTTTGCTCTCCTAATTGCTTTCTTAAGCTCCACCCTGCACTGTCTGTACTCCACTAATGCCTCTGCTGATTTGCTTCCCTTGTACCTGCTAAAAGCCTCTCTTTTCCTTCTCATCGTAACCTGAATATCTCTGGTCATCCGTGGTTCTCTGGGCTTGTTACTCCTTCCTATCACCCTAGAGGGAACATGTTGAGCCTGTACTCTCCCCATTTCCTTTTTGAAAACCCCACACTGTTCCTCTGTAGATTTCCCCACAACTAACTGTTCCCAGTCTACCTTGGCCAGATCCTGCCTTATTTTTCTAAAATCCACTCTCCCCCAATCCAAAACATTTTTTGCAACTTGTCGATTTCTTTGTCCATATCAAGCTTAAACTGTACCATGTTGTGGTTGCTATCACTAAAATGCTCGCCCACCACCACCTCAGCCACCTGTCGAGCTTCATTCCCCAGAATTAGGTCCAGCACTGCACCGTCCCTTGTTGGACCCTCTACACGTTGACCTAAAAAGTTCTCTGGTACACATTTCAAGAAATCCACTCCATCCAAGCCCTTAACACTATGTCTACCCCAATTAATGTTGGGAAAGTTGAAATCACCTAATATAATTACCCTATTGTTATTGTTTTTACACACCTCCGCAAATTGTGCACATATTTGCTCCTCAATTTCCCACTGACTATCTGGGGGTCTATAATAAACACCTAACAATGTGGTTGCCCCTTTTTTATTCCTAAGCTCTACCCACAAAGCTTCATTCTATGCCCCCTCCAAGATATCATCTCTCCTTACTGCAGTAATGGACTCCTTAACTAATAATGCAACGCCTCCTCCTCTTTTAACCCCTCCCCTGTCTCGCCTGAAGATTCTATATCCTGCAATGTTGACCTGCCAATCCTGTCCTTCCCTCAACCACATCTCAGTGACGGCTACTACATCACATGTCAATCCTCATCCTTAACTCATCCGTTTTACCTGTAATACTCCTGGCATTAAAATAGAGGCAATCCAGCCTTGCCTTACTCCTTTGAAGCTTATTGCAGCTGTATTCCGTCTGACTTGATTGTTTTACTATATTATGATGTGTCCCTATTCTGCTAGCATTCTGTGTCCCCTCTCCCTGCTGAATTAGTTTAAACTCCTCCCAACAGCACTAGCAAAGACGCCCGCAAGGGTATTAGTCCTGCTCTGGTTCAGATGTAGACTGTCCCGCTTGCACAGGTCCCACCTTCCCCAGAAATGGTACCAGTGATCCAGGAGTCTAAAACCCTTCCTCCTGCACCAACTCTTAAGCCACGTATTCATCTGCGCTATTCTCCTATTTCTGAGTTTGCTGGCACGTGGCACTGGGAGTAATCCAACCCGAGAGGTCTTGCTTTTTAGTCTACTGCCTAACTCCCTGAATTCTTGATGCAAGACATCATCCCTCTTTCTACCTATGTCATTGGTACCAACATGCACCATGACCTCTGCCTTATCACCCTCCCCCTTCAGGATGCCCTACAGCCGTTCAGTGATATCCCGGACCCTGGCACCAGGGAGGCAACATATCAACCTGGAGTCATGTTGATGGCCACAGTAGCACCTATCTGTTCCCCTGACTATAGAATCCCCTATTACTATTGCTCTTCCTTTCTTCCTCCCCTCCTGTACAGACAGGCTGCTTATGGTGCCAGAAGCTTGGCTCTGTCCGGACTCCCTGGAGGAAACAACGCCCTCATCAGCCTCCAAAACAGAATACCGATTTGTGAGCGGAACCCCAGGGGACTCCTGAGCTACCTGCCTGTTTCTCTTGGACTGCCTGGTGGTCACCCATTCCCTTCCTTCCTCAAGTCCCTTAATCTGCGGTGTGACCACCTCTCTAAACGTGCTATCCATGATGCTCTCAGACTCGTGGATGCTCCACAGTGTCCCCAGCTGCCGTTCCAGCTCTGAAACTGAGCTTCCAGGAGCTGCAGCTGGACACACTTGCTGCACACATGCTGGTCCCAGGCACTGGAAAAGTCCCCGGCTTCCCACATGGAGCATGAAGAGCACATCATGGCTTTGAGCGCTCCTGCCATGACATATCCCTTTAAGTTAAACCTTTTAAGTCAATTACTCTAGGGCCCTTCTTTCCTGATCCTCGTTACTGCAGAGTATACAAACTGAAACCACAAAACGACCTTAAACTATAAGCGATTAAAGTAGTAAATACATTACCTACTACTTACCAGAGATTCCTTTCCCTTGTAGCCTCTACTGCTGCAGCACACTCTGAAGGTTTAAGAAGTTGGATAGCAAAGAAAAAATGCAAAGAGCACTTCATCCCCTATGCACCGAATTCCCGCTTTGCACCAAATTCCAAATAACCACTCTGGCTGTGCCCCACTCAGGATGTGCTCACCCTCCTGTTTGTGTGCAAGCAGCTAGCGATCTTTGCCAGCATGCTTGGGGTATCCCTTTTCCTCTTTGTTGTCCTGTACTATTATGTTGCTGTTATGCATTGTTAATAATCCCAAGAAGCTGGAGTAATGGAAAAGCACTGGAGCACAGTACTGTGATAGTGTCAAGGTTAGGACCAAAAATAAATGGATTACTTTGAAAGATGGAAGCCAACTTAAGTAAAACACAATGCCCATTGGATACCGCCACTACCACAGTGAATAACAACTGCATTAATCATGTTTTCTATTAAGAAATGTGCCTGTGTCTCAATAAACCATCACTGTTTATTCTTACATCAGTCTCTCTCCATTATTGATTGCAAGCAACAACTGATAAGAATGTAGACAGGCCTGCAGTTAGAGTTTGGTTTGCCAATGAACTCATTTACCCAAGATATAAAATAGGGTCTTAATTGTGCATATTAATTAGGCCCATGGGGCTATTCTGGACAGATGTGTAGATGTTTAATTTCCTTCACTTGCTGCATTTCTGGTCACCCAATCCAATGTGCAACCTCAATTGTGATGAAAGCATGATTCCTACTGTCAGTTGGCTACCAGTAGTTACTTTGACATTGGCTATGGAGATGACTTCTTCCTGTAGAAAAACAACTGGTCTTGGCTCCATGTCTCCCCAAAAGCACAAATGAAATCATGAATTTTGCATACAGAGCATTATAGGCATCAATCCAAATCCCAGGGGCCTGAAGAAATATTCTAAATAGATGAATAGCACTTTTCCAATGGCTCAGTAGTTTATTGCACCATATGTTTGGTACTAAACTATAGTGATCTGTGTTGTTTGCTATTCTCTACTGGAAAATCTATAATTGGGTTAAATGTCTCCAGGTTATGGAAATAACGATCATTCAAGGTTTAGTTCCTGATCTCCAACCAGTCACTCCTGCTGAGAAGTGTATGTGCTTGTAGAGTGAGTTCAGCAACAGATTCAATTGGGATGCCCCTTTGCCCCTTGTAATGAAACACACTGTCACAACACACATAAGACAAATAGTCACATGGGTGGCTACTGCCAATCAGCAGTGCCCATGGGGCTGTTCTCCAAAATGAGTCAGGGCCTTTTGAAGAGAATGGAAACAAACTGGACAAACCTAAAATGGTAAATATATTCATTGACAGAAACCAACCAAGTCTTATTCTGTTAAATATGTAGGCCCTAAACCTTTGTGATGACTCTTCTAGTCTCCTGTTGCAACTCGGGCAGGCAATTGGCAGAAGCACCAGGAAAATGTCATCAGTGGCTGTTTTTAGCTGTTTCCACTATTTAGAGCGTTGGTCTTTCACTAGAATTACAGCAACTCATTCGTAGACACCAACCCCCTCCCCATTGTGAAATTCAGGGCCTAAGTGTTTTCTCTCAAATGTTCATCTTTATGCTGCACAGTCCATAACATCAACATTAGAAACTCTCTTCCATTAATTGTTCATTTACCTGAAAGATTATCATTAGTCCGTACATCATAAACATGTTGTCTGAAACTAATTTACATCAAGAAACTGGGTTTAAAGGATGGTTGTTTTTAATCAGCAACATTGTGTCTTAGAAGTGGCTTGGAAATCTATAAACAGCAACAAGATTAATCTTAAGTATAATTGGACTGGAGAAATTATCAGCATAGCTCTAATTCAAAATAATCCATTGCTAATATATTTAGAATCCTCACTGACAAGCTCACAATGAACAATTTTTGTATTCAGTTTCTGCATTTCAGTGTCAAAGTGTGATTGATACCACGGTAATGATTCTGGGGAAGGGCATTGATCATTCCCAGTACAGCTAGCTATTTTTACAGTACTCTATATTATCTTTTAACAGAAGGGAAATGTTGGTTTTGCTTCAACAATAAGTATGCTAAGTATCCTAAAGAAGGCACTGATGAACTTATTAGTGCAAGTAGTAAACTTTTCCACTTACAGGACGGAATCTTCTGGTTCCACCAGTAGCGGGAATCATGGTGTGTGGGAACACTTAATTTGGTGGGAGGCAAAAAATCTGTTTCCCAAAAAGTTCTCCTGACCTTCAAGGCAGCTTAAAGGTGGTTCGAGCTTCCCAGCACTGTCGGGAAACTCATTTGCTTATATTAACATCTTATGCATGCTCATCAAAAGGCCAGCCCACCGGAATTGAGTTCGCCCTCCAAATTAAGTTCTCCGCCAGCAAGAATTTAGAATGTTCAATTTTATGATTCCATATAAGTGGCTTGCGCCCGGAGAGCTTCACTTTTCCAAGACATTGAGCTCAGCAGATGTTGCTTTCACCTTCTTGGGGGCCTAGCATAACTTTATTCACATTGAGTACTGGTAGTAAAAGCTGTGCCAAGGCTGGACAAGGGATGCAGGCTAAGCAGGGTTCGGGTGGGGGGGTGGGGGGGGAGTGTGTCTGGGGAAGCGAGGGAAAAAGTGAAAGGCGGGAAGAATATGTCCAGGGAAATGGGGGGAGAGAGTGTCTTAGAATGTGGGGTTGGTGGTGTCGATGGTAGGGTCCTGGGAGGTGAACTCAGGGTGCTGGTGATTGGAAGGAACAGTCACAGTCAGTGGGGCGAGTGGGATGCAGTAGGGTGACAGGTCCAGGGTGAGAGTCTGATAAGTGAATGTCTCATGGGTGGGGGAGGTGGGTGTGGTTCATAGAGGTGGGGGCTAGATAGGTGGCTTGGATACAGAAGGGGACAGGGTCAGGGTGGGGCATAGGGATGGTAACGGACCCACTAGCTCTGTGGGGAGGGAAGGCAATGTGGAGGTGGATCGTAATAGGATCCAGGGTGATGGGGGGATGTTCAAGGGTGACAGAGGGGAGAGGAATGGTGAAATGGTGAAATGAGGTGGATCAAGGTGATTGTTATGGGGCAGGGGGCGGGGGGGTGGTGGGTGTGGAGTTGGAGACTGACCAAGGAGAACGAAGTCTGGAATGTGATATGCACCATTTTTCAAATCTGGCCTTGACCATACAGTTAGTCAGCCAGTAAGATGCAGGCTTGAGGTGGGAGGATGGTTGGGTCAAGTTCAAGGTCAGCACAAGTGGATGACAAAAGGGGAACCCTAATAATTATGAGGCAACTGGATGTCAAACATGCTCGATTGTGTTCTCCTCTCTATGGTGGAGCCCACACAGCAGGTTTGTTCCCTATTTATGGGTCTCATAACATCGAGATCCCAGCAAGTTGTGGAGCTGCTGTTCATTCTGTGCCATTTGCATTGGCTGCAGTCAGAGGCAGAGATGAAGGGACGGAGGGAGGTGGATACCTCCAAGGCGTTGGGTGGTGGATGGCAGCCAACTCACAACTCCAAACCTCCATCCTCCCAGATGAATGATTATGACTGACTAGGGCTCATGTCTTTCCATGCTATAGAGTCTCGAGGGTAGTGGAGAGAAGTGGAAAGGTGTCCACATGAGGCTTCTTGCACATGGCTCTCATTACTCTAGTCAAAGAGTAATGTATGAACGGGAGGAACACCCATCTCTGGTCTCCCAGGGTGTCATTCTCCCAGAAGGGGTGGGGTGGGGCTGCCATGACTTGGCGGAGGCCAAGCAAAGGGCTTGGCAATGGCCTGCTGGCTTTGAGATGGAGGGAAACCTATAAAGGACATTCTCACTAAATTTATCACTTCAATTCATTCGCAAATCCACCGAGGTGTTGATAATGCAGGCTGCAGGCAGCCCATTCTTGGTAATGACTCTCATACAGATGAGCAGGAGGGCCCATCGCAGGTTAGCACAGGGCCAGGAGGAGTAAGGACCTGTGCAGCAAGAGGCAAAAGTCAAGAAAGTCAAGATGCTGGTGAACTGGGTTCACTGCAATGGAGGGCATTGGCCCGATCATGAGTGTATTGCAGGTGCTGTTCTTGTCTAGAAATAAGCGAAAGGCAATGCTGGAGGTACTTGTGTATTTCCCGGGATGTGGGTCACATCTGCCAGCTTCTTCAGTATGAACTGTGGCCACAAGGGCTCTGGAGGAGTAATGCAGAGCTCCTGGTCTGCATTGAGTGAATGTCCTTCCAGCTGCCATTTAAATTTGGCGCCAGGACTTTCGACCCCATGAGGTAACGGTGGGGTGGGTGACTTCCTGCCTGCCCCGCCACAAGATTAGCTGTACTCCTCACAAATGCGTAATTAATGAGCTGAACAGCAGAAGATTGTAGGTGTTCAGTCATCCTGACCAGTGGGAATCACGCCAACTTTCCCACCCGCCACCAAACTTAGACTCCAGAATGGAAGATTCTGCCCACTATGATGGACTTGGCAGTATTACATGGATTGCCATCCAAACACCTTAGGTTGAAGTTTATAAGACCTCACTCCAAACGCAGAGCCTGCCTCAGTCTGTGTAGAAACATAATTTGGTCAGTTGATGCTTCAGGTCTTAAGACACTTCCTCAGTTTTGAGAAAGCATCTTAAGACCCCAAATGTCAACTGACTGACTGACTTCTGTTTCTTCACAGATGATGGCAATTAGCTAAGTGCTTACATTTTTTTTCTGCTTTTCTTTGGATTTTGAACAATTTTGTTGTTGGCAAAATTAATAGCATCCAGTCCATGTCCTGTTGAGTAAAGTTCATCAACTTGAAGCAGTCTGGCAAAATTTACACTTCTATGTCAACTTTACTGAGAATTAAATTTATTGATGTATCAGCAATCATTAACTCTATTTTCACTCCATTCATGAAAACAACACATTTATATATCAGTTTCAGCTCCACAGAAATCAACCCAAACAAATTTGCAGGTTGGAATTGCTTAGGTAACTAAATGTTCATATTTTCTGAGAATTCGGTAAGCAAGAGAATACTATGGAGTCAGACAGATTCATCTATCAGTCAGTTACAATCTGCATCAATGATCAGATAAGGGAATTGGGTGTAATATGTCCAAGATTGCTGATGATACAAAGCTAAGTGGGAAACTGAGTTGTGAGAAGAATGCAAAGGAAAGGAATATAGGGATGTATAAGGTTCGAGTGACTGGGCAAGCAGGGGAGATGTGACCTCATTGAAAGGTATAAAATTTATAGACAGCTGGACAGAGTAGATGGTGAGAGGCTTTGCCCTTGGGTGGAGAGTCTAGAACGAGAGATCAAAGTGCAGAATCTTACACTCCTCTGGGGGTAGGTTGCCAGGTAGGTGGAGGGTACAAAATTAGGGGTGATCCCATGGCGTCTTTCCCGGCACCTCTCTACCCACCCCCAATCCCACTGCAAATCTACATGTGGCGGGTAGATGTCGAGCAGCCCAGCCGCCCTTGGGCTAATTGAGGCTCTGAAGTGACCAATTAATAGCCACTTAATCCTTCCTGACCTGTTGCAATTTTGCACGGAGCCGGCAAGAGAGGGGGCTAGATTTGAAGGCCACCAGGTTCCATTCCTCAGGCTACTGGCGCAAAAGGGGGAACCGCCTCTTCCGGCCCCCTGGGCACATTAGAAGCCCTCCCCCCAACTCCAAGGTTCATCAATCCTCATGAGTTTCTCTTCCCCCTCGGCCTATGCACCACGTCCCCTAACGCCCTTGGCCTCTTATCCTCACCCCGCTGAAAACACCTCAATTTACCTCTTCATCCAGCTCCAGTGACAATCTTTGCTGGAGACTGGGTATAATTCCAGCAGCTGGCACCAGAGAGCTGCTGGCCATTTGACTGGCCAGCAGCTCTGAGAGGCAGGATCTCCTCCCCAGCTGTTGGGAGAAAGTCTTTCTCTGAGCTGTATAATTCCCCTCTGTGCATTAAATGGTTGCAGGGCAGTCTGCCAGAGTGAGGGCAGGTTCATTGGTGACTTTTTTGCCAGAGGCAGGTGGAACCCAGGTTAAATTCTGCCTATGGTCATAAGATTAGAGGTCAGTCATTGAGGACTTAGATGAAGAGAAATTTCTTCACTCGGTGGACTGTGAACCGTTGAAATTTTCCAATCTGGAGGCGGTAATTAATGGCTATTTTTAAGACAGAGGCTGGGATTTTCCAGCCCTGGCAGGTCCTGCTGCGGGAGATTTGGTAGCCCATCAACGGCAGGCAGGCCTGGAAAATCCTACCAGAGATCAATAGATTTTTGAGCACTAAGGGGATCAAGGGATATGGGGTGGTGGGAAAGTGGAATTATCCAAAAAGTTCAGCCATGATCTTATTGAATGGCTGAGTAGGTTTGAGGAGTTATATGTTTACTCCTATTTTTTATGTTCTTAAAAGAGAGTTTCAATCACCAAGCTGGCTGTTTTGGTTGCCACAGCTGGAAATTACCCAAGTGGCCGCAGTGAACAGCTCTCATCATGTTGAGTAGGAACTGCATCCACCCCAGTGTTACAATTCTGAGGTTTATAAGATTGTTTTGTTTTAGGACTGTGTCTTTAAATTTAGGGTAAAAATGAAGGGAGTCATGTGACCTGTTCTGAAGTCCCCTTACAGCAAGCCTGGGTGGTTTGATTGTTCAAGATCAAAGGGTGCCCATATTGTTTTACTGGGAAGAAGGTGTAAGGTGTTTACACTTGGAGACAATGGCAGCAGCATGTGTGCTAACAATGAATACACTGTGAGTTTCCAAAGTCCCAGAAAAGTGTTAAAAATGTCGGTTTGTAAACAGTTGTGCTTTAAACTATCAGTTTAGTCTAAGATAAAGGAGAGTTGGTGTATCAAGGATAGTTAATCAGCATTTATGCCTGGATACAAGGCCCATGTGATTCATACTGCCATGGAGATGGGCACTGAGAGGGGAAGGCCTTCTAAGATATCCATGAAAACTCAGGCATGGTTAGTCTTCCAGGATCCAGGAGAGCAGGAGTAACAACAGGCAGCAAGATGCTATGGTTCACGATGAAGAAAGGTGGGTGGGAGATCATGCTCAGATTGAAAAGACCAAATTCATAAGGAGTTAAAATGATCCTGGAAGATTTGGCTAGCTTGCACTAAAGGAAGAATTGCTGGGGAAAAGAAAACCTCACTGTGAAAGACAGTTAAGATATTATAAGTTTCAAGGCTGGAAAAGAAAAGAATGGAAGTAAACCCTTGGGAGCTGAGAATTGCTTTGGACTGATTCTGGGAAAATTGAATGTAAACTTAAAGGACAGTGTAATGTATACCCATGAAGTCGGCTTTTCTGTTGTTTTAAAACTAAATGGTGAACGTTCTGTTCCATGCCTTAAATTATAAGTTCTCTACAAAAAATAGCACTCAGTCAATCGTGCTTTTAGTCTGTTTATTACGGTATAAAGCTTAAAATTTGAAATCTTGTCATATCACCTATTCAGCTATTAACTGGAAGTTTGAATTTCGTTTATGGCTTCTATGCAGATTGTAACATTAGTTCTAGGACACCTACTGCATTGTTCAAATGTAATTAAATAGTTCAGTAACAGCTAGGAATCAATATCCACTTCGTGATCAAGATATTGTTCCAAAATTTGCTGAAGCACAGCATTTCACAGCATGCCAGATAGTTGTACTTTTTCCTACAACTCAATGAAAATGTTATCCTATATGTCCCTGGAAGTGCAACTGAACAGTGAGGTAAGAGTAATAGGGCATCTGGGAATTTGGGGAATGACAGGACCAACAGTGTATCCCTTTAACAAAGAAGATTAAGGGATTAAGAAATAAACAGAAGATAGATTAAGAACAAAAGTGAATTGTGTTGGGCTAATTCAATGTCAGATTAAAAGGAAAAAAGAGTAGGAGTAGGCCATTTGGCCCTTTGAGCCTGCTCTACCATTCAATATGATCATGGCTGATCCTCTATCTCAATGGCATATTCCCGCTTTCTCTCATTACCCCTTGATGCTCCTAATATCCAAAAATTTATCAATTTCTTTCTTGAATATACTCAGTGACCCAGCCTCTACAGCCTTCTGTGGTAGAGAATTCCACAGGTTGGCCACCCTCTGAGTGAAGAAATTTTTCCTAATCTCAGTCCTAAATGGCCTGCCCCGCATCCTGAGACTGTGGGCCCTGATTCTAGGCTCCCCAGGCAGGGGAAACATCCTCCCTGCATCCAGTCTGTCTAGTCCTGTTAGAATTTTCAATCAGATCCCCTCTCATTCTTCTCAACTCTAGTGAATACAGGCCCAGTCGAACAAATGTCTCCTCTTATGACAGTCCTGCCATCCCCAGTATCAGCCTAGTGAGAACCTTCGCTGCACTCCCACTATGGCCAGTATATCCTTTCGTAGGCAGGGAGACCAAAAATGCATGCAATACTCCAGGTGTGGTCTCAGCAAGGCCCTGTATAGCTGCAGTAAGGCATCCCTACTTCTGAACTCAAATCCTCTTGCAATGAAGGCCAACATACCATTTGTCTTCCTAATTGCTTGCTGCACCTGCCTATTTACTTTCATTGACTGGCATACAAGGACACCCAGATCCCTTTGTACATCCACATTTCCCAATGTATCACCATTTAAATAATACTCTGCCTTCTGTTTTTCACACTGAAGCGTATAAATTGACATTTATCCACATTATTATATATCTGCCATGTGCTTGCCCACACACACAATTTATCTAAATCGATTGAGAGAGAGAGTGAGAGGGAGAGAGAGAAGAAAAGAGATAGAAATAAAAGTAAGAAGCAAAAATTACATTTAAAATTTGACATTTTAAATCTACAGCAGCAGTTTCCAACCTGAGGGAATGATACTCCACAATTATAATTGTTCACTTTGTGGGCCAGAGAGACTGATTGGCAGTCATTTACAAGTATCACATTGTTGAAAGGGTGCTTACACTAATAACTAGTAGATTTAAGTTTTGATGGTGAGCTTAAGAGACAATTAATGTGAAAATGAAGTAAGTAAGGAATTGCATGAGAAGGTTAAGAACAAGATACCAATATTGTGAAACTAACAGCAGAGCAATGCACATTGCCCAGCAACATGCGACAATTCACAATTCATTGGATATCTTTTCTTCACCACAAGTTGTTGGTTGATCACATACCATTATTATTTCAGCAAATTTGGACCCTATAAATAATGCTAGAAAATGTTTGATTAGTTCAGAACCTCACTTAACAGCTCACCCTCTTTTGTCACCTTAATCGGGTTAAGTCCTTCCTGTTACACCAGGAAATCCTGAGAGAGACCATTCAATAGATCTTTGGCAAACTCCTAAAGAAACCGTCCTTTGTCAAACTATTTTGTCATACATTTGAAAATCATGCTGTTGAAAAACAAGTGCATTATGTGCAGATCATTCCCTTGTGGGGGTTAGATGTGCTTCTCTGTAGGATTGATGGTAGCAGTGTAGATCAAGTTGACAAAATGCTCCATGGAAAACAATGGCCCTATCCTGAGGAGGTGGAAGACATGGTGTACTGCTGAGAGCAGCTGGTCAGAGTGAATATTTTTCTCAATTCCTTTTGGGGATCAGGGAATATTCACACAGAACTTCAGGAGGTGAAACAAATGGGTAATGTTGATCATAGGGTACATTCTACTTGAACTTTGATGATTTATTGAACCTAACCGGCCCCCACCCCCACCCACCCCACCACCCCCCCCCGCCCCCCCCCCCCTACTCCACCCCCCACCATGCCTGTATTTTTATACATTTCTATCCTAATTTTGTTAAATGTTCTAGGAGTGATTTTCTCCAAACCTGATATCTTATGTTTGTTTTTCTTAAATGAACATTTCACTGCCCATTTTTATATTCTATGAACTCAAAAAAATCTCCTCATCTTTCATTAACCAGAATGCAAATACAATGAATAATTTCAATGGTGAAAATTGTTTACCAAAAGATCATTCAAAACTTCCTACAGCAGTCATATTTTCTGTTATCCGACCACTATAATATATAAGTTGTCCCTCTTTTATAACAGTGATTTTAAGAGAGACAGAAAGATCAGAGGCACATGCACTGTCCATCTTAAGCAGCCTGGTAACTGTATTATAAGGTCTTCAAAGTTCAGGTCAAGTATCTTTTATCCAAAACCCACAGGGCCGGTTGCATTTCAGATTTCAGATAATCTTGGTTTTCAGATACCACATATAAACTTACATTACAATAGCCTAAGACTAGGTTAGCTATAGTCTAAAGTAAATAAGATGGCTAGAAAAATAAGTGGTATCACCGAATAATAATATTATAATAATAATATAATGGTACCCATAATACATTTCTTTTTGATGTGTTTACCACAAAAATTGAAAGGTAAACAGTGCAGACAAACAACTAGACTTCTCGTGCTAAAGGTCGATGAGGTTTAAAAAAAAAGTGGTTTTTTGATGTGTTTGATTTTCAGATTTACAGACAAGGGATATGAGACCGGTACTCTGAAGCAGGTCTGCACTGTTGATCTTAGAACATACTGTGCTTGGCAATGTAATGCCCTTTTTGACTGATGCTGTCAAATTCATGTTATATGCTTCACCAGTCTATGGTCGATATCTCTATTCTTAGCTCTGTACATGCTTACAGGAGAAATGCCATACCACAGATAAGAATTAGATTAGCATACTGATTCATGTTAAATGAAGTGACTTTAACTCACAAAAGCCAACAGACAATGAAAGGTAGCAATACTAAAAAAAACCCTACACTAGAAGGCAAAAAGGCTGCAAAGGTCCTGCGATAAATGAAATTAAAAGCTACTGAAAATGAGAGGAATAACCTGAGAATTTGGGAATGATAATAACATTTTAACAAAAAGGAATTTATCATAGTAAAAATGGCCTTTTACAAATCTAAGTTCTGAAATTACACCATGGTATACAAACGTTATGTGGCTGAAATATTTCTCTTCTCCAAAAATAAGTAACCTGTTTGAAGGAAAAGGGCTAATCACAGAATTGCAGAATCACAGTACAGAAGAGACCCTTCGGCCCATCGAGTCTGCACCGACATGCGAGAAACACCTGACTTACCTACCTAATCCCATTTACCAGCACTTGGCCCATAGCCTTGAATGTTATGACGTGCCAAGTGCTCATCCAGGTACTTTTTAAAGGATGTGAGGCAACCCGCCTCCACCACCCTCCCAGGCAGTGCATTCCAGACCATCACCACCCTCTGGGTTAAAAGATTTTTCCTCACATCCGCCCTAAACCATCTGCCCTTCACCTTGAACTTATGCCCCTTTGTGACTGACCCTTCCCTATTCCCTGTCTGCCCTGTCCATGCCCCTCATAATCTTATACACCTCGATCAGGTCGCCCCTCAGTCTTCTTTGCTCCAACAAA
The DNA here is from genome assembly GCF_017639515.1 of Carcharodon carcharias. Taxonomy (NCBI): domain Eukaryota; kingdom Metazoa; phylum Chordata; class Chondrichthyes; order Lamniformes; family Lamnidae; genus Carcharodon; species Carcharodon carcharias. The sequence continues at coordinate 88,112,934 of NC_054469.1, read as the reverse complement.
AACAACCCAAGTCTATCCAACCTCTCTTCATAACTTAAATGTTTCATCCCAGGCAACATCCTGGTAAATCTCCTCTGCACTCCCTCCAGTGCAATCACATTCTTCCCATAATGTGGCGACCAGAACTGCACACAGTACTCCAGCTGTGGCCTCACCAAGGTTCTATACAACTCCAACATGACCTCCCTACTTTTGTAATCTATGCCTCGAATGATAAAGGCAAGTGTCCCATATGCCTTTTTCACCACCGCACTAATGTGCCCTTCTGCCTTCAGAGATCTATGGACACATATGCCAAGGTCTCTTTGTTCGTCAGAAGAACTTCCTAGTGCCATGCCGTTCAGTGAATACTTCCTTGTCAAATTACTCCTTCCAAAGTGTATCACCTAACACTTTTCAGGGTTAAATTCCATCTGCCACTTATCTGCCTATTTGACCATCCTGTCTTTATCTTCCTGTAGGCCAAGGCACTCAACCACACTGTTAACCACCCGGCCAATCTTTGTGTCATCCGTAAACTTATTAATCCTACCCCCCACATAGTCATCTATGTCGTTTATATAAATGACAAATAATTGGGGACCGAGCACAGATCCCTGTGGTATGCCACTGGACACTGGCTTCCGGCAAAACAGTGCAGACACACTTTAGTGGAATACACAAAGTGTGCATACAACAACGCAAGTTTAATTTATTACAGGTTCAAAGTAAGTGAAGCCCAGAACTTACTCCAAGAAAAATTCTCATGAATTGAAAATTGTTAAGTTGGTAACAAGTGAGAATACATTGAAATATATGGCCCACTGAAGTGTACATAATTAATTTTAAATAACGTTCTATGCAACATTTGTGCATTATAAATAAAATGTTCCTTTATTTATGCCATTACAAGTATGAAACTCGCAATGAAGCTGGCACTGTTCGAGGAAAGGAAAAGAGAAATTAGTTTAACAAACTTTGCCTTAACCTGGAGAACAGTAACTGAAACAGATTGTTGAAAAAGACACCCCAAAACCAAATAGTGCCGAGAACAAGATATTCCCATCCATAACAATAACTTGCAATGTGTAGTGTATTTAAAATAATAATTGCCTGAAGATTTTGGGTGACAGGGTTTTGGGTGCACTGAAGTTTATGGGTTGTTAAGATGGGAGGCCAGCAAGTAAAGCACTGGCACAGTTGATTCTGGAAGTAACAAAAGCGGAGATTAGGGCTTTAGCAGTGGTTGGGTTGAGGCAGGGGTAGAGATGAGGAACTAATTCAACACCCATACAGATGATAGGAGGTGGGAGTAGTTCTTGGTGACAGTGGAGATATGGGATATGAAGCTCAGCACTGAGGGTGCTATGGATACAAATAGTCTGGTCCCACCTCAGACAGTACCTAGGCAGAGGAATGTAATGAATGGTCAGGGAACAGAGTTTGTGGTGGGGGATGAAGACAATGGGTGGAATTATCCATAAATGAGACTAAGTGCGGTGGTGGACAGTTTTGGCAGCAACCACCCTGCTGTCTGGAATGGTGAGAACTCGCGCCTGATTCTGCCCTTGGAGCCTCAGTAATTTTGCATTGGTGCGTATCGGTCCGAATCACCCCCTCGTTGAAGTGCTAATCTCTGAAAGTAGAGGCCTGCATAAGTACCACTGCACAGCGGTGTTCTTCGGGACAATGTAAGCAAAGGGAAGGAACAGTCCAACCCTACAGTCCCAGCAGAATGGTGTTCATCACAAGACCAGTGCAGTGCTAGGGCAGGTATGTTCCACTCACCTCGAAGTTACCAACGAACTAAGGTCCAACTTGTGCACGCTCCCTTTTTTAAAATGGATTTGAGGCTGACATAATTTCCCACTGGTGTGACGGGAGATTGGAGGTGTGGCAAGATTCCGGCGAGCAGCTGTTTTAATGAGCATTTATGACAAACTAATGAATGCAAATGGTGTTCGTGCCACTAGTCGGCTGGATAACTGACCCACCGTGAACACACTTGTTTTTACGATGGTGATTTGAGACTTTTTGCCTGCAGCTGGATTCTCTACTTCTGCCTGCCACAAAACCTGCCACGGGCGGGATGGGTAAATTCTGGCCAATGTCTTCAGTCTTAGTCATCCAAATATTTAATTGAAGGAAATATTTGCATGTCCAATACTGGATATCAGACAAGCAACCTGACAAATTAGAGGTTCAGAGAAGTGGTGCTCAGGGATTATCAGTTTACATGTGGAATCTGACACTATAGGCGGAATTGTCCCAGATTTGCACTAAGTGCGGTAGTGGGTGCAAAAATGACGTTTTACCCGCTGGCCGCAATGGCAGCTTTTCACACCGCATCATCCCAAGCCCACTGTATTAATTTGGATTCCTGGGATACACACCCTCTTGATGGCGGGCAGGCTCTGATTTGTCTGCCGCGCCTTCACCTCACTGCTTCATCACTTTAGGCACCACACTTAAAATACAGCCACACTCAGTGTTTCCAGCCCAGGACTACAGCAAAGATGACATGAACCCGAAAGGCAAGAAGACTGCAGCCCTTGAGTGCCTTTTGGACGTCGTGGAGGCCCACTGGGATGTCCTCTATGGCTCAGGCTGTAGGAGGGGCAGCAACATTACCAGTCCAGCTTAGTAGGCAGTGGTGGTCAGTGCCAATGCTGCACAGAACAGCTTAGCCATCCAATGCAGATAGAGGATGAATGACCTCATCTGTGCTGCCAGGGCATGGCAGCCATCTCATTACTCTAAACTCACACACTCAAGCCCATTATACATTCACTGGCATCTTGCTCAATGTCAGTTCAAGGGACATCACCACCCATTTTCACACATATACTTTCACGTGTCCATCTGGCCTCATCTCCTTTGGAGACTGCCTCCTCATCCCTCACCATCTTGAGGCCACTTGCACAGATTAACATGTGTCCCTACAACCACCGTGGGATACCTCCCTTCCCCCTTGTCCTGCAGCCTCTACCCTGGCCTGAGGCCACTTCTCCTCCTTCCCCAAGCAAGACCATGCCCTGCAGCTGTTGAAAAGCCACTCACATCTGGCTGATCTGATAGGTAGAGACCTGTCCGTGAGCCCCCCTAAAAGTGACGTGCTACTGTCCGTGAAGCCTGCCACTGATGACTGCAAGTGCTGACCAAAGCAAGGTATGCAAACAAGCCTTGAAGCCCTGAGCGGTGCAGCCGCCAAGTGCATGCCTTATATATGCTGTTGTGAAACACATCAGCATGCTTTCCCACTGACGTGGGCAGACGATCCAATGAGGGGAGATGAGTCTGGTGGGCTAGCCTTATAAGTATATGCTGATGTATTGCAATGTGGATCCCAACATCTGATGGCAGGGAATGCGGTCTGCCATCAATGGGCTGAGTGGACGATCGTGAGCTGGTTTCACAATGTCATGAAACCTATCTTTGCCTTCTCACTATATTGTCCGCTCAAGTCACTGAACATACCTGACAACATGTAAATAAGAAATAGAAGGGGGCCAGGAAGAACTCCTTCGGGGTTCCAGAGGTAATGGCACAGTAACTGGAAGAGAAGCCATTGGAAGAGTTCACTGGCTACAACTGAATAGCTAAGGATGGAACTGACTCAACTGAATAACCTAAGAGAGATGTTTGAGGAGGATGGTGTCATCAATCGAGTCAAAGGTTACAGATGGGTCTGGAAAGGATAAGAACAGATACCACAGCTAACGTCACAGGGACTGAAATCTGATTGAAGAGATGCAAACATGTTAAGCAATTTAAATTAACTTCAGCCTGCATGCATTTTGTAATTTATTACATTTAATTATTGGAAATAATAAAACAGATTTGCTTTAAGTTTCATCTTCTGTTCATGACTGCAAATCGTTGAACTACCTAGCAAGAGAAACCAGATGCTATATATTAGCAACACACTGCTCAGCTCTTCCATTTCACTACTTACTGAAATATCTCATTTAGAAAGGGAGAGAATGAGATCAAGAAGTTATAGATTAAATATCTTTAATTAGTCATTTTTCTGTATTTCATTGATGCTAATAAAGTCATTTCTCCTCTGAACTTACTGCCTTGTTTCTTGTATGCTCCAAGTATCCCATTCAATGGCATCATCCCTGCATTGAAATGAAGTCCCATTGCACAGTCTCTTATTCTAACCCATTTTTTCTTAGTTTCTCAAAACTGTATCTCCTTACTGCTCTCACTATTTCAAATAGAATTTGTAAGGGGTGAAAGTATCTCAAGGGTGGCATCTTGGTTGCTTTAACTTTAGAGCAGAGAGCAGCAAGGGAGCAGTGCAGAGAGTTGAGGGAGCCACGTAGAGGGTGGAGGGACCAGCGCAGCATAGCAAGGGAGCAGCATGTGGAGCATTGAAGGGGTTGAGGAGGCAGACAATAGGTAAAGCATATTAAATATGGAATGTCATGAGGTGTCCAGTTTTGCGGTTGGGCTGGGCAGTTCTAATTTCCCAAGAAACTCAGTTCTTCAATCATGGTATCTTTGTTGCCTTAACCTTAGAGCATTGAGCAGTGAAGGAGCAGTGCAGGGTGGCATGGGAAAACTACAGAGGGGCATCAAGGGGTTTGAGAAGGCAGACTGTAAGTAAAGTTTATTAAATGTGGAATATTGCAAAGTTCCTAGCTCTGTAGGGCAATTTCCAAACTCCCCTGAAACTCTGGGCAGAGGGCCCGACCCAATCTCCGGCAGGCGGGGAGCTGATCCCCGCCAGAGAAACGGGCCCTGCCACCATTTTACTGCCATTAAGGCCCACCCAGCATGGCGTCTGCTGGGAAGCGCTATGAGCTTCCTGTACAGGAAGGGGGGGGGGTTCCCCAAAGGCAAGAGTGCACCGTTTTGCACATGCGCACGAAAGAGCACACATCTCTCTGAGGCTAAGTGCTGCTCAGGGAGATCGCTGACAGTTTTAAAAACATTAAAAATAGAAAGAAAAATCCTTAACATGTCCCCTTCATTTGACAATGTCACATGAGATGGGACATGTTCATAAATTACACTAAAATTTTATTAAACTTTTAAAATCCCTTTTTGAAACCTCATCCTGCCGGTGGATGAGGTTTCATGTTTTTTCTATTGCCGCTGGGGCTCCTGGCTTGCCCGTGAACCTTAAGGTTGAACGGGCAGGTACTTTAATTGTTTTAATGATCCTGTCAATGGCATCAATTGGCCATTGACAGGTCGGCGGGCGCACAGCTGATTTTGCTGCAGGCCCGCCTTCCTGAAAATTTAAATGGGGCGGGATGACGTCGTTTCCCCCGATGTCATCCCGCATCATTTTACGTGCCAGTGAGCGGGCCCCGACCCCTGCTCGCCGACGGCAAAATTCAGCCCCCTGTCTTTCAAGTGTAGAATTGATGCTCATTGTCATTTAAAACTTACCCTCTATAACAAGAGAACTGCAGTTAAAAAGGCTACAAGTCTCTCTGAGACTGTAAGATGTCACATGCATGGAACCTAATTGATCCACTCAACGATTACTACCCACCACCGCAGACTCCACCCACCCCCACCACTTGCCAGCACACCCCTCCCACAACCCTGTCCCCAACATCCCATACCCCTTATTTCATTTTTTCCTCAGAGTTGGTCACCCTGTGAAAGTGCTCTATGCCAGCAGCATTAAATGGGCTTGTAGCAAATTCATCATGCCCAATCTTCTTTCCACTGAAGTTTGCAGAATGATATATCCAACTCTCTTTGGAAACTTGTTTTCTCGGGCAGAATCGTCCGCTCCAGTTTGCGGTGGGCGTCATAGCAGGCGGGAGCAGAAAATATCACAAGATCATAAAATTCGGTTTCATGTCATCGCGAAAACCAGTTTATGATCGACCACTCCACCCGTCAGTGTCAGGCCGTGTTTCCTGCCGCACATTGGGAACCTACTTTCAATAATTTAGTATCTCATTATAAGCCCTGCTCGCTGGAATCATACCCCCTGCTGGATCATCCAGGCTTGTTTTGCAACTGTACATAAGCGACATGCAGCTGACGAGCTGCGCTTCACTTCGCTTGGGACTTCAAGGTTTGTTTACCTACTTTGCTTCGGGCAGCATGCCAACTCATTCAGTATCCACCACGGTGAGACTTCAGAACTATCTTATTTCATCTCAGCATGGTCCTATATTGCAGATTTTATTTTTATAAAAAACACTCATAGAAGGATAGAAACAAATGTTATTTCATGAACAACTATCTAACAACCACCACCTCAGATAAATTAGTGATGAATTGACTCTGAATAGTGTCATCAAATTGGTTTGCAAAGTGTCACAATTATAATTTTTACCCTTCTAATTACTAATATCATTGCTAATAGCTCTAATAGTTGGTAAATATTGGAATCTTTCCAGTCACTATTGGAAGTCTCACAAAGAAGGGCTTGCAACCATGGGCAGAATTTTCTGCCTGTCGGGCGGGAGGGCCCGACCCAATCTCCGGCGGGCGCGGAGCTGATCCCTGCCAGCGAAGCAGGCCGCACCGCCATTTTACCTGGGCGGGCCAATGAAAGCTCGCCCAGCGTGATGTCCGGCGGGAAGCACTATGCGGGGGTTCCACCCGACGTTAACTCGTGTCATTTTACATGCTGGTGAGCAGGCCCCGCTCCCTGCTCACCGACGGCAAAATTCTGCCCCATGTTTTTAACAATGAAACAAAGCTTTTAGTTACTTCCACTCAAATGAAAAATGTTTGCATTTCTTGCAAGTTCCAGTTTCAGGATCTATCTCCTGTGTTGCATATTTTTCTGTAGACTTCTCTGTGCCCAGCACCTGTGCCTCTCTTGATTATAGTCCTGGTCAATTTATAAATACAGTGTAACCTAAGCCTTACAAACCAATAAGGTGTTGGGCTCAGTCAGTAGCTTGTGTTGATTTCGCTTTTGTCAGTCTGGTCAACAGAAAGGCCACTATGATTGGCCACAATGCACCTAGACTTGCAAGAGGAAGGCTGACTTCTTGCCCATGGCTCTATCCAGTGGTGTGATCACTCCTGGAAAGTGTGTGAGTGTGAACTAGTGAACTATCCTTTATGGGAGTATAGTTTGCTGACACTAGCTTGTGCAATGAAAATCATCACTTTGTTGATACATCAGAGGGTAGTTGTCATGCAGTGAACTATGTGTAAATGACAGTAGATTCAGGAGGGGAGGAAATAATTTAATAAGCTTTTGAAAGCACATTAATTATTTTCACTAAGATCATTTTGTTGAATAAAAGCTGCATGTTTTGAACCAAAGCATATGCTTAAATATTATATTAATCCTGATCAGTTTAAATTTATTTTTTAATTGTTAAGAAGCAATTTTTAATATTTGAAAGTTTCTTGCAATTTTAGAGAGCTTAGAATCTCTACTCTTTGTGCCATAGGTATGAACTTCCAAAATGGCAGGAAAAACAGATTTCAAAAATGGCCTCAAAATGTGGTTACCGATCAACTATTGTCCTTGAAACCCACCGCCATTAACAGAAGCACACCATTTTGCATGGGCTGGTGGAGAAATCAGTGTTCTGCTGTTATGAATGCTGAGAAATTGCCTGAATAACATCACTGTGGTCTGAATTTACATACATCCCAGTGGAAGTGGGGGGAGGTGTGGTCCTGGGACACTGAAAAATCATCTTGCTAATTGGACATGGCATTAAATGGACAGATATATGCCATACAGATGTGACCAATTAGAACAGCTATCCGGATGTTTTTTAATACATTTGCTCCCAACAGGTTAACATAGACTGGAGTTCTTTTTCCTCCTGCCAAATTGTATTTTCTCAACAGTTTCAAAAGATATTATTTGCTGAGTTGTGCTGCTTCACGGGAGTGGTCATTACAGTTGAGACTATCAATGAGAGAAATAGGATGATTTTACTTTTTTAGTAAATTTGAATTAAAATATCAAGACCGGGTCAGTATTTTATTTGAAATATCTACTTATTTGTAGGGCAATTTATCCATAACGTTATTTCTCTATTTCGCCTCTTCTCTTCTCTCTGGGCTAAGCAAGTCCTGGCAGATTGGGAACCTGGCTGAGCTATTCCCAGGCTTTTACCAATGGTGCTTATGTCACTGTTTTTACATAAACAAATATAGCTGCAACTAATAGGAGGAGGAATTTCTACAAATATCCCCTTCCTCAATGATGGGGGAGCCCAACACATCAGTGCAAAAGATAAGGCTGAAGCACTTGCAATCATCTTCAGCCAGAAGTACAAAGTGGATGATCCATCTTGGCCGTCTCCTCAGATCCCCAGCATCTCAGATAATAATCTTCAGCCAATTTGATTCACTTCACATGATATCAAGAAATGGCTGAAGACACTGGATACTGAAAAGGGAACACCACCACCTGCAAGTTCTCCTCCAAGTCACACACCATCCTGACTTGGAACTATATTGCTGTTCCTTCACTGTCACTGGGTCAAAATCCTGGAACTCCCCATTACAGCCCTGTGACTGTACCTAAATCCCATGGACTGCAACAGTTCAAGAAGGCAGCTCACCACCATCTTCTCAAGGGCAATTAAGGATGGGCAATAAATGCTGGCCCAGCCAGTGATGCCCACATCCCATGAATAAATAAGTTAAAAAATGGCAATGTGTAAGCCAAAATGCTCACTACCCATTCTTCTCAACCTTTGTTGCCTAATTTCTGCTCAAGTTTTAAAATTGTATAAGTGTGTTTCTCTGAAATGTATTCCTTGTATATGAGTTTACGATATGCGGAGAAGAGACAGCAAAATTACAAAAGAGGCAGATTGCTAGTGGTTTAACGAGCTTTTGAAGTTGACATGTCTTTGTGGACTGCAGTTTGTGTTTTTTGTTTCGTGTGTGTGAGTTGATGAATGAATAGGCTGCACCCTATTTGTTTCAAATAAATGGATTGCTAAACTGATCATTGTCATATGATGTTTGCAGTCTTGAGAAATCATTGTTCCCGCTTGTTTCAATTAGATGAGATCGCTAAACTAATCATTGTCATATTATGTTTGTGGTCATGTTCTAACTGAATTGATGATTAATCCTGCATCTGGGGTGGCTACTACAAGGTCAAGATGGAACCCAATTAAACTGTGATATGGGTCACACTACCAAAGCCAACAAGACGCATCTGTAGATATGGACGTAATTGATTTAAACTTCATGAGGTCTGTAGAACTTATGAAAAAACTTTTTTAACTGCTCTTAATGAGCCTTATTAGCATACAATGCCATGATTGCAACAAAGCCAGAAATCAGTTTAAAAGGAAGAGATCGCACAGCTCTTTGTGTCTACACCACATGCAGTTGCCTAGGAGTGATTTAATCAATCACTCGAAGATGCGGAGAGACAGGGCAACGTGGAATGACCAGCCAGCGAAATCCGCTCCCACGCAAGGGTAACTCAGGGATTCAGGGTATTGCAAGTGTAGCTTTTCCACGAACTGTTATTTACAAGAAATGTTCCCATGCTTAGTGGAAACAAATTGAATCTTATCTGACTGTGTCTCATCCATACTAGTCCAGAGTGAGGCTCCGAACTAGAGCTGGAACTCGAACTAGAACTAGGTTAGAGTGTCTGCCCTTGACACCAAGGCAGTATTTGAATGAGTATATCATTAAGGAGCCCTTAAGGGCAAAAGTAAAGTCAATGAGGATCAGGGGAAAATTCGCCATTGGTTGGGGTCATATCCAGAACAAAGGAAGATGGTTGTGGTTGTTGGAGGTCAATCATTTCAGTTCCAGAACATCACTGCAGGAGTTCCTCAGGGTAGTGTTCTAGGCCCAACCATCTTTAGTTGCTTCATCACTGACCTTCCTTCCATCATAAGGTCAGAAGTGGGGATGTTCGCTGATGATTGCATAATGTTCAATACCATTCACAACTCCTCAGATACTGAAGCAGCCAATGCCAAAATGCAGTAAGACCTGGACAACATTCAGGCCTGGGCTGATAAGTGACAAGCAGCATTCATGCCACACAAGTGCCAGGCAATGATAATCTCCAACAAGAGAGCATTTAATCATCTCTCCTTGACATTCAATGTAATTACCATTGCTGAATCTCCCAATGCAAACATCCTGGGGGGTTACCATTCACCAGAAACTGAACTGAGCTAGCCATATAAATACTGTGGCTACAAGAGCAGGTCAGCTGCTAGGGATCCTGCAGCAGATAACTCACCTCCTGACTCCCCAAAGCCTGTCCACCATCTACAACGCACAAGTCAGGAATGAGATGGAACGCTCCCCACTAGCCTGGATGAGCGCAGCTCCAACAGCACTCAAGAAGCTTGACACCATCCAGTACGAAGCAGCCCACTTGATTGGCACCCCATCCACAAACATTTACTCCCTCCACCACCGACAACAGTGGCAGCAGAGCTTACCATTCACAAGATGTGCTGTAGAAACCCACCAAGGCTCCTTAGACAGCACCTTCCAAATCCATGATGGCTACCATCTAGAAGGACAAGGGCAACAGACACATGGGAACACAACCAGCTGGAAGTTCCCCTCAAATCCACTCACCATCCTCACTCAGAAATATATCAGCATTCCTTCACTGTCACTGGGTCAAAATTCTGGAATTCCCTCCCGAACAGCACTGTGGGTGTAACTGCACCACATGGATTGCAACAGCAATCAGGAATGGGCAATAAGTGCAGCTTTAGCCAGCGATACCCACATCCCATGAATGAATAAAAAAAAATAAATAAATGTCATGGCAACAAAAGTAGATCAAGAGGCAGGGAAGTCTGAGGCAAGTAACTCACCTCCTCACATCCCAAAGACTGCCCACCATCTACAAGACTTAAGTCCTGGGTGAGTACAGATCCAGGAAAATTCAAGTAGCTTGACACCATGCAGGGGAAAGCAACCTGCTATTGGCACTTCATTCATCAATTTAAAAATTGCATTCCCTCCATCATCGATGTACAGTAGCAGCAGTGTGTACTATATACAAGATGCACGTTGCAGCAACTCACCAAGGCTACTTTGATAGCACCTTCCAAACCCATGACCTCTACCACCTAGGACAACAAGGGCACCGGACACATGGGAACATCATTAGCTGGAAATTCCCCTCCAAGCCACACGCCATCCTGACTTGGAAATATATTGCTGTTTCTTCACTGTCGCTGGGTCAAAATCCTGGAACTCCCTCCCTAAAATGAACTGTGGGCGTACCTACACCACATGGACTACAGCAGTTATGGCGGCTCAACACCACCTTTTCAAGGGCAATTAGGGGTGGGCAACAAATGAGGGCCTTGCTAGCGGTGCCTACATCCAATGAAAGAATAAAAAAAAATCAGGCAGAGTCTCAGTTCAACATCTCATCTGAAAGGCAGCATCTCCAACAACACAGCAGTACCTCTGATCTGCACTCAAGTGTCCATCAACGTTATTTGCTCAAGTCTGTAGTCGATGATCATCTTCTTACTCAGAGGTATGGGGGATTCCACTGAGAAATTGACTCAATGAAAGCTGAACCCTAGAATACTATCAATTCCCATATATCCACAACTCAAACCTGGCTAGTTGTTTTCCACAAAACAAATTTCAGGTACTTGGCAGTAGGGGACCTGTTGTACTCCATAATTATTTGATTATATTTCAGTCCCATTCCTAATCAGATTTAAGAAGATAACTTCCTGATTTTATTTGCATCACATGTGCAAGATTCTCACTATTAATTTTTGTCAAATATGAGAGTTTCTTGATTGAACTGTGCCTCAAAGGCAAAGTTCTGAAAGAAGAAGTTTTTTGGGGCAGTCAATAGGTAGTTCTAGATGTAGTTCAGTGTTCTGAACTAATTCTTTTAAATATCAATTCTAGCTACTCAGAAGTGGCTTGACAAGCTTTTAGAGAAATTGAACCTGCGCCTCAATTTCTGCAAATCTACTCATTAATACCCTGTTATGATTGCAGTGAAATATCTCAGCTCGCTGTTAACAGAAAAGTGAGGAGGTTAACTACCTCTCCCTCCCCAGCACCAAACACACAGTGAAAATAACCTGCAGCTATTCTGACAGTATATGCTTTGTGTTCCAGGATGCATTTTTAGCCCTTTACTGAAGAATCTTAACAGCAGCAGTTCTATTGGATTTTGGATTGTCCTTTTGGACTTTGAGGTATCCCAGAAGATCCCGGCTGATATGAATTTTGTCCTTGACGATGCTATTATCTTTTCTTTTGATAATGTGCAAAAGTCTTCTAAACCCTAAGAGATTTTCAAAAATAGAACATCTTATGAAATACTCTTATACTGTGAGCAGGGCTGGTGATCAAAAATTGCAGAACCAGCATTGTGCTGCAGCATTGGTAGTAGGGGTGAAAAGAAGTGGCCATTCAAAATCACACAAAATGTTTCTTCTACTTTTCCTCCTTTACCCCTGATTTTTAAAGTTATGCCATTCTTTTTATTGCCTTCCCTCAGTGTTACAAATCACTTCTTTTCCATACTTCCTAGTCTCCACCAATGCTGCTACACAATTGGATAGAAGGAGGCATGCAGTCATTAGCTGCGGTGAAACATGTAGCATAATTCCATTTGGTGACATGCCTGAGATGGAGAAGTCACAGTGATGGTTGGGGGTGGAGGTTACAGGGGTAAATGTAAGGGAGATTTCATCTTCACTGTCTAGGGTAATATGGTGGAGCAGATTGCCCTCCTGTTATAGAGCCCATCTGATTTTCAAGTTCAATGCTTGGGATCTACGAAGGGCAAGTATGTGCTCTGCTAGTTGGTGAAGACAAAAATCAAACCTGATGTGTTCTTATGACCTGAAGTGACGCAGACCATTTGTGAACTTCCCTGGCACAGAATCCATTCTGGGCGGGGTCTTCAATATCCATCACGGAATGTGGTTCAGTAGCACCACTACTGATTGAGATAGACAGGTCCTGAAAGGCATACGTTAATTTGGACCTGCGGCAGCTGGTGCTCCAGCATGAAGGAAAAAACTACATGGCTTCGTCCTCACCAATCTACCTGTTGGAGATGCATCTGCCCATGACAGCATTGGTAGGGGTGAGGACCACACAATCCCTGTAGTGCCAAAGTCCCACCTTCATTCTGAGGAACACCAGCATCGTAATGTGTGACACTACCACGGTGCAAAATGGGATAGATTGCGATGAGGTCTAGCAACTCAAAACTGGATATCTATGATGTGCTGTGAACCATCAGCAGCAGCAGCACTGTATTCAACCACAATCACTATGGGTGGAAATTAGGAATAGCAAGAATCAGAAAACACTGGCAGGTGCTGTTTATAGGCCCCCTCACAGTAGTTATACAGTTGGGCAGGGCATTAAACAAGAAGTTATTGGAGCCTGTAACGAAGGAAATATAATAACTATGGCAGACATTAATCTTCATACATACTGCGACAATCAAATTGGCAAGAATGGTCTGGATGATGAATTTATAGAATGTTTTTGTAACGGTTTCTTGGAGCAAAAGTGGAATTGACTAGGGTTAAAGCTACTTTAGATCTGTTATTGTGAAATAAAGCAGGGTAATGTTATGGTAAAAGATCCACCAGGAAATAGTGATCACAAGATAGGGAAATATGAAATTATTCACTTTGGCCATACGAATAAAAAAGCAGAATATTTTTCAAAAGGTGAGAAAAATGTAAGTGCTGATGTTCAAAGTGACCTACAAGGTACATATAGGGGAGAATTTTCTCCCCATTGGGTGGGTGGGCCAGTTGGGAGCGGGTGCAGGCAGATGCGGAGCCAATCGGCGCCTGCGATCAGCTGCGCGCTGCCATTTTACATGGGTGGGCCATTTAAGGCCTGCCCAGTGTGACACATGCCCGGTAGCACTGAGCGCTACCTGTGTGGGCGGGAGGAGAAGGGAGAGTCAGGGCCTGTGCTCTTTCGGGCATGCGTGCGAAAGAGCACAGAAATCTCCCTGAGGCAGCTCTGTGTCTCAGGAAGATTAAGTGCAGTTGTGAAAAAAAGAAAAAATATAATTATTCGGACATGTCCCCACGTGACAGTGTCACATGAGCTGGGACATATTTATGAATTTTGATAAAAGTAGTTTTATTTAATTAATAAAGCCTTCATGAAACCTCATCCCGCCCGGTTGGATGGGCAGCCCTGACAATGACGTTAATTCGTTTATTAATAGGCTTAACAGGCCTTTGGCAGTTTAGCAGGCACGCAGCCAATTCTAGAGCGTGCCCGCCAATCGAAAGATCGGAATGACGCACAGTGATGTTGGGACACATGTCCGAAGTCACCGTGCGTCATTTTATGCGTTGACGTGCAGGGCCTGCCCCTGCATGCCCTACAGAAGATTCTGGCCATAAAGTTAGTATGCAGGTGCAGTAAGTAATTAGGAAGTGAAATGGCATGTTGGCCTTTATTGCAAGAGTAAAGAAGTCTTGCAACAGTTGTAAAGCGTTTTGGTGAGACTGCATCTGGAACACTATGTGCAGTTTTGGTCTTTACATTTGAGACAGGATATACTTGCACTGGAGGTGATACAGCAAAGGTTTACTAAATTGGTCCCTGGGATGAGGGGTTTGTCCTATGATGAGAGACTGAATAAATTGGGCTTTTATTCTCTGGTGTTTGATAGAGTGGATGCTGAGAGGTTGTTTCCATTTGTCAGGAAATCTAAATCATGGGGGCACAGTCTCAGGATAAAGGACCAATCATTTAGGACTGAGATGAGGAGAAATTACTTCACTCAGATGGTTGTGAATCTCTGGAATTCTCCACCCCAGAGTGTTATGGATGCTCCATCATTGAATACATTTAAGCTTAGGTTAGACAGATTTTTGGTCTCTCAGAGAATTAAGGTCTGGAATGCACTGCCTGGGAGGGTGATAGAGGTGGGTTGCCTCACATCCTTTAATAAGTAACTGGATGAGCACTTGGCACGTCATAACATTCAAAGCTATGGGCCAAGTGCTGGTAAATGGAATTAGGTAGGTAGGTCAGGAGTTTCTCATGTGTTGGTGCAGACTCGATGGGCCAAAGGGCCTCTTCTGCACTGTGATTCTGTGATTCTATGATTATGGGGAGTGGGCGGGAAAATGAAATTGAAACCCAAGGTCAGCCATGGTTGTATTGAATGATGTTGCAGGCTTGATGGATCATACGGTCTACTCCTGCTCCTATTTCTTACGTTCTTATGCAATCTGTAACCTCATGGCCTGGCATATCCCTCACTCTATCATTACTATCAAGCCAAGGAACCAATCCTGGTTCAATGAGAACTACAGGAGAACATACCACAAGCAGTATCATAGGATCTAAAAGTGAGGCACCAACCTGACGAAGCTATAACACAGTAGTACAAACATACTAAACTGCAGAAGCAGCATGCAATAGACGCTGCTGAGTGACCCCTTAACCAATGGATCAAATCAAAGCTCTGTCATTCTGATATATCCAGTCACAAATGTTGATGAACAATTAAGCAACTTACTGGAGCTCCACAAACATCCCTGTTTCCACAAACATCCCTGCTTCCACAAACATCCCTGCTTCCACAAACATCCCTGCTTCCACAAACATCCCTGTTTCCACAAACATCCCTGCTTCCACAAACATCCCTGCTTCCACAAACATCCCTGCTTCCACAAACATCCCTGCTTCCACAAAAATCCCTGTTTCCACAAACATCCCTGCTTCCACAAACATCCCTGCTTCCAAAAACATCCCTGTTTCCACAAACATCCCTGTTTCCACAAACATCCCTGCTTCCACAAACATCCCTGTTTCCAAAAACATCCCTGTTTCCAAAAACATCCCTGCTTCCACAAACATCCCTGCTTCCACAAACATCCCTGCTTCCAAAAACATCCCTGCTTCCACAAACATCCCTGCTTCCAAAAACATCCCTGCTTCCACAAACATCCCTGCTTCCACAAACATCCCTGCTTCCAAAAACATCCCTGCTTCCACAAACATCCCTGCTTCCACAAACATCCCTGCTTCCAAAAACATCCCTGCTTCCACAAACATCCCTGCTTCCAAAAACATCCCTGCTTCCACAAACATCCCTGCTTCCACAAACATCCCTGCTTCCAAAAACATCCCTGCTTCCAAAAATATCCCTGCTTCCAAAAACATCCCTGCTTCCACAAACATCCCTGCTTCCAAAAACATCCCTGTTTCCACAAACATCCCTGCTTCCAAAAACATCCCTGTTTCCACAAACATCCCTGCTTCCAAAAACATCCCTGTTTCCACAAACATCCCTGCTTCCAAAAACATCCCTGCTTCCACAAACATCCCTGTTTCCAAAAACATCCCTGCTTCCACAAACATCCCTGCTTCCAAAAACATCCCTGTTTCCACAAACATCCCTGCTTCCACAAACATCCCTGCTTCCACAAACATCCCTGCTTCCAAAAACATCCCTGCTTCCAAAAACATCCCTGCTTCCACAAACATCCCTGCTTCCACAAACATCCCTGCTTCCAAAAACATCCCTGCTTCCAAAAACATCCCTGCTTCCACAAACATCCCTGTTTCCACAAACATCCCTGCTTCCACAAACATCCCTGTTTCCACAAACATCCCCATCCTGAATGAGTGGGGAGTCCTGTAGGATATATAAAAGTCAAGGAAGAAGTGTTTGTAACAATCTTCAGCCAGAATCAGTATCACAGATGCCAGTTTTCAGCCAATTCAATTCATTCCATGTGATATCAAGAAGCGGCTGAGTACACTAAACACAGCTAAGGCTATGGTTCCTGACACAACCTGACTGTAGTACTGAAGGCTTGTGCTTCAGACCTAGTTGTGTCCCTCACCAAGCTGTTCCAGTGCAGCTACAACACAAGCATCTACCCAGAAAATTGCCCAGGTATGTCCTGTCCACAAAAAAGCAGGACAGACCTAGCCAATTACCACCCCATTAGTCTACCCTTGACCATCTGCAAAACGATGGAGCGGTGAGAACATGATCCCTCCTGATGTCACTAGGTCAAGAAACTCCTCTTCAGGTCAACATGCTTGCATTGTTATGGTGAGTTTTTAAAGATCTTAAGGGTTTAAAAAAACTTTCTCATGTTGTAATCACTTTTAATTGCTGTTATGAGTTTGTGGTCAGGGTGGGGATGAGTGGGGGCTGGGGGTTGGAGGGTAAGCATTATTGGGACAGGGGTGAGGGTGGTGAGCACTGTCGGGAGGGGGTGAGGGCACATTGTCGGGAGGGGATGGGGGTTGTGAGTGGTGCAGGGAGGGGGGAGGATGGGCAGGGTAAGCACTGTCGGGCGTCCAGGAAAGTGGACATTGTCGGAGTGGGTGGTTGGGGGATATTGGGCAGGGGTGGGGTGGTGGTGGGATGGGCATTTTTTAAGCCTTCCTGATACAGATCCCAGTGTTAATCACTTGGGCTGACAAGTGGCAAGTAACATTCACACCACACAAGTGCCAGGCAATTACCATCTCCAACGAGAGAGAATCTAACCATCGCCTTTTGAAATTCAAAGACATTTCCATCACTGAATCCCCCACTATCAACATCCTGGGGTTACCATTGACCAGAAACAGAGCTGGACCAGCCATGTAAATACTGTGGCTACAAGAGTAGGTCAGAGGCGACGAATCCTGTGGTGAGTAACTTACTTCCTCACTCACCAAAGCCTGTCGACCATCTACAAGGCACAAGTCAGGAGTGTGATGGAATACTCTCCCCTTGCCTCGATGAGTGCAGCTCCAACAATGCTCAAGAAGCTTGACACCTCCCAGGACAAAGCAGCCCGCTTGATTGGCACCCCATCCACAAAAATTCACTCCCTCTACCATTCACTTGCAGCAGTGTGTACCATCTACAAGATGCACTGCAGAAACTCACCATGGCTCCTTAGACAGCACCTTCCAAACCTGCGACCACTACCATCTAGAAGGACAAGGGCAGAAGATACATGGAAACATCGCCACCTGGAAGTTCCCCTCCAAGCCACTCACCATCCTGACTTGGAAATATATCACTGTTCCTTCACTGTCGCTGGTCAAAATCCTGGAACTCCCTCCCTAACAGCACTATGGGTGTAGCTAGGCCACATGGACTGCAGCGGTTCAAGAAGGGAGCTCACCAACACCTTCTTAAGTGGAAATAGGAATGGGCAACAAATGCTGGCTTAGCCAGCGACGCACACATCTCTTGAATGAATAAAAAAAACTATCAACCTAGATCTTATGTCTGTGATTAATAGTAGGAGAATCCTGGGGTAAATTTCCGTGTAAGTATTGGGCATCAAGCCCAAACTTCCAGCAATAAGGTTAGAGTCAGAGATATTCTTGGAGTGGCCCGGGCCACGGAATTCTACCCATTTAAAGGTTAAACTCCCCAGGTAAGTACCGCACATCTGTGCAGCTTGTGACTTCCTCAGAGTCCCAACGCACAACAGCTGTGAATGTTTCAGCACTTGCTACAGTTGCCATTGGAGGAGCTGGACCAATCTGTAATTAGTGCTTTGTTTCCTAGTCTTGCCATGTATAGTTTAATTTATAAAAAACGCTTATGCTGGGCCTCCTATCTATGTAATGTTTTAATATTTGAAATTCAAACAGTGAGGCAAGATGCAAATCAATCTTTTTATGCAGAAAATATATTTGAAATTCATAGAATATGAAATACATATGCTTGAGGCTAAAAAGATTGATTATGCATACAGCAACCATTTTCCACATGCATTTAAGTAGAGGGAAAGGTGATTATCCTTCATGAAAGTAACTTAAATGCAAGGACTGTTGTAATTATGGGATAGGTATCTCATAAAGAGCAAGGAGCAGGCAAACATAACATGCTCCTCATATATAATTTTGAGCTTTTTATAGAAAGAAGCAATAGCCTTTACCAAAACTATGGGGCACATAGTCACACAAATCACTACACAAGCAATATCTGATGAATTTTCTATCTTCCGCAAAGTTGTATCCATGCTTGTTTTCCTACCTCTACCTTCCTTTCCCTTCATTTTATTGAGAACAGAAAAGTAATATACTTCCATATATCCTTCAGTTAAGAGCCAGGGGTACTAGACACAGAATCACAGAACTGTTCGGGTGCATTCAGCCCATCATGTCTGATGCAGCTCTCCAAAAGATCATTATGACTTAATGCCATTCTCCTGCCTTTTCCCTGTCAGAGAAACCCTTGCACATTGTTTCTATTCAAATAATCATCTAATGCCCTCTTGAATGCCATGATTGAACCTGCCTCTGCCACACTTCCAAGCAGTGCATTCCAGATTATAACCACTTGCTGTGTGAAAAAGATTTTTCTCACATCACACTTGTTTCTTTTGCAAATAATTTTAAATCTGTGCCCTCATGTTTCCAATCCTATTATGGGCGGGAACAGTTTCTCCCTATCTATTCTATCCAGCCCCCATCCTTCCTATAGTGTGGCACCCAGAAATGTACACAATATTCCAGCTGAGGTCTAACTAGTGTCTTACATAAGTTCAGCATAATCTCCCTGTTCTTGTACTCTATGCCCCTATTAATAAAGTCCAAGATACTGTATGCTTTATTAACTGCTCTCTCCACGTGTCCTGCCGCCTTCAATGATCTATGCACATATGCACCCAGGTCCTTATGCTCCTGCACCTCCTTATGAATTGTATCCCTTATTTTGTATAGTTTCTTCATGTTCTTCCTACCAAAATGCATCACCTCACACTTCTCCGCATTGAACTTCATCTGTCACCTATCTGCCCACTCCACCAATTTATCTATGTCCTTTTGAAGTTCTATACTGTCCTCCTCACAATTTACAATGCTTCCAAGTTTTGTATCATCCGCAAACTTTGAAATTGTCCCCTGCACACCAATATGTAGATCATTAAGATATATCAGGAAAAGCAAGGGTCCCAATACCGAACCCTGGGGAACTCCACTACACAACATTCATCTCATATTACTTGCCATTTTAACTCTCCATCTCACACCCATCTCTGACTTCTCAGTCCTTGGCTTCCTACACTCTACCATATTTTCTAAACTGAAGCTTGCGACACGTCACCCAAGGGTGCAGAGCATGTCCTAATCTGGATCCTGGGACATCCACAGCATTTGGTTTCAGCCACAATCTCATTAATGGACCAGTGATCCCAAGTACTTGGATATTTTGGCTCCAGGTCCATTTTCTCTTCAACTGGATTTCACAGGAAAATTCCATGCTACCCTGGGATTATCTAGAGGTTTAGGGGGTGGGGGAAAGAGGGGGTCAGGAGCATGGATGTGGGAGTATGTGGAGCATGCACACTGAGGTCACAGAGCACAATGTCTGCATAAATTAAAGTCCTCAATGAGAACACCCTTTCTACTGGTTGAAAAAAAGGAGATTGACATCACTCCTACCAATTGGAACCTGCACTGCTACAGAGCCCCACCACTTCACTGACCAACTGCAGGGCAGCTCAGGATCACGTGGCTACTGATTTGAACACTCATGACCATTAATAGTTAGGGTATTTATTTGGGGTCAAGCTTTGTGAATTGGAGACTCATTCGAATATACTTATCACCAAAGCACACAATACCTCATCCAGCAACTGTCCCTGGAAAATGGTGATGCATGGTTGCAATATTTGACATTGTTCCGCAGACACTTCCTCCTACCTCTCCATGGACCATGACCCCACCACTGAACATCAAGCCATTGTTTCCAGGACTGTCACTGACCTCATCTCCTCTGGGGATCTTCCTCCCACAGCTTCCAACCTGATAGTCGCCCAACCTCGGATGGCCCGCTTCTACCTCCTACCCAAAATCCACAAACAGAACTGTCCCGGTAGACCGATCGTGTCAGCTTGCTCCTGCCCCCACAGAACTCATTTCTTGTTATCTTGACTCCCTTCTCTCTCCCCTCGTCCAGTCCCTTCCCACCTACATCCGTGATTCCTCTGGCACCTTACGTCACATCAACAATTTCCAGTTCCCTGGTCCCAACCGCTTCCTCTTCACCATGGACGTCCAATCCCTCTACACCTCCATCCCCCACCAGGATGGTCTGAGGGGCCTTAGCTTCTTCCTCGAACAGAGGCCCAAACAATCCCCATCCACCACTACTCTCCTCTGTCTGGCTGAACTTGTTCTCACACTGAACAATTTTTCCTTCAACTCCTCTCACTTCCTTCAAATAAAAGGTGTGGCTATGGGTACCAGCATGGGCCCCAGCTATGCCTGTCTCTTTATGGGGTATGTGGAAGATTCCTTGTTCCAGTCCTACTCCGGCCCCCTTCCACAACTCTTTCTCTGGTACATCGATGATTACTTTGGTGCTGCTTCATGCTCTCGTCGGGACTTGGAAAAATTTATTAATTTTGCTTCCAATCTCCACCCCTCCATCATTTTCACGTGGTCCATCTCTGACACTTCCCTTCCCTTCCTTGACCTCGCTGCCTCAATCTCGGTGATAGATTGTCCACCAATATCCATTACAAGCCTACCGACTCCCACAGCTACCTTGACTACAGCTCCTCACACCCCGCTTCCTGTAAGGACTCCATCCCATTCTCTCAGTTCCTTTGCCTCCGTCGCATCTGTTCCGATGATGCTACCTTCAAAAACAGTTCCTCTGACATGTCCTCCTTCTTCCTTAAACGAGGTTTTCCACCCATGGTTGTTGACAGGGCCCTCAACCGTGTGCGGCCCATCTCCCGCACATCCGCCCTCATGCCTTCTCCTCCCTCCCAGAAACATGATAGGGTCCCCCTTGTCCCCACTTATCACCCCACCAGCGTTCGCATTCAAAGGATCATCCTCCACCATTTCCGCCAACTCCAGCATGATGCCACCACCAAACACATCTTCCCTTCATCCCCCCTGTTGGCATTCTGTAGGGATCGTTCCCTCCGGGACACCCTGGTCCACTCCTCCATCACCCCCTACTCCTCAACCCCCACCTATGGCACCACCCCATGCTCACGCAAAAGATGTAACACCTGCCCCTTCACTTCCTCTCTCCTCACCGTCCAAGGGCCCAAACACTCCTTTCAGGTGAAGCAACATTTCACTTGCATTTCCCCCAACTTAGTCTACTGCATTCGTTGCTCCCAACGTGGTCTCCTCTACATTGGAGAGACCAAATGTAAACTGGGCGACCGCTTTGCAGAACACCTGCGGTCTGTCCGCAAGAATGACCCAAACCTCCCTGTCACGTGCCATTTCAACACTCCACCCTGTTCTCTTGCCCACATGTCTGTCCTTGGCTTGCTGCATTGTTCCAGTGAAGCCCAATACAAACTGAAGGAACAGCACCTCATCTTCCGACTAGGCACTTTACAGCCTTCCGGACTGAATATTGAATTCAACAACTTTAGGTCTTGACCTCCCTCCTCCATCCCCACCCCCTTTCTGTTTCTTCCCCCTTCCTTTTGTTTTTTTCCAATAGGTTATATAGATTTTTCTTTTTCCCACCTATTTCCATTATTTTTAAATATCTTTAAATCTTTTATGCTCCCCCCACCCCCACTAGAGCTATACCTCGAGTGCCCTACCATCCATTCTTAATTAGCACATTTGTTTAGATATATATCACCAACTTCAACACCTATGTGTTCTTTTGTTCTGTTGTCTGTGACATCTTTTGATGATCTGCTTCTATCACTGCTTGCTTGTCCCTACAACCACACCCCCCCTCCACTTCTCCCCCCCAACCCAACCCCCCCCCCCCCACACACACACACACAGACACACCTTAAGCCAGCTTATATTTCACTCCTTTCCTATTTCTACTTAGTTCTGTTGAAGGGTCATGAGGACTCGAAACGTCAACTCTTCTTCTCCGCCGATGCTGCCAGACCTGCTGAGTTTTTCCAGGTAATTCTGTTTTTGTTTTTTATTGTTCCAATTAAGTTTATTGGAAATTGAATATCAGCATCTCTTTATATTAGGCACTTTACTACCTTCTGGATTAGACACTGAGTTCAACAAGTTTCAATTTCAATTCAAAACCACCGCTCCTATTTTTTTTCCAACAGCGATTACTTGTAATGATTTTGTGGACTTTCCTGCCTTCCACCCTCTCAGACCATCCCTTTTCTTTTCTCCTCTCTCCTCTTTTCCTTACCATGTACTTGCTTAAAACCTGTTCCATCCAAATCTTTTTCTAGTTCTGAGACCTGAAATGGTAACTCTGTTTGTCTCCCCACAGATGCTGCCAGACCTGCTGAGAATTGCCAGCATCCCTTGCACATTGCCACTGAGCAACATTCATCCCCTACTTTTCTAAGGGCAGAATTTTATGGCCCCACTGCGGCTAAGTGAGGCCGGAAAATGCAGCGAGTCATTCAAAAGTCCATTAACTTCAGAGAAATTGAAGATCCTTCCCACAGGAGGGGCCATTATATTCTGCCATAAGTGATTTTCGTATGTTTCCCTGTACACAAAGAAGTGCAGACACTCTGAGACAGATATACAAACAAATAAACTTCCAGGAACTTATACACTTATAGAAAGTTTTGATTAGTGGTATATTGAGTACATTGAGTATCTTACTATTTCTTTCTCTCCTCTCTGTTATTCTGTTGGTTTCTTTCCTTGGTTGATTTGTTTCTATTCTTCTTCACCATTGTCATACTCTCTACTGCCCTCACCTTGGGTTTTTGGGGGCGAGGACAGCAAAATTCAATAAGATACAAAAAAGATTAAACTGCACTCGTTGCTTCTGATGCAGGAAGCTCACAAACTTTGTGATGCACGTTCATTTAAATGATTGCAGCCAGTGATATAGCGTGGTGTTGAGTATCAGCACATTTGAACAAGTGGTTCAAAATTTTGAAAGGCTTACGTGAATTAAAGCTAGCCAGCATTACCCAAATCCAACCTGTTAAAGGAGAGGTGCATTTTGGCAGGAGCAGGGGTTGGCAGTCATGTAAAAGAGTTTGACCTGCAAAGATACAAGCATAATACAACATGGCAGATAGCGGGCACCAAGATTTTCCGACATTGCACTGAACACCCCTTGGTTGAAGACATGCAGAGGAAGAGAGATGTCATCTATTCGCAGAGGAACAGCAGGGCCTCAAGATAAATGCTGAGAAGGCTATGGGACTCAAAAGCTGTGGCAATGCCAGAAGTCTAGCCCTGAGCACCTGTTTTCAGTGCTGCAATAAGTTCAACAACCTCACATGAATCGTCAAGGTCAGTGAACATATTAAATGCCATACCCCATCAACTGTACCACTAGCCTCAGACACTGATCAATGTTCCACACCTCATTACTCACTTTCCAACAATCTAACAATTATAACTCATTCCCACATTCAGACCTTTACCTCACCCTCACATACTTAGCACTTCTGCAAGCTTCACACCTCACAATTTGCACAAACTGCCAACTATTCAAACCCATGATAACCATATTAACCAAACAGTTTACAGCACTCTCACTGAGACACTTCCCTCTCTCTCTTGCAGGGCAAGGTAATGTATAACTGGATGTAGCAGCACATAGCATGTGAGGGACAGTGCTTGCCATCATTGCAATGACAATGATCACTAGCTGTGGGGCTGAACCCAGAAAAGATGGCAGCATGCTTAGAACTTATCTCTTTTTACATTGCACTTCCCCCTAATTTCACAATCTCTTCTGATTTACAAGTTGGCTTGCAGTGCCCACAAAGCGAGATGCATGCAGTCAATTGCACCCTGCACTATGGGGAAG
The DNA here is from genome assembly GCF_017639515.1 of Carcharodon carcharias. NCBI lineage: Eukaryota > Metazoa > Chordata > Chondrichthyes > Lamniformes > Lamnidae > Carcharodon > Carcharodon carcharias. The sequence continues at coordinate 88,088,297 of NC_054469.1, read as the reverse complement.
CAATTTTCGTGAAGCCACATGCTTGGTCTGTCTGCTGGTCACCGGCAAGGGAGAGTGAAATATATTCAGCAATCTGGAATACAAGTGATGCCTTCCCCCCATCACCTCACCACAACCATTCAAGGCACTCTTTGTGCCTTTATCCCTTCAAATTCCCAAGAACTGTAACTGGTCAGGCAGTGGTGGAAGAGCAGGAAATGGAAGAGCAGGAAAATTGATGATGAAGAAACACCATTACTCACTCTCACACTCGCAGCCACTAACTCAGATGCAGATGTTGTGCACATTTTAGAGTATAGCTTAGCAATGGGATCTGCATGTGGTGAGACATTGGATATGAGTGTCCTGCAATCAGGACAGGGGATAAAAATAGCCCCATTGCTATCTACATAGAGGGTGGGGTTGCACATAAATTACAGGTGAAGACTTTAATTGGGCAGCTTACAAAAGAAAGCTGATGGGGATTCATGCTGAAATGCTTTGAACATTGACAGGCCTTCCAGAAGGCCTCTGGTCAATGTCAAAGAGCACAGAGGAGCCTGGCACCAACTTGTCACAAGTTTGAAACCTGTCCTCTCTGGCATGGAAGTGATAGCCAATTTCAATAGAACAGTTGCAGGTCCATTAATGATGGTCAATGTCTCAGCTTCTATTGCAGCACATGCAGGAGCCACACAGGGTATTGCAGTGCAAGCTCAGACTGTTGCCATCAGTGCATCCGTCCTTCGTATACTGTCACTCTGCCTGTGCCCTTACTGTCACCTCTCAACCAACCAAAACTATTGCCGCCCATGTTGAGATGGTGCAATCTGAAGTCAAGCCTTCTAGGCTCAGAGGGGCAAGGCCATCTGCAGTTTCCATTAGTGAAAGTCAGTTAGTAGCCTTCAACCAACAATACTGCAACCACTGGGGTAGTACTGCATAGGAGCACTAGGTCAGGCAAAGACATATGGAAGATAAGCACCAAGGGTGATTAGTTCATTTTTGTATGCAATATGGCAACACTTAATTTATAAGCTTGGTTTGAAATGTTTGTTTTGTGGTGGCTTTTTTTTTGGCCAAGATAACACTGGTCAATAATAGAGACAAGGCAAAATGTGAAATGATTGGTAAATGGGAAATTGGTGTTTGCATTCCCTGGTACTGTATTCAGGTAAGTTAATTGTGGACAGTCTAGGCAGAAAGGGTCTGTGCTGTTTGTCTCTTTTTTACCTTCTCCTTCTCTTCTTCCTCCTCCCCAGCAATTCTCCCTCCTCTTTCTCCTCCCCCTCATTAGTTCGCCATTGCACTCTTGGTGACAAGGGCTGTGTCCCCATAATGGTGAGATTGTGCAGGATACAGCACACAATGACAACTCTTGGCCCATACTCTACAAGTATTATAGTACTTCCAGAACAGTCCAGGCAATGGAAATGCTGTTTAAGTACTCAATGGTCTGCTCAATCATATTTTGTGCAGCAGCATGGCTTTACATGTTGCCCATGTGTGTGTGGACTGTGCCATAATCCGGGTCAGTGGAAAGGCCTTGTAATCCGTTCGTCACCCCCTTGTTTGTCATGGTGGCTCAAATGCAGCTGGCACAGTGGGCTGCTGCAGAATGAAGACTCCTGCCAGGATAACAGACATTGACCTATATGATTCTCTGGATATGGTTGCAAATCACCTGGATGTTGAAGGAGTGGAATCCTTTCTGGCTGCAGTACATCACAGAGTTGGCTTGCAGTGCCCACAAAGCTAGATGCATGCAGTCAATTGCACCCTGTACTATGGGGAAGCAATTTTCGTCAAGCCACATGCTTGGGCTGTCTGCTGGTCACCGGCTAGGGAGAGTGAAATATATTCAGCAATCTGGAATACAGAGCCTCAGTGACCTCTCTTACATAACAATGGACAGCGAACTGGGAGATGTAACTATCACCTGCTGCACACTGTGAGAGTGAGTGAGAGTATGTGTTGGTGTGTAGTTTGAGGGCGACTGAGAATCGTGAGACTGGGAGACACACACATGCATGCACGCATGTACGCACACCCTCTCTCAACTTCACTTACCTGTGTCATCAGCATTTTGAACAGTCGCTCCAGGGGCCACATGGAATGATTTCGGGGGCCACAATTCGGCATGCGGGCCGTGGGTTGGACAAGCCTGGGCTAACCCATCTCACCTGTATTTATCTTTGTGCTCATATGTTTGTGATGCCTGCCCATTTGTGGGGCAAGGTGGGAATCCGGCAATATTTAGCTTACTGAGGAGTCAGAGGGACATGAAACAGAATCACAGAATTGTTACGGTGTAGAAGGAGGCCATTCGGCCCATCGTGTCTGCACCGGCTCTCTGAGCATTTTAACTTAGTGCCAATCTCCTGCCTTTTCCCTGTAACCCTGCACTTTGTTTCTATTTAAATAATCATCCAATGCTCTCCTTGATGCCTCAATTGAACCTGCCTCCATCACACTTCCGGGCAGTGCATTCCAGACCCTAACGACTTGCTGTGTGAAAAAGTATTTTCTCATCTCGCATTTGCTTCTTTTCCAGAACACTTTAAAACTGTGCCCTCTGGTCCTTGATCCGTTTATGAGTGGTAACAGTTTCTCCTCATCTACTCTGCCCAGACCCCTCATGATTTTGAAAACTTCTATCAAGTCCACTCTTAGCCTTCTCATCTCCAAGGAAAACAGTCCCAACTTCTCCAGTCTTTCCTCACAACTGAAGTGGCTCATCCCTGGAAACATTCTCATAAACCTCTTCTGCACTCTCTCCAATGCTTTCACATCCTTCCTATAGCATGGCGTCCAGAACTGTACACAATACTCCAGCTGAGGTCTAACCAGTGTCTTATATAAGTTCATTGAAACCTCCCTGCTCTTATACTCTATGCCCTTATTAATGAAGCCTAGGATACTGAATACTTTAGAAACAGTATCCTCTACCTGTCTTGCTACCATTAATGACTTTTGTACATATACGCCCAGGTCTCTCTGCTCCTGCACACCCTTTAAAATAGTATCCTTTATTTTATACTGTCTCTCCATGTTCTTTGTACCAAAGTGTATCACCTCACATTCCTCCGCACTGAACTTCATCTGCCACCTATCTGCTCCACCAATGTTTCAATGTCCTTTTGAAGTTCAATATTGTCCTCCTCACAGTTTACAATTCAGCAAACAGCTTGTTGGCATTCTGCTGTCCTTTTTACTTTGCACCTAGCTCAAATTTGATGCTGAGGAAGAGTCCATGTGCAGAAATTTTCACGCCCGACCCACTCGAGCATGAAATGACGTGCGTTGACTTTGGCCAAGCGTGCCGAAGTCAACGGGCAGTCGTGCGATAGTTTGGTTGGCGAGAGTGCACCGGAGTCAGCAGCGTGCCTGCCGACACTTAAAAGACCTGTTAAAGCCATTAAATAGTCAATAACCTAAATTTTTCACTGCCCGTCCAATCTGATGGTTGGTGAGCAGGCAAAAAGGCCAAGCGGCCTTTGCATTTTTTTGGAAACCTCATCCATGGGCGGGGTGAGGTTTCTAAAAACAAAGAAAAATAAAATAGACGTTTTACAATTGAATTAATAACGTGTCCCTACTCATGTGAAAGAGTCACATCAGGGGACATGTTTTATTACAATTTTATTTTTTTTTTTAAACAATGCTTCATCTCCTTGAGGCAGCTCTTTGCCTCAGGGAGATTATGGGCTAAATTTTCACCCCGTTGGGGGGGAAGTTGAAGGGCAGGCGTGGTGCCATTTTAAGTGGGCGGGCCAATTAAGGCCCACCCAGCATGATGTCTGCACGGAAGCGCGATGCGCTCCCTGTGTGGGCGGGGGTAATGCCTAAAATCGAGAGTGTGCTCTTTCACGCACACGCACAAAAGAGCACACTCATCTCCCTGAGGTTAAGTGCTGCCTCAGGGAGATCGCCTCTGCTTTCAAAAATATTAGAAATAGAAAAAAAAATTCCCTTACATGTCCCTTCAATGACAATGTCACATGAGTTGGGACATGTTCATAATTTCCAAAAAAACTTTATTAACATTTTTAAAACCCTACATGAAACCTCATCCCGCCTGTGGATGAGGTTTCATGTTTTTTCTACTTCCCAACGGGGCTCCTGGCCGGCCCACCAACCTTAAGGTTGGACAGGCAGGTCCACTAATTACTTTAATGGCTCTGTCAATGGCCTCAATTGGCCATTGACAGGTTGGCGGGTGCACAGCTGATTTTGCTGCGCCCCCACCTTCCTGAAAATTTAAATGGGGCGCGGTGATGTTAGGAGTTCCGCCCGACATCACCGAGCGTCATTTTACACGTCGGCGAGCGGGCCCTCCCCCCCACTTGTCGAGGGTAAAATCCAGCCCTATGAAACGCTCACTTGACCGCATGCGCGAAGTTCGTGCTTGGCCCGCTTGCTCTCCTCCCCTGCCCGCACAGGCAGTGCCTTAATTAGCCTACCAGAGTGAAATCGCGGTCTGGTGCCGATCATGGACAGCGGTCTGCTTCCTGACCGTCCCCACCTGTCCCCGCGGAGCCTGCCTGCCAAGGACAAAATTCTGTCCAATGTCTCCATCTGATCCTCATTAAATGGAGCAACAAAAATGTAGTAGGTTTAAATGACAATTAAATAGTTTCAAGCCTGGTGTAGTAAAAGTGTCCTAAAAGTGTTCTCAAAATATATTTTCAATAATCCTGCTGAACTCTGGTGAAACAGAAACAGTTAATACTAAGGACAATGGGAAATCCATATGACACACTACATGGATAAAGAATCTTTGAAAATGGACACCTAGTTCAAAGTAGTGACTGGAGTTAACCACACCCAGTCTTGACAAGGTTGAATGATTTGATGATAAGATAAGAGTAACTGGGAGTGGTCTAATCTTTATCGGGATTGAATTACCACTGTCATTTAAAGACAGAAACTGCAAGAAGTTTTCACAACTGGTGATCCGAACTGGCTTTTATCAAGTAATGGAAATGTTGACATTGTAAGTTCATGTCATGTGTTGTTGAAGATATTGACATAAAAAAGGAGAATCCTTGAAATTAGTTACCACTCAGATTGCCGAAAAGATTGTATCAAAAAGAGGGTTGTTTTAAGAAGCAAAGGTATTAAAAGGTATGAATATAAAAGATCACAGAACAGATTGCAGATAGAGAGAAGTCAGAAAGTGATCAGGAAAGTCAAAGAATTTCAGGTGAATAAATGGCTCTCGTGTAGGCATCCAGTCTTCCCTTAAATGCATCAATTATATTTACTTCAACCAGCCATTTGGCAGTGAGTTCGATGTTCTGACCATTCTCTGTGCAAAGAAATTCCTCCAAAATTCTTTATTTGATCAGTTAGTGACTTGTATATTTTTCTGAACTTTACTGCTCCTGCCAGGCCCTAAAGGTAGTAAGGAAATGGGGAGCAGAGGTGAGGCTGAAAATCTATCAGTGGCCTGAGTCTGTCAGAAGCAGTGAAAAGCAGGGTTAAGTGTGTGTAGGCAGACAAAAAAGGTCTCTGGATTCTCCTGGTTCAGAAACTCCTGAGGCAGAATTTTCTGCCTGTCAGGCAGGCCATTGAGGAGCGGGCTCGGAGCTGATCGCCGCCCTTGATTGGCTCTGCGCTGCCATTTTACACGGGCGGGCCAATTAAGGCCTGTCCAACATGAATTGCATCTCCCGAGGACAGCGGGAGGGGGTGGGCGGTGGTGGGACTGCAATGACCGCTGGGTCCAATGGCGCAGGCAGCCTTCCAAAGGCTGGCAACCATGGCCAGCAGAAAGGCTCCCGAGAGCACTGCTGGTGAGCAGTCCAGGCAGGAGGGCAAGTCGATGGGGCACTGTGCCCCTTGCTTCTCAGACGAATGCCTTGCTGCTCTCCTCAAGGAGGTGGCAGCGCGGCATGAAATCCTCGTGCCGAGGGACGGGAGGAGGTGGCCTCCCTCACATGACGAAATGTGCCTGGGAGGAGGTGGCAGAAAGGGTCAGCGCACACGATGTGGTGCTACGCACCTGGGTTTAGTGCCGCAAGCACTTCAAAAACCAATTGCGATCGGGAACCGTGAGTACCGTGCTGGCATGGGTCACTTAATACAGCAGTTAGGTTGGCACCCACCTACTCAACTCTGAATGTAGTTGCTGCATTGAATCATTCATAGCATGTGGCATTCGCTGGGTGCTCCAGCATTTATTGCCCTTGCCTAGTTCACCCTGGGAGGGTGGTGCTGACTGGGTTCTGTATCCGCTGCATGTGGCACACTTACACCCACAGTCATATTTTGGGGGCGACCTCAAGGATCTGTACCTAGGCGCAGTACTGGAACGCCGAAACATTTCAAAGTCAGGACGCTGACTGACTGGGAGGGGAACTTCCAGGTGGCGGGGCATCCATCCATCTGCTGCCCTTGGCGTTCCATATGGTTGTGCTTCTTTGCTCTGGAAAGCCATACAGTGTGGGTGGCAAACGTGATGGAGGCAACATCTGGGCAAGAGGGTCAGCCCTGGCTGCTTGGAGTGAGTGTATGGCAGCTCCAGGGTCACAATTCATGTGAGCACTGGAACGTTTCACTCAGGTGGGGGTGGCAGGGATGCAATGGCAATCAGGGTGGACTAACCAATGCTCTTCTCTCCTTTTCAGGAGGAGACTGCACATAATAACGCAGAGCGGATGCAGACTAGTGGAGGCCAGGAACAGTTGGCGATTATGAACAGGCAGCTCTCGAACTGGAGAGGCGCCATGCGCCCAGGTCCACTGGTAGCAGTGAGGCTGGGGTGCCAGGGGGAAGGTACGAGTGCCATGAACTGAGGCCACAATGTCTGTTCATGCAGCCATTCCACTGTCAACTGTTTAGTGAATTAAGCTTCCAACATGGGTTTCCCATTGGTTAAGGAAGGAGGAGTGCATCCTGATCCAGGGGCCAGGCATGAACATTGACATTGTCTCAACTTCAACTAATCAAATGTCCTTGTTCTTCCTTTCAGCATCACCGGAGCAGGGCCGGGAGGAGGAGGCAGAGGGGCCGCCACTAACACCTGGGGGCCCAGACGAATTACAAGCACCAGCGTCACACCATCTCTGTCAGGCAGGCACCAGCGTAGATACTAGCGTCTTGGTGGGATTAGATCATCGGCTAGTGTCCTGAGGCACAGCGGTGAGTGCACTTCACACTCACTTGAGGTGCAGGCAAAGACAGAGAGTGCCCATGGTGCTGGCTGTCATAGGACTGCTGGGGACCAGGAATATGCTCAGTCAGTGGCTGATGATGTACCTCTGGAGTCATCGCTGAGGCAGTAGATGCTGGAAGTTCAGCAGGGTGTGCGGGAGGATCTGGCGGAATACACGAGGCAATGTGTGGCATGGTCTCCGTGATGGAGGAGCCCATGCAGAGCATCAGCAATGCATTGACCCTAATGGCCGAGTGTAATGCTTCCTCCATGGAGAGAGTGGCGACTTTCATGGAGAGGCTCCTCCAGAAGCTGAATCAGGGGATGCGCTCGGATCTGCAAGCCCTCACTGCGGCATTGACCTCAGCTGGTCAGTGTTAGTGTGGGAGATTGATTGGGCAGCCAGTATCCCAGCTAGGTGCCCATCCATCAATAATGAGCAGGGAGGTCCGAAACGACCTCGTATCAGTGCAGCAGCCGCCTGTCGTCTCTGTGGGCTCCTCTCAGGGCTCTCCGGATTAGGGCAGCAGCTCCTCCAACCCTCTGCCAGTGACTGTGGGATCCGATGAGGCTGCAGCAACTGGGGAGATGCCAACCATGGCACCGGCTACTCCCTCCCAGGCGGGGCCATTACAGGCTCTACGGGCCAGAGGATGCCCGCCAAGGTCATCAAGAACAACATGACAGCAGAGTGAGCAGGCTGTTTCAGTGCCAGTGAGGGGGGAGCACCTAGACATAGCAACTAAAAACATAAGCTTAAGGCACATTAGGCACACCATGGGCTTCTCACTGGTGGTTTTATGTTGCCCCATATTGGTTGGTTATAATTTGGTGTGCAGCTCAACACCTTTGAATTAAGTTTCTTTTCTGTCTTATTTGTTACATTCTTTAAATGCTTTATTTATGAACATGGCTCAGGGTGATTCCTTATTTCTGCAGGTGCAGGGTAACCAATGATGTTATGAGTGACTTGTTTGTCATTGAGCTTTATTGGCAAGGCACATAGTTAATGTTCCTAACCAGGCAGATGTTGCTCTCAGGTATCAGGTATGGAGCATGCAGCCCTGGCGTGTAGTGGTGGTTCGTCTTTGGTGGGCTAGCTGAAGGAGCGTTGGATCAAAGCCTCCCGGATGTCCCTGCCTCCCTGGGGGTTTCCCAGGTCAGCATCTATCCCCTCAATGTTCTCTTGAGCGCGCTCATCCTCAGAGTCACTACTTGACTCACCTTCGCCTGCCAGAGCAGCTGTGTCAACATCTTCTTCCTCTACTGCATCCCCCCTTTCCAGCGCCAGATTGTGGAGAGCGCAGCATGCAACCACTATCATTGACACACGATAGATGGTTCAAGGGCCTTAAGTGGCCCGTTAATTAATGGCGGGCATGCATCAGAGATCACAGCGCGCCCACCCACTGAAGTATTGCGATAGTGTGCGGTGATGTCGGGATGCACGCCTGATGTCGCCTTGATGGCTACATGTGTGCAGTCGATTGCACCCTGCACGTGGGGGAACCCAGCAATCGCTGGGAAACCTCTGGCTCACTCTGCCCAGCAGTAGTGGATGAAAGTCAATGCATGCCTGAACAGAGCGTTTATCACCTGCTTGACACAAGTGTGGACAACTGACTGGGAGACTCCACAAAGATCACCCACCGACCCCTGGAAAGAGCCTGAGGCATAGATGTTGAGGGCAGCCATGACCTTCAATGCCACTGGCATGGGGTGTCTACCCACACAGTTGGAGCTGATCTCAGGGCCGATCATCTGACTGATAAAAGTCGCTGTCTCACTTGGGAGACGGAGCCTCCTTCGGTACTGCACCTCAGACATATTGAGGTAGCTGCTTCGTTGCCTGTAAACCCTGGCAGCAGGACAGTGGTGTCTTCTGCGGCCCCTTCTGCCTTGCACTTCCTTTTGATATTGCGCCCCTTTTGCCTGTGCCTCTCCTCCCAAAGGTGGCTCCCTTGGAGGCTGAATATGGACTCCTGGCCTCCTCCCCCTTCTGGCCCTCTCTTCCTCCTGAGTGGGGAGCACAACTCCCATTCCCGGGGTAAGGAAGGCTTCCTGCAACCAGCAAGGGCCCAAGAATGATGTTTACTCCAGAGTCCTGACCTGAAGCCTGTTATTCCTGTCCAAGCAGCTGTAAAGAGATTCGTAGTTGTTGTGTTCTCACAGGCAAGTAGTAGTAAGTTTAAACATTAAACGTCTACCAAAGACCACTCACAAGCCCACTCACCCATCTTATCCTGCCCGTGGATGAAATTTTTAAAAATGTGGCCTACCCACCTGCCCGTTGCACCCATGCAGATTACACGGGCTCTGAAAAATTGGCATCTATTAATGGCTCAAGGGCCTCAAGTAGCCCATTAATTAATGGCAGGCATGTATCAGAGATCACAGCACGCCCACTCACAAGTATCGCGATAGTGTGTGGTGACATCGGGATGCACGCCTGATGTCGCCGCGCGTCATTTTACACATTGGCATGTCGGGCCTTCCCCGGCACGCCGATGTAAAAACTCTGGCCCTGATTGCATTGAGAATTCATTGCCATTACCATACATTTAACTCATTACCACATATTTAAATGATTACCATACATTGAAATCACAATATCTGAAACTCCGAGGTTTGGGAAAGGTCAAAAAGTGTAAGGGAATTAAGGAATGTGACTTAATGGCAAAAGAACAGCAGCAATGACTTCTGCCTAATTTTCCTTCCACGAAAATTAACTGAGCTCAACTATACACTAGAAATAGGGGAGGCAATGGCATAGTGGATTTGTCATTGGACTAGTGCTCCAGAGACCCAGGGTAATGCTCTGGGGATGAGAGTTTGAATCCTGCCATGGCAGATGGTGGAATTGTAATTCAATAAAAATCAGGAAACCACTGTCGATTGTTGTAAAAACTCATCTGGTTCACTAATGCCTTTTAGGGAAGGAAATCTGTTGTCCTTACCTGGTCTGGCCTACATGTGACTCCAAACTCACAGCAATGTGGTTGACTCTTAAGTGGCCTCTGAAATGGCCCAGCAAGCCACTCAGTTGTAACAAACTGCTACAAAGTCACAGAAAAGGAATGAAACGGATGGACCGCCTGGCGACAACTTAGGCACAGTGAATGACAACGGCAAACTCAGCCCTGCCCACCCTGCAAAGTCCTCCTTGCTAACATCTGGGGCCAAAATTGGGAAAGCTGTCTCACAGACTAGTTAAGCAAAAGCCTGACATAGTCATCCTCATAGAATCACACTTTACCGATAATGTCCCAGACAGAATCATCACCATCCCTGGGTATGTCCTGTGCCACCGGCAGGACAGACCCAGCAGAGATGGCAGCACAGTGGTATGTAGTTGGGAGGGAGTTGCCCTGGGAATCGAGTCCAAACCCCATGAAGTCTCATGGCATCAGATCAAACATGGGCAAGGAAACCTGCTAATTACCAAGTACTGCCCTCCCTCAGCTGATGAATCAGTGCTCCTCCATGTTGAACATCACTTGGAGGAACTACTGAGAGTGGCAAGTGTGCAGAATGTACTCTGGGTGGGGGACTTCAATGTCCATTATCAAAAGTGGCTTGGTAGCACCACTACTGACCGAGCTGGCCGAATCCTAAATGACATAGCTGCTAAACTGGGTCTGCGGTAGGTGGTGAGGGAACCAACAGAGGGAAGAACATACTTGACCTCATCCTCACCAACCTGCCTGCCACAGATGCATCTGTTTCTGACAGTATCGGTAGGAGTGATCACCGCACAGTCCTTGTGGGGATGAAGTCCGATCCTCACTTTGAGGATACCCTCCATTGTGTTGTGTGGCACTACCACTGTGCTAAATGGGATAGATTTCGAATAGATCTAGCAACTCAAGACTGGGAGTCCATGAGGTGCTGTGGGCCATCAGCAGTAGCAAAATTGTACTTGAATGCAATCTGTAACGTTATGGCCCGGCCATTCCCCCTACTCTACCATTACCATCAAGCCAAGGGATCAACCCTGGTTCAATGAAGGGTGCAGGAGGGTATGCCAGGTGTAGCACCAGGTATACCTAAAAATGATGGCAAAGCTATAACACAGGTCTACTTGTGTGCCAAACAGCATAAGCTGAAAGTGATAGATAGAGCTAAGAAATCCCACAACCAACGATCAGATCTAAGCTCCAGTGTCCTGTCACTTCCAGTGAATGGTGGTGGACAATTAAACAACTCACCAGAGGAGGATGCTCCACAAATATCCCCATCCTCAAGAATGGGGGAGCCCAGCACATCAAGACAAAAGATAAGGCAGAAGCATTTGCTACAATCTTCAGCCAGAATTGCCGAGTGGATGATCTATCTCGGCCTCCTTCAGAGAACCCAGCATCACAGATGCCAGTCTTCAGCCAACTCAATTCACTCCACATGATATCAAGAAATGGCTGAAGACACTGGATAGTGCAAAGGCTATGGGCCTGGCAATAATCTGGCAATAGTGGTGAAGGCTTGTGCTCCAGAACTTGCCGCATCCCTAGCCAAGCTGTTCCAGTACATCTACAACACTGGCATCTGCCCAGCTATGCGGAAAATTGCCCAGATATGTCCTGTACACAAAAAACAGGACAAATCCAACCCAGCCAATTACCACCCCATCAATCTACCCTTGATCACCAGTCAAGTAATAAAAGGGGTCAACAACAGTGATTTCAGGCGGCACTCGCTCAGCAATAACCTGCTTGCTGATGCACAGTTTGGTTTCCACCAGGGCCACTCAGCTCCTGACCTCATTACAGCCTTGATTCAAACATGGACAGAAGAGCTGAACTCTGAGGTGACAGTGACCACCCTTGACGTCAGGGCTGCATTTGACCGAGTGTGTCATCAAGGATCCCTAGCACAGCTGGAGTCAATGGGTATCAGGGAGAAAATTCTTCACTGGCTGGAGTCATACCTAGCACAAAGGAAGATGATTCTGGTTATTGGAGGTCAGTCATCTCAGCTCCAGGACATCACCGCAGGTGTTCTTCAGGGTAGTGTCCTTGGCCCAGCCATCTTTAGTTGCTTCATCAATGATCTGCCTTTCATCATAAGGTCAGAAGTGGGGAAGTTCATTGATGATTACACAATGTTCAGCACCATTCACGACTCCTCAGATACTGAAACAATCCATGTCCAAATGCAGCAAGGCCTGGACAATATCCAGGCTTGAGCTGACAAGTGGCAATTAACATATACGCCACACAAGTGCCAGGCAATGACCATTTCCCACAAGAGAAAATCCAACCATCACCCCTTGCTGTTCAATGGCATTACCATCACTGAATCCTTGTCTATCAACATCCTGGGGGTTACCATTGACCAGAAATTGAACTGGACTAGCCGTGTAAATACTGTGGCTACAAGAGCAGATCAGAGGCTAGAAATCTTTTGATGAGTAACGCACCTCCTGACTCCCCAAAGCCTGTCTACCATCTACAAGGCACATGTCAGGAGTGTGATAGAATAGAATTCTCTTCACTTGCCTGGATGAGTGCAGCTTCTGTAACACTTAAGAAGCTTCACACCATCCAGAACAAAGCCGCCTGTTTCATTGGTACCACATCAACAAACATTCACTCTCTCCACTACCATCGCAGAGTAGCAGCAGTGTGTACCATCTACAAGATGCACTGCAAGAATTCACCAAAGAGCCACAGACAGCACCTTCCAAACCCATGACCACTACCATCTAGAAGGACAAAGGCAGCAGATGCACGGGAACATCACCAACTGGAAGTTCCCCTCCAAGTTACACACCATCCTGACCTGGAAATATATTGCCGTTCCTTCACTGTCAATGGAACTCCCTCCCTAACAGCACTGTGGGTGTACCTACACCACATGGACAGCAGCAGTTCATGAAGGCAGTTCAAGGGCAACTATGGATGGGCAATAAATGTTGGCCCAGCCAACGAAGCCCAAATCCCTAAATTGATTTAAAAAATATACCATAAAAAATGAGGAAATTCAATGCCTTTAAGTAAAAGGAATCTACTGGTCCAAAACTGGCAAATAATTTAGTGCATTAACTTGTGTAAGAGTTAATTTCCTGAGAATAGAAGTGAGCTTGGTTCTATTGAGAGCGAACAGATGTTGCGAGAAGGAAGAAATATGCTGATGGCAGATGGAGTTTCATTGTGCCAACATTTCAGAGGCAAGCGCAAGCATCCCAGAGGAAGTAGAAATAAGTTATACGACTGCACTGACTTGGAAGGATAATGTCCTGAAATCACTGCTAATGTTGCAAGCTTATCAGTAATGAATGGAACTAGAGTTATAGTATACAACATGAAAGTGGGGATCTGATACTTTCCTAAATCCTGGTTAATTCCCAAACAGTTTTTTTTCAGATAAGGAATTAAGGTGAAGAGGTTAAGGATCTGAATGGCAGTCTTCGAATAATATTCCTTTCAAGGTGAGTTTACTGATTCCAGTGCTCTCAACATTGTGTAGGAACTCATGTTTCCTGTCACTGCCGTATTAAACTTATTGTGAAGTTAAGGTTTGTTAATGTCAATTACATTGCTAATGTTTGTTATTATCAATTACATTGTCAAGGGAAGCAGGTGATTTGAACACATCTAAATAGGGGATAGCTGGGATACGAGATGCAGGTGAGGAATGTTTACATTGAACAAAGTTGATAAACTCTCTCAGCAAAGAAAGGTGTTGTATCTTAGTTTTGACTTCACCAACTGGTATGTTAACATATGTACAAAACAGTAGTATGTCATCATTTAGGGTGCTGAGCTTCATCTTAATGAATTGGTGCAGGATACAGTTAGAAATTTTACTTTGTTTCTTTGAGATTGTTTCTGAAGACATGTTGAGAGGAAATCGATATTTAGCAGTAGTACAAAATGGATGTTGGTGAATCAGCAGTAGGGTAGAAAATCAGGCAAGGTGCTGATTCATTATCACCCATTTTGTCTGAAGTGGGATAACATTTTAGGCTAAGATTAATATTAAGACAAACAGTAATAGCTTTAGAATAGACAAAAGTAGTTATGAAAGCTCTTTCTAGGAATGATGGGAAATATAGCTAACACTATGGGCATATGTAGCCAGTACTCTGGGAACTGAAATCACAAGCCATAAAACTTAATGGTCTTCACAGCTTGGGTAAACAAGGTGTTAAGAAGATAAGGAAACAGACAGGAAGTCATTAGGAACAAAACAAAAACAGAATTACCTGGAAAAACTCAGCAGGTCTGGCAGCATCGGCGGAGAAGAAAAGAGTTGACGTTTTGAGTCCTCATGACCCTTCAACAGTCATTATGCCCAAGAGGCGAACCAACATTCTGAGGCCAAATGCTGAGATAACAGGGAACATCTGCAGCGCAAAGTATCCCACTCATCGATTAAGTCATGTGATATATGTGCTAAAGCAACAACAGTAATTGAGGACAAAAACAAAAATACCTGGAAAAACTCAGCAAGTCTGGCAGCATCTGCAGAGAGGAACACAGTTAATGCAGATGCTGCCAGACTTGCTGAGTTTTTCCAGGTGTTTTTGTTTTGGATTTCCAGCATCCGCAGTTTTTTGCTTTTATCACAATAATTGAGGGCTATACCAAAACAGTGTTTTATTATGTGAAAACCAAGGGCTATAACATTGTGATAGAGACTTTGTATTACTGAGAGACCTGTGGGAAAGCAATCAGGTAGATCTGATTTCTCCCAGCATATGCTTGAATAAAACCTTTGCTTATTGGAAACTTACAGACGCAAGTGGTCTTTTAATCACAACATGCCCTACTTTCAAAGATAAGTTTCACATCCACATTTTTAAAAACAATAGAATTATTTTAAACTACTTAAATTATTGACTCTTCAGAGATGTGTGCATGGAAAAACAACAAATTGTATTTATATAGCACCTTTAATGTAATATAATGTCCCAAGTTGCTTTACAGGAGAATTATGAAACAAAATATGGCACAGAACCAAGTAATTATTCCAGTCAGATCCAATTCAGATTGATAGGTGTATGAAATTTTCCAACAGTCTCCAAACTTCACAGAATAAAAATCAGAAGAACAGAGCGAGTTACATCTTCACCACTCAGTTAAGAACTTTGAAATCCCAGCCATTTTGGAGTTCATTTTTTTTTTTAGTGTTACCATGTTAAGAACCAAACTAAGATCAGTAGGAGCTTTTTGCCTTTGTGTTTGATATGTGTGAACATATAATAATTTTTGACAGCACCCTAGAGTTGTTTTGCTCTGATAATTTTAATCCCAGAATATCTCTGGCAGTGCTGACTGGTTTGATTGTTTCGAAACTGTTTGATAATGGCAGCATGCATTTAGGAGTTATTCCACATCCACAGTTAGTGCCTTGATATCAGACTTTCAACCTGTGTTTATGAAGCGGCAAAGCAAATCCATGCTGACAACATTAACATGCTTGATCTTGGAAAAGAGAGCTGATTTTGTGAATCGCTATATTTGAATGTTTAACTGGATACCTATTGTAATATCACATTTTCAGGTTGATGGTGAGGTAAGTATACACTCTGATAAACATTTTACAGCATGTCTGATGACATTGGTCCAGATTTTCCTACCAAGCTAACAGTGAAACTAATGATAAAAACAAAAGATAAAAACAAAAACAAAAAACTGCAGATGCTGGAAATCCAAAACAAAAACAGAATTACCTGGAAAAACTCAGCAGGTCAGGCAGCATCGGTGGAGAAGAAAAGAGTTGACGTTTTGAGTCCTCATGACCCTTCAACAGAACTGATTGAATGTTAGAAGGGGGGTGAAATATAAGCTGGTTTAAGGTGGGGGGAGGGTGGGGGAGAGAAGTGGGGGGTGGGGTGGTGTGGTTGTAGGGACAAGCAAGCAGTGATAGGAGCAGATAATCAAAAGATGTCACAGACAAAGGAACAAAGAAGTGTTGAAGGTGGTGATATTATCTAAACGAATGTACTAATTAAGAATGGATGGGATGCCCTGCTTGTCCCTACAACCACACCACCCCCCCCAATTCTCTCCCCACCACCCCTCCCCCCACCTTAAACCAGCTTATATTTCACCCCTCTTCTAACATTCAATCAGTTCTGTTGAAGGGTCATGAGGACTCGAAACGTCAACTCTTTTCTTCTCCGCCGATGCTGCCAGACCTGCTGAGTTTTTCCAGTGAAACTAATGACGCTTTCCTTTCCACAAATGGTGCAACAATTTCAGGTGAAGAACAGATGCACAGTTAAAAACGGGAGTTGCTTTCTGAGTTACAAACTAAACTCGCCAAACAAAGTTAAATCTTGTCCTTTACAGCCTTAAGGACAAAAGCAGAGCACTGCAGATGGTGGAAATCTGAAATAAAAACAGATATTGCTGGAAGTACTCATACTATTTCAACTACCTTTACTGACAAGTACCAACCAACCTGCTGACATTGAAAATTAACTATTAAAAGTGTGCAGTCCAATTTCTTCAGGCTTTAATTGCTGCTGGAGGTTTAAAAAACATTAAATTTCAAATTAAAACCTGGTTCTGTCCCTGTTCTCTATCAATCCAATCTTTCTTTCCTTCTCTTCATTTCCCTTGCAGCACCTGATTATACATTGAATTCATCCACACTAATTTAGACTTCCTTCTTCGATCTTATGCTGTTTGCTTCATAATCTTTCAATCTGATTGGTGAAGGAGACAGACAGTTGTTTGCCTTATCTCTGTTAGTGTTGGATTATTTCGGCAGACATTGGTTTGTTCCTGTCGAATCATTTCAGAAGTGGGTGTGAGATCTTGGGTATAAGTAGGCAAATGGGTTTTGCAACTGCCTTGAGTGTGACGTGGTACACAGTTTTCAATTTTCCAAGCCTCTGAAGAGTTTCAGAAATTCTCTTCTAAATTTGTTGGTCTTGTTCTTGTTTGTTGACTTCACCAATTTTAAGGATTAGGTTCAGATCTGTGTAGGCTTTTCAGCTGAACAAAGAGTATTCCTGGTTTTGAAAAACATATAGGGCTCAATTTTTAGCTCGGCGGGTAGGCACACGCCCAACCCAACCGAACGTAAAATGCTGCGCAATGACGTCAGGTGACTGTCCCGATGTCATCGTGCAATCGCGTGCTATTTTGGTCGGCGTGCGTGAACTGGTGTTGGCAGCGCACCCGCTGACAATTAAAAGGCCCTTAAAGGCCCATTAAGACCATTAAAAAGGTACTTTGAAGAAATTTTTCTTTTGGTTGGCCAAGCGGCCTTTGCATTTTTTGGAAACCTTATCCATGGGCGGGATGAGATTTCCAACAGCAAATAAAAATAAAATTAAAATTTTAAAATTTATTTAATAACATGTCCCTGCACATGTGACAGAGTCACATGAGATGACATGTTTTATAATATTTTTAACATCTTTATTTTTTATTTTGAAAACTGTTCATCTCCCTGAGGCAGCACTGCGATGCTGCTCACGTTTCATGCTGGGTGAGCCTTAATGGGCCCACCAGTGTGAAATCGCAGTCCAGCCCCAATTGCCGGCGGTGGTCAGCTTTCTGACTGCCTCTGCCCGCCCCCGCTGAGCCCGCCCAGCAGGGGCGAAATTCTGCCCATAGTGTCTCAGAGATTTTCTTATCTTTGTACTTTATGGTTGCATCAAGCTGACCTTTAACATTTATCTTGATTCTCCCTGGAAATTGGAGTTGAATTGATGACGGTTGCAGAGTAATTTTTTGCAGCCATTGAACTGTGTCACATAAAACTGAGACTTCAGCTCCTGTATCCAATTTGAATTCAGCATGATGTCTATTGACTTTAATGTTAACACTCCAGTATTAACTTTATTTTCTTTTATTTCTCCTAGGTAGGTGATTACCTGGTTGTCTGGTTGCAGTATCTTTTGGATGGAGTTTCCTGTAGCAGATTTCTCCTTCTGTTTTGTAAGCACTGGCTTTCTTGAACCACATACTGTTTTAAATGACCAATCTTGCCACACCCAAGGCACTGTGTGATTCAGACAGGTCATTCTTTGCACCTGTCAGTAGTGAAGCAGCTGAAGATGGTTGGGCCGAGGACACCACCCTGAAGAACACTTGCAGTGGTGTCCTGGAGCTGAGATGACTGACCTCCAACAACCATAATCATCTTCCTTTATGCTAGGTATGACTCCAACCAGTGGAGAGTTTTCCCCCAGATTCCCATTGACTCCAGTTTTGAATAGGGCTCCTTGATGCCACACTTGGTCAAATGCGGGCTTGATATCAAGGGCAGTCACTCTCATCTCAACTCAGGAATTCAGCTCTTTTGTCCATGTTTGAACCAAGGCTGTAATGAGGTCCAGAGCTGAGTGGCACTGGCAGAACCCAAACTGGGCGTCAGTGAGCAGGTTATTGCTAAGCAAGTGCTGCTTGATAGCACTGTTGATGACCCCTTCCATTACTTTACTGATAATTGAGAATAGACTGATGGGGCGGTAATTGGCTGGGTTAGATTTATCTTGCTTTTTGTGTACAGGACAAACCTGGGCAATTTTCCACATAGCTGGGTAGATGCCAGTGTTGTAACTGTACTGGAACAGCTTGGCTAGGGGTGCGGAAAGTTCTGGAGCACAAGCCTTCAGTACTATTGCCGGAATATTGTCAGGCCCGTAGCCTTTGCAGTATCTAATGCCTTCAGCCGTTTCTTATCACATGGAGTGAATTGAATTGGCTAAAGACTGGCATCTGTGATGCTGGGACCTCTGGAGAAGGCCGAGATGGATCATCCACTTGGCACTTCTGGCTGAAGCATGTAGCAAATGCTTCAGCCTAATGGGGCAGAATTTTATGTTTCATAGGTTGGGCACGTGCCCGACCTGAACGGGTGTAAAATCACGCAAGATGATGTCGGGCGAGCATCCTGATGACTTCATGCACTCACTTCCAACTGTCGCATGCGTCCACTTACAATTAAGAGGGCAATTAAGCCCATTAACGGTGCAATTGTCAGCAATATTTCATGGCCCATCCAATCTTAGGGTTGGTGGACAGGTGAATTGGCCTGGTGGCCTTTAAATTTTTGATGAAACCCCAACCAAGGGTGGGACGAAATCTCCATTAGGAAATAAAAATAAAAAGAAATACCTGAGATTAGCATTTTAATAAGGTATGCTTTCAGGTGCTTGATTGTTCTGTATACGGAAATTTTTTGCATTTTTTGTGCTTTATTTTATTATTTGCAGGTCTGCAGCTCCCTGAGGCAGCTGTCTGCCTTCAGGGAGCTTTCTCGCTGTGCTCACCTGTACCCGCAGTGACATCATCAACTGCCCTCTTCCCGCCTCCACCCTGGCAGCACTGAGCTTTTCAGTACACGTTTCATGCTGGCTGGCTGTTAATTGGCCAACCAGTGTGAAAGTGCAGTCAGAGGCTGACCGCAGTCAGGGGCCCGTTTCCTGACTGCTCCCGGGCCTGCCAACTGCACACGCCCGATGAGGGAAAATTCAGGCCAAAGGTGTAATTGCTCTCCTCCACTATCTGGGTTATTTTGATTGGAATTAATTTCAGAATAAAGCGTATATATGATCTAAGGTCTTCTGCCACCAATTTCTCATGAATCTTTATCTTATCCATAATTAGATTTGACATGTCTTTTCCTTCCTGTCATAGTCCCTAGCAACATGTACAAAGCTCATAGTTAATACTGCTCCAGCAACTGCCTTTCTCTTCAACTTAACTCCTGCATGGTATACAACGCTTATACCACTTTAATCGTGACACATATCATCTTAGAGCAATGAGTTGGCAATTGTAATTGAATTCATGAGTGAAATGAGTTATATCTAATAACTGGCAAGCATGATCTGTATTGAATCTGTAGGCTTTTCCTTCCAAAATACCAATTATGTAAAAGTGCTTATTTGTGAGTATTATAGTTATGAGGTAATGTTAACCTAGTCTGTTTGGTGAGAAGCTGATTGGGTCAGTTTGGCTACCCCTTTCACACCTGTTTGATTTTGCTCCGCATGACAATGTCCATTTTCCACCCCAGAGAGTTCAATTTAAATTACCCCCATAATATCATGACTTCACAGAACTGAAGACTTATTTGGCTTTAACCTATGGCTTTGCACTATGATTCTTTGGCCTTTACCTAGGTTTCTCAGTGAAAACTTACGCATTAAGCAAAAATTCATGCCCGACCTTTCAACATGAATCGTCTTTTATTATTAATTCTATTTTAAATTCAGTTAAATGGTTTAACTGATGGTTGGTTCATTAAAATTGTAATAAATTATAAATAAGCATGCTATTAAATGCACAATGTTTCTGGGTCATGAGGAAAGATCAAGAAAGTCTTCATAGATAATTAATGCTTCTCAACTTTGAAAACAAAACCATTAGCTCAGATCCAGCAGAGCAAGGAGCATAGAAATATTTGCTTATGACTGGAAAAAATGCAAGATTAATTATCCCAAGTTTAATAGAACCGTTAATTCTCTTAGATTGTTAAGATTGCCTATTCAAGTTTTTAAGCTTCTGTAGTTAACCTAAGGTTATGCCGAAGAATCCTTTAGAAGTATCTTCTCCAGAATCTGCAAATCCATCATGCACAGAGCTCGGCAAGAAATCTTCTTAGCTGTCCCTATTTCTCCATGTGTGATGCCGTATAAGAATATTTAATAATAGGGGATCTCATAGGAGATTAAATGAGTCAGTCTAGTATCTAGTTACGTGTGTGATTGTGCATGTGAATTCTGCAAGATCTCAGATTATTAAGAATGGTTTTAGTACATTTTATTCTCATGGCTCCATTTTATTATAATGTTCCCTCTTTGTTAAATTTTATAAGGACAATATCAAACCATGGCTTGAAGAAAACAATTTTTTACTTGAACATGATCCAATTATTCGCTCTGAAACGCCAATGGTGCTGACATTTCAGTGCGTATAAAGAGACAATGGCAACATATTGGCACATAGGAGAGCAGCACACAAGGGATGATTCCTTCTGTAAGTGGTCCCCATGGAATTCATCAAATAAGAGCTTCAAATTCTGACATTCAAGCACCTGGATTAGAATTTTCTATATAGCTAAATTGCTGTTTGGTAGCAACACAGGCTCCAGCATAGTCTTGAGGCAATGTGAACTGTATGGTGACCTTTTAGGAGATTTGTGAGTTGTTAGATGTGGATTTAATTTGGGTAATTTGCGTTATTTATAGCTGCAGGTGGGCTGCAATTTTTATTTCACTGGGATTAAATACAATGAAAAACAATTAGTCCAAATTGAACCAATTTGATTTTTATCAATCCAAATTGCACATTATTTAAGAAAATAGCACATTGGAATAATGCCATTTCGTAAACTGGTCCTTGTAAAATAGCATATTAGTATGACTGGAGTCAATTCGATTGTTGCACACAGTTGCTCGGGTGGTGGGCCTGGCCCCTGAGGAGTCAGCACTTGACCTGACTGAGTTTGGTTCTGAGCCTTCATTACAATGTGATTGGTGAGCTGCAGCACCACTGAATTATACCTCCATTTCTACGTCACTTCTACCCACATCTCAGTAAGCTCTAAGCTCTATTCATGAACATACAAAATTGATAAATGGGAGGAATCCAGCTGGTTCATCAGACCTGTTCCACATCATGATTGTAGGAGCCACATGATTAGACATTCTTTACCCCACCCAGGTTGACATGTAAACTCCGGTAAGGAGCAAAAGAAAGAGGAAAAACCAAGGGTCACTAAGGAAAAAAAACACTTTTGAAAATTCCTCAAGTTAATAAAGACTAATCCAGTCAATCTCATAGATCAAGTGTTGTCAACTTCCTAAGATTCATCCTGCACAAGCTCCACTTTATCCAGAATTCTGCAGCTTTTTTTTTTAATCAATTGGGTGTGGGCATCACTGGCTAGGCCAGCATTTATTGCCCTTGTTCAGAGGGCATTTAGGAGTCAACCACATTGCTGTGGGTCTGGAGTCACATGTAGGCCAGACCAGGTAAGGACAGCAGATCTCCTTCCCTACAGGGCATTAGTGAACCAGATGGGGTTTTTACAACCAATCGACAATGGCTTTATAGTCATTATCAGACTTTAAATTCCAGATTTTTATCGAATTCAAATCCTACCATCTGCTATGGCAGGATTCAAACTCAAGTCTCCAGAGCATTACACTGGGTCTCTGGAATACTAGTCCAGCAATGATACCACTATGCCATCGCCTCCATATCCTATTCAATACTAAATCATATTCACTTATCAGCCCAGTCCTTGTCATCTTTCACTGTTTTCTAATGTTTTGAATCATGATGCTCTAGTAATCATGGTGTGGCAAAGATTAGATAAAAGCAGGCTTTATTTTTATTTATTTCAAGATACTCATCCTTACCTCCAAATCCATCCATGTATCATTCCAATCAAAGTCTGTAATCTCCTCCCACCCCATATCTTAGCTTGCATCCTCTGATCTTCCACGTGTGTCTTCCCCCTCAAACCCCCTCACACCATTAATTATCATGGCCTTTCTCTTTGGACTTATCTTCCCAATCCTTTAATTTAGCTTTAATTCTTCCTATTGTCAAAAATCTCCTCAAAGCATTGCTTTTTGAACTCACCTTTGGTTAGCTCCCCTCAACCTTCTTCCGTTTGCTCCTTGGTGTCTGAATTTTCCCTCTCCCTCTCACAATAATGCGCAGTGTGCATTTTTAATTACCTGTCTCCTAATGTGATGAGCTACCAGATTGGAACTTTCCTAAAAGAGGCATAAAATTCATCTGTCCGGGCCACAACTATTATCACATTTACATTGAATCACAGCTTTAGTATGAATATAAGATTATTGGCTTTTACAGTTTTGCTGTATAGGCCATGATCAAAGTTATACATGAATAATGCTCAAAAGTGAAAATTTAAAATTATTTGTCACCGGTTGCTGTGAAGTATTCTTCATAAAATTCTCGTGCAGCATTGTATCATTTTTCTTTAGAAAAAGGATCTCTTAAGCTAAAAATGAAAAGTAAATTATTTCTCTGCTTCATTAAGCAGTGTGCAAATAATTCCATTTCCACAGGTTTGGAATCATACCCTTGCTTCAAACGCCAATATATTTCCCTCAGTCTGTGTAAAGTTCAAATGACAACTTGTGTGACAGAGAATGAAAATTACTTACTGTCTCCTTGGCAACGTAGTGGACCGACTGCAAGCTTTGCTTCAGATCCTGAGCGGCTAGTGTCTCCAACTAATACCTGGCTTACAGGAAGATGATTTTTATATGCGAGAAGTCCAGTATCCTTCCTCCTGAAAAAAAAATTGACAAAAAGAAAGATAGATTGTTAAGCCTGAAAATGTCCACTTATGTAGACTTGAACTTTTAGCAGTGCCAGTTGCATATTTTTGGATATGAACAACCTAAAAGGACAGGGGTCTTGGTAAACATTTTGTATTTGTTTCCATACATAGAATGAAATTGCTAAAATTGCCTTGGAAGTTGTCTGTGATATCATTATAATGAAAGTTATGTATGCTTGGTTTTTATTTTCTCCCACTAAAACATTTGTCAAAATGTTTTTCCAGTCCTTTTCAAATTGGCCAACTTGCTCTGACCATTCAGCTGGAATGCTACACAATAGATTGCAGCATCCTGTCGCTTTCTCTAGGATCACAATTTCCCTAATTTATGTACAGCGGTCTGACCATGTCAACACTTTTCTTGCTCATTTACACAGAGGGTGAGGAGAAAAAAAATACAGGATACAGCCAAGGAGATGGACCTCCAATGTGATAGTGAAATACTTTAGAGGATCTGGAACTATACTAGTAAAACATTTTCAGCACTCCAATGCATACTAGCCAAAAGGCTAAGAAAGAGAACAGATGATTACACTTGTACATCCCCTGCATTCAATCTAAATATGCATCTGGCATATTTATGCTTCTGGTGCAAGTGGATGCAACAAGTATACAGTTCCCAAATGAAAACACCAATCTAGGATTTGTTCACTGAGATAATTCTGGTTAAAAGTTTACATAAATACTGAGTACAGTATTTATGGTGCTGAGGGGGGGGCTAACGTCTTGGGTGCGGGGGCAATGCCTCTAATTTGCACAGGGCACCCCCTAAAATGATGTACTTGCCTCCCTTCCCACCTTTTCAACAAATTTGTTAAAAAATCTGAGCTCTCACTCTTGTCTGCCTGCCAATGTCCAACATATAATGAAGGCAAGTTGAGGGCTTTAAGTGGACAAGAATTACTCCCTTCTCCAACTTCACTCCCACTTCCCCCTGGACACCTTCTCCCCTCTGAACTCCCTCCCTTCAGACAACTTCCTCTCCCATTCAACTGGACCTTCCTCCTCTCCCCCCCTCACTGATCATCCTTTGCAGTCCATGGCCAAGACTGCGATGTTCTGAAGCAGACATCAATGGAGGCCTTCCGCCTTCCACCTTCCATGAGCTGCTTCCTGGTGAAGCCATGTCCATTAGAATCTACCAGGCATGTGATACACATGTTCCTCGAGGGTCCAGTAGCTCTAGGGCTCTACATCTTCTGCTCCTCGGATGTTTGCGATCTGAGCAAGGCCCTAAATGGGAAATCCCAACATCTGCACATCACACTTGTCCAGACGTGTTCTGGGCTCGCATCTTCCCACTGGTGTAATGGTAAGTCTGGCATGGGTGATGATTCCTGTCAGATCTTTCTTTGCATCCCATTACTGGGATACAAATCCGGTTCATGCCAGCCTCCAGCGGGATTCCCATTTCGCCATGGCGGACACCATTAGATAATCCCACTGTTCTTGCACACCGGCGTGAAACCCATCTTTGACCATTTCCCGATATTGGTGCATCCTCCCCCACCTTGACGCCCAATACCAAAGGGGGCCAGAAAATTCCAACCTATATATTTTAAACTCTCATTTGCTATTATTGATAAATTGCATGCTTTAATAGCTGTGCAGTTGTAGTGAATTCAAATATCACTGAAGGACACAGGATGGAATGCAGTGATTCACCCATACTTCACTTACTGCAACAATGGGGGTACGCAATAAGTTCACAAGAAGCATTTGGTCAGTAATGTATCACTGAATCAACAAAAGCAAAGCAGATACTGAAATGCACAGTATTGGCTGTCAGTCATCAGAGACAGCTAAACACAATTGTTATATCAGGATATTGAACTACAACCTTTCTCCATTCAAAAGTTGCTTTCCATATTTTGTTTGTTTTCCAAAAGGACTGATTTCCCGTTTTAGATAATGAACTGCTTAAACTAATAGGCCTGAATTTTTCCCGTGTCGGGCGGGTTCGGAGGGAGCAGGTTGAGGGGGCGGGGTCGGGAACCTGACCACTACCCGTGACTGGGTCCGCACCACCATTTTACATGGGCGGGCCAGTTAAGGCCCACCCAGCGAAATGCACATCTCTGGCATTGTCTGAAAGGAAGGGCGGGCGGGGGCGGGAACTCAATGTCCGTTGGGTCCAATGGCGATCCGGCAGCCAAGCGAAGGCTGCCATTGACTTTACAGTACCATTATGATGCAGAATGTCATTGCTGAACAGGGCAGGTGGGCAGGGCCGTTGGCTCCAAGGTTTTCAGATCAGCGTCTCACTGCCCTCCTGGAGGAAATGGCAACATGCTAGGATATCCTTGTCCCAAGGGACGGGAGGAGGAGGCCCCCCCCCCCCCCCCCCCACCTCACTAAAAATGCCTGGAAGGAGGTGGCATCCAGGGTCAGCTCCCATGATGTGGTGATGCGCACAGGGGTCCAGTGTTGCAAGCGCTTCAATGACCTCCTGTGATCGGAGAGGGTAAGTACCATGTTGGCATGGGTCACTTAGCACAGCAGATAGAAGCGGTCCCCTCCTACCCCGGACCTCAGAGTTGTTACAGTGTGAGTGGCAAATGTCAATGAGGCAGCATCTGGGCAAGGGGGTGATCTCTGGCTGCTTGGAATGAATGTCTTGTGGCTCCAGGGTCATGAATCGGCTGAGCCCTGCAAAATTTTCCTCAGGTCGGGTTGGCCAGGCTGCAATGGTCCAGGGTGGACTAATCAATGCTCCTCTCTCCTTTCAGAAGAAGACAGAACACAATAATGCTGAGAGGCTGTGGACTTGCAGAGGAGCGCCCCACCTTCTAATCCTGTCTAGATACGAGCAGGAGGCGCTGGAGCTGGAGAGGCACCATGCACCTAGGTCAACCAGCAGCGGTGAGGTTGGGGTGCTGCAGGGAGGTAAGAGTGCAGTGCACTGAAGTCACAATGTCTGTCATAGCAACCAAACCACTGTTGTCTCTATATTGATGTGAGCCTTGAACATGGGATCCCCATTGATAATGGAAAGACGAGGACACCCTGATCCGGGTTCCAGGCATGCACAGTGGCAGTGTAACGATTTCAGCTAATGACATTTCCTTGATCTTCCTTTCAGGGTCACCATAACAAGAACCTGAAGGACCGCCGCTCACCGCAGAGAGCAAAGGATATAAACGCACTAGCATCACACCCTCTCAGCCAGGCAGGCAACAACGCAGATACCAGCACCTCGGTGGGATTTAGATCTTCAGCTGGCATCTCGGGGCACAGTGGTGAGGCCACTTCACACTCGAGGTGCAGGCGGAGGCAGCGAGTGCCCCGGGCGCTTGGCAGTTGGTGGACTGCTGGGGACTAGGAATATGCTCAGTTGGTGGCTGATGATCTGCCTCTGGAGTCATCCCTGAGGCAGCAGGTGATGGAAGTCCAGCAGGGTGTGCGGGAGGATCTGGCGGAGATACATGAGGGAATACGTGCTACAGTCTCCGTTGTGGAGCAGTCCATGCGGAGCATGAGCAATGCAATAATCCTCATGGCCGAGCATGATGCCTCCTCCATGGAGAGAGTGGTGATTCTCATAGAGAGGCTCCTCCAGGAGCTCAATCAGGGGTTCCTGGGGATCCGGTCAGACCTGCAAGCCCTCACACTGGCAATGACTCAGGTGGTCAGTGTCAGTGTGGGAGATGGATTGGACACCCAGTATCCCAGTTTGGTGCCCATCCATCAGTGGTGAGCAGGGAGGTCCAAAGCAACCTGACATTGGCGCACAAGCTGCTTGTCGTCTCTGCAGGCTTCTCTCAGGGTGCTCAGCATGCGGGTAGCAGCTCCTCCGCCCCTCTGCCAGTGACTGTGGCATCCGATGAGGCTGCAGTGACTGGGGAGATGCCAACCATGGCACTGGCCGCTCCCTCCCAGGCGGGGCCATCACAGGCTCCACGGGCCAGAGGACGCCCACCAAGATCATCAAGGCCAACAGGACAGCAGAGTGAGCAGTCTGTCTCCAACGACAGTGCCAGTGAGACGGGAGTGCCTAGAAGTAGCACCCGCAAATGTAAACATAAATCACCTTAGGCACAATTGGTGTTATTGTTTTTGCCCCACTTTTAGGTTCTTTATAAGTAGGTGTGATGTTGAACACCTTTACTTTAATTTGTTTTATGTATGCCAGGCTCCACAACAGTAAATGTGTTTGTTTTCAACAATCCTCTGAGTGCTATATTAATTCTGTAGGTGCAGGTAACCCATGATGTTATGAGTGACTTGTTTGCCATTGAACTTTATTGAAATGGCACATCGTGAGTGTTGTTCATCAAGCAAATGTTCCTGTCAGGTATCGAGTATGGAACCTGCAGCCCCGGCATGTGGTGATGGTTCATCTCTGGTGGGCTAGCTGAAGAAGCATTGGATCAAAGCCTTCTATGTGTCCCTGCCTCGCTAGAGGTTGCCCAGGTCAGCGTCTATCCCCTCAGCGTTCACCTGAGTGTGCTTATCCTCAACCTCACTACTGGACTCATTGTCTACTGCCAGAGCAACGATGTCAACATCTTCTTCCTCCACTGCATCCCCCCTTTCCAGCGCCAGATTGCGGAGAGCGCAGCATGCAACCACTATCAGTGACACATGACCTGGGGGGTATTGGAGTGCACCCCTGGAATGGTCCAGGCATTGGAAATGCATCTTGAGAAGACTGATGGTTCTTTCGACCACCATTCTTGTGGAGGCTTGGCTCCCATTGTACCGCTGCTTGGCCTCTGTTCTTGGATGGCGGAGAGGAGGCATGAGCCACGTTTTGAGGGGATAGCCCTTGCCACCTTTTGATGGGATAGCCCTTGTCACCCAGCAGCCATCCATACAGTCGGGCTGGAGCACTGAAGAGCCTCAGCACCTGGGAGCGTCTCTGGATGTAAGCGTCATGGGAGCTGCCTGGGTACCTTGCACAGACTTGCAGAATCTGTGGTCACACACAATCTGCACATTCATGGAGGGGAATCCCTTTCTGTTGACGAAGGCACTCAGCTGACCCGCTGGCAACTTGATGGCCACATGTGTGCAGTCGATTGCACCCTGTACCCGGGGGAAGCCAGCAATCACGGCAAAGCCTCTAGCTCGCTCTGTCTGGCTGGCCTCAATGTACGCCTGAACAGAACGTCTGGTAACATCGGAACGCAAGTCATTGCGCATCATTTGATGGTCTGGTATGTTGGGCCCACCCTCGCATGTCCAATGTAAAATTCTGGCCATAATGCTCATATTCAACTATCAACAGATTAAATTTTGAAGAAAACACCTGGGCTTGGTCTTGTTGTCATTTGTGCCTATTATAACCTTGAGCAAACAAATTTTGTGCCCGAAAAGATCATGAAACTTTGGGCATAAGTGAGTTTTCCATGGCCAAAGTGTCTTTGATTTTTTCTGTCCGTCCATTGAGCCTTCCATCTGAAAAAGTCTCTGGTCTCAAAATTGGCTGTGCTTGTAACTCTAAAATGTGAGTTTCTTTCAATTGCACTTGTTAGAGATGGGGATGGGGGGGGTGGTGGTGGCAAATGGAAATGGGGAGATCAGATATTCAGATGCAGTCGAAAACATTGACATTTTAAAAAATAGCTATGTTTTTATTCTTTCACAGGATGTGGGCATTGCTGGCTGGGCCAGTATTTGTTGCCTATCACTAATTGCCCTTGAGAAGGTGGTGGTGAGCTGCCTTCTTGAACCGCTGCAATTCCTGTGGTGTACGTACACCCACAGTGCTGTTAGGAAGGGAGTTCCAGGAGTTTGACCAAGAAACTGGAGGAACGGTGATATATTTCCAAGTCAGGATGGGATATGGTTTGGACAGGAACATGTTGGTGGTGGTGTTCCTATGTAAATTATGCCCTTGTCCTTCGAGGTGATAGAGTTTATGGGTTTAGAAGGGGCTGTCAAAGAAGCCTTGGTGAGTTTCTGCAGTGCATCTTGTAGATGGTACATACTGCTGCCACCGTGCGTCGGTGGTAGAGGGAGTAAATGTCTAATTTGGTGGATGGGTGCCAATCAAGTGTGCTGCTTTATCCTGGATGATGTCGAGCTTCTTGAGTGTTGTTGGAACTGAGCTAATCTAGGCAAGTGGAGAGCATTTCATCACACTCCTGACTTCTGCCTTGTAGATGGTGGACAGGTTTTGGGGAGTCAGGAGGTGAATAATTTGCAGCAGGATTCCTAGCCTCTGACCTGCTCTTGTAGTCACAGTATTTATAAGGCTGGTCCAGTTCAGTTTCTGGTCAATGGTAACCCCCAGGATTTAATAGTGGGGGATTCAGCGGTGACAATGAAAGTCAACAGGAGATGGTTAGATTCTCTCTTGGTGGAGATGCTCATTGGCTGGCACTTGTGTGGCACGAATGGTACTTGCTACTTATCAGCCCAAATTGTAGGTTGTCCGGGTCTTGCTGTATATGGACATGGATTGCTTCAGTATCTGAGGAATCACGAATGGTGCTGAATATTGTGTAATCATCAGCGAACATCCCCACTTCTGACCTTATGATGGAGACAAAGCCATTGATGAAGCAGCTGAAGATGGTTGGGCTGAGGACACTACCATGAGGAACTCCTGTAGTGATTTCCTGGCACTGAGATGAGTGACCTCCAAAAACCACAACCATCTTCCTTTGTGCTGAGTATGGCTCCAACCAGCAAAGAGTTTTCCCCTGATTCCCACTGCCTTTAGTTTTGCTAGAGTTCTCTGATGCCTCACTCGGTCAAATGCTGCCTTGATGTTAAGGGCAGTCATGCTCACCTTACCTCTTGAGTTCAGCTCTTTTGTCCATGTTTGATACAAGGCTGTCATGAGGTCAGGAGCTGAGTGACCCTGGCGAAACCTAAAATGAGTGTAATTGGTCAGGTTATTGCTGAGCAAGTGTCACTTGATGGCACTATCGATGACCCTTTCCATCATTTTGCTGATGATCGTGAGTGGACGGGACATACCTGGACAATTTTCCACATTGCCAAGTTGATGCCGGTGTTGCCTCTGTATTGGAACAGCTTGGCTTCGGGGGCAGCTAGTTCTGGAGCACAAATGTTTAGTACTATTGCCGGAATGGTGTCAGAGCCCATGGCCTTTGCAGTATCCAGTGCCTTCAGCTGTTTATTGATATCATGTGGAGTGCAGTGAATTGGCTGAAGTTGGGCATCTGTGATGCTGGAGATCTCAGGAGGAGATCGAGGTGGATCATCCACTCAGCACTTCTGGCTGAAGATGGTTGCAAATGCTTCAGCCCTGTCCTTGGCACTGATGCGCTGGGTTCCTCCATCATTGAGGACATTTGTGGAGTCCCTTCCTCTAATTATTTGTTTAATTATCCAGCAGAACTCATGATTGGATGGGCAGTATTGCAGAGCTTAGATCTGATTCTTTGGTTGTGGGATCAGTTAGCTCTGTCTATCATAGAAACATAAAAAATAGGAGCAGTAGTAGGTCATTCAGCCCTTTGAGCCTGCTGCGCCATTCAATATGATCATGGCTGACCCTGTATCTCAACGCCATACACGCACTCTCTCCCATCCCCCTGATGCCTTTAGAGTACAGGAATCTATTTCCTTCTTAAATATATTCAATGACTTGGCCTCCACAGCCTTCTACAGAATTTTGAAAGACGACAACCAATGCATCCATGATTTCCATGGCCACCTCCTTTAGTAACCTGGGATGTAGGTTATCAGGCCCTGAGGATTTATTGGCTTTCAGCCCCATTAGTTTCTCCAATGCTACTTTTTTTAGTAATACTAATTTCCTTCAATTCCTCCTTCTCACCAGGCCCTTGGTTCCCTAGTATTTCTGAGAAGTTATTTGTCTCTTCCTCTGTGAAGACAGAACTAAAATAATAGTTTGATTTCTCTGCTCTTTCCTTCTTTTCTATTATAAATTCTCCTGTTTCGGACTGTAAGGGATCGACATTTGACTTTACCTATCTTTCTTTCTACATACTTATAGAAGCTTTTACAGTCTGTTTTTAGGTTCCTTGCAAGTTTCCTCTCATACTCTATTTTTCCCCTCTTAATCAATCTCTTGGTCCCTCTTAGCTGAACTCTAAACTGCTCCCAATCCTCAGGCTTGCTACTTTTTCTAGCAACTTTATACAGCTCCTGTTTGGATCTAATACTATCCTTAATTTCTTTTGTTAGCCATGGTTTGGCCACTTTACCTGTTGCGTTTTTGCACCAGAATGGAATTTATAACTGTTGCAATGCATACATTCGTTCCCTAAATATCAGCCATTGTCTATCCACCGTCATGCCTTTTAATGAAGTTCCTCAATCTATCTTAGCCAACTCATGCCTCATACCTTTGTAGTTTCCTTTGTTTAGATTTGGGACCCTAGTTTCAAATCGGACTATTTCACTTTCCATCCTAATGAAGAATCCTATCATGTTATGGTCACTGTTCCCTAAAGGACCCTGCACAACAAAAGTATTAATTAACCCCTTCTCATTGCACAATACCAAATCTAGGATAGCCTGTTCCCTAGTTGGTTCCTTGATCTACTGGTCTGAAAAACCATCCCGTGCACAGTCCAGGAATTCATCCACTAGCATATTATTGCTAATTTGTTGTGCCCAGTCAATATGTAGATTAAAGTCACCCATGGTTACTGCAGCACCCTTGTTACATGCACCTCTAATTTCCTGTTTAATGCCATCCGCTACCTTACTACTACTGTTCGGAGGCCTACAGACAACTCCCACTAATGTTTCAGCCCCTTGTTGCTTCTTAGCTCCACCCAAACTAATTCTCTATGTAGATTTTCTAAGCCAACATCCTTTCTCACTGTTGCATTGATTTCATCCTTAACCTTAATGCCATGCCACTTTCTTTTGATTTTTGCCTGTCCTTCCTACATATCAAGTACCCTTGGATATTCAGTTCCCAGCCTTGGTCACCCAACAGCTATTTCTCTGTAATCGCAATCATATCGTGCCCGTTTACATCTATTTGTACTGTCAAGTCATCTACCTTATTGCGAATGCTTTGTGCATTCACATACAGTGCCTTTAGACTTATCTTTTTAACATTTTTACACATCTTTATTTGTACTATGGCCCTATTTGCTGCTAGCCCTTGTTTCGTCTGCCTTCCACTTTTGCTTTCTAATTTTCAGCCTTTCATTCCTATCTTTGTTTCCCTCTCTTGTGTCTCCCTGTTCAGGTTCCCATCCCCCTGTCATTCTAGTTTAAATCCTTCCCCATAATACTACCAAATACCCCTGCGAGGATATTGGTCCGGGTCCTGCTGGGGTGCAAGCCGTCCAGCTAATACAGCTTCCATCTTCCCCAGAGTTGGACCCAATGCCTCAGGAATCTAAATCCCTCCCTCATGCACCATCTCTCCAGCCATGCATTTATCTGGTCTATTTTCCTATTCCTGATCTGCTAGCATAAGAACATAAGAACTAGGAGCAGGAGTAGGCAATTCAGCCCCTCGAGCCTACCCTGCCATTCAATACGATCATGGCTGATCTCATTTTGGCCTCAACTCCAATTTCCCGCCCTCTCCCCCATAACCTTTCAACCGATTACTAATTAAAAATCTGTCGATCTCCTCCTTAAATTTATTCAGCGTCCCAGCATCCACTGCACTCTGAGGTAGTGAATTCCACAGATTCACGATCCTTTGAGAAAAGTAATTCCTCCTCATCTCTGATTTAAATCTACTACCTCTTATCCTAAAACTATGGCTTCTCGTTCTAGAATGCCCCAGAAGGGGAAACATCCACTCCACGTCTATTTTGTCTATCCCCTTTAGCATCTTATGTACCTCAATTAGATTTCCTCTCATCCCTCTAAACTCTAGTGAGTATAGGCCTAAACTGCTCAATGTCTCCTCATAAGACAAGCCCCGCATCTCTGGAATCAATCTAGTGAACCTCCTTTGAAACGCCTCCAATGCAACTACGTCCTTTCTCAAGTAAGGGGACCAAAACTGCACAGTACTCCAGGTGCGGTCTCACCAATGCCTTGTACAATTGCAACATTTCCCTATTTTTATACTCTATTCCTTTAGTAATAAATGCCAAAATTCCATTTGCCTTCCTTATTACCTGCTGTACCTGCATACTAGCTTTCAGCGATTCATGTACGAGGACACTCAGATCGCTCTGCACTGAAGCATTCTGAAGTTTCTCTCCATTTAAATAATAAGTCGCCTTTTTATTCTTCTGACCAAAATTGATAACCTCACACTTATCCATGTTAAACTTCATCTACCAAATTTTGGTCCATTCACCTAACCTGTCCACATCCATTTGTAACTTGCTTATTTCTTCATTGTAACTTACTTTCCTCCCTATTTTGGTGTCATCTGCAAATTTAGCTATATTAACTTCTATCCCTGAATCCAAGTCATTAATATAGTTTGTAAATAGTTGGGGCCCAAGGACCGAACCCTGTGGCACCCCACTAGTTACAGCTTGCCGTCCAGAAAAAGACCCATTTATCCCGACTCTCTACTTTCTGTTGGTTAGCCAATCCTCTATCCAAACTAATATATTTCCCCTAACTCCATGTGATCTTATCTTGTGTATTAATCTTTTGTGCGGCACCTTAACAAAGGCCTTCTGGAAGTCCAGATATACTACATCTACAGGATCCCCATTATCTACCTTGCTTGTCACATCTTCAAAGAACTCTAGCAAATTAGTCAAACACAATTTACTCTTCATAAAACCATGCTGACTCTGATGAATTGCATTTTGACTTTCCAAATGCCTTATTACTACTTCCTTAATAATGGATTCCAACAATTTCCCAGCAGCAGACATTAAACTAACTGGTCTATAGTTTCCTACTTTCTGCCTCCCTCCCTTTTTGAAAAAGGGCATTATATTAGCATTTTTCCAATCCATTGGAACCTTTCCAGAATGCAGGGAATTTTGGAATATTATAGCCAATGCATCCACTTTCTCCGCTGCCACTTCCTTGAAGACCCTGGGATGTAGGCCATCAGGTCCTGGGGACTTGTCACCCTTTAATCCCAATAGTTTGCTCAGTACTTTTTCTCTAGTGATGGTGATTGTTCTAAGTTCCTCCTCCTCTATATCCTCTGCACTACCTGTAGCATGTGGCACTGGGAGTAATCCTGAGATTTCTACCTTTGAGGTCCTGCTTTTTAATTTATTTCTGAGCTCGCTATATATTCCCACTCTGACCTTTCTGTCCATAGCCTTCTAAACTG
This sequence comes from Carcharodon carcharias, assembly GCF_017639515.1. NCBI lineage: Eukaryota > Metazoa > Chordata > Chondrichthyes > Lamniformes > Lamnidae > Carcharodon > Carcharodon carcharias. The sequence goes on along the minus strand of NC_054469.1, from coordinate 88,053,693 downwards.
TTCCAATGAAGCTTGAAGGATAGCGCTTCATCTGTCATTAACACAGTTTATAGCCTTCCAGACTCAACATGGAGTTCAATGTTTTCAGATGATAACATCTTCCCCCAATTTTTTTGGCGACAGCAGCTGTTGGTGACAATTGATAGTCCCATCTACCATAGACTCAGCTTTTGTTCCTTTACTCATGTCATTCCCTACCCTTTTGTCAAATCTTTTCTATTGATCTCTCCCCCATTTCTTTCCCAATCCCGGTATTTACATAAAAATTGCTACATCTTTAATTTTTTCCAGTTCTGATGAAAACTCAATGGCTGAAAATTTGGGTGGAATTTAATGCCATTCCCTATGGTGAATTTGGTGGTGGGAGGCATTTAATCAGGAGGGAGTGTGATGAGTGCGTACCCCGCCGCCTTCCTGCCTCCACCCCAATTGAGTCTTTGACAGCCTTCCTGTCCCATTGCCAACTAAGACCCTTAAGTTGGCAATTAATTAGTATTCATCTAGCAGCCAGGTGGGGTTGGGAAGGGGGGCCTACTAAGAGCCAACCCCATACTCTTGATGCAGACACCACTGTGAGCCCATAAGCCCATAACTCCAACCTGAGCCTGAAATCCTGATCTGAGCCTGTATCCCGATCAGAGTCCGTAACCCTGACCTGTGTCTGTAACCCCAACCCAAGTTCATAACTATGGCCTGAGCCAGTAGTTAGTATTCTGACCTGAGCCTATACCGTGAATTGAGCCAGTAAGCTCTGACCCAAACCTGTAACCTGACATGAGCCTGTACCCTAGACTCAAACTGGTAACCCTGACCCAAACCAATTATCCTGGCCCAAACCAGGAACCATGTCCTGAGCTGATAACTCTGGCCTGAGCCTGTAACCCTGGTCTGGGCCTCATAACCCCAACCCAAGTCTGTAAAACCACCCCAAGCCTGTAATCTCTGTACCCAAACATGAAACTCTATCCTGCGTGACTCTGTACCCCAAAGTGTGTTTATCTTCAGGAAATAAGGGGAGAAATTTGAGAAGGGAAAATTAATGTTAATAACAACTATTGAGATATTCATTTTTTCTTCAGCCATGAAACTCTTTTGTAAGAACCTATGGCAAACCTGTAAAGAATCTCTGGCGAAGGGTGCATTTAGGATGTTAATTCATATCTTTTACATGAAGATTGGAGAATTTCAGATGTTTTGAGTTGTGAGTTCTGCTGTCAGTAAAATTACAAGTTATTGCCACAGAGTAAAGGATAATATGGTAATTTACTCACCACTGTTTGGCATCAGCATCACAGTTGCAGTAATACTTTGGATTGGTACAATTTCGCTCAATTCCACAAGCACATTTCTGTATCCCAGGACTGGAACCTCCCCAATAATAATGCTTCTCATTCCCTCTTCCTATCCACCAAGTATATGGATTGCCAGCTGCAAATATAACAAAACAGACACACTAAATAAATGTTGCTAATTAATTGTTGAAACCTTTATTGACTATCCTACCAGGAATATTTTGACTGAGCTAGTACCAGAAGAAATAATTGTTTTTGCAAAGCTAGTACCAAAATTTGACGCCATTGTTATTACATTACACTCTTAGGGAACCAAGCGTGTTGCATTCTACATGTCCTGTAACATAGAAATACACAAATGCAACATTGTATTTGGCTGAGTGCCAAAATTCAATTTTTAAGAGTCACACAGAAAACCTCCTTGGTTGGAGGTTTGCAAGGTAATAATTGATGAGCTTGGATGCTTTGGAAATCTCTCTCCCAAAAAGCTGTTGAGGCTAGGTCAACTGGAATTCTGAAATGGAGATTGCTAGATTTTTGATAGGCAAGGATATCAAGGGTTGCAGAAGAAAGGCGGTTGGATGGAGTTAAGATACAGATCTAACTGAATGATGGAACAAGAGGCTGAATGGCCTCCTCCTGTTCCTATACTTTCACAAACTCACAGGAGTGAAGCTTTAACTATGTACAGGAGCTGGAACAATTCAGAAGTTGTTGTTTAGCTGAAACATACCACCATTCAAAAATTACTTTATGAGTTTAGAAATTTCATGTTACAATAGGAAAGTCAGCTTATAGGTGAAGAAGTGCACAATTAAAATGAGCTTTTCTCAAAGCATGGACAGAGTCACGTTTGAGTTGATTTTCATTCACTAAAAAAACACTTATCCTCACCTCTATATGCAGATTTGGAAGTTTTGGAAGTAATAGGGAAATGAAGACCATCATGTCTTAGGAAGAGAAGGCATTACAGGACAGAGGATAACAAATGGTTGGGTATTTAAAAACAGAGGACACTTGGATATTTTAATGTGTGCAACTGAAAAATGATAAAGCATCCAAGCATTATTTTATAGTGCTACAAATTGAGAACCCAATAGTGATAGTGTGGATAAATATATTTGAAGAATCTAAAATGCATGTCTCAAAACACTTTAAGATATAAAGAAAGAATATATATTTATAAATATATTTCATCTTTGAGCCAACCCAAAGCAGTATATACCCAACAGATTTTTCTTTTTGATGTGCAGTCATATCATATAAAATTAAACCTGGCAATTAATTTGTACATCGCAAGATTCCATAAACAGAAATGAATGAAGGTCCACATCAGGTGTTTTATCTGCTATTAATTTAGGGAAGAATGTTGTTAAAGGGACACAAGAAGGATAGGTATGTTACAAAGAATTGTGACTATAAGCTTGCTTACATCCACCTGAGCTAGCAGATGTGGTCCCAGCTTAATTGCACATCTGGAAGACTGCAGCTCCAACAATGCAGCACTACCTCATACTGCACTGGAGTGTCAGCCTGGATTATAGACTTGTTGTAGGGTTTGTATCCGTAAACTTCTGATTTGGAGATGAGAGTGCTATTAACTGAGAAAGCCACAGAAAATAACGTTATCAGAACGGTACTGAGGCCCAGTCGGGAACTGTGGATGATTTGAAACTGAAGGTTGAAAACATCAGTAAGTGCTTCCATATAGCACTTTAGAGGATAAGATGCAAACATTCAATGTATCATATATAATCTTTAGTCATTCAGAACAGGTTCACACGCACATATACACTTGTTTCAAACGTGATAAGAATAAATACATTCAGGTTCAACATTATGTTATCAAGCTGATTGTTTTTATGTGCATGAAGTAATGAAGAGCATTATTGCTGGTAATACAGCGACCTGGTGCATTAAAGTAGGAACTCGCAAATATTTCTGAGTGATGTGTTTACATGCTATGCTAATGGGCAGAATTTTCCCCTGTTGTGGGGGAAGCTTAGGAGTGGGTGAGCAAAGACGTGCCTCCGATCAGCGCCCCCAATTGGGGCCGCACCGCCATTTTAGATGGGGGGGCCAATTAAGGCCGGCCCAGCGTGACGTCTGCAAAGAAATGCTATGTGCTCCCTGCGCAGACAGGGGGGGATTCCCTGAGCCGAGAGTGCGCTCTTTTGCGCATGTGCACAGAAGAGCACACTCATCTCCCTGAGGCTAAGTGCTGCCTCAGGGAGATCGGCTCCACAATAAAAAATCTGAAAAATAGAAAAAAAAAATTCCCTGACATGTCCCCTCATGTGACACTGTCACATGAGTTGGGACATGTCCATCACTTTTAAATACATTTTAATTACATTTTTTAAAACCTACATGAAACCTCATCCCGCCCGTGGATGAGGTTTCATGCTTTTTCTCATGCCCACCAACCTTAAGGTTGGATGGGCAGGTCCATTAATTTGTTTAATGACTTTGTCAATGGCCTCAATTAGCCATTGACAGGTTGGCAGGTACACAGCTGATTCTGCTGAGCCCTCACCTACCTAAAAATTGAAATGGGGGGTGGTGATGTCGGGAGTTCCACCCGACGTCATCCCGCGTCATTTTATGTGTTGGCGAGTGCGCCCCACCCCCCTCTCGCCGGCCGGGAAAACCTAGCCAATGTTTTGTTAGACTGATTTCTTTAAAACAATTTTCAAAAAATATGCTGGGAAACATATGGCTCCCCAATGACATCATGCAAAGTATGAGTTTGAAAGTGCCCTCTGCTGTTGTGTTGGTAGTTCCGAACAAAACATGTGATTCAGCTCTTAATATAGATATACAACTTTACAGCTTGTTGTTTCATTCAGAGATGAATTATGCATCACTGAACATTTTTTTGACTGACAATATTTGTTCTACTCAGTCTGAATTAATATGCAGGTCATATCTCTCACATAATGGTCCATCACAAAGAAAAGGGAGTAGAAGCAATTCAACTGGCGGGAGATAGGGCTGAGTGCCAGTATTGTAATGTAGTTACAATCTGAACAAGCACTTTAAGAACTGTTTTAAGTTGCCAATAGTATGCTCATAAGTAATGGGCCTCATTACTTTGAGGCTTAAGTTCTATTGATGGCAGCTACATCTATGTTATTGGCCTTGGCCAGAGAGGGTAGCATTCATCCCTGAACTGCATGATATTACACTGATTATCTCAAACCAGCTGCACATTGAGAATGTGAAATGCCTTACTCTTCATAAAGGCCACATCAAGAATGATAGAAGTCCTGCTGGCCAAATGATACAATGACTTATATTCAGTAAAATCCAACAAAGCAATGGAATTGTGCTACCTAAACTGCCACTAAGTTTCACTAGAAAACCTATTGATTAATTTGAAATCTTGTAGGGATTCAGTGCCTATTTTAGGTATGGATATGAAATTGGCTAAAAAATAGAAATCAGTAGGTATTTGGTGTAGGAGATTAATAGGAGATTAATAGGGAAGTACTGAGTGGGATGCCTCAGGAATTGGCGTTTGGATCACTAGTGCTTCTAATTTACACAAATGACTCAGGGCAAAATCATCCCAGATTTGCACTAAGTGTTATAGTGGGCGGAGAAAAGGACATTTTACCCACCGGCTGCAAAGGCAGCTTTTTGCACTGTACTGTCCCCTTTCCAGCGCATCCAATTTCATTAATAATGCATTCCTGAGAAACACAGTGGGTCGCTGGTGGGCGGCCTCTGATTCATCTGCTCCGTGGTCACCTCAGGCCTTCAAATTGTAACTACATTACAATACTGCCATATTTAAAGGGTGCCCCTATACAGAGCTAGCATTCTTCAAGGGATAGGAAGCTGCTGGAAACTGATGGTTTCCAAAGGGAGGAAACATGCTGCCCCCAAACTTAGCGACATCTCCCTCAGGCGCCTACTGGATGTAGTGGAGGCCCAACGCGAAGTCCTCTACCCCTGCTCTGTGTGAAGACCAGCAAGCAAGGTCACCAATCCAGCATGGGAGGCGGTGGCAGCGGTGGTCAGTGCCAACACCCTGCAAAAGAGGACAGCCATCTAGTGCAGGAAGAGGATGAATTCTCTCATCCGTTCTGCCAGTGTAAGTCACTTTTTTCATAACTCTCAATTCAAACACTCACAAGCCCATCACACATCCACAGGGATCTCACACCTCAATGGACAACACCACTAACTCTCACACACACCCTCACATTCCCATCAGGCTCATATCCACTCAAGCTCATGTCCTCATCCTGTCCATGGCTCCGCTCACCACACAAACATTCCACGCAGTGCCATGTGTCCTGCTCACACTCCATCTGTTTTCATGCAGGAGAGGCTGGCGCACAGCAGCAGGGAGAAGTCCCAGACCACGGGGGTGGAATGGCCCACATTAGGCCCCTCACTCACTTTGAGGAGTGTGGCATTGCACTGACTGTTGAGGATGTGAACCCTGCCTGCGGCGACGGTGAGGTCGGCAGCGAACACCCACCTGAGGGTCCTGCACCATATCATCCCTCCCTCAATACAACTGTGAGTGTTCTCTCTGCTGCTTTTGACTCTGCTGCCATGTACTATTATCTCTACTTTGGTTCACAGGGAGCTCTGCCAAATGACCAACACCCTAGCCAGCCAGTCCCTCCTCAGCACCATCCACGTTCCCACCTCCAGCCAAGAGGACACCTCCTCCATTGAAGAATTGGAAATAAGCAGCCTGGATGACCCATCACAGCGCTTACCCACACCCTCCACCTGTGCAGACACACACACCTCAGTGGGACTTAGATCTAGAGCAGACTCAGGTTCACAATCTGGTGGTCACCATGTGGACAAGTGTCCGCAGCAGGAGGGGGCAGGTTCAGCCGTGCTCCCCGGCACTCAGAGGACTGCCAGGGAAGAGGCATCTATGAGATCTGTGTCACATGACGAGCCTCTGGACTTGGCCTTCCAACACATTTTGGAGAATCAGCAGAAGGCGGGGGAACATCAGGCAGAGCTGTTAGAAGCCCTCAACAGAGTGGCACGCAAGTCACAGGAGTGCGTCTGCCTGCTCTCTGATGAAGTGGTCCCCACATGTGCACACACTGAGGCTTCCATGGGAAGGATAGTGGACACCATGGGGACCCTGGTCCAGCAGAAAGCAAAGATAAGTGCACACCTGCACTCCATCATGGTAGCCATGGGTGAATTCCTGCAGTGGCAATGTGAGAGGGAAACGGGGCACCTCGACATCTCTCTAGTGCTCCTTCACTTCAATAAGTTGGACCAGGGCCCTCGGGCACCCGAAAGGTGGAGGAGCGGCAGCTGGACACCACTGGGTCATCCACTTAGGAATCTCCAGGGTACAACCCCCAACAACCCCCAAAGTTCTGGTCCATTGACTTGCTTGCTTAAAGAAAATCCAGCAATTTTCTAGAAAGCTACAAACTTGTTTCAATCTTCTTTGGGGTTGACAAAAACTGACCAAGTCCTTATTTTTCCATGAAGAATGCAAATAACTATAAAATTGACATTTCAATGCAAATGTCTTATCTGACCCTGAGCTGAGCTTCAAACCCTGCATCCTATCCATCCAGCACATTTACTTTTACCTTTATAAATTTGATTGTCTCGGCTCTTCCTCACCCCACTTCCACTGAAATCTTTATTCACCCCTTTGTAATTTGAACTCAACTTCACTAGCTTTCCCCAATTCACCTCCGCAACCTCCTCCAACTCAATGCTCTCTACCTTTGCTTTGCTGTCTCTTGCCTTCTGTGTATCCCTCTATCCACTGCATCAACTATATCAGAGCCTTCAGCCTGAAACTCTCTCCCTGAACGTGCCTCTCTTGCTACCTCTCTTCTCAACTTTAAAAGCCTGCAACTTATCACAATCTACCTGGCATAGAATTTAAAGACAGAAAATTGGTTCTTCTTCATTCCTTCATAATTTCCTCCTCATTATCATAAAAACCCATTTAATGCCATCATGTTTTCTATACTTTAAAGCAATTTAGTGATTCACACTGAACTGCATTTCATTAGGTAAATACACATTAAGCTTTTAACGTGTAACCTCACTATGATTTTCCTCATCAATATGTGATAAAAATATTCCAATAATCCTTTCTAGTCTGTTTTGCAACATTTCCACAGCAATACTTATCATTAATTTTGACACATGACAATACCTATACTTCTGCACTTGTACTATTTTCCTAAAAGCCTGATGAAAACTATAGTCAACTCATTTTAACTTTGGAATTCATGGCCATAGAGCACGTTTACATAGCAAAGCACCAACATGCTTCATAAAAGGGGAGAGCCAGCAATTCGGACACTGAATTCAAATTACAAAAAAATTCAGACAGTGATTAAAGTTTCACAGGTAAAACTTTCACAGGTAATGATAACACCTCATGATGTGTTTGGCCCCGATTACTGAGCTGCTGACAGACTATAGAGAGCTACTGAGAGGCTTGAAAGTGGGCAGTCTCTATGTAGGGAGTCTCTATGTTGGCCCCACTACCTCCTATTTCTGTTTAGGGCAGAAAGAGTGTCTTCCCCAGAAGGCCATACATACACATAAAAGATCAGCCAAGGCCTGCTGTATATGGTTGATTGCACATTCAGTGAAAGTCTGCTGATGATATGGCAGAAGTATGTCTGAAAGATTTTCGGAGCCAAGATCTTGTGTACGGCCTTATGTATGGGCAGTTGCTTCTATATCACCAGACCTGCACTCAGAAATTTCCTCCAATGTGAACAGAGTGAATTCACAGCCTTTTTCAGTCATCCTACATTGCTGCAGCCCCCCACATAAATGAAATATAACGGGTCTAATAAATAAGCTATGGTTAGGGCAAGTGATTTGTCACAGATCGCTTTTCCACCTTGGAGAGAATTGCAGTGTTTCTAAAATGTATTGTCGTGTAAGAGCAAATCGGCAACTGGTTTTATACTTCCATTGAGAAAGAAAATTGGGTCAGGTGTAAAACAGGCTGCTGATTTGTCATCATCCATTTTTTGCTAGATTACAAAAGTTAAAATTACTCCCAATGAATGAGTGCATCTCTGGCACACTCAACTCATAATAGAATTACATCTGGTGCACTGCGTCAGCAGCAGACTGGGTAGACCAAATGGGAATGGTGAGGAAGGTTGGCGTGAGGAACACAAAATTAAAATGACACTGACATAAGTCTGTGGGATGTTGCAACTGCCCCTTCAAATTTTGGCATTTTCTTTGCTACAGAAAATTACTTGCATGAGCCCTTCTATTAAGGATGTTCAACACAACTATGGAGTAAGAAAAATACAAGGAAAAGCCATGCACAAATATTGATTCATTGAATTTCAACCTGTGAATGACAGCTTCATTTCCCCATTGGAAGGGTCCAATCTGTAATCTTAAGATCACATGCCAATGTTGTATGAACAATCATTTTCTTGTCAGAATTTAAAGCTATTGCTGCATTTACGAAATGTGTGTCACCAGCTCTCCAGCTCACAAGAACTGTCTCTGTTGGGAATTAAATAATAAAATCTATCAGCCTCCTTTCAAATCTTTGAGCCTCTTACTGTAGGAGAAAATGTGGATCCAAAAGTGATGAAAGGCGGCAATAAAAAATTTCTCTCACTTTCAAATGAAAAGGAACAGCAATGTTTGACTATCTCATCTCTAAAACATTCAATTCATGCATATTTGCAACTGAAGTTTAGTGTCATCAACAATACCGTTTTTTCTTTATTCTTTTGTGGGATGTGGCTGTCATTGGCAAGACCAACATTTGCTGCACATCCCTAATTGCCCTTGTACTGAGTGGCTTGCTCAGCCATTTCAGAGGACAGTTATGCGTCAGCCACATTACTGTGGGTCTGGAGTCACATGCAGGCCAGACCAGGTAAGGATCACAAATTTCCTTCCCTAAAAGACACTAGTGAACCAGATGGGTTTTTACAACAATCAATGATAGTTTCATGGTCACTACTACTGAGACTAGCTTTCAATTCCAGTCTTATAAATTGAATTTAAATTCCACTGGCTACCATAGTGGGATTTGAACCCATGTCCCAAGACCATTAGCTTAGACCACTGGATTATTAGGCCAGTGACATTACCACTACGCCAGCATCTCCCACTTAAGTTTGCTATGGAATATCAAGCTGCAATTATTAATAATACATTCAGATTATATATAATATAAAGCTATTACCATGCTCCCCACATGGGAATGAGATATGATACATTGTCAGTCTTTTCATTATACTGTGCAGGCACCATATTGAAACCCATATTTCATTTGTTAAGCCAGCTTTGTAAAATGGCTGCCTGCTGTTTTGACACACCTCAAAGCCTTGCTGCTCAGAGGAAAGAAGCCATTTCCCACTTTGTTGCCTATGGTTTTACTGTGTTTATCCATTTTAAAGGAAAGCTTTTTTTTGAAAAAAATATTTATACAGTAATTTGCTTAATGACACCTTGCAGCATATGGATTTATCTTGTCAATTCAGTTCCAGTCACATCTCCAACTCATTTCTGATGAACTGCTTCACACGTAACCTACTCCTTTGGTAGTTATTAGCTGTACTAATGAAATAAAAATGACGGGATTGTTAAATAAAATAGCCTGCTGCTTGTAATTCCATTTAGTATCCTCTAAATATTTTAATGTTATAAAATAGAAACTGGCTTCTTTATAAGGGCATCAATTGCCCACTGTCAAAGTACCATTAAATTCCATACGTTAAAGCCTAGGATTCACTGCCTATATTAAATCCTCTGAGATATACCTTTACTGTTATGACGCACTGATGTTGAGTGTTAAGAACATAAGAATATATGAAATTGAAACATGAGTAGGCCACAAGGCCCCTCAAGTCTGCTCCTTTATTCAATGCGATCATGGCTGATTCGATCTTAGAGATCATAGGAAAATTTATGACACAGGGGTCCATTTGGTCCATCATGACTGTGTTCTTGGCCTCAAGTCCACTTCCCTGCATGTTCCCTATTACCTTTGTCTCCCCTGTAGTTCAAGAATCTATCCATCAGATTCAATAATTCAGCCTCTGCTGCTCCCTGGAGTAGAAAATGCTAAGGATTCTTTGAGAGAAGAAATTCCTCCTTATTTCCATCTTAAATAGGCAAATCCTTATTCTGAAACTATTCCCTGTGATTCTACATTTCCCCACAAGGGGAAACATCGTTTCAGCTGTCAAGGCCCCTCAGAATCTTTTGGGGTGGATTTTAAACGGGGGGAGATGACCCGCCCTGACCTAAAAATCAGTCTCCACCTTGCCGACCAGGAATCCAGCTGCTCTGAAGCAACATAACGGTGGGGGTGGCCTGAATTGTGGGACTTGCCCCCATCAGGGAGTAAGTCCCACCCTTGAGAGCTGCCAGTCAATATGATTGGCTGGCAAATCTATACGCCCAACAGCACCAGAGGAGAGTACTGGCCACTGCTGGGACTACAAGCAGTCCCTCAGAAGAAGATGATGGGCGGAACTTTCACTGACGTGCACTAAGTGCGGTGATGGACGTGAAAAAAGAAATATATCCCCCCGGCTGCAAGGGCTGATCTTTGCACTGTATTGTCTGCTTCCTGCCTTATTAATTATGCAGCCACAGGAAACATGCCGTTTCACTGGTGGGGAGCCTCTGAATCGCCTGCCATGTCGTTACCTCACCATCTAATCATTCCAGCTGCCATATCTAAACTGCAGTCATGTGCACAGTTCTCAATGCTTGCGGGTCAGGGGTGCTCCAGTAAAGACATGGACCTGAAAGCCAAGAAGAGTTCAGTGGCCTATGCCTGGAATGCCTTTGGGAGACCCACCGTGAGGTCTTCTATCCCCACTCTGGCTGCAGGAGGTCCAGATATCTCACTACTCTGTCTTGGGAGGAAGTGGCAGTGGTGGTCAGTGCCAACACTGCATAGAAGAGGCTGGCCATCCAGTGCAGAAAGAGGTTGAATGATCTCATCCGTGCTGCCAGGGTAAGGCAACCATCTCATCACTCTAAACTCACATACTCAGTAAAGTAATGGATAAGGTTGTCAAGGGTGCTATCAAGAGCCACTTTCTTAGCAATAGCCTGCTTACTGACTCACAGTTGAGGCTCCACCAGGGCCACTCATCTCCTGACCTCATTATAGCCTTGGTTTAAACATGGGCAAAAGAGCTGAACTCCAGAGATGAGGTGAGAGTGACTGCCCTTGACATCAAGACAGCATTTGATCAAGTGTGGTGTCTGGGAGCACTAGCAAAACTGGGGTCAATGGAATTCAGGGAGAAAACTCTCACTGGTTGGAGTCATATCTATCAGAAAGGAAGATGGTTGGAGGTCAATTATTGCAGTTCCAGATCATCACTGCAGGAGTTCCTCAGGGTAGTCTCCTAGGCCCAACAATCTTCAGCTGCTTCATCAATGACCTTCCTTCCATCATAAGGCCAGAAGTGATTTTCGCTGATGATTGCACAATGTTCAGCACCATTCATGACTCCATGTCCATGTCCATGTCCAAATGCTGCAAGACCTGGACAATATCCAGACTTGGGCTGACAAGTTGCAAGTAACATTTGTGCCACACAAGTGCCAGGTAATGACCATCTTCAGCAAGAGAGAATCTAACCATCATCCCTTGACATTCAATGGCATAATCATCACTGAATCCCTGACTATTGACCAGAAACTGAACTGAACTAGCCATATAAATACTCTGGCTACAAGAGCAGGTCAGAGGGCAGGTATCCAGTGGCAAGTAACTCACCTTCTGACTCCCCAAAGCCTGTCCACCATCTACAATGCACAAGTCAGGAGTGTGGTGGCTGAGTGCAGCTCCAACAACACTCAAGAAGCTTGAAACCATCCAGCACGAAGCAGCCTGCTTGATTGGCACCACATCCACAAACATTCACACCCTCCACCACCAACACACAGTGGCACAATTGTGTACCATCTACAAGATGCACTTCAGGAACTCATGAAACCTCCTTAGACAGCACCTTCCAAACCCATGACCACTACCACCTAGAAGGACAGGGGCAGCAGATGCATGGGAACACCACCACCTGGAAGTTCCCCTCCAAGCCACTCAGCACTCTGACTTGGAAATATATCACTGTCCCTTGACTCGCTGGGTCAAAATCCTGGAACTCTCTCCCTAACAGCACTGTGGGTGTTCCTACACCACATGGACTGTAGCAGTTCAAGAAGGCAGCCCACCACCACCTTCTCAAGGGCAATTGGAGGTTGGGCAATAAATGCTGGCCTAACCAGCGACGTACACATCCCGTGAATGAATAAAAAAAACCTTGCAAGGCCATTGCACATTCACTGGCATCTCACTCACTGCCAGCTCAAGGGAAATCACCACTCACACCCTCACACTCACCCTCACATCTCTATCTGGCCTCATCTCCTCTGAAGATTGCCTCCTCAGCCCTCACCATTTTGTGGCCACTTGCACAGATCAACATCTGACCCAAAAAAAGGTTGGGATACCCCCTTCCCCAAGCCAGCCCTAGCTCTGCAGCCATTAGAAAGCCACCCCCACCTTACCACTGATCTGATAGGTAGCGACCTGCCCATGGGCCTCTCTAAAAGTGATGTGGTGCTGCCTGCGCAGTCTGGTGCAGATGACTGCAAGTGTTGCCGAAGCAAGGTAGGCAAAAACACCTCAAAGTCCTGAATGAAGGGCAGGTCACCTGGTGCACATCGCTATGTACTATATGTTGAAGTTAGGTTCCCGACCTGTGGTAGCAGGAAACGCGGCCCGCCATTGGCGGGTGGAGCGGATGATCGCAAACTGGTTTTACGACAATGTGAAACTGATTTTTGCGATCTCCCGATATTTTCCATTCCCACCAACTATAAAGCCTACGACAAATGGGAGTGGAAAATCATGGCCGATGTCTTCCGGACTTGAGGGAAATCAGGGCTGTTAGGCAGGCCTGGCTGGGAAACCTCAGCAGGGACGAGGGTTAGACAGTACGGGGTGGGGGTGGGTGGAAGGGCTAGAGTGGGGGTACAATGTTTGGGGGGCAGTTGCCCCCGATGAGGACAGGGAACCCCTCAAAGGAGGAGCACCCACTTTCTGCCCAACAGCAGCCTGTGCAGTCAAAGCTTCTGGGCTGTTCCCCTTGTCCTCGACTCGCAGGCTGAAAAATTGCGGTGGAAGCAGACTGAGGCCCTTAAGTGGCAGTTAATTGGAAAAAATCTGGCAGATGGAGCATAATGTGAAAAAATGTGAAGGTGTTCCATTTGGCAGGAAGAGAAAAAAAGCACATTATTACTTAAACAAAGAAGGACTGTAGAATTTCGAAGTGCAGAGGGATCTAGGTGTTCTAGTGCATGAATCACAAAAAGTTAGTATGCAGGTACAGCAAGTAATTAAGAAGGCAAATGGAATGCCATCCTTTTCTACGAGAGAAATTGAACATAAAAGTAAGGATGTTACGCCTCAGTCATACAGGGCATTGGTGAGACCACATTTCAGATACTGTGTGCAGTTTTGGTCTCCTTATTTAAAGAAGGAAGTAAATACGTTGGAGGCGGTTCTGAGGAGGTTTACTTGATTGATACCTGGAATGAACAGGTTGTCTTATGAGAATAGGATGGACAGCCTGGGCCATGTTCTCACTGGAGTTTAGAAGAGTGAGTGGAGACTTGGTTGAAATATATAAGATCCTGAACGGTCTTGACAAGGTTGACATGGAAAGAATGTTTCCTCTTGTAGGTAATTCCTGAACTAGGGGGCACTGTTTTAAAATTAGAATTTGCACTTTTGGAAAGAGATGAGGAGGTATTTTTTTCTCTCAGAGGGTTGTGCAACTTTGGAACTCTCTGTCTGAGGAGGTGGCAGTGGTGGGGTCTTCGAATATATTTACGGCAGAGCTAGGTTGATTCCCTTGACTAATAAGAATCTAATATTATTATGGTAGATGGGAATGTGGAATTCAACACACAAACAAATCAGCCATGATCTTATTGAATTTAAGAGCAGGCTTGAGGGGCCGAATGGTCTACTTCAGCTCCTATTTTATATGTTTGAATGTCCAATGGGCCCATGGGCATGTGGGTTACCTGATGCCTTACCCATAGCCCCATAAAATGGGGACAAGTGGAAAAAACAAAAAGGAGGGGGAAGAAACAGAAAGGGGGTGGGGATGGAGGAGGGAGTTTAAGATCTAAAATTGTTGAACTCAATATTCAGTCCGGAAGGCTTTAAAGTGCCTAGTCGGAAGATGAACAGCACCTCATCTTCTGACTAGGCACTTTACAGCCTTCCGGACTGAATATTAAGTTCAACAATTTTAGATCTTAAACTCCATCCTCCATCCCCACCCCCTTTCCATTCCTTCCCCGTCCTTTTTGTTTTATCCAATAATTTATATAGATTTTTCTTTTCCCACCTATCTCCATTATTTTTAATGTATTCCTCCGATCATTTATCTATACCATTTATGCCCTTTTAGCCTTATTTCACCCCACCCCCACTAGAGCTATCTGTACCTTGCTTGTCCTGCTATCCATTCTTAATTAGCACATTCTTTTAGATAATATCACCACCTTCAACACCTCTTTGTTCTTTTGTCTATGACATCTTTTGGTTATCTCCTCCTATCACTGCTTGCTTGTCCCAACAACCACCCCCTCCCCTTCGCTCTCCCCCCCACCCTTAAACCAGCTTATATTTCACCCATCTCTATTTTTACTTAGTTCTGTTGAAGGGTCATGAGGACTCGAAACATCAACTGTACTCTTCTCCGCCGATGCTGCCAGACCTGCTGAGTTTTTCCAGGGATTTTTATTGAAAATTGTCCAGGTATGTCCTGTACACAAAAAGCAGCACAAATCCAACCAGGCAAATTACTCTGAAGAAGGGTCATACGGACTCGAAATATTAACTCTGTTGCTCTCTACACAGATGCTGCAGGACCTGCTGAGTTTTTCCAGCATTTTCTGTTTTTATTTCAGGCCAATTACAGCCTCATTTGTCTACTGTCGACCATCAGTAAAGTGATCAACAATGCTATCAAGCGGCACTTGCTTAGCAATAACCTGCTCACTGATACTCAGTTTGGGTTCCGCCAGGGCCACTCAGCTCCTGACCTCATTACAGCCTTGGCTCAAACATAGACAAAAGAGCTGAACTCAAGAGGTGAGGTTAGAATGACTGCCCGTGACATCAAGGCAGCATTTGACCAAGTGTGGCATCAGGGAATCCTGGCAAAACTGGAATCAGTGGGGATCAGAGGGAAAGTTCTCCACTCGTTGAGTCATACCTGGTGCAAAGGAAGATGGTTGTAATTGTTGGAGGTAAAACATAGCAGTTCCAGGATATCACTGCAGGAGTTCCTCAGGTTGGAATCCTAGGCCCAACCATCTTCAGCTGCTTTGTCAATGACCTCCCTTCCATAAGGGATATTCACTGATGATTACATAACGTTCAGCACCATTTGCGACTCTTTAGATACGGAAGCAGTCCATGTCCAAATGCTTGCAAGACCTGGACAACATCCAGGCTTGGGTTGACAAGTGACAAATAACATTCGCACCACACAAGTGCCAGGCAATAGCCATCTCCAAGAAGAGAGAATCTAGTCATCAACCCTTGACATCCAATGTGTTATGAAACTACCATATTTTTCATAATATTATTGTGGAGTATTGTAAAGTAGGCTTATGTTTGTGTGTGTGTGTGTGTGTGTGTGTGTGTGTATGTGTGTGTGCATGTGTGTGCATGTGGATGGTTCTGTCTGTGTGTGTGTGTGTGTGTGTGTGTGTGTGTGTGTGTGGATGGTATGTCTGTGTGGCTGATTTAATTGAATAAGAGTCAGATAGGCTGCAAGGTTGAAATTATCAAAAGAGTTAGGTGTAAAATGGGTATTTGAAATGCTAATGAGTAAGTTCGTCAGTAGATAGGGTGTGAATGAAATTTGTACTTTAAGATTAGTGGGGAGGTGTTTGGTTTTCAAAGAAACATGATAATTTTTTAAAACTGCCAGGATAAATAGGGCATGGTTATTACATTTATTTTTCCCAAAAGGAAGAGGCCATATTGACAACATGAAAGGTTTTTATATTATGAGAAAAGTAAATTTCAGAGACATATGGAAACAATGGGATACAAATGAAAGAGGAAGGGATATATTTAAAGAAGGATGGAAAGTTGTATCAAGGATGACCATGTAAATCTAAAAGATAAACCCTGTGAAACAGACTTGGGGAAATAGCCTCTGGGAAGAATTTTTTCACCCAAAGGGTAGTGGGAATCTGAAACTCACTGCCTGAAAGGGTGGTAGAGACAGAAGCCCTCAAAACATTTAAGAAGTATCTGGATGTGCACTTGCGATGCCATGGGCCTAGTGCTGGAAAATGGGATTAGAATAGTTAGGTTTGACCGGCGCAGACTCGATGGGCTGAATGGCCTTTTTCTGTGCTGTAGATCTCAATGACTCTATGATGCTAGCCACTTTGCTGTTCCACTAACCAAAGTTGTGTTAAAAAGCCTTTGGAAATCCACTGTTGAATGGGTGCTGTGGTAACCTTGCTGGATTGCCTGTCTACATTTAAAATCTACTTTGGACTGCTGCCTTAAAGGGGGTGTGTAATTGGGAGTCAGGTTAATTAGGAATTTTGGGATTTTTTATAATATTAAGTAATGGTGTAATGGTAATCTTGTGTACGCGTTTTAATTTTTTCTTTTGCTAATAAATGTCTTAATTTAATTTTTAAGATTGCTAAAGATGTTAGTGGGCTCATTAGTTCTGAATTCAATGAACAAACCTTCTCATAATAAATACAAATTGCAAAACCATTGTGATAGCATGGCCAAGTTTCCCTTATGGATTTGGTCAACCTGGCAAATACCACCTGCCGTTTCATAACAAATGGCATTACCATCACTCAATTCCCCAACTATTAACATCCTGGGGGTTACCATTGACCAGAAACTGAACTTAACTCGCCATATAAATACCATGGCTACAAGAGCAGGTCAGAGGCTAGGAATCCTGCAGTGAGTAACTCACCTTCTGACTCCTCAAAGCCTGTCCACCATCTACAAGACACAAGTCAGGAGTGTGGTGGAATACTCTTCACTTGCCTAGATGAGTGCAGCTCCAATGACACTGAAGAAGCACGACACCATCCAGGACAAAGCAGCCTGCTTGATTGGCACTCCATCCATAAACATTCACACCCTCCAAAACCGACATACCTTGGCAGCAGTGTATACCATCTACAATGTACACTACAGGACCTCACCAAGTGTCCTTAGACAGCACCTTCCAAACCCATGACTACTACTATCTAGAAGGACAAGGGCAGCAGATGCATGGGAACACCACCGCCTGGCAGTTCCCCTCCAAGCCACTAACCATACTGACTTGGAAATATATCACCGTTCCTTCAATGTTGCTGTGTAAAAATCCTGGAGCTCTCTTCCTAACAGCACTGTGGGTGTATCTACACCACATGGACTGCAGCAGTTCAAGAATGCAGCTCACCACTGCCTGCTAAAGGTAATTAGATGTTTGACAATAAATTTTGGTCAAGCCAGCCAAGCCCACATCCCATGAACAAATAAAAAAAAATTACCATGAACGCCATGAACTCTTATCTTGTGCAGTACATTTTATGATGCATCTTATTGGATGCCTTTTAGGAATCCAAATATATTACATGTACTGGTTCCCTCTTAGCACCTTGCTTATTACATCCTGGAAGAACTCTAATAAATTTTTCAAGCAAAATGTTCTTTTCATAAGACCATGTCGACTCTGCTTGATTGTCTTATGATATTCTAAATGCTTTGTTGCTACTTGCTTAATAATGAGTTCCAGTATATTTTCCATTAACAGATATTAGACTAACTGATCTATACGTTTCCTGCTTTTTTGTCTCCCCTCCTTTCATGAGTAATTATATGTTTCATTTTCCAATCCCCTGGGACCTTGCCAAAATCTAGGGACTTTTAGAAGATGATAACCAATGCATCCACTCTATCTGCAGCACATTCTTTTAAGACCTTAGGAAGAAAGCCATCAATTCCAGGGTACGTCTCAGCCTTTAGTCCCATAAATTTACCTAGCACTTTTTCCGTAATGTTAATGATTGTTTTAAGTTCCTCCCTCCCTTTTCCCTCTTAATTTTCTACTATCCTTGGGATACTTATTTGTGTTTTCTACAATGAAGACAGATACAGAATACTTGTTCAAATTCTCTGCCATTATTCATTCCCCAATCTCATCCTCTATTTGACCAACACTTATTTTAGCTACTCTCTTCCCTTTGATATACTTGTTGAAGTTCCTACTGTCTGTTTTTTTTGCTTGTTTCCTCTTATAAAATGTTTTTCCTCCTCTTTATTATTGATTCATTGAATCAAAATTGATATAGCATTTTAAAAAAACTTTTACTAATGGAGAACATCATGTTGAAAACTTCAGAAATAACTTCTGTATTCCATAGAACGTCTTCAGACCCCAATCTGTGATGTGGGCTTTACTGGTGAAGCCAGCAATTCTTGCCCATCCCTAATTACCTATGCAAAGGTGGTCTTTTTGAACCACAACAGCCTGTAAGAATGGTTTTCTAGGCCATTTCAGGGGACAGCTAAGAGCCAATCCTATTGCTGTGGGGCTGAAATAATATACAGTTCGGACCAGGTGAGGATGGCAGGTTTTTTCTCCTGAAGGTATTAGTGAACCAGATGGGTTTTTAGGGCAATCTTGTAGTTCCATGGCCACCATTACTGATACTAGGTTTTTATTACAGAGGTATTGATTAACATTGTGGCTGCATTTGATGATACCGCATATCCTGGCCAGAATGGAAATGATTGAGTAATTACCTTGTCAACCATGTTTGGAGACTGTATAGCTGTCCGTAACTGGGATTGATTTTATGCACGTAATTTATACGGAACTATCCTCCACTGACTGTATTTTTCTACCAAAATTATCAATTTATATTTTGTAACGATCATCACTCATTGCATTTTCCTGGAGAAATTATCAGGTTGTATTATGTTATTACCTGCAATTCACTGCAACATGCTGAAAAATAATCTTTCTGTACTTGGGATACTCTGTTTGCCATAGTTTTGGTCATGATTTCAGAGAAATCACAAATCCTACCCAACCTTCAACTCACTGGCTGACACAATATTCACCCTGATGCCTAATCTTGGAGTGCTTAATACTGACACTAATAAAAGAACTGAGAAAATATTCACATCCCAGCACTTATTATTCTTAACCTAAACAAGCATAAATTTCAACCTCTATTACCAAAAAAGAGTGCTATAAATTTACCTACACTCAAGCATTCCAAAAATATATTGTAAGATAATTCTAATATTCAATAGTGAACTCAAATGTATGCAGAAGGTGACTGTTTTCAGCTGGTTCTTTATTGGTGAGATCAAATTATTACTGGGTTTAAGAATGCAATAAATTAATGACAAAGTACAGTAAATCCAGTTGAAACTTAACTTGAATTTCTGTTTGTGGTTTATTTTTGACTGGGTGCTAATATAATAGAGATGAAATATGGTGCATCACTCATTTATTATTCAGACGACAGCATAATTTACAAGCAACAACTTTACGTAAATAAGGGAGCCCTGAAAAGAGCTTCTTTCACCCAACTGGAGGTCATTCACATACAAATTAATGGGACAAAATTGAACCATTTGCCCAGTACTTGAAATATAAAATTCAGCATATCACAATAACCCTATAGTAGGGTCTGTAGCCTCATTTGCATCAGTATTGTTGTCAATTGCAGTCCAACTTTGATGACAGTGCTATAATGCAAATGAGGAAATGAGGAAATAACTTAAAGAGCCTCTAATGGCATAGCACTAACGATGGGAATTATAAATGCCGTTTCCAGCAGCAATGACAGGCATTTTTTGGAGGTCACGAGCTAACTGAAGACTTTTGTTTCCTCAGTAGTCGAAATTTGCTTCTTTCATTTCTGCCTTTTATCCACTGGCATGTACATATACAGCTGTTTGTGTGTAATGCTTGTAGCACAGACTTGTCCTGCACTGTGTTTGCCACAATTCTCCAATACAATGTAAAGTGGATATGGGCCATGAATCTACAATTTATTGTACATTGCCGAATCACAGGCACATTGGGTTGGATTTAATGTGCATCCACTGGGTGTGTTTTCGTTGGAGGGTGGACATGTAAAATAGCTAGCCCACGACCTTCCTGCCCACCCCCGAGCTATCCTCTATAATACGCTTGGTGGATGGGTGCTGAAATCAGCAGTCCAGTAACCATATGTAAATAAATAATTAAAGGTCAATTAGGCTTGTTAGCAAGCCTACTGAATTGGATAATACTCTGCCCATGCCATAATACAATTGTTGTGGACAGGTGGGCAGAGGTAGGCAGGCTGTTTTTTATGGCTTACATGAAAAATGGCAGAAGGGGGGCAGGGGAGGTGCCCTACACCTATTGAGGGGCACCCCGCTAAGTTGCCACATTCCCTTCTTTCCATAGAAGCCATAGAAAAGTTACAGCACAGAAGGGAGCCATTTGGCCCATCTTGTCCATGCCAGCCCGAGGACACCCAGGTGCCCTTTCTAATCCCACCTTCCTGCACCCGGTCCATAGCCCTGCAGCTTACAGCACTTATGGTGCAGATCCAGGCACTTTTTAAAAGAGTTTAGAGTTTCCGTGCCACCTGCCCTCCAAAACCTGGCCCCCCCATTCCTCATCCCCTCCCTCCATGGGCTCTAGGATCCATCCCTGCCCTGAAGCCCCAGGATTTACCTTTCTGGGGTAGCCTTGTCAGCTTCCTTCCTGCAGTGCCAGCAGCAGACATAATTGAGCTTTGGTGTTACTGGATTGCTGGAACTGCCAGCCAGTCAGATTGGCTGGCAGATCCTGAGAGCAGGACTTCCTCCAAATGAGGAGCAGAAGTCCCACTCTTAACCACTTTAGTCTGCCTCCAGCATGCTATGGCTCTGGATCAAGCTTGTTCCAGGCGTGTTGGTTTTCAGCCAACTTCCTTGAAATTACTAAACGTTTCTGAAAGAATTTCTGTTGGTTCTCCAACAACATTGTAAAACTGTGGGAATTCCTTTCTGCATTGTGGAACAACCAATGAGCAGATGGCATCGACAAATCCTCAAAAATGAGCTGCATTAGAAAACCAGCCAAGTACCTGATATAGCATTGGGAAATTGAAATAGCACAATGGCTGAGCTCTTCTGGTTAGTTGGCAGTGGAGAGTCTTCTGAAGATAGCATTGCTCATTGTGTTCTGGAGCAGTAGCTCCAGAACACAATGTTTTGGTACAGTAAGCTTAATTTAGGTAACAACTCAGGCATTATGTCAATCAATGAAAACTGAGGTAGAATTAGTAAACAGACATATCCTATATTTCTCCATGTGCTCTTCTGGCAGGTCCAGAAACCAATGAAAATAGTGATTTGATAATTGCATGAGCCTCTTTTTATTTGCACCTTACTGGATAGTAGGCATAATACCTCTATTCAAGAAGGGAGAGGATGGAATGGGTAACTTTAGTTTAAGACATCTACATGCCCTGTGTTTCTGCTAGAATTTATGGTGTACTTGTAAAAGTGTCAGAATTCTGGTGTATCTGAACCTCATCCCAAGCCTGAGTCTCCCCTGCGAGAAGTCCATGCTTTGGCGACTAAAGACTACAGAGCAACAACTGTGTATTTGGATATTCAATTAATTAATTAATTAGTTAAGCTCAGGCATACTAGAGGAAAGCAAGCAACATAGAAAGGAGGTTGGTTGATAGATAGGCATGAATGGTTGAGAGCTAACGGATGCTGCTTATATTAGAGGAGATTTGGAAGTGCTGCACTCTAAGGTCAATGCAGGACCTTTTTTTCTTTATAAATATAGATGATTTAGACTTGGACAAGCTGACTCCCCACGATCAAGATGATAACAAAGTTTGAGACATCGAAACTCGTACCTGAGGAAGGATTAGCAGCCACCATTTTGCTCCTAAGGGAAACAATGGATTTTGGTCAGAAGTATAAAAACTGCTTGCGATGCTGCAATTAACTCATTAATGGGCCATGTCACATGACCCCATGACAGAAACCCCACTGTCATTTGTTTCAAGGATTTTCTGTTGCTGTCTCTGACCAGAAACTCATCTGGACTGAATTCCACCATTGAGGAAACACCCTCTAGACCTTGACTTCTCGGACTCTGGAAATCACATAAACTAATATTCATTACTGTAGTTCTTTTACTGTTGTTGCCCATAGCTGTAAATCTTCATCTTTTCTATATGCCCTCACTGTTGGTATCAGAAACATTGCTATATACCCAAGTCAAATTTCCTTTCCATTGAAATCAAAATAGGATTCAATTTCATTTCCACATTCACAGTTTTGTCATCCTTTTTTGTTTGTTAAATATGTTACAAATTCAATTTGGAATCTTTTTTAAAGAATTACACAATCAACAACTACAGCACTCAATATTATTAACTTGTATCCAAATGCATTTCCTCTGGAATGTATTCCCTAGTCTGAATTCAAATTTCCTTCACTCACACAGTCAATCTACTCAATATACTTGCTGCAACAAGTATAAAAAAAACCCTTTCAAATGTCTGCCAGGTTTATCAATCTTGAACACTAATGATTATATAATGCAATTACAATTAACATATTGTTTCAGATGCAGCAGAGTAAAATTAAATACTAACTGCCTCTGATCATACTTCTAGCAATTAAACTTCAATATAATTTAGTATCAATAAGAATTGAATGTAACTATAACTTTCTTACAATTAGATTGATTTAAACTTTATAATTTTATTGACAAATACACAGTACTAATAAACTAGTTTATTTAGCTACGAATAGCTATTTTACAAACAGAATCGATTTTCCATGTGTCTTTCCTCCTGTAACTGGCTTATCTCCCTTTCTCCATTTCTTTCTAGCTCACTCTTTCACTCTTGCTATCTGTCCTTTTTACTGTACAGGTCTCACATACTTTCTCTTGTTAACATCTCTATATCCATTTGTGTCTGACTCTTAGAGCCACATTTCATGGTTCTAATTGGAGCTGAAATTGAGGCTGGACCAGAAGAAAATTGGTGGCCATGCCTCGGATCTGGAAGTCCTGCCACCGTTCCTGATACTGGCTACTTTCTCTGGCATGGGAAAGGAGGGGGGTTGTGAGCCCCAGCTGTCCGTCGTTTAAAGTTTCCAGCAGCATTTTAAGGATGACCAGTTCAGATACCCTATGGGCTGAATTTTCACCCCATCGGGGGCGGAGTTGAAGGGCAGACGCGCACAGGCGCGCTTCCGATCAGTGCCCCTAATTGGGGGCGTGGTGCCATTTTATGTGGGTGGGCCAATTAAGGATTGTGCGCTCCCTGTGCGGGCAGGGGAGGGGAGGGGGGAGATCGGCTGTAAATGTAAAAAACCTAAAAACAGAAGGATAAAATTTCCCTAACATGTCCCCTCATGTGACAATGCCACATAATTTTCACAAAAAGTTTATTAAAATTTTTTACAACCGACATGAAACCTCATCCCGCCCGTGGATGAGGTTTCATGCTATTTCTTATTCACGCTGGGGCACCTGGCCTGCCCGCTAACCTTAAGGTTGGACGGGCAGATCCTTTAATTACTTAACTGCCTCTGTCAGTGGCTTCAATTGGCCATTGACAGGTCGGCGGGCGTGCAGCTGATTTCGCTGCCCCCCCACCTTCCTGAAAATTTAAACGGGGTGCAGTGATGTTGGGAGTTCTCCCCAACGTCACCATGCATCATTTTACACGTTGACAAGGGGGCTCCACTCGCCGACACGTAAAATCCTGCCCCATAATTTTCATGGAGGTGGTCACGATCGCCGGTCCTGATTTACGTCTGATGACTGAGGTTGGGAACCTTGACCTGGAGGCAGAAAGAGTGCTTCCTGCTTTTTAGTGCATTGGGAAACGTCGCAAAAATCTAAGGTGTATCTGTTTCAGAGGCTTTGAATTTTTCTAGTGGCTTATTCGGTTAATGTCCTTTAAATTTTCCCAGTTCTATGGGCATTTGAAGAAGCAACATATTATTAGAGGACCAAAAATGAACACTTGAATGTTTGTGAAAGGTTGTGCAACGAGGTGTGTGTATGGGAAGCTGAAGGAGGTAAGGGAGGGTGAGGGTGTGTATGGGGGTGGGGTGAAGGAGGTAAGGGATGGTGAAGGTGTGTATGGGATTGAAGGGGGCTGAAGGAGAATGGGAGTGGGGGGACCATTAAACTGATCTGCACTGCTTTATTTGTTGTCTTGAGCTGCCAATGTTCTCATCCATGGAGATGGGCCTCAAAACCAGGCTGCATCAGCATCAGTCCACCTCCGTCTCTGCGTCTGTTTCTGTCTCAGGGAGTGGCAGGCCCATCTCATCCCATGTCCGCCTCCCCGGCATGAAAATAGGGTGGGTGGGCTCCTCTGAGGCAGAGAAAGTATCATGGGGTTGGATACACTCTCGACTCCCGATTCCTGTCTCAACCATGGAAATCTTTGACTCATGGGCCTGAATTTCACGCTTGGCGTGTGCATCAAGTCGGCGGGAGTGGAAGTAGATGTGGAATCCACTCCCGCAGTGGTCGCGTTGCAAATGCGATTTCGCGCTGGATGGTCAATTAAGGTCCGCCCAGCATGAAATGCTTCTTCTCAATGGCCAGTAAGGGCTGGGCGGGGGCAGGGACCTGTCAGGTGCTGGGTTCAATGGTGACCTGGTGGGCACTTTAAAACCGGCAGAGGCAGCTCCTTGAAGGCTGCCAGAGGAGAATTGTTGGAGTCTGTCCAGGAAACATTTCATTTGAACAATGGCCTCACCAGTGGCTGGGGAGGTCAGGTGGGAGGGCAAGTCGGGTGGGCACTTGGCCCCCCGTTTCTCAGAACGGTGCCTCGCAGTCCTTGTCAGGGAGGTCGGTGTGAGGCGGGACACTCTAGTACCCAGGGATGGCAGGAAGGGGCCACCTCACCTGACCAAAAAAGCCGGGGAGGAGGTGGCAGCCAAGGTCAGCGGCTATGACGTTGTGTGGTGCACATGGGTGCAGTGCTGCAAAAGGTTCAACGATTTGCTGTGCTCGGCAAGGGTGAGTACCGAGTTGGCACGGATCAGTGTGGAGAAGTGTTAAGGGCTAACCGTCTTCCTGTAGAGCTCAGGGGTGTTAGAGTCTGAGTGCCAACAGTCACTGGCATGGGTGCCGGCCAAGGGGATGAGCCCTGGCTGCTTGGCTTGAGTGCCTTGTGGGTTAAGGGCCACGACTCGGATGTGCCCTGCAAGGTGTCCCGGGGAGGAGGGGGGCAGTGGTGGGATTGCCAGGTAGAGAGTGGACAAATCAATACTTCTCTGTCATTTCAGAAGAGAAGCCATAATATCAACGAAAGAACTAAGACAGGTGGAGGCCTCCCAAACCTCCTCATCCTGATGAGGTACGAGATGGATGCTTTGGAGCTGGAGTGCCGCCACCACCTTGGTCAGCCGGTCATGGAGAGGCAGGTGTCTCTGACAAAGGTAGGATGCAGTGCACAGACATGAGAGTGTCGGATTGTGGAAACATTCTTGTGTAGTCTCATCATTGATGGGAGCCTCAAACCTGGAGTACCCATTGATCATTGAAAGACGATGGCATCACGATGCAAATCTCCATTCTCTCACCAGGGTGCCTGGCATGCAAAATGACAGTGTGATGACTTAAACTAATGACATGTTAATGTACTCCCCAAGAATTGTCAGTTCGCCCACAAACACAGGACCTTGAAGAGCCACCTTGACCCCAGTGGACCACTGGGCTTCAGCTGCACCTGCCTCACACCCCTTTCTGAACCAAACACCAACGCAGATACCAGCACCTCAGTGGGCATTAGATCATCGGCTAGAATATCGTGCATAGCAGTGAGGGCACTTCACGCTCACTTGAGGAGCAGGCAGAGGCAGAGCGCCTGGGGCACTGGCAGTCAGAGGACTAGGACAATGCTAATTCGAAGGCAGATGATGAGCCTCTGGATAATCCATTAAATGGCAGATGCTGGATGTCCAGCGGGATGTGCGGGATGATCTGGCAGAGATCCATGAGGGTATGCATGCCATGGTCTCTGTTGTGGAGGAGTCCACGCTGAGCACTGTGTTGACCCTCATCACCAAACACACTGCCTCCTCCATTGAGAGAGTGGCTACTCTTATGTAGAGACAATTCCAGGACAGATTCAGGGGTTCCTGGGTTAAGGGCAAATGCTGGAAATCTGAAACAAAAATAGAAAAGGCTGGAAAAGCTCAGCAGGTTTAGCAGTTTTTGTGGAGAGAGAAACAGAGTTTCAAGTCTGAATGGCCCTTCTTCAGAGCTGAAGAAGGGTCTGAAGAAGGGTCATATGGACTTGAAACATTAACTCGTTTCTCTCTCCACAGATTCTACCAAAACATGGCAGAACAGAAGAAGGTCACCCATGAACCAGTTGTGTTCACGGTGCCTTAAACTTACTTTTTCAGCATTTTCTGAGGTTTCAGCGGTTTTTAGGGTTGCGCTTGGACCTGCAAGCCCTCACACAGACAATGACCTCAGGGTCAATGAGTATTCCAGCTAAGTGCCTGTCCACCAATGGTGAGCAGGGAGGTCCAAAGCGACCTCACGTTGGCGCATGAGCTGCTTGTTGTCTCTGTGGGCTCATCTCAGGGCATTCTGGATGAATTCAGCAGCTCCTCCACCCCTCTGTCAGTGACCGTGGCATCTGATGAGGCTGCGATGACTGGGGAGATGCCAGCCATGGTGCTGGCAACTCCCTCCCAGGGGGGACCAGCACAGACTCCACTAGACAGAAGACGACGGCAACATCATCAAGGCCAACAAGACAGCAGAGTCAACAGGCTGCCTCCAATGCCCCCACCAGCAAAGGGGGTGGGGGGGGTGTGGGGGGGGGTGGGGGGGGGCAGCAGCACGGAGCAGTACTTGCAAACGTAAGTTTAAGGCACTGTGAACACAACAGGTTCATGGGTGACCTTCTGTTCTGCCATGTTTTGTTCATATGTTCATTGGTGTGATCATTAACACCAGATATTGTTATGTTCATTTGAGATGAGTGCCAAGGTGATATAAATTTTGCTTTTGTCTTAATGGCCCGAGTACGCTTCACTTGTTTGCAGGGGACACTAGTGTCTCAAAGCTGGACATGAGTGGCTCTAAACTTTTTATTACACAGGCACTAAGTGGACCAGGGTCAAACTAAAGGATCATTTCAAACATCTGGGGTGGAGGCAGCACCTCTGTCATGAGGTAGAAGCAGATCTTTGGCAGCCCAGCTGAAGGAGCGTTGAGTCAAGGCATTCCTGGTGCTCCTGCCTCCCTGAAGGATACAGAGGTCTGACTCCCCATCTTCAGCATTCTCCTCACTGTGCTCCTCTTCTGACTCACCACTGTATTCATCATCTGACACCTGCTCTGGAAGGTATTGTACTGCTCTCCTTGAATGGTTCAGGCATCGGAAGCACATTTTCATAAGACCTATGGTCCTCTCAATCATCGACCTTGTGGGGGCATGACTCCTATTATAACACTGTCCTATCTCTGTTCTTGGGAGCTGCCAGGGTACCTTGTACAGACTTGCAGAATCTGCATCTTGTAGTCACAAACCATCTGAATGTTCATCAAATGGAAGCCCTTCCCTTGACAGAGGCAACCTGCTGACATACTGCCACTTTGATGGCCAGGTGTGCAGTTGATTGCACCCTGGATGCGGGGGAACCCAGCAATCGCCGCAAACTCTGGCTCGCTCAGCCTGGCTGGCCTCATTCATTTGGAAATGAATAAATGTCATTACCCACCTGAACAGAGCTTCTGCAACCAGCTTGACACAACCATGGACAACTGATTGGAACACTCCACAAAGATCCCCCACTGTCCCCTGGAAAGAGCCGGAGGCATAGAAGTTGAGGGCCACAGTGACCTTCAGAGCCACTGGCATGGCGTGTCCACCCACACAGTTGGAAGTGATCTCAGGCCCAATCATCTGACAAATAGAGGTCACAGTCTCCCTGGAGAGGCGGAGCCTCCTTCAGCATTGCATCTCAGTCATGTTGAGTTAGCTGCATCGCTGCCTGTAAACCCCGGCAGCATGATAGTGGTGTCTTCTGCAGCCCCTTCTGCCTTGGACTGCCTGCTGGCCCTGTGCCCCTTGTGCCTGTGCCCTTCCTCCCACAGGTCCCTCCACTGGAAGCTGCAAAGGAACACCTGGCCTCCTCTCCCTTCTGCCCCTTTCTTCCTCCTCAGAGAAGCTGTCTCCAGCAGAGAGTACAATCCCCATTACCAGGTTTACAGAATGTTGTCTGATGCCTGGATGGGTTCACATGGTCAAAATCCTTCAGGAGATACCAATGAGTCCTGAAATGAAGCCTAGAAATGCTAAGACTGAAGCTTAGAACAGAGATGAAGCTGTCAAATTCAAATAAGCAACCGGCAGCAAATTATGTCCTAAATTCCTCACTACTCACAATGGCAATATTTCAGACCCTTTTTATCCCGCCCTTGGATGAGGTTTTGCTAAAAGTGGGCCTGCCCGTTTTGCCCGTGCGACGAGCGCAAAATCAATTGGCCAACATAAAATTGAGATAAATTGTCTTTTTAATGACATTAAGTAACCTTTGTTTGCGAGCACGTCTCCGACACGTCTCCGTGCACTTGCCATCCTGAAGATTGCTTGAACGTGGGATGAGGTCGGGACGCTTGACCATCGTCATATTGTGCTATTTCACGTGCGCACGATCGTCCATGAGATGTAAGATTCTGACCATATTCTTTTCAAACCTTTCACTCTGCTTTACTCTCACTATACACAGATTTGCTTAGCTTTTGTGTTGAGGGAAATCTTGAGGGATAACTGCAGGCTGCAATTCTTCCTGCTCAATATGGAATATCCTATAAGGTACTATAGGGCTGGGAGTTCTGGCTGGACAGGCATATTTACCTGTTCACTGTGCTGATGAGCGGTACAGTTTTGCTGCAGGTTAAACCCCAGCAGTACCCTTGAAGACACTTGGAGGTTTCTATGCTTTAGCAGCTAAGCTTTCCAAACCCGGCTGTGTAGAATTTTTAGACAAACAGAATTTCCATCTGTGAAGATTTCTCAAAAGTTTATTTTGAGGACTCATAAACGTATTGATGAATTGCTCGCCCTGTCACTATGCCAAGCGATAAAAAAGCTTGGAAGACCCTCACACCTCAAGATCAGCAAAGCTGCCATTCTTTATTATCTCTCTCTCCAGTTAAAATATTACCAGACAATTTGTTTGGCTCCTTATTCCTGAAGGAATCGACAGATCTGAGGTATGAAGTTGCCACTATATAATGCTGAAACAAATTGCACCTCATCAGTTTGCATGTTATATGACCCCGACCACTGCATACATGCCTGCCACCATTTTTACTGCAGCGGGTCACATGGCGTGCCTATGTCCTCTCTCGGAGAGGTGGTATACTTCTTTATAAATATTTAAATCAGACTCTCACATTGCAGTTGGGGGCCTGCTGCAAATTTAACATTTGCCAACCAGGTTTCTCAGGGCTAAGGAAACCCAGCAGTTAAATGAAGATGGGAATAGCCAAGTGCAAAAGCTAAGTGCTTTTTAGAGCATTGCTCGTGGGCCAGGAAGAGCAGGATTGCTCACTCAGAGGCTTAAGCAAACTTCCTGCTGATTGTGGCCTCTCCTCACTGCTGCCACCTGCACTCTGACCTATGATCCCAAGTCTTCTGCCCTGCAAACTGTCAAGGCTGCTCCTTTCCCCCCTTCAACCTGTGAACTTTGCTGATTGCCAGGGTACATCCCTAACAGCAGAACCTCCAGGTTTCTGGGATGTCTGGGTTTGCCCACTACTCACTCTCCACCTCCTCTTAAATATTGGGGCTCACATCTCATGTGAACTGGGGCTTGGCATGCTGGGATATGGGCCGAGCTGGTGCTGTCTGCCCGTGAAGTTGTGGAGTTGAGATAGTTGCTGAGACCCTGGTGGGCCTTAAGACAAATATGAAAAGTTTCTGTCTTCTTTTAGGCTAATGGTGTCCCTTTATATCAGTGATAATACATGAAAGTTTAAAAAGACACCCCTCCTGCCTCGATTTATATCTTTATGTAGTTTTTTTCAACCATATACATAGGCTCCTGACAATTTAATGTTGTCTCCTGATTTCAACAGGGCCATTTTTACAAAAGTAACTGAAAATTTTGAAAATATTGATTGGGCAACCCTATTAGGCAAGGCAACTGCTGCTGAAGAGAAACAGGTAAATCCGTTTAAAGTAAAAACAAGCCAGGGATATCCTGTGTGTTAAAAAAGGAAACATGACATAATAATAGTTAGATATGTGCAAAGGCAAATTAAACTTAAGCAAAAATAGCAACTTTAGCTACAGATGAAGGTAATACAATTCACAAGAGAACAGAGACAGATAGTATTGATTATTAAGAGAAACTAAAGTAGCTAAAGAGTAGCTTAGAGGGTAACAGAATAAGATAGTAGAAATTGGCAGCAGCAATGGTAAAATAATTTTTAGGAGTCAGAGCATCATTAAATAATATAAAAGGCTATTGAAAGATGCCTGAGGACAGATTCAAACTCCCAAGGTAAGGCAACAGGGTTAAATGATTACTTTGCATTCATCTTAACTTCTGTGGATGATGTTCAACTAACAAACATGAATTGTACTATAGAAAAAAGATAGTAAATATTAAATTGTCTAAGGATATAATTTTAGATAGAATAAGGAAATTTGAAGTAGATTGGGTGGCACATTCAGAAGACCTGAGGATGATTAAAAAGAAGTGGAACATGTGTCTTGCGAGTCCCTTGTCCAGACCTTTAGCAACTCAGTAGAGTCTGGGATTGTTTCCTTGCATTGAAAGGGTGATGTCATGTAGTTCATATTTTCAAAAAAGATGACAAGTCATATTCAGATAATTACAAACCCATTAGTCTAATATCAGTTACAGGTAAAACGCCTTAAGAGAAAAGAGATACTCTTTATGATAGAGTAGCAAGCAGCAGAGATACACATTATGGCTCCTGGAAAAGAGAGTCATGTCCTAATAATTTGATAACATTTTTTGAAGAATGTACTAGGTTAATGGATGAGGGTATCCTAGGAGATATTGTGTACAATAATTTTCAGAAAGCCTTTGATGAAAAAAAATCAGAACAGATTACACCATGAGACAAAATCTTATGGTATCTGTGCAACTTTGCTGCATGAATTAAGGATTAGCTACATTTTTATGGAAAGGAAGTTAATTCACTAACGACTGCTTGGATCAGTTTGGGGGCCAGTTACTATAGATGTCTTTCAGGGAGTTATATTAGAGCAATTGCATTTTCATAAGTTACTTGGATATAGGTGTTGGGGCAATGATTTGCAGGTTCACAGATGATGTGTAACTTTGCCTTGGTGTTACGGTTATGGAAGGGGATACATTTTTATAAGCAGGTCTAGATGTGCTGGGGGAATTGGCTATACTATGACATACAGGGGGGTGATTTTGCCCAAATACGTTGGGTGAAAAACAAGGTTACCAAGGTGGAGTCCTAAACCAAAACATCAGTACTGGATGCCACCTTGATAACGCGATTGAAGCTTGCACTAAGAATGGCTGCTGAGAGAATTGTTAAGCAGTTGAATTTCACTTAAATTATTTGTAGTGCTCATCAAAGAGGCTGCATGGTGTTTTGGTGTCTAGCACTTGACCTAATTCCTCTCCTAACACTGACTAGCTAATGGGGAGTAAAACTGGATGTTGCAGCAGTTTCAAGTGCTAATTAAAGGTATTTCACCTTTATCTGCTCACATGGAGGTTTGAAGAAGACTTTTAAAATAGAGCCTTGAAAGGGAATGTTGTCAATCCATTTAACTATAGTTGGGTGGGGGAATCTATTGGTTGGGTGGGGGATCTATTACAGCTGAACCCTGTTCCCATCTATTGTGTGGCAGTTCTATCCTAATTGCTAGAACACAATCTGGAATGCCAAATTTGGTTAAGGTTCCTTTCCTTAGCCCAAGAGACCAATACCTTGATTGCTGCTCCAGCTGAAGTCAACTGTTTCTTTATTCAGGTGTGGAATGTAAGCAATTGCTGGCAAGGCTGTCATTGTTGGCCCTTCTCTAATTACCCTTGAGAATGTGATGGTGAGCCATCTTCTTGAATTGCTGCAGTCTCTGTGCTGTAGGTACACCCACAGCAATGTTAGACAGGATGTTGTAGGATTTTGACCCAGCAACAGTGAAGGACCAGCAATAAATACAAGTCCTGATAGAATGTGGCTTAAATGGGAACTTGCAGGTGGTTGTGTTCCTATTTGTCCACTGGCCTTGCCCTTTGAGGTGGCAGAGGTTGCAAGTTTGGAGGGTGTTGTTGAAGGAGCCTTGGCAAGTTGCTACAGTGCAACATATAGATGGAACACACTGCTGTTACTGTGTGCCAATGGTGGAGGTAATGAATGTTGAAGGTGGTGGAAGGAGTGCCAATCAAGCGGGCTGCTTTGTCCTAGATGGTGTCAAGCTTGAATGTTGTTGTAGCTGTACTCATTCAGGCAAGTGGAGAATATTCTAGCACACTTCTGACGTGTGCATTGGAGATGGTGGGCAGGCTTTTGTGGGATCAGGAGATGAGTTATTTGCTGCAGGATTCCCAGCCTATGACCTGCTCTTGTAGCCATAGTATTTACCTGTTTTGCTCAGTTAAGTGTTTTGTCACTGGTGACCCCAGGATGTTGACAGTGGGGATGCAGCAATGGTTATGCCATTGAACAGGGAGGGCAAATAATTAGATTATCTCTTGTTAGAGATGGTTATTGACAAACACTTGTGTGGCATGAATGTTGCTTACCACTTATCAGCTGGAGCCTGAATGGTGTCATTTTTTTGCTGCATGCAAGCATGGACTGATTCCGTAAAGTTGCGAGCGGTACTGAATATTGTGCAATCATCAACAAACTTTTCCATTTTGGACCTTTTATGTTGGAGGGAGGGGAGGGGAGGCGGGGGAGGGGGTCAGTGGTGAAGCAGCTGAAGATGGTTGGGACCACTACCATGCAGTGATGGCCTAGGGCTGATTTGATAGTCTTCCAAAAATTAGAACTATTTTCCTTTGTGCTATGTATGACTCCAACCAGTGGATCAAAGCTTTGCAGTCCTACATATCCAGGCGGTAGTGGATAATTAAACAATTAACTAGAGAAGGAGGCTCCACAAACATCAACATCATAAATGATGGGGGGGAGCCAGCAAGTCAGTGTCAGAGACAAGTGTCCAACCATCTTCAGTCAGAAGTTGAGTGGATGATCTATCATGGCTTCCTTTTGAGGTCCCCACCACCATAGTTGCCAATCTTCAGCCAATTAGATTCACTTTACATGACATCAAAAAATGGTTGAAGGCACTGGATACAGCCTTGACACATTCCAGCTGTATTATTGAAGACTTGTGCTCCTGAACTAGCCACACCCCTAGCCAAGTTATTCCAGTACAACCTGTTTCCAAATATGTCCTGTCCAAATCTGATCCAGCTAATTACTGCCTGACCAGTTTACACTCAATTGTCAATGAAATGATGGAAGGTGTCACTGGCACAGCTATCTTGCGGTACTTATTCGCCAATGACCGCCTCACTGATGTTCAATTTGGGTTCCGCCAGGCTCACTGGGTTCCAGACCTCATTACAGCCTTAGCCCAAACATGGACAAAACAGCTGAATTCCAACTAAGAGTGATTGACCTTAACACCATGGTAGCATTTGACCAAGTGTCGCATCAAAGAGCCTTAACAAAATTTAAATCAGTGTAAACAGGAGTAAAACTCTCCACTTTTGCCATAGAAAAAATCAACTGCAAAACTGGCTTTATCCACATGCAAAATCATGAAAATTTCTGCCGTGTTCACTCAGTTGAAAGTCTGTTAAGTGACTTTTGAGTTAAACATTTTTGATCTGATCCTTGTGGGGTCACTTGGCTTTGACTATGTTGTGTCCACAATACTTGGTCCTGTTTTTTTTTAGCTTCACCAGGTTTGTACTTCATTTTTAGGTATGGTGCTGGTGCTGCTCCTGGCATGCTCATTGAACCAGATTTGTTCCCCTGGCTTGATGGTAATGGTGGAGTAAAGGACATGGTGGAGCCGTGACGTTACTGATTTTGGGGTTGAATATAATTCTGCTGCTGATGGTCCACAAGAATGCTTGGGGTTTGAGCTGCTATATCAGTTCTGAATCTATTCCATTTAGCCAGGTGGTAGTGGCACAAAATATGATGGAGGGTGTCCTCAGTGTGAAGGCAGGACTTTGTCTTCAGAATTCCTGTTGTGTGGTCGTTCCTACAAATACTGTCATGGACAGATGCATCTGCCCCAGGTAGATTGTTGAGGATGAGGTCAAGTATTTTATGCTGTTATGTTGGTTCTCTCACCACACCTACCACAGGCCCAGTCAGGCAAACATGTCCTTCAAGACATTGTTAGTATTACATCACTGAGCCACTCTTGGTGATGAATGCTGAAGTCCCCTACCCAGAGTACGTTCTGTGCTCTTGCTACCTGAGATCTTCTTCCATGTGGCGTTTCAGCACGGAGGAGTGCTGAAGCATCAGCTGAGGGAAGGTGGCCTAAGTGCCCAGATGCTTGTGAGAAGTTTTGACTGGGCCTTTGTCATTTCCAGTGCTGAGGTTGATGGCAGGTGGCCCAGCCAGTTTTACTCTTATTTAACTTTCCTGTCACGGTTTGATATATTGAATGGTTTGCTCAGTTATTTCAGGGGGCAATTAAGAATCAATCAAATTGCTGTGGGTCTGGAGTCACATTTTGGTCACTTTCCTTCCCTGAAGTGAACTAGATTTTTTTATGACAGTTCAGTCATTTTATGATCATCGTTACTGAGGCTAACTTTTTATTCCAGGGGCTGGATTTTATGCTCCCCACTGGCGGATTTGGAGGCATGTAAAACCCATTGGGTGGCCTTACCACTGCCCACCTCCGACTGTCTGAAATTTTACGGGGGCCACCTGCCCTTACATAACCACTTCATGACCACTTAAGGACCTCCCGCACCGCTGCAAGAATTTTACCCCATGGTGGGAGAGGCCCACATAACATTTGAAGCCCAGCAACTTTAGCAGTGCAAGCTGGTGTTGGGCAGGGCAGGTGGGGGGGAAACCTGCTTTGTGGACCGCCTGGGTCAACCTCCCCAAGGTCATCCCCAACGCTCGCCCTCTGCCCTGGATGCTTGAACCCAGCCCCGCACCCCCTCACCCCTCCACTTCACCAAAACTCCTGATGCTGGATTTATCTGAGCCGCTTGGCATGGTGCTGCTGCCTGTAGTCCCAGGAGTGGCCATCAGTCCCACTGGTGCAGCAGGAAATGCAGAGCTGCCAGCAATCTGAGTGGCCGGCAGCTTTCTGAGGTGGGAGTTCCTTCCAAGACAGTAACAGAAATTTCACCTTAAAACAATTAATGCTGCTCCCAGAATTAAACTGCTGCAGGGCAGCCTTCAGAATCATGGGCGGGCTCCTCCCCAAATTTTTGATTTTGGGGATGGGTGCCACAATGCCCTCTAAATACTGTTTGTTCAACCCAGTTGATCTACGATGGCATTTATGCTTCACAGGACTTTCCTCCCACCCTACTGCATCTAACCTTATCAGCATTCTTTTCTCCCACAAGTATTTTGTGAGCTTTCCCTTAACTTTATCTATGCTATTTGTCTCAACTACTTCTTGTGGTAGCATGTTCCATATCCTTGCCACTCTTTACCCAAAGAGTATTTTCTTGGATTTCCTAATTACATTTTAGTACAACTATCCAATATTTATGAGATCGAATTAAATAAACCCCACTTCTGATTTTTCAGCTGTTCAATGTTAATTAAAGTGAAGTAAAGTAAAAGTACAAAGCATGGCATTATTTGGCTATGCTGTTACAAAGAGAGTAAAAGTGACAGAGGGATCAATGTGTTGGTCAACTGGAAGATTGGGAAGCACAACAGTTTAGATTATGGTGCTTGTCCCCAATCTCGCAATTGCAACAGATTCCATTTCAATATTTTCCGTCCCTCATAAAGTGTGCTGAATATGTGTTACTCCATATTTCAATGCATTGACTTACTATCATTGGTTCTTGTAATGACTTGACGGACTGGGCAGGTTTCAACAAGAAACAGACAAACTTTATTACAGAGAGCTTTTTCAGGTGCTACACGCTCGATCAGGACTCTCATCAGGAATCCCCACCCCACCTGGATTACCTGTGCTTAGGGCTTATTGGTCAGAGCCTCCACGAACATCACGTGACCCCTGGTAGATAGCTGGAGAGGCAAGACCTTCAGTTACTACAGTTCTTTAAAGCTTTTGTGTCAGGTAGAATATGACATTTATAGTCTGTGTTTGGCTGATTGGCTAAATAATTATACATCAGAGCGAATGATTGCATTTATCTTTGTCGGATGAGATAACAGTACTGCGTTCTCCAAATTAAGTAAAATAATTACATCACAGTATTTGTCAGGGAGAATAACAATGCTTTGCTCAGTGTCAGGTGAAACAGCTAATTATTTTTTTACTATTTGTTCATGGGATGTAGGCTTCACTGGATGGGCCAGCATTTATTGCCCATCCCTAGTTGCCCTTGAGATGGTGGTGGTGAGCTGCTTTCTTGAACTGCTGCAGTCCATGTGGTGTAGGTACACCCACAGTGCTGTTAGGAAGGGAGTTCCAGGATTTTGACCCAACGACAATAAAGGAACAGCGAGATATTTCCAAATCAGGATGGTGAGTGACTTGGAGGGGAACTTCCAGGTGACAGTGTTCCCATCTATCTGCTGCCCTTGTCCTTCTAAATAGTAGTGCTCATGGGTTGGGAAGGTACTGTCTAAGGAGCCTTGGAAAATTCCTGCAATACATCTTGTAGAAGGTACACACTGCTGCTACTGTGTGTTGGTGGTGGAGAGAGTGGATGTTTGTGGATGTGGTGCCAATCAGGCGGGCTGCTTTACCCTGGACAGTGTCAAGCATCTTCAGTGTTATGAGAGCTGCACTCATCCAGGCAAACAGAGAGTACTCCATCACAATCCTGACTTGTGCCTTGTAGATGGTGGACAGGCTTTGGGGAGTCAGGAGGTGAGTTACCCTTCGCACAATTCATAGCTTCTGACCTGCTCTTGTAGCCACATTATTTACCTGGCTAGTCCAGTTCAGCTTCTGATCAATGGCAACCCCCAGGATGTTGTTAGTGGGGAATTCAGTGATGGTAATGCCATTGAACATCAAGGGGCGATGGTTGGATTCTCTCTTGTTGGAGATGGTCATTGCTTGACACTGTGTGGCATGAATGTTACTTGCTGCTTGTCAGCCAAAGCCTGAATATTGTCCAGGTCTTGCTGCATTTGGACATGGACTGCTTCAGTATCTAAGGAATCGCGAATGGTGCCAAACATTGTGCGAACATCCCCACTTCTGACCTTATGATGGAAGGAAGGTTATTGATGAAGCAGCTGAAGATGGTTGGGCTGAGAACACTACCCTGAGGAACTCCTACAGTGATATCCTGGAGCTGAGATGACTGACCTCCAACAACCACAACCATCTTCCTTTGTGCTAGGTTTTCCCCCTGATTCTCATTGATTACAGTTTTGCTAGGGCTCCTTGACGCCACACTCTGTCAAATGTGGCCTTGCTACCAAGGGCAGTCAATCTCACCTCACCGCGGGAGTTCAGCTTTTTTGTCCATGTTTGAACCAAGGCTGTAATGGAGTCATATATTCAATTGAAAAACCTTATTTCTATCCTTTTGTTTTGTCACTAAAATTTCACTTGGGACAAAGCTCCCAATGCATATGCTTGATCATACAGAACAGAGAAATACAAGTAGGGTAATATATTAATTGTTGGTAATACTTGTACTATCTGATTACACATAGGAAATGGTGGGTTGGGTCTAAAAGTTGCATTGGATAATATTAGCCAGTGCACAAATTTCAATGTTGGTTTAAGAGCACAAGAATTCAAGAAATAGGAGCAGATGTAGACCATATGGCGAACTGAAACTGCTCACCATTCAGCACAATCATGGATGACCTTGGTCTTCAACTCCATTTTCCTGCTTGCTCCCATATCCCTGGATTCCCTGTAAGACCAAACATCTGTCTATCCCAGACCAACAATGGTGCATCCACAATGCTCTGGGGTAGAGAATTCCAAAGATTGACAACTCTTTGAGTGAAGGAATTTCTCCTCATCTCAGTTCTAAATGATTGCCCCCTTATCCTGAGACTCTGCCCCCACATTTTAGATTCCCTGACCAATGGAAACACTGTCTCAGCATCCACCCTATCAGATCCCTTCAGAATCTTGCATATTTCAATGAGATTGCCTCTCATCTTTTAAACTTCATAGAATGCAGGCCCACTGTGGTAAACACTTTACGCTTGAGAAATTAAAATATCAATTTAATCAGGTATGTGTAGATAAATAGGTCAACAGTTTTGATAACTCTATTTAGGGCTGAAAATGCTAAACCTTATCTAGGATACACTATTGGTGTCATGACACATTAAGATCAACGCCAGATGTATAAAATCAACAGTTCATAAATTATTGTTGATGATATGACATAGTTTTAAAATGGTGCTAAAATTGTGTACAGTGAGCATGAATGCATCAAGCATTCATCCATAAATATTGTCACTCTTCATTCCTACCTAAATATGATTGACTTTTTAAAAAGTATCTGTTTCAATGATTCAAGCTTTTCAATTGGGGATCATTTCCAGTCAGTGGGACTTCAGCCTGCTCTAGAAATACTCCTGTGACTCAGTTCATCATGGCTTCCAGGAGGAGATGGTGTAAGCTTACACTCTGAACACAAATAACATTGGGTGTGAGGTCAGAAAGTTACAGCAGCAGACCTTGAACATGACAAAAAAGGGGGAAAAGCAACCTTAGAGAGACTTATGAGGTGCCAAAATTTGTCTTTGCCTTGGACCTGTGTGTGGAAAGATTTAAATTTCCTGCCTCTGATGCGGGCAGACAGGAAAGTGGAACTGAGATCACAACCATATCAGCCATGATCTTATTGAATGACGGAGCAGACACAAAGGGCAAAATGGCTTACTCCTGCTCCTAAAGCCTATGTTCCTATGAATATTAACACTGAACCACCACACCTAACAGGCTGTGTGATGCTCATTTTAATTTAATTTTCAAGTGCATTTTACACCACAGAGATCACACTCTGGAAAAAGAGTGGTGTTGTGGGGATATAGCAGAATGCATCCTTTAGCAAATCTCTGGCCCCAGTGACCCACATTTTCCAGAAAAACTACGGGGCAGGATATTATGTCCGGTAGGCAGGCCTGAGCCCGACCAGATTGGGTGTAAAAATAGTATACGATGACGTCAGGCGAGCATCCCAACGTCATTGTGCACTTGCGCGATATTTCGATGGGCGAGCACCTGTGAGAGTTGGCAGCGCACACAACAGCAATTAAGAGGTCTATTAAGGCCCTTAATCAAATAATTGAAAACCATTTTTCGCTGCCCACCCAACCTTACTGTTGGCGGGTGGGAAAATCAGCTAGGCGGCCTTTGGATTTTTTATGAAGTCTCATCCATGGGTGAGATTAGGTTTCCAACAGTAACTTTAAAAAAAAATAAATTTTTAGACATCATTTCCAATATGTCCCTGTTCATGTGACTGAGTCATGTTTCTCTCATTTTTGAAATCTTTATTTTTGTTTCTACAATTCTTCAGCTCCCGAAGGCAGTTCTATACCTTCAGGGAGCTTTCAGTGCATGCTCCCCTGTGCATGCGCAGACTTTCGCACTTGAACTCCTCCTGCCCCTACCCCGGCAGCACCGAGGCTCTGAGTGTGCCTTTCACGCTGGCTGGCTGTTAATTGGCTAGCTAGCGTGAAATCGCGGTTGGAGCCCGATCATGGATGGTAAGCCGTTTCCCAGCCTCCATGCCCGCCCAGCGACTGGAAAATCCTGTCGATGGAAAAGGACCGGAAAGCCTCGGTCAGTGTATCATTTCAAGTGAATACACATTGTACTGAGAAATTTAGAAACATCATACGGTAATAATGACCAGTTTCATCACATTGTTACATGCTGACTTTCATACAATAAATCCCCAAAAGACAGTATCTATCTTATTATGTGTTATTCGGCAAACATAAATTGGAGATGAATACCAGTGTACATTTATATTGAGAAAATAATTTCTACATGGAACCAGATGACATCAAGATACCTTTCTATAATAATGATACTTCAACATCATAATATCAGGATTAACATGATAAAAGAGCATCACGTCTAAATATTCCAGAGACCATTCAAATTGCACCCAGGCATACAGTAAGCTGAAGATATTCCTCCCCATTTTTGCAAGTCATTCTCAGTCTCATTTCATATTTAAATGGAGAAATCTTTTCTTTATTGTTTTCAATGAAAGGAGCGACAACAAGATTTCTAGTTGCAAGCCACTTAACCTGGTGACATGGCCCTGTGCTGGGCTTGCAAGGAGTGTGGTTGCCACCCTGCTGACATCTGCGCCTTCTGGCTCTGGCTTGAGACCAGCAAGCAGAAGATCTGAAATGTGTTAAGTGACTCCAAAACTTGCCTTTCCTAATGGATCCTGAAATCTTAAAGGTGCTCCACCAAAGACAGTCTGTTTTGGAGAGAACCCCAGCACAAGCCACATTGCTTCACGTGCCTGACCTGATCCCCACCTGTGCGAGCTTCAGGTCAGAGACTCTATCCTGAATCCTGGGGACATATTCTTTGCATGGTGGGGTCACAGGGCCAATGCTGGCAAGGTTGTATCCATCATACCTTCCTTGATCTATCTGTGTAAGAAAGAGTGGTTCACAGCCTCCCTGTCTAAGGTCCCCTGTAACCCAATGGGACTAAAAGCAGAACTGCCTTCTTGGATTATCTGTCCCCATTTTTTTTTTCAAAAATACCACTATGCTAGTATATAATCCTCCAGTTTTCCGGGAGCCGGAGTGGACCTGTGGGAGACATTCGGGGCCTGAGGAGCACACCATTTCAGCTGCGGTGAGCCAGCACTGAAAGAATTAACTGTGACATCACAGTAAATTAGTAAATTGATTGGCCGGTAAGTGCTCAGTGTAAGGGACAATGTATGAAAAACCAGTTTACGACATGGGGGTTAAGGTAGATCTATAAATAAAAAGGACTAAAACTTTTTAAAATTAAATATAATATAAAATAATTATAATAAACACAAACACACACCTGTGTAGTTAAGAAATGTATAACTTTTAGTTGTCAGTTGTACTATGGGGAGGTGGTAGCATAGTGGTACTGTCACTGGGCTGGTAATCCAGGCACCCTGGGTAATGTCCTGGGACCCAGGTTCAAATCCTACCATGGCAGGTAAAATTTGAATTCAACAGACACAAAAGATGATATGAAACCATTGCTGATTGTCATAAAAACCCATCTGGTTCACTAACATTCTTGAGGGAAGGAAATCTGCTGTCCATTTAATCTGCTGCTAGCATCAAATGAGCACTGTAATCTGCAGTATACATAGGAATTCCTCTGAATAAATTAAGTAAGTAACAATGTGGGAGCTTTTAGAAGACAAAATGATCCATGACAAACACATCTGCAGAAAGGCTAAGCAGCTAGAGGAATCTGGATCAGATTATTGATGTAGAAGCTGAGCTGCAAACACTGCGCAACATAAGGGAGGTGGAGAAATGCCCAGACACTTTGTTCCTGAAGACAGTCACACCTCTTAGAATAGGGTTGTCTGTTTTGGTCAGCCATGAGGGACAGGAGGATATGACCATGAGTGAGGCAGGTGAAAGGACCGAGTAGACAGTAGTGGAGGAGCATAAGATTTTGTGATTGTCAAACAGGTCTGCGGTGCTTGCAATCTGTGTGGTCGAAAGCAAGGTCTGCATGGCAGCCGTTCAAATGGGGGGAGCTGACAGCAATGTAGTGATAGTATAGTGAGAGGGATTGACACTGTTCTCTGCAGCAAAGAGCAAGAATCCAGACAACTGTGT
Organism: Carcharodon carcharias; assembly: GCF_017639515.1. Lineage (NCBI taxonomy): Eukaryota > Metazoa > Chordata > Chondrichthyes > Lamniformes > Lamnidae > Carcharodon > Carcharodon carcharias. The sequence continues at coordinate 88,011,323 of NC_054469.1, read as the reverse complement.
TGCCTGCCCAGTGCCAGGATTCGGGACATCTGCTCAGGGCTGGGGAAGAACTTGCAGTGGGAGGGGGAGGATCCAGTTGTCATGGCCCACATCGGTACCAACAACATAGGCAGGACAAGGAAAGAGGTTCTGCGTAGTCAGTATGCAGAGCTAAGTACCAAATTAAGAAGCAGAGCCTCAAAGGTAATAATCTCTGGATTATTACCTGAGCCACATGCAACTTGGCATAAGGAAAATGAGATTAGTGAGATAAATGCCTGGCTCAAAGACTGGTGTGGGAGAAGTGGGTTCCAGTCCGTGCGGTACTGGCACCAGTACTGGGGAAAGTGGGGGCTGTACCGTTGGGATGGTCTACACCTGAACCATGCTGGGACAATTGTTCTTGCAAATTGCATAACGAGGGAAGTAGAAAGGGTTTTAAACTAAATAGAGGGGGCAAGGGATCAAATGTCAAAGGTGTGATATATCAAAGAGTAGAGACAAGGTAAGATAGGAAGGTATTAATATGGGAAATGATAAACAGACCGTGACAGGAAGGGACAGGGAGTACAAGTCTAAGAGTAAATCAACAGATAAGGCTAGAAGTTACAAAAATAATAAACAGGTTAAACTTAAGGCTCTGTATACGAATGCACGTAGCATTCGAAACAAAACAGATGAACTCATAATGAAAATTGAAATAAGTAAGTACAATCTAATAACCATTGCAGAGACATGGCTGCAGGATGGCAAGGATTGGGACCTGAATATTGAATGGTATGTGACCTTTATGAAGGATAGGAAATTAAGAAAAGGTGAAAGGGTGGCTCTATTAATTAAAGACAACATCAACACAATAGAGAGGGATGACCCAAGTTCAGGAAGCCAGGATATTGAAGCGATTTGGGTAGAGATGAGAAATAATAAAGGCAAGAAGTCACTTGTGGGAGGGGTGTACAGGCCCCCTCACATGGTAGGGTGGGGTATCAAAGATGAAAAAGTGGGAGCTTGTCAGTAATTATCATGGGGAATTTTATTCTGCATATAGACTGGAACACTAGATGGGCAAAGGTAGCATAGATGACTAATGCATTGAATGTTTTCTTTATCATTTCTTAGATCAGCATGTTCTGGAGCCAACCAGGGTTCAGGCTATATTAGGCCTGGTATTGTGCAACCAGGCAGAATGAATTAATGACCTCGTTGTGAAGATGTTCCTAGGTAGCAGTGATCATAATATTATTGAATTTTACATTCAGTTTGAGGGAGCTTAAATAAGGGCAATTTTAAGGGCATGAAAGCAGAACTAGTGAAAGTGAGTTGATAATTTAGGTTAAAGGATAAGCCAATAGAGATGCAGTGGCAGACATTTAAGGGAATATTTCAGAATACACAATCAATACATTTGGTGAGAAAGAAAAATTCCAAGGGGTGGATCCAGCATCCATGGTTAACTAAAAAAGTTAAAGATAGTATCAGACTTAAAGAAAAAGCATATAATTGCGCAAAGATGGGTCGCAGATCAGAAAGTTAGACAGAATATAAAAAAAAACAAAGATTGACTAAAAGATTAATGGGGTAAAGATTACAGTATGAGAGAAAGCTAGCTAGAAATATAGGCCTTAATTTTACCATTGGTGGTCGTGTGCGATCAGCAGGCTCGGGACAGTTTGGGAAACAGGTCCCCACCCACGATTTCATGCTGGCTGGCCAATTAAGGCCCACCTAGCGTGAAACCCTTCTTCCCAATGGTTGGGAATGTCTAGACAGGGACCTGACAGGCGCTGGATTCAATGGTGACCCAGCGGGCGGTTTAAAAATGGCAAAGGCAGCTGCTTGAAGGCTGCCAAGGAAGCATATATCTTCTGCGTGCTGAAGACCTAAGCTATGGTCTCAACTACGGCTGGGGACACCAGGCAGGAGGGCATGTCAGGTGGGCACTCAGCCCCCCGCCAGTTTTCAGATGAGAGCCTCACGATCCTCTTGGAGGAGATGGCTGCCAGGAGGGACACCCTCATCCCCAGAGATGGAAGGAGAAGGCTACTGCTCCTGACAAAAAAAGCTTGGGAGGAGGCAGCAGCCCAGGTCAGCAGCCATGACATCGTGCAATGCTCATGGGTGCAGTTCAATGACCTGCTGCGCTCAGGAAAGGTGAGTACACTGTTGGCATGGATCAGTGTGATGAAGCGTTAAGGGCTGGCCATCCCCCTGTGGAGCTCAGGGGTGTTAGAGGCAACTGTCTATGATGTTGGAACTGGCCAAGGGGGTGAGCCCTGGCTGCTTGGATTGAGTGCCTTGCGGCTTGAGGGCCATGACTCGGATGTGCCCTGCAAGGTGTTCCTCAGGTGGGGTTGGCCAGGCTGCAATGGCGCTGTAAGTAGAGAGTGGACCAATCAATGCTCCTCTGTCCTTTCATAGACAGGTGGAGGCCCTCCAAACCTCTGAATCCTTAGAAGGTTTGAGCAGGAAGCCTTGGAGCTGGAGATGAGCCACACACTTCGGTCAATTGGCCGTGGAGAGGCTGGGGTGTCAGATGAAGGTAAGAGTGCAGTGCACAGAGTTGAGAGTTTCGGATTGTGCAAAACATTCTTGTGTAGTCTCCCCATTGACTCCCTGATGGGAGCCTCAAAACTGGACTCCCCATTGACTGTGCTGAAGATCTCCATTATCGCACCAGGGTGCCTGGCGTGCACAGTGACAGTGTGATGACTTAAACTAATAACATGTTGTTGTTCTCCGTTAGATTTGGCGGCAGGCACTTGGTTGCAAGACCCCAAAGAGCACCTCTGATGCCAGAGGACCACCGGGCTTCAGATGTTCCTGTGTCACCCGATCTCTGAACCAGGCATCAGCGCAGAAACCAGCACCACAATGGGCTTTTGATCTTTGGCTAGAATGTCGGAGCACTGCGGTGAGAGCACTTCCAACTCACTTGAGGAGCAGGCTGAGGCAGAGAGTGCCCAGGGTACCAGCAGTCAAAGGACTGCTGGAGACCAGGCTGATGCTGAGTGGAAGGCAGGTGATGAGTGTCATGAAGAGATTAATGTCTATAATGTTATTGGAAATTATTTTTAAAGTGGAATTATAGTGGGGTCTGTGTCTACGTGTGTCTCTGTGTGCGTCTTAATTGGATTAAAGCCAGCTAGTGTATATTTGCATTTGTTGAAGAAAGCATTCAAGAGTGGGAGTAAAATCTTGCACCTAGCTGGGAGTTGCCAAGCAATGTGTTTATATTACTAATGAAATTTGTGAGATGAAAATGTTCTTGTTAGAAGATGTGACGTTAAAAGCCTAGGATACCACCAAAAATTTACATTCAAAGGAAAAGCTAGGTATAAACATAAAGGAGTTTATGTGTGTAAGGCAGAGGCATTTAAGATCAAACCAGCCTGTATGCCTCCAACTGTGTCTGCAAGAAACGAACTTGCAAGGAACCTCATTTTGAATTTGTAAGGTCAAATGTACTTTGCCTGGGTTCTTTTTAAATCTGAGTTTTACTGTTGCCTTAATGGGGGTATAACTGAGAGTTGGATTAATTAGATTTTTGTAGTAATTTTGCAGACATATGTATTTGCTTACAATTTTTCTTGTATTAATAAATGTTTAATTTAGTTTTATAACAAGACCTCTTGAGACTTGGTGGTCTTATTACTACTGAATTCAAAGCCTGCATCTCAAAACATACAAATTGTAAAAATGGATTATGACAGTTGTTTTATGTTTCCCCCTGGGATTTGAGCAACTCAGCCTTTACCATCAGCTGTGTCATAATATGAACCTCTGGAGTTGTCCATTAGGCAGCAGATGCTGGATGGCAAGCAGGATGTGCAAGAGGATCTGGCCGAGATCCATGAGGGTATAGGTGCCATGGTCTCTGTTGTGAAGCAGTCCATGTGAAGCATGAGCACTGTGTTTACCTTCAAGGCTGAGCGCACTGCCTCCTCCATTGAGAGAGTGGCAACTCTCATGGAGAAGCAGCTCCAAGGACAGAAGCAAGTATTCCTAGGGTTGCCCATGGACCTGCAAACCCTCACATAGGCAATGACCTCAGGCGCTCAGTGCCACTGTGGGAGATGGATGAGGCACCCAATATCCCAGCTAGCCTGTCCATAAATGGTGGACAGAGAGTTCCAGAGCGACCTCACATTGGCACACAAGGTGCCTGTCATCTCTGCGGGTTCCTCTCAGGGTGCTCTTGATAATGGCAGCAGCTCCACTGCCCCTCTGCCAGTGACCGTGGCATCTGATGAGGCTGCGATGACTGGGGAGATGCTAGCCATGGCACTGGCCGTTCCCTTCCAGGCGGAGCCAGCACAGGTAGTTAGATTCTCGATAAGCAAGGGGGTGAAAGATTTTCCGGAGTAGGCAGGAATTTAAAGTTCTGGTTAAAATCGTATCAGCCATGATCTTATTGAATGATGGAGCAGGTTTGAGGTGCTGAGTGGCCTACTCCTGCTCCTAGTTTGTATGTTTGTGTAGCTTCTTTAGTTTAATTGTAAGTAACGTGCTCTTGCAAACTCTTCATTTGCTTCTTCAATTGCATAAACACCTTGTTATTCCACAACACTTGAGCCATGCCATCACTTTTATAAGTGAGGGGAGTTGGAGTGGTTGAGTTGATGGAAATTAAAAGTAACAGCATTTTCAAGGAACTACAAAAAGTGATGTTTATTATTCATTTGCACTGCATATGATTTACAAATTACCAGAGCTGGCTCCTTTTGATGGCTTAGTAAATTTGCCTAATAATTAACTGAGGCAACTGACTCAGGAAGGAGCTAGGATCAACCCACACCTGTAATCAGTTAGGTGGACAGTAGCATAGTGGTAATGTTAGAACTAGCAATCCAGAGACCTGGACAAATGTTTTGGGGCCATGAGTTTAAATCCCACCATGGAAATGAGGGGAATTTAAATTCCATTAATGAATAAAGCTGGGCCAGCATTTTCCGGCCCCAGCGTGGAGGGTCCCACCACGGTGGATGCGGCGAGACATTCAAAACTCTATTGGCTTTAGCAGGACCGGAAGATCCAGCTGGCGGAAAGGGCAGGAAAATTCCGGTGTGTTTATGTGTGTGTGTTTACGCATACGTGCACATGAAAGGAACAGAGCTTTGAAATTAGCTCAGCTCTTTCAAACATTTCAAGTCAGATTTTATTGGAATGGGGCAATTAATGTGCAAATGCAGGGATGTCATGAAAATCATTGGGAGACTAAGAATGAGGTGCCATCTTCATGAAGCTAATGGCAGAGTGGTACAAATCAGCCAGAAAATTATGGCAATTCATGGGACATCTCTTCCTCATTACAAGTTGTTGGCTGATTTGCACATCAATACTTGCATGTGCCATTTTTTCAACAAAATCTTGGCCAATCTACAATGAGGCAAAATGTGACAGAAGCGATCAATTAAGTGTAAAGACAGAAGCCCAAAACAGTGGTGTGATAATACATTACTTCAGTGAAGGAGAGAGACTGTACAAGTTATTGCCTAGAGAGAAAATTCTTGCTATTCTGTGCTGTGTCAGATTGTACCATTACATATGATCCATGCTGTTAAAGGAAGCATATGCTTTCACATAGCACCTTGTATTCTCAGGACATTCACAAATGCTTCACAGCCAGTGAAGTTTAGTCACTCATTTCAGAGATGAGAAAAGATTATTGCAAGAAAAAGTTATCTGATAGCTATTTGTCTTCTAACCTCTAATCTTTGATTTATCTCTCCCCAATGTAACAACGGACAAATCATCCTAATCTCAATATTGCATAAACTTCCAGAGACTGGAAAATGGGATAAAATTAGTATTTACCTGGAAAGACAGGAATAAGGACAGCGAGCATGGATTTGTGAAAGACAAGTCAAGTCTGCCAAATTGATTAAAGTTCTTTGAGAAAATGAACATGCATTTTCAAAAGAGATTTGATGAAATGCCATATACGTGGCCTGTTAATAGGTGTAAGATGCAGAACATTGAAAGGAAAGGAACATAAGTGGCTTCAGGAGGATATAAATTATTAGATTGAGCAGATCGGTGCCAGATGCTATTTAATGCAGAGAAATGTAATGTGGTACAATTTTGGAGGAAGGATAAGGTGGAGGCAAAGATTGAATGAAGGCTGATATAATGGTTCTTTCTTCATAGCAGGACTTATGAAACCCTGAAAGGCCAGCTCTTGAGCTACCACCTCCATAACGTCAACTTTATCTTCTAAGCTACCATGCAATGTCTTTCAACAATCATAAAGCAAGATCAACTCCCAAATCATTTTGATTTCAGTATTTGCTTTTTTATTGCTTGTTTTCAGTTGTACAAAATTATTGCTTTGACCCATTGAAATCACTGGATACATGAAGCTGTCAGTCAAAAATGAAACAAGAAGCATATTTCATGGAATGTGCTAAACTGGCCTAGAGGTTTGCAGTCATGGAGACTCCAGGGAGCTTTAAAGATTATGGGCCTGCATCCGAAGTCGCGCCCCTATTTCTGACAGATCCTCGTTTGGCTGGTAGGGGAAAGGAGACATTGAAACTTGATACTCAGCGGGGCCAGCTGAACTCAGTACTGAGCTCAAACAGACCCTATTTTTGCTGGAGCATGGGCCTCGTCCCACAGTGAGTAGACATAAATGCTGATGAAGGGTAGATTAGGTCTGGAGAACTCTCAAGCTGTTGTTATTTAAATCACCTCCATTAAAATTGCAACTGCTTGCCTGTGTCTGTGAATTGAAGAAAATCTGTTCTAGCCTCAGAAGTGAAAATCCAGGCCTAAGACTCTCCTACAATGTAGGTTTACATTATAGTTTATGATGAACGAATCCTGTAACTGAATTCTATGAAGGAATATGCTGTGTACATTCTACTGTATTATGCATTAGAATCATGAGCCACCTTGAACTGTTGCACCTTGAGTTTGAATAAGTCTGTGGTCGGAATTTTCCAGCCCCATTGGTGTCGGTTATCATGGCGGGGGGGAGGGGGCAGGACAATACGGCTCAAAAATCGGCTTTACACTGTAGTTTGCGATCGTTCGCTCCACCCGTCAATGGCGGACCGCGTTTCCTGCCGCTAAACGTCAAGCACCTAACTTCAATACTTTAGCATCTCATTATAAGCCCTGCTCGCCGGAATCATCCTCCCCACGCTGGATCATCCGAGCACGTCGGCATGATTGCACCCGGACATGTTTCACAGCTGTACATAAACGACATGCACCTCGTGAACTGCACGTCGCTAGGGACTTCGGGGTTTGTTTGCCTACGTTTCTTTGGGCTGCACTCACGGACATCAGTGACAGGCTTCGTGGGCAGCACCACATCACTTTTATGGGGGCTCATGGGCTGGTCTCTATCTACCAGACTTGCCGTAAGGTGAGGGTGGCTTTTCAACGGCTGCAGGGCTAGGGCTAGCTTGGGGAAGGGAGAAAAGTGGCCTTGGGCAAGGGAAGAGGCTGCAGAGTGAGGGCTGTACTGGGGAAGGAGGGTAACCCAGGGTGTGTGTGGGGACACATGTTAATCTGTGCAAGTGGCCTCAAGATGGTGAGGGCTGAGGAGGCAGTCCCCAGGAAAGGTGAGGCCAGATGGAGATGTGAGGGTGTGTTTGAAAGAATGAGTGGTGATGTCCCTTGAGCTGGCAGTGAATGAGATGCCAGTGAATGCGTGATGGTCTTGTGAGTGTGAGTGTTTAGAGTGATAAGATGGCTGCCTTATCCTAAGCTGCATAGACGAGATCATTCATCTGTTTTCTGCACTGGATTACCAACCTCTTGCGTACAGCTCTGCCACCGCATCCCAAGCCAGAGTGGCAAGACTGATGGGTCTCATACGGCCAGAGTGGAACTGGAGGACATCGCGATAGGCATCCACGGCATCCAAAAGGCATCCCAGGGATGCGTCACTGAATTGGGAAGGTGGGGGGATGGCGGGCTGCACTCTTCTTAGCTTTTGGGGCCAAGTCTTCACTGAAAAAGTCCTCACTGAGAAGTGTGCGTGTGGCTGCAGTTTATATATGGCGTTCTACATGAGGAAGCAGCAAGGTAACAGCATGGTGGGCAAATTGGAGGCCACCCGCCAGCAAGACGACGTGTTTCCTGTGGCTGAATAATTAATGAGGCAGGAATGGGACAATACAATGCAAAAATCCGCCACTTGGGCCGGTGGATAAAACGACTTTTCCCCACCCGCTACTGTGATGATTCTGCCCTATACCTCCTTTTGTTTGAGAAGTGTACAATGAGAACTTCTGACTAAGTTCGCCTTTTGCATGCATTATTAATATTAGTCTTCATACAACCCACCCAAAAAAACGGAGGCACTGAATTATTGGACAGAATTTAAAGTCTCTCCCGGATGCAGGTTCGGATGCAGAAGGCTATGTGATTGGGTGGGAATGCGCAAGGTGGAGATCCTGCCATCATGCCGTTTCACTTTGACCAAGTCCCACTTAAGGGCCTCATCCTGCTGCCACTGGTATTTAACTAATGGCTTGCGGGGTCATGCCAACAGGGCCTACCACCAGAAAAACCCTGGAGAGTACACCTAGGGCCTGTTGGGGGAATCTCTAATTGCCAGGCACTCCATATCTGACAGAGGCACCTGCTAACAGAATTGGAAGTGAACAGGATAAGACCCCAATCCCTCTGACCTTCAAATCAATCCCCTTCCGCATCGCTGTGCCCTCCCTCTCTAGCTCCAGTACACCTGAGTGTAACAGAGGGAACAATAAATTAAATCCACACATCAGAAAGCAAAAGGCACTGTTAAAATTTGAAAGCAGTCAGCAGAAAATATTGTGGATTGTTTCACAAGACGATTAGGATCTATTGATTTATTGAACAGGTAAGAGTAAACTGAATGTCTAAGAGCTTATGATCTTCAATTTAAAATTGTGTTTGGAAAATTTGATTACAGCTTTCAGAATGGATTGAAAGTTCTAATAATGGTGATATACTAGGCTGTCATGTGATCCAATTGCATATTTTCCCTTGCTATAATCATGGATAGGTTTCTAGAGTGGTGCCCAGGACAAATAACATAGATAAGACAAGGAAAGAGGACCTGTTTGGGGATTATCAGGAACTAGGAACTAAATTAAAGAACAGGTCCTCAAATATTATAATCTCCGGATTACTACCCAGCCATGTGCAAATTGGCATAAGGACGCAAGTATAAGGGAAGTAAACACATGGCTTAAGGAGTGGTGCTGGAAAGAGGGGTTCCATTTCATGGGGCACTGGCATCAGTATTGGAACAGGAGGGATCTGTACCGTTGGGACGGTCACCACCTGAACCGATCTGAGACCAATGTTCTAGCGAAAAAGGTAAATAGGGTGGTCAACAGGACTTTAAACTAGAAGGTGGGGGGAAGGGAAGGGTAAAACTCCAAGGAGTATGGCTAATGGGAAACAAAGCAGCAGGTTAGCATGTGGGGGGGTGGATTCAACTTCATGAAAACTTATGAAAAAACTGAAAAGGAAGGAGAGCCCAGGAGAGGCTATTAAAGTCTCCAGAACACAAAATAGGACAGATTGTTTTGGAAAGGGCTAGGAATCTAACTTCAGATAATGAGAAGGGGGATGGGAAATGCAGGACTGAAGGTGTTGTATATGAATGCACGCAGTATACGAAATAAGGTAAATGAGCTTGTGGCGCAGATTGGAATTAGCAGGTATGATGTGGTGGGCATCGCAGAGACATGGCTGCAAGGGGATCCAGACTGGGAGATAAATATCCAAGGATATGCATCCTATCAAAAAGATAGGCAGGTTGGCAGACGGGGTGGGGTTGCTTTGTTAGTAAAAAATGAAATTAAATCGATAGCAAGAAATGACATAGGATCAGATGATGTAGAATCCGTGTGGGTAGAGTTAAGGAACTGCAAAGTTAAAAAAACCATAATGGGAGTTATGTACAGACCTCTGAACAGTAGTCAGGATGTGGGGCACAAGATACACCAGGAGATAGAAAAGGCGTGTAAGAACAGCAAGGTTACAGTGATCATGGGGGATTTCAACATGCAGGTAGATTGGGAAAATCAGGTAGGTAGTAGATCCCAAGAAAAGGAATTTGTGGAATGTCTACGAGATGGCTCTTTGGAGCAGCTTGTGGTGGAGTCCACTAGGGAACAGGCAATTCTAGATTTAGTGATGTGTAATGAGGCAGATTTGATAAGGGAGCTTAAGGTGAAGGAACCCTTAGGAGGAAGTGAACATAATATGATAGAATTTACCCTGCAATTTGAGAGGAAAAAGCTGGAATCAGATGTAACAGTATCACAGTTGAATAAAGGTAACTACAGAGGTATGAGAGAGGAGCTGGCAAGAATTGACTGGGAGATGAGCCTAGCAGGAAAGACAGTGGAACAGCAATGGCATAAGTTTCTGGGAGTAATTTGGGAGACACAGCAAAAATTCATCCCTAGGCAGAAGAGGCATACTAAAGGGAGGATGAGGCAACCATGGCTGACAAGGGAAGTCAGGGGCAGCATAAAAGCTAAAGAGAAAGCATACAATGCGGCGAAGAGCAGTGGGAAGCCAGGGGATTGGGAAGCCTACAAAGACCAACAGAGGACAACTAAAAAAGAAATAAGGAGGGAGAAGATTAAATATGAGGCTAAACTAGCCAGTAATATAAAAGAAGATTGCAAGAGTATTTTTTAGATATATAAAGGGTAAGAGAGAGGCAAAAGTGGACATTGGGCCGCTGGAAAATGACGCTGGAAAAGTAATAATGGGAAACAAAGAAATGGCGGAGGAACTGAATAGGTACTTTGCTTCAGCCTTCAAGGAGGAATACATGAATAACATCCCCAAAGTTCAAGAGAGTCGGGGGGCAGAGGTGAGTATAGTGGACATTATTAAGGAGAAGGTGCTAGGAAAACTGAAATGTCGGAAGGTGGATAAATCATCTGAACCAGATGGATTACACCCCAGAGTTCTGAAGGAGATAGCTGAAGAGATAGTGGAGGCGTTAGTGGTGATCTTTCAGGAATCACTGGAGCCAGGGAGGGTCCCAGATGACTGGAAAATCGCTAATGTAACCCCCCTGTTTAAGAAGGGAGTGAGGCAAAAGATGGGAAATTACAGGCTGATTAGCCTGACTTCAGTCATTGGTAAGATTTTAGAGTCCATTATTAAGGATGAGATTTCAGAATACTTGGAAATGCATGGTAAAATAGGGCAAAGTCAGCATGGTTTCATCAAGGGGAGGTCATGCCTGACACATCAGTTAGAATTCTTTGAGGAGGTAATGAGTAGGTTAGACAAAGGAGAGCCAATGGATGTTATCTACTTGGACTTCCAGAAGGCCTTTGACAAGGTGCTGCACAGGAGGCTGCTCAGTAAGCCATGGTGTTAGAGGCAATGTACTATCATGGATAGAAGATTGCTGTCTGGCAGGAGGCAGAGAGTGGGGATAAGGGGGTCCTTCTCAGGATGGCAGCCGGTGACTAGTGGAGTTCCACAGAGGTCAGTGTTGGGACCACAACTTTTCACTTTATACATTAATGATCTAGATGAAGGAACTGAGGGCATTCTGGCTAAGTTTGCAGATGATACCAAGATAGATGGAGGGACAGGTAGTATTGAGGAGGCGGGGAGGCTGCAGAAGAATTTAGACAGGTTAGGAGAATGGGTAAAGAAGTGGCAGATGGAATACAACGTGGAGAAGTGTGAGGTCATGCACTTTGGTAGGAAGAATAGAGGCATAGACTATTTTCTAAATGGAGAGAGAATTCAGAAATCTGGAGTGCAAAGGGACTTGGGAGTCCTAGTCCAGGATTCTCTTAAGGTTAACTTGCAGGTTGAGTCGGTAGTGAGGAAGGCAAATGCAATGTTGGCATTTATTTCAAGAGGACTAGAATATAAAAGCAGGGATGTGCTGCTGAGGCTTTATAAGGCTCTGGTCAGACCACATTTAGAATATTGTGAGCAATTTTGGGCCCTGTATCTCAGGAAGGATGTGCTGGACCTGGAGAGGGTCCAGAGGAGGTTCATGAGAATGATCCCAGGAATGAAAGGCTTAACATATGAGGAACATTTGAGGACTCTGGGTCTATGCTCGATGGAGTTTAGAAGGATGAGGGGGAATCTGATTGAAACTTACAGAATACTGAAAGGCCTGGATAGAGTGGACATGGGGAAGATGTTTCCATTAGCAGGAGAGACCAGGACCCGAGGGCACAGCCTCAGAGTAAAGGGAAGACCTTTTAGAACAGAAATGAGGAGAAACTTCTTTAGCCAGAGAGTGGTGAATCTATGGAATTCATTGCCACAGAAGGCTGTGGAGGCCAGGCCATTGAGTGCATTTAAGACTGAGATAGATAGGTTCTTGATTTGTAAGGGAATCAAAGGTTATGGAGAGAAGGTGGGAGAATGGGGTTGAGAAACTTATCAGCCATGATTGAATGGCAGAACAGACTTGATGGGCCAAATGACCTAATTTCTGCTCCGATGTCTTATGGTCCTATGGACTCATAGCACAGACTGCAATAACCTTTTGGATCTTTATATCCACACATCACAGTCATTCAATTTTATGGGTTTGTGTTACTTTACAGTCAGAATAGGATGTAGCAACTTTGGCTTTGACTCTACCCAGCAAATAAATTCTGAAAATGGAACACCTTATGAAAGTTTAACTGGCCTTATTGCTCAATCAGACAGGTTTCTGGGACTGGCCTTCCCCTGACCTGATGAAAGCTGTCAGCAGTGGAAGGAGCTGTGGGAAACCAGCATACCAGCCGGTGCCACTAATTTCATCCCTCAGCTGTCTTTGTCTCCACTCCCAGAGGCACCGAAAAATCCAGCACAAAGATATACAAAATGGAATGACAACTTTAGCTAGAATTCTTTATCCAATTTATAATGTAGCTGTTAATCTCATTGAATGAAGTAAAATGTCATGAAATTGCTGCTGGAATTGGGAAGGTACTGCTTCTCAGTTTATAATGGGATTATGCTTATAAATATTGTCAGTGGTTTGCTGGAGGTGTATAGAAGTCATATTGTATTGGAAAGATAAATAACTGCAAGCACTTTAAATTTGTGACCCTGAGCTAGTCACTCACAGCAAAGATATGCACATTGTTGAAAGGAACAAAGGAACATGTGCACTTGTGCACATGTTCAATGAAATCATGGCTGACCTGTATCATAATTCTATCCCCTTGCCTAGCAGATATCTATCATTCTCAGATCTTGAGTAGATCTGGACATTGTGCAGGCAGTTTCACGCCTCTTTTCCCATAATAATGACAGTAAATCTGTACAGACCACTTATTTGAATATATTAAAAAGCTGGATTATAGACCAGGTCACACAATGGGATTGAAAACTGGTGTTTTGAGATTCATTTCTAATCTTATTCAGACTGGCTGGATGGAAGTCTCCGGTTATGAACTGAAGATCTAGGTTGACACCACGTAAAGCATAAGGCCACAGCACAACACCAGCACTATATGATGAAATCACTCAATGAACCATGAAGGTAGCTAGTCTGAGAAATAGAAATGTCGCATAGTCGGGCAGTAAGACATATTTGAACCAAATATGGGATCAAGGTATTTGGCAAATGAAACACCCGATCTGATTATTAATATTAAATTAAGGTGTAAAAAGGAAAAATATCTACAATTTTCATCACTGGGTTATGAATGAACATGGAAAACACCAACGCTTTTGGCCATAATTAAATTAATCTTTCTCCACAAAATGATAAACAAAATCCAAACACAAAATGGTCTCTTCATGGTAACATTCACAAATGAAAATTAATTTCTTCTTTTGCACTTTGGTATAAAGATGCAACTGGGTGAATTGCATAGAGAGAAATTAGGCAGAGATGATCTACACATTTATCTATATGGACAGACAATTGGGCAGTGTCCATTATGAGCATGTGATCCTTCTCAGTTCCCACGTTCCTATATTCACTTCACCCAGGTGATTATTCAAGCCCAAGGTCAAAATGGGACATTTGCCACATGGAATTCATTCAGATACAAGACCCAATTTTAACACCAACTGCCAGATGGGAATGCAGTGTGTAGTTACTGAAAATGGTCATTAGGTGCTACCTGTAGCATTCCCGATATATTCATAGCTGCTGCCATTTTAACCCTGCTGATTCTGTTTGCAGGGGAGCCAGTCATGCAGGAACTTCAACAATGTTTAAATACCAGGATTGGATGATGTCATTGATTTTAATTGCAGATCATGGCTGCAATGTTCAATGCCAGAGGTGACAATGAGCACAGCAGCAGCTAGGACTGTGGTCAGATGAGGATCAGCAGGAGTGCCTCTCCTACAAGGGGACCTCGGGTCTCCCCTGCCCTGGACTTCCTTCCCTTATTTCCCCAATTAACTTATATTGTGAACCACTCCTGTCACCTGAAAGCTCACAAGCTCTCGGTTAGCCAGGTCCTTATTCTCCCCAGATTCAGGCAGGAATCCAACCACTGAAATGGAAATAAGGCCTGATAGTTAACCATACCTGGGCTTTCAGTCAATATCTGCATGAGGGTTTCCTTTCTGTGTAAGCTCACACATGCTACCCTTCCACCAAGGCCCCCCCACATGCTGTGCACACACGCAACCCCAACATGTTGTACTCCTGTCCCTCGTTAAAGTTAAGGCAATGGAGAAGGAGTTTCTCTCTGTGACAAAATCTTTAAAAGTGTAAAGCTGTTGCTCAAGGAGAGGCTTATGATTTTGTTACACAGAAAGGAAGTTTGAGTTGAAGCACAAGGAGGATGATTTGTAAATGAAGCACCTTTGTCATAAGAAAAGGGAAGATGTAGGCAGGATGAATCGGGCAGATGTGGGCTAGGATTTTACGGCCCCACCGCGGTGTCTCTCCCTCAGCGGATGTGGCGAGCCATTCAAACCTCTATTCAGTTCAATGGGACGTTAATATCCCGCCGGGCGGGAGAGGCAGTAAAATCCTGACCAAGGTAAACGATGGAAGTTTGCCTGTCTCGGGCTGGCACAAATGTGACCTCAGCAACAGAGTGTCCTGAGCATCATTCTCTTTAAAACTGGAGCTCCTCCTCTGGCTGATGTCCCTCACGGCATTAGGGTTTTTTTTTTCCCCCTCTGGGGCATCCAATATAAGATCTTTTCATAAGACAAAGCTGACAGCATATCATTAACGTCAAATCTCAGAGCCTGGGCTAATCAGTGCAATCATACAGTGGATTGTCACCCGGCACAAGCTGCATCAGAAAAGCAACACCAGCTTTGTACTTTGTTAATTAATGAATACACGGGCAAGTTTGTTTGTTGAATCAGAAAAATCATCCTGCACAGAGAAAGGTCATTCAACCCCTCAGCCCAGATCCCAGATCTTCCTAGTAGCAGCAATGATGGTTGAATTGCCTATATTCAATCGTCTCGACACAGCTGTGCATTTCTACCAGTCTCTTTCAAGCTGGGCTCTCACAGAAACGTACAGTGCAGTATCTCTTGGGGGGGACTTCATCAGAGCAGAGTCGAGTCAGGGGGGAAGACAGGACATGCCCTTTTTATTGGCACTATTTGTCACACGGTACGTTTGACGGTCCAGTTTAAACATTAGTGAATAGATGAGCGAATGGGTGATTGGAGGAATGGATGAGAATGGATGAATGAATGACTAGGTCGGTGAGGTGGGTAAGTGGGTGAGAATAGGTAGGGGTTAGTAGGGAGAAGGATTGGGGGTTGTTGGGCCAGGGTGTTAGTTGGGTTGGGAGGGATAGTAGGGTTGGAGGGCAATTGGGTTGGGTCAGTAGGGTAGTCGGGTGGTTGGGAGGGAGGTCGGGTTGGGTTGGAAGAGGTAGTCAGTTCGGTAAGGTAGTCATGTTGGGTTGGGAGGGTACAAGAGTTGGATTGAGATAGTAGTCGGCTTGCCGGGTAGTAGGGTGGAGGGGTAGTCCGGTCGAGGGGGGAACGTGGGTCAGGTTGGTGGGGGCAGTCAGGTCAGGAGTAGTTGGATCAGGTCAGGGGGATAGTTGGATGGTCAGGAGTGCAGTCAGATGGTCAGGGTAGTCGTTTGGGGGTTAGTTGAGTGATAAGGGGGTACTTGGGTGGTCAGAGTGGGTTGAGGTCAGGTCAGGGGGTAGTTGGGGGGGTCGGGAGAGGTTGATTGGGTATTCAGTTGTGTACTTGTCCAGATGTTAGACTAGGTTTCAATCTGCCTAACATTTCCTGGGTAACTATTCAGGTAAGTTTTTTTTTAACTCATTCACGGGATGTGGGCATCTTTGGCTAGGCCAGTATTTATGGCCCATCCCTAATTGCCATTGAGATTATGGTGGTGAGCTGCCTTCTCGAACTGCTGCACTCCATGTGATGTAGGCACACCCACAGGTATAATGACAGTGAAGGAACAGTGATATAGTTCCAAGTCAGGATGGTGTGTGGCTTGAAGGGGAGCTTGCAGGTGGTGGTGTTCCCATGCATCTACTGCCTTTGTCCTGCTAGGTGGTAGAGGTTGGTTGTTTGGAAGATGCTGAATAAGGAGCCTTGGCGAGTTGCTGCAGCACACCTTGTAGTTGGCACACACTGCTGCCACTGTGTGTCAGTGCTGGAGGGAGTGAATGTTGAAGGTGATGGATGGGTGTCAATCAAGTGGGCTGCTTTGTGGTGTTGAACTTCTTGAGTGTTGGAGCTGCACTCATCCAGGCAAATGGAGAGTATTATATCACACTCCTGACTTGTGCAATGTAGATGGTGGAAAGGCATTAGGTAGTCAGGAGGTGAGTTACTTACTCTAGAATTCCTAGCCCCTGACCTGTTCTTGTAGCCTCGGTATTTATATGGCTGGTCCAGTTCTGTTTCTGGTCAATGATAACCCTTAATTGTTGATAGGGGATTCAGTGATGGTGATGCCATTGAACGTCAAGGAGAAATGGTTAGGTTCTCTCTTGTTGGAGTTGGCCATTGTGTGGAGCAACTGTTACTACCGCCTATTAGACCAAGCCTGAATGTTGATTAGGTCTTGCTGCACATGGGCATGGACTGCTTCAGATCTGAGGAGTTGCAAATAGTGTTGAACATTGCCTAATCATCAGCAAACATCCCCCCTTCTGACCTTATGATGAAGGGAAGGCCATTGATGAATCAGCTGAAGATGGTTGGGCCTAGGACACTACCCTGAGGAACTCCTGCAACGGTGTCCTGGAACTGAGATGACTGACCTCCAACAAACACAACCATCTTCCTTTATGCGAGGTGTGACTCCAGCCAGTGGAGAGTTTCCCCCCCGATTCCCATTGACTTCAGTTTTGCTAGAATTCCTTTATGCCACTGAATTTATGTACCATGTAACTGTCCAAAGTCTCCGACTCTGAGTTAGACTTAGAGTCAGTCAGACACTTCTGGGGAGGGTCCTGGAAAGCAGTAGAATTGCCCATCGGAAGTTGAAACTTCAGTGGTAATTCCCATGTGGGTCAGGACTTCTACATGATCCTGCTGCATTTCTTCAGCCATATGTCCAGCCTCTGATGATCTGGAGACTGGAAGATTTGGCCCATTGTTTTTGTGCTGGATCTTTGAAAGAGCAATTCGTTTACTCCCACTATCCTGCTATGTTTCTCACCCAGACAATTTTTTTCCGCTTCATCTATTTACCCAATTCACTTTGAAAGCTACAATTAAATCTGATTCCACTACCCTTAAAGGCAGTACATTTCAGATTATAACAACTCACTGTAGTATAAAGGGTTAACAGATGGGCTATGCTAATGTATGATGTAGATGATGATGTACTACTGACTTCAGTCAGTCATCTGTTAAACTATCAAGAGAAAGGTTGGAACACCATGCTTAGGAGCAATGTGCCTAATTTGTAACCTGTTTTGATGTAATACTAATAGTGTTAAGCATATACCAGAGTACATCTGCAGCCTGTGAATGAACCAAGACTCACAACTAGGCCAGGACTTTCCATGCCCACTGATGTCGGGCATGTTTGGTGGTGTGAGCTGATAATTTGGTGAGAAGGCCAAAAATCAGTTTCAACGTGTAGTAAAACAAGTTTGTGATTGTCCGCTCCACCCACCAATGGTGGGCCGCATTCCCTGCTATCGGACGTTAGGAACCTTATTGTAATACATCAGCATACAGCCCACTGGACTCATCACCCGCCACCCCCCCCCCCCCCCCCCCCCCCCCCCCCCTCACCCCACCACCCCGCCTGCTGGGTTGTCCATCCATGTCGGTGGGAAAACACGGCTTGACAAGTGTGACATGCAGAAGTCAGGACTTACCCACCAGGGTCTTGTTCACATCGCAGACATAGAGCAGAAGATGCTGGTGCCCGACAGCAACGACGCACCAGAGGAATGTCCATGGCATACTGGGTGGATTATCATGGACATGGCTGTGCTGTGAAGCAGTGCATAGAAGTTGGAAAGTCACCATTGATGCTCATGACAGATGATGGTTGAGGAGGTGGGAGATGAAGGTTTAGCATTGGCTGGGAGAAGAGGCGTTGGTGGGGGGAGTTTGGAGGGGGGAATAGATGTTTCAGGAGGGGTGAGATTGGTGGGGGAAATGAAGGTTTTGGGGGGAGGTTGGGAGTTGGGGGAGGGATTAGGGGGGAGAAGATGGCAACTGGGGAGGTAGGTGTAAGAGGGATGGAAGATGTAAGGGAAGGAGTGCAGAGAGGGGAGGGTGTCTGGGGGGAGGAAGGAGTGCGGAGAGGGGAGGGAGTCTGCCAGGGAGGAAGAAACGCAGAGAGGGGAGGGAGTAAAGGTGGAGGAGGAAGTATGAATGGAGGAAGGAATCGGAAAAGAGTAAAGCTAGAGGAAGAAGTAAGGGTGTCTGAGGGAGTCATGAAGGAGGAAGAAATAAGGCTGGAGGAAGAAGTGATGCTGGAGGACGGAGTCAGGAGGGGGGAAGGACTAAGGGTGTTGGAAAAAGTAAGGGTGGAGGAAGGAGTCAGGAAGGGGGAGGGACTAATGGCGGGAGGAGTCCATGGGGTGAGAGGACTAAGGGGGGAAAGGGGTTTCGGGAGTGAAGAAGTTCCTGGGGGTGTGGGGGGGATCCTAGGGGCGTAAGGGGTTCTGAGGGGGGAAGGGATGCAAAGGGGGGAAGAAGTTCCAGGGATGGAAGGGACGCAAAGGGGCAAAGGGGTCCAGAGAGGGTTCCGGAGCATAGGATGTGCAGGAGAATGTGCAAGGGAGGGGTCTGACGTCTGCTTCCTGGAGAATGAATTGAGGGTGGGCGTGGTACGAAGGAATGGTGAGAATGACTGAAAGAAGAGTGAAGCGGTAGGGTGGGAGGGTGAGAGTTTGGTGGTAGCGACAGAAGGGATGGCGAGGGTGGTTGTTGGGCACTTGGAGTCAGACATGGACCCTGGGGCGGCAAGGAGGAGGTAAGGGAGGTTAATGTGGATGGGGTGGGATTTTAAGGAAGGAAGGGGACATGCACGTTCGCCTGGACATCCCCAAAGGAAAAGTGCTGCGGCTGGATGATCACGGAGGGGAGGTGGAAGGTGATGCCAGGGGGGTCAACTGTGATGGTGGAGAGGAAATGGGTGACTGGAGGGAGGGGAAACGACAGGGGAGTCATGGTGGGCGAGATCAGGTGCTGCATTGGAGTGTGTTAATTGGGTGGATGGAGAAGAAGGTCAGCTCAGATGGACAACTGAAAGTGAACCGCAGAAGGCAGCATTGAAAATGGTCAGGACATTGAGGTGAGTGTGAAGGATCCACGTGCATGGGAGGGTGCTTTCATGAGTTCCGAAAGGTGCTGCCACACATAAACTTTTCCCTCCAAAATCACTTGTAGGCAGCTGCTCGCTCTGTAGTGACAGAGGATGAGATTGAGGGGCTCACAGGCAAAGGGTTAGGGCTGCCATTGCCGGAACTCGCCCTTGGCTCCCACGAGGGAATGCAGGTCTGCACACATCTCTGGCTTCTGCTATCCTCCCCATGGAGACCTCCATACATGTACATGTGGCACCACTACATCAGAGAGCAGGCGGACACACTCCTAAGACTCGCATGCCACTCTGTTGAGGGCTTTCAACAGCTCTGCGTGATGTTCCCATATCTTCTGCTGATTCTCCAGGTTGAGTTGGAAGGCCAAATCCAGATGTTCATCATTTGACTGGGACCTCACAGATACATCCTCCCCAGCAGTCTGCCAACCTGAGAGCTCGGCTGAATCTGCCTCCTCCTGCTGCAGATACGTCTGGTATCGACCAGATTGTGAACACGAGCCTGCTCTGGATTTGGGTCCCACTGATGTGTGTGTCTCTGCACTGGTGGAGGGTGTGGGTAAGCGCTGTGACATGTCTTCCAGGCTGCTTATTTCCACCTCTTCACTGGTCCTCTTGGCAGCATATGAGGACCTGGATGGAGCTGAGGGACTGGCTGGCTAAAGGTGTCGATCCCTGGGCAGAGCTCTCTGTGAACCAAAGTAGAGATAATAACACATGGCAGCAGAGTCAAAAGCAGCAGAGAGAGCACTCACATTTGCATTGAGAGAGGGATGATATGGTGCAGGATCCTCAGGTGGGTGTTCACCGCCAACGTCATCATTACTGCAGGCAGGGTCCACATCCTCACCAGTCAACGAGATGGCATGCACCTCAAAGTGAGTGAGGGGCCTAATGTGGATCACTCCACCCCCCTGGTCTGGGACCTCTCCCTGCTGCTGTGCGCCAGCCTCTCCTGCATGAAAACAGATGGAGGGAGTGTGAGCAGGACACATGGCACTACATGGAATCTTTGTGTGGTGAGTGGAGTCATGGACAGGAGGAGGACGCAAGCTCAAGATGATATGAGTTTGATGGAGATGTGAGGGTGTGTGTGAGAGTTGGTGGTGTTATCCCTTGAGGTGTCAGATCCCTGTGGATGTCTGATGGGTTTGTGAGCGTGTGAGTTGAGGGCGATGAAAAGAGTGAGTTACCCTGGCGGAACAGATGAGAGAATTCATCCTGTTGCGGCACTGGGTGGCTGTCCTCTCTTGCAGGGCATTGGCACTACTACATCCTGCTGCATTGGTGATGTTGTTGCCTGTCCTGTGGCCAGAGCAGGGGTGGGGGACACTGCGGCAGGCCTCTGTGGCATCCAAAAGGCAATCCAGGGACGCTTCATTGAACCTGGGGAGCTGCAGTCTTTCTGCCTTTGAGGGCCATGACTTCTTTGCAGGAGTCCTGGGCTGGAAGCCAGAATGCATAATTAATGCGATGGGTTTGAAAAGTCGCCACTGCGGCCGATGGCTAGAATGTCATTTTATCATTCTACTCCTGATTATCAGTAAAGTGATGGAAGGGGTCATCAACGGTGCTATCAAGCAGCACTTGCTTAGCAATAACCTGTTCACTGACGTCCAGTTTGGATTCTGTCAGGGCCACACAGCTCCTGACCTCATTACAGCCTTGGTTCAAACATGGACAAAAGAGCTGAACTCCTGAGGTGAGGTGAGAGTGAATGCACTTGATATCAAGGCAGCATTTGACTGAGTGTGGCATCAAGGAGCCTGAGCAAAACTGGAGTCAATGGAAATCAGGGGGAAAACTCTCCACTGGTTGAGTCTTGCCTAGCACAAAGGAAGATGGTTGTGGTTATTGGAGGTCAGTCATCTCAGCTCCAGGACATCACTGCAGGAGTTTCTCAGGGTAGTGTCCTAGGCCCAACCATCTTCAGCTGCTTCATCACTGACCTTCCATCATAAGGTCAGAAGTGGGGATGTTCGCTGATGATTGCACAATTTTCAGCACCATTTGCGATTCCTCAGATACTGAAGCAGTCCATGTCCAAATGCAGTAAGACCTGGACAACATCCAGGCTTGGGCTGACAAGTGGCAAGTTACATTCACGCCACACAAATCAGGCAATAGCCAGATCCAATAAGAGAGAATATAACCATCATCCCTTGATGTTCAATGACATTACCATCACTGAATCCCCCACAATCAACAACCTGGGAGTTACCATTGGCCAGAAACTGAACTGGACTAGCCATATAAATACTGTGGCTATGTGCAGGTCAGAGGATAGGAATCCTGCAGCGAATTATTTACTTCCTGACTCCTTAAAGCCTGTCCACCATTAACAAGGCACAAGCCAGACTGTGATGGAATTCTCTCCACTTGCTTGGATGAGTGCAGCTCTCACAACACTCAAGGGGCTTGACACCATCCAGGACAAAGCAGACCGCTTGATTGGCACCACATCCACAAACATTCACTCTCTCCACCACCGATGCAAAGTAGCAGCAGTGTGTACCATCTGCAAGATGCATTACAAGAATTCCCCAAGACTCTTTAGACAGCACCTTCCAAACCCATGACCACTATCACCTAGAAGGACAAGGGCAGCAGATAATTTATTCATGTAATGTGGGCTCCCTGGCTGGGCCAGCACTTATTGCCCATCCCTAATTGCCCTTGAGAAGGAAATATATCGCCATTCCTTCACTGTCGCTGGGTCAAGATCATGGAACTCCCTTCCTAACAGCACTGTGGGTGTACCTACACCACATAAACTGCAGTGGTTCAAGAAGGCAGATCACCACCACCTTCTCAGTACATTTTGGATCCAGCCATTGCTTCACTATTCAGTTTTATAAACTGCATAATCACTTGAAATAAACTTGAATGCATTCAGTTTCCAATTTTGAAGTATTTAATTGCTGACCGTCCATTGCCAAAATGTTTAAAATTTGATGTGTTTTCTCAAAATAATTGAACATATGAGTCAATAGCAATATCCATGAATTCACTTGGCAGAGACCTGTCTCCATTACTGAGAAAATAAACTAAGCATGAATATGGTATTGTCATTCAAGACTAATGAGTTCCTGCCATAAATGGGTTTAGATTGTAAATATGTTCTCTTTCACAAACCACTTCCCATTTACAAACTTTTAAATATGCCTAGATCAGAACAGATGCCTTTCTTACAACTGAATACATTTAGGGAGATTGGCGCTTACATGGAACATGCATACATGGTACAAACTTTGCACCAATCAGTTGAATTGATTATTTATTATTTACAAGATATAAGTGATATCAAGTGTTGCATCAAGGAAGACAGACCTCAGTCTAGTATAAATCTTCAAAGAATATTCCAGGATGAAGCTTTAGAATGATCACATAGAACAATAATTAAACAGATCTTTATTTCAATTTTCAAAAATTATTTCTAACCCGTATTGTGCACAGTCGACATTCCAGTTGGAATGTTGTTTCTAACCTATGGTGGTGGTGTCTCCAAACCTATCATACAGCTGCTTCACTACATTTCTGCCAGACACAAATGTGTCTGCAACAATCAGGAACGTGCCGCACAGCTGTGCACCAGCAGCAACAATCTTAATTTTTTAGGTTCTAGGAAAGAATGAATGAGAATAAATGGAATCTTGCTTTAAGCATAGTGAGTATGCAGCAAAGAAAAAGAGGGTGTAGATATTATCATATCAGTACCACTATTATCATGATCTGAAAAGAACCGATGCAGAACATTGGCCATGCAATAAACATTAGGAGGAAGGTAAGAGAATGACTTGGAATTGAATCACCCCAGGTGTTGAGAGGCAAGCTATGGTATTGAACTGGACATTGGTTGATTAGGAGTAATGTTAAGTACAGGGACAGCAGCTTGTCAGATTATTTTATTGTAGAATGTCAAACATTGTAAATTATTTCAAAATTTTTGCAGTGGCAAATATTTTTTATTTAGTTATTTGGTTGTACAGAACATGAGAATTGCTGAAAAAGAGACATGTTTTGTCAAAGCTTTTCATCTTGCATTCATCAGGACCATTCACAAGAATACCAAATGCAGAGGGTACCACAATTTATACTGTATGAGAAGAGAATGCTGATTGGTTGGCAAGTGGACTCCAATTGGCAGATGCATTGCCATGGATAATGCAACGGTTGATGGTGACTGACAGTTAACTGCTAAGCATCGTTTGACACTTTAACCAGGCAATTTGACTCTGATTGGTCAAGATATTGCTCTGAGGAATGAGCTAGTCACTTATTTTGTTTAGGTGAAACAGGCGCAACGTGTGTACATGTTCTTTCTGTCTGCAAAGAACAGGGCCATGTGTATAAATATAGGTAGCTTTCAATACACGCAAATGCGCCACACCACAAGCCCGACTGACAACCTTGTTTGTCAGTGTAATTATTAGCACACTGAGGATTGTTTAGCAAATGTTGTCCAATGGTAGAATCACAGCTAATGTTGGACACTGTGTTTTGAGTTCTGCAAGCACAGGCTGGTTGGGTACGGTCTATGCCTTGCCCGTTGAGAACAGTGGAAGGGACATGCTGTTTGAGATGAACTGCCAGTCTTTGGGACGTATAGCCTACTTACCTAGCATCACACTGCCACTGAAATTCATATAGCACATTATTAATTTGTGTGATAGGCAGAACATATCTTTGGCTTAACAGCAGCATCCTGTTAGTGGTGAATACAACTTGTGTTGTGCAGTAACAATGTGAAACAGCATGCTTCACCTGTTGCTCAAATTTTGAGATACCTTGCTCTACCATGATAACCAGACTGGGCACTTTTCAGAACCAAAAGCAATGGCCTTAGGCCTGTTCATGTGTTTGTGTGATATACAGCACAAAATGATCTGATCAGGGTAGCCATTATCTGGCCAATACACCTTTGATGTGACCTATTTTAGCATCAAGCTTGCATGGTGAGCAAATGGCTTAGGCCCTACTTATAAGGTTGCTGATAAAGCCAATCATTTAGTATTTAGAACTGCAAGAAACCCTACGTGTATATTGACCAGTGAAGGTAGGCTTGTGGTAGACCATGGTAGAGAACCCCCTGGCAGATTTCTCAACTAGTATGTCAAGGAAAGGGAGCTCATTTGACTGCTCCATTTCAAAGGTGAACTCCAGCACGGGATGGAGCCCATTAAGACATGTAAGGAAATTACTACATGCGGCTGCAGATGAGATGCAGCAAACATATCATCCACATATCAGGAATATGCAAGGGGTAAGAGGTTAGGTGTCATTCCATCAAAGACACATTTCTCATGGAACCCAACAAAGATATTTGTGAGAGCTGGACCTAGCCAGGATCCCATGGCAACACCATCTATTTGGGCATACATGGTGTCATTAAAACTGAACTCAACTGCGTTAGATGCCAAGTTCATGAGTTCGATGAATAATGATTCATGCAATCGTGGCAGGTCTAGATTGCCATGATATAGCGATGTAGCACAAATATCTATGACTTCATTAAGTGGAACATCGGTGAATAGGCTAGCAATGTCAAAGGAGCACATGGACACAGAATTGCTATCAATATGCAAGTTCTGTATGGTCTTCACAAATGTGAAGGAATCCTTCACCATGTATGTGGAAAACTTACTCTAAACTGGTTGCAGCAATTCAGCCAATCATTAGTCAATTCATGTTGTGCAGAACCAGTCACAGATAAGATAGGGCATAAAGGGACATCACTTTTGTGTGATTGGACAGCCCATACATATTCAGATGCAGTGAGCCATGAGGACAAACCCTGTCATATATATCCTTAACAACCATGACTATATCAATAAAATGCATGCCATTCTTACTGACAGGTCCAAATTTGTATCCATTGACCCAGCCGCTCAACATGACCGAACTGCCTTGCCCAAAAGTAAGCTTAAAAAAATGCTTGCTGAACTTGTGTAAGGGTAATGAGCTGCTGCATGATATTTTTGGTAGAGTTCACCCTCACAACTCGCTGTGTCTGCGTGTGTATAGGCTACCCAAAACACACAAAAGTGATGTCCCTTTACGCTCTATCTTATCTATGACAATCAACCCTCCTACCTCTTGTATATTTCCGATATGTGGATGATATGTTTGCTATATTTAAATATGCAGCTGCATGTAATAATTTCCTTCATGTCTTAATTGGACAACATGGGTTAAATAATCCTCAGTGTGCTAAGAATTATGCTGCCAACCAATTAAGATTGTCAGTTGGGCTCGTGATGTAGCGCATTTGTGTGTACTGGAAGCTACACATATTAATACACCGGTCCATGTTCTTTGTAGACAGAAAGAACATGTACACACATTGCACCTGTTGCACTTAAACAAAATAAGTGACAGCCATTTGCTGATTCATTCCTCAGGGCAATGCCTTGACCAACCAGGGTCAAAATGCCTGGTTTAAATTTCGAACAATGCTTGGCAGTCAACCGTCAGTCACCATCAACCATTGCATTATCCATGGCAATGCCTCTTCAATCAGAGTCCACTTGCCAACCAATCAGCACTCTCTTCTCATACATATAAATTGCTGTGCCCTTTGCATTTGGTATTTTTGCAAATCATCCTGATGAGTGCAAGACAAAAAGCTTCGACAAACAAATGTCTCTTTTTTCAGCAACATTTCCTATTTCTAGCCCTATGACTGATGTAAGAGTATTTTAAATTCTGCCTGCTAACACGATTTATGTCAAATATATAGATTCCAGCAGTAGAATGATACAACCTGGATGGTTAAGTGCAGAATGGATAGACAACAGGATTGCATTGTGCTATTTTGGCTTCATATAGTGATTTCAACTGAAATCACGCTGAGATTGCTATGCTCAAGTAATTCTCCTGGGGTAGGCAGATGACTACAGGATACAGCACAATCTTTCAATAATAATAGTACCTTTTGCTTGTGCACAGAGAGGGCTAGAAAGGGTAAAGGCAGGATACTGTGACAGTAGCATCTCTTAAGTGGCACCGCTGACTAAATAGCAGCACTTTTTTCTTACGGGTGTCAGAAAATGTATGAGGTTAGCAATAGAAATTGCACAAGGGAATGTGGCCAGAATTGCTTTATTTGATGAACAACCTGGACGCTCTGCTGCAAGAAGTGCAGCAGAGAAGATAAACCATATTTGGGGCAGAAGGCAACCCTCTTCTGCACCACATTGTTGAGGGGCTATCGCATAAGCTGACTGTTCCAGTCAAGATGGTTTCCCATATCCACAGGTGATAAAAGGAGATAGGAAACATGTTTTCTGGCCCAAGGAACAGAATTTGAGGAGAATTTCATTGGACAGAATTTTCCTAAGGACTTTGGGACCCCAACATCAGGATCAATTGGGATCCTGAGCCTGCACTTGACAGGAGCCAGACTCAGAGAGCTAGTTTTCCGGAGGCAGCCTCCCATTGGCCACCTCTGCGCTCAGCGTCCTATGAAAAACTGTGTGTGCGCCCCTGCAGCTGCTGGCCCAATCACAGGGCTACAGGCAGCACTGGAGCCCTTGCAGCCGAACTCGGAGGTGTAGGCGCTGCTTAGGCAAGTCTGAAAACACATGGGTGGCTCAATATAGAGTTGCCCTCAGAGGTGTAAAAATAATTAATTATTTTCAAGGGGCGAAGGTGGCAGGCCCCACACATCAGAGGGGGAAACCTGGCAGTTCGATCATTGGGACATGGAAATAGATTTTTCTGCCTGCGGTCCCCTCTTTGGGGGTGAAGCCTCTGGCTCTGATGGCCCGCTGGTGTGCTGCAGGGTGGCCATCTCCATGGAGCTGGCAGTTTCTCCATGTAGCAGAGGGCCACTCCATCACTGGCACCAGTCATGCCACAAAAATGCGCAGAATTGGGGCCTTAACAATTTAAATTGCCTCCTTGCCCCTGTGAAGTGGGAAATCCACTTCCTCAGCCACCCCTGGAAAACCTACAGGCCAGAGAAATGCATCTCTATTTTCCTGGCTCCCCTTCCTCCAAGCCCATCACCATGGGACCAGGAATATTCAGCCCATTGTGTCTGTTCTTTGCATCTGCTTTTTGATGATTTCTCATGAAAGTCAGTATAATCCTAAATCCAGTCCTCCAATCTGAATGTTTAAAATTTTCATTCATGGGATGTGGGCATCACTGGCTCGGCCAGAATTTATTGCCCATCCTTAATTGCCCTTGAGAAGGTGGTGATGAGCTGCCTCCTTGAACCACTACAATCCATGTAGTGTAAGTACACCCACAGTGCTATTAAGGAGGGAGTTCCAGGATTTTGACCCTGTGACAGTGAAGGAACAGCGTTATATTTCGAAGTTGGGGGGTGAGTGACTTGCAGGTGTTCCCATGCATCTGCTGCCCTTGTCCTTCTAGGTGGTGGTGGTCGTGGGTTTGGAAGGTACTGTCTACAGAGCCTTGGTGAGTTTCTGTAGTGCGCCTTGTAGGTGGTACACACTGCTGCTATTGTGCTTCGGTGGTGGAGGGAGTGAATGTTTGTGGATGGGGTGCCAATCAAGTGGGTTGCTTTGTTCTGGTTGGTATCGAGCTTCTTGAATGTTGTGGGAGCTGCACTCATCCAGGCAAATGGAAAAGCATTCCATCACACTCCTGACATGTCTTGTAGATGATGGACAGGCTTTGAGGAGTCAGGAGGTGACTGGCCTAGGTTTCCTAGCCTCTGACCGGCTCTTGTAGCCACAGTATTTATATGGCTAGTCCAGTTCAGTTTCTAGTTAATGGTAATCCCCAGAATGTTGATAGTGGAATATTCAGTGATGATAATGCCATTGAATGTCAAGGGGCAATGGTTAGATTCTCTCTTGTTGGAAATGTTCATTGCCTGACACTTGTGTGGTGCGAATGTTACTTCCCACTTGTCAGCCAAAGCTTGGATATTGTCCAAGTCTTGCTGCATTTGGACATGGACTGCTTCAGTACCTGAGGAGTCGCAAATGATGCTGATCATTGTGCAATTGTCAGTGAACATCTCCACTTCTGACCTTATGATAGAAGGAAGATTGTTGATGTAGCAGCTGAAGATGGTTGGGCTGAGGACATGCTCCTTCAAATGATAAGATCGTGGACAAATAAAACAGATATGTTATTGGTTGCTCTCAGGATATTATGCATTTACTTTCATGGTCAGTGGTGTGAAACCACCAGTCATTTCTATTCATATAATTAACAGAGTTGTTGTTAGGGGCATCTGGGCAAAGGTGCTGTGTATTATCATGCTTCACTGCCTTCTTTCCACAGGGCAAGTAGTGGAAGTGTGTTCTCTGGTAAACAAGACATGATCCACTTGTTTGATACACTGTTGCACAAGAAACTGGCAGTTTTCGCAGAGATGGAGCGAACCCGTAGCATTTAAATATAAAGCTATGGACATCTTCTCTGCCTTGGGCAGATCTGTTCCTGTAGTGGAACTTCTCTGGAAGTTGTGTTAAAGGAAACAGTATAGCCTAGTGAGATCCTCCCTTATGAATTGTAGCTAAAGGTATGTTTCTTCAGAAATGCACAAGTAGATGCACCTAGGTGTGAGCACACAAGAGATAGGGAGAGATGGTGGTACAGTGGAAGTGTCATTGGGCCAGGAACCCAGAGGCCCAGGCTAATGCTCTGGGGACTTGAGTTTAAATTCCACCACAGCAGTTAGTGGAATTTAAATTCAGTTAATAACTCTGGAACTGAAACGAATCTCAAAAATAGTGACCATGAAACAAAAATTGATTATCACAAAAACTCATCTGGTTTACTAATGTCCTTTAGGGGACATCTGCTGGCCTACATGTGACTCCAGACCCACAGCAATATGATTAGCTTCTAAGTGCCCCCTGAAATGGTCCAGGAAGCCACTCAATTGAAGGGCAGTTAGGACAAATGCTGACCTTGCAGGTGGTGTCCACATCCCATGAAAGAATAAAGAAAAAAAAGGATGAAGGTGCGTCAAGTACTTTGTGGAATCATACCTTCCTTTCTTTCCTCCACAGAAACTTCTCTTCCTTCACTAAAACTAGGAAGGAAGAAAATTCTTTTGCTGAACTTGCTGCCAGTTAAACTGCAACTGTTTGCAAGATTTATTGTCTGGGTGTTGGGGATGGGTGGAGTTCAATGGTGGTGTGAAGGGTTGAGAACAAGCAGTTTTGCAATTGATAAACAATGCCAAACATCAGCAGAGAGCAATGCCAGAAGGCCAGTGTAGATACAGCTACTAAGAAATCAAAAGAAAATCTTACGTGCAATACTAAACACTCTAACAGAGTTTTAGGAAGGAACTACTGAAAAGCCAGAACAGCAAATGTCGGCAGTGCTCATTTATATCCATGAACAGCATCAGTTCAGTGAACAGAAGAAAAAGAAATGGCATAGAACCAATTTGTGAAAGAGATTGAATTAAATTATGTCTAACAAGATTCTCAAATATGAGGCCTCTGAAGTGTTGCTAAAATTTTCCACCACTGACTGCAATGTTTAATTAATTTTCTTGGAGTCAGCAAAGCGTGTGTCTGGAATGCATGGAGGCACTCACAGAGCGAACAATTGCTAATTTGACTCAAACTTCACCCTACTTAAACAGTTCTCTCAGGATTGTTCTAACAAACTCAGCTTTCAATAGTTCACAAGAAACCAGTTGAAATATGAAAGCAAAGCAAATGTAAAATCCATCAAATTATTGGATAAAATTACCAAAGTAATCATACTATTGCTAAACCAATCTCTCCTTCACCATCCACCTCAAAGCTACAGTAGACCATGTTTCTTAATAATAAGTTCTAATTTACATAAATGCAAACAGTAGCATGATTTTTATTCATTCATGGGATATGGGCATCGCTGACTAGGCCAACATTTATTGCCCATCCCTAGTTGCCCTTGTTTATGGGGGATTTAATAGTCAACCACGTTGCTGTGCGTCTGGAGTCACATGTAGGCCAGACCAGGTTAAAAACCCATCATGCCACTGGTGTCTGTGTAAATGGAATGAATCTCACGCAAAGCACTGTGGAGGAGCTTTACACATATGTGGACTGCGCTTCAGATAAGGAATTTCCGTCCTCTGTGAAATGCTGCTGGAAGGTTTGGTGCTGTGGTCTACCTTAAATATTTAAGGCTGAGTTAGCCAGATTTTTGGCCTGTCTGGGAATCAAGGGATTTGGGGAACTGGTGGGAAAGTGGAATTCAGGCTTATGATCAGTCATGATCATACTGAATGATGGAGCATGCTAACGGGGCGATATGGTCTACTCCTGCTTGATTTCTTATGTTCTTGTGTTCTACCACATGCAAATAAAGTTGACGACAGCACTCAATTTCTATAGGTTGGGCTCTGCAGACACAGAAATTTATTTTTACAGGGTCATAAAACAATTTCTAATGAAAGTTAATGTTTTAAAATTGATAAAAGGTGATTTCCAAACAGCACTGGCTGTGCCACAATCAAGGTAACTTATTTGATTGAGCTCGCAAAATTGCTGTTAGTCTGGATTGACATATGGCCAAACTGGATAGGGACAGCGGATTTTCTTCCCTCAAGGAAATTAATGAACCTGTTGGATTGTTATGATAAGCCAGCAGTTACATGGGCCAGATTTTACATTCGACATGTGCGGGCGAGCCTGACACGCTGGAGCATAAAATGATGCGCGCCGATGTCGGGTGTGCATCTCGACATCATCGTGCTGTCTCGCGATATTGCATAAGGCGGGCGCGCACTAGAGTCGGCTGCACGCCTGCGGATAATTGAAAAGCCTATTAAGGCCGTTAACTAGGTAATTAACTTTAACTTTACACTGCACATCCAACCTTACAACCTTACACCCGTTACATCTGACCCGGCCTTTACATTTTTTAGGAAACCTCATCCACGAGCGGGTGAGTTTCCTAAAGCTTTTGCAAATTGAATAAAAAGTTTCTTTGAAAAATAAAAATATGTCCCATCTCATGTGATACAGTCACACGAGGGGACATTTTATTAAATTTTTAATGTTTTCATTTATTTTTTTGAAAAGTGCTTTAATCTCCCTGAGGCACGGAGCTGCCTCAGGGAGATTGAAGCACTCTTTCGTGCATATGTGCGCGAAAGAGCGCTGGACCTGACTCTCCCTCCTCCCCTCGCCCACACAGGTAGCGTTGAGCACTACCGTTCGTATATTACGCTGGGCAGGCCTTAGTTGGCCCGCCTGCATAAAATGGCTCCACGACCGCCCCAGCCCGCTCCCGCCAAGCCACCTGACGCAGGAAAAATTCAGGCCATGGTCACCATTCCTATCCTTGCATTTCTTTATTCTAGATTTTATTTAACTGAATTTAAATTCCCCAGCTGCAGTGGTGGGATTTGAACGCATGGGCAAGATTTTGGCTATGATATGGGGATGGGATTGGAGTTGGGCAGGCATGGAATTTCCCAATGCTGTTCGGCAATCCAGTTCCCTGCCATTGTCTAGGTTTCCATTTTCCTAGAGGCCTGCTCAGGCTAGGAGCAGCTCCCTGCCAGCAAGCAGCAGTTAGCTTATTAGTTCAATTAAAAGGCCAATTAAGCCTATTGATCAGAGATCAATTGTATTTTCCAGTCAGCCCTCGGGCTCCCCCTAGCACTGGGAGCATAGCAGATACTTGGAGGCAGCCTCCTGGTGGTAGACCTGTGGGAGAGGGTGGGGCTAGTGCACCAGGATGACTTTGAGGCCCCCCCCTCAGCACCCACACCTATGTGGCTACAGCTGAAACCACAGGTGGTGTGGTTTCCCCTCCACAATGGTGGTCCCACAGCTGTGGATATTTTTAATTTCAAAAGGTTGAAACCTTTTTATTAAAAAGGTAGAGAAAGCCCTCTCACTCCCTAACTTGTAACGGCGAGCTGTACCTTCTTCAGTGCTGGGCAGCCTTCTATTGCCTGTCCAGTTTCAAGGGTTAACCTGCGATCCTTTTTGGGATGACGGACATGACCTCTGGCCACTAAATAACCAATCCAGCAAGAATTCATGACAGGTTACTGCTTGCAACATGGTGCGGGGTTGGGCTCAGGTTTTGATCCTCATGTCGGGATCCTGGTCCAAAATGGAAAATTCTGCCTCATGTTCCTAGGTCAGTCATTCAGGCTTCAGGATCATCCAACAGCATAATCCCTATGCTACCATTCCTACCTGAATCCACACATGGCTCAGATCATCTGCTGCTAAAACTCTCATCCATGCCTTCCTCACCTGTAAACTTGACTATTCCAGTGGTCTCCTGGCTGCCTCTCATTTTCCAAACTACATAAACTGGAGCCCATCAAAACTTTGCTGTCTGTGTCCTAACTTGCACCAACTCCTGTTTACCCATCACCCTTCTGTATGCTGACCTACATTGGTTTTTGGTCTGGAAATGTCTCCAATTAAAAACTTTGATCCTTGTTTTCAAATCCCTCCAGCGTCTTGCCACTTCCTGAACCCTGTAGTCACTCCAGCCTAAAAATCTTTGAGATCATAGCACTCGTCCAATTCTGGCCTCTTGCACATCTCCATCATTGATGACCATGGCTTCTGCTACCTTGGTCCTAAGCTCTGGAATTCCCTCCTGAAACCTCAATGCCAAATCTCTTTATGTCTCTATCTTCCTTTAAGATGCTCCTCAAAACCTACTTCATTGTGAAGGGCTTTTGCTCTGCTGTCCTAATGTCTCCTTTTATGGTGTAGTGTCAAATTTTGTTTGGTAATGCTTCTGTGAAGTGCATATATATGCTGAACAAATGGATTTAAAAAACGTAAAGACAAGAAATTGATTTAGAGCATGTCATTGCTTGATCCTAAATTTTTGCATGCTTGGAAGAAAAACATTTTGAATTTTACCACTTTAGTTCATGTACAGGGCAGCATTTTTCACTGACTCATGGTGTGGTTCAATCCTTGGCTCTGGTGACAGAGCCTGAATAAACAATGAGGGCAATCCATTAACAATAGTCAAATAAATATCTTTCGTTTGCAAATAGTTTTCAACACTTTTTTAACTGTGACAGAAATCTATAATGAATCTATGTGATTTTGACTGTATTATGGGTCATTGTGAAAATTGTATTGTTCTTATAACTGATGAAGGCAACAGAATAGTTCAATTAGATTAGTAATGATGCACTTGTAGTGTTGTATTATGTTCAATTGCATGCAGTTATTCTGCCTGAATTCTTTTGAATTGCCACTATATACAAAAGCTTCACAAGAGAGAATATATCACACCAAGCTATATCTGGCAAGAGGCTAGCTTTGACATAGCAAGCAAATAATAAACAGGAAATGAACAGTTTCAATTCAGATGTTGGTCAGATTTACTAATTAGATGCTTTAACAACAAATAAAGTGATCATGGTAGGCTGTAAAAATAAATCGTGAACAGATTACCAGAGTTGTCAGGTGTAGATTGTATTGTCATGCAGGAGAAGGAAGTTAATGTGCTAAAAGATAACCCTCTGAATGGGAATCATTCAGAAAATCTTCCCTTCAGTGCTCACCATTTCACACCAAACTCCCACCCCGAGGCTGTTTTCTACTTTATAACCATTTAATTTGCAGAATTTTAAAATCGTGAATATTTGGTGTTTTATCAAGGACAGTTGCACAAATTACTAATACGATTGAAAAGGAAGGCAAAGTTTGTCAAGAATAGGGATTATGTGATGTCAAACATGGGATGAAACAGTTTGTAGATTTTAGGAGGAAAGAAAAATTTAGGGCTACCATGCTTTGAGGGGCTAGGAATAAATCAAATGGGTTAAGAGATGCTGTGATGGTTTTGATTTTCAGCACAGGGAGGATACAGTGAAGAGGAAGAATTCATCACAGGAATTGTTCCTCTTCAGAGAAAAATACTGAATATAAAATACATTGATGCAGATTTAACTGACATGAGTATATAAAAAACTTAGTTTGAAAATAAATAATAGAAAGAAACATTTGCCCAATGTTGTCCAATCACAACCAGTCAGAAAGGTGTAAAGTGCTGCCTGGCAGGAGTTTACATCAATTTAATTTAAAAAGGTTAAGACCTCTTTTAAAGCGGTTGTGTGAAGAATTTCAGGCAGATCATTACACCTTTGAAGACTAGAATCCCACAGTGTAATTTCAAGGGAATAGATTTTATGAATCTGTCGCTATTTCAATTAAATTAGAGTAGTGACTAGCTTCAACAATACTGAGTTAGCATAATGGAGGTAGATGAGAAGATGAATTATGTCTGGTGTTATATCAGTGGGAAAAGAAACTATCACACTGGCCCTGAGCTCTTTAAAATGCATTTGTTTTGTGGCATAACTTGAGTACATGTTAGAGAGCTACAGGATATAGGCTTAATTTTGTTAGTGACTTTCAAATCTGAAAGCTTTTGGAATTCATTTCTCTGATACTTGAGACTTGGTCAAATTTACCCATTGCAATTCCTGTAGATTGTTTATGCTTGAAAACAAGAACCAGCTGGAAATGCTAGCTTTGATTTTACTTAAATTATGTGTACATGGCCATGAACAAATTGGTATAAGTGATAAAATGAAAGTCTTGCAGTCCTTGTGGAGATGAAGCCCTGTCTTCACTTGGAAGATGCTTTACATTATGCTCTGTGGCAGTACCACTGTGCCATATGGGATAGATTCAGAACAGCCAAGCAGCTCAAAACTGAGCATCCATGAGTTACGGTGAGCCATCAGGAGCAGCAGAACTGTATTCAGCCACAATCTCTAACCTCATGTCCTGGCATATCTCTCATCTACAATTAGCAACAAGCCGGGGGATCAGCCCTGGTTCAATAAGGAGTGTAGGTGTAGAAGAATGTACTAGGAGCAGCACCAGGCATACCGAAAAAGGAGCTGCCAACCTGGTGAAGTTACACCGCAGGACTACATGTATGCTGAACAGCGGAAGCAGCATACGGTTGACAGAGCTAAGTGACCCCAAAACCAACGGATAAGACTAAAGCTCTGCCATTCAGCCACATCCAGTTGTGAATAGTGGTGAGCAGTTAAACAACTAACTGGAGGAGCAGGCTTCGCAAGTATCCCATCCTCAACGTTGCGGGAGCACGACAGTACAAAAGACAAAGCTGAAGCATTTGCAACTACCGTAGATCACGGCATATAAGTCAAACTTTGAAGCCTTGAAAAATCCTTCCAAAAGTGGGGGTCAACCCATACGCTGAATATAAAATATGAAAAATAGGTTAATCAAACTAAATCAATGTGGCATATTTTATTGAATTAATTAATTTTACAAGGATACCATTAACCACAATCAAAACAGTTTAAAAACCATCAACTTCATCGTTTTTGACATCCAATGTAAAGGTTCGTCCAATTAATTCTGAATCACTTTGGCTATGGCATCATTGTAAGAATCCTGCTCTGGATCAAATTTGGTGCTTTTAATTTCAGAATCATCCTTCCACAACAAATCATCTTCCTCTTCATCCATTGAATTGGATTCCGCATTTTTTGAATGATCTGATGACAGTTTGTGCATTAGTAGCATCCCACGATTTGATAACAAAACCACAGAAAATATCAAGTGGGGCAGCATGCATATTTCCACTCTTTGTGAAGGTTTTCTCTCTGTCAACCCATCCATATATTCCACTCGGCACAAACATGATCCTTAAATGGAGAGTTGAGGCAGGCATCCAAAGGTTGACTTACAGACCGTTAGAACCCTGGGTATTACTGAAATTTGAGTGTTATTTCTTCACAGCTGCTTCTTGGTTGCATCGGTGATATGGGATCTAAACATGTCCAACACTAATAATCTGTGTTCTCTGTGCAGACCACTGGAACACCTATTCCACACATTATCCAGCCAAAATTTCATTCCATCCCCATCCATTCAGCCATGGTCATGCACAAAGACTCTTGCAGGTAACTTGATTTTCAGCATGGTTTTATGTTTGAAAATTACCCTAAACTTTAGTTTCAATTTGTTGGCAATGCACGCTAGTTACCACTGTGAATCTTGCCTTCTCTTGCCCTGTGATTTTCATTAGAACTGTTTTTGAACATTTCCAGCCACAGTTCATTGCTTGGCATACATGGGTGTTTCATCCATATTGCTGATTTGACTTAATGGGTACTCTTGTTTTTGCTGCTGTATGATGATGAATCACTGGAAACTGGCAATTTTAGCATTGAGATCTTTTGATAGTCTCTGATCGAGCTTGGTCTTCGGCCACCACGTTAGACATTTTCGTTCCATAAAGATGGCTACACCAACTAGCTGTTGCTCTGAAACCTTTGCTGGACTCAGGGTTTGATTTGGCCCACTTAAGGCCGCAAAAATGCATTGCTTTTCTGGTGACGATGTAACCATTCATTCCAATACATGCTCCCAAGATCAGATCAGTGGTTGGTTCCCATTCTCACAGTGCCTTTCATCTTGGTCATCTTCTTCAGGGCAGATCTCTTCTTCCAATCTTGCACCAGTTTTTTACTACCACCGAATTCCCTCACTGCAGCAGTTATTTGATGCGTTAGCAAATGTTCCGACTTTTAGCTTGAAACCAATTTCGTATTTCATTCTTTTTGGTGGAGGACTCATTTCTGTTAATTATTCGTCATGCGTGGTCTGTTCTGTGTGGGCATGTCTGAACCTCACGCACATTTTCTTGACAATAAGGCCCATATCGCCTGCTTGTTCCCATGCGTCAATTTATAAGGTAAATAAAACATGCACTTCTGAGGTGAAAAGTTGAGGCTGACTCCGAATGCGAGTATACCATTTCTTAGCAGGAAAGGTGGTGGTGGTGGGGGTGGGGGAGGTGGTGGGATGATGGACTTATATGCAGAGAATAGACCTCAAAATGAATTTTGGCACTGTAAAAATTGGGTCGTTTTATAAGCTGTGTCGAATTATAAGCTGTAACCTATTGCATCTTCAGCCAGAAGTGCTGAGTGGGTGATCCAATCCAGCCTCTTCCTAAGGTCCCCAACATCACAGATAGCAGTCTTCAGCCAATTCACTTCACTCCATATGATATCAAGAAATGGCTGAATACTGCAAAGTTATGGGCCCTGACAACATTCTGGCAGAAGTACTGAAGACTTGTGCTCCAGAATTAGTCACGCCCCTAGTTAGGCTGTTCCAGTACAGCTACAACACTGGCACCTACTCAACAATGTGGAAAATTACGCAGTGTGTCCTGTACATAAAAAAGCAGGACAAAAACATTAAACACAATTCAATCTGCCTCATCAATCCACTCATTATCATCAGAAAAGTGATGGAAGGTGTCATGTACAGTGCTATCAAGCGGCACTTATTCAGCAACAACCAGCTCACCAATGCTCAGTTTGGGTCCTGCCATGGTCACTCAGCTCCTGACTTTATTACAGCCTTGATCCAAACATGGAGAAAAGAGCTGAACTCAAGAGATGAGGTGAGAGTTACTGTTCTTGACATCAAAGCAGTATTTGATCAAGTATGGCATTAAGGAACCTTAGCAAAACTGAAGTCAATGGGACTCATGGAGTAACCTCTCCACCGGTCAATGTCATACCTCACAGAAAGGAAGATGGTTGTGGTTGTTGGAGGTCAGACATCTCAGTCCCAGGACATTGCTTCAGGAGTTTCAAGACCCAACTTTCTTCAGCTGTTTCATCAATGACCTTCCCTCCAACATGAGGTCAGAAGTGGGGATATTTGCTGATGTTTGCACAGTGTTCAATAACACCTGTGACTCTTCGGATATTGACCCAGTCTGTGTCTGCATGCAGCAAGATCCAGACAAATTCAAGCTTGGGCTGATAAGTGGCAAGCCATACAAGTGCCAGGCAATGACCATTTCCAACAAGAAAGAATGTAATCATCCCCTTTTGACATTCAATGGCATTCCCATCATTGAATCCCCCACCAACAGCAATCAGGGTGATACTATCAACCAGGAACTGGACTAGTCCAGCCATATAAATACTATGGCTACAAGAGCAGGTCAGAGGCTGGAAGTCCTGCAGTGAATAAATCACCTCCTGACTCCCCGAAGCCTGTCCACTATTTATAAGGTATAAATCAGGTGTGTGATGGAATACTCTCCACTTGCCTAGATGCACGTGACTTCTTTAACACTCAAGAAACTTGACACCATCCAGAACAGAGGAACCCATTTGAATTGCACCACATCCATCACCTTAAACATTCACTCCCTCCAAAGCACAGTGGCAGCAACGTGTATCATATGCAAGATTCACTCCATGAACTTGCCAAGCCTCCTTCGACAGCACCTTCCTAACCCGTGATCTTTACAAACTAGAAGGACAAGAGCAGTATGTGCCCATTCTCCTCCAAGCTACACACCATCCTGAACTCAGTTTATTTTGCTGTTTCTCCATTGTCACTGGGTCAAAATCCTGGAATTCCCTTTTTTAACAGCACTTTGGGTATATCTACACCAGATACACTGTAGTGGTTCAAGAAGGCAGCTTATCACCATATTCTCAAGGGAAATTAGGGATGGACAACAAAAGCTTGCCTTGCTAGCGA
Organism: Carcharodon carcharias; assembly: GCF_017639515.1. NCBI lineage: Eukaryota > Metazoa > Chordata > Chondrichthyes > Lamniformes > Lamnidae > Carcharodon > Carcharodon carcharias. Next base: position 87,972,152 of record NC_054469.1, on the reverse strand, counting down.
TGCTTACATCCCATGAAGGAACAAAAAGAAATACTTGAAGAAGTATCATACTAGCCTGTAGAAAGCACATATGTTTCAGTGGTTCTGTTTTCCATATCTCTCAATTACACTGTGAAGATTCAGAGAGCTCAGCAGACAATGGTAATGGGAGTGAGCTGAATAAAATTTTCTTAATCCTTAATATTCTCCATTCTTAGTGAAGTGCACGGGAGAAATATCAGCTAGTGTTGCAATTTTTCAGTAGGTCATTATAATTTATCCATTGCTGGTTTATTTTAAGCAAGAATGCTGCGCAACACCTTACGTGTTACCTCACAGTGTGGGAGTTATGATGGAGTAGACGTAAACACTCTTGAAGGGTGAACAAATGTCATAAGTGTCATAATCTGAAGTTTATTAATTCCCCAGCTCTTTAAACTTGAATAACAGGCTTAAACATAAACTTACAATTTTAAAAAATACACATCTGCTGGACTGGTTTGATTGACAGGCCATCAGGTGTGGGTTAGAGAAAATAAATCATGAACACCGCTCCACATTTTCATTAGCATTATTTGTTAACATTTTCCAAGGGCTCTTACAACAGCTGTGATCATTAGGAATGTTTGGATGAGTTTCAAAAACTACAAAATCATTTATCTTAGGGGGTTCTTAGTTTACAGTTTGATTGACAGTTTAAAGAACTCATTAAAGGATTTGCTGTCTTTGATGTGGGCACTGAATAGAAGTTTGTTTTTCTAACAGTTTGAACACTTGAGGGGGTTTAAAAGCAATGAATGGATTTCATTAAAGATAGTTTTTTTACTATCAAGTGTGTATGCATGAGATCTGTATTTGAATGTTAAAAGTTTTCTTTATCTCCACATGACTACTGAGGTCTTCCCATCGTTGATACTGGATGAGTGGCTATGTGGATGGCATGGGGATATGAGGAGCCATAGGGGATATGAGGCAGCATGGGTGAAAGAGAGGGGTGCATGGGTGGGCATGTGTTGGCTTGGGGGGCCATGGGATTATGAGGGGGCATGAGGAAGGGTGGGAAGTGGTGGCTAGAGGGGTGAGAAGTGGTGGCTAGAGGGGCTTCCTTCAGTGTGATCAGCAGGTCACACTGTGTCCTGCCCCTGCCTCCCTGGAGTGAAAACTGGGTATAAAGGGGCCCTTTAAGCTGATGCGGGTATGCTGAGTTGGGAAATTTCCTGACTCAAGCTATCTGCCTTGATCGTGAAAATCTGACCCTCGATGTTAGACAGGATTTCTGCATCTATGAAAGGGACTAGATCTGCCATTTTAAGCAAATGAAATTATAGCAGGCAGAAATTGTCGATAGCCCTGGAAGTAGCCTCTAACAGTGAAAGAGCGGCAGGCGGGAATCCCACTATTGAGAATGTGGAGCTGTTGCCTTAGGAAGTGAGTGAAGGAGGGCTGCTCTATTCAGAACTCATTTTCTCCCATGGAGAGTAGTGCAGAATGCATAGGAGTAGATGGAAAAGGAGTGAAATCTTTGACCTGTGTACTATTTGTTTATTCAAAAAGTTAAAATTAAAAATCTATCTTGGCAATACCAACCAGTTTCCCCAAGGTGAAGTCTTGGCACTAATGTGAAGCAGAAGATAGGGAATAGGCATCTCAGTTTACACTCTACCCGGTTTTCTTTTCCAGTGAAGTCATTCCAACATATTTTCCTCATCTGTTCCTACTGATGACTCTTCAAGAGCCAGTGTGAAGTTTCATAGATGGATGCTGGTCACTCAAGCTGCCCATTCCACCTGTAGCAAATCGCAGCACAGGTGCAGCCACTCAGTGGATTTAGATAGTCAGATTAAGGAGGGATCACCTTGTGATTTACTGGATACAATTGAGCTGCGGCAGTGGAGGAGCAGGAAACTGCTTGCCACAAAGATATTATGCAATCATAAGAGAGTGGCAGCGTCCTGGAGGAATTCACTATTTATATTCGTGCATTGTGTACATGAGCACTTATCAAAACATAGAATGTGCCACAGCTCCAGAGAATCTGCAGCAGAGACTAAGGCTACATGGCTGCTTTGAAAATCTTGGTCTCCGATGTACAGCAAGGGCTCTATTCCTACTGATTCTCATCAAGGTAACTGCTTGGTTTCCCTGTTCAAATTTCTTCTTACTTTTCATCTTTGGCTTGGGCCTTAGGCACCCTCCACCACAGCCCTATATTAAAGTGACAGGGAGTGGCTCCAATTTTCTAGTGGCAAAGTAGGACAGCAATCACTGGTGTGCTGCAATGGCATGGAACACCTTCTCTAGGATTTGGTAGAGAACGAATGGCCTCCCACAGTGGCAGGCGGAAATCCAACCCAGCTGCACTTCCGCTTCTAGGAGAAAGGCTGTGGAATCTTGATTCCCAAGATTCTAGTTGATCCACAAAGTTCTGTATAGGAAAATATTTCAATCATCAGATCCCCCCTGTACTCTGAGACTCTCTTTTTCAACATCACAAATCTTACCTTTACACCCATGCATTTGGTCATGTCCCATAACTTCACTCCCACCCACACTTTGGCCTCTCTGTAAAGAGCCTTGGAATGGATTTTTCTTGAGTGCATGAAAGATTCCATAATGTAACTTCTTGTTTCTTGTAAGTTAGCTTAATTAGGTCGATTTGCAACGTGTAATAGAAGATCTGAGTTTTGCAGGAGTTAATGGGATATGACTTTGTAAATTGGTCCCTGCTGTTCAATTCAGCGGCAGATTTAATTGTGTTTTTGTTGCTTCATGTCAGTATATGCTCATGAGAGCGACCAGGTGATTCTTTCCCAATCAATCTGTTACATAACCAGTGTTAAAGGCCCACGTTTGTATTTTATGGATAAGAATATGCATAACATACAGAATTGTGGATCAGTGTAGCTTAAGCATTTGCTTCAGTTTTATCTGGTTACACTATCCGATAATGCACCTAAAATGAAACCATTGTTGATAGTATTAAAGCTTGTTGCAGTTTTCACATCAAAGGAGTAGAAAACTGTTGCTCTGCTATAAACTCTTGATTTTCCTTGTTAGATTCTGCAGGACCCCCACAAACATGAAGCATTATATATTTGAGGTGTTGATCCATAGCTGACATGCTATAACTGAGAGGCAGGAGAAGGTGGAACTGTTAGCCTTAACTCACTTTCTACTGATGACTTTCATTTCAAGAGATTGTCCTTATGGTTGGAGGACTGCTGAAAACGCTAACATACTCTAGGCGATAAATCTTGTACTTTAATATCAGCCCAACTCTCTGTATTCAAATAAATTTGAATGATGATTTTATTTTTTCAAATCACTCATTCTGTGTGTGCTATTGTCTATGTATCCAAAGTGAATATGTGTACATGCCACAAAGTTACAGCTACTTCAGGAACAGAGTTTCAGTTGGTATGATTGTTAATCTCCCCAGTCCATGCAATCCGTTAAAACCAAAAGCAAAAATGAGTCATTTCAGATCACAAGGGATGCATTCTGCTGACATAAAATGCCAGTAGGCCCCTGATGAAGAAATGGTGCAAAAATAATTCAAAATTCTAAGTCTAGTTTAGTCACATAGGATTGCCCAGACAACAGAACAGATGGGCAACCTGCTCCCATCTCTCTGCCAATGCTGCTGAGGAGCTGCCACTCCATTATAGAGTGTTCAAACTCTCTATGGGAAACAAAGCAGCTTCGTTGAATGATGTGTATCTCATCAGCAGGCCAACTTATTTAGATGTGATGCACTACATGCCACTGTAATCAAAACACCAGCACGGGTACACACCTAAATTATTGTGATGAAGTTCCTTTTACCTAGCTTTGCTAATTATCATGAAGTATAGTGACACAGATTGAAAATTAATTAGCTGAATTCAACCAGAACAATTAAAACAGTCATTACGGAGTACTCTCTGACTAGGATCTGGCAGCTCTTTGGGGAGCTGCCAGGTGCTGATATGAGGATAGCTTCTCTTCAGAAGAAACTGTAGTCATCTACTCACCACTGATGATTTCAGACAGAGGCGAGTATAGCAGCAGTGTAGTAATAAGGAACATCAAGGGCTCTTCCCACAGGATCAGAGTAACTTATCATTGCTAATTCAAAACGCAGGTACATTTTCCCTCCGAGCATTGTGAAGAAGATAAAATTGAATCTTTTTCTTCAACAAGATTTGTTTTGAATACATCCTGAATACCCACTGTTTCCAATGATTTGCTGTTTCACTGAGAGGAGAAAATCAGGTCGATTTGGCTGCATTCAAAGATTTCCTGCCACAGCAGATTAGAAGATTAGCTAACTTTCTATTTCCAATTTAGCTGTAAATTACATTTAAATCCAGTGTTTCTGAGGAAAATAAAGCTCCTTTATTTTAATAAGTTACTGCTAAGGAACTGGTTGCTTTCAATATACATATTCAGTGGTATCCACTTCTTTAATTTTGACAAAGTATTACTTCACCTGACTAGTGCAGTAAGAAAAACAGGGATAGCAGCACATTGTTAAAAATTACAACAACATGCATTTATTAAAGAGATAGTTCACTTGTTTTTTTTGTTTCACCTCATAGTTAGGCTTCCTGAAGAAAAGTAGTTCAGAGCAGCTGTTTTATGACAATAGGCAGTTCAGATATCATTTTGAGACTACTCTGGGGCCAAACTTTAATTATTTCTCATTTATTAGGCATGACATGAATTAATGCAAAATCCAATGACTGCACCTGATGAAACTTCAATCAATCCTTTTTTTTAATAGGAATGAGTAATAGAGAATCAATTTCATAGAAGCATGTCTTCTTTTTGTTTAAAGCAATTTGGGAGTAAAATAAAAAATGTGAAAACGCATATATTTACAAAATACGACTGAGGCAATATCATTTTCCAGCTATAGATAGAATAATAAGTATCCTTTGCAGACACAGAAATGTCCATCATCAAGAGTGGACACCACCAATGTCATTAAGATTCTGAACAGGAAACATCCTCTCTACGCATTATCCCCATCCATACTACCAGCTGCCTAAGACTGAATGAAGACAGAAGCCAACCTTGTTAAAAAAAACTAGGGGAACTCAATCCCAAATCCATCAACCTTTAACATACTCTATTTTTGGAAACTAAAATCATCAAATGTTATTTGTGTAGATGTATGCATTGCTTCGTAGCATTTTTAATGTGGTTTTGAGCCAATACATTTGAATTCTGGATTTATTGCATTATTCAATTCAATTTGTGGCATAGCAATCTCAGGCAAAGAAGATAATTTGAAGGAAAGCTCAATAATCCAGCCAATTTATGAGCTGTGCAAATGACTTGGTGAGCCAACAAATACTATCCATTGAGAATTAGCATACACAGCATATCTACACAGATAGAGTACACGTATAATGCTACTTGAGATCCAGTGATGCTTAGCAACAGTACTGTGCACTTAACCTCCCTGAAAAGGAGCTTTTTGTCCCTTTTGCACATGGCAGTATCTCTGAAGAGAATAAATTCTTTCCTAAGATTCAGCAAAAATTAATTTAACCCTCCATGAAATACTGTTGCTTCACTCAAATGTTACTGTTCTCTTTGACGATATAAATTACCACATCAGGAGTTCTCAACCTTACAAAGGGATGTTATTCCAGGCAGATTCCAAAGAATCACAACCCTTTGCAGGCTCCAGCTACATTAGTGTTTAATGTTTGTGATGTGTTGGTTTTGATTTGGATTGACTGGCCAGCTCTCATGGGAGCTTATGTGGTGCTCATATGCAACAAGGCCTGCACATCATTCAGGCTTGGCCTGAGAAGTGGCAAGTAACATTTGTGCCACACGATGCCAGGCAATGGCATCTCCAACAAGAGAGAATCCAACTATCTCCCTTTGGCATTCAATGGCATTCCCATTGTTGAATCCTCCACTATTGGCACCCTTGGGGTTACCATTGACCAGAAACTGAACTGGACCAGCTATAGAAATACTGTGGCTACATAAGCAGGTCAGAGGCTGGGAATCCTGAGGAGAACAACTTAGCTTCTGACTCCCCAAAGCCTGTCCACCATCTGCAAGGCACAAGTCAGGAGTATGATGGAATACTCTTTGCTTGCAGTGCAGCTCCAAAAACATTCAAGAAGCTCAACACTATCCAGGACAAAGCAGCCCACTTGATTTGCACCCCATCCACCACTTTCAACATCCAATCCCTCCAACATCGATGCACTAGTGGCAGCAGTGTGTACCATTTACAAGATGCACTGCAGCAACTCACCAAGGCTCCTTCAACAGCATCTGCCACCTAGAAGGACAAGGGTAGCAGATATATGGAAACACCACCACCTGCAAGTTCCCTTCCAAACCATACACCATCCTGATTTGGAAATATATCACCACTCCTTTACTGTTGCTGGATCAAAACTTGGAACTCCCTTCCTAACAACACTTTGGGTGTACCTACATTCCATGGACTTCAACGGTTCGAGAAGGTAGTTCACCACCACCTCCCCAAGGGCAATTAGGGATGTGAAAAAAAATGCTGGCCTAGCCAATAATGCCCAAGTCCCATTAAGAATTAAAAGAAATGTGGGCCCATCTGAGCGGCCTCATTTGATAGCTCTATAATAACACATGCACAGGTGGCCCTGGTTTTGATAAGTGGGAGATACCAGGAGAAGGTGAAGGTGGACAACGTGATCTCATAGATCAAATTACAGATTGTTAGTTAGATCTTTGCTTTGTTAGTGAATCTCATGTCTCCCTGCCATCCAAAGCCAATCCTGGCTTGTGCAGCTGGCTGGCATAGCTCATCCTTCTCATCATCAGACTTATCATCAGACTGTGTGTCAGAAGATGAAGCTTGCTCCATTAGATCCTCCTCTGCCAGGGCTTTCCCTCTCTGGAGTGCCAGGTTGTGTGAGGCACAGCAGATCAAGAGCATAAGTGAGACTTGAGCAGGAGAGTACTGAAGAGAGCCAACTGACTGGTCCCAACATCGGAATCTCATTTTCAGCAGACCAATGTATCCGGGACTGGGGTCCTCAGCCATCTCTTCAGGGAATATCCTTTGTCACCCAGAAGCCAACCACCCAAAGGTTTCAGTTCATAGAATATCCCTTGCACCTTGGAGTGTCTAAGTATGTTGGCATCATGACTGCTGCCAGCATAGCATGCACACAGCTATCCTTTGCCTGTGGTCACAGACAAGCTGCACAGTGATGGAATGGTAGCCTTTTCTATTAATGAATGCCCCTAGCTGTCCTGATGGTGCTTTAATTGCCACATGTCTGCAATCTATTACTCCTTGCACCTTTGGAAATCCTGCAATGTTACCAAAGCCTCTGGCTCTGTCTGCCTGACTGGCATTGTCATCACTAAATTAAATGAACTCATGGGCACGCCTGAACATTGCATCTGCAAAAAACCTTTATACAGAGATGGGCTGCTAGATGCGATACCCCACAAAGGTCTCCAGATAGTACCTGAATGGATCCTGAGGTGGAATAATTCAGGGGGTCTGTGACCTTCAACTCCACAGGCATAGGGTGTCCACCAACACAATTTGAGGGAATCTCGCAGTAATGTAACTGTCTTCCTGGAAAGATTCAGTCCTATCAGGCACTGGCACCACTCTGATATTTGGAGGTACGTCATCCTTTGACAGTATACTCGGTTGGCAGGATAGTGCCCTCGCTTACCCCTGCTGTTGTCTCTCCTTCACAGGCCCTTTCTCAGCAGCAGGCTGCACAACTTCCGGGACCACAGGGTGCACCTGTCCTTGGCCAGCTTCCCTCCCTCTTCTCCCCCTCTCTTCCTCTTCCAGTTTGCACAATGCCCACTGGGACACTGATCTCAGGGTCTTATACTGGATGCAGGAAGTTCACATCACACATATCTCTAGGTGCCTTTCCCTGAGAAATATCTCTCAGAGGAAGCTCAAAATGATAGATAAAGTTAGTTGCAAAATTGGAAAACTCAAGCAGCTTCTCCAGCAGACTCTTCTGCTAAAGTCAGCCATAGTCCCGCTTGTAGCCTTTTTATTCACCTTTGCAATACCTCTTCATACCTGGCGTGACTCCCTCCGAATGCTTTTCCCATACACCCACTGAGAAATGACATGGGCAATGTAAAACACAAGTCTATTGGTTCATTAGCTAGCTGAATTGGCCTTTAGTTAGTTTTTAATCTGTGACAAATCCATCTTGGCAGTGTAAAACCATCAGTGATTTCACAAGGCTTGAATGACTAGAACAACTGAATCTTTTGCAAACCTCTTTTTGTCCAACTAGTTAGACTCCATACTTCTAAGACTTAAATATAACCTTTGTTATAATGAGGATTTTACTGATGTTATGAACCAGGAAAACTCTATTTAATTATGTGCTATCTAAACAAAACATGCATGGTGATTTATAGGGAAACAATAGACTAAACAAATGAATGCAAATTTTGTCGATACAGTGATGTGATTCAGTTCCCATATTCATAGCAATCCTACTGATTATTTCATATAAACACACATGAATCTTTCTTCATATTTCTACTAAAACGTAAAATTGGGAGCTTTGTTTTTAAATTGAGGCACCCATTAGCTTGCAACAATGGGTTAGCCTTACACAAATGCTGCTGGATTCTGCTGGAAGTCAGGAGGATGTCCAGGTCTCGTTATACATCTGGAAGTTCACTGAAATGAAGGCTAGCTGTGAAGGCCAGGGCACATAAAGAAGAAACTGGCAAAAGGAAGCAAAAAATTTGCTAACTGCTAGAATAAAGAGAATAATCATGGCAAGACAAAATGGTTAAGAGGCCAGAATGGGATAAAACAGACAGAAAGGAGCTGATTTTCATCTCTGATTGGAGTATGACCATTACAATGAGGAAATCAATTAAAAGGGAGTGAATGAGGGAATTATGTCATTTTCTGTCCATGGCATGCCCATGAAAAGAGGGTGGCAAAAAAATGTAGGCCCCTGATGGATTAACAATGAGATGTGAATGCCTGCCTAACTTTTGCCTACCCTTGATAACCTTTGACTCCCTTGTTAGTCAAGAAACTATCTACCTCTGTCTTAAACATATTCATTGACCCTGCCTCCACCGCTGTCTGGTGAAGAGAGTTACAAAAATTCATGATCCTCTGAGAGGAAAAATTTCTTCTCATCTCTGTCTTAATTGGGAGAACCCTAATTTTTAAATTGTGTCCCCTAAATCTAGTTAATAGCGCAAAGATGTTCAAAAATAAATATTTTCCTGATTCATTTTGATGAATGCTTTGGACCACTATTCCCTACTTTTCCCTATCCTGATGCCTCCTGATGATCATTAAAATCCATACAACCCAAATCCTACCTGTTACAGTTAATTACATTCCTGTAGTGAAATGATCTTCCTTTAATACATGACTACACAACAACTTCAAGTCTCAATGTACAAATACAGAATGTGATCATACACAAGTGTACATTTAAACAGTGATTGTATTGAGGTGATGAAGATGATTAAAGGATATGATTGGATAGATAGAAATAAAATATTTCCTTTAGTGGGGAAATCCAGAAGGGGCTTTAAATGTAAAAATAGAGCTTCAGAAGGATCCCTAATCACAATGTGCCATGCTTTGTATGGTACTGCACAAAAGACACTGTGGGCCAGAAATTTACATGTGGGTGCACGCCTGACCCAGAATCGCTTGAAATTGCACGAGAAGATGTCAAGAATGTGTTCCAATGTCATTGTGCTCACGAGCAACATTACAGTTGGTGGGCACACGCGTGAGTCGGAAGCATGCCCCGGCAGCGCTGAGGTTTTGTCAGCACATGGTTCACATTGGCTTGGCCGTTAATTGGCCAGCCAGCGTGAAATTTGCCTTTGGGGGCTGATTGCGGGCAGAAGTGCATTTCATGTCTGCTTCCAGGCCCACCGTTCATGCGCGCCTCACAAATGTAAGATTCAAGCCCATGATCAGTCTTGCTTGTTTTGAGTCTAGGGGCGGAATTGTCCCAGATTTGCACTAAGTGTGGTAGTATGCAGGTAAAATGACTGCCGACGCAATGGTAGATTCTCACACCTTTTGGTCCCAAACCCATCACATTAATTATGCATTCCTGTGAAACACATAGTCTCCATGGCGGGCAAGGTCTCATTCATCCGCCGTGCTATTACTTTGCCGCTTCATTACACCGGATGCCACATTGAAATTGTAGCCACACGCACACCTCTCAGCGCTCCCAGCCCAGGACTGCCGCATGGAAGATAGGATGGCCCTGAAAGACAAAAAGACTGCAGCCCCTCCCCGCCACTTCAGTGATGTGTCCCTCAAGCGGCTTTTGAACACCATGGAGCCCAGTCATGATGTTCTCTATCCCTGCTCTGGCTGCAGAATGGGCACTTCTGTTACCAATACAGCATAGGAGGCGGTGGTAGCCAATACCCTGCAAAAGAGGACAGTAACCCAATAGTGCTACAGGATGAATGGTCTTATCCGTTCTCATCACTCTGATCTCACACACTTACAAACCCATCACACATCCATAGGGGCCTCACACCTCAAGGGACAACATGACTAACCCTCTCACACATCCTCCCATCCTCATCAGGCTCATACCCACTCAAGCTTATGTCCTAATCTTGTCCATGTCTCTGCTCAACACACAAACCATCCATGCAGTGCCATGTGTCCTGCTCACACTCTCTCCATCTGTTTTGATGTAAGAGAAGCTGGCTCAAAGCAGCAGGGAGAGGTCCCAGATTGGGGGTGGAGTGGCCCCATTAGGTCCCTCACTCACTTTGAGGAGTGTGGCATTGCACTGACTGGTGAGGATATGGACCATGCCTGCGGTGACGGTGACGTCGGCCGCGATCACCCTCATGAGGATCCTAAACCACATCATCCCCCTTTCAATGCAAATGTGAGTGCTCTCTCTCCTGCTTTTGACTCTGCTGCCATGCACTAATTATATCTACTTTGGTTCACAGGGAGCTCTGCCTAACGACTGACGCTCTCAGCCAGTCAGTCCCTCAGCTCCATCCAGGTCCTCACCTCCAGCCAAGAGGACACCTCCTCCATTGAAGAACTGGAAATAAGCAGCCTGGAAGACCCGTCACAGTGATAACCCACACCCTGCACCAGCGCAGAGACACACACCTCGGTGGGACCTAGATCTAGAGCGGGCTCGGGTTCACAATCTGGTGGTCACCGCATGGACACATGTCTGCAGCAGGAGGAGGCAGGCTCGGCCCAGCTTCCCAGCACTTGGAGGACTGCTGGGAACCAGGCATCTGTGAGGTCTGAGTCAGATGACAAGCCTCTGGATTCGGCCTTCCAACTCATCCTGGAGAGTCAGCAGAAAGCATGGGAACATCATGTAGAGGCATTGTAAGCCCTCAACAGAGTGGCACGTGAGTCGGAGGGGTGCGTCCGCCTGCTCTCTGATGAAGTGGTGCCCACATGTGCGCGTAAGGAGGTCTCCATAGGGAGGATGGCAGACGCCATAGAGACCCTGTCCAGGAGAACGCGGAGATGTGTGCGGACCTGCACCCCATTGTGGGAATCATGGGTGAGTTCCTGCAGTGGCAACACAAGAGGGAAGCGGGGCACCTCAGAATACCTCCAGGTGCTCCTTCCCTTCAAGGAATCAGGCCGGGGCAGTCGAGAACCCGAAAGGAGGAGGAGCAGCAGCTGGACACTTCTGGGTCATCCACTCAGGAATCTCAGCAACTGTCCTCTCCCTCCAAGCTCCTTTGCCTGTGAGCCCCTCAACCTTGTCCTCTGTCACTGCAGAGGGAGCAGCGTGCCAACGAGTGATTCAGGAGGGAGAAATGTGTGTATGGCAGGGCCTTTTTGGAGCCTCGTGCAAACACTTTCCCACACATGCGGATCTTCATGTATCACACTAATCTCACTGTCCTGAATATTTTGAACGCTGCCTGCTGGGCATCACTTTCATCTAGCCAGCTGAGCTGACGTGCATCTCCTCCCACCCATTGATCACACTCCCATGCAGCATCTGATCTTGCCCACCACTACTGTCGTTTCATTTTCGATTTAAAAAGCATGGTCTTGAATCGTTTTTTTCGTAACTTGCCCCATCTTTTACCCTCCTCCATCACCCAATTCCTTTCCCCCATCACTGTTGACCCCCTGGGCATCACCTTCCACTTCCCTTTGTGAACCACCAGCCACAACCCTTTTCCTTCGAGGATGTCCAGGTGAATGTGTACATTTCCTTCCTGCCCAAAAATCCCACCCACATCCACATTTATCTTCCCAACCTCCGCCCTCCCACCCCCACGGTCAATGTCTGCCTCCGACTCCCCACCAACCACCCTCGCCGTCCCTTCTACCACGACTGCCGAACCCTCATCCTCCCACCCTACTGCCTCACTTTGCCCTCGGTCATTCTCACCATTCCCCTTTTCCACGCACAACCTCAGTTTGCTCCCCAGGAGGCAGTCAGCGACTCATCAGAGCACTCCCTTGCATGGTTAGCTCGAAATCCTCTCCTCCAGACCCCTTCCCCCTTCTGGACACCTTCTGGACCCCTTTGCCTCTTCGAACCCCTTCTCCACCCCACTCCCCAGACTCCTTCCTCCATTGGTTCACCCCAGTCCCCAGACTCCTCCCTCCATTGGTCTATCCCACCATCCCCTCCCGGACTCCATCCCAGCTTAGTCCATCCCCCTTCCTGACTCTTTCAGGCACCCTTACATCTTCTTCCAGCCTTACTTCTTCCTCCAGCCTTACTCCATCCCCTCTCTGCACTCCTTTCTCACCCCGGACTCCCTCCATTCTCCACACTCTTTCCTTCCGTCCAGGCTCCCTCCCTTCTCCTTCCTTCGCCCGGACTCCTTTCCTTTCCACACCCCTGCCTCCCCCAGACTCCCTCCCCTATCCTCACTCCTTGCTCTCCCCGGACTCCCTCCCCTCTCCCTACTCCTTCCCTTACACGTTCCACCCCACTTACATCTACTTCCCTGTTGCTGTCTTCTCCCCTGTTGTCCCCCTCCTCCCCATACTCCCTTTCCTCCTCCAAACTTCCCCCGCAACACCTTCATTCCCGCCTCCCAACTTTACCCCATCCTGACACCACTTCCTCTCCCAGCCAATCCTTGAACTTCTGCTCCCACCCCCGGTACAGCTTCCTCTCCCAAACACTGCCAGACCTTCCTCTCCACCCCCTCGACCAACATCCATTGTGGGCAGACCCTCAGTGGAGACTTTCCAACTTCCATAGGCTGCTTCACAGCACAGCCATGTCCATGAGAATCCACCCAGCATGCCATGGGCGATCCTCCAGTGTGCCATTGTTGTTGGTCTCCAGCATCTTCTGCTCCTTGGATGTCTGCGATGTGAGCAAGGCCCTGGTGGTAAGTCCTGACTTCTGTATGTCACACTTGTCAGGACGTGTTCTGCACCAGTGTGCAATGACGCCGACTTGGACAGATGATCGAACGGGTGGGACTTGATTCTGGCAGGCCAGCCTTATAATGATATGCTGATGTATTACAGTGTGGCTCCCGACATCCGATGGCGGGGAACATGGCTCGCCATCAACGGGCTGAGCAGACGTTCGCAAACTGGTTTCATGACATTGTGAAATTGACTTTTGGCCTTGTTGCCATATTGTCCGCTCATGCCGCCAAGCACACCTGACACCAGTGGGCGTGGACAATTCTGCCTTAAGTGCCACAAGCCATTTTTCAATACCCTGGCAAATCCACACAGATTGTGGTAACTTGCTTCTCATTGGCAGAAGGACAGGTGCTGAAATGTGCCATCAGCTGTACGGAGGCCTCTGGTTATTGTGCAGCATGAGGCTTGGTGTACAAAAATAGTTATAGTCAGTCATGGTCTGAAGCTTGGCCAGACCTTCTTACAGGATTGCTGCTGTAATGGTCTATATGATGATGCTCTGCATCGCCACAGAAAGCAACCAGTACTGATGACTTGTGCTCCAGAACCTGCCATGCCCCTAGACATGCCTCCAGTACAGCTACAACACTGGCTTCTGCCTGGCCATGTGGAAAATTGTCCAGGTATCTCTTGTACACAAGAAACAGGGCAAATCCAACCCGGCCAATTACCGCCTCATCATTGTTCTCTCAGTTATCAGTAAAGTAATGGAAGGGGTTATCAACAGTGCTATCAAGCAGCACTTGCTTAGCAATAACCTGCTCACTGATGCCCAGCTTGGGTTCCGCCAGGGCAACTCAGCTCCAGACCTCAATACAGCTCGCGTTTAAACATAGACAAAAGAGCTGAACTCCCGAGGTGAGGTGAGAGTGACTGCCCTTTACATCAAGGCAGCATTTGACTGAGTGTGGCATCAAGGAGCCCTAGCAAAACTGGAGTCAATGGAAATAGGGGAAAAATTCTCTGCTGGTTGGAGTCGTACCTCGCACAAAGGGAGATGGTTGTGGTTGTTGGAGGTCAATCATCAGGACATCACTGCAGGGGTTCCTCAGGGTAGTGTTCTAGGCCCAACCATCTTTAGCTGCTTCATTAGACCAGGCTGCAGTATTTAGTAATGATTTCTCCTATCTGTAAGTTCTACTTAAAGTGAGACCACCTGCTGTTTAATTTCTGTTCCTGCTTAAACTTTGCAGCAGTTATAGTTTTACTATTAAGCTCTCGCAGCTTTGAACAATCTGATTGGGACCTAATGCCTGCTGGTTGGAGCAAGATGTAATCCAAGAATGCAGGTACAATGTATGAAGAAGCCCCTACAAAGCTGCAGAATCCTTACACGTGGTGAGTTTTGATAGTTGTTTCACTTTCACACCAGCTCTTTTCTTCTGCTGAATGTGAATGGTTGAGGCTTGTATATTTTGCACTCAAATCTTCAAAAACCATGCTACCACCCTGACACCATATTACATTCTTCTTCAGCAAGTAATTGAGAAGGCTAATGGAATGCTATCTTTTATTACGAGAGGGATTGAACATAAAAGTAATGATGTTATGCTTCAGTTATAGATGGCATTGGTGAGACCGCACCTCGAATACTGTGAGCAATTTTGGCCTCCTTATTTAAGGAAGGATGCAAATGCACTGGAGGCGGTGCAAAGGACGTTTACTAGATTGATACCTGGAATGAATGGGTTGTCTTATGAGGAAAGGTTGGACAGACCAGGCTTGTTTCGACTGGAGTTTAGAAGAGTGAGGGGTGATTTGATTGAAGTATACAAGATCCTGAATGGCCTTGACAAGGTGGATGTCGAAAGGATGTTTCCTGTTGTGGGTGAGTCCAGAACTAGGGGGCACTGTTTTAAAATTAGGGTTGTCCCTTTTAGGGCAGAGATGAGGAGAAATTTTTTCTCTCAGAGGGTTGTGTGACTTTTGAATTCTCTGCCTCAGAAGGTAGTGGAGTCATTGTTGGATTGTTGGAGGTCTGTCATCTCAGCTCAAGGGCATCACTGCAGAAGTTCCTCAGGGTAGTGCCCTAGGCCCAACCATCTTCAGCTGCTTCATCAATGATCTTCCTTCAATCATAAGGGCAAAAGTGGGGGTGTTCACCAATGATTGCACAATGTTCAGCACATTTCGCATTCCTCAGATACTGGAGCAGTCCATGTCCAAATGCAGCAAGACCTGGACAATATCCAGGCTTGGGCTGACAAGTGGCAAGTAACATGTGCGTCACACAAATGACCATCTCCAACATGAAAGAATTCAATCATCACCCCTTAATGTTCAATGGCATTACCATCACTGAATCTCCCACTATCAACATCCTGGGGGGTTACCATTGACCAGAAACTGAACTGGACTAGCCATTTAAATATGTGGCTACAAGAGCAGGTCAGAGGCTAGGAATCGTGTGATGAGTAATGCACCTCCTGACTCCCTACAGCCTGCTCACCATCTACAAGGCACAAGTCAAGAGTGTGATGGAATACTCCCCAGTTGCCTGGATGAGTGCAGCTCCCACAACACTCAAGAAGTTTGACACCGTCCAGGACATTGCAGCCCGCTTGATTGGCACCACATCCACAAACATTCACCCCCTCCACCACTGACGCACGGTAGCAGCAGTGTGTACCCATCTACAAGATGCACTGCAGGAATTCACCAAGGCTCCTTCAACAGCACCTTCCAAACCCACGGCCACTACCACCTAGAAGGACAAGGGCAGCAGATAGATGGGAACACCACCACCTAGAAGTTCCCCTCCAAGTCACTCACCATCCTGACTTGGACATATATTGCTGTTCCTTCACTATCGCTGGGTCAAAATCCTGGAACTCCCTTCCTAAAACACTGTGGACTGCAGCGGTTCAAGAAGGCAGCTCAACTTCTCAAGGGCATCTAGAGGTGGGCAATAAATGCTGGCCCAGCCAGTGAAACCCACACCGCATGTATGAATTTAAACAAATCATAGTGGCAGGAGCAAGTCCTTCACCTGCTCAAGCCTTTTTCATGATTCATTTAGATCATGGCTTATCTGTATCTTAACCTTATCTAATCACCTTGGTTCCTAAACCTTTAATACCCTTCCCTAATAAAAGCCCATGAAATCATTAAAACCCACTCAGCTAATACCTTATGTAGTGCCACCTCATCTTCAGGCAAGTGCTGGGCTGTGCTAAGCCTATCTGCACACGCACGCCTGTACCGAGAGCTTCCTTGTCCTTCATCTTAATTATTCCTTCAGCCATGGCAAAATTTATTAATCTGATGTAGCCTTCTCAGGAACAATATGAATTGCTGTCCACCTTCTTGTGACACATCCCTTTAATTGTTCCCATGATTTTAACTTTGACTTGTGTACAATGTCACAATCCGGTCAGGTTTATCATCCCTAGGTTCATTTGAATTTGACCAGGTGTTATGAATAATTATGCAGATGAGTAAATTAAAACTGATTTCTGTTAGCACTTGAGAATCAGGTGTCAACCAAATTAGAGCTGATTTATACACTGTATGATTTGGAAGGGACACAACATAGGTTGAGATATGCAAGCAGATAAACAAGTCAGTGGAAGGATGGAGAACTCAGCTTTCTGTATTCTGTTGAGAAGTTACAAACAAATTGTAACCTTTCGCTTTCAGGTGTTGAGTAATCCATGGGCAGGACTTTGAGGTTCTTAGGCAGGTGTGGTGGGCGGGGCTGGGATCGGCGGCGAAACTGTCTGCCGCCCACAATCGGGCCCCAAGCACGATTTGATGCTGGCGGGCATGAAACGCGGGCTCTGCACAGGCCAGGAAGGGCAGGTCCAATGGTGACCCAGCGGCTGGTTTAAAAGTGGCCCAGGCAGCCCCTGGAAGGCTGCCACAGAGGGACATCTCCTGTACTTTCGCAACGAAGTCATGTGTGGCTGGACATGGCAGGATGGAGGGCAGGTCGCACCCGCTTTTCTGATGAGTGCCTTGCCATTCTCCTGGAGGAGGTGGCTGCCAGGAGGGACATCCTTCTGCCCAGCCATGGGAGGCATCATGGCCGAGCGCACTGCCTCCTCAATTGAAAGAGTGGTGATTCTCAAGGAGAGGCAGCTCCAAGGATAGAATCAAGGGTTCGTGGGGTTGCGCTCGGACCTGCGCTCGGACAGGCACTGGCATCAGGTGGGAGGTGGACAAAGCATCCAGTATCTGAGCTGGGTGCCCATCCATCAATGGTGAGCAGGGTGGTCCAAAGCAACCTCACATTGATGCAGTCACCTCTCAGGGCGCTCTGCATGATGGCAGCAGCTCCTCCGCCTCTCTGCCAGTGACCATGGGATCTGATGAGGCTTCAGCGACTGGAGAGATGCCAGCTGTTGCACTGGCTGCTCCCTCCCAGGTAGGCCAGCACATGCTCCACTGGCTAGAGGTCAACTGCCAAGATCATGAAGGCCAACAAGACAGCAGGGTCAGCAGGCTGTTTCCAATGCTGCTGCCAGCGAGGGGGGAGCACCAAGATGTAGCACTTGCAAACCTAAGTTAAAAGTACTGTGAGTTCAAGAGGGACAGGTCACATGTGATTTTATGTTAATTTATGTTCACTTTATGTATACTGGTCTGGGGTTGAAGACCAGAAACGTTTATGTAAATATTATTGAACTATCAGAATGAGATAAATTGTGTTTTTGTTATGATGGCCTGAGTTTGCTTCACATTTTTTATTTCATTGGTGCGGGGAACACCAGTCTGTAATGCTGGACGTAGGTGGCTCTGAACTTTATTGCACAGGTACTGAGTGGTCTTTGGATTTAAATAAAAAGATCCTTTCAGACATCTGGGATGGAGGCGGCAGCTCTGGCATGCTGTTGACGCTGATCTTTGGTAGCCTAGCTGAAGCAGTGTTGGATCAAGGTGTCCCTGCCTCCCTGCAGGTTACTGAGGTCTGGCTCCATGCCCTCAATGTTTTCCTCACCATGCTCTTCTTCTAATTTAATACTGGACTCATCCTCTGTGGCCTGTGCAGCTGCATCAAGATCCTCTTCCTCCAGTGGGTCCCCCCTTACCAGTGCCAGGTTGTGGAGAGCGCAGCATGCAACCACTATCAATAATGCCCGCTCTGGGGGGTATTGTAGAGCACCCCCTGAATTGTCCAGGCATCGGAAGCACTTCTTGAGAAGACTTATGGCCCTCTCTACCACCACCCTTATGGAGGCATGACTCGTATTGTAATGCTTCTCTGCCTTTGTTCTTGGGTGGCGGTGAGGTGTCATATGCCACCTTTTCAACAGATAGCCCTTGTCACTCAGCAACCATCCATGTTGGGCTGGAACACTGAACAGCCTCAGCACCTGAGAGTGTCTGAGGATGTAAGTTTCATGGGAGCTGCCAGGTACCTTGCACAGACTTGCACAATCTGCAACCTGTGGTCACACACTATCTGCAAATTCATTGAGTGGAATCCCTTCCTGTTAACGAAGGCACCTGGCTAACCCACTGGCGTCTTGATGGCCATATGTGTACAGTCAATGGCACCCTGGATGCGTGGGAACCCAGCAACCACTTCAAAGCCTTTGGCTTGTTCAGCCTGGCTGGCCTCATTCGTACGGTAAAGAATAAAGGTCAGGATTCGCCTGAACAGAGCTTCTGCCACCAGCTGGACCCAACTGTGGGCAGCTGATTTGGAAACTCCACACAGGTACCCCACTGAACCTCTGGAAAGAGCCAGAAGAGAAATTGAGGGCCACTGAGACCTTCAGAGCCACTGGCATGGGGTATCCACCCACACAGCCAGGGCTGATCTCAGGCCCAATCACCTGGCAAATGGAGGTCTCAGTCTCCCTTGAGAGACAGATCCTCCTTCGGCACTGCACCTCAGACATATTGAGGAAGCTGCATTGCTGCCTGTAAACCCTGACAGTAGGATATGGCATCTTCTGTGGCCCCTTCTGCCTTGGACTACCTGCTGGCCCTACGCCCCTTGTGCCTGCAACTCTCCTCCCACAGGTCCCTCCCCTGGAAGCTGCATTGGGACACTTGGCCTCCTCTTCTGCCGTCTCTTCCTCCTCAGAGGCGGTGCCTCCAGAGCACACCACAATCTGCATTATCAGGGTAACAGATGTCTCTCTGATAGGGAGGGTCCACATGGTTTAAATCCTCTGGGGACCTTGTAGACACCAATAAGTCCTGAAATGAAGCTTGGAAATGCTAAGAATGAAGCCCCGAACAGAGATGAGACTGCCAAGTACCAATAAGCAACCAGCAGTAAACTATCTCCAAAACTCCTCACTAGTCACACCGGCAATGTTGCTGACCCTTTTCATTCCACCCGTGGATGAGGTTTTTGAAAACGTTGGCTGGCCACCTGCCCATTTTGCCATGCGATGAGTGCAAAATCTCACAAATTGGACTGTTAAGAGCCTTAAGTGGCCTTTTAATTAATGGGCGCGGCTCTGGCACCCGCAGACGCCTGCCAACTGAAACATCGTGTGAGTGCATGATGACGTTGGAATGCTCACCTGACATTGTTGCACGTAATTTTATGCCCAATCAGGTCGGGCACACGCCTGCCCACGGGGCGTAAAATCCAGCCCCATGTGTATTTCTGTAGTTTCCATCTTTATTGATACATATAGTTGACATAAAATTCGGTACTTCCAACATTTGGCAGAATGAAACCATGTTTAATTTCCAGTGAATGTACACATAAGACATTTGGACGTTAAGAGGCCTCATCTGGTTACAAATGAACAGCCAATCCAGGAATTATTAAAGAATAGGGCATACAGACAAATGATCACATGAATTAGGAGCAGGAGTGGGCCATTCAACCCCTTGAGCCTGCTCAGCCATTCAATAAGACCATGGCTGAAATGATTGTGGCTTCAACTGCACATTTGCCTATTCCCCTATAACCTTTGACTCCTTAGTCAAGAATCTATCTACCTCTATCTTAAACATATTCATTGACCCTGCCTCCACTGCTGTCTGGTGAAAAGAGTTCCAAAGATTCATGACCCTCTGAGCGAAAATAATTTCTTCTCATCTCTGTCTTAAATGGCAGACCATTGTGTCCCCTAGTTCTAGTTAATGGGGCAAGGATGTGCAATGATAAATATTTCCCTGGTTCATTTTGATGAATGTTCTGGACCACTATTCCCTATTTTTCTCTATCTTGATACCTCCAATGCAATGGATCATTAAAACCCATACAACCCAAATCCTACCTATTACAGTTAACTACCTTCTTGTGGTGAAACGATGCTCCTTTAATACATGACTATACAACAATTTCAAGTCCCAATGTATGAATACAGAATACGGTCAAACAAAAGCGTACATTTAAACAGTGATTGTATTAAGGTGATGAAGATGTTTTAAGGGTATGATAGGATAGATAGAAATAAAATCTTTCCTTTAGTGGAGAAGTCCAGAAGGGGCTTTAAACTTATAATTAGAGCTAGCTTGTTCATGGGTGATATCAAGAATCACATCTTCATGTAAAGGGTAGTAAAAACCTGGAAAGTTCTGTCCAAACAGCTACAGGGTAAACCAATTTAAAATGTCAAAACTGCAATTGAAGGGTGGCAGGGTGTTAAGGAATGTGGAACCAAGGCGAGTAAACAGAGTTAAGATACAGATTAACCATAATCAAATTGAATGGCCCAGCAGGCTTGATGGGCTGAGTGGCCGACTCCAATTTCTTTGGATGTAGAAAGCTGCTAAAAATCATTGACCCAAATCTTCCGATCAGTGTCGGAGCCACTGTATCTGACACCGATCAGTCAGAAAACTGCGCACCTTCCTGGCTATGTTTAAAAGTGTCCAGCTTTAGATGGGGCATCTTGAAGAAGTCAATTAGCACAGGAATCCTGCAGAGATCTTTGAAGAGAATCAGAGCAGAAGACAGCCTCCTTTTTAGGCACAAGCTGCCGTATGATAAGTTTGAATGTTAGTGAATAGGTGAGTGGATGATTGGGTGAATGAGGAGTGAAGTTGATGAGTGGGTAGGGTAGGTAAAGGGGATAAGTGTGTGAGGTGGGTAGATGGGTGAGACTGGTAAATGGGTAGGGGTAGGTGGATAAGTGGGCGAGGTGGGTAAGTGAATAAGGGGTAGGTGGGTAGATGGATCGGGAGTAGATGGGTTGATAGGGTAATCAGTTGGTCGGGAGGGCAGTCGGGTGGTCAGGGGTAGTCGAATGGTTGCAGAGTTAGGGATGTCGGGTTGGGGGTTAGTCGGGTCGGGTCATGGGATAGTCAGGTCGGGTCACAGGGTAGTCGTGTTGGGTCAGGAAGGCAATCAGATGGTTTGAGGATAGTCAGATGGTCACCGGGGGCAGGGGGTTGGGAGGGCGGGGGGTGGGGATGGTCGTGGTGATAGGAGAATCGATTTTGGAGTTACCCAGGTGTTGGACTAGGATGTAATCTGTTTTACATTTTCCAGGTAACTATTCAAGTAAGTGCGGCGGCTCTCTGCCAAATCTCTCACTTTAGCTCAAAGTTGGAGACTTTCACGAATGTTCCCTGGGAATGCAGGGAGCAGGGGATCTGTCCATCGGAAGTTGAAACTTCCTGGGCAATTCCCACATAGGTCAGCGCATCAGGACTTCCACAGGGTCCCAAAGCACATATCAGCCCTACGTCCGGTCTCCGAGGATCAGGAGACGGGAAGGTTTGGCCCATTAATTAAAATACTTTTTCTTTAATGGGGCATAATGGGTTAGTTTCAAGACAATAGCGAGGAAAATCAGATCAAAATGCTTTACATTTTGCATAGCTTTCAGCATCTTGGTTCTTCAAATTTCCAAACAAATGTAAAATGGTATTCTCAAAGTCAGCTTTTGCAGCTTGTACATTTATATTTCAATAGCTCAGAAGTACTATCAGCACAATATGATTGCTGATAATGAATCCATCCTCTGGATGTTGAAATTATAAGGTCACAGATTTATACCATCTCAAATCATACAAAATACCTTCTGGAAATTGCATTCAATGTATTTTTGGTGAGAAGGCTGAAATAGATTTAGCACTAAATAATTTAAGAAAAACTTTCTTCAACAAATATTCCAAAGGCTTTGAATCTTCAACTTAGAACAAAATAAATGATTATGGATTATGGGAAATTAAATTGCTTAGTGTCTTGTTTTTCAGATCCCGTTGAATCATTGATCTTTAATTTGGGGAGATAAAAGGAATTTAAAATATCTGGATCAATTAAGTGGGTGGGTTAGGGAATGGAAGATGGAATTTTATTGGCCTGGATTTTGCAGTCAATGGCAAAACAAGGATATTCACCGCTGTCCTCAAAAAAAGCTGTCTGCAAAGATCTAGCAATTTCTGAGGCATGGTTTTCCCTTTTCCAACAACAGTGATGTTAGCAAGCAAGCAAGGAGCTAATCACTTTGAAGTATTTTAACACACAGCAAACCAGGAAGTTAATAGTATTAATATCTAGCATTTATCATTTAAATGTTCAGATAGTGAAATGAGTTATTGTGATTGGATTAAGATAGAATTTAAAATAAAGGTAAACTAACTTCTAAAAAGATCTTTTCTTACATGTGGAATTCATGTTATAATAGTGGATAAATTTTAAATTCTACAATATAAATTAGTTTTTTCATGGCCAATGAGGGTGTTTAGTAGGGATTATGAAGTTAGTCATTTGGTAACACAGAACTTGAGTATTGCAGAAAAAAGGCATGCTGTTGAAGCTTTTCGTCTTGCACTCATTAGGACGGATTCGCAGGAATACCAATTCTAAAGGGAACAACAATTTATACTGCATGAGAAGAGAGAGCTCAGTGGTTGGCAAGTGGACTTTGATTGGTAGAAGCATTGCCATGGAGAATTCACCAGTTAATTGCTAAGCTTTTGTTTGAATTCAAACAGACAGGTTGACTCTGATTGGTCAAGGAATTTGCATGGGGAATGAACCAAGGAACAGCTGTTTCCCCACCCCCAAGTTTTTGTTTAGTTGAAAAAGGCACAATTCGTGGACATGCTCTTTTTGTTTGCAAAGGACAGGGCTCTGTTCATGACTGATAATCTTAAATTTGTTGTCAATGTAATTCTTAGCACAATCAGGATTATTTAGCAAATGCTGTCCAATTGCAGAATCATATCTAATAGGGCCTGCCTGGTTTGAATTTAAACAAAAACTTGGCAATTAACTGTTCCCTGGTGCATTCTCCATGGCAATGCTTCTACCAATCAGAGTCCACGTAGCACCAAATTAGCATTCTCTTCTTGTGCAGTATAAGTTGTTGTTCCCTTCAGAACTGGTGTTGTTGAAAACATGTCTGATGCATGCAAGATGAAAAGCTTTGACAGCATGTGTCTTTTTTTCAGAAATGTATAATTGTGAAGTTTGTATGCTGTTAAAAACCCAGTTACATTTCATTCAAGAAAGTATAACTTTTTCAAGGACTATTTAGCAAGATGAATAATGTAAGCATGGAAGATCTTGCAAACCAGTTGATAACCATTGACTGCATTCTATGGATGGTTATTGACCATTCACCAAAGTTTCCAGGGAATATGAAGCTGCTTTCAAAACTAAATAGTAGGCTGCTTCTCAAGACCATCTAGTGCCACTGAAACATTTTAACCTCATATATATTTATATAATTGATGAGAAGATATTGGAATACTGCATGTGATGTTTGGCACCCTGCTATTTAAAAATGACATTGATGTGTTGAAAAGGCTTCAGGGAAGGATGATTGACCTGGGGATCTAAGTTAAGAAGAATCACAGAGCTAAATTTGTTTCACTGAAGACAAGAAAATTGTGGGAGGGTATAATCTTGGCCATTAAGTGCTCAGAGACATAAATGATATAATCAGGCTTTCTAACTTTATTTTGTCAATGCAGAATTAGAGGGCACAGGTTCAAAAGTCATTAACCCCAGTTGAACCCAAATATTAAAAATAATTCTTCACAGGAGTGGAACTACGTTACACACTCTGCGAAAAGTAATTAATTCTGTATAAATTAATTGCTTTCAAAATGAGCTGGATAAATACCTGGTGGGGGACAGGGTTAAAGGTTATGGGATAAAAAGATGGATATTCCAGAGATGAGATGGAATTTCAGGAATATAAATGGGGATGCAAGTAGGATAAAATAATAAGAGATAAATGGATCATTAGGAATTATATTGCTTTGCACAAATATATTTGGGAAAGTTTTATTTATAAAGGGGTAAAGTAGGTGGGTTAAGTCAAAAACAGGATGGCTTTTACTCATGGTGTGTAAAGGCTGGTTACATTAATTGAACTTTTCTCTTGTCATGTTTTCTTATGTTCTTAGTTTGTTAATTTAATTCATATTAAATATTACTATTGAATTTTCATCAAAGTTTCCAGTAAAATTAAGAGTAACACTATACCCAGGTGGCTCACATCAAATATTCCAAGGTTCTTTTAATGAGGACTTCAAAAACTGATGTAGCCCTCAAGGCCTTCAGCCTTTACACAATAAATGTTAAAGCAAAAGGCATTTATTCTGCATTGCATCTCTGCCCTTTTTAGATAACTATAGGCAGTATTTAATGCACACCCATGTGGCGAGTTTGGTGGCAGGAACATTTACTCAGGCTGGTGGGGACCCATCCACCTTCTCACGTCACCCCCTGAATAAGTTCACCACGTAAGTGCCTGTGGATGCCCCTCTCACCCTGGTGCCAGTTAAGACACTTAGGGCCTCATCCCACCACAGGGGCTGGGTGCATGACAAGCTAACCTGTGCAGGTTGCTTGTGGGCTCCCAGGGGGTATCAAAGGCATTCAATAGCTGATTGAGGGACATGGCATCAGGAATCAAGGGCCCACTGACAGCCACCCTCTTGCCCTACCTGTTGACCACCTTCACTATGCTCCCTTACACCCCCCACCCCATGACAACCCCCCCTGCCTGGGATCCAGCAACAATACTCAGCCTTGGGTGGAGTTGTACCAGCAGCAGCCACCACCTCCCCAGTGGTGTGGCATTCAATATGGCTGCCAGCATCTGATTGGCTGGTGGCTCTTGGCAGGTAGGACTTGCACCCCCAGGGTCTTTGATCCTAGGGAAGGCCTGCCGCTATCCGGTTATGTGTCTGAGTGCAACTTAACTGGGCGGGCCTGATGTCTGTATTAATTTCTGATCTAAGTAACCAAATGTATAATAGGATGTCCTTTCAAAAACCCTTCATCTATACCAAAAGTATATTTGATCTCCATTCTAACTTTAAGTTCTGTTTTCTCCATACTGGAGACTCTTCAGTCTCCCGCTTCACAGGATTCACTCATATGCAGCACTTGGTTTTGCAGCAAAAGGACAGCAGACCTTGAGTAGTTTCTAATATTTTGACTCCCATGTTCCTGAGAAGGAATAGTAGCAGAACACAATCACTGCAAGCTTATTAAATATTAAATTTAATTACTGGAAAATAACACGGTCAATATGTGACCTATTTATTTTTAAATTTATTGAAACATTTTGCAGCTGGCAGAATTACTTGTATTAGTAGCAAAGAAAAAGAGAGTCATATGGGCACCATTTATTTCCACAGGGTTTCTCACAGTCATCTGGCATAATTTTGGCAGATGGTCCATGGAACCTCCAAATAAACATCAACCTCACTGCAGTTTCCACGCATCTTCCACTAAAGTCACAGTGAATGATCCAAAGAATCCTTGCTTTTAAGAAAATGAAGTAATTTTAAATCGCGCTTGATGAGTCCATCATTATTCCTTCACAAAAGTGTATTCACATTATCGTTTGATATGCTTATAGCGATTACAGCATTGAATGTCAGTGTCACCATCAAGTGCTCAGGCATTATCCAGATTTCTAATATCCAAGCTCGTGGTAAAACTATCAGTTTGTGATTTAAAGGAAAAACTATCAAAATGTTTTCCAGATATTTTTGTTTTTGTTTTGGATTTCCAGCATCCGCAGTTTTTTGCTTTTTGCTTTTATCAAAATGTTGTCCTTGATTGTTCCACTAGTTTCTGTGCTGTCTTTATAAAGAAACGTGGAGAGAGGAACCTGCTCAGTTTTGTGGTAACATGAATTATTTTGCCTCAGTGGGTGTTAGGACGAATTCACTGCTATGGTCTCTCACACACAAAGCTTTCCATTCATTGAATCACCCTGCACCTTTATGTAAACTCCAGTCACCGTCATGACCTCTCAAATAATTGCAGGACATTTAAATTCCAGTAAATAACCAATACATAATCCTTAAACATATTAAAAATGATGACCAAATCAGTAAATGTCCGTGAAATTCTGAAAAAGAAACAATCATAAAATAAACTGTAAGTGCTGGCCATCTTCCTGTACTAGTGTAACTAGATCCATAATCATTGTGAATCCCCATAAGGAGCTTGTAATATTTTCTTCTGTTTGCATAATGCTCATTAGAAAATGTACATGATCATTCATTGCCTATGAATTCCATAGGCCATCTCATTATTTCTAACAGATTCTAAATTATTAATCACATTTTCTAACTTTGGATTTTAAAAGGTTTGAATTGTTGATTACTGAGTGTTGCCACAATGTGGGATCATTAACTAGCCAGAATATATTGTAGCTGCCAGCAACTGCACTGTCAGCTACAGAAAAGCTACTTTTCTCTCCTTACATAAATGAGTTGGGTTAAAGATCCAGAACCTGCTTATCTCCCTTCAATTCTCTTCTTTTCTTTCCATCTTATCAATCCCCCAAACTATATATATTTGTTTTGTGATTATGTTGATTTTTTAAATAAAAATCTGACTTGCTCCCACTTTGGCTCAGTTCTCCCACTGACTGGCAAGAGAGCATATTTTAGGAGATTTGCGTTCCAACTGAAGCCTCTATTCATTCAGTGTGCCATGGAAAGTGAAGCCCACATCTCCTCTGTGTTGTTCACTTGCTCAATCAGCACCTCCATAGCTCCATCTAAAAGTTTGGGGGCCACAGCTGCAGTAATTTTGCCAGCAAATTCTGAAAAAGGACTTCATAAATAGCATCATCCAAGTAGTGGCTTTGGTTATTGGTGAATTTAAATGTAAATGTAAATTGGGGTTTGTCTGCTTGACTATAAATAACAAATGTCCGTGCAAAGCTGCAACCTTTTTCAGACACTGAAATTTTTGAATAAATTACATTGTATCCACTTTTTAAAGCAGGATACGTTTATCTGACCAATGCCTGGCTTATGCTTGCTCAACAATAAACTTAAATGATTTTATTCAATATGTGCAAAAAATACTAAACTCTTTTTGATAATTTCATGAATAAGGAGACATAGGACTACATAGATAACATTTTTATTTTCATTAACATAAGCATACATGCTCCTTCCCATTGCTGATATTCCCTGTTAAGGGGCTTTGGCTCAGTTCTCCCACTGACTGGCAAGAGAGCATATTTTAGGAGATTTGCGTTCCAACTGAAGCCTCTATTCATTCAGTGTGCCATGGAAAGTGAAGCCCACATCTCCTCTGTGTTGTTCACTTGCTCAATCAGCACCTCCATAGCTCCATCTAAAAGTTTGGGGGCCACAGCTGCAGTATTTTTGCCAGCAAATTCTGAAAAAGGACTGCAAATAATCAGTATATGAAAAGTGCTCCTCTCCTGTAAGAGGCTGTCTTTAAATTACTGCCCATATCCAAATTACTTGTTGCCCACATCCACTGGCTGGAAACACATTAAGCGTCAACCATGAAGTTTGAGGCTGGAAAGGTTCCTTTCGATTTAAGGGTATGAGTAAGCTGGTTGTGTTTCCAGCAAAAAGCCATTGGATTTCATGTCTATTTTTCTGATTCCAATTACAGATTGCTTTACTGATTTGGGTAATGTCACTGGATTAGTAAACCAGTGGCCCAAGCTAATACTCTGAGGACACGTTTTCAAATCCCACCATGGCAGCTGGTGGAATTTAAATTCAGTTAATAAATTTGGAATTAAAAAGCTAGTCTCAGTAATTGTGACCATTAAATCATTGTCAATTGTCATAAAAACCCATTTGGTTCATTAATGTCCTTTAGGGAAGGAAATTGGCCATTCTTATCTGGTCTGGCCTACATGTGACTCCAAAGACACAGCAATGTGGTTGACTCTTAAATGCCTTCTGAAATGACCTACAAAGCCACTCAGTTGTATCAAACTGCTATAAAGCTAAAAAAGAACGAAACTGGATGAAGCAGTTGGCATCGACCTAGGCACCGGTAAAGGCAATGGCGTACCCAGCCAGTCAATGCTGCAAAGTCCTCCTTACTACCATCTGGGGATTTCTGGAAAAATTGGAATAGCAATCCCACAGACTAGTCAAACATAGTCATATTCATGGAATCAAATATGATCATACTCATGGAAACTTAGGTTACAGACAATGTCCCTGACACCACTATCACCATCCCTGGGCATGTCCTGCCCCACCAACAGGACAGACCCATCAGAGGCGGTGGCACAGTTGCATATAGTCAGAAGGGAATTGGCCTGGGAGTCCTCAGCATTGACTCTGGACCCCATGAAGCCACAGAGCAAACATGAGCAAAGAAACCTCAAGCGGATTATCACGTACTGCTCCCTCCCCTCTGCTGATGAACCAGTAATCCGCCATGTTGAACCCATTGGGAAGAAGCACCGAGGGTGCCAAGGGTATAGAATGTACTATAAGGGGGGACTTCAATGTCCATCACCAAATGTGGCTCAGCAGCACCACTACTGACCAAGCTGGCTGAGTCCTAAAGAACATAGCTGTTGGACTGGGTCTGCGGCAGGTGGTGAGGGAACCAATAAGAGGAACAAAACCTACTGGAACTCGTCTTCGCCAATCTACCTGTTGCCCATTGCGGTACTAGTAGGAATGGCCATTGCACAGTTCTTGTGGAGACGAAGTCCCATCTTCATTGAGGAGATCCTCCATTGTGTTGTGTGTCACTGTGTCACTACCACCATGCCAAATGGTATAGATTTTGAATAGATCTAGCAACTCAAAACTGGGCATCCAAAAGGTGCTGTGGGACATCATCAGCAGCAGAATTGTATACAACCATAATCTGTAACCTCATGGCACGGCATATTCCCCACTCTACTATTACCATAAAAGAGGGGGACCAACCCT
Source organism: Carcharodon carcharias (assembly GCF_017639515.1). Taxonomy (NCBI): domain Eukaryota; kingdom Metazoa; phylum Chordata; class Chondrichthyes; order Lamniformes; family Lamnidae; genus Carcharodon; species Carcharodon carcharias. The sequence continues at coordinate 87,942,700 of NC_054469.1, read as the reverse complement.
CGTTCAATAAAGAGTACGGAGGTCATGCCAGGAGCAGCACCAGGCATTCTTAAAAATGAGGTGTCAACCTAGCAAAGCTGCAACATAGGACTACTTGCATGCCAAACAACGAAAATAGCATGTGATAGACAGAGCTAAGCAAACCCACAACCAATGGATCAGATCTAACGTCTGCAGTCTTGCCACATCCAGTCGTGAATGGTGACGGACAATTAAACAATGCACCGGAGTCGGAGGCTCCACAAATATCTTCATCCTCAATGATAGGGGACTCCAGTGCATCAGTGCAAAAGATAAGGGCCAGGATTTTATAGCCTCTCCTGCCCGGTGGGATAATACAGTCCTGCTAAAGTGAATGGAGATTTAAATGGCTCATCGCATCCGCCGGGGGTAACACACTGCAGCAGGGCCATAAAATCCTGGCCAAGGCTGAATCTTCAGCCAGAAGTGCTGAGTGGATAATCCATCTAAGCCTCCTCTTGAGGTCTCCAGCATCATAGATGCCAGTGCTTAGCCAATTCGATTCACTCCCCATGATGTCAAGAAATGGCTGCAAACACTGGATACTGCAAAGGCTACCGGCCCTGAAAATATTCCGGCATTGGTACTGAAGACTTATGTTCCAGAACTAACTGTGACTTTATTCAAGCTGTTCCAATACAGCTATAACACTAGCATCTACCCAGCAATGTGGAAAATTGCCCAGGTATGTCCTATCACAAAAGGCAGGACAAATCCAAACCAGCCAATTTCCACTCCATTAGTCTATTCTCGACCAGTAAAGTGATGGTAGGGGTCGTCAACAGTGCTATCAAGTGGCACTTACTCAGCAATAAACTGCTTATTGACGCCAGTTTGTGTTCTGCCAGGGCCATTCAGCTCCTCACCTCATTGCAGCTTTAGCTCAAACATGGACAAAAAAGCTGAACTCTAGAGGTGAGGTGAGATTGACTGCCCTTGACATCAAGGCCGCATTTGACCGAGAGTGGCATCAAGGAGCCCTAGCAAAATTGGAGTCAATGGGAATCAAAGGAAAAAGTCTTAATTGGTTGGAGTCATACCCAGCACAAAGGAAGATGGTTGTGGTTGTTGGAGGCCAATCATCTCAATTGTAGGACATCACTGCAGGAATTCCTCAGGGTAGTGTCCTAGGCCTAATCATCTTTAGCTACTTCATCAATGACCTGCCCTCCATCAAAAGGTCAGAAGTGGGGATGTTCGTTGATGATTGCACAATGTTCAGCACCATTTATGACTCCTCAGATACTGAAGCAATGCATGTCAATATGCAGCAAGACAACATTCAGGCTTGGCTGATAAGCGGCAAGCAACATTCATACCACGCAATTGCCAGGCAATGACCATCTCCAACAAGAGAGAATCCAACCATTCCTCTTGACATTCAATGGCCTTAACATTGCTGAATCCCTCACTATTACCATTGACCATAAACTGAAATGGAGCAACCATATAATTATTCTGGCCACAAGAGCAGGTCAGAGACTAGGAATTCTGTCGAAAGTAACTCAGCTCCTGACTTCCCAAAGCTTGTCCAGCATTTATAAGGCACAAGTCAGGAGTCTGATAGAATACTCCCCACTTGCCTGGATGAGTGCAGCTCCAAAAACACTCAAGAAGCTCGACACCATCCAGGACAAAGCACCCCATTCACCACCTCCAACATCCATTCCCTCCATACCGACCCAAAGTAGCAGCAGTTTGTACCAACAACAAGATGCGCTGCAGCAACTCACCAAGGCTTCTTTGACAGCACCTTCTAAACACACTACCTCTACCAGCTAGAAAGACAAGGGCAGCGGATGCGTGGGAACACCACCACCTGCAAGTTCTCCTCCAAGCTACACACCATCTTGACATGGAACTATATCGCTGTTCCTTCACTGTTGCTGGGTCAAAAGCCTGGAACTCCCTTTCTAACAGCATTGCGGGTGTACCTACACCACATGGTCTGCAGTGGTTCAAGAAGGTGGCTCACCATCACTTTCTCAAGGGCAATTAGGAATGGGCAATAAAATGCTAGCCTAGCCAGCGATGCCCACAGCTCATGAAAGAAATTTTAAAAATTAAATTTCACAACATCCAGTTGCTATCCTAGCATCATAATTACTAGACTCCTTTCTTTGTTTAGTGATTTGTTAACTTATCCCTGCTGACCATAAAACTCGCATATGTGTAATAAACTTGGTGTACTGGACAGGTTTCTTACCTGAAACAGATAATGTTACAGAGCTCACTTAGAAGCCACATGTTAGAACAAGGTCCACGATTAGAAAGCTCTGCCCCTAAGATTACCCGCGCTTAGGGCTCATTCATCTGCGCAATCATGTGACCCCTAAAGGAAAGGTTATACCTACAATCACTATATTTCCTCCCCCTTTAGATTTTTTACATTTCTTATTTACAAATAATATTTTAATCCCAACATATACAATCATACACAAGTCATGCAACTAAAGATTAAGTCTCTGAGATGGTTTTCTAGTTCGGTTAGAGCAATGTTGCTCTAAGACTTGAGATTCTCCCACTAGATCGACATGATCAGGAGCCACAGCATAAGGGACATCCTTAGACAATGGCAGTTCAGGATTAGGTAATTCAATAGAGACATCAGGTATGTCTATTCTAGGTCAATCGGTCACCTCAAGGATTAAACGTTCGACTTCAATTACATGTGGAATAACTGGTTGTTGGAACATCTCTATTCCTTAGATGATCCACATGTTTTCAAATAATTCAGTCTTCCACTTCCACTTGGTATGACAAAGGTCCAGTTCCAGAGATAACTATACCAGGAACCCAAATAGGACCATTTCCAAAATTCCACATGAAAACTTTGTTATGAATATCATAATTCAATTTATGACTACTCTGATTCTTCTCTACCTTCCCCTCTAAGTTTGGAAACACCAGACTCAACTTGTTACAAGGCCAGTGTTTCATCAGTAATTCAGATAGTGTTGAACCCAGAGTTGCATGAGGAGTCGTACAATAATTGAGAAGAAAGAGTGATATTTGAGTTTCTGACATACCTTCAGATAACTTCTTCATTCCTGATTTGAAAGTTTGCACTGTTCTTTCTGCTAACCCATTTAATGAGGAATGATATGGTGCTGATTTAATACGTTGAATTCCATTTAAACTCAGAAAACTCTGAAATTCCGTACTAGTGAAGGCAGTACCTTTATCTGAAACGATGACTTCTGGAAGGCCATGTATACCAAAACATTGGCGCAGCTTTTCAATAGTTGCACACAATGTTGGTGATCTAACTTCATATACATCAAACCACTTAGAATGTGCATTGATGATCAATAAAAACATGGTACCTAAAAATGGACATACATTATCTATATGTAGTCTAACCCAGAATCGACCAGGCCACTCCCACGGATGCAGTGGAGCTGAAATGGACAATTTCCCTTGTTGTTAACACTGGAGACAGTGCTTGACCATTCTTTCTATGTCATTGCCCATACTTGGCCACCAGACATAGCTTCACACAAGCATTTTCATCTTGGAAATGACTGGATGCACACTATGAAGCTCTGTTAAGAGTGGTTCTCTCCCCTGCGAAGGGATAATGACTCTTGATCCCTACAACACGACAACCAGAGATTCCATCTTGACAACCTAACTCAGTTTTACGGGCATGGAACGGTTTTGCCTCTTCAGAGACTGATGAATTCGACCATCCTTGCAATGCCTGGTTTCGAATTTTTGACAAATTTGGATCCTGGTTTGTCCAATTCCTTGTTTGCTCCACACAGACCGGCGCAGACTCCAAGAAACACAAGCACAACTTCTTGAGGAGCTCGAGCATGTACAATGCTATCTGGTAACGGAGGACAACTGAGTGCATCTGCGTTTGCAATATGCACACCCAGGCAATGCATAAAGGTGTACTTATACACTGATAAAATCAAAGCCCAAAATTGAAATCTGGCTGAGGCTATCGGCAGAATTGTTTTACCTTCACTAAAACCGCATTAGTGGCTTATGATCCAACACTATGGTGAAACGTTGACCATGCAGATGCTGATGAAATTTCTTCACTCCAAATATTACTGATAAACTTTCCTTTTCAAGTTGTGAATAACCCTTCTCGACTGCAGTGAGGGTTCTGAAGACACAGCTAATTGGCCTTTCGGATTTGATTTCTGTCTTTTCTTCTTATGTTTGCCTCAGAGTTTTGTTTCGTCCTTCATTTTGGTTTCACAGTCGGCCAAATTTGTCTCTGGTGAAACCTTGACTTGGTTCAGTTCGGTAGTTAAGCTACCCATGGCTTTTTACCCACTCGCATCTTGGAAAGTTCCATGACTTTTCCTTCTAATGCCTCTTTTGTTTCAATTAGCTGATCCTTCAGCTCATCTGTCTCCTTTTTGTATCTTTTGGCTTCCTCCTGGAATACTGAACATTGTTGAGTTTTTTCTGTCAACTGTTTCTCCAGTGTTTTCAGGGTGGCACTATATTTATTTTGTTTCTTTTCATGATGTTCCAAGGGAACCAACTCTGACCAGAGGGAACAAAAACAGAAAATGCTGGAAAAACTCAACAGGTCTAACAGCATCTGTGGAGAGAGAAAAAAAAACAGTTAACGTTTCTAGTCCTTATGACTCTTCTTCAGAGTCAGTGGCTGGGTACCTTCATTTAGGTAATTAAATGTGTGTTTTCCCACCACTGTGGTCAAGTCTATCACCATGACTAGAGGCTTCCCATTCACTTGAAGGGTGATGGTTATTGGTTCAGTTTTTATTGCTTTGACATTGTATAGGGAATAGATATCAGCAGCTTCTGGTTCAGTAATATTGTGAACTTCAACCATCTTGATCTGCTGTCTGATTGGCTGTCTCGATTTCGCCCTCCATTGCTTTATGATGTACCCTTTTTGTGGCAGTAGTGGCATTCTGCCTCCTTAAATCTGCAAGTTTCCAGTACATGGTTACCCCCCACACTGGTGCCAGATTAACTTCTGAATTGCTGGTGAAATGCTTCTACTATACCTTTTCGTTTTTCAAGCAGTAGCGGCTGTATCCCATTTAGCAGTTGTGCCCCTGGTTGTCATGCCATGCCTGGTGGTAGGTTCCCGCCCCAACTGAAGAATGGCGCAATGTTGCACACTCTGCAGAGCCTGCAAGTCCCTCTCAGCACTCTCCATTCCTCATGCTATTTCCATGGCACACTTCAAATCTATGTTAACTTCTGCAAGTAAACAGCTCTGAATGACGTGGTCGTCTATGCCACAAACCAACCGGTCCCGCAACATGTCATTAAGTGTATCTCCGAAGTCGCAGCGTTCAGTCAACTGTTTCAACCTCGCGATTTGAGTTGCGATGGACTCACCTGGGGCCTTTACTCTGGAGTTAAACTTAAACCTCTGCATAATGACTGAAGGCTTCGCTGATAATGAGTCTTCATGAGGTCTATCAGCTCGTTAAAAAACTTAGAATTGGGCACGTTCAGGGCCATCAAACTGCAGATGAGGTTCTATGTTTTGCTACCACAGACACTTAAAAGAATTACTTTCTGCTTCTCCTTCGCTGTTACTTCATTCACCACGGAATAATAACCTGGGTGTTCTATGTACTGGCTCCAGTCTTCCATGGACAAATCATAAGCGTCGATTCTGCTGAAAAGTGGCATGAATGTGGAGTGTGCTTTTCTTTCTTTCCTTAAGCATTGATGTACTCACATTCACACAATGAGGTGCAGCGTTGGAGCTATTTATCCTCGTAGCCAATTGTAATGAACTTGGCGTATCAGACAGGTTTCTTACTTGAAATAGATAACTTTATTACAGAGCTCGTTTAGCAGTTACATGCTAGAACCAGGTCTGTGACTAGAAAACTCCGCCCTAAGATTACCAACGCTTAGGGCTCAGTACAATCACATGACCCTTAAAGGCAGTAGGAAAGGTTATACTTACAGTCACTACAATATGTTTAATCACCTCACTAAAAAGTGACACTCAATACTTATTTTTCAGGCAGAAATATATGGATTACTTGTGCATAGTTGCACAGAGGTAGAGCTGTGCCAAAGTATTAGATCACCCTTGTTTATGAATCTGTTCTGGAAAGTTAATTACAGTGGCGCCACACGGTGGACCAAGCTGCCCTCCCAGTAGCAGAACAGATGGTTAAACAACATTAAGCTGAAGAGTAAACACAACATTTACATACATGAATACATGACTGGTCATATTCAGATGCAGTGTCAGTACCAAACTAACCTGGCTGGTATGAGATTCGCCCTTATTGAGTTTTAATGGCATTAAACATTGTGTAACAGTATGTTCACTGTTCATTCAGTTAACTGCATACATACCAGATGGATGCAGACTACCATGTAATACCAGTACAGTGGCATTTCTAATCCAATTTCTATTTTGTTGGCAAGATGTCTGTTACAATTGTGCAACATAAGACATCAAAACCTGATTGATGTAATCCAATTGGCCTGAAGAGAGTTGGTTTATTTTTGAATATCACAGTGCCTGAGGTCCACTGACAAAATATTTAACTCCTCTCACCTTTTCTAACGGAAACAAGCTTTTTAATGATTCTCAGTAAGACACAACCTGAATTCAATATGCTAAAAAAGCAATATTGCAGACAGCCAAAGGATTTTACAGAGTTAGGGCCAATATAAACATAGGAATATATTATGTTAAGACCCAGATAATGAATACATTGTATAATATACATGATGCCCACAACAGAACTACTGAAATGGCTAAACATTGCTCAAAAATAAGTGACTGAGTAATAGGTAAAGTAACAAGTAACTGAAGCAAACACTATGTTCTTGTGGTTGCTTCCTGATCCCACTCTTGTTATTAATTGTCTTTCACCAATGGGCAGAAACCAAAAGTTGATTTTTAATTAATCAATGAGGATTTCAAACTCTTCAAGGGCATCCTATTAAATTGCTTTAGAAATATAAAATGTCAGCATTTTATCTGAGCTGTAGTTTTTGTGCTCTTTCCCCATTAAATTTTAAAATAAGAAAATAAAATATGAAGATCTTATTTAACCAAGAATTTGTAGAATTATGTTTGTTTCTCTAGTATAAGATAATACTACTGTTTAAAGAAAACAACACTTCACTATTTGGAATTGATGGCACAAACAGATAAATTGTCAAATGTTCAATTTCTTTTACATTAGTGACAAACAATGACAATTATTTCAGCAAGACATGCATTAGTGTCAGTGCTTTTATGAGTTACTTCAAGCTTAGACCAAATGTGTTGAATACTTTAAAGGAACAGGAAATGCATTATAATGATTCATGGAAAGGGGCCTAGAGACCATGGAAATAAAATTCCTGTGCAAATTGCCTGCTGCATTTAAATGCCTACATTTCAAAATTTATTGGCTATGAAATGCTTTTGGGCATTTTGAGGTCATGAAAGGCACTATATAAATGCAATTGCTTGGTTTAAATCTTCTAGAGTGACAATTATCACAAGATTCAACCATGTCTATCACATTGTTAGAGGAATTATCTTCTGACTGAAGGGGAAGTAATACGAATTCAGAAGTAATAGGGAGGGTGCATATTCAAGATTACAAAATCTCTGCATATTATCATTTCAGTCCTGCCAGCTATGATTTCTAACTTTTTTTCTTGATCCACTCTTCCTTATTTATTTTCTTTCCATTTTTAAATCTCATTGCGGCACACTGTTCACTGCCCAGTGGTCCAGCTATGCCTAAGGAGCAATCATTTGTATGAATCGCTGGTGCAATAGATTAGTACAGCCATGTACTCCACCTCAGGGGTGATTATTTCCACCTTACAGAATGAAAAAACATTGTTGTTAGTTGCTTATTTTAAAAAAAAAATTAGATTTACGAAAGTGGTGTTCCAAAAAATGATATAAAATATGAAAAAGGGCTCCCTCCCCACCTCCCCAATAAAGAGTTTGTATTACCTTCTATCAAAAATCTGTGTTCACGTGAAAGACATTTTAACCACAAACTAGATTATTTACTCCTATTTGTAATCTACACCATGGTTGGTGATAATTCTAACTCCACTCATGACTGGCGTGAGATTGCCAGCCAGTGAGGGGTGTGGGGGCAGTGGCAGGGAGTTGTGGGCTAAATTGGTAAGAATGGGAAAGATAAGCCCAATCTGCTGTGAATGTGCCTACTTTTAGTTATACAAGATGGATTTGGAGATGTCAGAGTATCTGTTATAACCTATAACATGTGAAAGAGGTTGAGTTCACCAGAGTTTTTTTGAATTTAATGGCTGCAGGCCTGGTTCTCTTGGGGTTGGGAAGCCCAGCTCTTGAAAGAAACTGGATCTCAAGGTAATTGCTTTTCGAGCACTGCTTGTGGGCCAAGACCATTCAAGGTGGCAGGGCAGGTTGAGAGAGTGGTTAACAAAGCATGCAGGATTCTGGGCTTTATAAATATGGGCTTAGATTGCAAAAGCAAGGAAGTTATGATAAATTTGGTGACATGAGAATAAGACTTTTTATGCAGTGAATGGTTGGAATCTGGAATGCACTCCCTGAGAGTCTGGTGTGGGCAGATTAAAGAGAATTTGAAGAGGAAAATATTGCAGCACCATGGGGAAAAGGCAGGGGAGTGGCACTATGTGAATTGTTCTTACAGAGAGCCTGCATGGACACAATGGCCCAAATGTTCTCTTTCTGTGCTGTAACCATACTATGATTCTAAGAGCGCATGAATGCTTCCCCATGGCTCCCTGCTTCCCTCTAGCCGATGAACTCTCCCCACTCCATGATCTTGCCCTCCCTCCTCACTGCTGCACTTCAGGCATCACCCACCCAACCCTTAATCTCCTCAATTGCTGGGGTCTGTCCCAAGTGGCTTGCAGCTGCTGCTTTGCACTGCAGGCTTTCCCACCCAACAGCTGGCCAGTCTTTAATTTGCCTGCTGTTGGACAGGAAATAGAGTAAAATTATTTCCTGCCATTTTATTCATTATTTCCAACTCCCATTATTTCTGTGTTTCCTAGCCGCTGGCATGTGCTCCCCACTCCCTCCCTGCTGTCCCATAAATACCAGGGCCCATGTGTTTGATAAGATACAATTTACGTAGGGAGTATTCATTCTACATAATATCACAAAGGTAAATTCTGCAAGGCTTTGAATTTAACCTTCACAACAAAATTATTAAGAATTTAGAGATTTTATTGTTGAAAATCCAAGGAAACAAACATTTGGTCTAAAATAATTTTCAGAATTAATTATTAATTAATTATCTGAAATAATAACTGATTTAAATAGCAAGTTGAATCTCTTGTTTCTGGTATACCATCTCACTCAATGGAAGATTGGATCAGAGAATTGGGCATGCTGATCTCTGTGCCCAAGTCTCCCATATCCACACTTCCACAATGGAAAGGCGGTAGCATCGTGGTATTGTCACTGGTCTTGTAATCCAGAGTTAATTCTCTGGGGACTTGGTTCCAAATCCCACCACAGCAAATGGTGAAATTTGAACTCAATCTGAAATTAGAAGTATAATGATGAATGTTAAAAACTCATCTGATTCACTAATGTCCTTTAGGGAAGGAAATCTGGTGTACATGTGACTCCAGATGTATAGCAAAGTGATTGACTCTTAACTGCTGTCTGAAATGGCCTTGCAAGCATCTCAGTTCTCAAAGATAATTAGGGATTGGCAATAAATGCTGGCCTAGCCAGCGACACCCCCATCCCATGAACGAGTAAAAACAAATTGTGATAGATTGTATACTGGGAACACAATCTTGTGAAATAGGATGTAAACCTAAATCAGAATTGTTAGATTAGAATTGTTGTGCCTGCACTTTCACAAATACTTCTTTGACAACCACACATGCAATAATAACCTCATGATGTATTCATTCAATGAGCCCTTAAAGCTGGACACCTCCTGCTTCTTTCCTTCAACATTTAAATTTCCATGATACAAATTAAAGAGCAGTAGCACATTTCCCTACTGCCCTTACCAATTTGATTTACCTCAATCAACACTCAAAAAAAAATCTCATTACCACTTGCTGAGCTTTGCTGGTGCTGAATGGCAGCTGTGCTGATTCACATAGCAACAGTAAACGTGCTTCAAAGTAATTAGTCATATCAAATATTTTCAGCCATTTGGGGCTGCATCTTCCAGTCAGCGAGCAGGGGCTTTGTCGACGCGTAAAATGACGCGGGGTGACGTCGGGCATGCGTCCCGACATCACCCTGCGTCATTTAGGTTTTAAGTTTGGCGGGCACGCAGCCGAATTGGCTGCATGTCGGCCCAACTGTCAAAGGTCTATTAAGGCCATTAAAAAAGTAATTATCATGATTAATGGACCTGCCCGTCCAACCTTAAGGTTAGCAGGCCGGCCAGGAGCTCAGGCGGGCTTCTGAAAAAACATAATACCTCATCCATGGGCGGGATGAGGTTTCATGAGGGTATTAAAATTTTTGTAAAATGGTTAAGTAAAAGAAATTGACATGTCCCTGCTCATGTGACAGTGGCACATGAGTGGACATGTCAGTAATTTTTTTCCTCTTCTTTATTGAAACTTTCAAACCTGAGCTGATCTCCCTGAGGCAGCACCTTGCCTCAGGGAGATCTGTGCGCTGTTGCGCACGCACGCGCAAAAGAGCGCACTCCTGGCTCAGGGAGTCCCCAACCCCCTGCCCGCACAGGGAGCGCATAGCACTTCCTGGCGGACATCACGCTAGGCGGGCCTTAAATGGCCTGCCCACGTAAAATGGCGGTGCGCCCCAATCGGGAACCCGCCCTCTTGCTCTCACTCCCGCACAACCCCCCCCCACCGATGGGAGGAATATCCTGTTCTTGGATGTATTTAGTCACAAGTTTAAAATCTGACATTGTTTTTTTGAACACAGTTTTCTATTTCTAATTATTAGGAATTCAGAAGCCCCTCAGGATGTGATATTTATTTAGTTAAATTTGCCCAAATGCTATGCGAATTATCACTGTAGAATTATATTATTGCATGATTCATTGGCAGTTATAATGCATGAAGTCATTTGCAATTCTCAAGCAAAATAAAGATAGTAAGAGTCTGGCATACACAGGCATAAAACATTGGATGGTTAAATGTGTTCAGATGATGTCATAACCACAGATCTGAAATATGAATGATTTGGGGTGCTATGCATCTCAGGATCAAACAGCTGATGCATACCTTCCCTACCTCTGTACCTATGTACTATATTAAAATCCTTGAGTTGTCATACCCTCAGTTTGTTGCAGAGTTTAAAATGTAGAGCAGGAGAGAAACAATGATTGACATTTAAAGAGATATTCCATAACTCTCAATAAAGATTAATTCCATTGAGAAAGAGACACTCTATGTAAAGGAGGCACCATTCCTGGTTAACTAAATAATTTAAGGATAGTATCAATTTGGAAGAAAAAATGTACATTACTGTGAAGATTAGTTGTAGGTCAGAAGATTGGACAGATTTTAGAAACCACCAAAGAATAGTGAAAAAAATGAGGGAGAAGTTAGAGTATGAGAGAAAGATGGCTAGAAAAGAAATGGATAGTAAAAGTTTCTACGAAGTATTTAAAAAGGAAAAGAGTAACTAAAGTGAGCATTGGTCCATTTGAGGGTGAGAATGGGGAATTCATTTTGAGAAACGCAGAAATGGTGCAAGTATTGAACAGGTATTTTGTCCGTCTTCACGGTAGAAGACACAAAAAGCACACCAAGAATACTGCAAAACCAAGATGTAAAAGGGAGGGAGGAACTTAAAACAATCACTAGGGTAAAAGTACTGGGGAACTATTAATACTAAAGGTTGACAAGTTCCTTGGACGTAATGGCTTTTATCCTCAGCTCTTAAAATAAGTAGATGCAGAAATAGTAGCTGCATTGATTGTGACCTTCCAAAATTCCCTAAAAAGTGAAAGTTGAAGCCACAATCAGATCAGGCACAATCTTATCAAATGGCACAGCAGGCTCGAGGGGCCAAATGGCCTACTCCTGGTCCTAATTCTTGGTTCTTGTGGTGACGTCTTTTGTTCTCCAAAGGTAATCTATCCTTCAGTGTTCCACTGCCAAAACCCTTACTCATATATAATGACATCAATGGTCACGAGTATGGTAAGCCACAATGCACGAAGGTATTTATCCAAACATCCCCCTTTTGAAAAAAGGAAAAAGACGCATGCACTATCAGCTGCAAGTAACTACACATACATAGTACATAAAGAAAATTATCATGCATGAACAAAAAACTGTTTATCTTTTCTAGCCTGTGCCTGCACACTCATTGGCTGAATAACATGGGGGGGCCTGGGCGTGAATAATATGAGGGGGCCAGATAGCTTAATCCTGGAGCAAAGTCGGCGTGAAGCCGACATACTCCACGCTGACCTGCCCCACAGCCATAGCAGGGAGCCACTGGGGAGGAGGTCCCACCCTCTGGAGCTGCCGGTCAATCCGAATGGGCAGGGATGGTTTGGCCATGTCAGGGAGGGGGCGGAGCAGGCTGGTTTTAAGGCTCTGAGCAGGTAGGAATGAAGAGAGGGACTGATCTTAGTGGGGGAGGTGTCATCCCCGCAATTGACAAATGGCAACCCCCGAAGATCGAACCACCACCTTCCCCACCCTTGAAGAACTTTTTAAAAAATCGGGCTGCCTGCTCCTGCTTGACTGCCGAATGTTTTATGGTGTGGGCAAATATTATCAGGGTCAGTTGGCTTGGTTATTTATTTGTATATGGTGGGTGGGCTGCCAATTTTGCAGCCCACCCACCATATTATGGGGATGATATTGGGGTGGGCAGGGAGGTGGTGGGGTGAGCACCCATCCTATTTTACATACCCCCCCACCAAAAACATATCAGGTGGGTCACCTAAAAGACAGCCCATAATCTTTAAGGTGTTGAAGTCTTCTAATGGTATGTGTGTGAATCGTTGTTGTCAGTTCCTCTGGTGTTTGCTGGTTCTTGGGACAACGTTGCTTCTCTGGGGCATGTTGTTGTTGTGGCCAGTATTATTGCTGCAGTAATATTTGCTGCTGACCCATTGCATTTGTTGGGGAATGATCGATCTCTGGGAATGATGGTCCTTCATCTCGTTGCACATGTTTGGCCAGTGGAGCACTTCTCTTGCCTCCCTCAGAGTGGACTGAACTCATTTTTTTTTTTATTCATTCATAAGATGTGGGCTTCACTGGCTGGGTCAGCATTTATTACCCATCCCTAGTTGCCCTTGAGAAGATGGTGGTGAGCTGCATTCTTGAACTGCTCCAGTCCATGTGGTGTAGGTACACCCACAGTGCTGTTAGGAAGGGAGTTCCAGGATTTTGACCCAGCAACAGTGAGGGAACAATGATATATTTCCAAGTCAGGGTGGTGAGTGACTTGGAGGCAAACTTCCAGGTGGTGGTGTTCCCCTCTAACTGCTGCCCTTATCCTTCTAGGTGGTAGTGGTCATGGGTTTGGAAGGGGCTGTCAAATGAGCCAATCAAGCGGACTATCAAGTCCTGGACGGTGTCTGGGTTCTTCAGCATTGTAGGAGCTGCGCTCATCCAGGCAAGTGGGGAGTACTCCATCACGCTTCTGACTTGTGCCTTGTAGATGGTGGACAGGCTTTGGGGAGTTAGGAGATGAGTTAATCATCGCACAATTCCTAGCCTCTGACCTGCTCTTGTACCCACAGTATTTATATGGCTAGTCCAGTTCAGCTTCTGGTCAATGATAACCCCCAGGATATTGATAGTGGGGGATTCAGTGACGGTAATGCCATTGAACATCAAGGGGTGATGGGTGGATTCTCTCTTGTTGGAGATGGTCATTGCCTGACACTTGTGTGGCACGAATGTTACTCACCACTTGTCAGCCTAAACCTGGATATTGTCCAGGTCTTGCTGCATTTGGACATGGGTTGTCTCAGTATCTGAGGAGTTGCGAATGGTGCTAAACATTGTGCAATCATCAGCGAAAATCCCCACTTCTGATCTTATGATGGAAGGAAGGTCATTGATGAAGCAGCTGAAGATGGTTGAGCCTAGGACACTACCTTGAGGAATTCCTGCAGTGATGTCCTGGAGCTGAGATGACTGACCTCCAGCAACCACAACCATCTTCCTTTATGGTAGGTATGACACCAACTAGCAGTGAATTTTCCCTCTGATTTCCATTGACTCCAGTTTTGCTTGGGCTCCTTGATGCCACACTCAGTCAAATGCTGTCTTGATGTCAAGGGCAGACACTCTCACCTCACCTTGGACGTACAGCTCTTTTGTCCATGTTTGAACCAAGACTGTATTGAAGTCAGGAGCTGGGTGGCCCTGGCAGCAAACTGGGCATCAATGAACAGGCTATTGCTAAGCAAATGCCGCTTGATAGCACTGTTGATGACCCCTTCCACTACTTTACTGATGATGGAGAGAAGACTGATGGGCCGGTAATTGGCCAGATTGGATTTGTCCTGCTTTTTGTGTGCAGGACATATCTGGGAAATTTTCCACGTATCTGGGTAGATGCCAGTGTTGTAGCTGTACTGGAACAGCTTGGTTAGGGGGCACAGCAAGTTCTGGAGCAAAAGTCTTCAGTACTATTGCCAGAATGTTGTCAGGGCCCAGAGCCTTTGCACTATCCAGTGCCTTCAGCCATTTCTTGATATCACAAGGAGTGAATCAAATTGGCTGATGACTGGCATCTGTGATGTTGGGGGCCTCCAAAGGAGGCCAAGATGGATCATCCACTTGGTACTTCTGGCTGAGCATTGTTGCTAATGCTTCAGCCTTATCTTTTGCATTGCATGTTCTGGGCATTATTGAGGATGGGGGTATTTGTGGAGCCAGCTCCTCCAGTGAGTTGTTTAATTGTCCACCACTATTCACGACTGGATGTGGCAGGACTGCAGAGCTTATATCTGATCCATTGGTTATGGGATCACTTAGCTCTGTCTATCACTTGCTGCTTATGCTGTTTGACACAGATGTGGTCCTGTTTCTCTTTTATAGCTTCACCAGGTTGACACTTCATTTTTAGGTATGTCTGGTGCTGCTCCTGGCAAGCCCTTTTGCATCTTCATTGAACCAGGGCTGATTCCCTGGCTTGATGATAATGGCAGAGTGGGGGATATGCTGGGCCATGAGGTTATAGATTGTGTTTGAGTACAATTCTGCTGCTGCTGCTGAAGTTCCCCACCCAGAGTACACCCTCAGCCCTTGCCACCCTCAGTGGTTCCTCCAAGTTATGTTCAACATGGAGAAGCACTGATTCATCAGCTGAGGGAGGGCAGTACATGGTAATCAGCAGAAGATTTCCTCCCCAATGTTTGACCTGATGCCACAAGACTTCATGGGGTCTGGAGTCAATGTTGAGGACTCCCAGGGCAACTCCCTCCGACTGTATACCATGGTGCTGCCAGCTCTGCTGGGCCTGTCCTGTTGGTGGGATAGTGATGGTGGTGTCTCGGACATTATCTGTAAGGTATCATTCCATGAGAATGACTATGTCAGGCTGTTGCTTGACTAGTCTGTGAGACAGCTCTCCCATTTTTGGCACTCACCCCCAGATGTTAGTAAGGAGGACTTTGCAGGGGGGACAAGATTGAGATTGCCATTGGCATTTCTAGTGCCTAGGTCGATGCTAGGTGGCCCATCTGGTTTCATTCCTTTTTTGTGTCTTTAGCGGTTTGTTACAAATAAGTGGCTTGCTACAACAATTGACAATGGTTTCATGGTCATCATTGGACTTTTAATTCCAGATTTTCTATTGAATTCAAATTCCACCATGTGCCGGGATTTGAACTCAGGTCCCCAGAGCATTATCCTGGGTTTCTGGATTACTAGTCCAGTGACCATACCACCATGCCATCACTTTCCCATGTCCCGTTCCTTGATGGCTTGCATGGATGTGCTTCAGCATCTCTTGTCATGTCTGTTTAGGGATAATGACCTAAGTTCCTTTGTAGAAAATGCCATCTTGGCCTATCATTTCCGCATGCCCACTAATCTCTTACAGCAACAGGTGTGTCCTTGATGGATTCAGACCATCCTTCCATCATAACTTGCTGTAGTAGTTGAAGAGTTGTATCTCGTGTAGTTTACTTGATCTGAGCAAGATGTTTGTCTATCACGTTCAATGGGTAGGATATTCTGGCCCCATCTGCCGTCAGGATCATCCAGTCCCACTGAAAGTCAATGGACCTTTGGTTGGGCTACCAAGTCTCCCGCAGCAGGTTCCTGCACCACAGGGCTGGAAAATCCCAGCCAGTGTCTTTGCTGGGTTGATGACTTCCAGAGCATGTCATGCTGTTGCTTCCTGGTGAATCTGGAAGATTTTACACTCTGTACTCACATCATCAACTTCCTTCAAAGGGAATGTTGCTCTTGACAGCAAATCGGCGATGTACATCTGCTTCCCTTGCTTAAACATCATGTCCAAATGATATCTTGGCAAACCAAGTAACATTCTTTGCAGATGCTTTGGAGCAGATAGAAGCAGTTTGAAAAAGATGCTTTGGTATGGCTTGTGATCAGGTTCTACTATCACTTTCTCTCTCCCAAACAAGTACTGGTTGAAATGCGCACAAGCTAAGTCAACAGCCAGACACTCTTTCTTGATCTGTGCGTAGCATCATTCCATTTGCATTAATGCTTCAAACGCAACTGCTTGCCCTTGCTGCTTGAGGATTGCTCCAATTCTTGTTTCGCTAGCAGCATAATGCAGGATGACTTCATCATTGACATTATAGTAGCTCATCACTGGTGTTGCCATCACTAGTTGTTTGATGCAAGTAAATGCTGCTTCTTGTTCTCTGCCCCAGTATCACTGGCCCACCCCTTGCAGTGAGCTTGCGTGGAGGTTCAAACTCTGATGACAAATTGGGCATGGATATTGTTAAGTAGTTCACAAATCCAGCAGATCACTGAATTGCCTTCACATCTGTTGGTTGCGGCATCTCCATGACCAGGAGCACTTTATTAGAATCAGAGTGAATTCTTCGCCTGTCAGTACATGATGTATGTACTTGACTTCAGTCATCTTCAATTTCAGTTTTCTCTTGTTCAGCTTTACGTTCATCTGGTGAGCTCTGCCTAACAGTCTTACTGGTTTCTGATCATAGTCTGCAATGGCTTCTGTTAGAATCCTGTTGGGGCCATTAACGTTTAAAGAAGAAATTCAAACGCCCAGTACTTAACCAACTATGCCACGAGATTTCACTTTTTAACAAAAACAAACTTTAGTATGTATAAAGAGAAATTAAACAAAGCAAACACTATTAGCTTAACACTATAACTTATAAATACTTATGCTTTAAATTCAATTCTATTTTTTACTTCCCCCTGAGAACTCTCTTATCTTAAGAAATCTGGAAAGTTCATCTACTTTCACTGGGACCAACCCAAAATGTACACCACAGCCTTCCAGAATTTATTTTAATTCTCCTTAGTTTTACAGCAATTCCTTGAGGTATCAATTACATCTGGATCCTTCTTTTAGCTTTTGGCTAAGCCATCCTTCAGTTTTCTTTAAAGATTCATGTCTGTGAACTCTTCAGCTCCTTGTGCTGCCTTTTTCACAGTCTGTATATCTCTTTCTAAGCTAACCAATCAAGCTGACTGCTTTCTGCCACAAGGCTCTGTGAGGGAAACTGTAGCTATCTTCCATTAGCTGCATGCTAGAGCAAATCTTCCAGCTGATTTTCCTCTACAAAACCCAAACTGAACTTAAGCCCCATCCATCTTCCACACGGTGAACCATTAGGTTAGTATTTTCTCTGCTTGAAAAGCAGACCTAACTAAGTAACATCTCCTGTGGCTCTCTCAATCCAGTGGTATGCAGTCTACCCCACAGCAAAGCTGCAACTGCCTCTGTCATTTCCCTAAACTGAACTGCCTATTTCTGTGAGCAAACATACACACTTGCCACCACCTTCTTAAGGGCAATTAGGAATGGGCAAGAAATGTTGCCAGTGATGCCCACATACTGTGAACAAATAAATAAAATTAAACAAAATAACCTTTCAATTAAGGCTCAATCCTGAATCACTAAGTCTATGGCAACATGGCATGCTTTGGACTGATTCAAACAGAACTGCTAATGAATTATTTTCTTTCAACATAATTCTTTGATTCTGCAACCCATATGAATAATCTCTGATGGAGCTTTATGACCCTTTTTTCCAGAGTTGCTAGTGATTAATTTCTTTTATGGAGATAATGATAGATACTCTGGCTTTACCAAATGGCCCAGAAATGGGTCATCTATCATTTAAGCTTTTTTTTTCTCTCAATTTGGACGTTGAAAGATAAACACAGGTTAGCTTTTAACTGCAATTAACTGCAAGCTTGTTTGAATTGTGTTTATTCAGGGTTGCTTATCAATTTCTCAGTCAGGTACCCCATTTATCAATGGTTAAAACTTTCATTCCTAAAACTAAATATTATACTCTAAAACATGTGGATTATGAACCAGATATTTGTGACACTTCTTTCACTGTGTTTCCACAACCTTAGACCAGCAGATCATTCACATTTGCTTCCACTCCTGGAAGATCATTGACTATCTCATGCTGTCTGCATTGGTACTCTTCCGGAGCAGTAGAAATGCCAAATGCATGTGCACCAACTGTACCTCCCAAATGGCATCCAGAACATCATCAGGAAACTGCTGATTTCATCCAACTTCACTTGCCAGTATACATCCTTCACATCTATGATAGTAAAGACCTTTGATTTGGAAAGCTGTGGCAGAATCTCTCCAATGTTTGGCATGACATAGTGAGATCACTTCAAAGCTTTATTGAGATCATTTGGATCCAAACACATTCTCAGCTTTCCAGGATTTTTCACTGCTACCATGGTACTAATCCAGGTTGTAGAAAGTTTCACTTTCTGGATAACTCCGTTCTTTTTAAGCTCCTCTGCTTTGTATTTCAGGCTGGACTTGAGGGCAGCTGAAACTCTCATTGGAAGATGTTGAGTTGGTTTCACATTTCCATCAACTTCGAGATGATATTCACCAACCAACCTCACCAACCAACTGATAACCATGAATTTTTAAATGTAACGTATCACATCCTCAATAAAAAGTGAGTTTAAATTTAATAGCACTGAAAGTTTATAGATTGAAGATCATAAGAGGCTATTATAGTTCTGATTTTGCTCTTGAAAATGCAGGGAATCAAACCTGGATAGATGCAGCCTTTATCTTCTGTTGGGGAAGCAGATTTTTAAATGAATTGATATAGTACTGCCGCCAGGAGAAGGGGTGGGGGGAGGTTGTAGAATTGGTTTTGGACAGTCACAGAAAAAGCAGCAACCTGTAGCAAATTGCCAGCCTGTTTTACATCCCTAAAGTGATTTACATTTACAGGGAATAAAGCAGACCACAAATACTGGTGCTCCTGATTGCTCGGAAACCATGGGGAGAATTTTCTCCCCGTCGGATGGGAGAGGGCAGGCTTGCAGCCGATTGCCACCTGCAATCAACTGCGCGCCGCCATTTTATGTGGGCAGGCCAATTAAGGCCCGCCCAGTGTGATGTGCACCCGGAAGTGCTCAGCGTTACCTGTGCGGGCAGGGAACGAGAGAGGGTTGGGGCCTGCGCTCTTTTGCGCATGCACGTGAAAGGAAGCAGAAATCTACTTGAGGCACGGAGCTGCCTCAGGAAGGTTAAGAAAAGTCATAAAGATGTGAAAAATAAAAAAATAAACTTATTCAGACATGTCCCCTCATGTCACATCAGCTGGGACTTGTTTATGAATTTACAGGAAACATTTTATTAAATTAATAAACCCTTCATGAAACCTTATCCCACCCGTGGATGAGGTTCCATGAAAAATGCGAAGGCCACCTGGGCTCTTCGCCTCTTTGCCAACCTTACGGTTGGACTGGCAACCCTGACAAGTACTTCAATTAGTTGATTAATGGCCTTAATGGGCCTTTGACAAGTTAGCAGGCACGCAGCCGACTCTAGTGCATGCCCACCGAACTGAAGATCAGATTGAAGCGTGGTTATGATGGGACGCATGCCTGACGTCACCGTGCTTCATTTTACGCATCGGCGTGCGGGGCCTGCTCCCACACGCTGATCACAAGGTTCTGCCCCACGAGTATCGTTGACACTGGGGCTGTTTAACTCTGCTGGCAGAAATGAGTTTTTAATTCTTTAAAGTGCAATTTCTGCAGTCCTATGGAAACAAAGATTAAAGTAAACTTTGCTATAATGCAGTATTTAACACTCCTGAGCTGTTTATTTTAATTTATTCCCAAAGGAATGAGGTTGAGGTTTCCTAAAAAGTGCAAAGGCTGCTTGGCGTTTTTACCTGCCCGCCAACTGTAAGGTTGGATGGGCAGCGTAAATTTAAATTTAATTGCATTTTCAATGGCCCTTAATAGATAACTCCAGCACACATCCACCGAACAAAATATCGTGGGACTATGCGATGCCGTCGGGATGCTCGCCCAACGTCATTGCGAGTCATTTTGCGCTTGGCCGGGTCGAGCGTGCGCCTGCCCGCCAAGCTCAGTATTCTTCCTTATTTCAGACCACTGCTTCTCAGTTCTTGCATTCCTCAGCTAATCTCAGAATAGAAATTCTTTCCATTGACTGTATCACCCCCAATGGCAAATTATCAGTTCCACTTGATTTTGAATAAACTGCTCTACAGTTGATTTTAATTTTTAATGTTGGAGTTCGATGACCTTCTGCAGCAGTACAGTATTATTCACCTAATTAAGAGTAACAGATCAGATGGATGTGCCTGCCTGAAAGCTGTAATATCAACATAAAACTAAAAAAAAAACAACTCAACTGCAACAACATTTATCGTCGACTCCATTAAACCACCAAAAAATTCCATTCGGTATGGTTGTGCCTAAAAATAAACCAACATCGACTTGTATAGTGTCTTTAATGTGGAAGAACTTCCCAGAGTGTCTCACAGAAGCGTAACCAGTCAAAAACAGAAAGCTGATGCAAGGGAGATAGTAGGAGAGGTGGCTAAAAGATTTGTTAGAGTTGGTAATTAAGGAAAGTGAAGAAAGGAAAGGATTTTGATTTAAATAGCACCTTTTGTGACATCAGAGGTCACAAAGAGTTTCACAGCCAATTAAGTACTTGTGACATGTAGTCTTGGACCCATGTTTCTCACCTTCAAGCTAATTGTGGAATTCTGTCATGTTTTGATCTTTGTAGCCAGTAAGATCCTTTACTATGAGCTCATGGCATTGGAGTATATTAGAATGGATAGAAGATTAAAAACAAAAACAAAAACAGAATTACCTGGAAAAACTCAGCAGGTCTGGCAGCATCGGCGGAGAAGAAAAGAGTTGACGTTTCGAGTCCTCATGAACCTTCGACAGAACTTCAGTTCTGTCGAAGGGTCATGAGGACTCGAAACTTCAACTCTTTTCTTCTCCGCCGATGCTGCCAGACCTGCTGAGTTTTTCCAGGTAATTCTGTTTTTGTTTTTGTTTTGGATTTCCAGCATCCGCAGTTCTTTTGTTTTTATCTCTATGGATAGAAGATTAGTTAGCCAACAGGAAGCAGAGAGTTGGGACAAATGGGTAATCTTCAGGTTGGCAAATGGTAACTAGTGGAGTGCCACACGAATCAGTGCTAGGACTTTAACTATTTAAAATCTATATTAATGACTTGGATGAAGGAACACAGTGCATGTAGCCAAATTTGCTGATGATATAAAGTTAGGTGGGAAAGCAAGTTATGGGGAAGGCGCAAATGGCAGATTTTCCTGCATTGAATTGGGACGGAACAGAGGCAGGAAGTCAAATAAAATGGCACTAGTGGACTGCATGCCAATCTGCCGCCTCTATTCCTCAATTTAATGATTTTCCAGAGGACAGAGGGGATAGTGGAAGACGAGTGGAAAAGTAAAGTTGCCGGCCTCTTTAATTGGGCAGCTTGCGGTCATTAGGGAGCTTGTTAAGTACTTGTATTCTGACCTCCTCAGCTTTGTATTTATGCTGCCACAAATGCTTTAATTCTACGAGTTTTAATATATTATACTTTGTCAAACATTTTTGGCAAGACCATATACAAAACATCAAACATACTATTCTCTTTATTTCAATCATTCATGAGGTGTGGGTGCTGCTGGCTAGGTCAGCATTTACTGTTCATCCCTAATTGCCTTTGACAAGGCAGTGGTGGGCAGCTTTCTTGAACTGCTGCAGTCTGTGTGGTATAGGTGTACCCACAGTGCTGTTAGAGAGGGAGTTCCAGGACTTTGACCCAGTGACGGTGAAAGAATGGTGACTTTGTTTTAAGTCAGTATGGTATGTAATTTGGAGGAGGACTTGCAGGTGGCGGTGTTCCCATGTGCCTGCTGCCCTTGTCCTTCTAGGTGGTAAAGGTTGTGAGTTTGGAAAGTGCTATCAAAGGGGGCTTGGCAAGTTGCTGCAGTGCATATTGTAGACGGTGTACACAGCTGCCACTGTAAGTCAGTGGTGGTGGGATTGAATATTTAAGGTGGTATTTGGGGTGCCAATCAAGCAGGCTGCTTTGTTCTGGGTGGTTTCAAGCTTCTTGAATGTTGTTGATGCTGCACTCAGCCAGGCAAGTAGAGGATATTCCATTACACTCCTGAGTTATGCCTTGTAGGTGGTGGACAGGCTTTGGGGGTTCGGGAGGTAATTTATTTGCTGTGGAATTCCTAGCCTCTGACCTGCTCTTATAGCCACAGCATTTATATGTTAAGCTTCTAGTCAATGGTGATCCCAGGGATATTGACAGTGGGGATTCGGTGATGGTAATGTCATTGAATGTTAGATTCTCTATTATTGGAGATGGTCATTGCCTGGTACTTGTATGGTATGAACATTACTTATTATTTATTAGTCCAAGTCTGAATGTTGTCCAGCTCCTGCAGCACATGGGCGTGGATTGCATCATATTCTGAGACGTTACTAATGGAACTGAACACTATGCAATCATCAGTGAACATCCCACTTCTGACCTCATGATGGAGGGAAAGTCATTGATGAAGCAGCAGAAGATGTTTGGACTTCAGGCATTGCCCTGAGGAACTCCTGAAGTAACGTGCTGCGGCTGAGATGGTTGGTCTCCAAAAAACCACAATCATCTTCCTTTATGTTAGGTATAACTCCAGTCAGTGGAAAGTATTCCGCTGATTCCCACTGACCTCATTTTTACGAGATCTTCAATGCCACATTCACTCAAATGCTGCCTTGATATTAAGAGCAGTCACCCCAGTGCGATTGCCCCAGCTCGGTGCATATGCAGCTTTGCATTTAGCAACTAACCCAGTAACATATACCTTTTAGAAATAATCTAGTTGCAACTAGTCAGTCAATAGCACATCTATTAACCCAGTTATGACTATTTGACTGTTAACTGACTGCCATTTTGAAGTAAGAAAATTATATTAAATTCCTGCTTAACAACAACATGCTATTGTTTACCAGCAAATACCCACTTTCACCAAATTCTCATTGCTGCTTTGCTTAGCAAGCCTATCTGTTTATCAGATACCTTCAGCTGTGTTCACACACTGTCCTGCACTTAATATCACTGAAATTTCTCTTTGTATTTCCTGTTTGTCATAACAATACTACAGGGGATTCACTAGTAGGCATTTAATTGTAGTATTTGTCATTGAATTCTAACATGTCTTGAATGGAATTCGTATCAAGCAATGTAAGCTGTTAAAGCTTGAATAATAAAATCATTTAACATCTGAACATATCATTAGTAAATACCATGCAGTATTATGACTGACCATTGACTCCTTTTTTAAAATTTATACAGCTCGAGTTCAAGGACACTGTACATGAATGGATGCTGTAAGCAAGGCCAAAGACAGCAATGCTGATATTTAGATTTACTTTATTGAAAGCACCGGATGAGCAATTAAACGATTAGATTTTCTGTTAGGACTAGAGATATTTTTGTGTTCTGGTGTGTGATAGTAGTATCACATAAACATCTAAAGACAATTAGAGTAGTTCTAAATACCTCTGTGGATGTAACATTGCAAATGCATTATGGTGACGCAGAACCAGATTATCAGCCAGATGAAGCTTCGGATCACATAGGAGCTGGGTTCAAACAACTAAAGATGCTGGAGGGGTCTGTAAAATTGGGCAGAATCTTCAGCTGATAGAATATTTTCAGCATTCTCATTTCTGCATTCCAACCCCTCATGGGTCTGCAGTGCGCCCTCCAGCATGATCTTCCAGAAGGCAGCTCTTAATTGGTTGTCTCTGCATCCGCCATCCAATAAGGGACAACGGGTGGATTCCTGAGACCGCAGGCCCAATTGAAGGGTCTTCAGCTGGGGAGGGCTGGCAGTCCCAATGGAGCAGTGAATGAAGCTACTGAGGCAGAAGGGTGAGCGTGAGGGCACCTCAAAATGAAGGCAACCTCGGAAGCATGAATAAAATAACAAAAATAAAGAGGCTTGAAGTCAGTAGGGCCATCACCAGGAAGGAAACCCCTCTGGATAATTTGTTTCGGCTGTAAGTGCAGCCTTTCATCTCAGTGGCCTGGTCATTGGGGCATGGAGCCTCTAGCTCCAATCACTCCGTGGTCTGCCACTACGAGGCTGTCTCCATGGAGATACTGGGCTCTGCACTCAATGGATGTCCCTTTCGACGTCTGCAAGATCATGGTAGAGACCTCACCAAACCCCCAATAAGCACGTCATTGATTATTGGCTACCTGCCACTGCTGGTAGTCATTTCTGATGTTTACTTACCTCTGGCAACATTTTTGCAAACCAGCAACACTTTGGGGCAGTAACACCATGCTTTTACCTGCAATCTTGCTCCTGGGCCCACCTTAAAATCTTTAAAATTTAAAATTTTTGATTGACTGCCACTTCTCTTCAAGAAATGCCTACCTTGAAGAAGTATTGCTCTTCTCTCCGACATTCACCCCTCTCCTATTTTTACTTAGTTCTGTTGAAGGGTCATGAGGACTCGAAACGTCAACTTTTTTTTACTCCGCCAGACCTGCTGAGTTTCTCCAGGTAATTCTGTTTTTGTTTTAAAATCTACCTCCGTGGGAGTGGGAGGATTTTACCTAGTGCTGCCAAGTGACAGTTCAAAGCATCTTAATGTTTGACTTGAAAATTGAGGGTTGTACATGAAAAAAATAGACCAACAAGGACTCCATGTTACACAACAGTCCAAAGCACAGATCACACCAACATTGATAAGTTTCTTGCAATTACTTTTGACATTTGTGGATCAGCTGGCAGCAGTCTGGAAACATTTTGGCCATTGCATTTAGGCACTCCTTGATTAGCTGATTAAAAACAATTATATAATAATTAAATAAGCATATAAATGTGGGAAAAATAAATTCCTTTATGTGTACAACTGACCTATTTCGTTAAAGGACTATTAATGCTTGTCTACATCTCTGATTATATCGCCCATTGCTACGATTAGCCTGCACTTAATTTACAAGAACTACTAAATTATAGTAGTATTTGGCATAATTTGAAAAGTATTTGGGAATTTGTAATAACTCCAAAAATGTAAAATGTTCTATTATAAGTAGAGGGAACACTGAGTTTAATTTTCATGTAATAATGCAACACAGTTCTAAATGGTTAAGAACCAGTGTCAAACCTGCAGAATGGTACACTGCCAGCATTTCTTAATACTGTGGGCAAACTCATCTGCATAATTATTCACAGAACCAGGTGTAGACTTGGACTGGTGCATTGAAAACACAGGTGGTAATAGCAAGAAACTTCATCTGTCAAATTGGATACAATTAAAAGAAAATATGGCATAAGGTGACAAAAATCCTGAATGCTTTTGGAAAAGCTCTAAACACAGCTCCATTTGCCAACAATGAAGGTGCAGGTGGCAAAGAAGTCGTACAAGCAGCACAAGTATATGAGCAAGTAATGGAGTAGCCCAACAACGTGCCTCCTGTTTGAAGGCTACTGAAGTAAAAGTGGTTGCAAGGGTAATAGTCCTTTCTGCCACTCCATGACACAATCCCCAGAAATAAGGATTGCAGCATGCCTGAAAGAAGGTAGAACCAAGTTTCAGGGCACAGTTGACCATTAATGTCACTGGCTGTAATCACCCTGTGCCATATCCTATTTTCAGGTGTCAAGGCAGCAGATGGTACAACTCTGTACTCAGCTATTAATGATCCTGGCCCTGTGAAGTGAGTTCTCCGTAGTAAGTCAGCAGACTTCAGACAGTTGGTGACAGTTGTGGCCAACTGTGGTTGTATATTAGACTGGCAAGTCAATCGTGCAGACCGCTTAAAATAATTACATACTACAATTGGGGTTTGTCCAAGGAAGCAACCAAAAATTTGGTTGACATACATTGATGATGCCATTGTCTCTTTTGACTCAGCTTCCTTCAGGATTAGGAGGTTTCACATACACTAATCATTTGCCAAAGCAATGTTTGTTCACCTTTGAAACAGATCTAGCTATGTTAGTACCATTGGATGGGTACATGGTATCCATCATGACTTGGCAGGTATCCTTTCATTAGTTCTCTACTTTAAATGCAAAGGAAAATGTGGAGATGTGTATAAATGGTGGTTGATCCACCTTCGCCACCTTTACACCATTGTCAAAATTAGAATTACTCAGAGTGAGTCCAGGTAACATCTATGAAGTACTTCAATCACTTTACCAGTAAACATTATGGGGCTGAACATTTCAACTAAAATAACGTCAGAGCTGCAACTCCAGAAGTCCCACCCCAGATCTCGGCACACACCATTTTCGCCAGGGGAGGAACAAGGGTGGAATGTAGTTTGCACACCTGTGGATCAAGGAAGTACATGTATATGTGTAGCTGCCTTCAAGAAGATCTAATTTTCACTAGGAGAATGCCCAAAACATGCGGGCTTTACACTTGTCAGGAGAAGATCTAAAGCTGCCAGACTTATGTGGGGAGATAGGGTACCCTTTTGGAGAGATAGTGTGCCTTTTTGGAGAGGTAGGATACCTTCTGGTTTAGGTCCAAGGACACCATGAGGTCAGGTGCATTTTGGTAGAGGTTAGGTGCCCTTTGGGAGAGGTCAAGTGCACTTTGGGATTGTTAAAATTAGACATGAATATGTGTAAAAAGTGGCCAAACTAATTGGAACTGTAAGCTCTCAAAGTATTTAAATCTCCTGGCTTTTAAATGTTTCAATGCTTGAAAAAAAATCATTCTGCCATCTTAAAAAAAAAAATCAGTGCTTGATATTTCAATCTGTCTGTTGACATAAGTCTGAGGACTATCATTGGTGCTGCGTTACTGATTTCACAACCTATCATTATCACAGTGGGGTGCTTGCTAGTTTATAGTTGAATTGACAATACCAAATGGTTATATAAGGCAAAATTTTTCTGTCGGCGAGCTGGGGGCAGGGCCCACTCGTCGATGTGAAAATGACATGGGATGATGTCGGGGTAGCCCCGGTCGTCATCCTGCCCCATTTAAATACTCAGCAAGGTGGGCGGACAGCGAAATCAGCTGTCCGCCCGCCGACCTGTTAATGGCCAATTGAGGCCATTGACAGGATCATTAAGCCAATTAAAGGTCCTGCCCATCCAACCTTAAGGCTGGTGGGATGAGGTTTCATGTCTGTTTTAAAAATGTTTAATAAAGTTTTTATAATATTTATTAACATGTCCCATCTCGTGTGACATTATCACATGAGGGGTACATGTTAATAGTTTTTTTATTATTCTATTTTTGAAGTTTGAAACACTGTCAGTGATCTCCCTGAGGCAGCACTTAGTCTCAGGGAGATGTGCACTCTTTCACGCGCATGCGTGAAAAAGCGCACTCTGACAGTTGGGGAATCCCTGTCCCCTGTACAGGAAGCGCATAGCGCTTCCCATCAGACTTCATGCTGGGCAGGCCTTAATTGGCCCGCCCACTTAAAATGGTGGCGGGGCCCATTTCGGTGGCGGCGGTTGGCTGCCTGCCCGCCCTTCAAGGTCAAAATTCTACCCATAGTCTTTGATGTGGGGCTATGAATATAAATGTTTGTTTTTATATGAGATTACACAATTGAGTGAAATTTTTTTTATAACGGATTATGTCATTGAAGGAATGTAAATGTAGTGAATGGGTTTTTATGAAGGAGAGTATTTTTTTAAAATAAAGTCTGCAATAGACGTTCAGAATTTTATTTTATTTCATCTCAGCATGGGTCCTGAGGTCTGCCCATGGTAAATCCTGGGTGCATTGGCAAAGAGAGTATAAGGGAAAAAGGTGCTGGATGGGAGGCATGGGTTGGTATGAGTTGGCACTAAGTTGGAATTGGGGCTATAAAGGGGCTTGGTGTGCTGAGGGGCAGGTTGGCATAGAGGGTATGAAGGGCCATGGGAGGTGGGGGGGTGCATGAGGTGGTAAGGGTTGGCATTAATAGGGCAAGGGGCAGTGTGTGTGGCAGTGAGGAGGTGTGAAGGGTGAAGGTTGGAAGGCTGTTTTTTGTTTTATTGTATTTTTTAGTATTTCATAGAAGACAGAGGGTAGCAGTGGAAGGGTGCTTTTCTGAATGGAGAGCTGTGACTAGTGGAGTTCCGCAGGGATCAGTGCTAGGACCTTTGCTGTTTGTAGTATACATAAATGATTTGGAGGAAAATGTAACTGGGCTAATTAGTAAGTTTGCAGACAACACTAAGGTTGGAGGAGTTGCAGATAGTGAAGAGAATTGTCAAAGGATACAACGGGATATAGATCGGTTGGAGACTTGGGCGGAGAAATGGCAGATGGAGTTTAATCTGGACAAATGCGAGGTAATGCATTTTGGAAGGTCTAATACAGGCAGGAATTATACAGTGAATGGCAGAACCCTTAAGTGCATTGACGGGCAGAGGGATCTGGGTGTACAGGTCCACAGGTCACTGAAAGTGGCAACGCAGGTGGATAAGGTAGTCAGGAAGGCACATGGCATGCTTGCCTTCATTGGCAGGGGTATTGAGTATAAAAGCTGGGAAGTCATGCTGCAGCTGTATAGAACCTTGGTTAGGCCACACTTGGAATATTGCATGTAATTCTGGTCGCCACATTACCAGAAGATATGGAGGCATTGGAGAGGGTGCAGAGGAGGTTTACCAGGATGCTGCTGGGTCTGGAGGTTATTAGCTATGAGGAGAGGTTGGAGAAACTTGGATTGTTCTCACTAGAGCGACGGAGATTGAGGGCCAACTTGATAGAAGTTTACAAAATTATGAGTGGCATGGACAGAGTAGATAGTCAGAAGTTTTTTCCCAGGGTGGAAGAGTCAATTACTAGGGGACATAGATTTAAGGTGAGAGGAGAAAACTATAGAGAAGATGTGCGGGGCAAGTTTTTTACGCAGGGTAAGTGAGTGTCTGGAATTTGCTGCCAAATGCGATTTGCAGCTGACAACTTCACTTGCTATCAGTAGTCTGCTGGATGCAATGAGCTAAACCACAGAAGATGATTGCATCAATTTTTACTCTAAACAAAAGTGATCCCATCCGTTGCATCAATAAAGTTTCACTACGCCTAAACGATGGCTAAGTAAAGTTGACATCTACAAAGTATGCATCCTCCAAGCAGATTAATTTAATTAATCTGTTCAATGTAAAAATGAAAAAAAGTTTTAACCTAAAGTTAAAAAATAATAAAGCAGTGGCAGAAAATAACAAATTCTATCTAGGAAATGGCTGCACTCCTAGTAATAGAGAGCAGTGTAAACAGAAACAGTGTGACAAATGTCAGAATCAAATACTGAGGCCAAAGGTAGTGTCATCAATCAGGATCAATGACTGAAGGTATGAAAAATGCCAAGGGAAATAAAAGATCAAGGCATTGAAGGCAACGTTATTGCTGGTGCAGTGATCAAGGTCAACAGCGCAACATCTAGTTCCTCAAGATGGATGAAGTACTGTTACCTCATACCATTTGTACACATCAATTGCAGTGATGGGCTTAACATGAGCAAACTATATTTTTTGTTTTAAATTAGGGTATATAATTATTTCATCTATATTGAACAATAAAATAAGGGCTGATCAGGATAAAGCAAATCTACCCGCAGGCTTTGTTAAAAGATGTATCTTTCCAGTGCAAAAATAGCACATGCTCATCTCACCACAGCCAATGTATTAATGCTTATTTTTATCACTGCATTGGCTATCTGCAAAAAAGATAATTTTCTTTTACAAAATGATCCAGTTTTTTTTTCAGAAATCTCCATGTCCTTTCAGTACAATTGCATAGAGTTACTTATGAATAAACAAACAAGTTATCATCTTATAAATATCTGTCTATAAGTAATCTGAATACAGTTAAGTGTTAAAAGCATGTAAAACCTGCTATATGTCCTAGGTTAGAGTGGGCACAAAGCCTAAATTTTAACTCAGGCTGCAGGAGCAAGCACAGGGCTGGTGGGGCAAGCAGGGAGCTTGCTCTGGCTCCTGGATCTGAGGCCTGGGCCATTTTGACTCTTGGATTTCATTTAAAAAGTTAGATCCTACTTAATATCAATGTTAATGGTATGCCACTAATGGACACGTGCATCAGGAAGTTACTGCCGGCATTATGTAAAAATGGTCACTGGAGAAGTTAACTCTGGTGGTGGTGGGGTTTTCTGAAGCAACTGTTAAGGGGAAGGAAGGTCAGGGAATGGGAATTTCTTTAAGGTCCAGAGGAACCCTCCTGCTTCTACTGTCCCACAATGAAACCTTCTGGAACAAAAAAAAAATCTAACTTTTCATTCTCCTTCTGGTCCTACTGCTTCCCGATGGCCACTGTACTTGGAGAGACTGAACTGAACCCCAAATACATGTTAAAATGGCTTTAAGATCTGAATTACATCATGGGATTGCAACTTTTGTATATTAATCAGATTCGTGCCTACTTGCACAAGAAGTTCACATGCCGACCAAAACCTTGGAGTAAATTTCACAGTTGACGTAAGTGTTGCATCAAGCTGGAGGGCAAGCTGCTATCTCTAGTTTAATGCCTCTACTTATCCTGTACGCCCCATTTTTGTCGGCATGGGGAGTTAAAATCGTCCTTTAATTTGTATTAAATTGTAAAAACTTTGAATTAACAGACTGTATCAGTGTCAAACATAGCTCTGTTGGCAGCACTCCTGCCTGAGTCAGAAGGTCATGTCTTCAAGCGCATAATGTGTTGAGCATATAATCCAGGCTGACACTTCAGTGTAGTACTGAGGGAGCGCTGCAATGTCAGGGTGCTGTCTTTTTGATGAGACATTAGACAGAGTGC
The DNA here is from genome assembly GCF_017639515.1 of Carcharodon carcharias. Classification (NCBI taxonomy): domain Eukaryota; kingdom Metazoa; phylum Chordata; class Chondrichthyes; order Lamniformes; family Lamnidae; genus Carcharodon; species Carcharodon carcharias. The sequence continues at coordinate 87,911,494 of NC_054469.1, read as the reverse complement.
ATACAAATCGGCTGCCTTGTTTCCTACGTTTCAACAGTGACTACGGCTCAAAGGTAGTTAATTGGCTGTAAGGTGTACTTGAAAGTCCTGAGGCTGTGCAAGTTGCTGTGCAAATACAAATCTCTCTTTGCATTAATTTTGTGTTAACTTTTACCCATACACCTAAATTTGTTCCTGTAGTAAATGACACCACATGACCGTGTTAAATGTAATTCTTTTCTAGTAAAGGACATGTTGAAGAACATCTGAAGTGTTTGTCCTCAAATTTCTAAGGCTTCACTTTTAGTGGAAAAATGAGCATTATTAACATCTGCTCAGGGTTGGTGTTACAGCAATTGATGGAAAGTTACTTGGAGTAGACAAAAGCAAGCATGGAAAGTGATAGAGGCTCTGAGTGACAAGCTGAATGCAAAATACCCTAAGTTACCCTGATGAAATTGTTCTACATGTGCCAAGGGCACATGCTATCATTGATAATAAGACCATCAATTACATTGATGTGATATAGCATATCTTCATTTAAGAAGGCTGAACTGATGAGCAGTAGCACAAAATTGTATTAACTTTGTGCTGGGAGTCATCTTGTATTCAGGATCAGCATCTTACTAACAGTCTGCAAAATACTGCTTCATCTCCTAATATCCAATCTGCTATTAGGATGACATGATTGAATTTGACTCTACTAATACAGCAGAGCTAGCCAAATTGGAGAACTGGAAAGGATAATTGAACCCCAGATATATTTACATGTTGTGATAAATCAAACCGGATGTGGCTTCTGTAACTGCACTTCAGGAATACTTGCATGTTTCATTCCTTTTCCATTACACACAGCACAAATAGTGGCAGATTCACCAGAGATGCATCCAAAAAGAGAAAACATAAGAACAGAAGAAATGGAAAAGGAGAAGACTATACTGCCCCTTGAGCCTGCTCTACCATTCAATACAATCATGGATGATCTTCTGCCTCAACTTCACCTTCCCACCTGTTTTCTATATCCTTTAATACCCTGAAACCAAAAAATTGCCCATCTCAGTCTTACATCTATTCAACAGTAAATTATCAACAACCTGTTCAGTAGAGAATTCCAAAGATTCACAAACCTTTGAGTGAAGAAGTTTCTCCTTATCTGAATCCTTAATGATTGACCCCTTATCCCGAGATGGTGCTCTATGAGAAAGGCAGCTAGTTCAGGTACAAATCTTCTTCAAAACTACTGAAGGATGTTCATCTGAAATGCTAATCTATAGCTTTTCTTCTTAGATAGTGAAGGACCTTCTGTGTTTTTACTGTTCTTTTATTTTAGTTCTTTAATATTTGTAGCTAGTTTTACCCTTTTATTTCATTTCCAGACAATATAAAATAAGGGGTGAAATTTTGAAGGGGGTGCAGGACAAAAAGACCTGGGTGTATATGTGCATAGATCATTGAAGGTGGCAGGACAGGTGGAGAGAGTAGTTAATAATATAACACAGTATCCTGGGCTTTATTAATAGTGGCATTGAGTACAAGACCAAGGAGGCTATGCTGAGTTTATATAAGACACTCATTATAGGAAGGATGTGAACACATTGGAGAGAGTGCACAAGAGCCTTACAAGAATGGTTCCAGGGATGAGAAACTACTGTTATGAGGATAAATTGGAGAGGTTGGAACTGTTCTCCTTGGAGAGAAGAAGGCTAAGAGGAGGTTTGATAGAGATGTTCAAAATCATGAGGGGGTTGGACAGAGTAGATAGGGAGAAGCTGTTCCCACTCATAAAAGGATCAAGAACGCGAGGGCATAAATTTAAAGTGATTTGCAAAAGAAGCAAATGTGACGTGAGAAAAAACTTTTTCACAGAAAAAGTGGTTTGGGTCTGGAATGCACTGCCTGGAAGCATGGTGGAGGAAGGTTCAATCGAAGCATTCAAGATGGCATCAGATGATTATTTGAATGGAAACCACGTACATGGGTACGGGGAAAAGGTAGGGCAATGGCACTAGGTCATAATGCTAATTTGAAGAGCTGGTGTAGACATGAGGGGCTGAATGGCCTCCTTCTGTGCGGTTAAAATTCTGCGATTCTGTGTAAGCCCAGGCTCAAACAAATATTCTCTGTACCATATGATTCTGAGGCTTATTTCAGTGACTCCATCTGATTGGTCAGCTGCCCCTAGTCTGCTGACACAGGGTGGTTATACCCTGCAGAAGTCTGATCTGTTGCATGGGTCATGTTATTTAGTTCTGTGATGTTGACAGCTTGTTTCAGTTGCATGGCAACAGCAGAAACAACATGTAATGGCTGGGAGAGAATTACAGACATTCACCAAGTTATGATCACAAACTGCAAAGGTTTACACATCCTGTGACCGGAGAGGCAACGGCAGCCTTGACTTTGCTCCCATTCATTTTTACGTGAAGTGCAATGCTTTTTGTAAAGAAATCTTTCAGCGATTGCTCCGTTGCCATTTTTACTGGATGATCTTGTCAATTGTAGGGGAGGTTTTCCACACAGCTTCATAACTCTTACTGTTAGGAAGATTTCCAGACCAGGTTTCTGCTAGACGCACTGGAGGATAGTCCACAGCAGCAGAGTCCAGTTGATGTGAGATATCGTGAAATTGTTGCACAGAATTCTTGGTTAATTTAATACAGTGATAGAATAGTGGTGACACTTTGGTTTGTATGACCAAAAAAAAGGAGGGGTGCTTTGTAACATGGCCCAGATCTAGTTAATAAATGGCTTGCTCATGGGAAGCAAGTGATTAACTAAGGAGAAAAACACTGTTTAAGAGATATAACATATAAGTATTTATTATATAATGATAATGTCACCTGTGCTATGTAGACACAACACTCCTATATTTTATTTGTATAATATTTTACACTTACTAAACTTCCTGCAAAAAATACATAGCTCACACATCTTTTGTGGCAATGTAAGTTGGAGTGGAAAATTTATTTTTATATGGACAGGAATGTTACATTCAGCAATGCAAGCGTATTATTCTTCAAAATAACCTCAGAATCTTGTCTGTGCTAATGAAAAGACAGCTTCAATTTTTCAAGTCTTTCTTCATAATTTGTATTTCCTTGAAGCTAGTGAATCTTTGCTGTAACCCTCACCTCAACAGATTTCCTGTTGCCCAAAACTGCATGCAATGCTCTAACTGTAACACTGTGAAGATTTCATGTAGACTCACCATTAGAGTTCAACTTGTATCTTCAACACCTTTTGCCATTTATCTGATTGAGGTGCTGCTTTTAACAGCTTGCAAAGCTGAATACCCCAAATCCCTCCACTCTTCCACATGACCCAGGCTTTCTCTGTACAAAGAACGCAATTGTCAACGGAAATGTACTAATTGGCATTGAATTCCATCTGCCACTTATTTAGCCTATTCCTCCCTCTGATCAGTACTCCCTGTATCCTTTGGTCCTCTGAATTATTTGCTATTACTATCTACAAATAATGAATCGAGGTGGCAGCAAAACAGAACCCTATGGGATACCTCTACCATTTAACAACGTTTCTGAGAAACTGCCCTTACTCTTATTCTCTATTCATCCCTTCTAATCGGTTAGTCCAATCTGATGTCCTCCTACTAATTCTCTTTGCCTTAATCTTCCCCAACAGTGTCCTTGTGTGTACCTTGTCGAACGCTCTATTACATTTCCCACATCTATTATAACTGTCAGCTCCCTGGAGCACTATCAGCTTTGTTAAGCATGATCTTCCTTTCTGAAATCCACATTGATCACTACTGTTTTTTTTTTATCTAGGTATTTAATCAAAGATTACCCAGGTTAACTCTGTCTCCCCTGTTGAAAATGGGCACAATGTTAACTACCCTCAGTCCTCTGGGACACATAAACTGTCAGTGGAACCCTGGGGGAAGAGCTGTCACCACCGGAGAAATGCTGGGGCTGAGAGTCTGAGTCTGAAATAAGCAGGTGCTGGCTGTATCTTCCCGTGTGAGGCATCTCAGAGAGTGGCAAACCTTAAAACAATAACAGTGAGTCTCAAATAGAGGGGGAGTGAGGAATGTTGGGGGTGGGTGGGGGGGGGGAGGTGGGAGGTGGGGAGCAATGAGGGGTCTGGCTTTCGATGGGGTGTCGGAGCTGAAATATGCTTAAAATGCTGAGGTCCGGGAAGGTTGGCCGTGATTCTGCTTGTTTACTCTTAGCTGACATTCATATTCAATTCGTTGAAATTCTGCTGACACAACTGCCACGGGCTGCTGCATTTTCCCCTGATTTGCGAAATGCTTTCCCCCCACTGTTGACCAGGGACCCGCTGGGACAGGGAGCTCGTGTGGGCTGGAGGTGGAGATCCCCCAGATCCTCAGGCTCAGGAGGGAGGGAAGGCTACCTCCGGGATTGCCAGGACAGTTCTGGCTCACATGCCACTCCTGCTCTGCTACTTTGTTGCACTTCTGCAGCTGAGGAAAATGCGGAGCAGCAAATACCTACTGTCCCGCTCACTGCTCATCAACATGAGCAGTCAGGGTGACGAAGAACACGGTCAGCTCCAGGTACATCACTCTTATTTTTTTGGTTGAGGATGGGAGTCTCTTTAAAAAAATGTTTTGACGCTGCTGAGGCGTTTAAAGGAATCGTCCTCCTGGGAAAAAAAAAACGTGACGTGAAGACATGTTTTCCGAACTGATCTCAAGGGGTCTGGAAACAGGGAAAGCACCAAGGTCCATGGGGAGAATTGTTAGCTCGGCGTTTGGGCGTGCGCCCGACACGACTGAGCGTAAAATGACGCGTGATGACACTGGGCAAAGGTCCCGGCATCATTGTGCACTCGTGTGATATTTCAGTCGGCAAGGGCACACGAAAAGTCGGCAGCGCACCCACCAACAATTAAGAGGCCTATTACAGCCCTTAATCAATCAATTGAAAGCTATTTTTCGCCGCCCATCCAACCTTATGGTTGGCGGGCAAGCAATTTGGTCAGGTAGCCTTTGGATTTTTTAGGAAACCTCATCCATGGGCGGGATGAGGTTTCCAATATTAATTTAAAAATATTTTAAAATTTTGACATAATTTTTACTCTGTTTATTTTAGTGTGAGTTCAGTCCTATGTCAGGACATTTCATCAGATTTTAAAAATCTTTATTTTGAATTTTAAATTGTTCAGCTCCCTGCCCTTAGGGAGCTTTCATTGCACGCAGCCCTGCATATGCACAGGCTTCTGCACTCGCCCGCCTCCTGCCCCCACTCTGGCAGTGCTGAACTTCTCAGTGCACCTTTCATGCTGGCTGGCCGTTAATCGATCAGCCAGTGTGAAATCGCAGTCGGGGACCGATTGCGGACGGCAGACCATTTCCGGCTGTTCCCTCGCCCGCCCGCCGCACCCGCCCGACGACCTCAAAATCCAGCCCCATGTTTTCTCACCCAGGCCCTGGTAATGTGGAGTAAAATGTCATCATCTGTACACTTTATTCCTGTTAGAGATTGTTACATGATTTCATCCAAACAGATTAAACATTAAATTGATCTATTTCGTAAATAGGTTCATAGGCTTTTTTTTTGGATGATGCTGAAATGGTATGAAAGGGTAGCACTGCTGCTAATTATATTTCAACATAATTGTCACAGTTTTTACTTTTGCCCAGTTTATCTGTATTCATGGCAGAAAGGTACTGTACATATTGAATATAATATAGGTTATTGCACTTGGCATCTTAGTGCATGCTCTGCTGTATTTTTCAGAAGTTAGTAAATACCAAACTATCAGACCAACCTGTTTAGACTAGCAGTTTCATTTGTAGCTTGAATGATACACAGAAGCAGAAAGAGACAGCAATCACTGCCTGTGCAATACTTAAAATAATAAAGCTAGACAAGGGCTTCTGATATTCTACTCAGCATATTTCCTGAAACTCCTGATAAACAACAGGATTCTTGGATGAAACAATCCATCCAGGAACTTCGCAGTGCAAAATTGTATATGGATGATGCAGAGCTCCAACTGCAGATCCCCAACCAGAGCTAAAGATTAATAGTCAAAGCTGTGATCTTTGCATTGTGAAGTTCCAGGATAGACTGTTGCTTATCAAGATTTCTAGGAGTGATGCGCACCGTAAGTCTTTCAAGTTATAACTGTACCTTTTGGATGTTCTTGTTTCGGTATTACCATCACTGTGTAAACAAATTGTTCAGCAATTAAAGTCATCTACATAAAACTCAATAAAACCACAGTTTTAGTAGTGTGTGCAGTTTAGGGTTCCATGTACAAAGGCGATAAGAAGTACAGCTCAGATTTACTCAGATTCTGCCTGATACAAAGATAAACAAATACAAATACATTGGGGCTGTTTTTATTTGAGAAGGTCATTGGATGGATTGATATCATTAAAAATTACGAAGGGATGAGTTAGAGAACATAGAAACTGGGCACGAATTTCAGATCTGTAGCACCGCTGGAGATGGCTTCATGCAAGTCGATTACTCTCCTAGAGTTGTGTGCTGTACTGCCAACTACTTCAAGCCTGGCTAGCATGGCACATATGATCTTGAGAAGGGTGTTTACATGGTGGTATCATGTGTGCATAAGAAGCTTCTGAACTCATCCTATCATGACATCACATAGCCCTACCAACTGACGTGATGCTCAAATATCAAATTTGGATCACATAGGTCCATTGGATGAATTTGTTTGTCACTTATCAAAGACCAAGCTTTCAGCTGCAAACGGGGCTCAGCACAAAAGGCCACCAACTAGCTTACAGGTAAGGTAAGATAATTTTGAATATCTTCTGTTGTTGTTAAGCCTCTGGAATGTGTTTTGAGGTGTAGTGGATTTCTAGATTTGGCAGAGCATTGATGCATCCTCACAAGGACATTAGAGAATTTGATGACCTTCCACACAAAGGCTGCAGCAGGTATTGGAGCTGTGATTGGGGTCTGTAGCATGAAAGGAAGGTGGAGCAGAGAGGGAAAACTCTGCAAGATGCCCTCTGCCAACTTGGACCTAGACTTCTCCATGTTCTGATAGGTACAGGAGTCTGCCAGCCAGTTGCACCCAGCATCTGGGTGTGCACCCTCATCAGCGTTCTCTGGTATGCTACCCCACAGAGATCTTCATCTGAGTCCCCTGTAGCAGAATTCATCTGTGACCTTGCTGTCCAGTGAGCTGACACACAAATCACACTTTATCTTTGGCCTGGCTGCAGTGCGCATGTCTGGTGACTTACTATGTGTTAGTCCCAACTCTAAACCAGCCTTCAAGGTACATGCTGTGCCAGTTTCTGAACTGTCGGCTGCAAGTGTCAGATCAAATGACAGGGCCTCTTCAGCAGTGCTGTGCTGTTGCTGTCTCTTGGTCTTTCTCCTGGTTGTGTTTCAGTTGGGCACGTGGCAGGTTTTGCATGTTTGAAAACATGAAATCAGAAAGGGAGAGGCTGTGGTGACGGAAGGGGGATGGACAAGCAAGATGTCGATGGTCAAAACAGACTGAATGATTGGCATCCTATCCACCACCTTCAACATCCATTCTCTCCACCAATGACACGCAATAGCAGCAGTGTATACCATCAATGTATACAGGATGCACTGCAGCAACATGCCAAAGCTCCTTTGACAGCACCTTCCAAACCCATGACCTGTACCACCTAGAAGGACGTGGCAGCAGGTACATGGGAACACCACCACCTGCAAGTTCCCTTCCAAGCCACACACCATCCTAACTTGGAAATATATCACTGTTCCTTCACTGTCACTGGGTTAAAATCTGGACCCCTCCCAACAACCCCCCACTGCCTAACAGCACTATGGGTATACCTACTTCATATGGCCTGCATTGGTTCAAGAAGACAACTCACCACCACCTTCTCTCGGGCAATTAGGGATGAGCAATAAAAATGCTGACCTAGCCAGTGACACCCACGCCTTATGAAAGAATAAATACCTACAGCCTCCTCCTCAAGCTAGGTTGCAGAACAAGGGTGAGCAAGAAGAAGAGAAGGAGCCTAAGGCAGCAACATATTATCATCCTGAATGGTCTCAGCCACATTGCATGGGCTCTGTCACAGCCAGCGCTATGATGCAGCAAATCTTCTTTTCCCTAGGGCCCAGGAGATGCTGGCATTGTTATGACACTCTGCAAGGTCCTTGGCTACAGATGATGGAATTAATGTCCCTGACCACATGCTCCCAATCCCTTATGAGGATTGTGCTTGAGGGCCTCTGGACCACCAGAGACCATGCTGTCTCTCCTGTTGTCCACCTCCATCACTAAGGCCTTCTGGAGCCCTCTCTCTGCCCTGTTGTTCTATTTTCCTCGCATAGAATTGCAATAGTAGTATTGGGCAGATTCCTGAAATTCGATGTAGCTTCTTTTAAAAGGGACAGGCTGTCTTTAAGAACAGACGGCTGCCTGAACCATGTGCACATGCTGCTTGGTCCCTTGTTGAGTGTTGTGGCAGCCAGCAGCACTAGACGGAACAGGCAGTGTGTAGAAGCAGCCAGCAACATGGTAGATGCTTGGGTGATGATGGACTGCACCCGGGGTCATTTGTGGATTGAACGTCATCTGTTGTGGCTGTAGAGGCTGATTCATGAGTGGCAGTTCCTTCCTCAGCTGGCACAGATGAATAGCATTGGCCTGAGGTCGACTGATGTTTTTTCCCTCCGCTGGACTCTCTTTTCCACCATCTGATTATTTCTTTTAACCTCTACTTATTCCAGGCTCCTCCTAACTGTTCATCTCCAGGCACTCCAGTCAGAAGCATCAACTATGATCTTGGATGTCTTGCTTGGAGACGTCCTTCTATTGCAGACATGGGAGCCCTCTTGGTTTCGTGCTGATAGCAAGCTCGCCACAGAACATAATTATAATCAATTAAATGAGATGGGACCATCAAATTTACTTGCTGGCTATGTCCACTGAGCATGTAAAGTATTGTGAGCCCTGTGATCAAATAATGGTGCAAACAAAGCATTTATTCACAGACTTTTCAATGATTCAGAGGTTGAGAATGGGAGAACAAATATATTAAATTAAATGCAAGAGATTTAGAATAGAAAGCAGGAGAAATGCTTCTACGGAGAATATGTACACCATTGCATACACCATTGAAATTATCAACTGAGACAGAGACCACATCAAAACTTAAGAATAGGTTAGCTAGATGATTTAATAAAATGAGGGATAAAGGGATATAGGAGAAGGTTGTGAATATGGGATTATAACTGCTACTCATGTGAAGGGTAAATTGGCTCTTTGGGCTGTTTAGAGCATCTTCATGTAGTAATTTCAATGTAATTCTATGCAATTACATTATCATTTTAAACAACCAGTGCATTCCAGCAGGAAAAAAATCATCTTTATATTAGTTTCTGAACATAGGTATTGACAGAAACAAAGAAAATCAATCCAGTGCAGAGAGCTCCCATTGTCAAGATGTGACTATGCAACCAATTGCATGCACGTCACAGAAACAATTGGGGTGTCCAAGAGATATAGCTGGCAGAAGTCAAATTTAAATCATATCTAACTAAAAATATAAAATATAATATAAAAAACTGTGATATTTTTCTTAGGAACCTCTTTCTGTTTAATAAATAAAAGGCAGAATTGTTGTCATTACTGCCGCAAGTAAACACAAAACCTTTGGCACATGTTGGGTTATGTGTTTTTCTTTCCTGAATTAGTCGGAATAAAGGCAGTCAGAATAAAGGCATGCATACTACAGCAGCAACAGACTACTTTGCTGATGTGTTCTCCTTAAGTACATCTGAGTTAATTAAGGAGAACCAGCAGGGATTTGTAAAAGTCAGATCATGTTTGACTAGTCTAATTGAATTTTTTGATGAAGTAACAGGGTAGGTTGAATAGAATGTAGTAGATGTTGTTTATTTGAATTTTAAGAAGGGATTTAACAAAATACCACTGTTTAACAAAATTAAGGCTCATGGAATAGGAGGGTAATGTCAGCTTTAATAAAAAAAATTGGTTTAAGGACAGAAAACAATTGTAGTAAATGGTTGTTTTTCAGACTGGAGAATGGTAGACAGTGGTGTTCCCCAAGGGCCGATCAGAGGATACTGGTTCTTCTTATATATAAGAATGACTTGGACATTGGAATACTTGGTAAAATTTCAAAATTTGCTAATGATACCAAACGTGGAGAAGAGGCAAAGGGTGTGGATGATACAAATCAACTACAACAGGACATAGATGGGCTAGCAGAATGAGCAGACAAGTGGCAAATAAAATTTAATACAGAGAAGTGTGAGTGATACACTTTGGCAGAAGGGATAGGGAGAGGAAAAATTAGACTAAATGGCACAGTTCTAAAGAGTGTGTAGGGCCATAAGGACCTGGTGGTTCATGTTCATAGATCTTTGAAAGTTGCAGGTCACATTGAGAGAGTAGTTAGCAAGGATATGGAATCTTGGGCTTCATCAATAGAAGTATTGAGTGCAAAAGCAGGGAAGTTATGCTGAATCTTTATGAAGTTCTGATTAGGCCACAGAGTATTGCATCCAGTTTTGGTCACCACACTTTTGAGAAGGATGTTAGGGTGTTTGAGAAGGTGCAGAGATTTACCAGAATGGTTCCAGTGATGTGGGATTTTAGCTACAAGGTTAGGTTGGAGAAGCTGGGGTTGTTGTCCTTGAAGCAAAGCAAGTTGAGGGGAGATTTGACAGAAGAATACATTATAATAACAGGTTTAGACAAGATAGGCAAAGAAAAGCTGTTCCCATTAGCTGATGGTACAAAGATGAGAGGGTACAGAATTAGAGTTTTGGGCAGAGGAGATGTGAGAAAGAAGATTTTTACTGGAATTCACTGCCTACCAGGGTGATGGAAGTGGAAAAGATTAAAGTTTTCAAAAGGAAATTGGCTGGGTACTTGTGGGAAATAAACTTCACTGTTATGGGTATAGAATGGGGTAATAGGTCTAATTGGATTGTTCTTCAAAAAGACTTGATGGTCTGAATGGCCTCCTGTCTCTATGACTCTGTGTTAATATTATCTTCTTCAAATATGAAAACCCAAAGCATGGTGTTAACTAATTAGTTTTTAAAAATCTTGTATTTTCTCCAATTCTTTTCACGCTTAGCAGTGTGACACTTCACCAAGGATTATCAATTTAAAAAGTACAGACAACGAGATGCTTGCATTGATTAGATCACATCAGTCCATGTATTAATCTGTAAGATACAGAAGCTGCACATTCCCGAGTTCTTAATTTTCATATGAATCAAAGACCTGTAAGTTAAAACCAAAAGTATTTTATGATCTGTGACTTATTGACATCAATGTGTTTGCCTGGTGAGCAATGGGCCTGCTGTCTCCAATATGAAATCATTGGGCAGAACTTAATGGTTGTGGTGGAAGGCCCGACCACTGGCTGGAAAATACAAATCCCGCTGTGGCCATTTCAGGAGACCTGATGGGATTAAGTCCTAACTCTGCTGTCGGGTTTCCCAGCTCCTGTGAGGGGAGTTTCCCCCAGAAATCCTGATGTGGGGCAGATGTCCTGTGCCCTGAGAGCTGCCAGCCAATCAGAGGCTGCCAGCTCCACAGTGCCAGCAGTGCCGCCAAGGGCAGTGGCCACTGCCGGTGCTGCAGTGTGGCGTGGACCGGGATCAACATTGGAGCTGCAGGAAACAGCTAAGTGGGTTCACTGGAGCCAGACAGGAAGGCCCTGGGGGCCAAGCAGTGGGTTGATTTTAAAGGCAGAGTGGGGTCTTACTCCGGGTTCCTCCATTCCCATTGGCTGGTGCCTCCATTGGGCACAGAGTGTCGAGCCCTCAAGCCTTCTTGTCCCTAACTTAAGGGGAGGGAGATGGGAAAGCAGTGGGATCTTCAGCCTGCACATTCCCACCTAATCTCATGACTCCCTGCCATTGCCTCCAAACTCACCTTCGGTGGGGGTCATTAAATTCTGCCTATTGTTGTACATGGCTTCTGAGATCATCAGTGAAGAACTGAAAGAAAAGCACGTCTAATCTTTTCCAAACTCTTCCATATGCTTTGTATATTGCAGCGCACACCTATGTAGCTGGGGTGTTCGGGACTATAGGGGTTAATGTGGAACTGGGGAAACAGTACCGCCCACATTATGATGTAGAGAGTCACATAGGAGTAGAGTGTCGCAGTAAGCCTGGTAAAAGTTGGCAAGTAGATAGCACCTAGTCAGGACTGTATCCTGTATATATGTAGAGAGTTATGTGTTATTAATAAACAGTTATTGTTCGATCATACAAGCCTCTAGACCTCTTCATGAGTAACATACAGCCTCACAACAGTAGCCAGTGAGAACAAAGCAACTCTGTGTTACAACACACTAATATGAAAAATATTGCTTTTTTGTGGCTTTGAGCCTTTATTTTGACTGGAAGCACAACAGAGAAAAAATAGTTTACAGATATTAAAAATACTATCAAAATAAAAATTCCTGTTCTATTTGACATGACATTCATCTTTCAATTGTTTTGAGTTTACAATGACAGAGTGTGTGGGTCCAGACCTTGCAGTTTTTGCTGCACTGACCCATGCTGACTGTTCTTATATCTCCCTTCACCAGGAGTAATGGGGTATATTTATAAGTCAGCAATTGAAGTTGAAACAAAATGCCTGGAGTTCAGTATTGCCTAAAAATTACTGCCGGAAACATTTTGTTTCAATCTGCACAGCTTGAAAGAGTTTGTGAAAGGAATTCTTTCAGCCTGCTGGAGTCTGAAGATGATACCCAGCTCCCAATAATGGAGCAAATCTAACAGATATGTGGTGATCCGGACATGATTAAATTGTGTGCACGAGAATTTATCAAATGCAGACTGTGGTCCATTTTACAAATTAACCTGTTAATACCACATCCATACAAACTATGACTGGTTAATTTATTGAGTGAACAATCACTGAAATAACATTGTATGAAATACTACATTCAAAGAATAAACTGGGGTCAGCATCACCATGGGAGGAATTTTACTGGCTCCATGGTAATGGGCTTGGACGCTGTGGTGGATGTCTGGCAACATGCTAAAGGAACACATTGGAGCTGAGCCCCAGCATCTTCTTGCCTTCAGGCCAACTTCCCTGGGCAGTTGGATAGTGGGATTGAGGCTGCTAAGCAGTCAACTGACAGCAATTTTGAAGTGCCTTTTAAATTTTCCCTGGGATCGAGCATGTGTTCCACAGAACCTGCTATAAGAAGCCGAGGGCTCAGCAGCAGGTGGCTAGTGGCTCCAGCAATGGCCATGCCAGGACATGCCAGCCATTGAGTATAACTGCATTGTGAAACAGGCAAAGGGTTTAAAAGTTGGAGGGGTGTGAGCCCATTTGGCTTACATCAGCTGGCGAAGTTATCAAGCAGTACTAGAGGGTTGAGAGGCTTTGAGCCTTGAGAGTTCCAGTATGGCTGTTTTGCATTCAGAGTTTGAGTGAAGGAGAGGGAGAGAGAGAGACAGGTTCAGTGACATGGAGCAAAGCTGCAACTGCCAGAGGAGCATCAGCCTCTTAAGCATGCAAGGGGTTACGGATGAGGAGGAGGCATAAGGCTAAGAATGCAAGTTGATGTTTGCAGAAGGTGCATCCCAGCTGAAAGGGTTTACAGACAGAGGCTGTTTCATGGAGACGTCAGAGCATGTGTCCCTGAAAAAGACTGTCTGTCCAAGCACATGGTAGCAGGACCTGTGCAGAATGTTGGAGGAGGAGTTGAGGTCAATGGGATGTGGTGGTCATCCATTACCTGTGGCGCTCAACTTTTAGGCCTCAGGCTCATTCCATGAATTTTCTGGAGATCTCCCAGTCTGCAGCCCATCACTTTATCAAGTAGGTGGCAAAAGCCATGAATGACAGGGCATGGCAATACCTCAGGTTGAGCACCGATCAGGCCTGTTACATCGAGAGGATTTGTGGCCATTGCTGGATTCCTTCAGAAGTAGTGGGTAATTGATGGCATGCATGTGGCCATCAAGGTTTTCAGAAAGCAGACATATTGTGGAGGATGGTGTGAACCTCTTGCTTCCAATCAGTGGTCTGCTGCATGTGACTCTGAATAAGGATCACCACTCCCTCAATCGAGGAGGCCACCTGCTCAGAAGCCAGAAACATGGCTGCTCTGGCATTGATGGTTTCCTTCATTGTATACACCTGGCAGTGGACAGCCTCTGCGAACATCTGTCATGGTTCCCAGATTTCACGCTGCTTCTCCAGGATCTGCCATTTTGCTGATAATACCTGAGGCTCACCATATACAGGAAATTGAGCATTGCAGGGTCATTCCTCAGTCCTCCAATATGGAGTGTCCGCACTGTCACTGTCTCCGTTGCTTGATTGTATGAGCCTGTTCCATGTTTTCCAGCTAGTCTCTCACTTTCTAACCTTGTATCAATACGCACCAACTTAGGAGTATCTGTGCTGCTGGAAAGTGCACTGGAATGATATGGCACTGTCCCCTCAGGTGGCAGATGCTGTTCTGGTGCCTCATGTGGTTCTGGAATTATTGTCAATATCTCATCCACTATTGGTTCTACAGGAGAGACAAGAATGATGTTTGCGAGCCGTGCTTTCAACCAGCTCCTTGTTCTGGAGCTACCTGAGTTGATTACAAGGGTGCCATAGCTAGTACTTATCCAAAGTTTGGAAGCCCACATCCATGGCAGTACTCATTTTCTATGAGCTCCACAATTGCCTCTTCCTCAATGACAGGCTGCCCTGCTGCAAACTATCCTAATTGTCTCTTCCTCCATTGTCTTCACTACAGCTTTGAGTACCAGACCACCTCCAGTTCTTCTCCACTCCCTAGTATTATGAGTGTACTTCTCCACTAAACAGAATTATACAGCATCACTCTAGTCTCAAAGTCAAGCTTGTGATCTGTAGCCTGGGCCAGTTTCTATGTCCAGCATTGTGCCACTTGGGGGGCTGCTTGCAAATGCCATTTAGTCTTGGCAAAGCAGCGATCACCTGTGATTGACCATGGCCTTCCAGTTTGACACTGCATCACATGGTGGATATTGAGCTCTGGGAATGCCCGAAGCATGAGTCAGCCACCTCTACTCTCCAGGGTGCCATTTATGACATGCAGAGCTGCAATCTTGCTATTACGAATACCACTCATCTTGCTAGGCTGTAACAGATCATGGAAATGTTTCTGGCACTGCACCCATGTTTGTGCAACCTCTCCATGCTGTTGACTTCCTCAGCCAGCTCCAGCAATGTCTTCTTCTTGAGATTTACTGACCTCCTCCACCCATCATGTGTGAAGAGCACCTCTGTCCGTAGCCTCATCACCTGCAGGAGCACCTCCAGGGAAGTGCCACTAAACCATGGTGCCATCCTTCCTCTGACTCCAGTCATTCCTGCAGAGCCCCCCTTATTCAGCGCCCTTTCTAATGCCCTCTATTTGTGCAGCCTGTACGAAGGTTCTTTGAATATAGTACCTTCTTTTGACATGTTGGGACTTCCTTTCACCCACCACCTGTTGTTGGTTGGCTCCCCCACCTGTTGGACATTAACTGGCTCCAGGCAGAAAACCCTAACCTGAATTCTACCCCAGCGTTAGGCCTTCCACTCAACTGCGAAAATCCTGCCGTATTTCTCTGAATGGGAGTTGGACTTCCCTTTAGGTTTTTAAAGCAGAAGAGTTTATATTTTGCCCACTGAGTTTAACAAGAGCAATAGTTCTCCTAAAATTGTTCTTAGTATTAAAGCAGTGAATAATAAATGGCTGGTGCTGATTGTAAGTCAGCCATTTTAGCAAGGGCTTCAAGTAATATTGTAGCCTTCATACCACTCCCTAGTGCGACAAACTTTCTAAATTTCATAGCAGCATTTTTATTCCATTTTGTGGCTTTGGCCTTTCCTTTCACACCAGTTGTCATGGCAGCTGCTGATGGCTTGTGTAAGTAATGATTAGGGACTGGTATTTTACTAAACTGTCCAGGCTCTCTGATACATAAGGATACAATATGCTTGCAAGACAATCTCAGAAAGCTTGCTGTGGTCTCTTTTGCCCCAATGACAGAAAACAATATATCACTCATGCTATCAGAGGTGGTGATCATCACCAAAATCAGTCTTATTGTCCTCCTCTGGTAGTAACACCAAAGGCAAAATAATTGTCTGGAGTCAGAGGCTGAGCTGGCCATGTTTATTGTAAGTGGTAGGCTAATCCAGTGGGAAAGCAACAGTCCAACTTAAAACAAGTGCTCATCGGTACTTGTGGACCCAGTGTCACAGAAACTGCTACTTACTACCATATCTCAAGCTACAACCAGTTCCTCCTGATTTCTTGCTGAAATGGTCCTGTGATATAATTGAAGTGTTCTAGTGTGACTCTGGAATATCTTCCTTCCTATTGCTATCTTTCACCCATTTCTGTCCTGAAGGTGTTGAGTTCTTGTGAAGATACAGTCCCAGTTGCTTCCAGCATCTTGCTTGAGAAGTTATTCTTGAAGAGTGATTCTCTATGAGCAGCACTGTAGCCAAAACCAACCCTTCTGATTTCCTGCCTAAACCAGGGGACTCAGTGCAATTTTAACTCCTGAGATAAATAAACCCTTAACAGACTAGGATTAAACCTGGAATGTTCCTCATCAGCATGGCTTAGCTACTCATTAGATAATTTTGCTGAGCTTTTGAGAAAGTTCACCTGGAACACATTAAAGATTCATTTAATGTTCTTGTAGTTTCTAAGTTGCCTTATAAATAAAAAAAAATACTCTGTGGATTTTGTTGTTTATATTTCCTAAAATATTTATGCCACTAGTTGGTGGACAAGAGGTTGAGTACATTTTTGTTATTCTGTTATATCATTGATGCAGGTACAGAAACTGGTTCTAATTTTCTATCTATTCAGTTACTTACACTGCCTCAAAATAAGTAATACTCCAAAATAAGTTAATAATTAGTCGTTTGATAGGACAGAAGAGTATTGCTGAAGAAAAACACATGCTATTGAAGCTTTTCATCTTACACTCATCAGGACAGCTCGCAAGATAAACCAACAGTAAAGGGAACAATTTATACTGCATTAGAAGAAAGTGCTGATTGCTTGGCAAGTGGACTCTGATTAGTAGAGGTGTTCTCCACGGCAACACCTCTACCAATCAGAGTCCACTTGCCAACCAATCAGCACTCTCTTCTCATGCAGTATAAATCGTTGTTCCCTTTACTGTTAATTTATCTTGCAAGCTGTCCTGACCAGTGCAAGATGAAAAGCTTTGATAGCATGTCTCTTTCTTCAGCAATACTCAAGTTAATAATAGGCTAGTCTAAGTCTCTCCTGACAGGACACATACTAGCATTTAAAGCTGTCAATTTAAGAGGTGAGGTAGTGGTACCTGGTTCTATCACTGGACTAAGTGGGTTAGTTGAATGTTGGCACTGACAAAATCTATTTGTTATTGCAATATGTTCAGTGTCAAAGAGTAACAGAGCTGGAAATATAAACTGGCTCTATGACAAGTTACCAGCCTGTGTTTGGCTGCTGACCATAATTTTTAGCTTTAACCACTGGTAACAGGATTTTAAAATGATAGACGAAACCTTAATGAGAGAAAAAACTCACTTGCTCTGAAAACTTGAAAAGTTTCAAAGTACCTTTACTTTATGTGAAAATGGACTAACATTAATCAATAAAATCAACGTGTTGTGATGTGTTATCAGATTTAACTATCACAATTATAGTATGAATAAAATGTTTGACTGTAAATCATTGAATACAGAATCTGTACTAGGCACATCTGCAGTACAGAGTTATTTAAGAACAGAAGAAATAGGAGCAGGAGTAGGCCATTAGGCCCCTCAATCCTGCCCTGCCATTCAATAAGATTATGGCTGATCTGCCCCAGGCCTCAACTCCTCTTTTGTGCCAGCCCCTCATAACCCTCAACTCCCCGATATTTCAAAAATCTATCCTTTTTAAATGCTTTCAGTGATCTAGCCTCCACAACTCTCTGGGGTAGAGAATTCCAGACATTCACTACAATCAGAGAAGAAATTCCTTTGCATCTCAGTTTAAATAAATGTCCCCTTATTCTGTAACTACGTCCTTTAGTCCAAGATTCCCCCACTATTGGAAACATCTTCTCAACATCTACCTTGTCAAGCGCCCTCAGAATTGTTTATGTTTCAATAAGATCACTCCTCATTCTTCTAAACTCTAATGAATAAAGGCCAAACCTGTTTAGCCATTCTTGGTAAGTCAACCCCTTCATCCCAGGAATCAGCCTAGTGAATCTCTTTTGAACTGCCTCCAATGCCAGTGTGTCCTATGGACTCTCTTACTTGTGGGAAATAATTCTACAAAGAGACAGTTTCCCACTGAGCTTCCTTTAGTTCCAGGGTTAGGACTGGGGAGATTATAGCATTCCTCTGCATGTGATTACTATCCCGTGACTCCTGCTGAAAAGATCATGCTCAACTTTGATACTGCTCCAACTTAACTACTTACTGACATTCATCACCAAATCCTGATGTAAAGTTGACACTTGGGAAAGTTGCCCCCTGCATCAGATTCCACGATGAGGCACGTCTTTTGGAAAGGAACAAGAGAAAAATGGGGAAAGTGGAAGAAGAGACAGAAGGAAAAGCAGTAAAAAAAAAAAAATATGCTTATAGAATAGCAAAAAATGAATTTGGTCAAAGGTCAGGTATTGGGCTTCTTATCTGTCGTGCCTCAGGAACACATTCTTATACAACACTGCATTAGGTAGGTTTGTTATCAGCTACCCTTCAGTGCACAAAACCATTTTATGAATAGCTACCAGCTAATAATCCTTGGTAGCACGAATAAAGTTGTCCAACTTTTCTAGCCATAAATCTGACATTACTGTAGAATTGAATATTTCTTCTGTTACAGCTGCAGAATAATTACTTGCATTTTAAGCATCTCACAATTTCATTGCTATACACCAGTCTATGGCACACCAGGCACATGAATGATGAGTATGCAGGGCATATCAAAGAGGAGCAATGCACACTGATTGAACATTCTTCCTCTGTTGAACACCATCAATTAAAGGCCCAATTTCCAAATGGTTAACAGAAAACAAAAAAATCTGGGAGCCTAAATTCAGTAGGCCTGAAAAATGGATGCTGGATTAACCCATGCCCTTTGCTTCTGCTGCAGGCAGCACATAAACTTTGTATATCCTCTAATTAACATGATTGTAGTATGCAACTAACACTGGTCATGTTGTTGAGTGGTTGCATGCTTCAGCAGGTGCCTAAACATGTGAAAGGCTAGTACCCAGTTTAAAAAATTGCCTGATGTCTTAAAGGGATGTGCATTATGGCTGAAGCAGACACTGGGAATCATTCTACAAATGATTCTAATCTAGGATTACCAGAAAAATGGCACAACATAGGAGAAAGCGGACTCCAAGATTTTCCAACCCTGCACCAGAGGCCTTGGTCAAGCAGATGGACAGGAGGAGAGATATGTTGTATCCACCAGGGGCCAGGAGACCCTCAAGGCCAACTTTCTGAAGGCATTGGGGCCAGACAGCTGGGTAGTTAATGCCAGGAGTCAAGCCTCAAGAACCTAGATATAGCACTGCAAAAAGATCAATGACCTCAAATGAGAGGCCAAGGTCAGTGAATGTCATATCTCACCATATCTCATCAAATGCACCACCAGCCTTAGACACCGTTCAATGCATCACACCCCCATAGTTCACCTGTCAACAGTCTCTGTCAATCAGGACACAAATCTCACATCATAGCTTCATCTCACAGTCACACATTTAGTGCTGCTACAAGCATCAAACCCACTTGTCACTTCTTGCACACACTGTTGGAAATTGAACCATGACAGCCACATTAATCAAGCACATTGTACCACGTTCACTGACACACTTTCTTCTCTCATGCAGGACAAGATGTTACACTGGAGCAGCAGGCGACATGCGCGGTGCCTGTCCTCATACTCATGGAGGAGGTGATGCTCACTATTATTGAGGTCATGGCCAGCACAAAGTTGAAACTATAGAAGGTAATGATATCCTCATACCTAATCCTCATTCCTGCATCGCACCTCCCCTTGTCTTACAATTTCCTCTGATTTAGAAGCTTCAGAAGATGTAAGTATGCGACTCTTGCTTTCTCCATCCATTATGCTCGCCATAATATTGCCATATGCTTGCCTCCTTTCAGATGAAAATAAGAAAGTCTTGAATTTATATAGCACCTTTCATGACCATGTGACATCCCAAAGTTCTTTACAGCTAATGAAGTACTTTTGAAGTATGGTCACTGTTGTAATGCAGGAAATGCAGCATCCAAGGCGTGCACAGCAAGCTCTCATGAACATCAGTGTGATGTGAACCCAATTAATATTTTTTTGTGATGTTGATTGAGGGGTACATATTGACTGGGAACCTGGGCATAACTCCCCTGCTCCCTTTTCAAATAGTATGGAATCCTTTATGTCCACCCAAGGGGCAGACATGGCCTTATTTTAATGTTTCATCCCAAGACAGTGCAACAATCCTCAGTGCTGTGCTGCAATGTCTGCCAAGGAGCGGGACTTAAACCCACAACTTTCTGACTCAGAGGCTAGAGTGCTACCAAGTGAGCTGCAATTGGCAGCCAAATACTCCAAAACTGCAACTTGACCAGGCAGTGTTGGATGAGTAAGAATACAGTGACAATGAAGAAACTTCCTCACTCGTTGTCACACTTGCAGCCGTCGGCTCACTCTGCATAACAAGGATATGCATGTGATCATACACCAGGAATGAGTGGTCTGCAGCCAGGGCAGGTGGTAAGGGAACCACAGATGCCAGCTTCCTGTAGGTCAAGGTTCCACGAATTCTGCTGCAAAGGGCTCAGATGAGTCCTTTGATGGGTCCGGCTGCAGAAAAAGGCTGATGGGTGTGCATTTAGTGCATTGACAGGCCTGCTAGAAAGCCTGCAGCCATTGTCAAGGAGCCTGGAGCAGTCTGTCACCCACTTTACATAGGGTTTTGTGAAGAACTTGGAGCTCATCCTTTCTAGCACGGAAGTTGTGGCACACTTTTATTTTGGTAAATTACTGGCTTTTTATGAGGGACTCAATTTGCTGCACATGGCAAAGTAGAAATGGTGTCATTCCAGTGGTTCTGTCTGTAGTTGCATAATTGTTGTTAAAAAGCAATTGCTCCCTCTTCTGCACAATGAACCCAATTTAAACTTGATGCTGAGAAGTATTGCCTGTTATACTGCATTGAAATCATGACCTATTTCTAGAAAGCTATGGAAATTTAACAATAATAGTACACACCTTGGTTGCTACATTAAACGTACCCTAAGATGCAATTATATTTCCTTAAGAGTGGTGGATTTTGCTTTAAAATATGATCTTTATGTCATGGTAATAAAGAAGTCTCATATATTTGAGTACATCACTGATAGATCTCCCATGGGCTTGCTCAGCATAGTTTCAAGGTCAAAGCCAGGTTATTAAGTTTAGCTACAAACCTAACTTGTACCTTTAAGGTCTATGTTTTCATATGAAAATCCAGATGATCACAGCTATAGATAAACTGCTGAATTCAGGGGGCAATTGAGCTTGGAAAAGTAACATGACTTAAAATACAGAGTCAGCAGTGCCTATTTAAATAATCTAGATTTCTCGAGGTCACTGCTGGTGAAACTCTTGTAGGAAATCTTATCTTGCATTAACCTCTCTGCTATAATGAAGAAAGAAATGTTCTTGGCCATTGCTGGGAATTGGCTTAAAGTTTTTTTAAGGACTTTTTAAAATCAATCATAACATTTAAAATTAAGCACATGCCTAAAGAATTTTAAATCAGTTCTCAGCAATGGCCAAGAAGACAATAATACTAGCAGGAATAATTGTATTAAATAATCCATTTCATGTTAAAGACCCCGTTTTGCAACAAAAAGCCAGTGTCTGCAGAAACCTGCTGAAGTTGACAGTATTAGAAGGATATCAACAAAAAGCTCAAACCATTTTTCTAATGTTCTGAACTTCTGCCATATAAATGGACCTGTCATACAATGTTACCCTCTTCTGTTGATGTAATTAGATTAGCAGCAATAGCTGTGTCTTAAGCCCAACCCAGAAAGCTTTCAGCTACAGATAACAGCGACACAAGGGCCCAAGCACTCCTTTCAAGTGCAGCAGTGCTTCACTTGCACCTCCCTCAATTTGGTCTACTGCATTCGCTGTTCCCAATGCAGTCTCCTCTACATTGGAGAGACCAAACGCAGACTGGGTGACTGCTTTGCGGAACACCTTCAGTCTGTCCGCAAGCATGAGCCAGATCTTCCTGTCACTTGCCATTTCAACACTCCACCTTGCTCTCATGCCCACATGTCCATCCTTGGCCTACTGCAATGTTCCAGTAAAGCTCAACGCAAACTGGAGGAACAGCACCTCATCTTCCAATTAGACGCTTAACATTGAGTTCAACAACTTCAGATCATGAACTCTCTTCTCCATCTTCACCACTTTTTGATCTTTTTTCAATACTTATTTTTGAATTTTTATGTATATATATATATTTTTCCCATCTATTTATATAATTATTTTAAAAATTTATTTCCATTCATTGTTTTATCCCCACTTTTTCAATCTTTTTTCCCCACACCGTCCCCTCCCGCCATCACACCTCCACTAGGGCCATCTATCACTTGCTCATCCTGTTTTCTGCTCTTAAAGTAACCAACAGCACCTCCTTTAGCTAGTATCACCACCATCCACACCCCTTCGACCTTTTATTAATGACGTCTTTTGCATTCTCTCCTTTGCCTCCACCTATCACTGGCCTTCTATCCAGCTTCACCTGTCCCACCCCCCTTAAACAGTGCATATTTCACCACATTTCTACTTCTCTTTAGTTCTGAAGAAGAGTCATATGGACTCAAAACATTAACCCTGTCTTTCTCTCCACAGATGCTGTCAGACCTGCTGAGTTTTTCCAGCAATTTTTGCTTTTGTTTCAGATTTCCAGCATCCGCCGTATTTTGCTTTTAAAATAGCATTAAGCAGTTCAACAGACCATTCTGTTTCTATTTCATAATACTATGCGATTTTCTTGTAACCTTTTAATATAATTCAATTATGTACGTTGTAAGTTTAGTAGTCTAGTTAAAAGGTTGGTAAGGAAGCTGACTCAGGTGACTGTGTGACAGTTAACTGTCAATCACGTGAAGCCTGATTAGGGCCTGAATAGGTGTTGATTACTATTTGAAGCTTAACTGGTGTGAGTCATCTCAGCTCTATTTAAGAAAGGGACTATGAGTAGGGGAGAGACCTCATCGTGAGTGAGACACAGCCAGAGTGAGTGTGGGTTTTGGCACTTTGGTGCACAGTGGGAATTCGGTGCATAGGGGAAGAGGTGCTCTTTGCATTTTTCTTTGCTATCCAACTTCTTAAATCTTCAGAGAGTGGTCTTGCCTTGCTGCAACAATAGAGGCTACAAGGGAAAGGAATCATTGCTAAATTAAAAGCAAAAAACTGCGGATGCTGGGAATCCAAAACAAAAACAAAATTACCTGGAAAAACTCAGCAGGTCTGACAGCATCTGCGGAGAGGGATAAAGTCAATGTATTGAGTCCGAATGACTCTTCATCAGAAGTAAGGAAAAATAGGAATGAGGTGAAATATAAGCTGGTTTAAGGCAGAGTGGGACAGGTAGAGCTGGATAGAGGGCCAGCGATAGGTGGAGATTGCCAAAAGATGTCATAGACAAAAGGACAAAGGTGGTGATATTAGCTAAGATATGTGCTAATGGTGACATTAAGGGTAGAAAGCAGGATGAGCAAGGTACAGATAGCCCTAGAGGGGGTGGGGTGGAGGGAAGGGATCGAAATAGGCTAAAAGGTAGAGATAAAACAATGGATGGAAATACATTTAAAAATAATGGAAATAGGTGGGAAAAGAAAAATATTTATAAATTATTGGGAAAAGGGGGTGGGGATAGAGGAGAGAGTTCATGATCTAAAGTTGTTGAACTCAATATTCAGTCCGGAGGGCTGTAAAGTGCCTAGTCGGAAGATGAGGTGCTGTTTCTCCAGTTTGCGTTGAGTTTCACTGGAACATTGCAGCAGGCCAAGGACAGACATGTGGGCATGAGAGCAGGGTGGTGTGTTGAAATGGCAAGCAACAGGAAGATCTGGGTCATGCTTGCGGACAGACTGAAAGTGTTCCTCAAAGCGGTCACCCAGTCTGTGTTTGGTCTCTCCAATGTAGAGGAAACCGCACTGGGAGCAGCGAATGCAGTAGACTAAATTGAGGGAAGTGCAAGTGAAATGCTGCTTCACTTGAAAGGAGTGTTTAGGCCCTGGGACAGTGAGGAGGGGGGATGTAAAGGGGCAGGTGTTGCACCTTCTGCGGTTGCAATGGGAAGGTGCCATAGGAGGGGGTTGAGGTGTAGTGGGTGATGGAGGAGTGGACCAGGGTGTCCCGGAGGGAACAATCCCTGCGGAATGCTGCTGGGGGGAATGAAGGGAAGATGTGTTTGGTGGTGGCATCATGTTGGAGTTGGTGGAAATGGTGGAGGATGATCTTTTGAATGTGGATGCTGGTGGGGTGATAAGTGAGGACAGGGGGGACCCTATCATGGTTCTGGGAGGGAGGAGAAGGCGTGAGGGTGGATGCTCGGGAGATGGGCCAGACACGGTTGAGGGCCCTGTCAACCACCGTGGGTGGAAAACCTCGGTTAAGGAAGAAGGAAGACATGTCAGAGGAACTGTTTTTGAAAGTGGCATCATCAGAACAGATGCGACGGAGGTGAAGGAACTGAGAGAATGGGATGGAGTCCTTACAGGGAGCGGGGTGTGAGGAGCTGTAGTTAAGATAGTTGTGCGAGTCGGTAAGCTTGTAATGAATATTGTTGGACAGTCTATCACCAGAAATTGAGACTGAGAGATCAAGGAAGGGAAGGGAAGTGTCAGAGATAAACCACGTGAAAATAATGGAGGGATGGAAATTGGAAGCAAAATTAATACATTTTTCCAGGTCCAGACGAGAGCATGAAGCAGCACCGAAACAGTCATTGATGTACTGGAGAAAAAGCTGTGGGAGGGGGCCGGAGTAGGACCAGAACAAGTTCCACATACCCCATAATGAGACAGGCATAGCCGGGGCCCATGTGGGTACCCATAGCCACACCTTTTATTTGGAGGAAGCGAGAGGAACTTAAGGAGGAATTGTTCAGTGAGAGAACACGTTCAGCCAGACGGAGGAGAGTAGTGGTGGATGGGGATTGTTCCGGCCTCTGTTCAAGGAAGAAGCGGAGAGCCCTCAGACCATCATGGTGGGGGATGGAGGTGTAGAGGGATTTGATGTCCATGGTGAAGAGGAAGCGGTTGGGGCCAGGGAACTGGAAATTGTTGATATGATGTAGGGTGTCAGACGAATCATGGATGTAGGTGGGAAGAGACTGGACACGGGGAGAGAGAATGGAGTCAAGATAGCAAGAAATGAGTTCCGTGGGGCAGGAACAGGCTGACACGATTGGTCTGCCGGGACAGTCCTGTTTGTGGATTTTAGGTAGGAGGTAGAAGCGGGCCATCCGAGGTTGGGAAACTGAGGTTGGAAGCTGTGGAAGGAAGATCTTCAGAGGAGATGAGGTTAGTGACAGTCCTAGAAACAATGGCTTGATGTCACTGCTAAGTATTGAGTAAGGTCGGGTAAGTATTTACCACTTTTATCGCTTATAGTTTCACCTGTTTTTGTGGGTTATAGTTTGTATATTCTGTAGTAATGAACATCAGGAAAGAAGGGCCCTAGAGTAATTGATTTAAAAGGTTTAATTTAAAGAGAAAGTCATGGCAGGAGAGCTCAAAGCCATGGTGTGCTCCTCGTGCTCTATGTGGGAAACCAGGAACACTTCCAGTGCCCGGGACCAGCATGTGTACAGTAAGTGTGTCCAGCTGCATCTCCTGGAAGCTTGGGTTTCAGAACTGGAATGGCAGCTGGGAACACTGTGGAGCATCCGCGAATCTGAGCGCATCTTAGGTAGCATGTTTAGAGAGGTGATCACACCACAGCTGAAGGGACTTGAAGAAGAAAGGGAATGGGTGACCACCAGGCAGTCCAAGAGAAACAGGCAGGTAGTTCAGGAGTCTCCTGGGGTCCCGCTCGCAAATTGGTAATCCATTTTGGAGGCTGATGAGGGTGCTGGTTCCTTCAGGGAGTGCAGAGAGAACCAAGCTTCTGGCACCATAAGCAGCCTGTCTGTACAGGAGGGCAGGAAGGGAGGGAGAGCAATAGTAACAGGGAATTCTACAGTCAGGGGAACAGATAGTGTGTCTGTCAACATGACTTCAGGATGGTGTGTTGCCTTCTGGTACCAGGGTCTGGGATGTCTTTGAACAGCTGCAGGGCACCCTGAAGGGGAAGGGTGAAAAGGCAGAAGTCATGGTACATGTTGGTGCTAATGACATAGGTAGAAAGAGGGATGAGGTCTTGCATCAAGAATTCAGGGAGTTAGGCAGTAGACTAAAAAGCAAGACCTCTCGGGTTGTAATCTCTGGATTACTCCCAGTGCCGTGTGCTAGCGAGCTCAGAAATAGGAGAATAGCGCAGATGAATATGTGGCTTAAGAGTTGGTGCAGGAGGACGGGTTTTAGATTCCTGGATCACTGGGACCGTTTCTGGGGAAGGTGGGACCTGGACAAGCGGGATGGTCTACATCTGAACCAGAGCGGGACTAACATCCTTCTGGTGGGTTTGCTAGTGCTTTTGGGAGGACTTTAAACTAATTCGGCAGGGGGAGGGGACACAGAATAGGGGTTAGCAGAATAGGGACACATCATAATACAGTAAAACAATCAAGGCAGAGGGAGCACAGCTGCATTAAGTTTCAAGGGATTAAGACAAGGCTGGATGGCCTCTACTTTAATGCCAGGAATATTACAGGCAAAATGGATGAGTTAAGGGTGAGGATTGACACGTGGAATTGCGATATTGTAGCCATCACTGAGATGTGGTTGAGGGAGGGGCAGGATTGGCAGCTCAACATTCCGGGATATAGAATCTTCAGGCGAGACAGGAGAGGGGGTAAAAGAGGAGGAGGCATTGCACTATTAGTTAAGGAGTCAGTTACTGCAGTAAGGAGATATGATATCTTGGTGGGGACATCGAATGAAGCTTTGTGGGTAGAGCTTATGAATTAAAAAAGGGCAGCCACATTGTTAGGTGTTTATTATAGACCCCCAGGTAATCAGCAGGAGGGAAATTGAGGAGCAAATATGTGCACAATTTGCAGAGGTGTGTAAAAACAATAACAGTAGGTAATTATATTAGGTGATTTCAACTTTCCCAATATTAATTGGGATAGACATAGTGTTAAGGACTTGGATGGAGTGGATTTCTTGAAATGTGTACAGAAGAACTTTTTAGGTCAATAAGCACAGAGTCCAACAAGGGACGGCGCAGTGCTGGACCTAATTCTGGGGAAAGAAGCCAGACAGGTAGCTGAGGTGGTGGTGGGAGAGCATTTTAATGATAGCGACCGCAACATTGTACAATTTAAGCTTGTTATGGACAAAGAAATAAAAATGTTTGGGATTGGGGGATAGCAGATTTTAGTAAAATAAGGCAGGATCTGGCCAAGGTAGACTGGGAACAGCTACATTTGGGGAAATCTACAGAGGAGCAGTGTTCAAAAAGGAAATGGGGAGGGTACAGGCTCAACATGTTCCCTCTAGGGCGATAGGGAGGAGTAACAAGCCAAGAGAACCATGGATGACCAGGGATATTCAAAGATTTTAGCAGGTACAAGGGGAACAAATCAGCGGAGGCTTTAGTGGAGTACACAAAGTGCAGGGTGGAACTTAAGAAAGCAATTAATAGAGCGAAGAGGGGATATGAGAACGCCTGGCTAGTAAAAATAGGGAAAATCCCAAGATATTCTATAAATATACCAATGGGAAGTGGATGACCAGGGAAAGAGTAGGGCCCATTAGGGACCAAGGGGGCAATCTATGGGTGGAGCCAGAGGACATTGGTAGAGTGTTGAACGAATACTTCACATCTGTCTTCACCCAAGAAGATGAAGGTATCGAACTCAGGGCGAGAGACTGCGAGGATCTTGTGCAAATCGATAGAGGGAGTGATAAGGTATTGGAGGTGTTCGCAGGCTTAAAGGTGGACAAATCTCCAGGTCCAGATGATTTGTGTCCCAAACTGCAGAGGGAGGCAAGGGAGGAGATCGCAGGGGCTCTGACCCAAATTTTTAATTCCTCTGGCCACGGGGGAGGTGCCAGTGGACTGGAGAACAGCTAATGTGGTTCCACTATTTAAGAAGGGTTGTAGAGATAAGCCAGGGAACTACAGACCAGTGAGTCTCACATCAGTGGTAGGGAAACTATTGGAGCAAATTCTGAAGGAGATGATCTATCTCCACTTGGAGAGGCAAGGTTTGATCGGGGATAGTCAGCATGGCTTTGTCAGAGGGAGGTCATGCCTAACAAATTTGGTTGAATTTTTTGAGGAGGTGACCAGGTATGTAGATGAGGGCAGTGTAGTTGATGTAGTTTATATGGATTTCAGGAAAGCCTTTGACAAAGTCCCACATAGGAGACTCATAAAGAAGGTAAGGTGGATTCAAAATTGGCCTGGTTGTAGGAGACAGAAGGTGATGACAGAAGGATGCTTTAGTGACTGGAAGCCAGTGTCCAGTGGGATCTGTGCTGGGTCCCCTATTATTCGTCATTTATATAAATGACATTGATGACTATGTTGGGGGTAGGATTAATAAGTTTGCGGATGACACAAAATTGGCTGGGTGGTTAACAGTGAAGTTGAGTGTCTTGTGCTACAGGAAGATAGAGACGGAATGGTCAAATGGGCAGATGTGGCAGATGGAATTTAACCCTGAAAAGTGTGAGGTGATACATTTTGGAAGGAGTAATTTGACAAGGAAGTATTCAAGGAATGGCATGACACTAGGAAGTTCTGAGGAACAAAGGGACCTTGGCGTGTATATCCATTGATCTCTGGAGGCGGAGGGGCATGTTAGTGCGGTGGTGAAAAAGGCATATGGAACACTTGCCTTTATAACTGAGGCATAGATTACAAAAGTAGGGAGGTCATGTTGGAGTTGTATAGAACCTTGGTGAGGCCACAGCTGGAGTACTGTGTGCAGTTCTGGTCGCCACATTATAGGAAGGATGTGATTGCATTGGAGGTGGTGCAGAGGAGATTCACCAGGATGTTGCCTGGGATGAAACATTTAAATTATGAAGAGAGTTTGGATAGGCTTGGGCTGTTTTGAGGAGCAACCTGATCAAGGTGTACAAGATTATGAGGGTTATGCACAGGGTGGATAGGGAGCAGCTGATCCCCTTTGTTGAAGGGTCAGTCATGAGGAGACATAAATTCAAGGTGAGGGGCAGGAGGTTTAGGGGGATGTGAGGAAAAACATTTTTACCCAGAGGGGTGATTGTCTGGAATGCGCTGCCTGGGAGGGTGGTGGAGGGGGGTTGCCTCACATCCTTTAAAAAGTACCTGGATGAGCACTTGGCATGTCATAACATTCAAGGCTATGGGCCAAGTGCTGGTAAATGGGATTAGGTTGGTAGGTCAGGTCTTTCTCACATGTCGGTGCAGACTCGATGGGCCAGAGGGCCTCTTCTGCACTGTGTGATTCGGTGATTCTGATTTCAAAGAACTCCATATAATTTACAGCAGAGAAATAGGCCAGTTGCTCTATGCCACTGTTTATGCTCTTCATGAGGTTGTTCCTACAGTATTTACTTAATCTCACCCCATCAACAGATCTGTCGATCCCTTTCCTCCTCATATACTTACCTACCTTCTCTTTTAGTGCACCTATGGTAGTTGCTTCAACCATTTAATGCAATAGCAAGTTCTTTATCTCATCAGTCATCTGCCTCC
Source organism: Carcharodon carcharias (assembly GCF_017639515.1). Classification (NCBI taxonomy): domain Eukaryota; kingdom Metazoa; phylum Chordata; class Chondrichthyes; order Lamniformes; family Lamnidae; genus Carcharodon; species Carcharodon carcharias. The sequence continues at coordinate 87,881,682 of NC_054469.1, read as the reverse complement.
ATTTGATTTCATGTTTTTCTGCTGACTCATTTTATCTCATTCTTTGCTTCACTTGCATTTGGATGGAGCTATTCAGCCATTCATACCTCACTTAGATACATACTGGTTTCTTTGCCTGTTCTATTACCATTCCCTTTGGCTTTTGTACCATGAACCATTTTGTAATTTAATCATTCCTGACTCCACTCTACCACAGAAATATCTGGGTTAAAATGGAGGCTGTTTGGAAACAAAAGGTCTTCAGCTTCCAATGTTTTAACTCTTGGACTTTTGGTACCACAGAGATCACCACCACAAGCAGAAGAAGACTTCTTAAGTCTCCGAATGTTGGAATCTGATTAAGCCATAAGAGCCTGAAGCCAAACTCAGAGTTCTGTTGAAGGGTCATGAAGACTCGAAACGTCAACTTTGTTCTTCTCCGCCGATGCTGCCAGACCTGCTGAGTTTTTCCAGGTATTTGTTTTTGTTTTGGATTTCCAGCATCCACCTTTTTGTTGCTTTTATCAGAGATATACAAATTGTGCACAGTATTTAAGTCGACAGCAGAAGTTGGCAGCAAACCACATCAGGCCACAAGAGGTCTAGATAACTATTAACATGACTACTGACAAGAGGGACAGCCTACATTAACTGTTGTCACCAAACAATTTAGGGTTAGAAGTTGGAGTTTGGAAGCTTAGGCTTAGGGACTCAGGTTAGAAGCTGCTGCCACCTGTAAATTTAGTAAATTTTTCAGCAGTCTCAAGTGGTCCGGGATGACAAGGAGCTCCTTATTGTCTCTGCCTGCTTCAGGCAGGAGACAGTATCAGGAAATTTAAATGACTTCTGGGATCCAAAATCTCCATTAAAATTGGGGCTTTCCTATTTGATTGTGAAGGTTATCATGATAGATATAGATTGATGTAAAGCCACACTTAGAAATATCAAATACAACTTGCTTCTCTCCACTAAAAGAAAAGAGAACTCCTTTCTCTGCATCTTGTGGACTCATGCCAAATATGACAGCTGTACTCCAGTTTGGCATCTAATGGAGAACTGTGCCAGGTGTGAATGTAAATGAGGAAAGCAGCACTGGGAGACTGATCTTCCACAGCATATAAAAGAACCTTGACAGTGCACTTCAAAAGTAATTCATTGGCTGGGAAGCACTTTAAGCTTTACTGAGTATATGATAAGATGCTATAAGAATGCAAGTTCTTTCTTACATAACACTGACATTGAATTAGTGAATTCCCTTTTAGAATTAGTAGGATCAGATCCAATACAGGTAAATTGATGTAAGTGCTACCAATAAGGGCTCTGAAGGACCAATGCCACTGATGTTTGGGGATATCCCTCACTCAAGAGGTCAAAATACCAATTGCAGATTGCCAGGCCAAGTGAAGTGCAGCACCTGTTCCGCCTCCCTCCCCAGAAAAGGGAAATAAGCTTTCTCCAGCAGTTCTGTGTCAGCCTATCATAAATCACTAAAAGGAAAGAAGCAAATTAATAAGGTCATTTTTAAAAAAGCATAGTAAGTGGTGGGGTTCATTTCTAGAGGAACAGCAGAAAGGTTATGTTGAAATTGTATGGAACCTTGGTTAGGCAATACTTAAAATACCATGCATAGCTCTAGTCTCCAAATTATAAAAAGGATATAGAGCACTAGAGATGGTGCAAAAAAGATTTGCGAAGATAAAAGATAATTGACAGAATCTCCAAAACATCTGGTTAAACTTTCAACCTACATTTTTCATTTTTTATAGCCTGCTTTCCATGGCATGACATTTTCAATGGTGTATACGTGATCGGCTGTTGAATATATTTGCCTTATTCTGGCTTAGATTCTACATGGTCTACATCTGTACAGAGATCTATATAGGCCTGAATTTTTCAGTTGTTAGGCGTGCACCCACCCATGGGATGTAAAATTTTGGCCATAGCATTTTAAAGTGTGTGTTGGCTTTGCATGTACAATTCTCATTTTACATCTTGCACTCACTCACATGTAGAGTCCAACTGTACAGTCTTCCTCTGCAAAATATGTGGAATTACAAGTTAATCTCCAGGTCAAGACTAGAAGGGAACTAAAGTAATGAAAGACACCATTTAACCTAGGTTGAAAAATGGAATTAAGTGGCACAGTTTCCCTCATTTAAGTCACCTTATTGGATTTTCTTTTCAAGCTTATCTGAAATGTGTTTGATCTATCTCAACCTCCTCCTGAGGTCTTCACCATCATAGATGCCAGTCTTCAGCCAATTTGAATCAATCCATGTGATATCAAGAAAAGGCTGAAGGCACTAGGTAGAGTAAAGGCTATGGACCCTGACACCATCCAGCGGTAATACTGAAGACTCGTGCTCCAGAATTAGCCACACCCCAAGCTAAGCTGTTCCAGTAAAGCCACAACACAGGTATCTACCTGACAATGTGGAAAATTGTCCATGTATATTCTGTTCACAGAAGGTGAGACAAGTCCAATCTAGCCAATTACCACCCCATCAGTCTACTCTTGATCATCAGTAAAGTGGAAGCTGTCATTATCAAGTGGCACTTCTTTAACAACAACCTGCTCACTGATGCTCAGTTTGGGTTCCACCAGAGGTATGCAACTCCAAACCTCCTTACAATTTTCATCCAAACGTGGACAAGAGAGCTGAACTCCAGAGTTGAGGTTGACTGCCCTTTTCATCAAGGCAGCATTTGACTGAGTGTGGCATCAAAGAGCCTGGGCAAAATTGAAGTCAATGGGAATCAGGGGGGAAAACTCTCCACTGGTTGGAGTCATATCTAGCACAAAGGAATATGGTTTTGTCTTTTGGGGCCCAACCATCTCAGCCTCAGGACATCACTGGAGGAGTTCCTCTGCATACTGTTCTAGGCCTAGCCATCTTCAGCTGTTTCGTCAATGATATTCCCCCCCATCATAAAGACAGAAGTGGAGATGTGCCGATGATTGCACAATGTTCGATATCATTCATGACTTCTCAGGTACTGAAGCAGTCCATACCCACATGCAGCAAGATCTGAACAAAATTCAGGCTTGAACTGAGACGTGACAAATAACATTTATGCCACACAAATGCCAGGAAACAACCATCTCCAATAAAAGAGAATCTAACTATTACCCCTTAAAATTGGACAGCATCAGCATTATTGAATCCCCCACCATCAACATTCTGGGGGGGTTTCCATTGACCAAAAATTTTAGATACAAGAACAGATAACAGGTGGGGAATTCCATGGCAAATAGCTCACTCCTGACTTCCCAAAACCTGCCCACCATCTACAACGCACAAGTTAGGAGTGTGATGGAATACACTTCATTTGCCTGGATGAGTGCAGCTCCAAAAACACTTAAGAAACTTAAAAGCATCCAGGACAAAGCAGCCCACTTGATTGACACCCTATCCACCATCTTAAACATTCAATCCCTCCATCACGGGTGCACAGTGGCAGCAATGAATATCATCGATAAGATGCATTGCAGCAACTCGCCAAGGCTTCTTCAAAAGCAACTTCAAACCCACAACTTCTACCACCTAGAAGGCCAAGGGCAGCAGATGCATGGGAACACCACCATCTGCAAGGTCTCCTCCAAGCTGGCGTTGTACTGCATCATCGGTCTTACACTGTCACAGGTTTGCAACCTGGAACTCACTCCCTAACAGCACTGTAGGTGTACCTACCACATGGACTTGGGTCTGGATCAGAAAGCATAGCCTGAATTTTACGGTCGTCATGCGGGCTTGTCAGGATCAGACGGGGCACCTGCGATCGACTGCCATTTTACGCGGGAGGGCCAATTAAGGCTCACCCAGTGTAAGACGTGACAACAGCAACAGGGAGAAGCAGCGGCCAGGGGTGGGAGCTCAAAGTCTGTCGGGTTCAATGGTGACCTGGTGGCCAAATCAAAAGCAGCCGCAGCAGCCATGCGAAGGCTGCCAGTGAAGCACACGCATCTTGCCTTGGAGCTCATAAGTGCTGAACATGGCAGGCAGGAGGGCAGGTTGGCAGGGCAGTTGGCCCCGGGTTTTTCTGATGAGTGTCACGCTGCCTTCCTGGAGGAGGTGGCAGCACAGAGACCCTTGTCTCAAGGGACGAGAGGAGGAGGCCTTCCCACCTCACCAAAAATGCCTGGGAGCAGGTGGCATCCAGGGTGAGCTCCCATGATGTGGTGAGGCGCACATAGTTGTAGTGCCATAAGCGGTTCAATGATCTCCTGCCTTCGGGAAGGGTGAGTACCATGTTGGCATAGGTCACTTAGCACAGCAGTTAGGAGCTGCCCCACCACGAGCAGTGCAGACGGAGGCAGAGAGTGAGCAGGGCGCCAGCAGTTGGAGGACTGCTGGGAACCAGGAACGTGTTTAGTCAGTGGCTGATGATGTGACTCTGGAGTCATCCCTGAGGTAGCAGATGCTGGAAGTCCAGCAGGGTGTGCAGGAAGATCTGGCAGAGATACATGAGGGAATGCGTGCCACGGTCTCCGTTGTGGAGGAGTTCTTGTGGAGCATGACCAATGCAATGACTCTCATGGCCGAGTGTCTTGCCTCCTCCATAGAGAGAGGCTCCTCCAAGAGCTGAATCAATGGTTCCTGGGGTTGTGCTCGGACCTGCAAGCCCTCACACAGGCAATGACCTCAGATGGTTACTGTCAGTGTGGGAGATGGGTTGGGCAACCAGTATCCCAGCTGGGTGTCCATCCAACAAATGGTGAGCAGGGAGGTCCAAAGCGACCTGACATTGGCCCACAAACTGCCTGTCATCTTTGTGCGCTCCTCTCAGGGCGCTCCGGATTATGCCAGCAGCTCATCTGCCCCTCTGCCAGTGGCCATGACATCCGATGAGGCTGCAGCGACTGGGTAGATGTCAGCTGGGTAGATGGCACTGGCCGCTCCCTCCCAGGCGGGGCCAGCACAGGCTCCGCAGGCCAAAGGATGCCCGCCAAGGTTATCAAGGCCAACAGGATAGCAGAGTGAGCAGGCTGTCTCCAATGCCGGTGCCAGCGAGTGGGGAGCACCTAGACGTAGCACCTGAAAACATAAGCTTAAAGCACCTTAATCACAACACGGGCTTATCACTGATGATAATTTTTTTCCCCCAGTTTATGGTATATATTATAAGATGTGATGGATAACACCTTTCAATTTAATTTGTATTATGTATGCCAGGCCCCACATCATTAAGTGTGTTTCTGTTCAACAAGCCTCTGGGTGCTTCATTAGTTTTGCAGGTGCAGGGTAACCCATGATGTTATGCGTGACTTGTTTGTCATTGAGCTTTATTGACAAGACGCATTGCTAATGTTCCTGACTAGGCAAATGTTGCTGTCAGGTATCAAGTCTGGAGCCGGCAGCCCTGGCATGTGGTGGTGGTTCTTTGGTAGGCTAGCTGAAGGAACGTTGGATCAAAGCCTCCTGTGTGTCATTGCCTCCCTGGGGGTTTCCCAGATCAGTGTCTATCCCCTCAGCTTCCTCTTGAGTGTGGTCGTCCTCAGACTTCCTACTGGACTCATCATCTGCAGCCAAAGCAGTTGCGTCATCTTCCTCCACTGCGCCCCCCTTTCCAGCGCCAGACTGTGGAGAGCGCAACATGCAACCACTATCAGTGACACACAATCTGGGGGATATATTGCAGTGCGGGCCCTGAACAGTCCAAGCATTGGAAGCGCATCTTGAGAAGACCTATGGCTCTCTACACCGCCCTTGTGGGGGCGTGGCTCCTATTGTATCACTGCTCGGCCTCTGATCTTGGATGGCGAAGAGGTGTCATAAGCCACCTTCTAAGGGGATAGCCCTTGTCACCCAGCAGCCATCCATCAAGCCGGGCTTTGGAACCTGGGAGTGTCTCCAGATGTAAGCATCATGGAAGCTGCCTGGGTACTTTGCACAGACTTGCAGAATCTGCATCCTGTGGTTACACACTATCTGCATGTTCATGGAACAGAAGCCCTTCCTGTTGATGAAGGCACCCAGCTCAACTGCTGATGCCTTGATGGCCACATGTGTACAGTCTATTGCACCCTGGATGAGGGGAAAGCCAGCAATTGCTGCACAGCCTCTGGCTCTTTCTGCCTGGCTGGCCTCGTCCGTGCAGTAGTCAATGAAAATCAATGCATGCCTGAACAGACAGCATCTGTCACCAGCTTGACACAGCTCTGGATAGCTGATTGGGAGACCCCACCAAGATCACCCACCAACCCCTGGATGGAGCAGGAGGTATAGAAGTTGAGGGCCACTGTGACCTTCAGTGCCACTGGCCTGTGGTATCCACCCACACAGTTGGAGCTGATCTCAGGGCCACTCATCTGACAGACGGAGGTGACTGTCTCCCTTGAGAGGTGGAGCCTCCTTCGGCATTGCAACTCCGACATATTGAGGTAACTGCATCACTGCCTGTAAACACTGGCAACAGGATAGTGGCGTCTTCCGCGGCCCCTTCCACCTTGGACTTCACGTTGGCCCTGCGCCCCTTGTGCCTGCGCCTCTCCTCCCACAGGTTGCTCCCCTGGAGGCTGAAAATGGACATCTGACCTTCTCCCCCTTCTGACCCTCTTTTCCTCCTCCAGCGGAGACCACAATCGCCATTCCCATGGTGAGAGAAGGCTGTCTGATACCTGGAAGGCCCCAAGTGGTAAGACTCCTCCGGAGACCTAAACTGACGAATTTCTGTTAAAGCAGCTCCGAAGTGAAATGAAGTTGTCCTGCTCACACAATCAAGCAACAGCAACTTATAAGCTAAAGTACAAACAACTCACATTGGTGAGCCCACTGACCCCTCTTAACCTGTCTGTGGATGAGGTTTTTGAAAATGTGGCTTACCCGACTGCCCGTTGCACCCATGCGACGCCCTGAAAATCGCACGGGCTGTGTAAAATCACAGGCAATTAGTGCCTCAAGAGTCTTAACTGGCCCGTTAATTAATGGCGGGTGCGCCTCTGTTCTCATCGCGCACCAGCCTAGTGAAATATCGTGATGGTTCACGGTGACGTCAGGATGCACGCCCAACGGCATCGCGCATCATTTTATGTTCTGGCGTGTCGGGTGTGCACCTGCACACCGTAGGTAAATTTCTGGCCAATGTGTTTGAGGCCCACACTAAAACTTGAATACATAATCAAAGCTGAAACTCCAGTGCAGCATTAAGGGCGCTTTGTAGTGTTTGAGGTGATATCTAGGTGGAAAGCTAAAGCAAGGCTTGATTTTGCTGTCCTGATCATAAGAACATAAGGACAAAAGAACTAGGAGCAGGAGGAGACAATTCAGCCCCTTGAGCCTGTCCCGCCATTCAATAAGATCACGACTGATCTAATTTCAGCCACAACTCCAATTTTCTGCCCTCTCCCCATAACCTTTCAACCCATTACTAATTAAAAATTTGTCTATCTCCTCCTTAAACTTATTCAGCTTCCCGGCATCTACTGCATTCTGAGGTAGTGAATTCCACAGATTCACGACCCTTTGAGAAAAGTAATTCCTCCTCAATTCTGATTTAAATCTACCACCCCTTAGTCTAAAACTATGGCCTCTCATTCAAGAATGCCCCAGAAGGGGAAACAACCGCTCCACATCTACTTTGTCTATACCCTTTAGCATCTTATATACCTAAATTAGATCTCCTCTCATCCTTCTAAACTCTAGCGAGTATAGGCCTAAACTGCTCAATCTCTCCTCATAAGACAAGCCCCGCATCCTTGGAATCAATCTAGTGAACGTCCTCTGCACCACCTCCAGTACAACTACATCTGTCTTCAAGTAAGGGGACCAAAACTGTGCACAGTACTCCAATGTGGTCTCATCAATGCCTTGTACAGTTGCAACAACACTTCCCTATTTTTATACTCTATTCCTTTAGCAATAAATGCCTTCCTTATTACCTGCTGTACCTGCATACCAGCTTTCAGCGATTCATGCACAAGGACACCCAGATCCCTCTGCACTGAAGCATTCTGAAGTTTCTTTCCATTTAAATAATAAGTCGCCTTTTTACTCTTCCGACCAAAATGGATAACCTCACATTTATCCGTGTTAAACTCCATCCGCCAAATTTTGGCCCATTCACCTAACCTGTCCATATCCATTTGTAAATTTCTTATTTCTTCATTGCAACTTACTTCCCCACCTATTTTGGTGTCGTTTGCAAATTTAGCTATAGTACCTTCTATCCATGAATCCGAGTCATTGATTTAGATTGTAAATAGTTGGGGCCCAAGGACTGAACCATGTGGCACCCCACTAGTTACAGCTTGCCACCCAGAAAAAGACCTGACTCTCTACTTTCTGTTGGTTAGCCAATCCTCTATCAAGCTAATATATTTCCCCTAACTCCATGTGATCTTATCTTGTGTATTAATCTTTTGCGTGGTACCTTGTTAAAGGCCTTCTGGATTATCCACTTTGCTTGTCACATCTTTAAAGGACTCTAGCAAATTAGTCAAACATGATTTACTCTTCACAAAACCATGTTGACTCAAATGTATTGCATTTTGACTTTCCAAATGCTCCATTACTATTTCCTTAATAATGGATTCCAACAATTTCCCAAGGACAGATGTTAAACTAACTGGTCTATAGTCTCTTTCTTGGACTCGAACTCAAGTTCTGTTGAAGGGTCATGAGGACTCGAAATGTCAACTCTTTTCTTCTCCGCCGATGCTGCCAGACCTGTTGAGTTTTTCCAGGTAATTCTGTTTTTGTTTTGGTCTATAGTTTCCTGCTTTCTGCCTCCCCCCTTTTTGAATAAGGGTATTATATTAGCATTTTTCCAATCCACTGGAACCTTTCCAGAATCCAGGGAATTTTGGAATATTATAGCCAATGCATCCACTATCTCTGCTGCCACTTCCTTTAAGACCCTGGGATATAGTCCATCAGGTCTTGGGGACTTGTCATCCAAATAGTTTGCTCAGTAATTTTTTCTAGCGATGGTGATTGTTCTAAGTCCCTCCTTCTCTATGCCCTCTGCACTACCTGTTACTATTAGGGTGATACTAGGGTCCTCGACCATGAAAACTGAGGCAAAATATTGATTAAGTGTCTCTGCCATTTCTGCGTTCCCCACTATTAACTCCCCAGTCTCATCCTCCAAGGGACCAACATTCACTTTAGCTCCTCTCTTTCCTTTTATATACTTGTAGAAGTTTTGCTATCAGTTTTTACATTTTGCGCTAGTTTTCTTTCATAATTTACCTTTGCTCTTTTTATTTTTTTTATTAACCCTTTGATGATCTTAAAACGTTTCCCAATCTTTCAGCCCACCACTGACCTTTGCAATTTGGTACGCCTTAGTTTTTGTCTTTATGTTATCTTTAACTTCCTTGCTTGGCCATGGATGCTTTTCCCCCCTTTACCATCTTTCTTCCTCTTTGGAATATATTTTGCTTATCTCCTTAAAAATCTGCCACTGTTCATCAACTGTCCTGCCTTGTAGTCTTCCTGCCCAGTCCACTAGGGCCAAATCTGCCTTCATGCCTATGTAGTTATCTTTGTTTAACTCCAGAACACTAATGTGGGACTCAAGTTTCTCGCTCTCATGCAGAACTTGAAATTCTAGCATGTTATGATCACTCTTCCTTAGAGGATCATTTACTATGAGATCATTAATTAATCCCATCTCATTACACAAAACCAAATCCATAATAGCCTGCTCCCTGGTTTGTTCCACAACATATTGCTCCAAGAAACAATCTCTAATACACTCTATGAACTCTCCCTCAAGGCTACCCTTGTCAATTTGATTACTCTAATCTATATGCATATCAAAATCACCCAAGATTATTGCCGTGCCTCCCAGTATTTCCGGCTTTATACTGTGCCCTACTGCTAAACTACTGTTTGAGGATCTATAGATTACTCCCACCCAGGGACTTCTTTCCCTTGCTACTTCTTATTTCTACCCAGACTGACAATACATCTTGCTGTCCAGTGCCTATATCATTTCTCACTATAACACTGATCTCTTCCTTTACTAACAAAGCTACATCACCTCCTTTTCCTTCCTCCCTATCCTTCCGAAACACTGAGTACCCTTGGATATTCAACTCCCAAACCTGTTCTCCCTGTAACCACGTCTCAGTAATCGCCACCAAATTATACTTATTTATCTCTATTTGCGTGTTGACTCATTAGTTTTATTCTGAATGCTACGCGCACTCAGACACAAAGCCTTTAACTTTGCCTTATTATCAATTTTCCCGACTCTTATATGATTCTTTGGTGCAATATGGTGTTCACACACTCTGTCCCTTCCTTTCACTTTTTGGTAACAATCAGCTTTGTCACTAACCTGCACTCTTACTCTCTCCTTAAACTTTGGTTTTTTATATTTCCATACAACTGAACCCTCCCCCCAACTATTTAGTTTAAAGCCCTATCTACAACCCTAGTTAACCCTAGTATCATTGCACATGGATATTAAAAATCCCATGAGACTGTATGAAAAAGAGTTGTAATTTCTCTCAGTACCCTAAACCAGTATCACATTAAAAACTGATCGGCCATGGGATGTTGCTGAAACCGAATTACTACTATATTTCATCTGGAGGCAACATTCATGGCAGTTCAAAGCAATTCAGATGTTTCAATGTGAAAGGCATCTTTTAAATGCAAATACCATTTATTATATGACAGCTAATCTGGGTCACTGCTGAATTAGCTGTGAGAGCTATAGTGGTGATGGGTGCTGGAACATTAAGATGAGATGCCACAAAGGCAAGATGTGGTTTTAGGCCTGCAAGCCTTTACTGTATTATCAATCTCAACTTCATCATGCAGGGAGTTGCCAAACACTGACCAGCCACATTTCCATCGGGAGAAAAGAGAAAATTGGAGAAGTTGAGCTTTTACTGATAACTCGAAAATCATATCGGCAGAAACAGAGGAGCACATCTCTATCTTGCTTTTATGCTAAGCTAGTGGATAGTGCAGGAAGACACAACTAAGGGAAAACAAACTATTTGAAAAGGAAAGATGGATTCTCACAGTTGTCACAAATCTAACAACCTTCTTTTTTGTGTACAGCCCAAATCAATTTTAATTGATATCTGAACAAGAGACAAGTCTACAAAAACTACTCAGTGGTATCATTACATATATAATATACCTTTTGAGAAAGGATGTACTTTTATTTCAGTTCAGAGTACTCTTAAAGAAAAATTGGCTACAATGACAGATGCACTCTGATGTGTAGTTATATCTACAGTGAAAGATTAACTATTGCAGGACAATTATTGCATTGAATGATGATATGCAGTTGAATACGAGGATGCAAAGAAGCTTTTGCTTCCATATTGCAATCCAAAACATTACTTTTTGAACAACAAAGTGCTCTTGATAGTCCTAAGAGAGAATTATTTTCTCATCCTCAAAACTTAATATGGACCTAGTTATGCCCTTCTTTTCAATGCCTTAGAAAAAATTCCACCTTCCATTATTCATCTAATTAGAAATTTTAAGCTTGACAACTATCTTAGAGTGCAAAATCTTTTGCTGGAGCTCTGTTTTCCTAGATGCTATTAAAAATGATGAGATTTCTGTAAGAATCAGTATGGCAGCTTGAACAAAGGCAAACTGCACTGGTGTTTCCATGGATGTTTTTCCAGTCACAGAGACGGGCAATTATGCAGCTTTAAATGTCTGGAGATAGGTGGGAATAAAATTTTTTAAAAATGCCCTTTCAGACAAATGGGACACAAGAAGATCATAGACAGACTGTAAACGGTGGCACAGCGGAACAGTGTACACCTATTCTCCATATGATGAGTTCCTGAAGTCAACAATACAATTTTGATAAGCATGGTCTTGGAAATGATCACAAGCCACTCGAGCACATCACTTCATTCTCTCAGGCAGTGAGTGTAAAAGGGGTTCTTCGGAAGTGAAAACAAAGCAAACAACCCATACATTTTAAGGTAAGGTACTGGGTGCGATAGTGGGTTAGACCGTATCATTTTACCCTACAAATTGGATTAAAATACAGATCAATGGGATGAAAACATTCTCATTCTACTTTTGTAAGGATCCTGAAAGAAATGAGTCTGGGCAATCTCATTTTAGCTTTGAAAGAATGCGGGGCTTTTTCATAAATTTTACACGAGCGGGCAGTGCCACTCAAAGGCCTTTGAATGGTAGCTGTGGGAAACAGAAACATGTAATGCTGGTTTAGTAAAGAGCACTCTCCTGAGGATGTGGCTGAGTAAAGAGAATTGTTTCTAACTGTAATCTGGGAGTGCTTGATGCTGATACAGTGCTCCTGCATTGAAGAGTGTTCTCCAACACTAATGGCTATGAATGAGAAACAATATATATTTAAGTAGAAGTAGAATCAAAGTTATAAATAATTGACTAGCTGTTATCAAGGGACAGAAGAGAAAAATAGAATAAAATACCCTTAAATAAAAGCAGTAAAACTATTTTAACCTCCAGTCATAGCTGATTTTTTTAAAAATTAGGCCAATGACTAGAAACAAAGTAAAGATCTTATGTTGAATGTAAATTAGACAATATAGACCAACCCTCAACTCTTTAATGGCTATAGTCAGATACTTATACATTACTAACTGAAACAAAAATTAAATATTTCTTTCTTGCTAATCACATAAGGATTAAAATAGGTCATTGCAAGCTATTCCTGGAGGCTGCAGAGAATATATCTCCCAGTATGACATAGGTATCAATGTGTGTCTGAGTGTTGTCCCTGCAGTTTAATATGTTAATATTTGGTGAGTGCATAGCATTAGTGTCATTCTGCCAATCAACATCACTGTTGGCTCTCTGAACAAATGTTAATTTCTACAATCACTGATTGATCAGCCTGGTTAGAACAGATTGGTAGGCTTTCTGAGGAAGGTGTCAAACAATTACATTCAATTACAAGCATCTTGCAGGGATGTTTACATCACTTACGTAGCACAGCTATAGTTAGCTATGGGCAAATATTGTCTTGAGTCCTGTTACTGTCTGGCCATCTAAATATAATGGAGAAATTCCTGCTTTGAATGTCCTTTTAAGAGATCTCAAAACAAAAGTAATTTGAGCCATATTTTGGCTTTCTCAATACAAAGGGTTGGTTTGCCTGAGGCCATCAGGGGTACAAAGCTAATTAGAAGGCTCCATGGTAGCTAAGTAAGAAGCCATCCTGTTTCAAAGATCAATTTTATGTTGAGGTTTAGCACAGGCGAACCTACCTTGTTATTTTGACAATTCAAGGAGAATAATACTGTAAATTGCTGTAAATATATTGAATAATATTAATTTATCTGTTTAACGTTATATAAATTTGTCTGCTATTTTATAGTCTATGATCTGATCGACTGTATATTTTTCTGCTGAAATTGAGGAGATTTCCAATTAACATAATTGCACTGACAGGGGTCTCTATTTGACCCCTTGGCTCTTGATACATTGGGTAGGAAAAGGCACACTGATAAATGATGCAAGGTCTGTTTAAGGGTGTTGTCAGAGATTCTGAATCCAAGGGGAATATCTAGTCAAGTGCAAAACCTTTGAAGCACAACATTGATAAATGTGATGAGATGAGAAAAACTGCAAATGCTGCCGTTCTAAAATATAAGCAAAGAACACTGGAAACGAACAGGAAGCCATTTAGTATTTGAAAGTTTTCTTAAAGTTTCTCAATCGAAATAGTAACATTTTTTCAGTTACTGCTCAACCAGCTATGCATTCCCAGCATTTATTATTTTAAGAATTTTGCACCTGCCCCAAAGCCGGATACATTGTGGTGAGTAATATTTGTTAAAGCGTGTTTTAGATAACTAAATAAGGCTAAAATAATACAGTTGCAGATCATGGAAGATTGAGGGTTCATCATTCTATACATAAGCATAGCATAGAGCCTTGAACTTAAAAAAGGAAAAAAGAAATTTTTAATGAGATTCGGGTAATTTCAAATAATTGTTCTTTTGTAAAACAAAATGTGCACACCTAGTTAGACCAATTACTGGTGATCTTTTATTCACTTGTTCTTCTTTATCCTCCAAAGGTTTGCTTTCACATGCTATTCTACTTTCTGGCCTGAATTTTTCAGTCAGCAGGCAGGCTTGGCGGGAGTGGTCGCAGAGCCGATCAGCACCTGTGATTGGCTCTGTGCTGCCATTTTATGCAGGCAGGCCAATTAAGGCCTGCCCAGCGTAAGACACGAGCTGTTGTGTTCAGCACTACCTGTGCTGGCGGGGGGAGGAGGGTCAGGGCAAGCGCTCTTTTGCACGCATGTGCACGAAAGAGTGCTTCAATCTCCCTGAGGCATGGAGCTGCCTCAGGGAGATTGAATCACTTTTGAAATTATTAAATAAATGATTAAAAAGGATTTTTCAGTCAGTGTGTGGGATGGGCCCATCGCGCCGACGCGTAAAATGGCGCACTATGACGTCGGGCGTGCATCCCAATGTCACCATGCTGTCTCACGATGTTTCGTTTGGCGGGTGCGCACCGGAGTTGGTTGCGCGCCCACCGATATTTAAACAACCTATTAAGGCCATTAAGGAAGTAATTAATGAAATTGTTAACGCTGCCTGTCCAACCTTAAGGTTGGCGGGCAGGCGAAAAGGCCAAGCGGCCTTCATGTTTTTAGAGTAAAAATGTGACTGTGTCACATGAGATGTGACGTTTTTATTTTTAGGAAATTTTTTAAATTTAATTAACAAAAGCTTTAGGAAAGCTCAAACTGCTCGTTTTCCTCAAAAACGTGAAGGCCGCTTGGCCTTATCGTCTGCCCACCAACCTTAAGGTTGGACGGGCAGCGTTAACAATTTCATTAATTACTTCTTTAATGGCCTTATCAGGCTGTTAAATATTGGTTGCTGCACAGCCAACTCTGGCGCGCACCCACCAAACGAAACATCGTGAGACAGCATTGTGACGTCGGAACGCACGCCCGATGTCACCGTGTGCCATTTTACCTGTCCCCACTCACTGACTGAAAAATCCTGCCCTCTGTTCCTTCGGTGGCCAGTCTGCACCAGGCATGTTATAACACAACTTAGTCAGAGAGCAGGGTTTTCAAAGCTGGTCAGCAACCCAACACCTGAGTAATTTCCCACACCACAAGAGCATCGCTCATGTATTTTGAAATGTCAATGTCCTAATTGCTCCGATGATGAGCTCTGCACCCAATTAATGGCACTGAGCATCCCTAAGAGGTGGGAGCTGTCTGCAGAGCATAGTGGCAAAAGCATACGTTAACCATGATGGGGCCTGTTGCTGCCTTGCCAAAGAGACCAGGCAACACCTTGAAAGGCCAGCAGCATAAGTGTTCATGAAAATGGGTATATGGCCAAACTAAAGGTATTGTGCATGATCTAGTGGCAAGATTCCCTGTGTCCAAAGACTATTCATGGTGTAAAACAATGTTTACTTCCTCCTACTTTGAACCTGACAGCTGTTTACTAATGTGCACCAGACTGTTGTCAAATTCAGCATTGAAAATAATATTCTGGCCCTTCTTGGCTTATTAACGAGTGCCTTAAGGAGCTTAATAGGCTATTAATTGGAGATGAGCAAATTCCCCATTCCATATCTTTGAAAATTGGAGTGAGTCTTGGAGGCATCCAGAGGCACTCTTCAAGAATGCAATTTTTAAATTGCACCTGCACCTGTCCTCAATCCCTCCAGCATCTGAAAATCGGGCCCAGAGGGTCTGGGCAGAATTTTACCTGCCAAGGCGAGGAGGTATTGAGTGCGTCTAGCATGTTAACTCACCTAAGAGTAAAATAAAAGTATAAATTGCTGGAAAAACCCAGCAGGCTTGACAGCATCTGTGGAGAGAGAAACTGTGTAAAAATTTTGAGTTGCATTTCTCTTCTTAGGAACTACCTAAAAGTGAAGTTGGGTTGGGATCCCAACATCAAACCCTCCTGAGGTCTTGTACTGGCTCCAGATTCTAGAAACCATACTCTTACCCCTGATTTTCTCGATGAGTTCCATCTGCACCTGCTTGGTTGGAGAGGTTGTCTTTTGTTTCCCATTCTTGACAGAGTTTATCTCATTTCAGCCCTTCTCATCTCGCCACAGGTGAGAGTGAGAGACCCAAGGAGCAGTCCGGTTGCTCCAACCTCAAACATTCATGTGCAGTTGAGTCTTTCTGACTCCGGTTGGGGTGTCTTTAATCAGTTCAGTTTGTTGAAAAGTCACAGCAAAGCCTGCTGAAGATGTGAACAGGTTCCCCATACCCTACATGTCCCGCTGTTTTGGCAGGGACTATCATTTGAAAATTCTGCCTCCTCTATCCATCATTCAGCCTCTCTCTTTTTCTCAACATCCCTTCAAAGGTGTAATACTTTTTTTCAATACAATGTCCCATCATCTGGTTAGAAGCTGACAGAACTCGCTCAACTTAAGCTCATCAGGCAGACAAGATTGAAGTCTGCAAATTGTTGGCTACACATTTAAGCACTCTAAAATTTAAAGGGCAAAGCCTTCTTATCTCTAATTGCATGCTGTAAAAAAGAACTCTAATTCTAATAAACAAGAATATTTCCTCCACCTCTGACAATTTCCCTCCTGTCTTTCCACTCTCTTTTTTTTGAAGTATAAATCCATGTGGAGCAGCTAGGAGTGACAGCTTGTCACCTGAATTTGGAGTGATGTAAAAGAATTGACAATGTCCCAGCAATCAACTACATTATTTCCAGGTTGGTACATTTTCATGTAGCACCATCAGTTTGCTCCATCTCAATAAAAGTTAAAAATGGAACAACTGAAGAAAAAGCCACAGAATAGAACACATTAGATCAAGATGAGTCTGTTAGTGAAACCCTGCACTGTTGCAGATCTTGCCGAATTCTACAACAAGGTGCAAAAATGTGTCCAGTTCTGGCTGGGCCATGTATAGACTGGTCCATGGACACGATAAGAAGAAGTGAAACAATCCAAAACATTAATTTACACCATCGTGGAGGTTGGTTCCAGTCTCACCAGTAGCTTACTGAATCAGCTGGTGCACAGCCAGATTTCAATTTGGTGCTTCTTTGCTGTCTTACCAGCACCACAGGTTCCTCTCTGATCACTAGTTTTATTCCCAAAATCCCTCTGTGAAATTTTATTCTATTTCTCTTAAACATTTTTGCGACAAACCTGCCTCACAAAACTTTGCTTTTGCACTTAAGCAATGTATGCACAAAAAGGAAATTGTACATGCTTTGTGGGTTAATTTTTAGGCCTCCAAAATCAGGAAAGAAGTAGAGGACTGTGCAAGTTGCATGGACAGTTATGCAAAAAGTTGGCTGTGGGTGCATCATCAAATGGAATTCTTTTAACCTTTTTGAAAATGTGCTGTTGACAGGATAACGCGTCAAACACTGTCTGTGAGCAATAAAATGTATTTTCCACGCTGATAGAGTGCAGCAGACTCAGTTTTAGACATGCAATTTTTATTTTAATTACAAAAGAAAGGTTTGCATTTAGATATCACCTTCCACAATCTCAGGCTGTCCCTTAGCCTTTTACAGTCAATGGGGTACTTTTTTTTTGAAAGTCCAGTCAGTGTTGTAATGTAGGAAATGTCAATTGTTAGGTTGCAAAAGCAAGTTAAATATTTATATTATTTTTCCTGTTTTATGCAAGTCTTTAAGTTTTTCTTTTCTATTGCTATATATTGCAGAACTGTTTTACTAGTTACCTACAGGAGGGAGATGATAAGGTGGTTCCCCCCTTTTTTCCCCACCTCTTGACTAACCGGAACATGGTGTGTTTTCAAAGAAGTGTTTTGACCCCTCGAGAGCTGTGACTTTTAAAAATAGACACAAGACAGGCTTTCTCGTACGTTTAAATTAAAAGAAAGAATAAACATTTATTTTTCTCAACACTCACCCACTCATTCACTCAAGACCCCTATTCCGTCCCCCAACACACACAAGAGAAGGGGATTACAAAAAATGTAGTATGCACTTAGGCTAGAAACTTCGGGTCGGCGAGCAGGGGCAGGCCTCGCTCGCTGATGCGTAAAATGACGCGAGGTGACGTCGGTCATGCATCCTGACATCACCGCGTATCATTTAGATCTTCAGCTCGGTGGGCATGCAGCAGAGTCGGTTGCGCACCCGCCGAACTGTCAAAGGCCTATTAAGGCCACTTAAAAACTAATTAAAATAATTAACTAAGCTGCCCGGCCAACCTTAAGTCTGGCGGGCAGGCGAAGAGCCCAGGCGGCCTTCACATTTATCATGAAACCTCATCCATGGGCGGGATGAGGTTTCATGAAGGAGTTAAAGTTTAGTAAAAATGTTTAATAAAGTTCATTGACATGTCCCAGCTCATGTGACACTGTCACATGAGGAGACATGCCTCAAATTTTTTTTAATTCAAATTTTTAAAAATTACACTAATCTCCCTGAGGCAACTCTGTGCCTCAGGGAGATTTCTGCGCTCATTCCCACACATACGCGAAAGTGCGCAGGCCCTGGCTCAGCCTACTCTGCCCGCCTGCACAGAGAGCTCTCAGCGCTTCCGGGTATACGTCACACTAGGCGGGCATAAAATGGCGGCACTTTTAGATTTTTTGACTGATAGCTGCAGTGAAATAAACGTTTGAGACATACACATATGATTAGGGTAAAAGCTGATGTTCTATAAACATTTTTTTTTAAATTGCAATATTTCAAAATTTTGATTTTCTTTCATAACAGAAAAAATTCACATTCAACAAATATAAAATTACCCTTTCAAGACCAGAGAGGCTGTTTAGCAGTAATTATGAATTTAGAGCATCATTTAAAACCCAGTTATACCTCCCTAAACAAGGTGTAACGTTTTCAGAGGTTTTACAGTGTAACAGTGCGTGTTCTCATTAGATCAATAATTTGCAATTGATTGTGGTTGGGTGGGGCAGGGGACCTCAACAGACATCGTCTGACAACAGCTTCTGATTTCCACATATAACTGCAAATGCATGGATTCTAGAGGTTGCTGTCAGTTTCAGAGGAGTAATGACAGCAAACACTGACTGGTTTGCCACCATCACTACTACAGAATCCTATGTTGTATGTTTGTGACCTAAACTTTTTCATTAAGACAGTAGCATTTTTATATAAAAAAAATGCCTGTTGAACTAAGGTGTTAATTATCCAATTCTCAACAATTATTATGGAGCAGCATTGTGGAATTTTCCCTTGGAAAACAGTAAAGCTCAGCAAGAAGCTGGAGCCGATTTTGTTTTAATTTGCTTACCACTCACATGTGAGAATGATCCAAGGAGACACAGTCTGATGACCAGTCTAATTAAGGAGCAGTTTGCCTTGTCTTCCAACATCTGCCCTCTACATCCATATCCTTGCCAGGGACCTCAGGTGATTCAAAGCAGCAGCAAAAAAAAAGCCAGAAGTTGTAATTGCCTCAAACCTTCAAGGTGTAGAGCACAACCATAGAGACCAAGGACAGCCCGTGGTCAAAGGTGATTGATTTGACTAATCCCCATCTCTGCTGAAAGTGGCATTGAATAAAACATGACCTGCCCCTATACAACCATACTTTAAGAGTGATCACAAGAAGTGTAATATTTGAAACACACGGTAAACATTCTAGATTTTTCATAGCACAAAATGAAGAACCTTTAATTTTTTGATAATTAATCATTTATAATCAATAATGAGGGAATATCTTAACACCTTGAAATCGAGAATAGGGCAATCCAATTTTAATCAACATGCCTAGCCTACTTCCATCTTAACTTCTGGGCTAATGAAGCAGACAAATCCTCCTTTACACTCCAGACCAAAATAACTCAATTGCTCTGAAGCCATGTCCTTATCAGCCCCAACAATGGCTCTGGCTGGGCTTATCGTACCCAACACACTCTTACTTTCATACCAAGGTGAATTTATAAGACTTGAGCCTCTCTTCTGATTAGTGGAATCTCATCTTACTGTATTGTATAAATTAATAACTGTTATATTTTACTGTAGCTCTTTGGCAGACTGTTTTGTTTTCAAATTATAAGAACTCTGGCATTGTGTAACCTCAGTATTTGGGTGCTACCCACATTAGTGGATGGCAATCATTGAATTTTTAAAATTCATTCATGGGTTGTGGGTTTCACTGGCTGGGCCAGCATTTATTGCCCATCCCTAATTGCCTTTGAGAAGGTGGTGGTGAGCTGCCTTCATGAACCACTGCAGTCCATGTGGTGTAGGTACACCCACAGTGCTGTTAGGAAGGGAATTCCAGGCTTTTGACTCAGCGACAGTGAAGGAACTGTCGGTTCCAATATGTTTCCAAGTCAGGATGGTGAGCGACTTGGAGTGGAACCTTCAGGTGGCAGTGTTCCAATCGATCTGCTGCCATTGTCTTTCTATGCAATAGTGGTCGTGGGCTTGGAAGGTGCTGTGTAAGGAGCCTTGGTGAATTCCAGCAGAGCATCTTATAGATGGTACATACTGCTGCCACTGTGCGTCGGTGGTAGAGGGAGTGAATGTTTGTGGATGTGGTGCCAATCAAGCGGACTGCTTTGTCCTGGAAGGTGTCCAGATTATTCAGTGTTGTGGGAGCTGCACTCATCCAGGCAAGTGGGGAATATTCCATCCCACTCCTGGCTTGTGCCTTGTAGATGGTAGACAGGCTATGGGGAGTCAGAAGGTGATGTACTCATCGCACAATTCCCAGCCTCTGACCTGCTGTTGTAGCTACAGTATCTATATGGCTAGTGCAGTTCAGTTTCTGGTAACCCCCAGGATGTTGATAGTGGGGGATCCAATGATGTTAATGCCATTGAACATCAAGAGGCAATGGTTGTATTCTCTCTTGTTGGAGATGGTCATTGCCTGACACTTTTATGGCACGAATGTTACTTACCACTTGTCAGCCCAAGCCTGGATATTGTCCAGGTTTTGCTGCATTTAGACATGGACTCCTTCAGTATCTGAGGAGTTGCGAATAGTGCTGAACATTGTGCAATCATCAGCGACCATCCCCACTTCTGGCCTTATGATGGAAGGAAGGTCAATGATGAAGCAGCTGAAAATGGTTGGGCCTAGGACACTACCCTGAGAAACTCCTGCAATGATGTCCTGGAGCTGAGATGACTGACCTCCAAAACCACAACCATCTTCCTTTGTGCTAGGTACGACACCAACAAGTGGAGAGTTTGGCCCCTGATTCCCATTGACTCCAGTTTTGCTGGGGCTCCTTGAAGCTGCCTTGATGTCAAGGGCAGTCACTCTCACCTCACCTCCGGAGTTTAGCTCTTTTGTCCATGTTTGAACCAAGGCCATGAGGTCAGGAGCTGAGTGGCCCTGGTGGAACCCGAACTGGGCATCAGTGAGCAGGTTATTGCTAAGCAAGTGCAGCTTGATAGCACTGTTGATGACCCCTTTCATTACTTTACTGATGATGTAGAGTAGACTGTAGACTGAGATTGTAATTGGCCGGATTGGATTTGTCCTGCTTTTTGTGTACAGGGCATACCTGGGCAATTTTCCACATAGTCGGGTAGATGCCAGTGTTGTAGCTGTACTGGAACAGCTTGGTTAGGGGCACAGCAAGTTCTGAAGCACAATTCTTCAGTGCTATTGCTGGAATATTGTCAGGGCCCATAGCCTTTGCAGTATCCAGTGCCTTCAGCCGTTTCTTGATATCACGTGGAGTGAATCAAATTGGCTGAAGACTGGCATCTGTGATGTTGGGGACTTCCGGAGGAGGCTGGGGTGTATCATCCACACTGCACTTCTGGCTGAAGATTGTTGCGAATGCTTCAGCCTTATCTTTTACTCCTGTGCTTTCGGCTCCTCCTTCATTGAGGATGGGGATAATTGTGGAGCCTCCTCCTCCAGTGAGTTGTTTAATTGTCCACCACCATTTGCAACTGGATGTGGCAGGACTGCAGATCTTAGATCTGATCCGTTGGTTGTGGGATTGCTTAGCTATGTCTATCATTTGCTGCTTATGCTGCTTGGCACGCAAGTAGTTCTTTGTTACAGCATCACCAGGTTGACACCTCGTTTTTAGGCATACCTGGTGCTGCTCCTGGCATGCCCTCCTGCACTCTTTATTGAACCATGGTTGATCCCCTGGCTTGATGGTAGTGATAGAATGGGTGATATGCCAGACCATGAGATTATAGATTGTGTTCAAGTACAATTCTGCTGCTGCTAATGCCCCACAGTGCCTCATGGATGCCCAGTCTTGAGCTGCTAGACCTGTATGAAATCTATCCCATTTAGCATGGTGATAATGCCAGACAACATGATGTAGGATATCCTCAATGTGAAGGTGGGACTTCATCTCCACAATAGCTGTGTGATCACTCCTACCAATAATGTCAGGGACAGATGCATCTGCGGCAGGCAGGTTGGTGAGGATAAGGTCAAGTATGTTTTTCCCTCCTGTTGGTTCCCTCACCACGTGCAGCAGACCAGTCTAGCAGCTGTGTCATTTAGGACTCGGCCAGTGCGGTCAGTAGTGGTGCTACCATTGAAGTCCCCCACCCAGAGTACATTCTGGGCCTTTGCCACTCTCAGTGGTACCTCCAAGTGATGTTCAACATGGGGGAGCATGGATTCATCAGCTGAGAGGGGGCAGTACGTGGTAATCAGCAGGAGGTTTCCTCCCCCATGTTTGACCTGTTGCCATGAGACTTCATGGGGTCCGGTGTCAATGTTGAGGACTGTATACCACTATGCTGCCACCTCTGCTGGGTCTGTCCTGCCAGTGGAACAGGACATACCCAGGAATGGTGCTGGTGGAGTCTGGGACATTATCTGTAAGATATGATTCCGTGAGGATGACTATGTCAGGCTGTTGCTTGACTAGTCTATGAGACAGCTCTCCCAATTTTGGCACTAGCCCCCAGATGTTAGTAAGGAGGACTTTGCAGGATCGACAGGGCTGAGATTGCCATTGTCACTTCCGCTGGTCCCCTCCTTGGTCAGTTTGTTACAACTGCGTGGCTTGTTAGGCCATTTCAGAGGGCATTTAAGAGTCAACCATGGACTCACATGGAGGCCAGACCAGGCAAGGATGACAGATTTCCTTCCCTGGTGAACTAGATGGGTTTGATAACAATCGACAATGGTTTCATGGTCATCATTAGACTTTTCATTGCAGATTTTTTTATATTGAATTCACATTCCACCATCAGCCGTGGTGGGATTCAAACCCGGATCCCCAGAACATTACCCTGAATCTCTGGATTACCATCCAGCAACAATACTACTATGCCATCGCCTCCCCTTCCACTTTCTATCCTTTTCCTGCTGCTGCCTTCCCACATCCCCAACACACTCACCACCATCAGCCCCAATCTCCTGTTGTTGGTAGGAATTGAACATCACTGCACATTGTGGTCAGAATTCTCACAGGCTCAGAAATTCCTTCTCAAAGTATGCAGTGGTGTTCAATTTTTTTTAACAGCAGCAATAGGAGGGATTTTGGAGGATCATGGGGGCAGAAAAGTATTAAGCAGTGTGGGGATGTGGAGAAGAATTCCACCAATACCTCAAGAAGGAAAGGGAGATAGGCAGCATTAGGAGAGGGAGGGAGGAAACTACCAGCATTTACTAAGAAAGAAGAGCAACCTGGGAAGGGGGTATGGAGAGGGGGGTGAAGGAAAGGAGGGGATGAGCATTAACATTGTGGGTGATGGGAGAGTTCAATTATTTACTGAGAAGAGGGGGAGGTAGGATTCTAGCATTAACTGTAGGGAAGAGAGAAGGATTGTGCATGTATTAACTGAGGGAGGAGAGTGAAAACTGCCAGAGGAGAAGACTGGAATCTTAAAGTGGGGAGAGAATGGGTGTGCCAGCTTGAAACAGTGAAGAGAGGAGTGCCAAAGAGGAAGACGGAGAAGAGTGCCAGCATGAAGACAGAGGGTTGGGAAGGAGGAGGCGTTTCTGAACTATGGGAGAGAGTGCTCCTTTTATATAGTGAGAAAGTTGAACGAATGATGATTGGAGTAATTTTTGGGATGGCCGAGTCTGGTTCATTTTTTAGAAAGCCAGAAATCACTTTAATATCCTATGTAAACAAAAAAAATGACTATTACAAACAATAATGGTGTCAATCCTGCTAGAGTGGGGCATTGCATGGCATGTGCTATTAGGTCATTTCCTATATTTAGCTGAAAAAAATATTTGCCCTGTGACTTGCTGGAAGTACAAGCTGACCACGGGTCAATTAGGGATGGACAACAAAAAGCAGTCTAGCAAGCTGACACCCATACTCATACCCTGCACTGCAACACAACTTAGTAATGTGGGGCTCTAAAAATGAACAGCATCAATTTGCCACAAGCCTGTGAAGAAGAAATGCTCTGAAGAAGAGTCATATGGGGTCGAAACGTTAATTCTGTTTTTCTCTCCACAGATGCTGTTAGATCTGGTGAGTTTTTCCAGCATTTCTGTTTGTGTTTCAGATTTCCAACATCCACAGTATTTTGCTTTTATTTTGCCACGCTGTGACTGATTTGCTACATGTGACAAGTGGTGAGCGTATTGGACAACAGTGGTAGAGGCCAGTGGTGTGTCGAGAGCCCTTTTGTATTTAGAGAAGGCTTTGCCATGGTTATTTAACTCAACCGTTGCATTAGCATAGGTATTTTTTAATTCACTTCTACAATTTAAGCGCCACTGGCTAGACCAGCACTTCTTGCCCATCCCTAATTGCCCTTTAGAAGATGGTGTTGAGTCGCCTTTTTGATCCGCTGCAATCTATCTGGTGTAGGTACACCCACAGGAAGGTTGTTAGGAAGGGTGTTCCAGATTTTTGACTCAGCATTAGCATCCCTTTATTTGTTTTTTTTTCTGGCTTTCCTGACCAATTATAAAGGCCAGGTAGGATGTTGCGCTGAATGTGTCATAAAAAAGGATTTCTAGTTAAAGACAACCCGACAGGGATCAGAATAATTGTACCGTGCATTGATCCCTGAGGCTTCAGAAAGCACAGGAATGGAAAGAAGACCTGGGAAGGCTGCTCCCCAGGTCTCAGACTCTTACTTGGAGATTCTTCTGTGTGGTCTAAGGGACTGAAATGAGATAGTGTTTGCCAAAGATGGGAGGAAGAGGTTCGCCTCTCTAACTAAACAGGCATGGATGGAAGTGGCTGAGCAAGTGAGCAGCAGGTATGTGGTCCCTTGAACCTGGAGTGTCTCAAGACGATCAAGGAGAGCAGGAAAGATGAATGGCAGAACACCTTCAGGTGCCAAACCCCGACCTTCCCAGCATTCTCCTAAACAGCAATCCTCAGGACAACAGCTTGCATCTCCAATTATTCCTCTCTCTCTGGGCACTGCCCTACATCCCCATTTGAAAAGTCAATACTCACACTTACCCTCATTTTTGTGCCCACTCACATCCATGCTCCACAGTCACTCTCCACAAATGCAGTCCTTCCCTCCTCTGCACACAATCCATTTGTCACATTAACAACTCGGCTTTATCTCCTTGCATTGGAAGCGAGCACAGAACTGCCGGGAGAGGCAGGGAACTATGGTATGGTTTGGGGGGCTCCTCTAATGATTGCCACATTGATGGTCACTAGCAATGCATGCCCACCTGGCCTGCTAGGAAGGTAGTCTTGTTCCAGTGGGCTGCAGATGTCAGCAATGACCTGCAGTTAAAACTTGAGCCTCCTGACACATCAAGAGAGCCAATCCTCTGCCTGTGCATTCTATGTTGGGGGTCACGCCTCTTTCCAGCTGGATCTTTGTGTCCAACACTTTTTTCCTGTGGAGTGGTACGTGGCTGAGGAGAAAGCAATTGGAACTGCTGCTGGTGTTGCTCCTGCTGCTGTTGATGCTGCTGGTGCTGCTCCTCTTGTTCCTCACCAGACATATAAGGTGAATTGTTTGAACTGTTCCCACGCCTCAGTGAAGACTGACAACAGGGAAGTGCAACTAATGGTCAGTAAAGTCCAAGAAGTTAAAAATCAACTGTCAAGCAGAAAGAGCACAATCTCAGATGTGCTGTGAGCAGGAGCATTTCACCTGGGCATGGCTGCAGCTGGTCAGTTTCATTCTTTGAAGGCTTCCCTGCCTGTCAGTTTCATCAATGAAGTACTCACCACCCTGCTCTCATCCAATCGACCCTGGCAAAGTCAACACAGTGGATTGGTATCACACTTGGTTTTATAATGCTCCTGTGAAGCATCTTGGGACGTTTCATTATGTAAATATAAATTGTTTTTGTTGATGTAGCTTAGGAAACCCTTGCACTGGCTATTAAATTCACAGTTAATTGCCTTTTTGAACATTTTAATTACATATCTGACAATTCCACGGGGGTTTGATGTTTGTCTCTAAACCCACCCAGGTAAAAGCTGGAAATAGGCAGGATGATGTCAAGTTTCTGACCCAAGACCACTATTCAGGGCTTTAACAATCTGATTGCATCCAAGCTCACCTCCCCTCAGCAGTTAGGATTCTTTTCAATGTGTTAGCCGTGGCTCAGTTGGTGGCACTTTTGTCTCTGGGTTAGATGTTGTGGGTTCAAGTCCCACTCCAGGACTTGAACACTCAAATTAGGGCTAACGCTGCAGTGCAGCACTGAGGGAGTGCTGCATAGTCACTGTTGTCATCCTTCGGGTGAGATCCTAAATTGAAGCCTTGTCTGCTCCCTCAGGTGGGTGTAAAGGATCCCACGGCAATATTTCAAAGAATAACAGAGGGCTTATCCCACTGTCCTGGCCAATATCCATCCCTCAATCAACATCACAAAAACAGATTAACTGGTCATCATTACATTGCTGTTTTTGGGAACTTGCTGTGTGCATGTTGGTTACCGCATTTCATACATTACAATAGCGACTACACTTCAAAAAGTACCTCATTGGATGTAAGCTGCTTTGTAGTTGCAGAAGGTGATATTTAAGTGCAAGTCTTTCTTTAATAACCTGACACAATACAATTGTTCAGGTGTCCACTGAGATAGATTTTACCCACCAATGTCAGCATCATGCATGCAAAGATTCAGTATGTAATAACAAAAACAAAAATACCTGGAAAAACTCAGCAGGTCTGGCAGCATCTGCGGAGAGGAGCACAGTTAATGTTTCGAGTCCGAATGACCCTTCAACAGAATTAAGTAAAAATAGAAGAGAGGTGAAATATAAGCTGGTTTAAGGGGTGTGGGACAAGTAGAGCTGGATAGAGGGCCAGTGATAGGTGGAGATAACCAAAAGATGTCACAAACAAAAGGACAAAGAGGTGTTGAAGGTGGTGATAATATCTAAGGAATGTGCTAATTAAGGATAGAAAGCAGGACAAGCAGGGTACAGATAGCCCTAGTGGGGGTGGGGTGGGGTGAAGGAATCAAAAAATGCTAAAAGGTAGAGATAAAACAATGGATGGAAATACATTTAAAAATAATGGAAGTAGGTGGGAAAAGAAAAATCTATATAAATTATTGGAAAAAAAAGGGGGGGGGGTGTGGAATCGGAAAGAGGGTGGGGATGGAGGAGAGAGTTCATGATCTAAAATTGTTGAACTCAATATTCAGTCCGGAAGGCTGTAAAGTGCCTAGGCAGAAGATGAGGTGCTGTTCTTCCAGTTTGTGTTGAGCTTCACCGGAACAATGCAGCAAGCCAAGGACGGACATGTGGGTATGAGAGCAGAGTGGAATGTTGAAATGGCAAGCAACAGGGAGATCTGGATCATACTTGCAGACAGACCGAAGGTGTTCTGCAAAGCAGTCACGGTACCTTCCCATGCAACTACAGAACGTGCAACACCTGCCCCTTTACTTCCCCTCTCCTCACTGTCCAAGGGCCCAAACACTCATTTCAAGTGAAGCAGCATTTCACTTGCACTTCCCTCAATTTAGCACTGGCTCCCAATGCAGTTTCCTCTACATTGGAGAGACCAAACGCAGACTGGGTGACCGCTTTGCAGAACACCTTCAGTCTGTCCACAAGCATGACCCAGACCTCCCTGTCGCTTGCCATTTCAACACACCACCCTGCTCTCATGCCCACATGTCTGCCCTTGGCTTGCTGCATTGTTTCAGCGAAGCTCAACACAAACTGGAAGAACAGCACCTCATCTTCCAACTAGGCACTTTACAGCCTTCCGGACTGAATATTGAGTTCAACAATTTTAGATCATGAACTCTCTCCTCCATCCCCACCCCCTTTCCGATTCCCCACCCCCCTTTTTTTCCAATAATTTATATAGATTTTTCTTTTCCCACCTACTTCCATTATTTTTTAATGTATTTCTATCCACTGTTTTATCTCTACCTTTTAGCCTTTTTTGATTCCTTCACCCCACCTCACCCCCACTAGGGCTATCTGTACCTTGCTTGTCCTGCTTTCTACCCTTAATTAGCACATTCCTTAGATAATATCACCACCTTCAACACCTCCTTTTGTCTGTGACATCTTTTGGTTATCTCCACTGGTTCTCTATCCAGCTCTACTTGTCCCACCCCTCCTTAAACCAGCTTATATTTCACCTCTCTTCTATTTTTACTTAGTTCTTAGGGTCATTCAGACTCGAAACATTAACTGTGCTCCTCTCCGCAGAAACCTGCTGAGTTTTTCCAGGTATTTTTGTTTTTGTTTTGATTTCCAGCATCCGCAGTTTTTTGCTTTTATTTCAGTATGTAATAACACTGATCCAGACTGCAGTCCTTAATATACTGTCCTAATAAAATGCCTTGATTTCAATTTCAGCCATGTGCTCCTGGTCATTTCTCACATCCTTTTGACACTGTTGAAAAGATCTGAAATAAACTGAATACTTGCACCCACACCTGGCATTGGGTTGAGATCACCCTAACTAAATTTTCCTCATAAACTGTCCATAATCTTCAGGAAGAAGGAATTCTCAATCCATCAATGTGCATTGGAATTAAATCAAAGTAAAGGACCATGTTCAAAATCTCTGTAGCAGTCAGTCCCTATTGTATTGGCTTTTAAGTTTCTTTATGTGGTGAATTGAACCAAGTATTCCTTTTATTAAAAATTAAAACAAATGAAAAAGAAAATGGATCCCATTTATATGATAATAAGTAACACTTTAAGAAAATGCAGCAGAGCATTGTGCTCCTTTAAATTATTACATTATTTATGACAAATAAACAGGTGAGATTCTCTCGTGAAAAGGTCACAAAGCATAATATTGATATAACAAGAACTCATTATGAACCTGTCAGCCCTGGTCCCTGATTGAGAGAAATATAGAGAGTAAAAATAGAAACTTGAATTGCAAATGACTGTCCAGGGCAACCGAGGCATTGTTAATATCTATGTCTGTATTTTCCAGCCTCCTGAAATAATATCCATTAGGTGTACTTTTATAGGATCACTCCCTCTCCATCCAGTATAGTCAAAAACTTTACCTCTAGCAGTCATGTGCCCTTCAGTCATACACCAGTAAAACAGCAGCTACACAACAAACGTCTACCTGTGACTATCACCATTAAGTAGGAACCCTAAACCCACCAATCAACACAAACTGCAACTGCAACATGGATTTTTAAAAAAATATAGAATATACAAAATAGAAACTGGCCTTTGGCCCAACTAGTCTGTGCTGGCATTTATACTCCACAAGTATCTCCTTTCATTCCATCTACTAACCCAGCTTTTCAGAACATTGAATGGATTCTCAGAATGTTAGTGCTGCTGGCATTTATTCCCATAACAAGTTGCCTTGGGAAAGTGATTACATCAAACGGCAGTTGTCAACCATGCTGAGTCACGTATATCATCGATCCCATGCTGGCTCTCTGCAAAAAGCAATCCCTCTCCCCAACCTCCCCTGTCACCTTGCACTTTTTCGCCATCATGTTCTTATCCAACTCCTTTTTGAAAGCCATGGTTGAATCTTCCTCCACCATATTTTCAGGCATTGTATTCCAGATCCTGATCACCTGCTGTGTAAGAAGTATTTCCTAATATCACCTTGGATTCTTTTGCCAATTACTTTAAATCTATGTCCTTTGGTTGTAGGCCCTTCCTCCAATGGGGACAGCTTCTCTCTATCTACTTCCATGTATTTGCACATCTCTATCAAACATTCTCTAGACATTCTCTTTTCTCAGGAAACCCCAGTTTCTCTAATCTCACTCAAGTCCCTCAACCGTATACCATTCACGAAAATCTTTTCTGCACCTTCTCTAAATCCTTTGCATCCTTCCTAAATTGTGACGCCCAGGACTGGACATAATACTCCAGTTGAGGCTAAACCCATGTTTTATACATGTTTGTCATAACTTCCTCACCTTTCTGCTTATCCCTTTTTGACCATTTTTCTCAGCCTGCCTTGCCATCTTCAACAATTTGTGCACATACCCTCCCAAGTTTTTTGAATTCTATTCTTTATTTTATGTTGCTTCTCCTCATCTTTCCTACCAAAATGTATCATTTCATGCTTCTCATCATCTCCCACGTGTCTGCCCACTCCATCTGCTTATGTCCTCTTGAAATCTATCACTATTCTCACAGTTCACTATACTGTATTTTCAAGATTTGTGTTATCTGAAAGGTTTGAACAGTACATCCAAGTCGAAGTTTAAGAAAGCAGTAGTCCTAGTGCCAACCTCTGGGGTATACCACTGTATACCTTCTATCTTTCACCACTCCAACAAAAGCAAAATACTGCAGATTTGGAAATCTGAAAGAGAAACAGAAACTGATGGAAATACTCAACAGGTCTGGCAGCCTGAAACATTTTTCTCTCCACAGTTGCCAGACCTGCTGAGTATTTCCAGTTTTTATTTCGTTCACCACTATTCTGTTTCCTATCACTCATCCAACTTTGTATCCATGCTGTTACTTTCCCTTTTAATCCAGAAGCATCTAGTTTGTTGACAAGTCTATTATGTGCCACTTTATCAAACATCTTTTGGAAGTCCATATACACCATATCAACTCAATTATCCTCATCAACCTCTCTGTTAACTCATCAAAAAATCAATCCTGTTAGTTAGACACAATGTGCCTTTGATTAATCCACATTTGTCTAAGTGACTGTTAATTTTATCCCATATTATTGTTTTTAAAAGCATTTCCACCACCAAGGTTTAAAGAACTGGCCTCTAGTTGTTGGTTTTATCCTTACACCTTTTTTTGAACAAGAGCATGACTTTTGCAATTCTCCTGTCCTCTGGCACAACCTCTGGTCCAAAGGAGGACTGGAAGATTATGGCCTGTACCTTTGCAATTTCCACCCTTATTTCCCTCAGCATCCTCAAACGCATCCCACTGGTCCTGATGACTTAGCAACCTTAAGTACAGCCAGCCTTTCTAGTACATTCTCTTTTGGGATACAGTGGCAGACTTTTAAGGAGCTATTTAATAGCTCTCAACAAAGATTTATTCCAGGATGAAAGGAAGACTTTTTGAGAAGGATGCATAATCAGTGACTAAATAAGGAAGCCAAGGAGTGCATCAAATTGGAAGAAACACTTAAAAAATCAGTAAAGACTAGTGGCAGGTTATTAAATTGGACAGATTTTAAGAACCAGCATTGAATGATTTAAAAAACAAGAGGGAGAAAGTAGAGTATGAGAGAAAGCTAGTAATATAAAAACAGTATGAGTTTCTGAAAGTATTTAAACTGGAAAATAGTAACTAAAACTAGTGTTGGTCCTCTGGGAAGAGAGTCTGGGGAATTGATAATGAAAAACAAGGAAGTGCCAGAGGTGTTGAACGGATATTTTGTCTCCATTTTCATTGTAGAAGACTTAGAAAACTCCCCAAAGATACTTGAAAATCAAGAGGTGAAAGGGAGGGAGGAACTTGAAACAATCACCGTCACCAGGGAAAAGTCAGCCTTTAGGTCTAATAGTTTTCCCATCACCAGATAGCCGTCATCCTAGGGTCTTAAAATAAGCAAATGCAGAGATAGGAGAGACATTGGTTATAATCTTCCAAAATCCCTTACATCGGGAAGGCTCCCAGCAGATTGGAAAATTGCAAATGTATCACCTTTATTCAAGAAAGGAGGGAGGGAGAACACAGGAAACTATAGGCTAGTTAGCATAAAATCTGTCATAGTAAAATTGCTAGAATTCATTATTAAGGAGGTTATAGCAGGATATCTAGAAAATAATAATGTGATTAGGCATTGTCAACATGACTTTGTGAAAGGGAAATCATGTTTAATTAATTTATTAGCGTTTCTTGAGGAACTAACAAGGCAGATGAAGTCCTGTAGATGTGGTGTACTTGGATTTCCAAAAAGCATTTGATAAGGTGTCACATCAAAGGTTACTAAACAGATAAGTGCACTTTATGTAGGGGTTAACATATTGGATAAAGGATTGGTTAGCTAATAGGAAGCAGAAAATAGGGATAAATGGGTTATTTTCAGGTCGGCAAGCTATAACTAAATGGAGAGCTACAGAGATCAGTGCTGGTGCCTCAACTATTTACAATCTATATTAATTGCTTGGATGAAGGGAATGACTGTGTGGCAGTTAAATTTGTTGATGATATTAAGAAAGTTAGGAAAGTAAATTGTCAAGTGGAGGTATAGAGTCTGCAAAGGGATATAGCCAGGTTAAGTGAGCAGGCAGAAATTTGGCAGATGGAATATAATGTGGTAAAATGTGAACTTCTCCACTTTGGCAGGATGAATAGAATAGCAGTATACTGTTTAAATAGAGAAAGATTGAAGAACTCAATGGTACAGAGGGATCTGGGTGTCCAGGTATGTGAATCAAAAAAACCTAGCACACAGGTACAGCAAATGATTAAGAATGCAAACAGAATGTTGCCGTTCATTGCAAGAAGAATGGAATATAAAAGTAGGGAAGTTTTACTGCAGTGTACAAGACCTTGGTAAGACCACGGCCAGGATTTTCCCCTCGGCGATTTGGAGGCGGGGTCCGCTCGCTGAGGGGAAAATGACGCGGGATGACGTTGGGAGGAACCCCGACATCATCTCGGTCCCTTTAAATATTCATGAAGGCGGGTGGACAGCGAAATCAGCTGTCCACCCGCCGACCTGTCAATGGACAATTAAGGCCATTGACAGGCTAATTAACATCACTAAACACTCTGCCCAGCCAACCTTAAGGCTGGCGGGCAGGCCAGGAGCCCCAGCTGGCTACAGATTATTAATGAAGCTTCATCCACTCGCAGGATGAAGTTTCACGCCTGTTTTTTAAAAATTTAATAAATTTTATGTGTTTATTGTTAACATGTCCCATCTCATGTGACATTGCCTCAGGGAGCAGTGTGCACTTTAACAGAAGGGGATTCCCTCCACCCTCCACACAGGAAGCGCATAGCACTTCCTGTTGGGCAGGCCACTGGGCAGGCCTTAATTGGCCCGCCCACTCAAAATGGTGGCAGGCCCCATTTCGGTAGTGGGGTTCAGCTGCCTGCCTGCCACCAAGCCAGTGGGGCCCGCCCGCCAGCCAAGGGCTAAATTCTGCCCCACATCTGGAATGCTGTGTATAGTTTTGGTCTTCTTATTTGAAAAAGGATATAATTGCATTAGATTCAGTTCAGGGGAGGTTCACTTGAATCTTTCCTGCGATGAAGGGTTTACCTTATGAAGAAAGGTTGAACAGGTTGGGCATATACCCATTGGAGTTTAGAAGAATAAGAGGTGATCTTATTGAAACATATAAAATCCTGAGGGGATGTGATAGGGTAAATACCAAGAGGATGTTTCCACTTGTGGGAGAGACTGGAACCAGAGGGCAACGTTTAAGAATAAGAGGTCTCTTTTTTAAAATGGAGATGGGGAGAATTTTTTTCTCTCAGAGGGTCATTAGTATGTGGAATTATCTTCCTCAAAAGCAGTGAAAGCAGTGTCACTGAACTTATTCAAGGCTGAGTTAGATCAATTTTTGATAGGCAAGGGAGGCAAGGGTTATGGTGGGGAAAGCAGGAAGGTGGAGTTGAGACCACAGTCAGATCAGCCATGATCTTATCAAATGGTGGATCAGGCTTGTAGGGTCAACTGGTCTACTCTGTTCCTACGTTCAATTTTTAACCCGTCTGGTGTCTCAGCTCGCTGCTCCTTGCCATGAATTTGGAAGCATCTTCTTCCATGGTAAAGACAGATCAAAGTAGTATTTAGTACCTTCAGCCAAGCAACTGCTCCATCTTCCTTTTTCCATACTGAGGAGCAATCTGGAGAATTCCACCTTTGAGATTCTAATTAATCAATCAAGGCATTAGATGATTATTTGAATAGAAACAATGTGCAGTAATATGGGGAAAAGGCAGGGCAATGGCTAATTAATCTCTTTCTTGATTCCCTAAAATTTGCCTGCAGGACCTCATTCCCCCTTTCTATCTATGTTTTGGGTGCCAATATAGGAAGGTGATGGCATAGTGGTATTTTCACTGGAATACTATTCCAGGGGACCCAGGTTCGAATCCCGCCATGACAGATGGTGAAGTTTGAATTCAATAAAAAAAATCTGGACTTAAAAGCTGATGATGACCATGAAACCATTGTTGTAAAAACTGATTCATTATTGCCCTTTAGGGAAGGAAATCTGCCATCCTTACCTGGTCTGGCCTGTATGTGACTCCAGGCCCACAGCAATGTGGTTGACTCTTAAATGGCCCAGCAAGCCACTCAGTTCTCAAGGGCAATTAAGGATGGGCAATAAATGCTGGCCTAGCCAGAGATGCTCACATCCCATGAATGAATAAAAAAAAAACAACCTCTGGCTGTTCACCCACCTCCTTCAGAAAGCTCTGAAGCTGCTAAGTGACATCCTGGACCTTGGCATCAGGAAGTCACCTTACCTGGAATCATGTCTGTAGCTGAAGAAATGCCTGTCTGTTCCTCTAACTACTGAAGCTCCTAGTGTTGCTTTCCCCATTTTTCTCCTCCTTCTTATGCAGCTGAGCCAGCTGTGGTATCATGGACTTAGCAATTCCCCAGAGGAACCATCACCCTCACCAATATTCATAACTGAATACCAGTTAGAGAGTGAAATTCAAACAGTGAACTCCTGAACTATCTACCTGATCCTCCTTGACTGTCTCACAGTTACTCATTCACTTTTCCTGCACACCTTTAAGCTACAGGATGACCACCTCCAGAAACATGTAATCTACGTGGCTCGAAGCCTTGTGGATGCACCGAAGTGATGTTGGGTGCCACTCAAGCTCCATAACCCAAAGCTTGTGCTCCTGCAGCTGATGATAGTTCCTGCACATGTGGTTGCCCTGAACACTTCTTCTGTCCTGGAGTTTTCACATGGAACAGTATCACAGAATCACAGAATTTTTAACAGCAATTTGCCTGCAGGGCCTCATTCCCCCTTTCTATCTCTGCCATGGGTGCCAATATGGGGAGGTGATGGCATAGTGGTATTTTCACTGGACTAGTATTCCAGGGGACCCAGGTTTGAATCCCGCCATGGCAGATGGTGAAGTTTGATTTTAATAAAAAAATCTGGACTTAAAAGTCTGATGATGACCAAGAAATCATTGCTGATTGTTGTAAAAATTGATTCACTATTGCCCTTTAGGGAAGGAAATCTGCCATCCTTACTTGGTCTGGTCTATATGTGACTCCAGGCCCACAGCCATGTGGTTGACTCTTAAATGGCCCAGCAAGCCACTCAGTTCTCAAAGGTAATTAAAGTTGGGCAATAAATGTTGGCCTAGCCAGAGATGCCCACATCCCATGAATGAATAAAAAAAAACAACCTCTGGCTGTTCACCCACCTCCTTCAGAAAGCTCTGCAGCTGCTCAGTGGCAAGAAGGGGGCCATTCGGCCCATTGTGTCTGCATCAGTTCTCCAAATGAGCATTATGACCCTGGTGCCATTGCCCTGCCTTTTCCCCATATTACTTCACATTGTTTCTATTCAAATAGTCATCTAATGCCTTGATTGAACCTGCCTCCACCATGCTTCCAGGCAGTGCATTCTGACCTGAACCACTCGTTGTGTGTAAAAGCTTCTGTTGCAAGTCACTTTAAATCCATGCTTTCTTGTTCTTGATCCTTTTATGAGTGGGAACAGTTTCTTCCTATCTACTCTGTCTAGACCCCTCATGATTTTGAATATCCCTATCAAATCTCCTCTTGGGCTTCTTCTCGCCAAGGAGAACAGTCCCAACCTTTCCAATCAATCCTCATAGCTGAAGTTTCTCATCCCTGGAACCATTCTTGTAAACCTCTTCTGCACTCTCTCCAATGTGTTTACATCCTTCCTAAAGTGTGGCATCTGGAACTGTACACAATTCTCCAGCTGAGATTTAATGCGCGTCTTATATAAATTCAGCATAACCTCCCTGCTCTTGTACTCTATGCCCCCATTAATAAAGCCAAGAAATTATATACTTTATTAACTGATCTCTCCACCTGTCCTGCCACCTTCAACGATCCATGCACATATACACACAGGTCTTTCTGCTCCTGCACCCCCTTCAAAAGTTCACCCCTTATTTTACTGACCATGTTCTTCCTATCAAAATGCATCACATCTGCCACCTATCTGCCTACTCCACCAACTTGTCTATGTCCTCTTGAAGTTCCACACCGTCCTCCGCAGGAATTGCCTTCTACGGGAGTGAGGTACTCTTCCATACCTCTATTTATTAGACGATTAACTTATTGAACAAAATAAGCTTAAGACTTAAAAGAAGGCTCATGAGCTATTGTAAAAACAAAGAATAAAAAGCAACACCTCCTTCCCCTTCTGCAGCAAATTCTCACTTGTACAAACTTCCCGATTTTAGCAATCTGTTAATGATGCGCTCAGTTTTGCAATCACCAAAGCCAGCACAGCTGCCATCTTTTGCCAGGTTCAAAATCAGAGGGAGGGTAGAGCCAGGGGTGCAGCCTAGAAGAACAACATTTGCAAAAAAAAAGAAAATCATGAATGCAAAGTATTTGAATGATTTTTATAGGTGTGCACTAATTTCAATGCAGTTTCTCTTCGTTGCAGAATTTCATAGCTCCAACTCTTAGTTGGGTCATTGCTATCATGTTTGATAGTTTCCACTGTCTCTTTCTTGTTATTTACTAATTACACAACATCTTGCACCAGTTTTTATATTAATAAATTTCTACATTAATTTGGAGACTTTCTTTTAGTTTGAAGTTCTGATGTAAGGTGTTCAATTGTACTCTTTGGAGGTGAAATCGGTGAATGAGAGCAGCGCAAAATGGGTTCAAAATGAATTAGCGATCCAATTTACACCACCAGTCAACAAGCCCATAACACATTACTGGTGCAAACTGATTTCATCCCTTTGTGGGAGAAAATAGTTAGGGCCTAACTACAGGCAAGAAACAGGCAACACAACTGCAATGTGCGCCTGAAAAGGTCAGCCTGAGAATTGCCTGAATTTAGTCTTCAGATCACATTACCATGGAACTGGCAAGTTGCAGGTACCACACAGTAAACCTGAGGCAGCTTGTCAATTGGGTCCAGCACTAAGTCAGCTGGTTCAGACTCCGACAGCAGCCTCAGGTAAGTAGGTGAATGGGTAATGTGGCAGGAAGCACAGGCCAAAAAGGTGTGTTTGGAATAATGGCAGAGCTGTCATACAAAGCATGCAACATGTATCATGAACTTAAATAAAGCAAGCCTGTGTTTGTAATTAGATCAATTCTGAATCTGAAACCATGTATGATGGAAAACAGTACCTTGTACAAATCTGGAATAAGTAGAGAATGTTGGACTGGCAGTGGTATAATAGGCAGTTCATTATTATGTGTGAAATTTCCAGAATTCATAAGCAGCTCAGATATAATTATATTATGAGAGAAAATGAGGGCAATTGACTTGGAAATTAGTGTTACTGGTCATTTTTTTATTTAATATTATACTTTGTCACTAATTCCATGAAAAAAAAAATCAGCAAGTTTTAAAATCTCATTAATTTTGACATTTTCATGCACTTTATTATGAATGTTTTGGTTCCTATTGCTACTAAGCTGCAGGATTTGCTATTTTAAAGGTAGCCTTTTGTTCTTGTGATGTGAACACTTTGAGAAATGCACTTCCTTCCTTTTCTCCTTTTCTCCTCATGGTAACTTACTGGAGTGAGGTCATTTATATGATGTCCATATTTTCTAGGATTTACTAGATAGCAATCAGGACCACAATTCCAGCAGATTTTTCATTTACTAGTCGAGAATACTGAGGCTAATTATAGCATTTTCAGTGATTCCCTGACTGAGATCAGCTAACTGACCACACACTGAGGATTGAACCTGGGATCTTCCCAGGCTTTGTGACTCAAATACATCGGGAAATAATTTCCAAGCTGTTCCCCAATTATGACTGTATAAATGGTATTAAGGGACATTTATATCATTTGGAGTAATGTCAAGAGTCACATAAAATGTAGTAGAAATCTGGAACTCTCTTCCCTCCAAAAGCTGTTGAAGCTGCCTCAATGGAAAATCTCAAACTTGACATTGATAGCATAGACTCGAAATGTTAACTCTGTTTCTCTCTCCACAGATGCTGCCAGGCCTGCTGAGTTTTTCCAGCATTTTCTGTTTTTATTTCAGATTTCTAGCATCCACAGTATTTTGCTTTTATTATACTTGATAGCTTTTTGTTAGGTTCAGACGTCAAATGACAAGGAACAAAGGTGGGTTAAAAAAAAGTTGAGGTACAATTCAGCCATGTTCCACTTGCATATTAGAACAAGTTGTGGGGGCCGAATGATCTACTTCTCTTCCTACGTCCATGAGGTTTTTGCTGACCTTCTGCTGAAGTTTTGCCAGATATTCGGGAGAACCTTTGCCATTGAGTCAATGCAGGAAGATGTAAACTCAACAATACCTAATTTTGAACTGTATAGCAATAAAATAACCTTTAAAGGATTTATGTAAATATCATAGAGAATAGTTGCTATTTGGGACTTATTAAAGATAATAAGCTCACTGAGTTCAGATAACATTATAGCTGAATATATTCACCAATCCATTGAGGATACAGGAGCAGAGACAGTGAGTATTATTTTGATTTGTGTTTGGTACAATTACTGTTTTCACTGGGATGAAATTACAGTACTGAGAAGGTGCAAATGATATCGTATAACAAAATGACTAAATAGTGAATATAAAAATAAAGTCCTCAACAGATTATGGTATACAATTAGGAAAGCTTTCATTACATGAAGCTCAAGTTATTGTAAAGCAACCAACATTTTCCATTGCTCGATCACTGAGTGTGTTAATGAAGAGTTGTATTTCTTCCTCCCATTTGTTTCATATGCCCTGCCAATAAAGCACAATAATTCTCAACCTGTTTGTTTCAGACTTTGGATATAATATGATGCTCAAACTAATTCTCCTAATGTTGCTGAGGAAGTAATTAATTAGCTGAGTATCTTATCACCATAAATAGTATGAAGTGCAGCTGTGAGGCATGTTATTTTCTGCAGAAATGGAGAAAACACAGAGAAAATGAAAAGCTAGATTCACTGATGAAGACCTGCGGACTATCGTACTGTCATGAAGGAGGAGTCAAGGGGTATGGCAGAGGTCTGATCTAAAGGGCCGAAGACATGGGCCTGAATTTTTTGGTTGTCAGGCATCCATGATTGGCGGGCCCAGGGGCAGCTGGGAAACCGACTCCTGGCTGTGATCAGCCCCTGGCCTCAATTTCACACTGACTGGCCAATTAACGGCCTACCAGCATGAAATGTGCACCAAAAAGCTCAGCACTGCCGGGGCAGGGGCAGGAAGAGGGCAGGCAATGACATCACCACGGGCGTGGGTGAGTGCTGCAAGAGAGCTACCTGAAGGCAGACAGCTGCCTCAGGGAGCTGCAGACCTGTAAATAATGAAATAAAGCACTGAAAAGCTGCAAAGATATGTCCATGCATCACTATCAAGCACCTGAAAGCATACCTCATAAAAATGCTGTCCCCAGATATTTCTTCTTTATTTTATTTCCTAACAGAGATTTCACTCCACCTTTGGATGAGGTTTCATGAAAAATGTAAAGGCCACCTGGCAGATTTGCGTGTTTGCCAACTGTAAGGTTGGATGGGCCACAAAAAATTGCAGACAATTGCACTGTTAATGAGTTCAAATCCCACAACAGTAACTTGGGAATTTAAATTCAGTTATTCTAAATAAACCCGGAAATAAAATATTAGTATCAATAGTGGTGACCATGGAACCATCAGATTGTCATTAAATCCCATCTAGTTCACTCATGTCCTTTGGGGAAGAAAATCTTCCACCCTTACCCAGATTGGAGTCAAAAATAGGTCTATATGTGACACCAGACCTACAGCAATGTTGCTAATTCTTATCTGCACTCTGCAATGGCCAAGCAAGATATTCAGTTGCACTAAACTAATACAAGAAACAGTATTAAGGATAAAAACAGATGGATCAGCCTAGGCACTGGTCAAGACAAAAAGCACACAGAACCCAGTCAGCTCTGCAACATCCTCCTTACTGGCATCAGGGCCAGGATTTTTCCGTCGGTGAGCAGAGGCAGGGCCCGCTTGCCGACGCGTAAAATGATGCGGGATGGTGTTGGGCGGAACTCCCGACGTCACCGTGCTCCATTTAACTTTTCAGGTAGGCAAGGGCTCAGCAAAATCAGCTTTGTGCCCGCCAACCTGTCAATGGCCAATTGGGGCCATTGACAGAGTCATTAAAGTAATTAATGGACTTTTCGTCCTACCTTAAGGTTGGCGGGCAGGCCAGGAGCCCTAGTGGGCATTAGAAAAAGCATGATAGCTCATCCACAGGCGGGATGAGGTTTCATGTAGGTTTTAAAAAATTTAATTAAAGTGTTTTTGATAGTTATGGACATATCTCAATTCATGTGACAGTGTCATATGAGGGGACATGTCAGGGAATTTTTTTTCTCTATTTTAATATTTCTCAATGTGCAGCCGATCTCCCTGAGGCAGCACTTAGCCCCAGGGAGATGAGTGTGCTCTTTTGTGTGCATGTGCAAAAGAGCGCACTCTCGGATTAGGGGATCTCCCTCCCCCCCACTGCACAGGGAGTGTATAGCACTTCCGTGCTGAAGTCATGCTGGGCGGGCCTTAATTGGTCCGCCCATGTAAAATGGTGGCACACCCCGATCAGGTGCGCCGATCGGAGGCGCGCCTCCACACACCTCCTCCTCAACTTCCTCCCCGAAGGGGGAAAATTCTACCCCAAGGGACTTATTCCACAGACTAGTAAAGCAACAACCTGGCATAGTCCCAATCAGAGAATCCTATCTTTCAGCCAAAGATCCAGACTCCTCCAACACCAGCCCTGGATATATCCTGTCCCATCATTGGTGGCAGCTCATTGGTATAAAGTCAGAAGGGAATGGCCTTAGTTGAATCCAGATGAATTTTTATGGTATCAGGTCAAACATGGGAAAGAAAATCTCCTGCTGATTACCACCAACCCACCTTCCCTCAGCTGAAGAATCAGTACTTCTTCATGTTGAATTGCACTTGGAAGAAGCATGGATGGCAGCAAGGATATAGAATGTACCCCGGGTGAGGACTTCACTGTTTATCGCCAAGAGTGGCTCCAAAGCACCAATAATGAATGAGCTTGTGAGTCCTGAAGGACATAGCTGCCAGGCTAGGCTTGCAGTAGGTGGTGAGAGAGCCATCAAGAGGGAAAACCCTACTTCAGCTCATCCTCACTAATATGCCTGTTGCAGAAACATCTGCCCATGACAATATTGGTGGGACTGACACCACACAGTCCTTGTCGAGACATAGTCCTGACTTCAAACTGAGAACACCCTCCATTACATTATACAGAACAAGCACCATGTGAAATGGGATAGATTCCAATCAAATCTAGCAGCTCAAAACTCAGCATTCATGAAGTACTGTGGACCATCAGCAGAAGCGGAATTATTTTCAATCAGTAACCTCATGGTCCAGGATATTCCTTTCTCTACCATTTTCATTAAGCCAGGAAGCCAACATTGCTTCAATGGGGAGTGTAGAAGAATATGCCAGGAGCAGCAACAGATCTACCTAAAAATGAGGTGCCATCCTGGTGAGGCTACAACACTGGGCTACATGCATGCATTATATATTGGAAACAGGATGCTATAGACAGAAATGCGTGATCCCACACCAAAGGATTAGATCAAAGCTCTGCAATCCTGCCTCATTCAGTTGTGAATGGTGGTGGACAATTAAACAACTAACCACAGCAGAAGGATCTATGAACTTCGCCATCCTCAATTAGTTATAAGGACAAAGCTGAAGCAGATGCAACCACTTTCATCCAGAAAGCTGAGTGATAATCTCTGCCTTCTTCTGAGATCTCGACCATCACAGACACCGAATGCACAGAAGTCAGTTCAAATCACTTCCTGTGACATCAAGAAACAGCCGAATGTACTGGATACAGCAAAGGCTATGGGTCCTGACAACACCTCAGCTCCAGTGCTGAAGACTTGTGCTGCGCCTCTAGCCAAGCTGTTCCAGTGCAGATACAAACACTAGCACTTTCTCAAACGAAGAGAAAATTGTCCAGGTGTCCTGTCCTCAAAAAGCAGGATAAATACAATTTGGCCAATTACTGCCCCATCAGTCCTCTCTCAATCATCAATACCAGGCAATGACCATCTCCAACAAGAGCAAATCTAACCATTGCCCCTTGACATTCGATGGAATTACCATCGCTGAATCACCCACTCTCAACATCCTCGGGTTCACCATTGACCAGAAATTGAACCGCAGCAGCCATATACATTCTGTGGCTACAAGAGCAGGTGAGAGGTTGGGAATTCTGCGGAGAATAGCCCACCTTCTGACTCCCCAAAGCCTGTACAGCATCTGCGAGGCACAAGTCAGGAGTGTGGTGGAATACTCTCCACTCATTTGGATGAATGCAGCACCAACAACACTCAAGAAGCTCAATACCATCCAGGACAAAGCAGCCCACTTGATTGGCTGTTCCCATTCATAAACATTCACTCCTTCCACTACCGACACAAAGTGGCAGCAGTATGTACCATCTACAAAACTTCCAAAGCAACTCACCAAGGCTCCTTCAAGGCATCTTCCAAACCCATGACTTCTACCACCTAGAAGGACAAGGGCGGCAGATGCTTGGGAACACAACCACCTGCAAATTCTCCTCCAAGTCACCCACCATCCTGACTTGGAACAATATCGCTGTTCCTTCACTGTCAATATTCTGGAACACCCTTCCTAACAGCACTTTGGGTGTACCTACACCACATGGACTGCAACAATTTAAGAAGGCAACAAACCAGCTTCTCAAGGGCAATTGGGGATGAGCAATTAGGGATGGGCAATAAATACTGGCCTAGCCAGCAATGAACACATCCGAGGAACGAATAATAAAATAAAAATATAAAGTGAGAGGAAATCCAATTTAAAAATGAGTTAAACTGTCTGTAAAGCAATGCACAGTGTTTGTATTAAAACAGGGGAGCTGGAGGCAACCGTATTTTGGAAGGAAGCTGATGTATAGGGATTCCCTATATACTGGCTACTGAAAAATCAGGACTGGAAATTAAAGATTACATATTTTAAAAAGTTTAGAAAAATTAGAGAGGGAGAAAAAGGAAGTGGAGTAGCTGTGCTTATTAGGGAAGCAGTTTCACAAGTGTGGGCCATGACCGCAGCTTGGGTCACAGAAACAGTGATTGACGTCACAAGCTTCCTCTCCTCCAAGACTGCACTCCTGCAACAAGGCCCAGGTGGCATCCAAACCTGCCCCTGCCCTGCTCATCCCTCAGTCTTGGGATTTTTTTTTTCCCTCAAGGCCATTTAACAATGGCCATACACCAGCTCGGGTTCAGGCTCAGGGTGGGGGTTTCAGACCTGCCGCACTTCTCCACTCGCCACCACTGGATGGTTGGCCTGTGTGTGTGGTGAAGGTGAGGGACTGAATACAGCATATGTGTGGGGGGTAAAGAAGGGCTAATTAAATTGTGTGTGAGTGGGGGGTGGAGGATGGGGAAGAGGGACTGATTACAGTGTGTGTGTGAGGGGGGTAGGGGAGGGAGGGGCTGATTACAATGTGTGTGTGCATGTGCATGTGTGTATGTCTGTGATGGGGGGAGGAGGGTTGATTAGAGTCTGCTTGTGTGTGGTGAGGGACTGATTATCGTTTGTGCGTGTGTGGGGTGGGGTGGGGGAGAGAGGTACTGATTACAGTGTGTGTGTGCTGGGGGGAATGGGTTGATTACAGTGTACTTGTGTGTGGTGAGTGGGGAGGGGGTGATTACAGTGTGTGTGGTAGGGGAAGAAGAGCTGATTACAGTGTGTGGGAGGGAGAGGGTCTGATAACATTGTGTGTGTTGGGGGGGAGTGGGACTGATTACATTGTGTCAGGTAGAGGGGCTGATAACATTGTGTGTGTGTGAGGGGAAGAGGGGCTGATTATAGTGTGCGGCATGGAGACAGACTGATTATCACGTGCGTGTGGAGTGAAGATTACATTGTATGTGAATGGGGGGGGGTTGGGCGGGAGGGATGGGGTGATTACAGTGTGTGTGTGGGGGGGTGAGGTCGGGTAGGGGGCTGATTACTCTGTGTGTATGAGGTGGGGGGAGAGGGGGCTTCACTAAGTTCTCAGTCACCGGGGAATATGGAGAGCTTGGCTGAAACATCTGTGGCCATTAATTATTGTATATTATGTTCTATGCTTGCTCAGAACCACTTCGCTTTCTTTATGAAGCCCGGCCCCAGGTGAGGAGATACTCTGCTCCACATTTAGGTAAGTTACTTACTTTGTGCGTAGGTGAATCACAGTGAAAATGCAGCCTCTGGGATATGAATATTAATTTGTGGCATCTGAAATCCTCATTGGAAAATTGTTTTTTTTTACTCATCTCACTTTAAAATCAATGATGCCAAGATGGCTCTTAGGGAACCTCAGTGTTTGGTTGCTATCGGTTAGCAATACTGAATGCAAATGCGAACATCAATAGTATCTGCCACTTCGTAGCCAAAAGTTCATGAGGAAGAGCAGCTCAGATGAAGTAATAGATTGGTGAGTACATAAAATAACATTTTTATA
The DNA here is from genome assembly GCF_017639515.1 of Carcharodon carcharias. Lineage (NCBI taxonomy): Eukaryota > Metazoa > Chordata > Chondrichthyes > Lamniformes > Lamnidae > Carcharodon > Carcharodon carcharias. Next base: position 87,836,829 of record NC_054469.1, on the reverse strand, counting down.
AAGGACATTAAAAACAGATTTTCATATTTATATGATGTATTATATATTGATCTATAATACATGAACTTTAATAAGACCATAAGACATAGGAGCAGAAATTAGGCCATTCGAGTCTGCTCCGTCATTCAGTCATGGCTGATAAGTTTCTCAACCCCATTCTCCTGCCTTCTCTCCGTAACCTTTGATCCCCTTAGCAATCAAGAATCTATCTATCTCAATCTTAAATACACTCAATGACCTGGCCTCCACAGCCTTCTGTGGCAATGAATTCCATAGATTCACCATTCTCTGGCTAAAGAAGTTTCTCCTCATTTCTGTTCTAAAAGGTCTTCCCTTTACTTTGAGGCTGTGCCCTCGGGTCCTAGTCTCATACTAATGAAAACGTCTTTCCCACGTCCACTCTATCCAGGCCTCTCAGTATTCTGTAAGTTTCAGTCAGATCCCCCCTCACCTTCTAAACTCCATCGAGTATAGACCCAGAGTCCTCAAATATTCCTCATATGTTAAGCCTTTCATTCCTGGGATCATTCTTGTGAACCTCCTCTGGACCCTCTCCAGGGCCAGCACATCCTTCCTGAGACACGGGGCCCAAAATTGCTCACAATATTCTAAACGTGGTCTGACCGGAGCCTTATAAAGCCTCAGCAGCACATCCCTGCTTTTATATTCTAGTCCTCTCGAAATAAATGCCAACATTGCATTTGCCTTCCTCACTACCGACTCAACTTGCAAGTTAACCTTAAGAGAATCCTGGACCACGACTCCCAAGTCCCATTGCACTCCAGACTTCTGAATTCCCTCCCCATTTAGAAAATAGTCTATGCCTCTATTCTTCCTACCAAAGTGCATGACCTCACACTTACCCATGTTGTATTCCATCTGCCACTTCTTTGCCCATTCTCCTAACCTGTCTAAATCCTTCTGCAGCCTCCCTGCTTCTCAATACTACCTGTCCCTCCACCTATCTTGGTATCATCTGCAAAATTAGCCAGGATGCCCTCAGTTCCTTCATCTAGATCATTAATGTATAAAGTGAAAAGTTGTGGTCCTAACACTGACCCCTGCGAGACTCCACTACTCACCAGCCGCCATCCTGAGAAGGACCCCCTTATCCCCACTCTCTGCCTCCTGCCAGACAGCCAATCTTCTATCCATGCTGATACATTGCCTCTAACACCATGGGCTCTTATCTTACTGAGCAGCCTCCTGTGCGGCACCTTGTCAAAGGCCTTCTGGAAGTCCAAGTAGATAACATCCATTGGCTCTCCTTTGTCTAACCTACTCATTATCTCCTCAAAGAATTCTAACAGATTTTTCAGGCATGCCCTCCCCTTGATGAAACCATGCTGACTTTGCCCTATCTTACCATGCACTTCCAAGTATTTTGAAATCTCATCTTTAATAATGGACTCTAAAATCTTACCAACGACCGAGGTCAGGCTATTCGGCCTGTAATTTTCCGTCTTTTGCCTCACTCCCTTCTTAAACAGGGGGGTTACATTAGCGATTTTCCAGTCCTCTGGGACCCTCCCTGACTCCAGTGATTCCTGAAAGATCGCCACTAACGCCTCCACTATCTCTTCAGCTATCTCCTTCAGAACTCTGGGGGGTAGTCCATTTGGTCCAGGTGATTTATCCACCTTCAGACTTTTCAGTTTTCCGAGCACCTTCTCCTTGGTAATGGCCACCATACTCACCTCTGCCCCATGACTCTCCTGAACTTTGGGGATGTCACTCGTGTCTTCCACTGTGAAGACTGACGCAAAGTACTTATTCAGTTCCTCCGCCATTTCTTTGTTCCCAACTACTACTTCTCCAGCGTCATTTTCCAGCGGCCCAATGTCCACTTTTGCCTCTCTCTTACCCTTTATATATCTCAAAAAACTCTTGCAATCTTCTTTTATATTACTGGCTAGTTTACCCTCATATTTAATCTTCTCCCTCCTTATTTCTTTTTTAGTTGTCCTCTGTTTGTCTTTGTAGGCTTCCCAATCCCCTGGCTTCCCACTGCTCTTCGCCACATTGTATGCTTTCTCTTTAGCTTTTATGCTGCCCCTGACTTCCCTTGTCAGCCATGGTTGCCTCATCCTCCCTTTAGTATGCTTCTTCTTCCTAGGGATGAATTTTTGCTGTGTTTCCCAAATTACTCCCAGAAACTCCTGCCATTGCTGTTCCACTGTCTTTCCTGCTAGGCTCATCTCCCAGTCAATTCTTGCCAGCTCCTCCCTCATGCCTCTGTAGTTGCCTTTATCCAACTGTAATACCGTTACATCTGATTCCAGCTTTTTCCTCTCAAATTGCAGGGTAAATTCTATTATATTATGGTCACTTCCTCCTAAGGGTTCCTTCACCTTATGCTCCCTTATCAAATCTGCCTCATTACACATCACTAAATCTAGAATTGCTTGTTCCCTAGTGGGCTCCACCACAAGCTGCTCCAAAAAGCCATTTCATAGACATTCCACAAATTCGTTTTCTTGGGATCCACTACCAACCTGATTTTCCCAGTCTATCTACATATTGAAATCCCCCATGATCACTGTAACCTTGCCTTTCTTAGACACATTTTCTATCTCCTGATGTATCTTGTGCCCCACATCCTAACTACTGTTTGGAGGCCTTTACATAAATCCCATTTTGTTTTTTTTTACCTTTGCGGTTCCTCAACTCTACCCACACAGATTCTACATCATCTGACCTTACATCATTTCTTGCTATCGATTTAATTTCATTTCTTACTAACAAAGCAACCCCACTCCCTCTGCCAACCTGCCTATCTTTTCAATAGGATGTATATCCTTGGATAATTAGCTCCCAGTCCTGATCCCCTTGCAGCCATGTCTCCGTAATGATTATATACTGAATGTAACTGTGCTGATTTATTGCTGTTATGTTTATATTGGCATCATCACATTGCCACATTAATTTTCAAGTGTTAAAGTAGGATCACAAAAGAAAATAGTTTGGGAAGCACTGTATTAGGGATAAGGTAATCAGTGCAGAAAAAAGTCAACAGACCACCTAATACTGGAAGGGAGCTTTATTTTTAATTCATAGGATGTCATCAGCTAGACCAACATTTATTGTCTATCCCTAATTGTCCTTGAGAAGGTGGTGGTGAGCTGCCTTCTTGAACCACTGCAGTCTATGTGGTACCGGTACACTTCATTCCTTATGATTTTCTAGCAGTTTGATACAACTGAGTGGTTTGCTAGGCCATTTCAGAGGGCATTTAAGAGCCAACCACATTATTGTGGGTCTGAAGTTGCATTGTAAGCCAGGTAAGGACAGCAGATGTCCTTCCCTAAAGGACATTAGTGAACCAGATGGGTTTTTATGACAATTGACAATTGTTTCATGGTCATCATTAGACTTTTAATTCTAGATTTTTATTAAATTCAAACTCCACCATCTGCCTTAGCGGGATTCAAACCCAGGTCCCCACAGCATTACGCTGGGTCTCTGGCTTACTAGCACAGTGACAATATCACTATGCCACTGCCTCCCTGAAGGAAGAAATATGCTGACTTGTCCATTATGGTTTTATCTTGTCTATCCCTTAATTGTCCTATTTCCATCACAGGTTTCTTTTTATATTGATGTACCTATAAATCATTTTGCTATTTTGATTTATGTTCTTTGATAGTTTAATTTCATAATTTCTCTTTGCCTTCCTAATTTTTTTTTGACTTTTCTCCTAATCTCCTTGCATTCTCTCTTATCCTGCACTCCTCTTGCTGTCTATCTACTTAATGCCTCTTTCACAACCCTCAATAATCAATACTGAGGAGGAGTGCAACAAATTGCAGGAGGACATTAATAAACTTGCAGAATCGGAAAATAATTGGCAAATAAAGTTCAACATAGGTAAATTTGAGCTAGTATATTTTGGTGACAAAAATTGCTTGGAAGTTGCGAGTCCAAGTGGGGTAGAGGCTCAAAGGACTTCAAATTACAAATACAGCTGTCACCAAAAGTTGCACCACAGATTAGCAAGGCCAAAAAAAAAGTAAACCAAACATGAGGTTCTATTTCTAGGAGGGATAAAATTGAAACATAGGGAAGTTATGCTAAGCCTGTATCGAACCTTGGTTAGACCACATTTAAAGTACTGCATACAATTCTGCTCGCCATATTAAAAATGGGTATAGAGGCATTGGAGGGAGTGTAGAGAAGACTTATAAGGATGATAGCAGAAATGCAAGAATATACTTATCAAGAAAGGATTGACAGGCTGGGTCTCTTTTTTCTTGGAAAAAAAGAAAGCTGAGGAGTGACCTAATAGAGGTCTTTAAAATTATGAAAATTTTTGATAGAGTAGATACAGAAAGTTTCTTCCTGTGGGGAATAGTATAACTAGAGGACATCAATATAAGATAGTCACCAAGAATTCCAATAGTGAATTTAGAAGAAACGTCTTTACCCAAAGAATGGTGTGTGTGGAACTCACCGTTGCAAGGTGCGGTTAGAGCAAATACTGTAGATGCATTTGCAGGGAAGCTAGACACATATGAGGGAGAAGGGGATAGAGGGTTGCGATGACTCAGATGAGGAAAAATGGGAAGAGCCTCAAGTAGAGCATAAACACCAGCATGGGTTAATTGGGCTGAATTATCTCTTTCTGTGCTGTATATCCATATAATCTAATGTAAAGGAAGGTGGTGTTGTTGTTGAAGGCCAATTATCTCAGCCCCAGGGCAATGCTGCAGGAGTTTCTCAGGGTAGTGTCCTAGTCCCAGCCATATTCACCTGCTTCATCAATTCCCTTATCTCCATCATAAGGTCAGAAGTGGGGATGTTTGGTGAGGAACAGAGTGTTCAGTTCCATTTACAACTGCTCTGACACTGAAGCAATCCGTCCCTGCATGCAACAATATCTGAACAACATTCAGGCCTGCAAGTAACATTCATGCTAGACAAGTGCCAGGCAATGGCCATCTCCAATAAGAGAATCTAACCATCACCCCTTGACACTCAACAGCATTACCATCACTGCATCCCCCAACATCAACATTCTAGGAGTTACCATTGACCAGAAACTTAACTGTACCAGCTATAGAAATACTACATACAGTTATCAGAGGATGGAAATTCTGTGATGATTAAATCATCTCCTGACTCTCCAAAGGAACTCACCAAGGCTCCTTCAACAGCACCTTCCAAATCCACAACCTCTACCACCAAGAAGGGCAAGGGCAGCAGATGCATGGCAACACCATTATCTGCAAATTCCACTCCAAGTTACACACCTCCCCGACTGGAACTATATTGCTGTTCCTTCACTGTCGCTGGGTCAAATTCCTAGAACTCCCTTCCTAACAGCACTGTGGGTGTACTTACACCACATGGACTGCAGCTGTTCAAGAAGGCAGTTCACCACCAGCATCTCAAGGGCAATTAGGGATGGGCAATAAGTGCTTGCCTAGCCAGCGACACCTACATCTCATGAAAGAATAAACAAAAACATCGCATATGGACACTGGTTCGGCACCACCTTCACAAGTGCAATTAGTGATAGTTAATGGCAGTGGCATCCACATTCCATGAATGGAAAGAAAACACTTTGTATTGTACAAAATGTCAATAGACACATAATCGCAGGGTGCAGGTAGCTGGGAACAGATAGCTGAGGGGGCGTGGTAAATATTGTTTCTGCTATCCATTCGATATGAAAGGGTGTTGCTAAGAAAATGTCAGAGTTGAAGAAAAATGCAAAGGTAAGCAATCAGGATGATTTCAAGTTGTTGTAAAAAGGCAGCTTAATTTGAATATGAAGCCAAATGGTAGATGTGAATGACAGTTCAGGCAGACAGAGAGTATTTTAAATCTACCTTTCTGGTGGCTTTAGACCACTAAGGAAACTAATTTGGATTGATCAGAAGCATTACAAGATGCCATATATGGGGATGCATGCAGTTTATAGGTGAATAAGGTTAACTGTGAACCATTAACATTCACTCAAAGCACTGAGGAGATGAATTTATACAGTCAGATATTATAAGGTCAGTTACCAAGGTTATTTCAACTGTATTGTTCCATGCATGATATGAGATATTATTGTTGACCCTTACTTTTTCACTGCTCTACGGGGGCACATGCAATGAATACTGCTTAATTTTTTTTCCCTGCAGAAGAAAGCTGCGTTTCACAAGCAGGAAAGCCAGAGGACTAATATGGTGCTAGGCAACAACAACAACTTGCATTTATATAGCACCTTTCACATAGTTGAAATGTCCCAAGGTATGTCACAGGAGGGTTATTGGATGCAATTCTACACCAAGCCACATAAAGAGACATTAGAACCGATGACAAAAGTTTAACCAGAAGCAGTTTTTAGGGAATATCTCAAAGGAGAAGAGTTGGAGAGGTTTAGAGAGGGAATTCCAGAGTTAGGGCTTAAGGAGTTGAGGTTGTCAATGGTGAAGTGATAAAAATCAGGAAGTGCCAGAGGCCAGAACTGAAGGAATGCAGAGATCTCAGAGAGTTCTGGGCTGGAAGAGGTTACAAATATAGAGATGTGTGAGTCCACAGAGGGGATTGAAAATAATGATGAGAATTTTAAAATTGGTGTTGGCTGACCAGGAGCCTATGTAGTTCTAAGAAACCAGTGTTGATGGTTGAACAAGATTTCATGTGAGTTGGGATATTCTAGGTACTTCAGCTATTACACAAAAAATGTCATTCCTGGTCATCCTAGGAAGCGCATAGAAAACGGGGGTTACCCTAATATTCCGGGATTTGTACACTGTGCTACCATAGTGACAATCAAGAAGAAATGATAAAAAATTAGCAATTTAAAATCACTGTGCTGCATATTTTTTTCTTTTGACAGAAAGCTCAAAGGGTTAAAGTCAGCCCACACTGAGTCTCACAATTAACATTACAGTATTCATTGTCATTTCCACTACTTTCACCAAGCATCATCTCAGGTATTCCTGCCCTAAATTTCCCCACCAGGTGCATTGTGAAGGATGTTCAGCAATATAAAAGATGAGTTGTAGGCATCAATGGATGATCGAGTTATTTGCATTAGCATCTCATAAGTCAGCTCATTGTATATCTATTGGAAGATTTGCTGGTGCAAGTCTTGTGCAAAATAGGAGTAATGCTCTAAGGAGTGTAAATGTAACACCACTATTCAAGAAAGGAGGGAGAGAGAAAAGAGGCAACTATATGCCAGTTAGCTTGATATCAACCTTCAGAAGAATGCGAGAATCTATTATTAAAGAAATCTTAACAACGTACTTAGGACATGAAAACATGATCAGACAAAATCAATGTGGTTTTAGAAAAGGCACATTGTGGTTGTAAAATGTATTAGAGTTTTTTGAGGATGTGATAATTAGGGTAAATAAAGAAACCAATGGATATACTATTCTTGAATTTCCAAAAGGCATTCAATAAGGGGCAACAAAAAGGTATTCGCTATAACATCAAAAATAACATCAGCCCTTTATTTAACACAAGCATGGATTAGAAATGATGTTAATACCCCCATGACAGCTTTGAAGGAGCCAAATGCTAAACAATTGAGGGCTACAGTGACTGCATCAGGCATTCTATGCTGGCTGTGGCATTGGTTGCAGGAGTTGACACTATTCTGTGATATCCTCCCTAGAGAAACGCAGCTCCTCAAGTGTAGTTTGTTGTCCTGGGCCTGCATGGGTCTGAGCCTATTAGCACTGTTTCGAGGATAAGGAATCCTTAAAAGCATTCCTCCACCTCTTATTCTCCCTGCTTGTCTGTGATTCTTTCCTCCTGAATCTCCTCCCACTTTACCTTTTGCCAGAATCAAAATGTCAGAAGGGTCACATTGATATCACTTAAGGTTTTTGAAATGAGCTACGTAGCTGGAAACCATAGTGCAATTGAAGCAAAGCATTTCCTAAAGCTTTCCAGTGTTTTGCAAAGTAGGATCATTTTAAAATCACTGGAAATGGCTAGACTCTCCCCCTGCACCCTTCCACAATTATATTATCCAATGTTTGGGATTGGGATTTGAGAGACTGGCAACATGATTATGGATGGAGACCAAAATGGTGCCCAGGTCCTAAAAACAGGACCCTAATATCTAACCATGCAATTGGACCCTGAATATTTCGCACAGGAGTGCTAGCTAACTACATCCGGTCTTTCTCGACAATTGCTTTTGTTGAGTTTCAGGCAGCACATGGGCAGAATGTTTTGTTTCAAACATTTACTTTTTAGTACATAAATGTGACAGCAAAAGTTTTGTCAAGGAGGTATTCAACTATTAATTCTGAGAAATTCTTTCAGAATTTCAAAGGGAGAGGGAGAAAGGAATATGAAAATGAAGACTGATTTGTGACCTCCAGATATATCCTGTGAGTTACTTATGTGGAAGGAAGGCAGGATTTCAAATTATCAACACAGTTCTTACTTACTGTTTAAAAATACTTAAGTATGGCATTGTCAAAAACTAAAACAGCATGGAGCATAGAGATGTGCTTTACAAAACTTTTTATTATGTATTAAGATAATCTAGAGATAATATTTTATTAAGCATGTTTCAATGTAGCTTTTGCGACCAGGATGCATTGCATATACAATCATATGTTTTTGCACGAAGGAATTGAATTATCCAGTAATTTGAATTATGTAATGAAAGTAGCACAGCAAATTGGGAGTTTAGTACTAAATCGCATATTTAAATTAGCAACTTTGATGAAAAAGGTGTAGCTGTAATTTGAAGAAAATAGATAAACAAATCAGTTGCTCTATACTGTATCATCCTAATGATAAAATGCAGCAATAGATTTAGTAAATCATCTGCATCAAATGTGATAGCATTTCTAAACATCTGAAAACCACAGAACTATATCATTAAAGGATTTGCACTTGTCAACTGTGTCTGATCTGTCTGAAGCATCCAAAGCCTCCTGATTGGTATGCATTTCATAGCAAGCAAGCAAAACTGCTGAGAGACAATCACGATTGCGGCTGGAAATTTAACAAGTAAATCTGCTCTTGGCAAGCAATTGTTTATCCTTTACTTTCAAAGTAAAGGAACATTTTGTTGTAATGCTTCTCATTCCCTTTTACAGTTAGTGATAATATGTTGTACGTTTTATAGTTTAACACATGACAACAACAATTTTATTTATACAGCACCTTTACCGTAATGAAACATCCTAAGGCCCTTCACAAGCGAAACCAATCACATAAGGAGATATTAGGTCAGATGATCAAAAAGATTAGTCAAAGCATTATGTTTTAAGAAGTGTCTTAAAGGAGGAAAAGTGTAAGGAAGGAACTCCAGAGCTTAGGGCCTAGGCCACTGAAGGCACCAATAGTGGAGCAATTACGAATGGGAATGCACAAGTGTCCATTGTAAAACAGTTGCTCCTCTATCTCACCATTAGCAGGAGATCCGCTTAATATTTCTTATTAATAAATAGCATTTAAAATAACATTTTAACATGTCAAATAGATAGGTTTTATAGCTCAATCATTCAGTCATTAATGGATTTATCCTCTAATTATTTTCATGAAATAAAATAGACATCTGGGAGTGTTTAACAGGTCTTCTGAAGAACCTAAGTGAACATCGGCCTTCAGTGCTTAGATATCCTTATTACAAATTGCTCTGAGGTTAGCTACTTTAATTCAGGGCAAAATTATAGGACCCCAGGAAAATAAAATCAGAAGTAGGTCATTCAGCTCCTTGAGACTATTCCGCTGTTCAATTAGATCATGGCTGATCCGTACCTCAACTTCTTTCACCTGCCTTTTCTCCACAACTCTGTGATATCCTTACCTAACAAAATCTATTTAGCTGTCTTCAAAATTTTGACTCCCAATCCTTAACCTTTTCAGGGAGAGAGTTTCAGATTTCTATTACTTCTTGAGCTGAATTTCACCGGGGTGGGGGTGGTTGGGCAATGTATTGCTTGCAAGAATCAGCCGGCAGCTGACAGACCAAAAGAAAGCTGGCAGGTTAACAGGCTGGGAATGGGACTTCCACCCAATAGTGGGAAGAATTCACGCCAATTTGATTGGCTGGCAACTGTAGCAGAACTAAGTAGTGAGCACAAAGAACTTTGCTGGATCCTAGATTTTAGGGGAGGGAGGGGGCGGGCAGCCTAGAGAGGGCAGGGGAGAGGGTGAGGGGAATGGCGGGTGTGGGTTTTAGGGCCAGTAGGGGAGGAGAAAGTAGGGTAACATCTTGGGAGGGGTGCCCCCGATGTGCAAAGGGCACCTTAAGGTTGGATGGGCAGCCCTGAGAATTACTTTAATTAGTTTATTAATGACTTTAACAGGCCTTTGACAGTTCGGCGGGTGCGCAGCTGATTCCGGTGTGCACTCGTCGAACTAAAGATCGTAATGACGTACAGTGACATCAGGATGCACACCTGACATCATCACATGTCATTTTACACGGTGGCATGCAGGGTCCACCCCCACATGCCGAACAGAAGATTCTGCCCTATGGCATGGGCAGTGTGAAATACAGTGCAATTGGCTTGGTACAAGCTCTATTGCCCATTAAGTATCTTTAAAAGTGGCAGGTGGATTGCTGATTTCGGCATCCGCCCACCCATTGTGTTATGGCCATTAGACCTTTTCACTAAATGAGATATTCACTTATTCCCATTCTCCTTCCCAACTCTGTCCCTTCATTTTTTTTCTTTTTCAGTATTTTACTCATTTTGTTTTTAAAAACCATTCTACATCCTGCTTCCACCACTTTTTCTCGTAGCATGTTCCATATCCGAACAATCTTCTGTGCTATGTTTAAAAAAATGCCAAGCCACTTCCTTCATACTTTTAGTGATGATTTTAAATTTGTGATCTCTCACTATCAACTCTTTGTAAAGTATAATTAGTTGTACTCTATTTATTTTATCAAAACCCTTCAAAATTTTGAGCATCACTGTCAAATGCCTTCTTAACCTTCTCACCCTAACAAAAGGAATCCCTATTTCTCTTGTATAAAATTAAGGGCCATTGACCTAAATCATTAACTCTGTTTCTCTCCACAGGTGCTGCCTGACCTACTGAGCATTTCCAGTATTTTCTGTTTTTGTCCCAATTTCTCTTATCTCTCCTCATAATTAATCTTTCATCTCTTTCATCAGATAAGGCCCTGCATTAAAATCATTCCCTTCCAGCATGCTGATTAATAGTCATCAAATTCTTCAAAAAAGGGTACTTAGACCTCTTTTTCAGAAGAAGGAAATGTAGATATTTTCAGGTTCCGTTTATTGATTTGCATAGAAGCACATTCTGCTCTTCTACATTCCAGCATTGGTAACTTGTGAGGTAATCTCACGATTACGTAAAATAAATTAATTGAGACATTGGAGCCACATGAATTCACTACTGATGCTTCCTACTACATTTTCTGATATCTACATACTTGGAAATAATGTCCACTTGCCCATATATTGCCAGAATAATCTGCTGCAAGTGTGCAAGATATTACAGCCCAGAAATATAACCAAACACTAAGATAATTAAGATGTTTTTTGTTGCATGCAAAGCCTGGACAGCTTTCAAAATGAGATACTGTGCCGAGAATCTGTTTCTCATCAACTGTGAAAACTATTTCAAAAAGCTTATCATTTGTTTGCATGATGTGGCATGTTATCTACATCCCAGCAGATCACAGATCTGATTAAAAGGACAGTCATTACTCAAACAGATGAGCAGAATAAAGCATTATATCTATCAGCATCAAGTGCATGTAATCGATGTCAACAGAAAGATGCTAAAAGATGCATTTGTAAAACAAGAGAGACAAAAAAATCTATAATGGGACATGTTGCTATCTAATCAGCTCTGCTATCATGCAGAGGACTCTCATCATCATGCTCTGCGATATAGCATGACCTCCAGTGTGCACATTGTTTATGGCTCCCTTAGCAATAAGGAATCTGTATAAATTAAAGTGTTTACTTTGCAAAATACCTAAAGACCATAATAGGGTTGTGGTTTACTGTACAAGGAAATATTTGAGGTACCACAATACTATTAAGATAGTGTGCCAAGGATAATATTTTATCAGAGAATGATACACATTTTAATCTTTGGGATGTGCGTCAATTATTTTCTTGTGACAGGTATAATTATGTTTTCATTACAACACATTAAAAAATCCCAGAAAATGGTTGTAACTAGTGGCATAAGACTTGAAACAAGATCCATAGGGGAAATATTTGTTTGTGTCAAGCAGTTATTTGCAGATGTATTGATTCTATGGGGGAGCAGGCCACCTGAGTGGCATTTCTCATTGATATAATTGAGGAAAGCAGTGTAGACCATATCCCTGTAGTGCTGCCTGCTCCTGGGGAATCAACATAGTCTGTGCAGTGTGCTAGATGAACAAAGTTTTCCCTTACAAGTTATAAGTAGCCTGTGTGCATAAACTGCTCAGTTAAAGACAGAAGAACCATTGGCAAATTTCTGACAATGTCTGTAAAATTAAAGATTTTTAAAAGAAATTCCAGATTGTCCTGGGACTGTTAACACTCGATTTTGTAACTGGCTTCAGTTGTGCTGTGATAAAAGCAAAATACTGCGGATAATGGAAATCTGAAACAAAAACAAAAATACCTGGAAAAAGTCAGCAGGTCTGACAGCATCTGCGGAGAGGAATACAGTTGATGTTTTGAGTCCATATGACTCTTCATCAGATCTAAGGAAATAGGTGAAATATAAGCTGGTAGAGGGGGTGGGACAGATAGAGCTGGATAGAGAGCCAGTGATAGGTGAAGGCAAAGAAGAGATTGCCAAAGGTGTCATAGACAAAAGGACAAAGGGGTGTTGACAGTGGTGATATTATCTAAGGAATGTGCCAATGGGGGCATTAAGGGTAGCAAGCAGGAAAAGCTAGTGGCAGATGGCCCTAGTGGGGGTGGGGTGGGGGGAAGGGATCAAAACTGGATGAACAGCACCTCATCTTCCGTCTAGGCACTTTACAGCCTTCTGGACTTAATATTGAGTTCAACAATATCAGATCATGAACTCTCTCCTCCATCCCCTCCCCCTTTCCGATTCCCCTTTTTCCAATAATTTATAATAAAAAAATTATACATTTTTCTTTTCCCACCTATTTTTAAATTTATTTTGATCTATTGTTTTATCTCCACCTTTTAGCCCATTTCGATCCCTTCCCCCCACCCCACCCCCACTAGGGCCATCTGCCAATAGCTTGTCCTGCTTGCTACCCTTAATGTCCCCATTAGCACATTCCTTAGATAATACCACCACCATCAACACCCCTTTGTCCTTTTGTTTATGACATCTTTGGCAATCTCTTCTTTGCCTCCACCTATCACTGGCCCTCTATGCAGCTCTACCTGGATTCCAGCTTATATTTCACATCATTTCTCTATTTCCTTAGTTCTGATGAAGAGTCATATGGACTCGAAACATCAACTGTATTCCTCTCCACAAATGCTGTCAGACCTGCTGACTTTTTCCAGATATTTTTGTTTTTGCTTCAGTTATGCTATATCTGATATGAAGCTCATGACATGCATTTTTACCTGCTGGAGGTGATCTCATAACTTTTGAACAAATACTCTTCAAAAGGTGTCTAGCTCATTCAGTTGATTGCATTCTTGGCTCTGGGTGAAAGGTTTGTAGGCTCAAACCCTCCTCCAGGGCTTGAGTACTTAATCTGCCACAGTGCTGAATATTGTCAGAAGCACTGTCCTTCAAATGAGACAGTAAACAGAGGTCCCATCTACATGCTCAAGTGAACATTAAAGATCCCACTGCATTTGGTGAAGGAAGGCAGGGCTTTTCTTGGTCATTTGGCTAACATTCCTGGCTTAACAAATACTTTGAATAGATTATGCTAATTTACACTCATGTTGATGAGCTATAACATACTCAGCATTTGGAAAAACATGGGCAGAATTTTACAGGGAGAAAGTTGGTGAGGTGGGCAGAAGCAAAAGAACTCATAAGAACAGAAGATATAGAAGCAGGAGCAGACCAAGGAGAAACAAGCATATTGTCCTTTCCTGTCCAGTCCCATCTTCCTGCATCAATCAATGCGTTGGCCGGCCAACTAATAGCCGGCTGGCATGAATCACATTAACAGAGAGGCCCAAAATGGGCTTGGAGGCAGTGACGGGGTTGGGCTCACAGGTCGAAGCAGCTGCCAGCAGGAGGTTTATGAGGTATGTCAGCTGTGAGATTCAGCGATAGTAATGCCATTGAATGTCAAGGGGAGATGGTTACATTCTCTCTTATTGGATATTGTCATTACCTGGCACTTGTGTGGCAGGATTATTACTTTCCACTTATCAGGTCAAGCCAGAATGTTGCCCAGGTCTGCTGCATATGGAGATGGTCTATTTCAGTACCTGAGACATCGTGGATAGTACTAAACATTATGCAATCATCAGTGAACGTCCCCACTTCTGAAGGGAAGGTCACTGATGAAGCAGCTGAAGAGGTTTGGGCCTAGAACATTACCCTGAGGAACTCCAGCAATGATGTCCTGGGACTGAGATGATTGGCCTCCGATAACCACAACCATCTTCCTCTGTGCTAGGTCTGACTCCAACCAATGGAGAGTCTTCCCCAATTCCCATTGACTCCAGTTTTGCTCAGGCTTCTTGATACCACATGTGTTCAAATACTGCCTTGATGTCAAGGGCAGTCACTCTCACCTCCTGACTTGAGCTCAGCACTTTTGTTCATGTTTGGACCAAGGCTGTAATGGGGTCAGGAGCTGAATGGCCCTGGCAGAATCCAAACTGAGCATCATTGAGCAGGTTATTGCTGTGTAAGTGCCACTTGATAACGTTGTTGATGACACCTTCCATCACTTTGCTGATGATCAAGAGGAGGCTGATGTGGCAGTAATCAGCTGGATTGGATTTGTCCTGCTTTTTGTGGACAGGGCATACCTAGGAAATTTCCCACATTGCCGGGTAGATGCTTTTGTTGTAACTATACTAGAACAGCTTGGCTAGGGGCACAGCTGGTTCTGGAGCACAAGTCTTCAACACTATTGCTGAGATATTGTCAAGGCCCATAGCTTTTACAGTATCTAGGGATATCATATAGATCATCCACTCGGCATTTCTGGCTGAAGATGGTGCAAATGCTTCAAACTTGTCTTTTGTACTGATGTGCTGGACTCCTCCATCATTGAAGATTGGGATAATTGTGGAGCCTCCTCCTCCTGTATGTTGTTAAATCATCCACCAGTATTCACAACTGGATACAGAAGGACTTGCAGGGCTTAGATCTGATCCATTGAATTTGGGATCACAGCTTTTTCTATCCTATGATGCTTCCGCTGTTCAGCATGAAAGCACTCCTGTATTGTAACTTCACCAGGTTGGCACATCACATTTAGGTATACTTGAAGCTGTTTCTGGCATGATCCCCTGTACTCTTCATTGATCCAATGTTGATCCCTTGGCTTTATGGTAATGGTAGAGTGGAGGATATGCTGGGCCAGGGGGTTATAGATTTCGGTTGAAAGCGTTTCTGCTGCTGCTGATGGCCCGCAAAGCCTCATGGATGCCCAGATCTGAGCTGTGAGATCTGTCCTGAATCTATTCCATTTAGCACAGTGGCAGTGCTTCATAACAGTGTGAAGATGGGATTTTGATTTCACAAGGACTGAGGGGTGGTCACTCCTACCAAACTGTCATAGACAGATGCATCTGAGACAGGAAGATTGGTGAAGACAAGATCTAGTATGTTTTTCGCTCTTGTTGGCTCCCTTACTACCTGCTGCAGTCTGGCAGCTCAATCAGTAGTAATGATATAAAGCCATTAATGGTGATGGATACTGAAGTTCCCCACCCAGCATACATTTTGTGTCCTTGTCACCCTCAGTGCTTCTTCAAGTAGTGTTCAACATGGAGGGGTACTGATGCATCACTGAGAGAACGCGGTAGGTGCTAGTCTGTAGGAGGTTTCCTTACACATGTTTGGCCTAATGCCATAAAAATGTACATGTTCCACAGCCAATTTTGAGGACTCTCAGGGCAACTCTCTCCCAACTGTATACCACTTATGGTGGGTCTGTCCTGCTGGTGGGACTGGACATACCCAGGGATAGCGATGGTGGTGTGTGGGATATTTGCTGTAAAGCATAATTCTATTAGTATGACTATGTCAGGCTTGCTTGACTATTCTTTGAGACATCTCTCCCAAATTCGACACCAGTCCCCAGATGTTAGTAAGGAAGACTACTCAGGATCAACAGGGCAGAATATGCCATTTTTGTTTCCAGTGCCTAAGTCGATGCCAGGTAGTCCATCTGGTTTTCTTCCTTCTTAACATTTCTGTAGTCCTTTGGTACAATTGAGTAGCTTGCTGGGACATTTCACAGATCAGTTAAGAGTCAACCACATTGCTGTAGGTTTGGAATCACATCTAGGCCAGACCAGGTAAGGACTGCAGGTTTCCTTCCCTAGTGATCCAGATGGGTTTTTATGACAATTGATTACAGTATCCTTAAATTATTATTGTGACTAGCTTCCAATTCCAGATTTTTATTAATCAAATGAATTTATTAATTGAACTTAAATTCTACCACATGGCATAGTGGGATTTGAGCCTGCATCTCCAGTGCATTAGCCTGGGCTTCTAGATTACTAGTCCAGTAACATTACCACTACACCACAGTCATAAACAATGGTCCATTGTGTTTTAGGAAAGCCTCAAGCTCCCCAAAGCCTGCCAGTCTCTTAGCTTGGCTCTCGTCAGCAGTGGTGAATTTCATAAAGGTTTCCATTCTCCTGAACAATGTGTCCATCACTAATTTGATACAGCAATGTGCTGAAGATTGCATAATGCTGCAAAGATCTCATGTTGATCCTTAAAAAGATGCTGAGGCATAGAGGTTTTGGGCCACTGTTACCTTCAGTGCTACAGGCATTGGATGGCCACCAACACAGTTGGAACTTACTTCCCCAGCAATCATGTCGCAGATGGATGTCACTGTCTCCCTGCAGAGACTTAGCCTTCTGAAATACTGGCACTCACTCATTTGAAGGTAACTGGGGAGCTCCCTATATACCCTTCCTTCAGGGTAATGATTTTTCCTTGGGTGTACTTGACCACAATCCACTCGCTGGCCTTCTGCACCTTCAGCATCACCATTATGCTCATGTTGCTGGCAGTTTGATTGTTGCTGCTCCTATCCAGCAGCCCTTCTCTGCCTCCTTTACCTTTCCCCTTCCTCACTGGAGGAGTCTCCACCAGACTGTTCCCATGGCACTTTTAGCTTCTTTTGCTGCAGCCAGCCGTGTAATTGCCCCTTCTTGTTGGAACCCCTCATAGATGACCCTTTCACTGGCTCAACAGCAAACTTGTCGATAAGACAGCTTCACTGACCTTTCCTGCAGACCCAGCTGCAGCCTCTGACTTCTCAATGTACTTCTCTGGTGCTGGCTCTTATCCTGCCCCTGGGGCCCTTTGGAGCATCCTACCATGATTTCCATCTGCCTGTGCCGCCTGTGTTAGCACTATTAAGTTGCACAGCTGCGTAAAATGCCAGGGAATTGGCAATTTAATTGCTTTAATGACCTGCCTTCTGACTTTTGGGTCTGCTCACCTTCTGTAATTTTGTAATTAGGCGTAATGACATGGGGGACCTGACCCAATATGATCACATCTGATTTTACATTGGATTGAGAGAGAAATCCACCTGATATCTTGAACATAAAATTCTGCCCTGTGAGTCGTTTACTGCCAATCAGCATGGATATTTAAAAGACAGAAGATGCTTGATCAATCTCATAGAATTATTTCAATTTAGGATTGATGAAAGAGGTGTAATAGATGCAATATATATAGATTTACAAAAAGCTTTTCATGAAGTGCCATATCAGAGATTTATGGTAAATGCAATTTCAGAAGGAATTAAGGAAAGTACAGGCACAAGAAGAGAAGGATGGGGTTGAAGGGAGAAATAATAGGAAGTTTCATGGATTTGAAAAAAGTGCTGAGTGGGTTTTCCACAGGAATCTGTACTGGGGCCACTCTGATTTACCATATTTACCATATTAAGTGACTTAGATTTAAGAACTGAGGGAATAATATTGAAATTTGCTGATGACACTACATTGGGGAGATGTGGCAAACAGAAACAAGAATTTTAAAGGACTGCAAGGGAAATGGAAAGACCAACAAGGATGGGCAGCAAGGCAGATGCAGTTCAATGCAGAAAGGTTTGAAGTAATACATTTTGCAGGTCAGATCAGAAACGTAGCCATAAGGTAAGCAGAGGGTCATTAGCGTGAAAACACACAAGTCATTTAACGTGCAACGCAAGTTGATAATGCCATGTAAGGGCAAGAAGAATTCTTGACTTTGCAGCTATAGGCACAGGAAGAAAATGCAAGAACATAATGTGGATCTTGTACAAAACCTTGATTTCTACTCCAGTTGAAATATTGTCTGCTGTTTTGAATGCCCTTTTATAGAAGGGATATATAAATATGAAAGGATAGATGCAATGTATGTTAATCAGACATTACCAGGGATGATGGATTACAGTTATGAAATGAGATTTGAGAAGTTAGGTTTATTTTCACGAGAGCTGAGAAGATTAAGGAGTAGTTTGACTGAAATCTTCATGAGTGTGATACTGTAAATAGTGATAGATTGTTTTCAATGTCAGTGAGTCAGTAACATGAGAGCACACTTTTAAAATAAACAAAAAAGAAAAAAAAATACACAGAAGATATTCTCTATCACAAGCCACTTCTGAAGTCAAATCCAAAATTTGT
The DNA here is from genome assembly GCF_017639515.1 of Carcharodon carcharias. Lineage (NCBI taxonomy): Eukaryota > Metazoa > Chordata > Chondrichthyes > Lamniformes > Lamnidae > Carcharodon > Carcharodon carcharias. Next base: position 87,818,095 of record NC_054469.1, on the reverse strand, counting down.
TTATTAAGAGGAATTTAAAAAAATATGGGGTCTGAACAAGAAGAGTCGGATTAAACTAGGTAGCTAATCAGGACGGTTACCCTCAGAGACTAGATGTGTGAAGTGGCCAAATTCTGTACTACAACATTCATCTTCTGACACTTTGGAGATATTTCTGAGAGATGTGATAATGTACTAGAAAAGTAATATATTTCATCGGAGCTCACATTGATGTAAAATCAAAGTCATTTCACTTCAGCAACATCAGGAATAATACCAACAGCATGGGTTTGATTCCCATTCCAGCTGTGGTAGACTTGTGACCTGCCTTCTTGCTGTGTCCCTAAGAGTGGAAGGCAATGGCAAGCCACCACTGACAAAAAAAAACTGCCAAGAAAAACAGCTCAGGATGAAGCATCAGCAGACAATGAGCCAAGGACCTACCTTTGGGCAGAGCAGACATGATAAGAAGTTTGTTTTTGAACCATCCACAATAAATTCCTTCACAACATGTATTGAAATTACAGGAAAATACCTGTCCTGATGTCCAAACTAGGAAATATTTTTAGCCAGTACATAGAAACTCTACCTATGATAACACCACTACTTCACTCCCAAGTCTGGCTCCAGCCCTGAATGACACTGCAAATCAGCATGGTCATGGAATGAAAATATGGATACTCTGGCACATCACTTGCATATGTGGGTGGTATTGACGAAATAGGAAAAGAGCTCCAAATCCACGTGTTTTAACCACAGTGAGCAAAAAGACACTGCAGTATAGCTTCCTGCCTGATCAGTAAAGATCTGGTATGGAGGTTAATGCATTTTAATATGGTCTGTGCAGTACATTCCATACATTATCCGTTTACTATGTAATATCAGCAGATCAACGCTTGCTTAAAGATTGCACATAGAGGAATGTAGCACAAACTCACTAAGCATTCGTATCTAAATTTCACCAATCTAAATATTCATGTCATGTTTGCTCTGCCCAAAGGCAGGTCCTTGGCTCATTGTCTGCTGATGCATCATCCCGAGCTGTTTCTCTTGGCAGTTTTTTTTGTCAGTGGTGGCTTGCCTTCCACTCTCAGGGAGAGGGCAAGAAGGCAGGTCCCAAGTCTACCGCAGCTGGAATGGGAATCAAACCCATGCTGTTGGCATTATTCTGAACCACACACTAGCCATCTAGCCAACTGAGCTAACCAGCCCCCGATCTGAATATATGCCCCACTATTTTGATCAATTGAATGGAAACAACCATTGTTTCATTTCTCTTTCTCTTACACCTTGCACCAAATGTAGCTGAGAGGGTAAGTGTCTGACCAGGATGTAAATGAGAACAGGAGGATGGATCTTCCTCAAATCTTCCTTCTATTCTTCTGTGGTCCCAACTTGGTGACTCCGCTGAGATCCCATGAATTCAGTATCATGGAGTATGGGGTAATTGCAGGCATTTGCCTGTGCCTCAAAGCACCAACAACTACGTTCATGTCATTTCAATACTCCGTCACCTAATTCACCTCCACAGCCAATTGCCTATTATTATAATTAGCTTAGAACGGCCTGAGGGGCAGCATAATCCAAGACAGTGACAATACAAGCCTGTTCATATTGCAACACTATTGCAGAGTTCCAGTTTTTGTATATACAAGACAGCACATTTAAAATTCAAAAACAGGGTTACTTATAACCATTGCAACAGATTATATTCCACCACCTTAGTGTTGTTTCATTGCTCATTTTGTTTTCAAACAAAAATCATCAGCCTGCCAACCAAATCCACAGAAGATGTAATTTCAATGCAATTACCACACTATTATAATATCTCGCTCTCAATTCACAAGAGGCAGAAGTGCAGTTTTATTGGCTAGCAATTCTGTATCAATCAATGAACTCTAGCTCAATTAAATCTCTATTCTATCTAAATGTATTTTTCTAACTGCTTTGTGACTCCCAGCTAAGCTAGTAAGTCCCAGTTTTCCAAGTCGGGAAAAACTGGGGCTACATTAATCTGTGGTGTTTTTCTATATCAGCTGTCAGCAGAGAGGGCTGGCATACCTTTTGTGTTACAATGCAAGGCTTTTCCCTTTATTGGAATGTGCATGGGGAATGCATTTTGGAAAATGTATATGAGGCCTAGGAGCTGACTGACTGCAAATTGGAAAATTGGGTGTGCCAGCAGGGGTTCCTTTAGCAGAGGGAACAGCTGATTTGGGCATTACATATACACTGTGGCTAGCAGTAAAGACTTCTGCCTTCAGTAGTGAATCCTTGGGATTGCTACTCAAGTGCAGAGAAGGTGTAACTCATCAGTGTTAGCAATGCCACCTTTAAAATCCCAGATGCACAACATATAGATGGAGGTTGCTAAGCGAGCTGGTCCCACCATACCTAGGTACAGACCTGGAAGGAAAAAGTTTAGTGATCAGAAGGGAGTGCTGTAGTAAGTACAGACACCCTTGTACACTGGCACAGTCTTTATTCAAGAGTGGATCTAATGTAAATGTTCAGCACTCTTGGAAAATAATTTGAATAGTCTGCTTGATGCAAGGGGCTGCAGTGAGTACATATTATTTACTTTTTTTTGTAGTCTTTCTTCATTCAACAATTACGGTGGTAAACAAGAATACTTCACAAGAAACCTCGAAATTTCAGATAATGTGAGAAGTTCTGTCACAGGGAGAGAGTCTGGCAGTGAACATAGATAAAATGATGCTATCTGGTGTACTCAGCACATGCAATGCCTAGAACAGATAACTATAGGCCAGTTAGCTTAATGCCTGTCATTGGGAAAATGTTGGAGTCCATTATAAAGGATGTAATAGCAGAGCATTTAGAAATACATAATTATATCAAGCAGAATCAGCATGGCTTCATGAAAGGAAAATCATGCCTAACAAATTTATTAGAATTCTTTGAGGAGGTAACAAGCAGGGTAGATAAAGGGGAACCAGTTGATGTAATATATTTGGATTTCCAAAAGGCGTTTGATAAGATACTGCACATAAGGCCGCTCAATAAGATGGTGTTGGAGGTAGTATGTTAGCATCGATTGAGGATTGGCTAACAAATAGAAGACAGAAAGTTGGGATAAGGGAGGCATTTTCACGATGGCAACCTGTAACTATTGGAGTGCCACAGAGATCAATGTTGGGGCCTCAATTACTTACAATATATGTTAATGACTTAGATGAGGGAAGTAAATGTACTATCGACAAGTTTGCGGATGACACAAAAATATGTGGGAAGTGGTGAGGGTGACACAAGGAGTCTACAGAGGGATTTAGACAGGTTCAATGAGTAGGCAAAAACTTGGCAGATGGAATATAATATAGGAAAATGTGAGGTTATGCACTTTGGTAGGAAGAATAGAGGAGCTGAATATTATTTAAATGTAGAAAGACTGCAGACAGTGCAGCACAATGGAGACCTTGTGCATGAATCCCAAAAAGGTAACAAGTTCAACAGGTAATAGGGAAGACAAATGGAATGTTGGCCTTTATTTCAAAGGGAATGGAGTATAAAAATAGGGAAGTCTTGCTAAAACTATACAAGGCACTAGTTAGACCACACCTAGAATACTGTGAACAATTTTGGTCCCCTTATCTAAGGAAAGATACTGGCATTGGAGGCAGTCCAGAGAAGGTTCACTAGGTTGATCCTGGTATGGATATTTTCTAATGAGGAGAGGTTGAGTAGAGTAGGCCTGTACTTATTGGAGTTTAGAAGAATGAGACCTTATTGAAACAAGGTTCTTAGGGTACTTGACAGGGTAGATGCTGAGAGGTTGGCCAGGATTTTCCCCTCAGCGATTTGGGGGCTCACCGAGGGGAAAATGACGCGGGATGACGTCGTGAGGAATCCCCGACATCATCCTGGTCCCCTTGAAATTTTTAGGAAGGCGGGCGGACAGCGAAATCAGCTGTCCGCCCACTGACCTGTCAATGGCCAACTGAGGCCATTGACAGGCTCATTAAGATAATTAAAGACCTGCCCGTCCAAGCTTAAGGCTGGCGGGCAGGCCAGGAGCCCCAGCGGGCTCCAGATTATTCATGAAACTTCATCCACTGGAGAGATGAAGTTTCATGTCCATTTTTTAAACATTTAATAAATTTTATGTGTTTATTATTAACATGTCCTATCTCATGTGACATTGTCACATGAGGGAGACATGTTAATAATTTCAATATTTATCTATTTTCACGCTTTACTTACCTGTCACGAATCTCCCTGAGACAGGACTTTGCGCACTTTGACAGATGGGGATTTCCCCCCCACCCCACCCTACCCCCGGCACAGGAAGCGCATAGATGGGCAGGCTAACCAACTCAAAATGGTGGCGGGACCTGTTTTGGTGGCGGGTTCAGCTGTCTGCCTGCCGCCGAGCTGGTGGGGCCCAAATGCTATCCGAGGGCAAAATTCTGCCCATTGTTTCCACTTCTGAGAGAGTCTAGGACCAGAGGGCATAATCTAAGAGTAAGAGGGTGCCCATTTAAAACAGAGTTGAGGAGGAATTTCTTTTCTCAGAGAGTAATCAATCTGTGGAATTTTATGCGCTAAGTATATTCAAGGCTGAGGTAGACAAATTTTTAATCAGTAAGGGAATCAAGGGTTATGGGGGCAAGGCAGGAAAGTGAAGTTGAGGATTCTCAGATCAGCCACAATCTTATTGAATGATGGAGCAGACTTGATGGGCTGAATTGACTACTTCTGCTCCTATGTCTTATGATCTTATGTTCTTATTTGTTGATACATTCATAATTTTGTTCAGCTTATAGGTCAAGATTGGTAATGATTATCGAGATCGCCAAGAAATATGATGGAACAACTCTGCTAAAGCAGCCGGCTTGGATTGAGGAGATGACCCTCATTCTTCTTGGCTATGGGTAGAATTTCATCCTTGTCAGGAGTGCTCGGTGAGGGTGGGCGGGGCAGTTGGGAAGTCTCCCGCTCTCTGCAATCGAAGCCAGAAGGCGATTTCATGCTGGCGGGCCAATTAAGGCCCACTCAGCGTGAAATGCGAGTGGCAGTGCTCAGTGCCACCTGTGCGGGCGGGGGGGTGGGGGGAGGAGGAGTGCGAGTGGGGCAAGTGCGAACTTCACGCATGCACGTGCGTTTAGTTCATAATCTCCCTGAGGCAGCTCTGAGGCATTTTCAAACAAAAAAAAAAGAAATGAATAATGTAATAAAATAATGTGACTCTGTCACATGTACAGGGACATGTTATTAATTACATTTTAACAGTTTTATTTTATTTTTATTTGCTTTGGAGATCTCATCCTGCCCATGGATGAGTTTTCCTAAAAAGTGCAAAGGCCGCTTGGCCTTATTGCTTGCTCGCTAACTGTAAGGTTAGACAGGCAGCAAAAAAATTAACTCAATCGATAATTTAATGGCCTTAACATACCTTTTAATTGTCAACTTGCACCCACCGAATGAAATATCACGTGACTGCACGTTGAGGTCGGTACACTCACCTGATGTCAATGTGCGAAATTTCACACTTGAGCGGACCGGGTGCAACCTGCCTGCCGAGCTAAAAATTTTGCCCTGTGACTCGAAATGATTGCACATCCTCCAACTACTGTCAGAGCTCTCAAAGCTTTGGATAGTGGCTAAGTTTGAGCATGCGCTGGCAGTCATTGAGTTGTTAGGTGAGGCTCCAGCTACTGTCACAACATCATAAGATTGTAAATCTAGAAGTTTGAGGCCATGACTTGTCCAATAAGACCATACCACTTAACATCTACCTACCCCATAGTTACTCCTCCAAGTTAGGGAGCTCATAGACCCAGTCTTAAATTAGATGCAGGACCAAAAAGCTTCACTGTGTCAGCAAAGGAAGCATAATTTTAGAACACATTAGATATTTTAAAAATTCTAAATAAATATAGATTTTTTATTTGCCCTTTACATGGACACAGTTCGCTCATTCTGTAGATACTAATTGATGGTAGAGGACTGAAACATGATAATTCTTCTTGTGTGGAGGGCAAGAATGACATTTTTTGGGACACAATGTTTTGCAAGAATAACATGATCAGTGGCAGGAGGTATTCATTTTTAAATGCGGTTCTTGTTCACAGGTTTATGCACCAACTTTTCAGCATGTACATTGATTCCATCAGGGTCATCAACTTTCAATTTTCAATTCGCCAAAAGACATTTATTTCCTCAGTGCTTTCATAAAAAGCAGGCACCATGGAATTGCAGCTGAAACTAGGCATGATCTTGCAGGATCATATTTCTGTCATCTGAAAGCACCGGCTTTATGGGATTGGTATCCATTTCTGTCGCTGCATAAGGCTATGGTCAACACATGAGTTTCAACTATAAAGTCCTGTACTTTTGGGAAGTCTGTCAGATAGTAAACGTTCAATGCATTTTTCAGGTGGTATCTCTTCCATTATGTAAGTGATAAAGGTTTGCTCTGAAAAAATGAGGTCTCAGACATATTGGTCCTTTTTGGTATTCATTCACAGGATGTGGGCTTCGCTGGCTGGGCCAGCGAAGGTATGTACAGGAATGACCTTTGGACCGAGCTATATTGTAAATGTTACCTGTGCTGACCTCGAAGGTGCTTGCTGTAGAGATACTTAATGAGGCAGCGACCTTTACAGTTGCAGGAGAAGTGGCTTGTCATGCTGCCAGTGCCCTTGCTGTTGCCTTTCAGCCAGCGAGCCCAGACTGCTGCTGCCCATGTCGAGATGGTGGAGTCTAAAACTGGGCCATCAGGGCCCAGAGCTGCTCAAGGTCATCCTGCAAAGCCATTTGCGGTCTCCCCCACTGAAGGTCAACAGCCTTCCACCAGCTATGCTGCAGGCACTGGGGTGGAATATGGAGGAACACTAGGCCAGGCAAAGTTAACCGCAAGATAGAGACTAAGGAAAAGCACAAGGGTGAATAGTTGAGTATTGTATATATTATTGGAGAAGTGGTTTGTTAAAACTGGTCTGGCATGGTTCTTTTATAGTATCTTTTATTTCAGGATATTGGCCACGAAGACACTCCGATGGTCCACAAAAACAGGATGGAAAGGTAGGGAATGTGGACCAATGGTGATATGGGAGCTTTTCCATGGGAACCAGAGCCTGATGAGGTGTTCATGGACAGCTCATCCAGAATTATAAACAAAAACAGAATTATCTGGAAAAACTCAGCATGTCTGGCAGCATTGGCGGAGAAGAAAAGAGTTGACGTTTCGAGTCCTCATGACCCTTCAACAGAACTTCTTCTCCGCCGATGCTGCCAGACCTGCTGAGTTTTTCCAGGTAATTCTGTTTTTGTTTTGGATTTCCAGCATCCGCAGTTTTTTGTTTTCATCTCTTGTTTTTATCATCCAGAATTATGTTGTTCAGGATGCCTTCTCACTTCCTCCTCATCCTCCTCCCCTACTTCCTGAGATGATTGCCATAGGCCTGGTGACAAAGGCTGTGCCTTCATGGGTGTCAAATTATGGATGGAGGACACAGCAAACCATCACAATCATGAGATATGCTCTGGTGATTGGAAGGCTCTGCCCGAGCAGTCCAGAGAGCGGAATCTTTGTCTGAGGAAGGTGGTGATCTGCTCCCCGACATTCCTGGTTGCAGCATGGTTCTCATTGTAGGAGAGCGTTTGTGTGGTCACTGGTGGAGGGAAATCATTAGACACATATACTGTGGATAGCCCTTGTTGTCAAGCAACTATCCTCTGTTTTGAAGTGGTGATTTGAAGAAGGCAGGAGCGGTTGACTGGTGCAGTAAAATGCATTGTGACTGCTGCCGGGATAGCAGGCATTCACCGACACAATGCTCAATGCATGGTTGTACGTTAAAGCTTCCTGTTCCTGTACATTTCTCTGTTGAGATTATGGTGTCCACGGTCAATAGCTTCCTGCACCATTGGCAATCCATTACCCTGAAAAAGCCATGTGTCCACTCCTCCTGCTTCACTTTGCTTAGAGAAAGGACAATGAAGTTCCCCTCTCGTTTTGTACAGGACCTTGCTGACCTCCCGGATGCAGCAATAAATGGCAAACTGAAAAATATTGGAGATGTTACTGGCTGCAGCCAGGAAGGATCCTGAGTTGAGGAAATTGAGGTCAAAGGTTACCTTAACACTCATTGGCAGCACCATCCTAGCCCTGTTCTACAGCTCCGGTTGGAGGAGGCAACATAGTTCAGTGGCCACCTCCTTGGTGAATTGTAGCCAACTCGGACAGTGCTCCTGGCTTAGGCTGAAATAGGGTGAGTGCTCTCTGAAGACCTTAGCTGGGTATGTCCTCTGTGAAAGGGACCTCCTCCTCCATTCTCTGCACATAGCTTCTCCTCTCTATTTCCTCTGTTCCAGCTCCATGTCATGCTGCCATGCAAGAGGGACTGCAATAAAACCTTAATGACTGAGAGTAATTTTCTGCTCAGTTAACTTTCGAATCCATAGCATTTGTTGCAAACGTCCAGCGCCACTCTCTTCTAACTCAAAGAATTTATGTGGACTCTGCCAACATAGTACACAGCGTTCCATGAACAGTAGTACATAACTTGAATACTTCTGAAAAGAGAGACATGTTGCCAAAGCTTTTCCTCTTGCACTCATCAGGACAAATGCAAGAATGCCAAATTTCAAACAATCACAACAATTTATGCTACAGGAGAAAAGGAGTGCTGATTGGTTGCCAAGTCAACAGATTGATCAAGGTGTTGTCATGAAAGAAGCATCAGGAACTATAGGCTTCCCAAGCTCCCGGGTAATTCAAAAAAGATGCAAGGCTTAAACATATTCCTTTCGTTTGCAGAGACCAGGACCATGTGTAAGAATGTCTGTCACTTCTAGCAAGCATAAATGAGCCAAGTTACGAGCTTGACTTGTTATCTTAAATTGATTGTTAGTGTAGCTATTAGCACACCAGGGTTGTGCACTAATAGCTCAATTTTCTCAGGAAAGTTTGAACAACAGGTTAAGCCAGACATTTCAAGCTGCTACATGTAGTGGCGATGCAAGTGCATTTTCCACTAATAGGGTGTTGCCATCAGTCCAGAAAGATGTTCTGCCTATTGACCAATTTCACATATGAATTTCAGCACTGGTGTGATGTTGGGTACATAGACCATACGTTTCAACAATTGGCTGTTAGAACCCCCAAACAACATATTCCTCAGGCTATTTGTAATAGGCAGAGTACAAACCATACTCAACCAGCCTGTGCTTTCAAAACCCAAAACAAAATGCCGACTGTTACATGCGATTTGTGATTAGGACGTACTTGGGCAGCATTATAGATGAAAATTTTGTCATATTATCAGCAACATTAGCTCAGTGCTGTTCAGTGCTTAAATTGTTTAAAGTTGCAAAAATCATGTCCTAATTTTATTTCCCCCTCACAATCTGACATTTTTAAACTGCATTCATAGACTTTAGGGTCTGGTTTTCCCATTTGGGGTTGGGATTTGATGTCGGGATTAAATTTGGTTCCCGACTCCACACACTGTTGACTGAAAAATTCCTGTAGTTACTAGCCTTAATAGGCATCGTAATTACCTCTTGGCTTCTTGCAAATCGCATGCCAGCCTGCAGCACAATTTCTGGCCCTGCCCCTGCTGCAGCCCTGTCCCCAAAGGTCTTCAAAACCTTGTTCTTGAATGGATTTGCTTTTATTCAGGTTGTTTGAGAAGCGCAGGTATATCCCCATGTGAAATGTATCAATTGTTGCTCTGTGAATGTCTCACATTATTTACCACCAGTCACCGCATGACACTGCAAAAAAACATTTTTTATATATCAAAAATATCATAAATGTTTGCTGTGCACGTTAATACCCTCTCAGCAGCTGAGAGAAATGTTATAAAACTGAGATCAACCTTAAAGTTCTCCTAAAGGGCAATGACCATTTAATGAATTCATTCCACTGCAATTATTCCTTCAATGTTTCCGTAAATTTTCTATTTAATAGAACAGTAAAATGGTAACTATTGGAATAACCTCACAGCTGGTGGTTTCAACGATTGTGACTGCTCACCATTTCTTTTTCAGTCACCTGATTAAAGTAATTTGAAGACAAACTGAGGAAGTGATGAGATTCAGTTACAAGCTGAGCTTCTTCTATCATGTTGACTGGATTGATAAAAACATCTCAATAGCTATAATAATATCAGACTGATATTGTTGGACAATATCTAGCAGATTATGCTACAAATACTGCTAGGAGCCAGCACAGCAGTGCAAGCATGTTTGGCTTTCAATGCATCATGGCACCACTAGCTGGTTGGACATATATGTCACTTGCATGAGGTGTTCTTCATCTGGCAGTGAAGGACAGCTGCTTCCCTGTAGGGAAATTAGAGGGATCATCACTCCAGACCACTCATACTCACTTCCTAGTGGCTAGTAATGAAGTGACAATGCAAGAGGCTTAGGTCTAGCTCAACCATGATCAATGTCTTCTTCCCCATGTTCAGATGTGAGCAAGAATTGGAAAGATTTTTTAAACTAAGGGACAAGTCGGTGAAAGTTTATAAAACTGAAAATACTGGATTTAAGAATGAAAATGATACAATTTGCCTATTATGAGTAGTACAATAATCTATTTTGAAAATCTTTGTATAAATGACATGTCCTGTCTTGTCTTTCATCTGTCCTTGTTCTGATGCTTAGCTGCATTATGTACAATCTTCACTGATTTCCATTCTCCACTGAACCCACTGCCCATCCCATAGAGAGGCCATTCCACATTTTGATATTCTCTATCCATGTCATCTTGGGTCTTCCTTTTGCATTTTCAAGTAATTCAAGCCTTCTTCTTTATAAACTAACCCCTGCATGATTCAACCATGTGATAAATTTTACAAACTAGTGCCTCTGATGTAGAGTTTTGTATGAAAAAAGTGCATTTTATAAATTTTGGCACAAAGGTTAACATATCCCTTGTTATTCTGTCCTCATTAAAATGGGAAATTATGTGGGAAGCTCTGCACCAGGAAGGCCAACTGAAAAAATCTACTCCTCATCTCCTACGGGAAGTGCTAATCCTTAACTAGGAAATTTAATTAAACTCCAGTATACCTATTTGTCTCCATTATTCAATTGTGACTGGTGGTTTTCTACAAAGGATACTTTCTTGGTCTTGGCCATGGAGAAGCCATCTCATTCCATGGAACATGTGAGTCTCTACTTATCTCCACAACCCTATTTCCAGTTAGATATTTATCCAATTCTTTTATAGAGTCCTAGAATCAGAGAGTTATACAGCACAGAACCAGGCCCTTCAGCCCATCGTGTCCATGCCAGCTATCAAGCACCTACCTATTCTAGTCCCATTTTCTAGCACTTGGCCCATAGCCCTGCATGCTTTGGTGTTTCAAGTGCTCATCTAAATACTTTTTAAATGTTGTGAGGGTTCCTGCCTCTATCACCCCCTCAGGCAGTGTGTTCCAGATTCCAACCACCCTCTGGGTGAAAAAGTTTTTCCTCAAATCCCCTCTAAACCTCCTGCTCCTTACCTTAAATCTATGCCCCTTGGTTATTGACACCTCTGCTAATGGGAAATGTTTCTTCCTATCTATACCCCTCATAATTTTATATACCTCTTATCAGGTCCCCCTTCAGCCTTCTCTGCTCTAAGGAAAGTAACCATAGCCTATCCAGTCTCTCTTCATAGTTGAAATGCTCCAGCCCAGGCAACGTCCCGATGAATCTCCTCTGCACCATCTCCAGTGCAATCACATCCTTCCTATAGTGTGGTGACCAGAACTGCACGCGGACTCTAAGTGTGGCCTAAATAGCGTTTTATACAGCTCCAACACAATCTCCCTGCTCTTATATTCTATGCCTCGGCTAATAAAGGCAAGTATCCCATATGCCTTCTTAACCATCTTATCCATCTCTACTGCTGCCTTCAGGGATCTATGGACATGTACACCAAGGCACCTCTGATCCTCTGTACTTCCTAGGGTTTTACCATTCATTGTGTATTCCCTTGCCGTGTTAGTTTTCTCAAAATGCATCACCTCGCACTTCTCAGGATTCATTTCTATTTGCCACTGCTCTGCCCATCTTATCAGCCCATCTATAACACCCTATAATCTAAGGCTTTCCTCCTCTCTATTTACGACACCACTATTTCTCACGTCATCTGCGAACTTACTGATCATACCTCATATATTCACGTCAAAATCATTAATGTACAGCACAGACAGCAAAGGTCTCTGCTGTACACCAAATATCACAGGCTTCCAGTCGCAAAAAACAACCTTCAACCATCATCCTATGCCTCCTGCCACTAAGCCAATTTTGGATCCAATTTGCCAAATTGCCCTGGATCCCATGGGCTCTTACCTTCGTGACCATTCTCCCAAACGGGACCTTGTCAAAAGCCTTACTGAAGTCCATGTAGACTACATCAACTGCTCTACCATCATCTACACAACTAGTCACTTCCTCGAAAAATTCAATCAAATTTGTTAGACATGATCTCCCCCTGACAAAGCCATGCTGACTATCCCTGATTAATCCCTGCCTCTCCAAATGGAGATTAATCCTGTCCCTCAGAGTTTTTCTAATAGTTTCCCTACCACTGATGGTAGACTCACTGACCTGTAATTACCTGGTTTATCCCTACCACCTTTCTTGAATAATGGTACCACATTCGCTGTCCTCCAGTCCTCTGGAACCTCTCCTGTGGCCAGAGAGGATTTGAAAGTTAGAGTCAGAGAAGAGTTTTGAAAGAGTTAATCATCAAAGTTAAATTTTGCTAGGAGTCTGTGCCACCTATTCACTAAATGATGAGGAGGAAAACTTTCTTTCAATCTTCAGACTCTTTCGAGGCTTATTAATGTTGCACATGTGTCTTCCAGTTCTGTGACCAAAGTTGAAATTACATCTATATTTGTGCATTTCATTATTTTAAAGACTTGGATATGTAGCCATAATCTTTTCTCTATTTAACTAAGTGCACCCCTGTTACTGTCTCTTTACGGAATCCTTTATCCTGGAATCATCGTTCTGCTCTGAACACTCCCCAACATATCAATGCCATTTTGAAGGTTTGCTGCCAAATGCTCAACACAACATTGCAAATCATCAATGATACATATTAGATAAGAAATATCATTTCAACTTAAAGCTAAATATCCTGCATTTAATTAGCTCCCTAAAAATACCGCCTAAGATGCATCCACAAATACTTACAAAAGTTAATCTAAAAAAATCTCAGCAAAGTTCTAATGAAAGATCATCAACCTGAAACGCTGGCCGGGATTTTCTGCCCTCATCTGCCTTTCAGATCCCGTGGTGGGCGGGGCTGGATAATACTGGCTGTTAACTCTGTTTCTCTCTCCACAAATGCTGCCAGACCTGCTGAGTATTTTTGGGCAGAATTTTTCAAATGGCAGGCGGGCTCAGAGGGAGCGGGTGGGGGCGGTGGTGGAGCCGGTCGCCGCCCGTGATCGGCTTTGCGCTGCCATTGTACGTGGGCGGGCCAATTAAGGCCCACCCAGTGTAAGATGCAACCAGTAGTGCTCGGCACTACCTGTGTGGGTGGGGTGAGGAGGGAGAGTCAGGGCCAGCACTCTTTCTCACATGCGCACGAAAGAGTGCTTCAGTCTCCCTGAGGCGCAGAGCTGTCTTAGGGAGACTGAAGGGCTTCTGAAATTATTAAATAAAAGCTTTATAAATTTATTTAAACATGTCCGCTCACGTGTCACATGAGGTGGGACATGTTTTTATTTTTATGAAAAAGTTTTTATTTATTTAATAAAATCCTTAGGAAACCTCATCCTGCTTGGTTTCCTAAAAAATGTGAAGGCTGTTTGGTCTTTTTGCCTGCCAACTGTAAGGTTGGATGGATAGCATTAACAAGTACTTAAATTAATTTCTTAAGGGCCTTAATAGGCCGTTTATATATCGCAGGCGCGCTGCCGACTCAGGTGCGGGTCCACCGAATGAAATATTGCGGGAAGTGCGATGACATCAGGACACACGTCCGACATCATCACGTGTCATTTTACGTATCGGCCTGCCTCCGCACGCTGACTCAAAAATTCTGCCCTCTGTATTTATTTTTAGCAAAGTATCTGTTTGGCACTTCTACATTCCAAAACGTGTCTGTCTAAGAATCTTGTATTCTATGTCAAGCAAAGGGCCAAATAGTGAAAGCAAATGAAGCATCAATAAATTGACTGAAGATATATTACATCTGACACATATATTTAGGCCTATCTAATGTACTAAGCAAAATCCTTCAAATGCATCTTAATCCCAAACCCTGAGCAGCATCCTGACAAAATAAGCATGACATTTTCAAAGACCCTATATCCAACTTTCGTTATAACCTGACAACACAGTGTCAATTTTTGGATCCACAATCACTAGGAACTGGATTGTCCAAAATTAATTTTACATGCCAGTCTCATAGAAGGTAGGGAGGAGAGACTTCCATACCATTAATCCGAACTACATTTGAATCAAAGTGCCAAAATATTAGGAGAGTGCTCCCATTGATTAGGAACCCATTTCAATCTTACTGATCTGAATCCTAAGTGTTGGGAAACAATTACAAATGGTGCTTTGATGATTCCACAACTGTAAGTGAATTGATGCAGTTATTATTAGAGGACGCCAAGAACACTCTGGATATACTTAACCATTGGATGGACCAGGGCTTAAAAGTGCATGTGCAAATAAATGTTGCACTTCTGTAATATTGACTCAGAGCTATACATTGGGTTACTCTCATGAATAGTGACTGTCATATCCTTCATTCATTCCACATGTTTCCCACTTTGGAGTGTTTTACAGAGGCATGAAGAATGGCCTCTGCAGTTCCAATTCCACAGGTTACTCTATGCCCTTAGGACTGGATTTTTGCTACCATGTGGGTAACCTCGAGTCAGGAAATTTCTTGACTTGGCACACCCATCTCTGTTTAAAGGGCCCCATTAGACCCAATCTTTGCTCTGGGCAATCGTGAATCGGATAAGGTCAGACCAACCGACCTCAGAAGCAGATCATAGATAGCCATAGAGCGGGTGAATGCCAAGGTAGACCAGTTAGAAGCCCATCCCAGTTCTCTGAGTCTTTGCCCAGCTGATTTAGAAACTGTTGGGCCCTCTATTCCCTCACCCCTCACTGCCCCTCATCCACACCCACTCCCTATTTCCCCTCATGTACCCTGTGCTACTTCCATAGTCACTCACTCAGTATCCACCAAGGGCAGACCTCAGGAACCATGTGGAGATTAAAATAAAACTTCTAACAGTAATACATCTCTCACTCATACACATTGAATAGTGAATAAAACTCCCATTCATGAAACCCATTCAAAGCTTTTATTTCTCAAGTGATTAATCTGTTTTATAAACACACTTATATTTAGTAGCCTCAGCAAAGAGAGATAATCCTTTAATAACCTATTTAAACTGTCAATAGAAGTGTGAACTCAGAATCCCTTGCTGAGATAAATTATTTGTACCTTTTGAAATTCAGCCAAGCATTCATAAGGACATAATATCAGCCCTTGGGAAGTGTCAACAAAAAGTTCTATTGAAACCTTGGAACAGAAGGGCATGATTTTTCTAGCCTACACCAGATGGCTTGTTAATCAAAGCAGTCCCGTAGATGGTGTTTTTTTTTAAAACCCTCATTGACAACTTAAGACCGTTTATTTTTTCAAGTTTAAAGAAAGGGGATTTAAAAACCTTCAGATCACAACATTTAAACAGACCTTATTGGCTTTCAAGAGTGCTTACATCTCCATCTACTTGTGATCCCCCACACAGTGGGTTAAGGTCCTTAGAACAACCAAAACAGAGTCTGTTTAACCTCAACACTAAGTTCAGATGGACTTGCTGAGTTCAGATTCCCCACCATACCGCCTTCCCCCGCTGGTAAAAAATTGGATTTGTTGGAAATGAGGGTCGGACCTCCGCATCTGGGCCCTGCACACCATTTTCAAAGATACATACACAAAAATCCGGCCCTTAGTCTCAGCCTTATTAATTAACTGTTTACAAATAGGATGATCCTATGGCGGTGGGGGGTGGGATTGGGGGTGGGGGTGGGTTGGGGTGGTGGCGATGAGTCTGGTGGGCTAGCCTTATAGTAATATGTTAATTTATTACAATGAGGTTCCAACTGTCTAATGGTGGGAAACACAGCCTGCTATCAACAGGCTAAGCAGACAATCGCAAACTGGTTTCACACCATCATGAAGGCAATTTTTGACTTTCTTGCCATATTGTCCGCTTGTGACACCAAACACCCCCAATGCCAGTGGACACAGAAAATTACACCCTTTGACTCCAGAAAAACAATTTTATCCATTTACTAACACTTCATTAGCTATTATGATAAATGTTGGTTCTATAATCAACACTAAACTAATGCAAATGAATCAATGCTATCTATATTTTCATGCACTACATTTGATTCAGCCAAATCATCTCTACACTCAGCATGAATTAAAACATATTGAGAGGTAAAGAAGGTTGAACATGAAGTGCATCTGCATTTTTTTCCAGTTATAAACTTGCACAGTTATACCTATTTATATTCAGAAGCTGTTGAAGAAAGTAGCAAGCTATCCTACTTTGAAATGGGGCTTGAATAATTGTGACATTTTCCCCAAAATGGATGCCAGTTACATAGCTGAATGATACCATCAATTTAACATCACATGATGTGACCTGCAAATCCTGCTTTGTATCCAAACTTGTTTTGATTTATTCAATAACAGAAACAGAAACTCAAGAGTTTAGATGAAGAGCTTACATTCAAATTGTTAACTTATCTTTTTTCTCTCCACAGATATTGGCTGAGCTGCTGATTGTTTTCCTCATTTTCTTTTTTTTCCAGAGTACTCAGTCTGAATTTTTGATCTCGCATCAGGAGCGCAGTCAGAACAATTCCCAGTTCTGCAAACTCGGCTTGGGAAAAAGTGCCCCAGTGCTATGAATCTTTGGTCACTGGTGGGATGGTGGGGTTGGGTTGAAAATGGGAGTCATGGTGAGCGAGCCCGGAAACAGTGCAGAGGCTGCCAGGTGTGGAGGCAGGCTGGGTGGATGGCCTGCTTTGGTGCACCAGTACTTCGTCAAAGCAATGAAAAAAATCAACAAAGCAAAAAACAGACCTCGAGCTCTCACCCTGCACACTACCCTCACTCTCCTTATGCCCCATCTATGCCAACCCATGCCACCTCATGCTGCTACACACACATGCATGGCCTCTCACACCCTCCATGCCAACCAATTCTGCTCTACTCACCCCCCTCCCCACAATCCATCCTACCCTCTATGTCGACCTATGCTTCTCTACCCACTCTCATGGTCCTTTAGAGCCCCTATGCCCCTCTACCCACCCCCCCTCCATGGCCTCTCATACATTGCAAACAATCCTGTACCCATCTATACCCCCCATCGCCCTTTATAACCCTTATGACAACTTAGTGCCAGCTCATGCCAGCGCATAGCCCCACCCTTTGCCTTTACACCTACTATGCCAACACACTCAGTATCCACCATGGGCAGACCTCAGGACTCATGCTCAGATTAAATAAAGTTTTTAGTGTCTATTGATGAATTTACTATTTAAAAAAAAACACGTTCATTGATAAACATCCTTCACTACATTAAACTTCTTTTAATCCCTTACTAAAACAAAAACACGCATTGGAATTCGTAGTCCCACTTCAAAGAGTTTATAACTACTTGGAACTGTCAATCAAACTGTGAACTGTCAGGCACCCCATTATGATAATGAAAGGTTGTGAAATCAGTCATGCAGCACTAATTGTGTAATGAAGCCCTGAGGCTAATAACAACAGACAGAGAAATAACAACCACTGATTGTTTTCAAACACCAGTTTTTTTTTTCAAATATTTAAAGATCAGGAGTTTTAAACGCCTTGACAGCTCCTTTTGACAGATCTGTTACTAGCTCCTTTTGGCACCTCTTCTGACAGTTCCTTTTGACAGCTGTCTTGATAGTTCCAATGAATTTATGCACTTTTTACACACAATCTTATCTACTTTTAACAATCCCAAAGGGCACTTTACCTCTCCCAAAGGGCACCTGGCCTTCCCCAAAGTTGTCCTGGGACCAAATTCAAAAGGGTACCTTACCTTTCCGAAAGGGTAGTCTACCTCTACAAAGAACTTTGCAGCTTTAGACCTTCTCCTACCAGGCCTAAAGTGCACAAGCTGTGTATTGGACATCCCACTAATGAAAATCAGATCAGTCTGAGGAAGCTGAGGCACTTTAACCTGTGCAGTTGCTTCCATGAGCCATGGATGTGTAACTTAGAACCCATCCCCATTCATCCCATGAAAACGTTAGCTGTCATGATCTGGGCTGGAGCTTCCATATTAGGGTCTCCGTAGCCATTTTGTAATGACAGAGAGGTTCTCCATCTTTCTGAAATCTCAGGCCCTAGCATCTGCAGGATTTTGTGTTTGGATTCCCTTTTAATCCTCCTCCTTCAGACAATTCAATATCCAAATCATGCATAATTGTAAAACTGTTGAAATTTCCACAAATTCCAATGAGATATACTATATGCAAGGAGATAGGGAATTTTATATGATAGGGAAATTTTCCTGCGCCCTTCAAAATGGGGCTGGAGGTAGGAGGAGGTGTGGTGTTTGGGATGATGCGGGTTTGTGGTGGGGAGCGGAGGGCAAATAAATTTAGGAAAAATGTGTTGGGTCAGTTTGCTGGTGAATTCCTGTCTCCAGCCACTTTTCCCAGGACTGGACTGCGTCTGATGCTGACAGGCTGCAAGTCTGAGGCAGGAGGCTTATTAGGGAGCTAAGGGATCAATTTTCAGTGATTTTCGTAGCACAGCGCAGGTTTGCCTGCACTACACGGTGTCAGCAACCTGGCAATTCAGAAGAGGCGGTGGCACAACAGGAGGTCAGAGCTGCATGAGTTTTCAAGGCTTTTTAATGTGTACTGGTTAGAATTGGCAAGGCTGTGCATTCCTATGTCAGAGGCTAGCCATAGTGTAACGGCCTCCTGGAGACTGATGTCTCCGATAGAGCTGTGAACAATGATGGTGCCTTTTTTGCAGTCTTATTGCTTGCGCCTCAGCAGCACTCTCACTGGTGACACTGTGAATGTAGCCGACTACTGTGTCCACCTCCTGCCTCCGGAACCCACCTGCTGTCCCTAATTCTTCATCTCTCAGTGAGGTGGACCCTTAATGGGCTGGCTTAAGTATGATTGCACCTGAAGTCCCGTACCTAATGTGAATGAGGTTAGGATCTGAAAATGATCTGATGCCTGAGAAGTTTCAAAGTCTGGAAAATTCAAACCAATGTTCAAGTTGTATTATTACATTAGACAATAGTTACAAATAAAATTAAAAATAGACAATAGGACTAAATAACCTGTTACAGCAAAATTAACCATTTTTTTTGAACATTTAGTAAACCAATTAGTAGCCAGCTTGTCTTACAGTTTATAAGACATTATAAATGTAGGGATTTATTTCTCAAAATTTCATTTTCACTGCAGTTTCTTTTGAGACACAAATTATATAGCAAATAATATAGGCACTATTGATACAAGCTTTGAGTCATGACAATGACTTTATCTTCTTTGGTCCTACAGTTGTTTGTAGCCCTGGTCAGGTTCTTTCACTATTATGGATAGGGATACTGTAGTATTTTCTGGTTGGCCTACTTTCCAAGAATGATAAACCTCCTGAAGAGAAGAATCCAAATTACCAGTCAAAAGGTCTTCACGAATCTTCCCCTTCACACTATGTACTGAATTAGCTGTCACGACCTGCTCACATTAAAACATATATCAACTCTCCATTACAATTCAGTAATCCATTGATAACTTCAGTTTCTGATATTAACATACAGCTTAATTACTAAGACGTTGGTGAACTCTGGCTTGCGGGTTAATAAGTGGCTTTTTGAGTTATAATGTATTTAGCTAGCCTATTGGAAGCTGCTTGTAGCCTGTTGTACACCAATTAGAACTGACAGGCAGAATACAGTACCAACTGAGCCAGCTGCTGACTTTCATGTGCCTTTTGTGTGTCAGTGGACAAAAGAAAAGGTTTTTAATGAATTCCACGTTGCTCCACATTCCATCTTCTATGAAATAGGAGACAGACATGTTGAGATTTTATGAGAAACCAACAATTGGATGTTAACGAAACTAGTTGTAACATCTAGTTTTATTCCTTCCATACTTCTAGACTGTTCATAACCTTGCTGTCATTTTTAACTCCCAAGAGGAGCTTCTGAGCTCATCTTCATGCCGTCACTCAGACCATCTATTTCCACCTCTGTAACATCTGCCTCAGTTTATCTGCTGCTGAAATCCTTAACCTTGCCTTCCTTCAACCATTTCAACACACTGCTGGCTGGTCTCCCATGTACAACCCATTCAAACCTGAGATCATCCACAACACTGCTGTATCCTTCCTTAAACCAAATCCCGTTCAACCATCACCTCTGTGCTCCCTGCCCTATGTTGGCTGCTAATTCCACAACACCCAAATTTTAACATTAGCATCCTTGTTTTCAAATCCCTCCATGGGCTCATCCCTCCCTACCTCTGTAATTTTCTCCAGTCCCACAACCTTCTGAGATTTCTGCACTCAGTTAGTTCCAGTCTCTTATGCATCCTCAATTTTAATCGCTCTACCACTGGTGGCCATACCTTCAGTTGCTTGGGGCCTAAGCTCTGGAATTCCCTCCCTAAATCTCTTCACTGCTCTACCTTTATTCCTTCCTTTGAGACGCTTCTTAAAACCTAACTTTATGACCAACTTTTGGCAATCTGCCTTGTTATCGCTTGATGTGGTTTTGTGTCAAATTTTGCTTTCAAACAATTTGCTGAAGTATCGTGGGACTTTTTATTATGTCAAAGGTGCTATGTAAATGCAAGGAGGGTGCTGTGTCAGACAAACCTGTTCATGGTTTGCCACTTTGTGTCATGGTTATGATAGAATTTCTTATGAGAAAATCAATTGTTAATCATGCAGCATGGAATGGCATGAAGTTATTTGGTCCATTCAACTGATTCCCTCTCCAGATATGTGCAATGGATTCTCTCCCATCTGGTTAGGTACGTTTATACTTCTACCTTCAGATTTTGGATGAATAGCTGCAGTTTCCATTCCCTGTTTACGTTGTTTGGCTTCTGCCATGGTGGAATTTTAAACATCCTGTTTAGGAGACAGCTCTGCTTGTGATAAGAGATACACCTGCACAGAGCTGGCTTCCAGCAGTTGGAGATTTAAATGTTTATAGAGCAACAAGGGGATAATTTCCACTCAAAATAAACTGGCATTAAGTAGTAAATTTGATCCCTGGGGTCATTGTAAATGAAGTCTGAGATTGCACTGGATTTGATCCATGTGATATCAAATTGAAATGGTTCCAGAGAATCTCAATCTGCTTGACTTCAAGTCACATTAGACCCTAATTCTGGGCCTACACTGTAGAAATTTACATCAATTCACAATGTAAATATATCCTTAACCTGAAAGTTATTCACAGTTTCTTCCTGCATTTTAAAGGTAAATCAAACAAGAAGTCAGAATATCCATATAATCTTACATCCATGAGCAGCTGACTTCCTTATCATGACATTTCAATTGATCCAATAGTTCAGAGACTATTACATCCGCATGCACCTCGATTGTTCTTTGAATCCTCAGTTCTCTTCCTACTGAGACATTCATGCAGATCTTTTGTAAGCGTGTTTGTCATCAGGCCATTAACCGGTTCAGCAGAGATAATCCACGTATCCCTGAGGAACAGACTTCTTTAAATTTCAAGACTTGCTTAAGGTTGTTAGTTCACATTCTCCAATAGAAAAAATAGGAAAAACATGTATTTGCTTTGAATAGTTTATTGCATTACTCTATGCCAATATCAGGTTCCATAAATAACCTACAAAATGTTTTTTATTATAAACGTTCTTCTATTGGTAGCAGATGGGTATATATGCAGTTACACTACATACCAAAAGGTCCATATTCTGGACTGCTGGACTTTCATCTTAGAGGCAGGTAGTGGGAGTTAGGAAAATTCCCAGCTAGGTGTGCCAGCCTCAAGAGAAAGTTCCTAGAACAGCAATATTTTCATTCCAGGAAGCGTGTGGGTGCTAGAGTCAGGTCCACCGCCCTTGGACACAGGTTAGATGTGGTCACAGGAGCTGCTGAGTGCAAAGGTGTGCTGGATAAAAGGCCTACCTCAGTTTCCTGGCACTTTGTCCCAATTGTGTTGTTGAAAGCAAGCCCTCTAGCTCTCACTCATCACATCCCGTCACACCCCTACCCATTACCTATGCCCCATCCATGCCAAATCATGCCATCCCATGCCCCTACCTCTCTGCAATGACCCTTTAATCCTTCATGCCAACCCATGCCCCTCCATCCACCCCAATTGCCCCTCATACCCTCCATGTCAACTCATAGTACTCCCATGCCCATTCAACTAGTATACACTCTGTACAGAATCATTTAACCCTATAGTAACAATTGCATATGTAGAAATGCTTAAAAAGCAGCCATTCATAACTTTCTTAATAAACTGCTGTTACTACAACTGTATAAAAGTGTCTAAAATGCAGACCTTAAAGTATGAACAGCAGAAACTATAAGCAACTCTTTACCTTGTGTAAATAAACATGACAAAATAGATCTAAGAAAACAGTTGTTAATCAAGCAATGTTTTCCTTTGTTTGCACCTGCTTCAACAAACTAATGGAAGTCTGAGCTTTCACCCAAGTATGCACAATGAGGCTTGACTGAGAGCCGAGGCTTCCATTAGTTTGGTATGAGGTGAGGGGGAAAGGTGGATCAGAGGCCTCAAGGGGCGATTGGAAGAGATGTTGGTGGAAGACAGCAGAGGCCTCCATGGGGGGTTCAGGGGGGGTGAGATTGAGGGCTCTTGGTTGGGAGGGGAGATTGGAAGGATCAATGGTGGTGAAAGATGAAAGATGCTTGGGAAGGAGGTTAGAGTAACCTTGGTAGGAAGATCATAATGGTTGAGGCAGTTGATGTGGCTGAACTGATCAAAGAGAGTCAGCATGAATTTCTGAGGATAGCTCATTTCTGACTAATGTAGTTGAAAGTTTTGATGAGGTCACTAGAATTATGTAAGGGGGATTGCCTATACATTTTTTTTAGATTAAGAGAAGGCATTTGATAAAATTCCACACAAGTGATTATTTGGAAAAATGAAAGTGCAGAGGACTGAAGATAATTAAGTGGTACAGGTTGGTAATTGGTTGGCAGCCAGAGAGTAGGGATAAAGAAAATATTCTCTAGTTTGCAGAAGCTACCCGTAGATTATTAAATTGTCAAATTATTAAAAGCTACAGGTACAAATGGCTGATGAAATGTTGGCCTTCAGTTGATTGATTAATGGCCTTAATGGGCCTCTTAATTGTCGGCAAGACACTCGCCCCTCGTCATCGCGCACTATTTTATGCCCGATCGGGTCAGGCACCCATGGGGCGTAAAATCCTGCCCCATGTTTATTTTTAACAATCCCAAAGGCTGCCTGAGACTAGATCCAAAGTGATACCTTGGCTATCCAAATTATTCTATCATGTTCAGACTTCCTCTTACTTATTCTAATCTGCACATGCCGGGTTTCATACTTCTGGCCTACCAAAATCCCACTTCAATGGAGGAAGCTGATGATTTACATGGCCAGCTGCCTCCGTAAACCACGTATGCACAAACCCAGCCCAACTCCACTTTCGCCCCCATGAAAATGGAACATCGAGAGGCTCTCCATCGTGGTGAAAATCTGGGCCCAGGTCTGGGATCTAGCATGATTTTTTAAAAGCTGTCTCAACTTGTCCTGCCACCTTCAAAGGTCTGTGTAAAACACCTATCTGTTGACAGACAGCTGTGGAATTGAGCGTGAGTGGGTATTAGGGCAGGAGAAAAGGTGATTTTGGAGTGTGAAGGAGAGAGAGAGCTAGATTTTTTGTTACCGAGGTGGGTAGCCCAAGTCATGAAATTTCCAGAACCAGCAGGCCTGCCTCATTTTAACAGACCCTGATTTTTGCTCCAGAGAGGGAGGTGTGGGATGGAGTTGAGCACACCCACCCCGGAAGCAGATCCTAGGCTGCCATGAGGATGGGCGAGTGCTGAGCCATGCTAGTTAGAAGACCTGCCTCTATTCTCTGGGATTTTGTCCCCATTGTAATAAAAGCAGTAAGGCCCTCTTTCACTCACTCCTCCTCAGCCCCCACCCACTCCCCAAGGTCCCTCATATCCTGCATCCCAACTTAATGCCAGCTCATGCCTTTCAGCCACTCCCCATCGCTCCTCATACTTTCAATGTACAGAAAAGGTTCTTGAACTCAGACTATAGTCAACGACTCCCTATGAGGAGCCGTGAACTATAAGTCATGGAGAAGCTGACTCAACTCTATGAACATTGTTGGAGCTAGGAGATGCCTTCCCCCAGAGTGGAAGTTGGGAGTGCAGTGTGTGGGCCTGCTACCCACAACTTTATCCCATGCCAGTGAAAATTGCCAGTGTCAGGGAATTTGGGAATCAGGTCCAGCCTGCCATTTCAAACGGCTCTGGAATCATTCTGTCTCCTTGAAAATCCGACCATGAGAGGATTTTTCGCCTGGCTGGAGAATCTAAAATATGGGACACAGCCGCTGGATAAGGGGATTTAGGATTGAGATGAGGAGAAATTTCTTCACTCAGATGGTCATGTATCTTTGGAATTGCCTATCCCAGAGGATGATCCATCATTGAGTATATTTAAGGCTGGGATAGACAGAATTTTGGTCTCTCAGGGGATCAAGGAATATAGGGAGTGGGCGGAAAAGTGGAATTGAGGCAGAAGGTCAATCATGATCATATTGAATGGTGAAGCAGGCTCGGGGGACCTTATGGTCTACTCTTGCTTCTCTTTTTAATGTTCTTATATTAGCCCATGTGGGCTCTCGACCCACAGCACTTGCTGAGCTCTTAATTTAGCAAATATTAATTTCTTTCCTTGACCTTCCTGATAATATCTTGAACTCACAATTTCGCTTTACAATAGATAATAATCAAGCTTATTTTTAAAGATGTAAGTAGACCTGGAGTTAATGATCTCCACATCTTCCACATCTCTACAATGGTTTCAGGAAAAAAATGTTTTAAAACTTCATCCAGCATATACTCCAGGTTATCCTATCCTGGACTAAGTCCTGCTGACACATCATCCCTGTCTTCATTGACCTACAAAGGCTCCTCGTCCACCAATACCCCAAATTTAAAATCCCCATTCTTTTCTTCAAATGTCTGATTGGCCTCACCCAATCTATTGCTACAACCCCCTTCAGATCTATATCTCTTTAAAACCTGGTTTATTCACTTGCCCACCCCAGCCACCTTCACTGCAATATTAGCAACTGCAATCTTCAGTAGCTTAGATCCTAAATTATAGAATTCCTCAGCTACCCATTATAATCACAACCTTCTCTGGCCCAATTTTTAAGCCACTCTACTTTTCCACCTCACACCTTAAAAATCTCAACCCAACCCCATCTTTTTAACGCAGGTTTTA
Source organism: Carcharodon carcharias (assembly GCF_017639515.1). NCBI lineage: Eukaryota > Metazoa > Chordata > Chondrichthyes > Lamniformes > Lamnidae > Carcharodon > Carcharodon carcharias. The sequence goes on along the minus strand of NC_054469.1, from coordinate 87,792,587 downwards.
GTAAGCCCTTCCTTGGTTTGGCATTCACTGTCCTCAGACTGATGCATGAACCCTGTTGAAACAATTTTTACATCAATGATGTTACAGAAATACAAGTTGCTTAAAGCTTGTAGGAATTGTCTCTGTACCCTCTACCCCTTAAACTTATTGTCAAGATCAAGAGTTTGTTTACTTCCACCTCATTTTACTTTCCATTATTTTGCTCCCCCTTCATCCCACCTTACCAATTGCAGTAAAAATACATGTAGTCTTTGTTGTAATAAGCCTTTAAGGGATAGCAGAATGCCTTCACTGGAAGGGAAGTGTGTCATGTGATTCAGTTTCAGTTTCACTCTGGACTGTGAGCAAAGCACACGACACACAGCTCTGCTGCTGATATCTTCAAGGTTTCGACCCATGTATATATGGTCTCATGTGCCTAATTTAAATAAATGAATGCACAATGTGTTTACCCAATCCCTTATGAGAGATTGGTGCCTTTATATCATTATAAAAACACAACATATTGTTCAGCGGTTGTCAAACAGGGTGGCAGCGAGATTAAATACAGATATGACATGGTGACCAGTCTTAGATTGTGCTGCATGGCATGATGTTTTGGTCAGACCACAAAAAAGTTGCAGCCTTGGAGAGTATTGAGAACATAGCGTGGTGACTGCACAGAAAAGCTTTGAAGACACAGTGAACTAGTGCTTAAACAAAGAGCTGGTAAGCAGATGGATCCCTCGTGGTGAGACTGCAGCGGATAGCTTGTCAGTTCAGTAAGTGGGACAGTGTGTCAAGAGGACCAACACCAGGTTAGCTCAGTCAGGAAAGGTGGCTGACCAGGGGTGGGCCGGATCAAAAGCAAGGAAGGAGAGTCAAACAAAAAAAACAAACAAAATCATCCTAAAAAACAGGCCAGAGAAGGTTGCGATTATAACAGGTAGCTTTGGAAACTGCTGAACAATAAATTGAATAAAATAAGGAGGAAGGTGGAAGGGTTTCAAAACGTCCACAAAATTCCCCAGTTTGAATTGGGATGCAGCTGACCTACTCTCTGAATTCAAAACATTTAAACAGTGTACAGAAGCTATGGTTTCTTGAATCAGGTGTGTCTGCACAAGTCTATACAGGTTGAACACGTCAGAATTAACAGCAGAAGAGCTAAAGGGTCCCCAAAGGATATGGGCCAGGATATTTTGGATGGTACGGTTTCCCGTTCCACCATCCAAAGAGTCGCAGGGAACACATCCCCACCACTCTACCTGCCCCGCAGCTATTTCACTCTCGAATAAGTGTTAATTGACTGCAGGCAGGACTTCAGCCCCTCACTAGGGAGGAAGTCAGAGAGCTGCCGGCCAATCTGATTGGCCAGCAGCTCTCTAGTTCCCGCAGTAACAGAATCTGCGGTGGACAGAAGAGGAACTTCCTGAAGACATTGGAGCCTAAGTCCCAGGACAGGATGGAAAGGTAAGTTTCCAGGGTCTTAGGGTGGGGAGGGTAGGGAAGAACTGGGGGGGGTGTATAGTGGGTAATTGGGGTGTCGGGGAAGAGGCCAGGGAGGGGGAAGGAGGTCCAGCGGCCACCGTACCTTAAGGGGGCACCCGAAGTTAGAGAGGGCTTCGGGTGGAGGTGCCCCTCCCCCATCCCCTAATTCACGTCTGAGGCCTAAGCCTAATTATTTTCAGACTTCCCCCATGTCAGGAAAATCCTCCTGCCAGTCTAAAAATGGAATCTGGGTGGGAAACAGCCCATAAAGCAGCCAATAATTGGACTCTTAAGGGCATGAATTGGGGCAAGGGTGGGTGGCCCATCGGAGGCCTCACCTGCCCCAACGTAAAATTGCTGAGAGGTCAGGGCAGGTGGGAAACCACTTCGCACTGCGCCCCCCCCCCGCCCTGCCCACCACCGTCTAAAATCCCACCAGCGGGGGAGCATGAAAATCAGGCCATTAACTACAATGGAAGACCAGTTCAGAAACATGTTAAACTTCTGCATTCATCATTAAGTTAAAGGGATAAGTCATGGCAGTGGAGCTCAAAGCTGTGTACTCCTCTTGCTCCATGTGGAAAGCTGGGAGCATTTCCAGTGCCTGGGACCTGCATATGTGCAGGAAATGTGTCCAGCTGCAGCTCCTGGAAGCTCGGATTTCAGAGCTGCAACGGCGGCTGGGGACACTGTGGGGCATCTGCGAGTCTGAGAGCATCACGGATATCATGTTTAAAGAGGTCATTACACTGCAGCTAAAGGGACTTGAGGAAGGAAGGGAATGGGTGACCACCAGGCAGTCCAAGAGAAACAGGCATGTAGTTCAGGAGTCCACTGGGGTCCCGCTCGCAAATTGATATTCCATTTTGGAGGCTGATGAGGGTGCTGGTTCATCCAGGGAGTGCAGACAGAGCCAAGCTTTTGGCATGTCTGTGCAGGAGGGGAGGAAGCAAGGAAGAGCAATAGTAATAGGGGATTCTATAGTCGGGGGAACAGATAGGCTCTACTGTGGCCGTCAACGTGACTCCAGGATGATGTGTTACCTCCCTGGTGCCAGAGTCTGGGATGTCACTGAATGGCTGCAGGGCATCCTGAAGGGGGAGGATGATAAGGCAGAGGTCATGGTACATCTTGGTACCAATGACAAAGGTAGAAAGAGGGATGAGGTCTTGCATCAAGAATTCAGGGAGTTAGGCAGTAGACTAAAAAGCAAGACCTCTTGAGTTGTAATCGCTGGATTACTCCCAGTGCCATATGCTAGCGAGCTCAGAAATAGGAGAATAGCGCAGATGAATACGTGGCTTAAGAGCTGGTGCAGGAGGGAGGGTTTTAGATTCCTGGATCACTGGGACCATTTCTGGGGAAGGTGGGACCTGTACAAGCGGGTCTACATCTGAACGAGAGTGGGACTAACATCCTTGCGGGCGGGTTTGCTAGTGCTGTTGGGAGGAGTTTAAACTAATTCGGCAGGGGGAGGGGACACAGAATGCTAGCAGAATAGGGACACATCATAATACAGTAAAACAATCAAGTCAGAGGGAGTATATCTGCATTAAGTTTCAAGGGTGTATGACAAGGCTGGCTGGCCTCTACTTTAATGCCAGGAGTATTACAGGCAAAATGGATGCGTTAAGGGTGAGGATTGACACGTGGAATTGTGATATGGTAGCCAGCACAGAGACGTGATTGAGGGAGGGACAGGATTGGCAGCTCAACATTCCGGGATATAGAATCTTCAGGTGAGACAGGGGAGGGGGGTAAAAGAGGAGGAGGCATTGCATTATTAGTTAAGGAGTCAGTTACTGCAGTAAGGAGAGATGATATCTTGGAGGGGGCATTTAATGAAGCTTTGTAGGTAGAGCTTAGGAATAAAAAAGGGGCAGCCACATTGTTAGGTGTTTATTATAGACCCCCAGATAGTCAGCAAGAAATTGAGGAGCAAATATGTGCACAATTTGCGGAGGTGTGTAAAAACAATAAAAATAGGGTAATTATATTAGATGATTTCAACTTTCCCAACATTAATTGGGATAGACATAGTGTTAAGGGCTTGGATGGAGTGGATTTCTTGAAATGTGTACCGGAGAAAATTTTAGGTCAATATGTAGAGGGTCCAACAAAGGACGGCACAGTGCTGGACCTAATTCTGGGGAATGAAGCTGGACAGGTGGCTGAGGTGGTGGTGGGGGAGCATTTTAGTGATAGCAACCACAACATTGTACAATTTAAGCTTGTTATGGACAAAGAAATAGATAAGTCGCAAAAAAATTGTTTTGGATTAGGGGAGAGTGGATTTTAGTAAAATAAGGCAGGATCTGGCCAAGGTAGACTGGGAACAGCTATTTGTGGAGAAATCTACAGAAGAGCAGTGGGGGGTGGACAAAAAGGAATGGGGAGGGTACAGGCTCAACATGTTCCCTCTAGGGTGATAGGAAGGAGTAACAAGCCCAGAGAACCATGGATGACCAGGGATATTCAGGATAAGATGAGAAAGAAAGGAGAGGCTTTTAGCAGGTACAAGGGAAGCAAATCAGTGGAGGCATTAGCAGAATATGGAAAGTGCAGGGTGGAGCTCAAGAAAGCAATTAGGAGAGCAAATACGGGATATGAGAAAGCTCTGGCTGGTAAAAGTAGGGGAAATCCCAAGGTATTCGTTATGTATATCAATGGGCAAAGGATAACCAGGGAAAGAGGGACCAAGGGGACAATCTATGGGTGGAGCCAGAGGACATCAGTAGAGTGTTAAATAAATACTTCTCATCCATCTTCACCCAAGAAAATGAGGATGAAGGTATCGAACTTGGGGAGAGAGACTGCGAAGTTCTTGAGCAAATTGATATAGGGAGTGACAAGGTATTGGAGGTGTTGGCAGGATTAAAAGTGGACAAATCTCCAGGTCTGGATGATTTGTGACCCAGATTGCTGAGGGAGGCAAGGGAGGAGATGGCAGGGGCTCTGACCTAAATTTTTAATTCCTCTCTTGCCAGGGGGAGGTGCCAGAGGACTGGAGAACAGCTATTGTGGTTCCGCTGTTTAAGAATGGTTGTAGAGATAAACCAGGGAACTACAGACCAGTGAGTCTCACATCAGTGGTAGGGAAACTATTGGAGAAAATTCTGAAGGAGAGGATCTATCGCCACTTGGAGAGGGAAGGTTTGATCAGGGATAGTCAGCATGGCTTTGTCAGAGGGAGGTCATGCCTAACAAACTTGATTGAAGTTTTGAGGAGGTGGCCAGATGTGTAGATGAGGGTTGTGCAGTTGATGTAGTTTATATAGATTTCAGAAAAGCCTTTGACAAGGTCCCACATAGGAGACTTATAAAGAAGGCAAATGCACATGGGATACAGAGTAATTTGGTAAGGTGGATTCAAAATTGGCCTGGTTGTAGGAGACAGAAGGTGATGACAGAAGGATGCTTTAGTGACTGGAAGCCAGTATCCAGTGGTGTACCTGAGGGATCTGTGCTGGGTCCCCTATTATTCGTCATTTATATAAATGACATTGATAACTATGTGGGGGGTAGGATTAATGAGTTTGCAGATGACACAAAGATTAGCTGGGTGGTTAACAGTGAGGTTGAGTGTCTTGGCCTACAGGAAGATATATGTGGGATGGTCAAATGGGCAGATAAATGGCTGATGGAATTTAACCCTGAAAAGTGTGAGGTGATACACTTTGGAAGGAGGAACAAAGGAACATTGGCGTGAGTGTCCATAGATCTCTGAAGGTGGAGGGGCATGTTAGTGGGGTGGTGATAAAGGCATTTGGGACACTTGCCTTTATCAATCGAGGGATAAATTACAAAAGTAGGGAGATCTTGTTGGAGTTATATAGCACCTTGGTGAGGCCACAGCTGGAATACTGTGTGCAGTTCTGGTCACCACGTTATAGGAAGGATGTGATTGCACTGGAGGGGGTGCAGAGGAGATTCACCAGGATGTTGCCTGGGATGAAACATTTAAGTTATGAAGAAAGGTTGGATAGACTTGGGTTGTTTTCCTTGGACTAGAGAAGACTGAGGGGCAACCTGATCGAGGTGTACAAAATTATGAGGGGCATGGACAGGATGGATAGGGAGCAGCTGTTCCCCTTAGTTGAAGAGTCAGTCACAAGGGGACATAAGTTCAATGTGAGGGGCAGGAGGTTTCAGGGGGATGTGAGGAAAAACGTTTTTACCCAGAGGGTGGTGACTGTCTGGAATGCATTGCCTGGGAGGGTGTTGGAGGCGGGTTGCCTCACATCCTTTAAAAAGTAACTGGATGAGCACTTGGCACGTCATAACATTCAATGCAATGGGCCTAGTGCTAGTAAATGGGATTAGGTAGGCAGGTCAGGTGTTTCTCACATGTCGGTGCAGATTCGATGGGCCGAAGGGCCTCTTTTGCACTGTGTAATTCTGTTATTCTGTGACTAGAGTTCATGTCATTTTGACTACAGGCTTCAAAATCCACATACCACTTCATCAGCAGAGGCAGAGAAACGGGTACACACTGTGATTTTTCAAATGCAGAACTAGCAGGCAGAACTGTTGAGTTGGTGATCGTATCCACTCCCATGGAAGCATGTCAAAAGTATCTGCTGGACAAGGCAAAAATGTATAGCATTGAAGAGCTACTTAAGAATGTATGTAAGTATGAAGTGATCCTTGCAGTTCGATGAAGCTTGCAGGTCCTAAGCACAATCCCATTTTTTGATGCACTCACGAGAACACCCAAAACTAGGAAGACATGTGGAAGGTGTGGACTTCTGTATACACCAAGGAAATGCCCAGCTTTTCATCAATTCTGCGTGGCATGTGACAGAAAACGCCATTGGCAATGGCAGCGCACTAGAGCAAAGGCTAATGCAGCTACAAAAAGCCGTATCCAAAAATACCTTAAACAATGAATATCGTCAAGCAATAAGAATGACCATCCGCTATCCTGTCAGAAACATACACATGAGGTGACTCGCAAACCAGAAAATGAAGATGATGTGCACGACGAGGCAAAGAGCACATGTCTCAATCTCATGGAAAGCTTAGGCACTGCCACACCATCCAAAGATTCAAATTACCTGCCATAAGAAAGTTGGTAACTACTCATAATTGGCCGAGATTAACACAGGGGCAAGTAGCAACATCCTACCTCTGAGGATTCTAGAAGACATGTATCCACAGATAAGGAAGGCCATAGCAAAACCTACTACTGGACAACATTCGCCATACAACAGTTCACTAATTACATGTGCAGGATCCATAGTCCTGGAGCGCAAGCACAGTCAATCGTCCTGGGTGTCACAGATATTCTACATCGTGGAGACTAAAGACCAAGCTATTGTAAGTCTACCGGCATGCTCTGGCCTTGCACTAGTCACAATCCATGGAATTAGTTGGACATCACAAGGCAGATCAACCTCAGAAACTACTCTTAACACCTCAGTTCATGTCTTAATATCGAAATATTCAGAATGTTTCAACAAAATTGACACTTTCAAGGGAATTGCAATATTACATTTGCAGGAGGATGCAAGTCCATCAACTGATCTGGTACATTTTGCACAACACAAATGCTAACAGCTTCAAGAAGAAACAGAGAAAGGTTCCACACTGCAGAAACTGTGGAAAACCATCATTGAAAGATTCCATGATTCAATTCAACATGTTCACAAACGCATGTGACCATTTTGGCCTTATCAGGATGAGCTAGTGTCTGCCGGGGAATCACTTTTAAAGTCATCATAATGGAATCTTTGCAATCCGATATTCTTCAACAACTTCATCATTCACACATGGGCATAGATTGTACAAGAAGACTCACAAGAGAGACAGTCTATTGGCTGAGTATGAACAATGACACTGAAGTTGTTGCCAAGAAGTGTGAGGCGTGTCAAAAGCATATGCCATGTCAGCACAAAGAACCACACACGACATGAAGTTCCTACCATCCTTGATCCAAAACCGCATCCGACCTCTGTTGATAAGGGAAACGCTGTTGATGTGGTGCATATGGATTTTCAAAAGGCATTTGATACAGTGTCACAAAACAGACTTGTGAGCAAAATTCTAAGTCAGGCACTTGAATAAGAAATTGGCTGAGTGACAAGAAACAGAAAGTAGTGATAAATGGCTGTTCTTCAGATTGGAGGAAGTAGTGGAGTTCCCCAGGGGTCAGTGTTGGGACCATTGCTCTTCCTGATATATATTAATGGCCTCGATTGTGGTGTGCAGGGCATGATTTCAAAATTTTCAGATGATATGAAGATTGGAAATGTTGTCAACTGTGATGGGGATAGTCTTGAACTTCAAAAGGACTTAGACATGTTGGTGGAATGGGGAGACAAGTAGCAGATGAAGTTCAATACAGAGAAGCGTGAGGTGATCCATTTTGGCAGGAAGAATGTGGTGAGGTAGTATACAATAAAGGGAGAGACTCTAAAGGAGGTGCAGGAACAGAGGGACCTCAGTGTATATGTATACAGGTCATTGATGATGACAGTGCATTTTCAGAGAGCAGTTAATAGAGTATGTAGAGTATGTTAATAGAGGCTTTATTAATAGGGGAATTGAGTACAAGAGTAAAGACGTCATGTTGAACTGTATTAGGCAGTATTTAGGCCTTATCTGGAGTACTGCATCCAATTCTGGGCACCATACTTGAGGAAGGGTGTTAAGGCATTGGAAAGAGTACAGAGGAGATTCATAAGAATTATTCCAGGGAAAAAGAACTGTACCTGTGAGGATAGACTGGAGAGCCTGGGACTGTTTTCCTTGGAAAAAAGAAAGCTGGAGGAGACTTGATCGAGGTATTCAAGATCCTGAGGGGTATGGACAGGATAAATAGTGAGAAACTGTTCCCACTGGAGAGTATCAAAAACTAGATGGTACGGGTTCAAAATATTTGGCAAAAGGAGTAAATGTGATGTGAGGAAAAAAATTTTCATCCAGGGGATGGTTGGAGTCTGGAACGAACTTCTTGAAAGGGTGGTGGAGGTAGGTTCGATTGAGGTATTCAAAAGGGAAATGGATTGCTTCCTGAAAAGAAATAATGTGCAAGGTTACAAGGATAAGGCAGGGAATGGGACTAGGTAGAGTGCTCTTTCAGAGAGCCAGTGCAGACTCGATGGGCTGAAAGGCCTCCTTCTACACTTTAAAGATTCTGTGTCTCAATAGGATTGGAATATAAAAGTGAGCAAGTGATGCTTCAGTTTTCAAAGCCTAAATAAGATTCTATCTGGAATACTGCATTCAGTTTTAGACACTTCACGTAGAGAAAACTTTATTATCCTCAGGTCAGGATGAAGCTTAGATTCACCAGTGTGATACCAGCACTTAAAAGGTTAAAATGAGGAAAGGTTGCATAAATTTGCTTTGTATCTCCTTGTGTTTGTAAGGTTGAGAGGTGATCTAATTATGACATTTAAAATATAAAAGGATTTGCAAGTGTAAAGATCGAGGCCAGAATTTTACGCTGGCAGGATTTTACAATCCCAATGAAGTCAATGGACTTTTGAACAGTTTGCTGCATTTAATTCTCCCCCATATGTTGTCCCAAAGACAATCTGTCAAAATAACCAGAGCCTCGGGCAGCAGTCCTCTGGTCCCATCTACAGTAATTCCGAAATAGATTGCTGGCTTTTAAAACAACAAGGAGAAATTAACAGATACCAAACATTTTCTCTCATTTTTGGTTCCTGTGAGGTCATTTATAATTAAGATGTAATTAGACAACTCGTGTACTGCCACTTTGGCCTTGGATCTGCTGTTAGGAGGGCACTGGAACATGGCTCATCCATCCATTTCCTCCCTCTCTGTCAGGAAATTACATATCTACACTTAACATGGCCAAGATCAGAAATTCAAAAAAATAAAAACCTCCTTTTGGTTATTCCAAGGTATGTTGCATTGTTAAACCAAGAGAAACAAAAAATGAAAATGCTTGGGTGTGTATGTACATTAAATGACGGATGGAGTCAAAGAAAATCTAGTTGTAAGGATCACTGGAGAGGAGGGTCACGTAAACAAGGATAAATAGCAACAACAAGGGAGCCCGCAAAGTGGCCCAGAGAAGATAGAGGAAAACAGAAGGTAAAATGTCAGACAGTGACAAAATAGAAATAATATGAAAGGAAAGGGAAAAGGGATGAGGAAAGAACAAGAAATAGAGATGAAAATAATAGAGAAGGAGATAGTGCATATGCTTGCATGGGCATGAATGAAAAAGTTAGCGAGGTAATGACATACAATTTTATTGTTTCTCACATCTAGCCACAAATGAAAGAAAATGAATTATAGAACAGCTGTTGGATACTGCGGCTTTAACAACCAGCAAAGCAAATGCAATGATAACTTCTGAATAACTTTGACAACTAGAAATATAGACGAGCCTTCATCTCACAATTCAGAGTATAACATGCAAATAATGTATTAAGCCACTTGCATTATAAACTTCCAAACAAATAGATTAGGTGAAAGAGATTAGAAGTGCATATTTGATTTTATATATAATGCATCAATAAATTATATACTAAGGGGATAAATTCTGACTATACTATTACAACAAATTTATAGTTCATTGAGAGTAGCGCAAAATTTCACAAGCTTATGTTGTTTGCTATGATGAAACAATCAGAAGGTTAATTATTCTCTTTTGTTTTTCAATACAGGAAAATTAAGGAGTGCAAAATTCAAGTAATTATGCCTCTACCAAGTACATGAAAAGCACAGCCATTATTGACAACAGAAATTCTCTAATATGTAAGTGTTAAGCCTTGGGATTAGAATATCTGTGGGGGAAATGCCAAACATTTGGCTAAATATCCAAGCACAATGTTCTGGTGATCTGCTCATTGTTGCTAAGAGTCTATTTGCTTAATTGGGAGTCTATATTATGAAGACCCTCTTTCTTTTCTGTTTTTTTTAGGTATTCCAAAATACACTCATCTTTTTCAGCTGTATACTTTTGTTTCTTTCAACTCTTGTTCTCCCACCTTTCTCCCAATTCTTCCCTGCTTTCAAAGATGTTAGCTCTTGTGATGGTAAAGTTCCATAGGTACCTGCAGTCTTCCAACACCCTGCTCAAGTGATCTTTCTTCATATATCAACTTAGGCAGTGAAAGTCAAAAGTCTATTTAACCATAGAAGGGCATCACAGCCAAGCATTATCATAACTTTGGCAAATGTCCGTATTTTGCCAAAGGAAACACTTGATTCTGATCAGGAGGAAGAGCACCAGCTAATTTATCATCCATTGCTTGGTCTGCAGTGCCAGCCAATAGTAGTGCCCCAGCTGCTATTCCAGTTAATTCATTCCAGATGAGAAATCAAATTTGGGACTTGGAGGATGTTTGGGTCAGTATCACACTTGGCAGTGCATGCCAACCTTCTCTTTCTTGTCAAACATGAGAACTATTTCTAACCAGGTTATTGAGAATGGAATGGGAAGTGCTCTGCTGAAGTTAAGGAACTGAGAAAGATGGGAGAGAGGTTGAGTTAGCACTGTAACTATGTAGAGGTTTATCATTTTCAAAAAGTTTGGTTCTACTACCAGCACTGGGAGACAGAAAAGTAGTTTGATGCAGGAATTGAAAGCCAGAGGACTTGGAGAGAGTAGTGGTGGACATATACAAATGAGCAATTACAATGGATTCTAATTTCATGTATTGGATTCATTATCTGTTCTCAAGGGCCCAAAATTCCTCTTTCAATGAAAATTGAAAGAATAACTTTTTTACATGATTATTGGCTCCCTAATGACATCGTTGGCACCTGCAACTTTTAATCAAGCAATTTTCCAGAATGTGATTCTGTTATAGAGGGAATACAAATTACAGAGAAAAAGCAGGCTTTTTCAGGTTTTTTTTGTTAAGAGAAGGGACTCCCCTAGCATCTGTACACTATTGTTAAAAAATCTATCATTAAAAAATCTAACACAATTGATATATTCCAGAAAGAGAATCGTTATACAACCATCAACATGCTAGTGGGTGGAGGAAGATGGAAACGAATTGCCATCAGAACATGTCGTACAGCAAGGGTAGCATTAGCACAGTGCATTGTGACTCACTGCAACAGATGTTTTGTTTGATGTTTAAAGTTCAATTACATACATGCATATATTGTTCTCCACATTCCTGTAATTAGTAAGCTGGTCCAATAATGTTTAAGTGTAAGTAATGTAAATATAATTAAAAGAAATAGGAGCATCAGATATCAGCCATTCAATAAGATCATGGCTGATTTTCTGCCTGATGTCCACCTTCCCGCATTATCCCCATGGGCAGAATCTTATGCAACGGGGAGGGGCGTAAAATGTGGTAAGCTGTTCAAAAGTCCATCGACTTCAGTGGGACCGGAAAATCCTGCTGGTGGGAAGGGCTGTAAAATTCCATCCCATATCCCTTAATTCCCTTAGTACCCAAAAATCTATCAAAGATCATCCTTCTTGAATATACTCAATGATTAAGCATGCAGAGCTCTCTGGGATAGAGACTTCTAAAGATTCACAACCCTTTGAATGAAGAACTTTTTCCTCATCTCAGTCTTAAATAGCTGACCTTTTATTCTGAGACTTTGACTCTGCATTCTAGATTTCCCAGCTAGACAAAACATCTTCTCAGCATCTACCCTGTCAAGCCTCTTAAAAATTTTATGAAATTAGACTACCTCTCATTCTTCTAAGCTCCAGGCAATATAGGTCTGGTTTACTCGATCTCCCCTCATAGGATAATCCTCTCATCACAGGAACCAGTTTGTGAACCTTTGTTACACTTTCTTTAGGGCAAGTATGCTTTTTTTTAGGTAAGATGACCAGAACTGCAAACAGTACTCCAGGTGTGGCCTCACCAATGCCATGTATAATTGTAGTAAGATTTCTTTACTCTCATATTCCTTTGTAACAAGGCTAATGTTCTATTTGTCTTCCTAATTTCTTGCTCTACCTGCCTGTTAACTTGCAATGATTCACATACAAGTCCCTCTGATTGCAAACATTTCCCAGGCTCTCAGTGTACAAAAAAATAAATTTGTTTTTCTTACTTGACCTACCAAGGTGGATAACTTCACCACATTATATTCCATCTGCTATGTTCTTGCCTACTCACCCAAACTGTCTGGATTTTTTGCATTCTCCTCACCACCTACTTTCCCAACTAATGACATATTGTCAATAAATATCTCTGGAAATTAAATTACACTATTGAATATTTACACCCCTGAAATAAAAATTGCTATGATCAAAATACACTAAGAATGTTGCAAGGGAATGTGCTGATTTCTGATTTCATCTATATAAAATGCTTTGGAATGCATTTGGTGAAAATGCTTTGTTCACAATAAGAGGCAAAATAATTTTGTGGAGCACAATAGCATATTACAATTATTGCTTCACTTCAGAGCCGGTTTCAAAATCTAGCTTGTTGTATTAGTAGTTATGACAAACTGTAAGAGAGTGCTACTAATAAATGTCAAACTTCAGCAAATTTTTGTTATTCTTTCACGTAATGTTGGCATCACCGGCTAGGTCAGCATTTATTGACCATCTCTAATTGCCCTTGAGAAGGTGGTGGTGAACCACCAAGCTAGGATAAGGAAATCCCGGGCCTTAATATTTCAGATGGTGAGGTTTTCCCTTCCCACCATCCAGAATCCCCGCTGACTCTGACTGCCCTACAGCCATTTCACACTTGAATGAGTGTCATTTGGCTGCAGGCAGGTATTCCACCCTCACTCGGGAGGAAGTCACGCTTTAAAGACCTGCTGGCTAATCTGATTGGCTGGCAGCTCTCTAGTCCCTATGGCGTAAGGAGTTGCAGTGGACAGAAGAGTAAGTGTTTCAACATGCCAGAGCCTAAGTCCCGGGACCAGGTGGCAAGGTAAGTTTTGGGAGTTTGAGGGTGGGAAGGGCAGGGAAGGCCTGTGGGGCATTGTAGGGGGGGAAGGTGGGTTTCCCCCACACCCGGGAACTCTTACCGCTAGCCTAAAATTTGAGGTTAGCATAAAATGGCCCTTATGTGGCCACTTAAGAGCCTCAGTTGGGGCAAGGGCAGGAATCAAATCGTTGCGAGGTCGGGATGGGTGGGAACCCAAAGAGAATCCCGTTCCTCCCAGAAGGAAAAAACAGTTCAGACCAGCATTCTTATTTCCCAATTTTAACTGTTTTTTCCTTCTGCGCTTCAATTTCATGTTCCCCAACACACCCTCCCTGCCTTGTCTAAAACGTCACTTATGGGGGAGCATGAAATTCAGGCCTTGGAATAGAACCTAAACTTAACTTTTTGTAGCAAACAATTTAACTTAATCCACAGCTGGCAGATTTTTCAGATCACAAGTGAGTTAAATCAGTAAAAGCCTGCTCGAAAATAAAACAGGTTTTACCTAGTATTGGATTGCAGATCTTCAAAAACTGATTCCCTGATATCAAGGAGTCCACTTGCTCTATTTGAGAGCTCACCTGACCATGTCAGACTCCACAGAGTAAATTACATTTCCCCATCAAATTCCCACAACCCTTCATTCCGCTGTCCAATCTAAGCTTGAATGTTGACATAGTTTCTGCCTCAATCACTGACCCTGGAAGAGAATTTCACATCTTCACAACTGTCTGTTTAAGAAGATATTCTTGCTCTGTGTTCAAAATATCTTCCATTTAATCTTGTATCAATGCCCCCTCAAACTGAAACCTTCAACTACTGGAAACAATGTGCTCATATCTGTCTTATCCCACCTTCTATAATCTTAAACACATTTATCTGCATTGCTCTAACAAAAATACTTTCAAATCTTTCTCTTTATGTGTACTTTCTTATACCAGACGGCACAGTAGTCAAACTGCTTTTTTAGTTAATTTCTTTCATATTCAATAATCTTTTCACCAGCACTGTATACATTTAAAATGAAAACAGAAACAAAAAATCAAAAGTCATTTACCTGAAATATTGGCCAGGATTTTCCCGATTAGTGGTGAGTCCCAAATTAAGAATGGTAAGCTGGCTCTCCACACTGCTGGCCCAATCAGAGAGCAGGCAGATTGGCAGGCTCGGCAGCGCCACCAAAAGAGGTGGCCACTTCTGAAGTTGCAAAGAGAACACGAGGGAACCTCCATTTTGAAGCACCCTTACAGAGGAGGTAAAAAATTTGTACCTGTGCTAGGATCAGGCAAATAGGCCTTGGTGGTTGGAAGGGAAGCCCATCAAGTGGCAATATTGTGGTCAAGGTGTGGCAACCTTTGAGATTAAGGAACCCCACTTTGGGCCATGAAGACTCCGAATGCAATTTCCCCCCTAACCGGGGAACCACTGGGAGGGGCACCTCCATGCAGTCAGTGACCTGAGAAGATTCAATTCAATTCAGTATAAATTTTACAGTCCTTCAAAAATTCATTGTGGGTATATTGCTTGTTCATTGAAAATCACAAATAAATGAATAATTAATAATAAAGAAGAGAAATTACATTGTCACAAAAATCTAACACTGATTAAATATATTAAAAAAGCTGCAAGGAACAAGGGAGGGGAACATCAGAGAGGGGATGAGAGGGAAGGAGAATAAATGGGAGGGAAAAGTGAAGAGATGAAGATGGGGAGAGAAAGAAAGAGAGCGATAGAAAGTGGAAGGTGCAGAAAGGGGCAAATTAATCCTATCATAAATGTCCCTCAATTGGGTCTTTTAATTGCCTTAATTGGTCACACACCTTTGGTCGGCAGGCAGCCAATCACCATTCTTTCCTACCACTGGTAAAGTGGCCCAGCATTGGGAAAGCACAGAGAGTCCTCTCTACACACTCCCCGGCATTTTTCTGGTCCCCACCTCCTATCCTGCCACACTGGGGCCAGTAATATGTCACCCATTAACTTTCTCTCACCACAGATATTGCCTGATCTACTGAGGGGTTCTAGCTTTATCTGTTTTATTCCAGATTTCCAGCATTTGCAGTACTTTGCTTTTGTTTTATTTTATATATTTGTTAGGTAATAGAGATAATTTAAGCAAATTATATTTGTATTTGTGGGTGTTAGGAATGAGTTTTAGCTTTAAATTTTTAGTTTGGTTTGTATTTCTGTATCTGTGTGATAAGAAAGGTCAAATGGAGTTTTAGTTTCACTTTAAAAGACTGCTTGCATTTCTAATGAGAAGTTTATGACTCCTATAAATTAAAAGTAAACACACAAAAATAGAAAGAATAGTGCTGTTGCCCAGAACTAGGGGGGCAGATAGGCAGGCCCACAGAACTAAATAAATAACAGTTTTAAGTTCAGTTGACACCAGGACCCCAGAGAGACTGGACACTGGGAGAGGGAACTGCCAATTTCCCAAAAGAATTAAAAGGTCCTAAGTGAGGAAAAACCCCAAAAATTCAGCAGAGTGGAAGAGGGGAAAGGAGACCTTATAGTGAAAAGAAGGACAGGAGCATGGGAAAAGGTCCTGTTCAGTGAAGTTAAGAATTAGGAGCAGAAAGGCTCC
Source organism: Carcharodon carcharias (assembly GCF_017639515.1). NCBI lineage: Eukaryota > Metazoa > Chordata > Chondrichthyes > Lamniformes > Lamnidae > Carcharodon > Carcharodon carcharias. Next base: position 87,776,678 of record NC_054469.1, on the reverse strand, counting down.
AAGCTTTTGATTTAAAGTGAGAACACTTGCAAGAAGCAAGAAGATTCAAAGAGACAACTAAAGGTCTATAATTCTTTGCTATGGGTATGTGAAGCAGTGGTGTACTGTTAAGGCTGAGTTAGCGAGAGACTGTGCATGGAAGACAGCTTGAATGCATGTGGTAACCCAGGGAAGAACATAAGAACTAGGAGTAGGCAATTCAGCCCCACGAGCCTGCCCCGCCATTCATTACAATCATGGCTGATCTCATTTCAGTCTCAACTCCAATTTCCTGCCCCCTCTCCATAACCATTCAACCCATTACTAATAAAAATCTGTCTATCTCCTCCTTAAATTTATTCAGCTTCCCAGCATCCACTGCACTCTGAGGTAGTGAATTCCACAGATTCACAACCATTTGAGAAAAGTAATTCCTCCTCATCTCTGATTTAAATCTACCACCCCTTAGCCTAAAACTATGGCCTCTCATTCTAGAATGTCCCACAAGGGGAAACATCCACTCCACATCTACTTTGTCTTTCCCCTTTAGCATCTTATATACCTCAATTAGATCTCCTCTCATCCTTATAAACTCGAGCGAGTATTGGCCTAAACTGCTCAATCCCTCATCATAAGACAAGCCCCGCATCTGTGGAATCTATCTAGTGAACCTCCTCTGAACTGCCTCCAATGCAACTACATCCTTCCTCAAGTAAGGGGATCAAAACTGTGCACAGTACTCCAGGTATAGTCTCACCAATGCCTTGCACAGTTGCAACAACACTTCCCTATTTTTATGCTCTATTCCTTTAACAATTGATGCCAAAGTTCCATTTGCCTTCCTTATTACCTGCTGTACCTGCATTCTAGCTTTCAGTGATTCATGCACAAGGACACCCAGATCCCTCTGCACTGAAACATTCTGAAGTTTCTCTCCATTTAAATAATAAGTCACCTTTATATTCTTCTGACCAAAATGGATAACCTCACACTTATCCACGTTAAACTCCATCTGCCAATTTTTGGCCCATTCACCTAACAGGCCATATCCATTTGTGAATTTCTTATTTCTTCATTGCAACTTACTTTCCCACCTATTTTGGTGTCATCTGAAAATTTAGCTATAGTACCTTCTATCCCTGAATCCAAGTCATTAAAATAGATTGTAAATAGTTGGGGTCCAAGGACCAAACCCTGTGGCACCCCACTAGTTACAGCTTGCCATCCAGAAAAAGACCCATTTATCCTGACTCTCTGCTTTATGTTGGTTAGCCAATCCTCTATCCAAGCTAATATATTACACCTAACTCCGTGTGATCTTATCCTGTGTATTAATCTTTAGTGCGGCACCTTATCAAAGGCCTTCTGGAAGTCCAGATATACTACATCTACAGGATCCCCATTATCCACATTGCTTGTCACATCTTCAAAGAACTCTAGAAAATTAGTTAAACATGATTTACTCTTCCTAAAACCATGCTGACTCTGATGAATTGCATTTTGACTTTCCAAATGCCCCATTACTACCTCCTTAATAATGGATTCCAACAATTTCCCAAGGACAGACGTTAAACTAACTGGTCTATAGTTTCCTACTTTCTGCTTCCCCCCTTTTTGAATAAGGGTGTTATATTAGCCATTTTCCAATCCACTGGAACCTTTCCAGCATCCAGGGAATTTTGGAATATTATAGCCAATGCATCCACTATCTCCGCTGCCACTTCCTTTTAGACCCTGGGATGTAGGCCATCAGGTCTTGGGGATTGGTCATCCTTTAATCCCAATAATATGCTCAGTACTTTTTCTCTAGTGATGGTGATTGTTCTAAGTTCCTCCTTCTCTATATCCTCTGCACTACCTGTTACTATTGGGGTGGTACTAGTGTCCTCCACTGTGAAAACTGAGGCAAAATATTGACTCACTATTAACTCCCCAGTCTCGTCCTCCAAGGGACCAACATTCACTTTAGCTACCCCCTTTCCTTTTATATACTTGTAGAAGCTTTTGCTATTAGATTTTACATTTTGCGCTAGTTTTCTTTCATAATTTACCTTTGCTCTTTTAATTATTTTTTTAGTAACCCTTTGTTGATCTTAAAAAGTTTCCCAATCTTCCAGCTTGCCACTGAACCTTTGCAAATTGGTATCCCTTAGTTTTTGCCTTTATGTTATCTTTAACTTCCTTGCTTAGCCATGGGTGCTTTTCCCCCCTTCTTTCATCTTTCTTCCTCATTGGATATATTTTACTTGGGAGGAATTCAATATCTCCTTAAATATCTGCCTCTGTTCATCAACTGTCCTACCTTGTAGTCTTCCTGCCCAGTGCACTAGGGCAAAATCTGCCCTCATACCTATATAGTTACCTTTGTTTAACTCCAGAACACTAGTTTAGAACTCAAGTTTCTTGCTCTCAAACTGAACTTGAAATTCCGTCATGCTATGATCACTCTTCCCCAGAGGATCCTTTACTATGAGATCATCAATTAATCCCATCAAAACCAAATCCAGAATAGCCTGTTCCCTGGTTGGTTCCACAACATATTGCTCCAAGAAACAATCTCTAATACACGCTGTGAACTCTCCCTCAAGGCTACCTTTGCCAACTTGATTAGTCCAATCTATATGCATATTAAAATCACCCATGGTTATTGCCGTGCCTTTCTTACATGCTCCCAGTATTTCTAGGTTTATACTGTACCCTACTGCTAAACTACTGTTTGGGGACCTATAGGTTACTCCCACCAGGGACTTATCTCCCTTGCTGTTTCTTATTTCTACCCAGACTGACTCTTGCTCTCCAGTGCCTATATCATTCCTCACTATAGCACTGATCCCTTCCTTTACTAACAAAGCTATACCACCTCCTTTTCTTTCCTGCCCATCCTTCCAAAACACTGAGTACCCTTGGATATTCAACTCCCAAATCTGTTCTCCTTGAACACCAGAAGGAGAGTTTGAAACCCTGGAGGTGAATCCTTGTGGAAGGTGTCTGAGAGAAAATGGCAGTTTGAGAGCAGATTCCAAGTCGAGGTTTTGGAGAGTGGAGATTGGAAACCCTCGTGTGAAGGACAGAGTTCAGTGAAACTGGTTGGTTCAGAGTGTGACAAGTGTCTGGAGGAGTTGAGGAGCGATCCATAGCATTTGGTTAAGGTGACATCTGTTACCTGGTTTCAGAATGTGGTGTATCTGACCATAGGGTGCCACAGGCGTACATGGGCTGTGTATTTACTAAGAATATTAAAGTATAAGATAGCTTTTGTAACTTGTGTTAGTGTTACAAATTTGTATATATCTATAAAGGTCTGATTGTGGGTGAAGGGTTATTGTAATATAGTTAATCTTTTCTTGATGAATGAATATTTTAATCTTTTGTAAAAAGTTCATCAGCTGACTCCTGTGGCACTGTTCAGTAGCTACTCTCCACATATCTACACAGGCAAAAAAAAGTTAGGATCTATCAGGCTGGGTTCCTCCCTGGGCTCAGGCTTGTCCAGGTGCAATCTCAGCTGGGGATCATAACATATTTAATCCAATACCAAATATTAATATGGATAAAAATAACTTCTAAAATAGCTTGGAGAACAATTCTTCAACGTGCCCCTTTTCAATCCTCAGATACAATTCAATAATTTCTAAAACAAGATTTCTTAAGAGCTCTGAACAATTGTTTCATTTGGGGTTTATCATATTACTAAATGTCTTGGCTCTTCATTAGTTCAACCCCTGCAGTTTACAATATGCAATTAATGCGCTGTTCTTTTAAATTGTTAAGCAATGATGCCTGAGCTGACAACATTGATCCAAACTGTCAACTTACTGTCAATTTTATTTCGTTTCAGAATAGGTTTCATAGAGATAAAGGGACATTTTTGCATAGGAGGAGGCCATTCGGCCGATCAACTCTGTGCCTTTGAACTATTCAGTCAGATCCAATCCCCAGCTCTATTCCCTTAGCCCTGCAAGTTAATTTGCTCAAGAATGTGAGAGCATAAGAAATAGAAGGAGGGTATGCCATTCTCTTTGATCATGGCTGATCTTCAGCTTCAACACCACCTTCCCACCTTCTCCCCATTTCTCTTGCTTCTCCAAGTGACTAAATATCTATCTCAGCCTTAACTATATTCAACAATAAAACATCTTCAACCCTCTAGGCTAGAGAATTCCAAAGCTTCACAACCCTTTAAATGAAGTAATTTCTCCTCATCTTATTCCTAAATGATTGGCCCCTTATTCTAAGAATGTGCGTACGTGTTCTAGATTCTCCAGCCAGGGGAAACAATCTCTCAGTGTCTACTCTGTCAAGCCCCTTCAGAATCTTGTAGGTTTTAATGAGGTCATTTCTTATTCTTCTAAATTCCAGAGGATATAAGGCCAGTTTACTCAGCCTCTCACCATAGGACAACACTCCCATCCCAATCTTATTAACTTTTGTTGTACTGCCTCCAATGCAAATATATCCTTCCTTAAATAGAGACTAAAGCTGCACACAGTATTCCAGATATGGTCTCACAGGACCCTGTGCAATTGTAGAAAAACATATTTATTCTTGTACTCCAATCCCCTTGCAATAAGGACCAACATGGCATTTGTCTGCCTAATTGCTTGCTGTATCTGCATGCTAACTTTCTGTGTTCCTTGCCTGAGCATACTCAAGTCCCTCTTCACATCAACATTTACAAGTTTCATGCCTATTCTGAAAACAAAATATGTTTTGCTCTTTTTATTATAACCTCACACTTCCGCACATGATACTCCATCGGCCACCTTGTTGCCTACTCACTTAACCTGCCCAAACTTCTTTGCAGCCTCTTCCTCACAGCCTGCATTTCCACATAGCTTTGCATCATCAGTAAACTTAGATACATTTCTCTCTGTCTCTTCATCTAAGTCATTAATATAGATTGTAAATAACTGAGGCCCCAGCACTGGTCCTTGTTCACTCAACTAGTTATAGACTGCCAACTTGAAAATGCCCCATTTGTGTTTGCTCTCTGCTTCCTGTCTGTTAAGCAATTCTCTATCCATGCTAATATATTACCCCCAACTCCATGAGCCCTTATCTTGCATATTAACCTTTTGTGTGGAACTGTATTGAATGTCTTTTGGAAATCAAAGTATACTACAGCTACTGGTTCCCCTTTATCTACCCTACTAGTTACATCCTCAAAAAACTCTAATCAATTTGTCAAGTGCCATCTTTGTAATTTAGTAGAAGTACTGTGTTTTTGACCACAAATATGCTTCACAGCAACACTGATATGATAAAAACCTATTTCAATGACCTCCACCACCATGCTTTTGGAATTAATGCATAGTGGGCATAACTTCTTACCTGAGTCCCTGATGGAATTATGGGACCATTTTCAATTTGCATACCTAACTGCTGTTTTTTCCCAGAGCAAACTAATACTCAGCCCACCTCTGGGTTTCCTGACCAATCAGGGAGGGTAGGTGGTATGACCATCTAAGCAACAATGAAGGATTTCTATTTAAAGGACCCCAGCAGAACTCACAACAGCAGCACTGTTTGCAGGAAAAAAATCCAGCATGAGGGAGAAAAGAGCTGCAGCATGGAAAGGGACCATGGAAACGCTGTTTTCTAGTTGAAAGACATGTCCCTGCAGCTGGTGATCCCAGCAGTGAGGGCACAGAGACAATTGGTCTTGCAGATAGCTGGCACAAACATGGCCTCCCGTCTGCGCTGTAACTATTTTAACAGATTCTGACACTCAAACTCACTCTCAATGCTTTGCCCTCTCACAATCATTCCTCACAGTCACCTTCCTCAAATATCTACCCTCCATGCTCAGCAGTTAACTCTTCACACTCCTAGCTCAGTCTTTCCTCATTGCAGGAGAACAGAGCCAGAGCTCCAGGGACAGGCAGAGAATCAGGGGAGTACCTGCAACCATGGCCCTTCTGACCTCATTGGAGGAAGAAACACTTGAGATTAGCAGGGTGGCAAAAGTAATGACAGTTGCCAATGGAGGGATGGGGTTGCACTGAGACCTTAACACAGCATTAGATATTACACTGGCACTTGGCACTGAACTGTCACTCATTGTTGGAAAGATGTCACTATTACATTAAATGTCATGATCTTCAGTACACTAACTTGGAGCCCCATTTGTTTTTTATTCATTCACAGGTTGTGGGAGTCACTGGCTAGTCCAGCATTTATTGCCCATTCCTAGCTGCCCTTGAGAAGGTGGTGATGAGCTGCCTTCTTGAACTGCTGCATACCATTTTGTGTAGGTACATCCACAGTGCTGATAGGGAGGGAGTTCCAGGCTTTTGACCAGCAACATGAAGGAATGGCAATTTATTTCGAAGTCAGGATGGTGACTGGCTCAGAGGGGAACTTTCAGGTGGTAGTGTTCCTATATGTCTGCTGCCCTTGACCTTCTAGTGGTGCTGCTGCTGGCATGCCCTCCTGCACTCTTCATTGAACCAGGGACGATCCCCTGGCTTGGTGGTAATGGTAGAGTCGGGAACATCCCGGGTCATGAGGTTACACATTAAGGTTGAGTATAATATTGAGTGACAGTATAGTACCAAGTGCCAGTGTTATATCAAATGATGTGTTAAGATCTCATGCAACTGCCATCCCTCCATTGGCAACTGCTACTACTTTTGCCACCCTATTAATCTCAAGTGCTTCTTCCTCCATCAAGGTCAGAGGGGCCATGGTTGTAGGTCCTCGCCTGATACCCTACCTCTCTCTGGAGTTCTGGCTCACTTCTCCTGAAGTCAACAGCATCTCATGGTTCCCCTGTCTTGAGTTGCTAGATCTGTTCAAAATCTATCCCATTTAGTACAGTGGTAGTGCCACACAACACGATGGAGAGTGTTCTCAATATGAAGATGGGACCTCGTCTCCACAAGGACTGTGCGGTGATCACTCCTACCGATGCTGTCCTGGAAAGCTGCACCTATGGCAGGCAGGTTTGTGAGGATGAGGAACTGTATGTTCTTCTCTCTTGTTGGTTCCCTCGCCACCTGCAGCAGACCCATCTAGCAGCTGTGTCATTTAGGACTTGGCCAGCTCGGTCTATAGTAGGTCTGCTGAGCTACTCTTTGTGATGAACATTGAAGTCCCCCAACTGGAGTACATTCCATGTCCTTGCCATCCTCAGTGCTTCCTCCAAGTGGTGTTCAACATAGAGGAGCACTGATACATCAGCTGGCGGTGCGGGGGAAGCACTGTACGTGGAATTTTGCCGGACAGTTCCTTGCCCATGTTTGACTTGATGCCTGAGACTTCATGGGGTACAGAGTCGATATTGAGCACTCCCAAGGCAACTCCCTCCTGGCTGTATACCATTGTGCCACCATCTCTGCTGGGTCTGTTCTGCTGATGGGACAGGACATACCCTTGGATGGTGATGGTGGTATCTGGGACATTGTCTGTAAGGTATGATTCTGTGAGTATAATTATGTCACACTGTTGCTTGGCTGGTCTGTGAGATAGCTCTCCAAATGTTGGCACTAGTCCCCAGATGTTAGTAAGGAGGATTTTGCAGGGCCAACAGAGCTGAATTTTCCGCTGTTGTTTCCGGTGCCTAGGTCAATGTTGGGTGGTCCGTCTGATTTCATTTCATGTGGGTTCAGCGCTAACACATGTCTTCCATCACTCAGGTACTTGGGTACATTGCCAGTGCTAGCGAAGGAGATGAGAGAGGAATCCAAGGGGTCTTCGCAGGAGGACCAGCATTCTAAGGATATAAGTCATTTCATCAAATGACTCCAGCACATCCACCACCAACACAGATACTCACATCTCGATCGGATCAGCTTCTCAGATAGATAGGGTGGAAAGTGGTGAGGAGCAAGGCACATGTGAGGAAGAGCAGGTTCTGGAGACAGAGACAGTAGTGAAGAGTCCCTGTCAGAGGGTGCAGGACCTCCAAGCTCTGCCTAGCTGCACACTGTTGTTGAACTTTGGGGGTCATTGAGAAAAGGAAACTCATGGAGCAGCAACAGGAAATGTGTGTGTTTCTGTCACACACTGGGAGAGAGATTGAGGGAGTCTATCTCTAGCATGACTGTCATGATCACAGAATCACAGAGTGCAGAAGAGGCCCCATGGCCCATCGAATCTGCACCAACATCTGAGAAACACCTAAACTACCTACCTCATCCCATTTACCAGCACTTGGGCCATAGCCTTGAATGTTATGACATGCCAAGTGCTCATCCAGGTACTTTTTAAAGGATGTGAGGTAACCTGCCTCCAACACCCTCCAGGCAGTGCATTCCAGACCATCACCACCCTCTGGGTAAAAACATTTCTTCTCACATCCCTCCTAAACTTCCTGCCCCTCACCTTGAATTTATGTCCCCTTGTGACTGACCCTTCAAGCTAAGGGGAACAGCTACTCTCTATCCACCCTGTCCATGCCCCTCATAATCTTGTACACCTCGATCAGGTTGCCCCTCAGTCTTCTCTGCTCCAATGAAAACAACTCAAGTCTATCCAACCTCTTTTCATAACTTAAATGTTTCATCCCAGCCAACATCCTGGTGAATCTCCTCTGCACCCCCTCCAGTACAATCACATCCTTCCTATAATATGGCAACCCAGAACTGCACACAGTACTCCAGCAGTGGCCTCACCAATGTTCTATACAACTCCAACATGACCTCGCTACTGTTGTAACCTATGCCTCGATTGATAAAGGCGTGTCCCATATGCCTTTTTCACCACCCCACTAGCATGCCCCTCCGCCTTCAGGGATCTATGGACACACACTCCAAGTCCCTTTTTTCCTCAGAACTTCCTAGTGTCATGCCATTCATTGAATACTTCCTTGTCAAATTGCTCCTTCCAAAGTGTATCACCTCACACTTTTCAGGGTTAAGTTCCATCTGCCATTTACCTGCCCATTTGACTAACCCGTCTATATATTCCTGTAGCCCAAGACACTCAACCTCACTATTAACTGCCCGGCCAATCTTCGTGTCATCCGCAAACTTACTAATCCTACCCCCCACATAGTTATCTATGTTGTTTATATAAATGACAAATAATAGGGGACCCAGCACAGATCCCTGTGCTATGCCACTGGACACGGGCTTCCAGTCACTAAAGCATCATTCTGTCATTACCATCTGTCTCCTACAACTAAGCCAATTTTGAATCTACCTTATCAAATTACCCTGTATCCCATGTGCATTTGCCTTCTTTTTAAGTCTCCCATTTCGGTCCTTGTCAAAGGCTTTGCTGAAATCCATATAAACTACATGAACTACACTACCCTCATCTACACACCTGGTCACCTCCTCAAAAAATTCAATCAAATTTGTTAGGCATGACCTCCCTCTGACAAAACCATGCTGACTATCCCTGATCATACTTTGCCTCTCCAAGTGGCATTTGCACTAATGACCACCTCCATTAAAAGAATGGTCAACCTCATGGACCATCAGACCACCAAATGCAGATTGGCCCATACCCATGATCTGCACACTATGGATGTCAGTTTGCACCAATCAAAGTATCACCTTGGTAACCAAACACAGCATACACATGCAGTCAAGCGCTCTTTTGCTTTTGTTTAGCAGGGAAGCCTGAGAGAGGTGATGAAGAAAGGGCTGATAGTACTTGCAACTCTTCTCAATGCAGCTCTATTACATGGCCTTTGCCATCCCCCCACCTCCCATCCACCCCCACAACCGATAGAGCTGGGCATCTTGTGTCCTGCCCTGATGACCAAGTCTGCATCTGCACAGATGCAGACGGGACAGTTTTTGGTGTGATCCTCACAGGCTCCAAAGCTCAGAGGAATCCCGCCACAGGCATCTTGTGTCAGAACAGAAAAATGAGCAACCTGCCTTCAGCTCTGCTGAAGCCACAGGAGCAGTACAATGTAAAAGGAATAGAAAGTGTATGAGGAAAAGATTTTAGAGAAAGGGAATCACATCAGTGATTTCAACGTTGTTAGTATTCCATTGATGCTTTTTGTTTCAAATAAAGTATGACTATTTCTGAAGTACGCATTGTCACAGCCTCTACTTTGTTGGATCCCCATTGATTTGGTCAGATTAATTGCAACGGATGGCATGAGCAGCTTCGACGAGGAAGTAAGGTTGTGAATGTGATGGGTGGCTAGGTGACTGTAAGGAAGAGGTTTGCTGGGATTTGCACAGGATTGTGATGAGAAATTTCAATGTGACAAGCAGACCTCACAGGGGAAACAAGTCTGGATGAGGGCTTCTCAGGCTTTCCAGGCAGGTAGGTTTCCAGTTGCAGGTACCAGGAACACATCAAGATCCCTCCTCCTCCAAGAATGCCGTATGCTCTATCCTTTCCTGTGGCACCAGCTCTAGTACTCTCTGCAGCACCATGTTGAGGAGAATACAGCAGGCCATTACAATCTGGGAGTGCCAAGATGAAGCACATTGATGGGCACCCCCAAATTGGTCAAGGTAGCAGAATCTCATTTTGAGCAAGCCAAGGGCTTTCTCAGTTGTTGCTCCAGTGGTAGGATTGTTCTGGTTGTACGTTTCCTGTGCCTCTGTGGTAGGGTTCCTTGCTGGGGTCATCAGTCAGGTCATGAGGGGTATCCCTCGACCTCAAGGAGCCATCCACTGTCTGGTGGATAGAAGAGCTACAAAACCTGAGACTGCTTAAACTTTAATGAATAATTGCAGCTCTCTGGAATGTCCACACTTGCTTAATAATGATGCTCTTATTCTATTCTCTTGTTGTGGCCACATGCCAGCTACACATTAAGAGAGTGGAAGCCCTTCTAATTGACAAAAGCCCCTGGTTGTTCTGATGGCACCTTCATTGCCACATGGATGCAGTTGACAACCCTCTGGAGGTGTAGAAATCCTGCAAGGGAAGCAAAGTCCTCTGGGTTTTATGGCCTTAACCTTCTCAAAAGTTAATATGATTGAAAGACCTCACAAACAAGGTATCAGTGACCTGGCTGATGCAGTTGTGGGCTGCAGGTTGAGGGATCCCTGGAAAGACCCAGGAATGAAAAACTGAGGGCTGTAATTACTTTGCCAGCCTTGGCAATCCTCCTCCTGTTGGACGGAGATCTTTTTCCAAGTGGCTGCAGACATCTGCGAGGTTCTTTTATTCATTTATGGGTTGTGGGCATTGCTGGCTAAGCCAGCATTTATTGCCCTTCCCACCTGCCATTGAGAGTTGGTGGTGAGCTGCCTTATTGAACCACTGCAGTCCATGTGGTGTAGGTACACCTACATTGCTGGTAGGGAGGGAGTTCCAGAATTTTGACCTGCTGTGAAATCCTGAGGCTTCAAAGACACTGTTGTTCACAAAGGTTGAGGAAGCTGACCCTTGGCCTGTTGTGGGTATCATCTCCTTTGAGGTGCAGCCTCTTGTCTATCCCCTCTGTTCTGTCCAGCTGTATATGGCTGTGGAGAAGGCAATTGCTGCTTCTGTTGGAGTTACTGCCCCTGTCACTGGAACTGCAGAGCTGAAGCACACATGTAGCATCTTCTTCTCAGAAATCCAACCAATTTCAAAATATGTAGACCCCATTTTACAGGCAATAAGGTGAGATTACTCTCAGTAATATCCAAAGCAATTGATATAAGTTGTAAAAAGTTGCTGTCTTCAGAGAAATCAGTGAGTTTATGCTGAAAGAACAGCCTCTGTTAGTGCAGGCCTTTTCCAGTGCCTGACCCCAAGCTTGCCCATTCCACTGCTCAGATCAGGTCAGTTTCACTTTAAAATGAATTTTCACTGTGCACTCGCCTTCCCTAACCTGGTGAGTTACAAATACAGCATTTAACCGGTGCACTATTGGGGCCCTTCAGCCATAGTACACCCAGAGGCTGGAAACTGTGAAAAACCTCTCGGCCTGTTTGTTCAACATGAAACGAGTATGGTAAAGATTAACTGTAATGTTAATGTAATGAGTAACATACAGTACTTGGAAGAAACTTACTTGGTTTGTACCTTATATAATGTCAACCTTGAAAGGTCATGTAATGTAACTTTATAAATTTTATGAATAAAGTATATTTTTGGAAAAAAAATACCAAAAATGACATTTAATTGCCATAATTCTCATTTTCCAGAATCTTTCCATCCCAAAAAACTCCCAAACCTGCCTTCAGCAGGCTGGAAAAATTCTGAACAGTGTCTTCTTTCCATCTATCTGTTTATACCCAATGACATATATGCATGTACTTACTTATCTGTTTATCTAATGAATCTATATTTATGTCTAGTTATAGGTGCAAAGGGTTAAATTCTTCTGGTATGAGACTTTGCCTGCTAGAAGTGCAAATTAAGAATTTGCTTAGTGCGATCATTGGACCCCACAGGACATTCCTTCCATTAAAACAAATGATATACACTCCAGGTAGTAAAGTTCACAGATAAAAACTGAATTCCCAATGCACCACTCTTGGTAAAGGAGATTCTTGTCAGACTACAAATATGTAAAAGCACCTCTTTGTCTGTATCTAACTGGTAGTTACAAAGACCTTCAGGACTACGTATGTGCTTTCATATGGTGATTAATATGACGAAAGAGATTTTTTGTTACAGTTGAATACCATTCAATACTGTTTGACATCATCCAATTCTTAACAATCAACTCAAAACAACATTAACCACAAACATATTTTTGTGTGTGTGACATCTAAGAATTAGAATCAAACAGTAACAAACTATAGTTCCCCTGGACAGACAGAGCAGCAGCTTTCACTGGATACATTCTCATTCTAAAGCTAAAGTACAACAGCCACTATTTATTAACAAAAGTCCAAAATGATCTAAAATACTGCAGCAGGGAAGGGTAAGATTCAATAGATCTCAACAAAGTTGTATATAAGATTTTGAACTTTCAGAGGATCCTTTTTTTTTCTGTTCCCTTCTACCCTTAATACAGTACAATGTTTTTTCTGTTTTTTCATTTTATCCCTACACACCTAGCTGACCAACAAGTAACTGTAGTTGCACTGTGATGGGATACCAGTTTTGACAACATCAAAATTAGATTACAGTGGTTAATGGAGTGTATCAGTTTTGCAATTATGTTGCTGTGTACTGGATGGCATGCAATAAATCCTGGATTAGTGTTTGATTCACATGGCATTGTACCAAAATAGTTAATAGGTTTTGGTTTTCAAGATATGTTGTTCTTGATTTGACTTCAAGGGATGTATGTTAAACTAAATAAAACCTGAGGTTATGTTCATCACACATCACAGAATAAATGTATTTCTTATGTTAAACTGGATAGACTACAACACTGGGCTCACAAGCAAAACTTACCATCAAGTTTTGCTGCTCCCAATCACAAGGAGCTGCAATGGAAGTATTGTGTTTGCCTGTGTATTTTCCACATCCAAATGACAATCTAATTGCCTGTTAAGCTATTTTTTCTTCATCTGTATATTTCAATATTTAATTGTTGTGAAAATATAGCTATAATTCATAGGTTTTTGAATCTAACTTTTAGTTTTAGGAATTAAAGTTTTAATATAGGATAAACAGGGGTGTCTGGTTGAGAAACTGGTCAACACAACTCTAATGCAATGCAACTCAAACAAGCCTGAGTTTATTACACTTAAAGGATAATCTGTGTTTATTCAATAAGGTTGGATTTGACAGTGGGAACACTTGAACAACAGATGAGTTAACATTAAGCTTATGGTAGAGCCAGAGGGTCACCACTTACTTAATAAAAAAATTAAATTATGTATGTAGCTTCCAGATGAAAAGAGATTGGGGGAAGTTAGTCAACAAGGGAATTCCTTGATAAGGAGATAGATTCTGGAGAAAAACGTGTAAACTCCATTAGCAATAGAAATTATTCATATGGGTTACAGAATCAAAGAGTTGTGTTGAAGGTAAAATAATCAATTTACATTTCTGTTTGAAGACAAAAATGTTGGAACTGTACAACAGGTTGGGCAGCATTTGAAGAAAAGAGAAACACACATAGCAAATTTAGCAGAATAAAATGTCTTAAGCAGCTTACAAGAGCTTTAGAAATCAAAATTTGGCATCTAGCCATGTAAGGAAATGTTAGGACAGATGACCAAATCTTGGTCTCCAGAATTTCTCTCCCTATCAAGGAACTCCCTTGTTGACTAACTGCCCCCTATCTCTTTTTATCTGGGAACAACATACATAATTTAAATATTTTATTGAAGTAAGTGGAGACCCTCTGGCTCTACCACAAGCTTAATGTTAACTCATGTGTTGTTCAAGTGTTCCCACAGTCAAGTCCAACCTTACTGAATAAACACAGATTATCCTTTAATTGTAATAAACTCAGGCTTGTTTGAGTTGCATTGCATTAGAGTTGTGTTGACCAGTTTCTCAACCAGAGTTTTAAGGAACATCTTAAAATAAGAAAGAGGAGTGCAGAGATTTAGGATTATAATTCTGGAGCTTAGGACCTTTGAAGTGGAAGGCATGATCACCAAGGATCAAGCAAAGGAGAAGCATTTTATCTAAATGGTGAGAGATAGCAGAGATCTGAGATGCAGAGGGATCTGGGCGTCTTAGTGCATGAATCACAAAAGGTTAGTATGCAGGTACAGCAAGTAATTAGGAAAGCTAATAGAATGTTATAATTTATTGTACGGGTAATTGAATACAAAAGTAGATAGGTTATGTTTCAGTTATATAGAGCACTAGTGAGACCACACCTGGAGTAGTGTGTAAACATTGGTCACCTTATTTAAGAAAGGATGTAAATGCATTGGAAGCAGTTCAGAGAACATTTACCATACTAATATCTGGAATGGGCAGGTTGTCTTATAAAGAAAGGTTGGACAGGCTAGGCTTGTATCCGCTGGAGTTTAGAACAGTAAGAAACAATTTGAATGAAACATATAGGGCAACATTTTCCCCCCTGCTGGGGGCGAAGTGCGGGAGTGGGCGCCGGTGGGCAGCCTTCTGATTGGTGGCCCTGATCGGAAGGTGTGCAGCCATTTCACATGGGAGGGCCAATTAAGGCCTGGCCAGCGTGACATCCGCCAGGAAGCCCTATGCGATCTCCTTGCGGGCGGGTGGGGGGGGGGGCAGGATTCCCTCAGCCGGGAGTGCACTCTTTTCCGCATGCCCGCGAAACAGCGCACAGATCTCCCTGAGGCAAACTGCTGCCTCAGGGAGATCAGTTCCAACTTAAAACTTTTAATAAACATGTTTAAAATTTTTCCCTGTCATGTCCCCTCATGTTGGGATATGTCCATAAGTTTTATTGAAACCTTTCTTAAAACTTTAAATACCCTCATGAAACCTCATCCCACCTGTGGATGAGGTTTCATGCTTTTTCTGAGGCCTGCCTGGGCTCCTGGCCTGCCCGCCAACCTTGAGGTTGGAAGGCCAGGTCCATCAATGAGGTTAATTAGTTTTTTAATGGCCTTAACAGGCCGTTGATAGTTCGGCGGGCGCGCAGCTGATTTGGCTGCGTGCCTGCCGAACTGAAAATCTAAATGATGCGGGGTGACATTGGGATGCACGGCCAATGTATCCCCGTGTCATTTTGCATGTCGGTGAGTAGGCCTTGCCCCCGCTCACCGACTGGAAAAACCTGCCCATAAGATCCTGAGTGGTCTTAACAGGGTGGATGTGGAGAGGATGTTACCTCTTGTGGGAGAATCTAAAACTAGAGCTCACAGTTTAAGAATAAGGGGTTGCCCATTTAAAATGGAGATGAGGCAAAAAATTTTCTCTCAGAAGGTCATGAGTCCTTGGAATTCTCTTCCTGAAAAGATGGTGGAAGCAGAGTCTCTGATTATTTTTAAGGCAGAGGTGGATAGATTCTTGATAAGCAAGGGGGTGATAGGTTATTGGGGATGGCAGATGCAGATATGAGTTTACTACCAGATCAGCCATGACCTTATTAAATGGCGGAGCAGGCCCAAGAGGCTGAATGGCCTGCTCCTGCTCCTTGTTCATATGTTTGTAACTAAAATTTGTGATGCTCACAAGGCTAGAATTAGAGAAGCACAGATATATCGAAGGGTTATAGGGCTAGAGGAGAATACAGAGAGAGGAAGGGCAAGGCTGTGAAGGGATTTGAAAACAGGATGAGAATTTTCAAATCATTGTTTAATCAAGAACTAAGCCAGTGAGCATAGTGGTGATGGATGAACAGGGATTGGTGCATGTAAGGATGTGGGCAGCAGTGATTTGAAACACCTCAAATTTACAGAGGGTAGAATATGGGAGTGCTTTAGGGTAGCCCAGTCTCAAGGCAACAAAATCATGGATGAGAGTTTCAGCATCAGATTAGCTGAGGTAGGGTGGAGTCAGGCAATGGTTTGGATGTAGAAACAGGCAGTCTCAGTAATGACATTGATACATGGTTAGGAGCTCATCTCACAGTTAAATATGACATCAAGGTTGTGAACCTTCTGGTTCAGCCTCAGACAGTGCCAAGAAGAGGGGTGGAGTTGGTCGCTAGGGAATGAAGAAAGACTAAAATGTTGATTTTACCTGCCTGGAATGGGCGGGAAATTAAGGTGATGGAGTGGTTATATCATGTTCCACTTCACACCACCTTAACTCACTTCAGATCGGGTATGTAAGTGCCATTCACCCCAGGCACATGGGGGCCAACTTAACATGGAAAATTCCTAATTTTAACTAAAAGTCTTGGGGTGCCTGCACAGGGCCAAAACTAAAGCATGACTTGACAGAAGAGAATAAAGCGCCCAGGAGAGGTCAAGATAAGTATAGAAAGTTTACTTTTCTGAGGAATCCTGGTGGACCGGAAGCATCAGGAGTGTTCCCTGGACTCGACAATGAGTCACTGGACCTCTCTAGCTCTGGCTAGCACACATCAGGGAACTTCACTCCAGCACTAACTTCATGTTGGTAACCATTATACCTTGGTTTCTTGGGCTTTCAACTCAATTCCTGCTTCTGCTCACCGGCCTTGGTACTCTTACCAGTTCTGGCCAGGGGAAAGTGCTACAGCATTCAAATTAGGCACAAGTGTTAAAAAGTCCTGGACCCCAAGCTGATCACTCCATACCAGTTTCCCTCACACCTAACCATAGTTCAAACTAAAATAGGTCCTTAACATTTCAGAACCACAGTAAACCATTCAAAAGTTTATCCTATTTTCTTTTACACACTAACTGAATTCATATCCAATAACACAGGACTACTTGCGTGCCAAACAGCATAAGCAGCAAGTGATAGACAGAGCTAAATGATCCCACAACCAACTGATCAGATCTAAGCTTTGCAGTCCTGCCACATCCAGTCATGAATGGTGGTGGACAATTAAACAACTCACTGGAGGAGGCTCAACAAATATCCCCATCCTCAATGATGGGGGAGCGCAGCACATCAGTGCAAAAGATAAGGCCAAAGCATTTGCTACAATCTTCAGTCAGAAGTGCCAAGTGGATTGTGGTAAAATGGAGTGCTCTGTACCTTTAAGAGAATGTGGTTAGTTGACCATGTGTTGCGCAGAGCCTGCATCCCGTGGAAGGAAAGGTCAAAGCTATTCGCGAGGCACCTGCACCAAGAAACACTACAGAACTAAAGGCCTTCTTAGGCATGATAAACTACTATAGGCAATTTCTCCCAAATCTATCAACTGTACTGATATACGCATTGCTTAATATAAACCGTAAATGGATTTGGCAAGCTCCACAGCAGGATACATTTCCGAAGGTAAAGTAATTGTTAAGATCATTGGCCCTACTGGTCCACTTTGACCCAAAGAAAGGATTGATTTTAACTTGCGATGCATCGCCTTACGGAGTAGGGACTACTTTCACATCAGATGGAGGATGGCTCCAAACAACCCACTGGTTATAGATCTCGCACATTCAGTGCTGCAGAGCGACGATATTCTCAAATTGAGAAGGAGGGCTTGTCTGTTGTGTTTGGTGTTCAGAAATTCCATCAATACCTCCACGGTCACCATTTTCACATTATATTCGACTGCAAGCCTCTCCTGGGATTATTTGGAGAGGATAAAGCAATGCCCCCATCATATCTGTTCGCATTGAGGAGGGCACTGATATTGGCTGCTTATGAAAACACTTTTATTCACCAATCAGGCAACCAGATTGCACATGCTGACAAGCTGAGCCGCCTCCCCCTGCCAGATAACAACATGAAGGTTCCAATTTCCCAGGAACTTGTCTTAGCACTAATTTTTTTGGATTCCTCTCCTGTCCAGACCAAACAAATTGGTGAGTGGACAAGTTGAGATCTACTTTTATCTCAAGTCTGGGAGCAGGTATTGAATGGATGGTCAGGAGAGCCAAAGTTTGATAACAAGAAGTCCTATTTCAATCGCAGATATGAGCTCACCTGCCAGAACCTGGGGAGCAAGGGTTATCATGCCCATAAGAGGGCGAAGGCCATAACTGGCCAAATTACATAGCGCTCACTCTGGCATTAGTAGGATGAAGATGCTCGCGCGCAGCTACTTGTAGTGGCCAGGGATGGACGCAGACATTGAAACCCTGGTCAAAAGTTGTCTTCAATGCCAGCAGGTACAAAAGCTGCCCCCCTTAGCTCCATGGCACCCCTGGGAATGGCCGGGGAGGCCATGTGTGCGGCTCCACGTCAACTATGTGGGCTATTCTTGGGCATGGTGTTCCTTTCATTAATAGACGCCACTCTAAGTGGATGGAAGTCTACGATGTCTGGTCACCCACATCTGCTGCCACCATAGACCATTTGCGATAGTGTTTTGCAGTGCACAGGTTACCAGAAGTGCTCGTGTCAGACAACGGGATGGCATTTACCAATGGAGAGTTCTACAGGTTTACAACCCTTAATGGAATAATTCATATCAAAACCTTGCCTTACTGCCCCGCCTCTAATGGTTTGGCTGAGTGGGCGTTCCAACCTTTTAAGTCTGGGATGAAAAAGCTGGATGGGGTTTCCATTAGCACCAGATTGTCACAATTCCTGTTCACATGCCGGATGCGCCACACATGACCACCAATATTGCCCCCACTGAATTACCAATGAGGAGACATCTCCACACTCATCTAACTCTTATCAGGCTGAATTTGGGGAGAGGGTGGAGAGAAGCCAAGAGGCCAGGAGGCTGGACATGATGGTCACAATCATGAAATAAATTTCACAGTGGGAGACACAGTTCTCGCGAATAACTCTGGAGATGGGCCCAGTTGGCTATTAGGCGAAGTGAGTGTTGTGACAGGACCTCTCTCCTATAAAATGTCGGTAAATGGTCAAATAATTAGATGACACATGGATCATCTTTGGAGAACAGACACAGTCTTACAAGAGGAAATGCTGTCATCATTTGCAATTGAGTCTGCACCACATATGGAAGAAATGTCAAATGATTTGGAAGTACCGGTGCGCCTGTTGGACCCGAGAGGGTCGAAGACACAAACTTGCCCACTTCCACTGAAGAGCCTGTGGATAGTTGACCCCTGAGAAGGGGGTCTCGGAAAAACCAGCTGAGGTTGTTGAGCTACAACATTCAACATGTCTAAGGAAGCCTCCTGAGAGACTTGACTTGTAAATAGTTATTCATGTTAATAATTGGGATGTTGTGATGCTTGTCAATTGTACTTCCAAGTAAAGGGGGAGAGATGTGGTAAAGTGGAGTACTATGTACTTTTAAGAGAATGTTGTTAGTTGACCATGTAACTGTATTGACCAATCGCTACACAGAGTGGGCTTCTTGGGGAACTGTAAGTCTAGAGCTGGAGGTAACTAAAGAAGCACACATGGGCCAGAATATTGCCGTTGGTGTGCGGGGGCGGGTCCAACACGTCGATGTGTAAAATGACGCAAGTTGACATTGGGCGTGTGTCCCGATGCCATCGCTTATCATTTCAACATTTCATTCGGCAGGCATGCACCAGAGGAGGCTGCTCCGTGCCTCAGGGAGATTGAAGCGCTCTTTCGTGCACATGCGCAAAAGAGTGCAGGCCCCAACTCTCCCCCCTCCTCCCGCTTGCACAAGTAGCGCTGAGTGCTACAGAATGCGTATTAATTGGCCCACCCACGTAAAATGGCGGCACGCAGCTGATCGCAGTGGTGATTGGCTCCGCGCCTATCCGTGCCCATTCCCGCCCAGCCCACCTGACATAGGTAAGATTCAGCCCATGATGTTAATGACCTGTTCATAGTTCCAATAAACCACCAGTGTTTATTCTGTTAATCGGTCTTTCTGCCTATATTGTTTCAAGCACCAACAAATGTGTTAATATTAAGGGCGCAGCCAGCGTTTGCCAGAAAAAGCGAACCTGATAGCCAAAAACATAAAATGGATGATCCATCTCAGCCTCCACTGGAAGTCCCCAGCATCACAGATGCCAGTCTTTAGCCAATTCAATTCACTCCATGTGCTATCAAGAAACGGCTTAAGGCACCGAACAGTGCAAAGGCTATGGGCCCTGACAATATTCTGGCAATAGTGCTGATGCAATACTCCAAACTTGCCTGGATGAGTGCAGTTCCCACAAAACTCACTGGACTGCAGTGGATCAAGAAGGGAGCTCAGCACCATCTTCTCAAGGGCAACTAAGGATGGGCAATAACTCATGAATAAAAAAAGGCCTTGTTTCCAGCACTTGTGGGTTTTCTTTTTATCTCAGCCAAAAATCCTTTATGTTGTGTGACTGGCATCAGTATTGCACAGTTCTTGTGGAGACAATGTCCCATCTCCACACTGAGGATACCCTACTTCATATTGTGTAGCACTGTCATGGTGCTAAGTGGGGTGGATTCAGAACAGATCTCGAAGCTTAAAACTGGGCATCCATGAGGCATTGCAGGCTATCAGTGGCTACAGAACTGTATTCAACCACAATCCATAACTTCAAGACCTGATATATCCCTCACTCCACTATTACTATCAAACCACGGAAACAACACTACTTTAATGAGTGTAGAAGAACATGCCAGGAGCAGCACAAGGTGTACCTAAAAATTAAATGCCAAATTGGTAAAGCTATAATACAGAGTTACATGCATGCTAAGAAGTGGAAGAAGCATGCCATACACAGAGCTAAGTGATCCCACAACCAACAGATCAGATCAAAGCTCTCCTGCCATATCTAATGATGGTGGATAGTTAAACAAATAACGGGGGGAAAGGGGGAGCAGGCTCCTTGAACATTCCCATCCTCAATGATGGGGGAGCCCAACATATCAGTGCAAAAGACAAGGCAACAATCTTCAGCCAGAAGTGCCAAGTGGATGATCCATCTCAGCCTTGCCTGAATGCAGAAACCAGTGTTCAGCTAATTTGATTCACTCCATATGATATTAAGAAATTTCTGAAAGGACTGGAAACAGCAAGGGCTATAAAAGGGTCCTAATAATGTCCCAGCTGCAGTGCTGAAGACTTGTGCTTCAAAACTAGCCAAGTCTGTAGCATTCAGTACTGCTATAACACAGACATCTATCAACATTGAAAAACTGGCTGGGTATAACCTGTCCACAAAAAGTAGGACAAATCCAATCCAGCCAATTATTGCCCCATCATTCTACTTACAATTATCAGCAAAATGATGGAAAGTATCACTGACAGTGCAATCAAGTGGCACTTACTCATCAATAAGCTGCTTACTGATCCCCAGTTTTGTTTCTGTCAGTGTCACTCGACTCTAGACTTTATTATAGCTTTGATCCAAACATGGGCAAAAGTGTTGAATTGGGTGTTCATTGATGATTGTAGTGTTCAGTTCCATTTGTAAGTCCTCAGAGAATGAAACAGTTCATGCCCTCTTGCAGCAAGATTTGGACAACATTCGAGCTTGGGCTAATAAGTGACATGTGACATTCACACAACAGAAGTGCCAGGCAATAACCAACTCCAATAAGAGAGAGTCAAACCACCTCCCCTTTAACAGTCACACCCTCCGTTTGAGTGCACTGTGGCTTCTTCAACAGCAAGTCCCAAACCTGCAACCTCAGCATGGCAAGGGCGACACGTGCATAGGACAACCACAACCTCCAAGCTTCCCGACAAGTTAGATATCATTCTGACTTGGAAATATATCTGCTTCTTCATTGTCGCTGGGTCAAAATTCTGCCAAACAGCACCATGGAAGTACCTTTATCACATGGACAGCAGCAGTTCAAGAAGGTGGCTCATTACCACTTTTGGAGAGGTGGTGGCATAGTGGTAATGTCATTGCACTAGTAATCCAGAGGCCCAGGCTAATGCTGCAGGGTTTTGGATTCAAATCCTGTCACAGCAGCTGGTGGAATTTAAATTCAATGAATAGATCTGGAACATAAAGCTAATCTTAGTTATGGTAACTTTGAAACTATCATCGATTATTGTAAAAACCCATCTGGTTCACTAACCTCCTTTAGGGAAGAAAATCAGCCATCCTTACCTAGTCTGGCCTACATGTAACTCCAGACTCAAAGCAATGTGGTTGACTCTTAACTGCCCTCTGAAATGGCTGAGCAAGTCATTCAGTTCAAAATCAATTAGGGATGGGCAAAAAATGCTGGCCTTGCCAGTGACGTCCACATGCCATGAAAGAATGAAGAAGAAAAAACTTCCTCAAGGGCAATTAGGGATGGCCACTCAAGGCTTGTTTGTTCGAGCAGCTCAGGACTGGACATCCATCAGCCGTTGTGAGCCATCAGCAGCAGCAGAATTGTACCCGGACACAATCTGCAACCTCATGGTCTGGCATATGCCCACCTCTAGCCAGGGGATCAACGCTGGTTCAATGAGAGTGCAGGTGGGCATGCCAGGAGCAGCACCAGGAATACCTAAAAATGAGGTGTCAAACTGGTGAAGCTATAAAACAGGATTGCTTGCATGCCAAACAGCATAAGCAGTAAGTGATAGACAGAGCTAAGCAATCCCACAACCAAAGGATCAGATCGAAGCTCTGCAGTCCTGCCACAATTAAACAACTCACTGGAGGAGGTGGCTCCACAAATATCCCCATTCTCAATGATGGAGGAGCCCAGCACAGCAGTGCAAATGATAAGGCTGAAACATTCGCAACAATCTTCAACTGGAAGTGCCGAGTGGATGATCCATCTTGACCTCCGCAAGTCCCCAGCATCACAGGTGCCAGTCTTCAGCCAATTCAATTCACTCCATGTGATATCAAGAGATGTTTGAAGGTACTGGATAGTGCAAACGCTATGGGCCCTGACAACATTCCGGCAATAGTACTGAAGATTTGTGCTCCAGAACTTGCCGCGCCCCTAGGCAAGCTGTTCCAGAACAGCTACAACACTGGCATCTACATATGTGGAAAATTGCCCAGGTATGTCCTGTACACAAAAAGCAGGACAAATCCAACCCGCCAATTACCACCCTATCAGTCTACTCTTGATCATCAGTAAAGTAATGGAAGCGGTCATCAATAGTGCTATCAAGCAGCACTTGCTTAGCAATAACTTGATCACCAGATTGGGTTTCATCAGGGCCACTTGGCTTCTGACCTCGTTACAGCCTTGGTTCAAACATGGACAAAAGAGCTGAGCTCCTGAGGTGAGGTGAGAGTTACTGCCCTTGACATCAAGGCAGCATTTGACCGAGTGTGGCATCAAGGAGCCCTAGAAAAATTGGAGTCAATGGGAATCAGGGGGAAAACTCTCCACTGGTTGGAGTCATACCTAGCACAAAGGAAGATGGTTGTGGTTTTTGGAGGTCAGTCACCTCGGCTCCAGGACATCACTGCAGGAGTCTCTCAGGGTAGTGTCCTAGGCCCAACCATCTTCAGCTGCTTCATCAATGACCTTCCTTGCACCATGAGGTCAGAAGCAGGGATGTTCGCTGATGATTGCATACTGTTCAACACCATTCACGACTCTTCAGATACTGAAGCAGTCCGTGTCTAACTCAGCCAATGACCATCTCCAACAAGAGAGAATACAACCATTGCCCCTTGATGGCATTACCATCACTGAATTCCCCACTATCAACATCCAGGGAGTTACCATTGACCAGAAATTGAACTTGATTAGCCATATAAATACTTTGGTTACAAGAGCAGATCAGAGGATAGGAATCGTGCGACAAGTAACTTGCCTCCTGACTCCCCAGAGCCTGTCCAGCTTCTACAAGGCACAAGTCAGGAGTGTGATGGAATACTCCCCACTTGCCTGGATGAGTGCAGCTCCTACAACACTGAAGAAGCTGGACACCATCCAGGACAAAGCAGTCCGCTTGATTGGCACCATATCCACAAACATTCACTCCCTCCACCACCAATGCACAGTAACAGCGGTAGAAGCACTGCAGGAATTCACCAAGGCTCCTTAGACAGCACCTTCCAAATCCACGACCACTCCAACAAGAAGGACAAGGGCAGCAGATAGATGGGAATACCACCACCTGGGAGTTCCCCTCCAAGTCACTCACCATGCTGACTTGGAAATATATTGCTGTTCCTTCACTATCGCTGGGTCAAAATCCTGGAACTCCCTTCCTAACAGCACTGTGGGTGTACCTATAACACATGGACTGCAGCGGTTCAAGGCTGCTCACCACCACCTTCTCAAGGGCAACTAGGGATGGCCAATAAATGCTGGCCCAGCCAGCGAAGCCCACATCCCATGATGAATAAAGAAAAAATGCCCACATCCCAGGAATGAGTAAAGACAATAGATCAACTAATCCACAGCAAGTGTTTTGCAAAAATCTTTAAAAATTATTAAGTATTTTTACGATATTCCCTGCATTGTTACAAGCTGAAGAAGTAGTATACATAACCAGCATTAGTCCTTGTAGCTAACCAAAATGCTGCAAGTACAAAATAAATGAAAGAATAGATGTATGGTGTCCCGGTTTACTGAATCCTGCAATGAATCTTAAAGGAGTGCTTAATATCAGAATGCAAAGCCTAGTTAAAATCATTAAGGAGGTTCTGTCAATCCTCTGATGCATGAGGGGCATTGTATGGATCTGTTTTATGGATAGGATCTAAATGTAGGTTCTATCAAACCAGAGTGCACTTCTTCATAATGAAATATTAACCTATGTGAGTTAAGGGGTTACAGACAACTGAATCAAGCTGCAGCAGAATTGTCAAATGTGTACAGTAAATGTCAGAATGTCATGCTGAATAGAATGTAAAAAAAAATGATACATTCTTGAAATGTCTCGTTGCCCCATCAGATGAAAGCAGATTAGAGTGAAATGAAATTTCTTGAAGTTAACATGAGTGCATAGGTAATTGTATGTTTCCCCCTTTTTTGTCCATGTATTCTTCAAAACGGTAGTATAGTAACATTTTTTTCACTTTGTTTCTAGTAACAGCACCAAATCTAGTACGTCCAGTAAAGTTCAAAGAACCTCCCTACCTTGTGCCTACAATGCAGCTCAGGGACACCATTTCAAGACCCTATACATTTTTTGGCCTTGTGATTTGCTTACAGCAAGTTGGAACCTGAGCATCAATCAATGCAAAGTTTCGATGTTGTTCATGCATTTGTACCTTGGAGGCTGATAACAATCTATCTCAGCTCGCTTCATTTGGACCCTTTAACAACCAATGGGCAGGACTGGTTTCAACCCAAAGTCTTAGCAATAATAGAAAAGTGATAGTAGCTTAGCAGACTTCAGGGCCCAGGTTTTCCTGTGAACTCAGGAAAACCCTGTACACTTCTGCGCCTTTTCAAATGCACGCTTGGCGCAGGTGTGACTTTGCCCAGGATTTCTGTCTTTTCACACAGTGGTCTGATTCTTAATGCATTTTGTGTGTGAGGAGTGTGGGTGCCGAGGTAAGCGATTTTGGAGGCCCACATCACTTCTCCAACACAGCGGCCCAGCTACCAACCATCATTTAAAGCCCTCTAAAAATCACCCCACATCCTACTCACCCCAACGCCCTCCATGCCACCCCAGTTTGCCCATGCCATTTCCATGCCTCCTCAAACCCTACCCCATGCCACCTCAAATCATGCTTACAACTTCCAAGCCCCTCATGTATTCTTCATAGCCACTTACCCAGTATGCATTATGTATAGCTCTCAGGAGCCATGCAATAGCAATGGGAATTATTTTAAAATCACAGGGGGAAAATCAAACTCCTTACAATCTAATAAAGCCCTGAATTCAAACAATCAAGCATTGATACTGGGGGATAAAAATTGTAATTCTTTGAATGCCTATTAGGTTTATAAGTAAACAGGAAACTACATCAAAGGCATATTCTGTTATTAATTTTCTTAAAAGTTTCAACTTTTCTTGGATCAATAGGCCAACTGCTGAGTTGAAGCCATTATTAGCTTTTGAAACCCAGCCAAACGTTCACATTGGCTACAGCTGTAGTAACAAAAGCTTTCAGCTACATTGCCTGAAACTGACAGAACAGAATGGTGTCTGACTTCCATTTCAAACC
Source organism: Carcharodon carcharias (assembly GCF_017639515.1). Taxonomy (NCBI): domain Eukaryota; kingdom Metazoa; phylum Chordata; class Chondrichthyes; order Lamniformes; family Lamnidae; genus Carcharodon; species Carcharodon carcharias. The sequence goes on along the minus strand of NC_054469.1, from coordinate 87,750,417 downwards.
ATAGTGCCTGTCAATCAATGGAGGGGAGCTAGTGCAGAGATTTTGTTTTCAATTTTCCAAAGCTGGCTGTTCAAAAAAGAAAAGCCCTGAGTTGTCAATCAATTTAAATCACAGCACAAAATATGACAGCAGAGGCTGAAAGGCCTTTTATTTTTAAATTTTTAATGCATTATACCATTTTCTCCTCTGGAAATACACTGTAATGCACAGGATGAATCACTGCTTAAAAGTGCTTCCACATTACAATACAATATCTAATAATGGCATTTGAAGGTGCCAAAACATTTTACACTTACCTTTCAGAATGTTCCCAACTCCTTCATTGGGAACATTCAGGCTTCCCCCAGTGGTCACGATCTCTCCAAGGAAGTACAATTTTTAGGGTTTCAAAAACCTGCACCAGCGCACAAAAATAGTGTATGGGAGGAAGTACAGTTTTCCTATGATCCTCACAATGAAGACTCCAACCTCGAAGAGGTGCGTGTCCATTTTTCACCTAAGGCTTTCCTCATCTGCAAAAAGGTCACGTGAAAATGGTGCAGGGTTGGGAAAGCAGAGGGAAAATGATTTTCCAGCAAAAAAAACGAAGATCAGCATTTCACCATCTGTTTCGCACCTCCATTGGGAGACAAAAATCCAGCCCCAGAAGTCAAGTTTCCAATTTTTTTTGTGTGTCTGAGCCAATAATATAACACTAGATAGGTTCAATGCGCAGAACAGAAAACTCAACTTATCCAATAAAAAGTGAAATGCTCTCACATGCCACATAGGCTACAATATGAAAGATAGTGGGAAAGATATAAAATAAATACAGCCCATTGTCTGTAAAAGAAAGATGAGATAGCAATATGAAGTTCACCTTTTATCCAAACTGATTTCAGAACTAGTCAAGTTCACCACATCTGCTGAAGAGTCACCCAGATCATAGACCTTTCATTTTCTTTAAAGTGTCAGTCAAACTTCTGCACATGTTTGGTACTCTTTTGTTTCTTAAAGTTATTTTCCCTGCTACTGTTTTTTTTTGCAGTGTTGCAAAATGCCATTCGTTATTTAAATATAAACAACAAATTATTAATTGCACACCTGGCTATTGCAATGTTATAAATCAACATGGTTTTCTCAATTTGTGCTGAACTTAACTTCTGACAACATCTGCAGATAAATCAAAAATACACAGTGGAGAGCTGTGTCAGCGAAGTGACTGCAGATAGAAACATGTGGCTATCGAACAACAGCTGAGAAAGATCACAACAGTGGCATCTTTGGGTGGTACTAGAGGAAAACAAACTTGTTTTTCTTTTCAGATGCAGAGACCCTACTTAAGAAAGGCTTAACATCTTTCTCAGTTATATTATTATAGTTTTTGTTTGTCTTCTAGAACCACTTGTGTTACTATGTATCAAAAAACTATTTGTCGGTGTCTTTTTTCTCAATTTCTTTAAGCAATGACAACCGGAAATTGATCTTAAAACTGTAGTTAACTATGTCTATGTCTATTCACAAATACTGAAACAGAATTCACCAGCGACCAAAACAGTTTTTTTCAAGCTACAGTGGGAGCTTCCTTATATATCAGTGTACACTCAATACATAAAGCTTCATTTTTTCTTCACTACTGCTGATGGACAGCTGTATATTTCTAGCATTTTCTGTTACTTATTTCACATTGTCTAGGCCTGCAGATTATTATTTTTAACTCTTTTAATTCAAACAATTAAACTAAATTAACAAAATGAGGGACAAAATAAATGCAGCCCCTAAAAATTAGGGAAACTGCAAAAACAAAGACAAAGTTTAAAGGAAACGCGCAAAAATTAAACCAAAATGTGATTAACAGGGTGAAGCTGCCTGGTGCCTTTATAAGTCAGAATCATCAACGGTGCCTGCTGCTGGTTTTTTTTTTTAGCAGTTTTTGATACAGTGTATTGGTTGGACCAGTTAGAGTACAGTGAATAAAAATAATTAGTTGAGATGCACAGCATGAACACAAGATTAAAAGGTGTCAGTTCAGAGGATACCGAAGAAGCTGTAAAATGTAGGGATAAAAAAAAGATACATAATCTTCCTGATTAAGATCCACTGTACTTTTACACAAGGGGCCATCACTTTCGTTCACTCTTAACTGGTAAGTGGCTTTTAAAATTTGGAACTGAACATCTGCTGGCTGAGATCAAATTGCCAGCACTCCATTTCTGACTCCAGAGTTCATAGCACCGATATGGTGGTTCCTTAATTCACCTGCAACAGGTGCCACTGGGTCACATTTGGGCATTTCTTTGTCCTGAAAGTCCACAAAAAGTCACCAGCACTTCCTTGGAACCATATTTAAAGGGACCAATACCAAAAAATACAATGTTTTTCTTGGCCATGGGAATCCAAAGCATGTGTTCCAGGCTTGGACCCCAGGTGGGCTCCACTTCTGCCAATTGAGCAGAAAAAATTACTTGCATTCAGTTGGCACCTCTCTGAATTGCAGGATATCTTAAAGCGATTTACAGCTAGTTTTGAAGTTTTGTCACTATCGTAATGTAGGAAATGTGGCAGCCAATCTGCACAAAGCAAGCTCCCACAAACAGCAATGAGATAATAAGCAGATAATTTATTTTTGTGATGTTGATTGAGGGATAAATATTGGCCAGAAAATTGGGTATAACTCCTCTGCTCTTCTACAAAATACTGGCATGGGATCTTCTACATCCACCTGAAAGATTAAATGTCTCATCTGAAAAATGGCACCCCCAATAGTGCAGAATTTCCTCGGGACTGCAATGGAATGTCAGCCTTTGGAGGGAGCCTTGAATCCATAACCTTTCAACCCAGGGGTGAGAGCACTACCAACTGATCCATGGCTGATACCAGTCAGCATGGCTGGCCTCAATTGAGGTATTAACCACCAAGGCCTGCTGTTGGTTTATGGTAGGCTGGGAGCACAGGAATCCCTGGCCTGGGAGACCACACCTCCACCATCTACCACACAAATTAGTCTTGCTGATGGGGGGGGCTCTGTGGCTTCAATGCTGAGTGGAAACTATTGAAGAAGCCTGCACTTAAGGTCTCAAAGTCCCAGTCTAAACAACAGTCCTTCCAGTGTATTCTTGCCAGAGTTCTGATAGGAGTGTACTAGAGAGCCTGCAGAGTTTAGGTTCTTATTTCTTTCTGCACTTGTTGTAAATATCTAATTTGTGATTCTTATGTTTAAGAATAGTTTTGGGAAATATAACATCTGGGCTGAAGCTTAAAGGGTTAAATGTAAGATAGATGGAAAATCCTGATTGAGAAATTGGGAAAAATTCTGAAATGAATGCAATTCAAACAAGGTGGGAATTAATTATAGTTAAAACTACCCATAGGGCAGAATTTTATGCTGATCGTGTGGGCATGCGCCCGACCTGATCTGGCATGAAATCACGCGCAATGATGTCAGGCAAGTGTCCCGACGTCTTACCGTGTTCACGTGATATTCCGGTTGGCGGGCATGTGCAAAAATCTGAAGCGTGCCCACCGACAATTAAGAGGCTAATTAAGGTCATTAATGGCACAACTGTCTTTAATTTTACATTGCCCGTCCAACCTTATGATTGGCAAAAACAAAAAACTGCGGATGCTGGAAATCCAAAACAAAAACAGAATTACCTGGAAAAACTCAGCAGGTCTGGCAGCATCGGCGGAGAAGAAAAGAGTTGACGTTTCAAGTCCTCATGACCCTTCAGCAGAACTGTTCTGTTGAAGGGTCATGAGGACTTGAAACGTCAACTCTTTTCTTCTCCGCCGATGCTGCCAGACCTCCTGAGTTTTTCTAGGTAATTCTGTTTTTCTTATGGTTGGCAGATGGGTGAATTGGCCAGGCGACCTTTACATCTTTACATTTTTTATGAAACCTCATCCAAGGGTGGGATGAGGTTTCTGTGATGAAATAATAAAAAAAAATAAAAATCGGACAGCATTTGCATCATGTATATTTTCAGGTGCCTGATTGGGATCTTTGGGACATTTTTTTCTGCTTATCAAAACTTTACTTTCGATTTTTCAGGTCTTCAGCTCCCTGAGACAGCTCTCTGCCTTCAGGGAGCTTTCTGTCAGCGCTGGACTGTGCCCACATTGACGCCAGCACCCGCCCTCCTCCTATCCCCGCCCCGGCAGTACTGAGCTTTTCTGTGCTGTGTTTCACGCTGGCTGGCTGGTAATTGGCCTGCCAGCGTGAGCTTGCAGTCGGGGGGTCATTCCCTGGGCGATCTCAGGCCCGCCGATCGTGCCCACCCGCGAGCCTAAAAATTCTGCCCTATGTTTATTTTACAAGGTCAAAGAGAGAGGTGTAAACAATTGAACAATGACTGACCCACTCTGGGTAAAGCCAGGGTGACTATTGTTCTCTCAATAAAAGAAGCTAAAAGCTGGCAATTCTGGGAAAGAGAGTCATAAGATTCCATTAGAGATAAAAATTATTCATATGGGTTGCAGAATCAAAGAGTAGCCTTGAAAGTAAAATAATTTATTTGCATTTATGGTTGAATTACCCCTAAGCATCTTATGTTGCCATGGAGATAGTGCTTCAGAATGGAGCCTTTGGTAGAATGCTCTTTTGTTTAATTTACCTGTGTTTGTGTTGGCTGACAGGAGCAGGCAGGTCAGCTTGGGAACAGATTGAGGCAGTTGTAGCTTTGGTGTGGTGAAGACCACCCTCTCACCAGGGTTGAAATAGCCAACAGGAGGTGATAGTCAGTTAGGCCTGTATTTCAAGCAAAAAAAATGCTAACTTCTTTGTTCACTGCGTGGAAGATGGGTGGGGCTCTATCTCAGCTTGGATTTTCTGAGGGCAAAGCAGCTGGAAGATTTTCCTAGTTTGAAGCTAGTGGAAGAAATCTACAATGGTCCTCACACAGACTTGTGGCAGAAATCAATCAGCATTGTTTGCTTAGGAAGCTGTGGGAAGGCATTTGGATATCTTCTGGCAACCCAAGGAAGGAGCTGCGACACCCATAGTTGTGATGTCGCTAAAGGAAAGGGTGGAGGGCTGTATAGCTAAAAACTAATGGAAGGAATCCATAGAACTTTCCCTTGCAGGAACAGCTGGAATACTTAGGAGAAGTAAAGTAAATTCCGGAGGGCTGTGGCATAACTTTTGGGTTGATCCCAGGGCAAGTGAATGAACCTTCAAGATTTTGTAAGATAAGGGAACTCTTGGGGGGGGGGGGGGGGGGGGGGGGGCGGGGGGGGAGAAGTAAAACATAAAACTGAGTTTATAGTGTAAGTCTTTATAAATTAGAGTGTTAACTTAGTGTTGTTTACTCTGTTTCATCCTATTTGATACACAATAAAGTTTGTTTTTGTTTAAAAACATGAAATCTTGTGGTGTAATTCTGTTGGCTAGTTGCTGCGGGTTTAGATTTCTTCCTTAAATGTTAAGTGTTCCTAACAGGTTCTTAACATGCTTTAAAAGCATAATTGCGACAATGTTTTTTTTATACAGCTACCTGTACCTGTGAGACAAATCCATTTTGCTTTGCTGTTTTTGCAAGATTCTTTTATATAATAATGGTAACAATATTTTAGGAAAATTATTTCAGTGCTGTGATATCTGGATTTCTCAATAAACTAGCAATTTAATTACATCTGATGATTGAAACCTTGGGTGAATGCCAGAAGCCAAGATGAAAAGGATTAATCAGGGATCATACAAGGGGCCTGATTGATTCACCAAAGAGACTTGTTAGTGTAATATTGCAATGATGTTTTATGTATATTAAGGTCACTGAGCATATCATAGCTACGTCAAAGTTCAATGCTTTGTTTGAGAAAAACGATGAAGTTTCAAACATATTATTTTGAAATAGCTAATCAATGTCAGCAATGCCTGAGCAAATGCCTTTGAGGGAAATGATGAGTGTATGAAAGGGGTCAATGAACCTGTAAGTTAAATAACCCTGAATGTCAAATTATTACTAGAAAGGGAGACAATATGCTGGGTGAAATGTAGGTGATGTTTACCAGATGAGACCAGAGTATCGAGATGGCAAAAGGAGCACCATCTACTCAGACAAGTGTAATAAAGCTTGAGTAAAAGCTGGGAAATGAAAGGACGTAGCAATGATAAGGGCAGTGACGTGAATCGTTAACTCTGTTTTTCTCTCCGGAGATGTGGCCTGACCTGCTGAATATTTCCAGCATTTCTGTTTTGATTATAAATGGAGAGGCTCTACATCTTGACAGGGAACTATGATGAATCCTGCAAAAGGAGAAGGAATCCTTGGTTAACACAGTTTCCAGGACAGTGATAATCATAGTTAGGTAGTACAGAACTTGAATATTGCTGAAAAAAGAGACATGTTGTTGAAGCTTTTCATCTTGCACTCACTGGGGCAGATTCACAAGAATACCAATTGCAAAGAGAATAATAATTTATTCTGCACAAGATGATTGTGCTGACTGGTTGAGTGGACTCTGCTTGGTAAAGCTGTTGCTATGGGGAATGCACCAGGGGACAGTTAATTGCCAAGTGTTTGTTTAAGTTCAAACTAGGCAGGTCGACTCTGATTTGTCGATGCATTGCCATAAGGAACGAGCCATGGAATCCTCCAAGCTTTTTAGTTGAAAAAGGCACAATGTATGGACATGCTTTTTCTGTCTGCAAAGGACACTGCCCTGCATGTGAATATATGTAGCTTCTAGCATGTGTAAGTTAGCCACACTGCAAACCTGACTGATAATCTTAAATTGGAAAACCAAAACAAAAACAGAATTACCTGGAAAAACTCTGCATGTCTGGCAGCATCGGCAGAGAAGAGCAAAGTTGATGTTTCGAGTCCTCATGACCCTTCAACAGAACTGAGTAAAATTAGGAGAGGGGTGAAATATAAGCTGGTTTAAGGTGGGGGGAGTGGGGAGAGAGAAGTGGGGGGGGGGGCGGTGGTTGTAGGGACAGGCAAGCAGTGATAGGAGCAGATAATCAAAAGATGTCACAGACAAAAGAACAAAGAGGTGTTGAAGGTGGTGATATTATCTTTTGCTATGCATCGGGGGGGTGCCGTAGGTGGGGTTGAGGAGTAGGGGGTGATGGAGGAGTGGATCAGGGTGTACTGGAGGGAACGATCCCTACGATAAATTGGTGTCAGTGTATTCTTAGCATAGTCAGGGTTGCTTAGCAAGTGTTGACCAGTCGTGGAATCACATCTAATGTTGGACACTATGTTTTGAGTTTGTAAGCACAATCTAGTTGGGTACGGTCAGTACTTTGCCTGTTGCAAACAGCTGAACGGACACGCCATTTGTTACGATCCACCAGATGTTGAGACGGACAGCTTACATACCTGGCATCACACCAGCACTGAAATTCAGATACCACATTACTCATTTGTGTGATAGGCAGAATATCTTTTTGGTTTGATGCTGCTTCCAGTTAATGGAGAATATCACTCATGTTGCTATTGCATTATAGCAGCGTGAAACGGCTAGCTTCACATGTTGCTCAGCTTCGATTGTGATCCTGCTGGTGAGGTTGGGATTGCAGTTCAATGTCCTGTTGTTCCTACTGTTATGATGCCACTTTGCTGATAAAGTTTGTATTTATTTTTTAAATATACAAATTCAATTTGTCCGCTTCTAAAGGCCTGAAAGCAAATTATATTGAGAGACTCAACACGTCATTTGGCGAACACATCTCTGTCACAGACTTGTGAAATAAAGTAATCACTTATGTATCTGAACACTGTTCTTTTTATTCTAATGATTAGTTACCAGTTAATGATTTAAACAAAATACCAATCATGTCATCACAGATGGTATTGTGTCCATTACTTTCTATTTCAGGAGTAAATGCCTTTTATATGTTGATAACTCTAAAATACAACACCCCTTCAATACTGTAGTAGTAGCCAGGCTACGTGCTCAAATCATAAAACGGGGCTTGAACCCACAGCCACCTAACTGAGAGGTGAGAGGGATACCATCTGAGTTAGCTTAACTAACTTTAATGTGTGAATGCATGTTGACTAAAATATTCCTTCAACCAGTCAATTGGAACAGTTAAAAAATAATTCAAAATTACCAGAGCATTCTTCGGCTTTGTTTTTTGTTTTGCATTTCTGAATTATATGTCACTGCTTTGGAACTTTTTTTTGGTTTCTACTTGATGTGATCTGGCTGGGGAATTTGACGGGAAAGTGATGGCTGCAGACTGTACTCGTGCTCTTCGATTATAGCCTGCTATTTTTGTTTCTCTTCTAAATTTACTATCAATCAAAACACTTTTCATCAAATCTTTGCATTAAAATTTATTTTGCAGTTTACCTGCTGTAAGATAAAAACAATTGAACTTCAACTGGGTGAATACTACAAGGTTTATGTCTTTACTTATGCCAGTGAATAACTAAAATTCACTTTGCTTTAACAGACTGTAACTTAAATGAAGTAGATATTTAATCAATACAAGCTTGTGATCAATCGATTCTCTGGCAGGAGATTGTACTTTTGAATCTTATCACTGTTCATTACTTGGTCTTATCCATTAAGGTCACTTGAGTTTCACTGCAGCACTTTGGGAGGGTGAGATAGAGAAATTTAAACTCATCTGTTTCAGTTTTCAGGGTTAGCCACTAACTTTGTGTCAAGGACATAATCTATCTATCAGCTTTAGCAACATACTAAAGATATTTGGCTAAGAATTAATGGTGAAAGAAACAGTACTTCTCCTGAGGGCTATTCATGAGGGAGATTTAGACTGCATTAGAAATACAGGAGCAGTTGACAATGTCAAAGAGGACTTCTTCCCTCTAGATCATTTGGATGTAAGTACCACTTCAAAAACTAGAAGGATCTGAACTTTGTGTTGCTGGAGTTCATACGGATGTCTGCTACTCTGTCACCCTTTATTATCAGAAATGTTCCCTGTCCTTTTCCATTTTCTGTTTTTTGAAAAGTCAACTATCATGGAATATTTAGTTCCTGACCTTGGTCACCTTGCAATCAAATTTCTATAATACCTATTAGATCAAACCCATTTATCTTTTAGCTGTCTATCTTGTTATGAATATTTTGTGCATTGAGATAATGCAACTTTAATTTTAATGTTTTCCCATTTTACCTGATTTCGCCTCATTCACTGATGCATAATTAAACTCTCTGCCCCTTCCTGTCAAAATCTGCTTAGCTTTACTCAAATCTCTACACTGCTCTTTTGCCTCAATGTTTTTCTTTAGATTTATAAACTTAACCTCAGCTGAACCCTCCATCTTCCCAATTTTAATACTCTACAGCCCTAGCTATTTGATTCACCAGGATACTGATCCCAACACAGTTTAAGTGCAGCTTGTACAATGGAAAGGCTCCCTCTTTCTCATGCACAACTTACGTCATAACTCCTTCCTCCACTTTAAGAGCTATATGTCCCTGCACCTCTTTGCCTCAGCTCCTCCAGTTAAAAGGAAAGTAAAACTTATGCTTTGCCTTTTACAACTTCAGAATGCTGAAATGTTTAAAGTCAATTAAGTGCTTTTGAAGTATAGTCACTATGACGTATGGAACATAGCAGCCAATTTGTGCATGGTAAGGTCCTATTCTGCTAGTTATGCCCTCAAAAAACTCCAGTAGGTTTGTCAAACATGATTTCCCTTTCATAAATCCATGATGACTTTGTCTAATCCTGTTGATATTTTCTAAGTATCCTGTTATCACATCCTTTATAATAGATTTGAGCATTTTCTCTACTACTGATTTTAGGCTATCAGGTCTACAATTCCATGTTTTTTCCCTCCCTCCTTTTTTAAATAGTAGGGTTACATTTTCCACCTTCCAAACTGCCGGAACTGTTCCAGAATCCACAGAATTTTGGAAGATAACAACCAATGCATCCACTATTTCCGTGGCCACCTCCTTTGTTACCCTCTTGTTGGAGATGGTCATTGCCTGGCACTTGTGTGTTGCAAATGTTACTTGCACTTATCAGCCCAAGCCTGAATACTGTCCAGGTCTTGCTGAATATGGAAAGGGACTGCTTCAATATCTGAGTAGTCACGAGTGGTGCTGAACATCCTGCAATTATCAGCAAACATTCCCACTTCTGACCTCATGATGGAGGAAAGCTCATTGATGAAGCAGCTAAAGATGTTTGGGCCCAGGACACTACCCTGATGAACTCCTGCAGTGATGTCTTGGCACTGAGATGATTGACTACCAACAACCACAACAATCATCCTTTGTGCTAGGTATGATTTTAACCAGTGGAGAGTTTTCCCCCTGATTCCCATTAACTTCAGTTTTGCTAAGGCTCCTTGATGCCACGCTCGGTCAAATGCTATCTTGATGTCAAGTGCAGTCACTCTTGCCTCATCGCTTAACTTCAGCTCTTTGGTTTGGAACAAGGCTGTAATGAGGTCAAGAGCTGAGTGGCCCTAGTGGAACTCAAACTGAGCATCAGTAAGAAGGTTATTGTTGAGTAAGTGCTGCTTGATAGCACTGTCAATGACCCCTTCCATCACTTTGTTGACGACCGAGAGTAGACTGATGGGACAATAATTGGCTGAGTTGGCTTTCTGCTGTGTTTTTGGACAGGGCTTACTTGGGCAATTTTCCACATTGCTGGGTAGATGCCAGTGTTGTAGCTGTACTGGAACAGCTTGGCTAGGGGTGCGGCAAGTTCCGGTGCACAAGTCTTAAGTACTATTGTTGAATGTTGTCAGGGCTCAAAGCCTTTGCAGTGTCCTGTGCCTTCACCTGTTTCTTGATATTACATGGAGTGAATCAAATTGGCTGAAGACTGGCATCTGTGATGCAAGGGACCTCAGGGGGAGGCCGAGATGGATCATCCAGTCGACACTTCTGGCTGAAGGTGGTTGCAAATGCTTCAGCCTTATCTTTTGTGCTAATAAGTTGGGCTCCCCCATCATTGAGGATGGGGATATTAGTGGAGCCTCCTCCTCCAGTGAGTTGTTTAATTGCCTGCCACTTTTCACAACTAGATGTCCAGAACTACAGAACTTAGATATCATCCAATGGTTGTGGGATTGCTTAGCTCTGTCTATCGCATGCTGCTTATGCTGCTTGGCATGCAAGTAGTCCTGTGTTGTAGCTTCAACAGGTTCACACCTCATTTTTAGGTATATCTGGTATTGCTCTTGGCATGCCCTCCTGAACCCTTCATTGAACCTGGGTTGACCCCCAAGCTAGGTGGTAATGGTAGAGTGGGGGACATGCTGGGCCATGAGGTTACAGATTGTGGTTGAATACAATTCTGCTGCTGCTGATGGCCCATAGCACCTCACAGATGTCCAGTTTTGAATTGTTAGATCAGTTCAAAATCTATCCCATTCAGCACGGTGGTAGTGCCACACAACATTGAGGGCATCCTCAATGTGAAGACAGGACTTCTGCTGGGTTTTCCCAGCCTGTCATGGTGGGACCCACCGCAGGAGATTCAGTGGCCCAGCCAAGAGAATATTGACTTTCAGCAGGACTGGACAATCCCAGTGATGGGCAGAGCCGGAAAATCCCACCCTTTGTCTCCACAAGGACTGTGTGCTGATCATTCCTACCAATACTGACATGGACAGATGCATTCATGCCAGGTAGATTGGTGAGGACAAGGTCGAGTTGTTTTTTCCCTCTTGTTGGTTCTCTCACCACCTGTTGCAGACCCAGTCTAGCAGGTAGAATAAATAAAAACAGAAAATGCTGGAAAAACTCAGCAGGTCTGACAGCATCTGTGGAGAGAGAAACAGAGTTAATGCTTTAACGCGAAATGTTAACACCAGCATTTTTTGTTTTTATTTTAGATTTCCAGCATCAGCAGTATTTTGCTTTTATCTTAGTCTAGCAGCTCTGTCCGTACTGATGCTACCGAGCCACTCTTGATGATGGAAATTAAAGTCCCCCAACCTGAGCACATTCTGTACCCTTGCCGTCCTCTGTGCTTCTTCCAAGTGGTATTCAACATAGAGGAGCACGGATTCATCAGCTGAGGTTGTGGGTGGTGGTGGGGGGGTTGCAGGTGGCGGCAGTGGTAGGTGGCAATCAGCAGAAGTTTTCCTTGCCCATGTTTGACCTGATGCCAGGTCAGTTCGTTGGATCCAGAGTCAATGCTGAGGACTCCCAGTACAATTTCATTCCATTTGTATACCACTGTGCTGCTGCCTCTGCTGGGTCTATCCTGTGGTGCGGCAGGACATGCCCAGGGATCGTGATGGTGGTGTCTGGGACATTGTCTGTAAGGTACGATTCCATAAGTATGACTATGTCAGGCTGTTTGAATAGTCTGTCGAACAGGTCTCCCACTTTTAGCACAAGCCCCCAGATGTTAGTAAGGAGGACTTTGCAGGGTTGACAGGACTGCCATGTTCTTTTTGGTATCTTGGTCTATGCCAGTTGGTTCATCCAGTTTCATTCCTTTTTTTAAGACTCTGAAGCAGTTTGATATAACTGAGTGACTTGCTTGGCCATTTCAGATGGCATTTAAAAGTCAACCACAATTCTGTGCTTCTGGGGTCACATGTAGGCCGGACCAGTAAGGATGGCAAATTTCTTTCCCTGAAGGGCATCAGTGAACCAGATGGGTTTTTACGACAATCAATTCATCATTAACATTTGACTAGTTTTAAATGCCAGATTTTAAAAATTAATTGTATTTAAATTCCACCAACTACCAAGGTGGATTTGAAGCCATGTGCCCAGAGCATTTGCATGGGCTTCTGGATTACTAGTCCTGTGATATTATGACTATGCCACTGCCTCCGTCTGTCGAATCCCAAAAATATATTTTTATGGGGAGAATTTTCTCCCCATTGGGTAGGCCGACGGGAGCGGGCATGGACGGGTGCAGAGCTGGGAGATGTTTATGAATATTCATGAAAAAAAATTATTTAATTAATAAACACCTCATGAAACCCCATCCCTCCCGTAGAATGAAAAATGCGAAAGCCGCCTGGTCTCATCACTTGCCCGCCAACCAGGCAGCCCTGACAATCACTTTAATTAGTTTATTAATGGCCTTAACAGGCCTTTGACAGTTTGGCGGGCACATAGCCGACTCTGGTGCGCGCTCGCCGAACTAAAGATTGGAATGATGCGTGGTGACGTCGGGACGCACGCCTGACATTACTGCATGTCATTTTACATGTGCCCCGCACGCCGAACAGAAGACTATAACCTATAAAACGCTGCATTTATAGATGGCAAGATATTATATGCAAATTAGATTTTATATAGGTAAAGTAATAGAATATTGAAAGCACTGTCGATTACTTATCCATGCGTACTGAAGTCTCAAATTGCCTTTACAATTTATTCAATACAATGAGTTACTTTCTATTTATTTCTGAAAAGAAACTGCCTTAGAGTTTGGTTAATAAGAGTAAGGGACTTAAGGTAATTAATATCAGCAGAGAAAATCTATTGGAGAAACTTAGGGGACTTAAAGCTGATAAATCCTCATGACCTGATGGCCTACATCCTAGGGTTTCAAAGGAGATAGCTGTTGAGGGAATGGATGCACTGGCTATGTTTATCCAAAATTTCCTAGAGGCTCAAACAGTCTTAGTGAATTGAGAATTAGCAAATGTAACAACACTGCTATTCTAGGAAGGAGGGAGAGAGAAAATGGTGAAATACAGTTCAGTTAGTTTGGCACCAGTTGTTGAGAAAATGCTGCAATCTATTATTAAGGAAGTCTTAACAATGTGCTTGGAAAATCATTGTATGATCAGACAAAATCAACTTGGTTTTACAAAAGCAAAGTCATGTTTAACAAACTTATTAGAGTCTTATGAGGATGTAAATAGTAGGGTAGATAAAAAGATACCCACAGGTGTGGTATACTTGGATTTTCAAAAGGCATTTCATAAGGTTCCACACAAAGGGTTAAATGCTAGGTAAGGGCTCATGGAGTTGGGGGTAGTATATTAATATGGATGGAGGATTGTTTAATTGACAGAGAATTGGTATAAATGGGACATTTTCAAACTGACAGGCTGTGACTAATGGAGTGCCACAAGGAGGAGTGCTGGGGCCTCAGCTATTTACAATTTATATTAATGACTTGGACAAAACCAGATAGGACTGTAAGCTGTGAGGAGGACACAAAAAGACTGCAAATAAATATAGACAGATTAAGTGAATGGGCAACAAGGTGGCAGATGGAGTATAATGTGGAGGAAATGTGAAATAATGCATTTGTTAGTAAAAGCAGAAAGGCAGACTATTTTTTACAAGGCGTGAAACTTCTAAACATTGCTGTTCAGAGTGACTTGTCTGTGGAATCTAAACATCAAGGCACAGTTTCATGAAAAGATTGTCCAAAACTGGTTACATTTGCACTATATAAATAACAGATGGAACAATTGGATCGAAAATAATTACACAGTGTGGTAATCTGATGTATAATACACCTTTAAGAAGAATGTTATAATGGAAGATCACATAATCTTAGTATCCAACAGCAGAGTAGTGCTGGCTACCTTAATAGTCAGTAGTTAGTAGTGAGTAGTCTAGAGTTAGAGTCTGTAATGTAGAGACAGGGTTTGAGTTGCAAGCACATAAGTGTAACTGCTGAGTTTCTTTGTGAATAAATAGAATGTGTTCTACATAAGAACTGTCTGCTGATGTACTCTGTCTATGGTACTAACTCGGCCATCTTGAAACAAGCATGTGACCAGGATCCATTAGTCCAACTAAACTAGTGACCGGGATCCAACAAATTGGCGATGAAGAAAAAGCAAAAAGAAGCAAGGAAGGACTTAAAAAAAAATAAGAGAAATCGAGGCAGGAAATCAGGTGAAGCGAAATCAGGCCATACCTCACACAGTAATTGTAAGTAGAATTTCCGTCCTAATTGTCAAAGCAGTCCCCTTGAAGCATGCTGCAGTTTGGAAGAGTTGATCCTTTTGACTCAACCATGGACGATTGGTCTCATTTTGTTGAAGCCTTGCGTTCTTTTTCCAAGCTAATGACATTGTGGGGGAGGAGAAGAGGCAGTGATCCTCTTATCCGCGTGTGGGAGTAAGAACTATGGACTGATTCGAAGTTTGATGGCACCCAATGCTTCGGGTTTGAAAAATTTTGATAACTTAGTGAACCTTGTGAAGAGTCATTATCAGCTCAAGCCCTCGGCAATGATGCTATAGTTCAAATTTAACTCAAGGAATAGAGCCCCAGGGGAGACAGATGCTCGTTATGTGGCAGGCCTGAAACAGTTAACAGAATATTGTGAGTTTAGTACATCTATAAATGACATGTTTAGAGATTGCTTGGTGTGCGGTATAAATGAAGATACGATTCAGAAGAGATTACTGTCTGAAAAAAGTTTGGATTTTCAGAAGGCGCTAGAAATAGCACTGGCCATGGAGAGCACGGTGAGGGACTCAAAAGCCGTACAGGGAGCGGAAAACCACGCCATCCTCCATGTTGGGTGGGGAGTGCCAGCCAAAAGAGTCGAGAAAATGCACAGCTCTGATGAGAAGCAGGAAGCAGTCACCGCTTGCAGACAAATGAAAAGAAATGTTTTGGAAGGGAAAACATGGAATAATGCTAACAGAGGTGGAAGCAGACAACCATGTAATGAATGGAAGTTTAAAATACTCGAATATTTTTACTGTCACCGAAGCAGACACCTCATGAGACATTGCAAGGATAGAATCAGGCAGATTTTCAATCAAAAGAAAAAAACCCATGAGATCCAGAACGTAGAAGAGGCTGAATCAGACATTTATTTGTTATATAATTGAAAGGTATGAAGAACAGAACATATCTATGTAACAGTGAGGTTGAATGATAGACTTATCAGAATGGAAGTGGGCACAGGAGCTTCCACTACGGTTATAGGTGAACATATCATCAGATACCTAAATTATGGAGAATGTAAATTAAATTTGAAAGAAACCGATGCCAAATTGAAAAGTTACACAGGAGAAGACATCAAAATCAAAGGCATAAGCAGGGTTATTGTATAATATGGAAGTCAGTTAGTAAAATTACCCTTGATGGTGGCAGCAGGTGAGGGGCCAAGCCTCCTTGGACGAAACTGACTGAAATAAATTAAATTGAATTGGGCTAAGATTTTTCAACTGAGAGCCAGTGGGCTACCTGAGCTATTACAAAAATACACCTCAGTTTCCCAAGATGAACTTGGGAAGATCCAGAGGCTACAAGCAAATATTCATGTGGATCCAGACACTACCCCCGGATTTATAAAGGCAAGACCAGTACCTTATATGATGAGGGAAAAGATAGGCACCCAATTGGATAGATTAGAGAAACTGGGAGTTATACAACCTGTGCGATTCTCAGAATAGGCAGCATCAATAGTCCCTGAACTTAAACCCGATCAAAGTGTTCGAATTTATTGAGACTACAAACTGACTGTTAATAAAGTGTCTAACTTGGACAGACGTCCTATACCAAAAACTGAAGACTTGTATGCTAAGTTGGCAGGTGCAACCTGCCTACACGAAGCTTGATATGAGTCATGCTTATCAACAATTGGAGTTAGAGAAAGCCTCCCAGAAATCTGTCACAATTAATAAACACTTTTGGAGTATCATCTGCATGCGCCATATTCCAGACAACAGTGGAAAATTTACTGCAGGGATTGCCTCTCATTGTAGTTTATTTAGATGACATTTTGGTGACAGGACTCACTGAAAAGGAACATTTGACAAACTTGGAAGAAGTTTTGAAACATTTTTCACAGGTGGGAGCGTGTTTAAAAAAAGGGAAGTACACATTCCAAACAAAAGAGGTCATTTATTTAGCTCACAGGATAGATTCGCAGGGCCTCCACCCAGTTTAGGAAAAAGTGAGAGCCATTAGAGGGGCACCAGTGCTAAAGAACACTTCCGAGCTCAAATCATTCCTAGGAATGACCAACTACTATGGATGCTTCTTGCCTAATTTGTCAACAGGACTGCCACTCTTGTATTACCTACTTAAGCCAAAACCAACCATGGTCCTGGCAAACACCATAGAAAGAAATTTTCCCAAAGGCAAAACAACTGTTACACTCATCCACCCCCATTAGTACATTTTAACCAAAGAAAAGAGTTAGTTTTGATATGTGATGCATCTCCCTTTGGAGTGGGAGCAGTGCTCTCCCATCGAATGGATGGTGGCTCAGAATGGCCTATTGGATATGTATCAAGAATCAAAAACACAGCAGAAATGGGATACTCACAGATAGTAAAAGGAGGCCTGTTACTCATCTTTGGTGTCAAGAAATTTCACCAATATGTATACGATCGTCATTTTACTATCATTTCGGACCACAAGCCTTTGCTAGGCTTGTTCAGAGAGGACAATGCTATACCACCCATTGCCTCAGCAAGAATGCAGAGATGGGCATTGATCCTTATAGTGTATGAGCATACTTTCATCCACAGGCCTGGAAATCAGATTGCAAATGCTGATGCACTTTGTCATTTGTCTTTGAAAGAAAACGATGAGGATGTTCCAGTTCCTCAAGAACTTGTTTTATTATTGAACTTCTTAGATTCATCACCAGTATGTGCTAGACATATCAGAGATTAGACAAGTGAAGATCCAGTCTTATGCTATGGCACAGCTGAAGGTAAATGCTGAGTTGTTCAAAGCCCAAAGGGAAACTTGAAACATTTGCCACAACTTGTTTTGTAGTTTGTATAACTTTTGAGATGTGTGCCTTGAATTCAGTAGTAATAAGGCCACCAATTCTTAGACGTTTTTATAAAACTAAATTAAACATTTATTAATAAGAGAAATTATTTTTCAATACATACATATATCTACAAATTGCTACTATGATAACTTCTAAATTCCCTTATCAATCTAACTCCCAGTTACACTTTTGTTAAGGCAACAGTAAGGTGCATAGATCTTAAAAGATCCAGGCAAAGAAGCATGATACCCTGAACAAGTCAAAGTCAAACCTTAACTTCAATCCCTGGAGGCAGCAATTTGTGGCATTGATGCTGAAGGCTTTTCACACTTGTTGGATCTTAAACTGTCTCCCTTACAAACAGTCTTTTCTCCGTTATACATATCTTCCCCTTTGATTGCAAATACCATTGTTTCACTATGTCTTTGGACTTTATCTTCCTGATAATAAAAACTTCCCATAGCACTAAGTTTTACCAGTAATGTTTGGGAAAAATAAATACACTGTTTCTGAACTTCACCTGGTTAGGTGACACATTTCACTCCCTCTTTTGAACACAAACTAGTCTGGTTTATTTACAAGTGCAAATACCCTTGACACCCATGTTTCTAAACTTACCCATGGTTTACCTAATTAACATTTCAAACCTAACTTCTCTTCTTACATTAAAGCACCCAGACTAATTCAATTAAGTCTCTCTCACACACACAGACACATAAGAACATAAGACCTAAGAGCAGGAGTAGGCAACTCAGCCCCTCGAGCCTATCCTGCCATTCAATACGATCATAGCTGATTTCATTTCAGCCAAAACTCCAATTTCCCGCCCCCTCCCCATAACCTTTCAACCCGTTACTAATTAAAAATTTGGCTACCTCCTTCTTAAATTTATTCAGGTTCCCAGCATCCACTGCACCCTGAGGTAATGAATTCCACAGATTCATGACCCTTTGAGAAAAGTAATTCCTCCTCATCTCTGATTTAAATCTATGACCCCTTAGCCTAAAACTATGGCCTCTCATTCTAGAATTCCGCACAAGGGGAAACATCCGCTCCAAATCTACTTCATCTATCCCCTTTAGCATCTTATATACCTTAATTAGATCTCCTCTCATCCTTCTAAACTCTAGCGAGTATGGGCCTAAACTTCTCAATTTCTCCTCATTAGACAAGGTTTGCATCTCTGGAATCAATCTAGCGAACCTCCTCTGAACCGCCTCCAATGCAACTACATCCTTCTTCAAGTAAGGGGACCAAAACTGTGTACAGTATTCCGGGTGCGGTCTCACCGATGCCTTGTACAGTTGCAACAACGCTTCCCTATTTTTATACTATATTCCTTTAGCAATAAATGCCAAAATTCCATTTGCCTTCCTTATTACCTGCTGTACCTGCATTCTAGCTTTCAGTGATTCATGCATGAGGATACACAGACCCCTCTGCACTGAAGCCTTCTGCGTTTTCTCTCCATTTAAATAAAAGACATCTTTTTATTCTTCCAACCAAAATGGATAACCTCACACTTATCCACGTTAAACTCCATCTGCCAAATTTTGGCCCATTCACCTAACCTGTCCACATCCATTTGTAAATTTCTTATTTCTTCATTATAACTTACTTTCCTCCCTATTTTGGTGTCATCTGCAAATTTAG
This sequence comes from Carcharodon carcharias, assembly GCF_017639515.1. Lineage (NCBI taxonomy): Eukaryota > Metazoa > Chordata > Chondrichthyes > Lamniformes > Lamnidae > Carcharodon > Carcharodon carcharias. The sequence continues at coordinate 87,731,156 of NC_054469.1, read as the reverse complement.
CTATAGTGCCTTCTATCAATGAATCCAAGTCATTCATATAGAATGTAAATAGTTGGGGTCCAAGGACCAAACCCTGTAGCACCCCGCTAGTTACAGAAAAAGACCCATTTATCCCAACTCTCCGCTTTCTGTTGGGTTAGCCAATCCTCTATCCAAGCTAATATATTACCCCTAACTCCATGTGATCTTATCTTTTGTATTAATCTTTTATGCAGCACTTTATCAAAGGCCTTCTGGAAGTCCAGATATATTACATCTGCAGGATCCCTATTATCCACTTTGCTTGTCACATCTTCAAAGAACTCTCGCAAATTAGTCAAACACGATTTACTCTTCATAAAATCATGCTGGCTCTGATGGATTGTATTTTGACTTTCCAAATGCCCCTTTACTACTTCCTTAATAATGGATTCCAACAATTTCCCAATGACAGACATTAAACTAACTGGTCTATAGGTTCCTACTTTCTGCCTCCCCGCCTTTTTGAATAAGGGTATTATATTAGCATTTTTCCAATCCACTGGAACCTTTCCAGAACCAGGGAATTTTGGAATATTATAGCCAATGCATCCACTATCTTCGCTGCCATTTCCTTTTAAACACTGGGATGCAGGCCATCAGGTCCTGGGGACTTGTCACCCTTTAATCCCAATAGTATGCTCAGTACTTTTTCTCTCGTGATAGTGATTGTTCTAAGTTCCTCCTTCGCTATATCCTCTGCACTACCTGTTACTATTGGCGTGGTACTAGTGTCCTCCACCATGAAAATTAGGCAAAATATCGATTAAGCATCTCTGCCATTTCTGCTTTCCCTACTGTTAACTTCCCAGTCTCGTCCTCCAAGGGACCAACATTCACTTTAGCTACTCTCTTTCCTTTTATATACTTGAGAAGCTTTTGCTATCAATTTTTACATTTTGCGCTAGTTTTCTTTCATAATTTACCTTTGCTCTTTTTATTTTTTTTTTTAGTAACCTTTGTTTATCTTTAAAAGTTTTTCAATCTTTCAGCCTGCCACTGACCTTTGCAATTTGGTATGCCTTAGTTTTTTGCCTTTATGTTATCTTTAACTTCCTTGCTTAGCCATGGATGCTTCTTCCCCCTCTTACCATCTTTCTTCCTCTTTGGAATATGTTTTGCTTATCTCCTTAAAAATCTGCCACTGTTCATCAACTGTCCTGCATTCCTGCCCAGTCCACTAGGGCCAAATCTGCCCTCATGCCTATGTAGTTATCTTTGTTTAACTCCAGAACACTGGTGTGGGCCTCAAGTTTCTCGCTCTCAAACTGAACTTGAAATTTTAACATGCCATGATCACTCTTCCATAGAGGATCCTTTACTGTGAGATAATTAATTAATCCCATAAGGGTGACATACAGACACATCCCACTATTACTTTCTTTGATACTAAATTCTAATAATATTATGAGAATTATGATATCTTCCTGACACTTAGGCAAAGTATGAGAACAAGTTCTTCATGGTTGGTCACAAGAACAGGAATTTGACGAAGTGAAACCATATTTTCACAGAAGCTATGAGATAGCCAGCCAGCATGGTATTTTATTGTGGAGAGCTCAAGTGATTGTTCCTCCAAAAGGAAGAAAGCCATTGTTAACTGAACTATATAGGGCACATCCAGGTATTTCCCGAATGAAGACCATAGCATGCAGATACCTATGGTGACCTGGAATGGATGGAGAAATAGAGAGCTTAGTGAGAACTTGTATGAAGTAACAGCAAGTGCAAAAGTTACCTCCAACCTCTCTGTTACACCCATGGGAGTGGCCAGGAATGCCATGGGTGTGATTACATCTTGACTATGTGGGTCCTTTTTTGGGACCCATGTTTCTCCTTAATATTGATGTTCACTCAAAATGGATGGACATATATGAGATGAAATCACCAACATCTTCTGCTACAACTTACAAGCTACGTCAAAGTTTTGCCATCAACGGACTTCCAGAAGCGATTGTATCAGATAACAGCATGGCATTTATGAGTGCTGAGTTTCAATGGTTTATCAGCACCAACTGTATCACTCATGTAAAAATTTCACCCTAACATCCTTCCTCAAATGGAATGGCCGAGAGAGCGGTTCAAACATTCAAAGCTGGTATGAAAAAATTAACTGGAGACTCCATAGCGACCAAGCTAGCACGTTTTCTTTTCCGTTATAGGACCACCCCTCACATGACAACAGGTGTCACACCTGCGGAATTGTTGATGAAATGCTGTCTCAGAAAATGATTGAACTTATTAATGCCAAATTTAGGGGAGAAGGTGGAAAGGAGTCAAGGAAGTCAGAAAATTTGACATGACTGGCATAGTCATGACAGAAAGCTAACTGTAGGAGAGACAGTATACCCAAGTGGTTATCAGGTGAAATAAGTCCAGTGACTGGACCTCTTTCTTACCACATGAATTGGAAGACCGAGTCATACAGAGACATATAGATCATATAAGGAGGAAAAAAATAAAGTATCAGGAAATGATTCCTCCAGTGTTCACAGCTACATCAGCATCTCCTGTTAAAAGAATTCAACTGAGTACAGATGTGTCTGAAGGAATGGCTGTGCCTGCAGGAGTTGAGGGAACAGATTTGCAGGTGCCCACCGAAAAACTGATGTTCAGACAACACCAGAAAAGGAGGTTCCTGACAAAGCATCTGAAGCTGTACAGCTGAGGTGTTCTACATGCATAAGGAAACTCACAGAAAGACTGAATTTGTAAATTACTTATCTGTGTAAATAATTTGATAATTTGAGAAAAATTGTAATTGTAACTGTAAAATGTATTTCTGCATAAAAGGGGAAGGATGTGGTAGTCCAATGTGTAATATACCTTTAAGAAGAATGTTATAATGGAAGATAACATGATTTTAGTATCCAAGAGCAGAGTAGTGTGGGCTACTTTAGTAGCCAGTAGTTAGTAATGAGTAATCTAGAGTTAGAGTCTGTAATGTAGACACAGGGTTTGAGTTGTAGGCACACAAGTGTAGCTGCTGAGTTCTGTTGTAAATAAATAGAATGTATTCTATATAAGAGCTGTCTGTTGACCTGTTCTGTCTATGGTACCAACTCGGCCATCTTGAAGCAAGCATGCAACCAGGATCCATTAGTCCAACTAAACCAGTGACCAGGATCCAACACACAAACATCCTTTAGAGTTCAGGTGACATAACTTGTTGGAGTGCTTCCTGTACTTGATTGTACAACACTTGATTTTTCCAGGTTTGCTCGAAGACCTCAGAATACAGTTAGATAATGGTTGACTGAATATAGACTAGATGAAAAGGGTAAAGGTGCTTGACTGAGCATCATAAGCATTTATCAGAATTTTCAGTAGTGCACAATAGCCCACAGACTTACACTGTTGGCTTGGTGACACAAACAGACATTCACACAAGTCAGGCTGAACAAAATCAGATGACACATAATATTTCCTCAATGCTAGCTAAATATCAATAAATATAGTCAGACTGAATTTCAACCCAGTTAACAATTTTTATTTCACACGTTTGATTTTTGGTATCATATAGTATTAATTAGGCAGGATATAAGGAGAGTATAAGTTGTGGAAATTTTCTATGACATTGTTATTATATAAAACTACCAACATAATTCTAAACTTCTTATCTTCTATTAAATCATTTGTAACATAAAATATATTTTACAATTTAATATCCCTGCTTCTTCCTAATTGTCTTCATTACTGCCTTATTGTTGGGGCAATTGTCACCTTCACTGCTTGGATGATAAACAGGCAAGGCAGATTATCTGCTCATTATAGGATTTGCATGCTTTCCGTTTCCATCTGGTTATTCTCCAAGCTATTAAAATGAAAGTTACTCCCTATTTTTCTTTCTTCCTTCCCAAATCTTTTTCATCAATTGGTTGTTTATGGAGAGACTGGTACTTATGTTTGAAAAGAATTCTTACAGCTAAGCCACAGTAATTTCCTGCCTTGGGATCTTTTTGCATAGAATGCCCCAATTTCTTAGTTTACAAGCTCGATCTCATTCTCTACAGCATATGTATACAGGGACTAATTTTTGCAATTATTGATCTGTTGGTAATGAGATAGAGGAGTCCAAATTCAGCATCAGGTAAAATCATTTGTTAATGATGGCATTCACTGTGTAATTTGGATCACAGTACTTCAATGACTGTTTTGTAACAAAGAGTTAAGAATATTCAATATAAGTAAGAATAGGCCAAACTATTCCACCCAGCCTAACTCTATTCCTCACTCAAGGGAAGAAAAATGATAGACATTACTTATTTGTAAAAAAAAAATCAGTAAGCAGAAGAGAAACATAAAATATGAAACAAAATAAAAATGAGCAATGGAATGAAAATAAATGATGGCAGAGTTGGCAAAAAATAGACTTGTTTATGTTTCAAAACTGCTTGAAATGAAGTGCCTCTGTAATATCTGGGCTCGTGCAATGAGACTTGACTCATTTATATTGTAGGACAGACTTCTTTAGTAACAGAACAACAGACAAATAATGGTATATGCACTTGTTTGGAGGAAAGTATTTGAGACAATGCACCTTTTCTCCCCATCGTAAGTTGCAAATTGCCAAACTTTGACCTTATTATTTTCCATTTTCACTCTGCGTTGAGTTTGACATAGACAAGCTTGTTTATTTGCAAATTTGATGTAACTGATTCCAAACATGGAAATGTGAGAATGAAATATTGTATGTTCCTCCAATGCAAAATGCAGACAAATGTAAGTTGGAACCAATTAGTCAGTCATTTGTTTTAGTATTTCCCTATCGTTGTGATATGATGTGCATATACCCTTAAGGGAATGTTTCTTATACAGATGTCAATCATTACATACCTTAACAGGGTGTGATGCATTAGTCCCTTGACTTGTTGTTCAGTCAACAAGCAGCAGGTATACTATACTTAGCCTTTCAGTGAATACTATCTGTATATAGCCTTACCTTCAAATGAAGAACACACATTAATGTTTTACCAATCCTTGTGTATGATTGACATGTTTACATTGAACTTGAGAACCATAAGAAATAGAAACAGGAGTAGACCATTCGGCCCCTTGGGCTTGCTCTGCCATTCAATAAGATCATAGCTGATCTTCTTGGGCAGGGTATTGCCCTTGGTGGTGGTGCTCAGCAGGGGCGATCGGGATGCTGGCTGCCGTCCGCGATTGGCTCCACACCGTGATTTCACGTGGGCAGGCCAATTAAGGCCTGCCCAGCGTGGAATGCGAGCAGCAGAGCTGAGTACTGCCTGTGCAGGCGGTGGGTGGGGGGGGAGGGAGGGCCTAGTGTGCAGTTCGCGCATGTGCAGTAAAGAGCACTTCAGTCTCCCCAATGCATGTGCCTCGGGGAGTTGAAGCACTGCTTAGAAAAAAATAAAGAAAATAAAAATGTCATAAAACATGTCCCCTCATGTGGCTCTGTCACATGAGCTGGGACATGTTTTTAATTCAAAAATGAAAATTTTATTTGATGTTTATTTGCTTTAGGAAACCTCATCCCACCTGTGGATGATGTTTCCTAAAAATGCAAAGGCTGCTTGGCCTTTTTGCCTGCCCACCAACCATTAAATTGGACGGGCAATGTAAATTTGACTTTAATTAGCTTCTTAATGGCCTTAATCGTCTTTCAGTTGTCGGCAGGTGCACAGCTGTCTCCAGCACATGCCCACTGAACAAAATATCGCAAGATTGCTTGATGACGTTGGGATACTCGCCCGACGTCACAGCACATCATTTTACACTCGGGCAGGTCCAGCACACACCTGCACACCAAGCATAATATTCTGCCCCTTATGTTTCGATTTCCATGTTCCCATCTAACCCCGATAACCTTTGATTGCCTTGCCTAACAAGAATCTATCTATTTCAGCCTTAAAAATATTCAATGACCCTGTCTAAAAATATTCAATGACCCTGTCTCCATTACGTTCTGTGGCAGTGAATTCCAAAGTCGCACAACCCTCTGGGAGAAAAAATTTCTCCTCATCTCTGTTCTAAAAGGGCATCTCCTAATTTTAAAACAGTGCCCCCTAGGTCTGGACTCGCTCACAACAGGAAATATCTTTTCGACAACCACCTTGTCAAGGCTATTCAGGATCTTGTATACTTCAATCAAATCACCCCTCACTCTTCTAAACTCCAGTCGAAACAAGCCCGGTCTGTCCAACGGTTCCTCATAAGACAACCCATTCATTCCAGGTATCATTCTAGTAAACCTCCTTTGAACTGCCTCCAGTGCATTTGCATTCTTCCTTAAATAAGGAGACCAAAACTGCTCACTGTATTCGAGGTGCGGTCTCACCAATGCCCTGTATAACCGAAGCATAACATCATTACTTTTATGTTCAATCCCTTTCGTAATAAAAGATAGCATTCCATTAGACTTCTTAATTACTTGTGGAAGAAGAATGTAATATGGTGTCAGGGTGGTAGCATGGTTTTTGAAGATTTGAGTGCAAAATATACAAGCCTCAGCCTTTCACGTTCAGCAGAAGAAAAGAGCTGGTGTGAAAGTGAAACAACTATCAAAACTCGCCATGTGTAAGGATTCTGCAGCTTTGTAGGTGCTTCTACATACATTATACCTGCATTCTGGGATTACATCTTGCTCCAACCAGTAGGCATTAGATCCCAATAAGATTGTTCAAAGCTGCGAGAGCTTAATAGTAAAACTATAACTGCTGCAAAGTTTAAGCAGGAACAGAAATTAAACAGCAGACTGAAGGTGGTCTCACTTTAAGTAGAACTTACTGATAGGAGAAATAATTACTAAATACTGCAGCCTGGTCTAATGAAGCAGCTGAAGATGGTTGGGCCTAGGGCACTATCCTCAGGAGCCCCTGCAGTGATGTCCTGGGACTGAGATGATTGATCTTCAACAACCACAACCATTTCCAACCAGTGGAGAGTTTTCCCCTTGATTCCCATTGACTCCAGTTTTGCTGGGGCACAGTCAAGTGCTGCCTACTTTTCTCTGAAAACACGTGGAGCTGTTTTTCTTCTTCCCGGACTTCAATGCTTCTGAAATGGATAAACAAGCCATTAAAATTCGAATTGCTAGAGGCAATGTTGGCCTCCATAGACTAAACACGTCAGCTCTGTCTGACGACCATTTGAAAAATTCAGAAGAAATATGGTCAACACTCGAAAATCAATTGCGAGCGAAGCTCAACTTCAGAATGCACCGTCTGGAATTCATGGCCCAAATCTTCAGCTCTCTGGATCATTGGACACTGGGTATATGATCCAAGATGTGCATCAGGCCCCTGCGGAAGTCTCCGATGTGCTGAATGATGAGGAAATTACCCGGGAAGTTTGAAATTCCAATGGGCAATTCCCCTGCTCCTCACGTGCCTCCGCAAAAGCCTCAGGCTCTGAGTTAAGTTGCATACTTCGGAGAGTTCCACAGTGCTTACTTGGATAGTTACCCATGAAACGTTAGACAGAAAAATCCAAGTCTAACCCCTGGGTAACTACAGAATTCACACCTCAACCACCCACACTAACCCCTCAACATCCCTCTCGAACCTCTGACTATCCGTCTGACCCCCCAACTAACCCCTGACCTCCTAACTACCCCTGACCCCCCCAACTGCCCCCCTTATCTGGTGACTTCCTCTCCTGACCCCGTAAACTACCACCTGACCCAGTCACCTGATTACTCTTCCTGATCAAATCCACCCCTGAGCAGACCTGACTGTCCCCCAGTGTCAACAACACCCCCTGACCCGACATGACTAGCCCCCGACCCCACTACCTCATCAAACCTAAACTGACTATTCCCTGACACACCTACCTACCTCACTCGTCTACTCATCGCACCCAGCTACCATCCTACCCACCTTCCAACTAACCCACCTGTCACCTCACCTACCTGCTACTTCACCCACTTGCTATGTCACCCACCTGCTACCCTCTCCACTTACCCATTTACCTCACCCATCCTACTCATTTACCCTGTCTACACAGCATTCCCATTCACTCATTCATCCACTCACCCATTCACTAAAAGTCACACTGCACATTTAGACTTACCTTACGGCAGCCAGTGCTGTAAAAAGGGGGCATCTCCAGTCTTTCCCCTGACACTACTCCACTGCAATGGAGTTCTCAGATGTACTGTATGCTCCGGAATTATGAAGAAGTGGGCTCGGAAGACCCGGTCAGAAATGCGGAGCTATGTCAGGGTGCAGAAAGATAGAGTTGTAGTGGCATCCGACAGTGGTTGCTGTTTTGCAGAAGATCTGGACCCATGTTTTTTAGGCAACAACCAATAGAGACCATTGTCATGAAGCTCTTAATTTATATTATATCACTGGAAAATTTAAAAAAAATACAGGGTTAGTCTATGGGTGTGTCTTAATTGGTTTAAAGCCAGCTAGTCTGGGTGCTTTGATGTATACTAGTTTTGAGATGTAAGAGAGGTGGAGTGCATTTGTATTTTGTTGAATAGAGCATTCAAGAAGGGGAGTGGAATTTGGCACCTAAGTTTCCAAGCAACGCTTATATTACTAAAAAAAATGGTACTATGGAAGAGATTTTATTGTTAGAAGAGGTGGAGTTCAAAGGGGCTGATGATACAATGAGAATTTACATTCAGTGAGATGTGCTGGATATAACCGATAACAGTTATGTGTGTGCAGGGAATGCAAGATCAAAACCTGTAAGTCTACCAATGTGTCTGCAGAGGAACCAAAGTGAAAGGAACCTCATTTTGAATTTGTAAGGTGAAAATGCTTTGCCTGGTGTCTGCTTAAAGTCTATAAGTTGTTGTTGCCTTAATGGAGATTAGTTTGAGAATTTATGTTATGATAGTAGTAATTTGTAGCCATGTGTATATTTAACGTGTAAATTAATAAATGTCTCATGTATTTTGACATAAAACCTCTTGAGAACTGGTGGTCTTATTCCTGAATTTAGAGTGGCATCTCAACATACCACTTAAAATAAAGGTTATGACAGTTGTTTGAAGTTTCCCTCTGGGGTTTTTAAATAACTCAGCTTTACCAACTGTTGTGTCATAATACCATTGACTAATTCATAAGTAGATAAAAAGACAAGTGGCATCATTGCAACTTTATTACAGGTGAGCTAACTGACAGAATAATTGAGCTTGTGGTAGCATCTACTCCAGTAGAAGCATTTCAAAAAGACATCTTGGACCAACCCAAGCATTACACTATGGAAGCACTACTGCAAAGCGAATGTAAGTACAAAGGCATGCTTACCGTGTATGCATAATTTGACCACCATTGGCACCATAGCCAATACAGGCAAGCCTGGTATGCAATGCAGGTAGTACGGCCTCATACATGCACTCAGAAAATGCCCAGTTTTTAATACTCTATGCAAGGCATGCAGCACCAGAAGACATTGGGAGCACCAGTGTGGAAAGTAAAGGCTGAAACAAATAGCTCAATGCTATGAGAAGACGCAAACAGAGGCCAGACAGGTACAACACTCTAACCAGCCAAGAGCATCTGCCAAACAGCATCAAGGCAAGGTCCACAAAATGTCTATCCAAGCTATACAGTCAGATTATGGAGATGGCCAGTACATTGAAACACAGGTGAGCTGACATTCAGCACAGTGAGCATCAAAGAGTGCATTAGCACAGTGGTACCAACAGAAGATTTTGCGACTGTCCAGATTATATGTCCACAGGTGAAGGGTCACCATAATCCACATGGAGAGAGTGGCACCTCTCATGGAGAGGCAGCTCCAGAGACAGAATAAGGGGTTCCTGGGGTTGCAGTCGGACCTGCAAGCTTTCATGCAGACAATGACCTCAGGTGCTCAGTATCAATGTGGGAGATGGATGAGACACCCAGTATCTCAGCTAGGTGCCCGCCCATCAATGGTGAACAGCGAGGTCCAGAGCGACCTCATGTTGGCACTCAAGCTGCTTGTCATCTGTGGGCTCCTCTCAGGGTGCTATGGATGACAGCAACAACTCCTCCGCCCTTCTGCCAGTGACCGTCTCATCAGATGAGGCTGTGATGACTGGGGAGATGCCAGCCATGGCACTAGATGCTACTTCCTAGGTGGAGCCAACACAGGCCAGGGGATGACCACCAAGGTCATCAAGGCCAATAAGACAGCAGAATCAGCAAGCTGTCTCCAATGCAGCACTCGATAATGTTAGTTAAAGGCACCATGAGCACAAGAAGGACAGTTCATGGGTGATTTTCTGTTCATTTATGTTTGCTTTATATGCCTGCTGGTGTGGACATCAATGTCAGTAATGCTAATGTCATGATGCATTCAATATGCCAATAATATTAAATTTGCTCTGGTCCTAACGGCCTGCGTACGCTTCACCTTTCTTCTTTTTGGTGTAGGGTATGCCAGTATCGGATGCTGGACGTGAGTGTCTTTATTGCACAAACATTGAATGGACTTTGGTTGCAAATGAAAGAGTCATTTCAGACATCCAGGATGGAGGCAGCAGCCCTGGCATGAGATGAAAACAGATCTTTGGTAGCCTTGCTGAAGGAGCATTGGATCAAGGCATTCCTGGATTCCCTGCATCCCTGCAGATTACCGAGGTCTGCCTCAATGCCCTCAGCATTCTCTTCACCATGCTCCTCTTCTGACTCACTACTGGATTCATCATCTGTGGCCTGTACAGCTGCATCAACATCCTCTTCCTCCAGTGGGTCCCCCCTTGCCAGTGCCAGATTTTGGAGAGCACAGCATGCAGTCACAATCTGAGAGGGATTGTAGTGCACCCCCTGAATAGTCTAGGCATCGGAAGCGCATCTTGAGAAGACCGATGGTTCTCTCTACCACCGCCTTTGTGGAGGCATGACTCCTATCGTAACGCTGCTCTGCCTCTGTCCTTGGGAGGTGGAGAGGCGTCATAAGCCACCTTTTCAATGGATAGCCCTTGTCATCCAGCAGCCATCCATCCAGTCGGGCTGGAGCACTGAAGAGCCTCAGCACCTGGGAGTGTCTGAGGATATAAGCATCATGGGACCTGCCAGGGTACTTTGCATAGACTTGCAGAATCTGCATCCTGTGAGCACACACTATCTGCACGTTCATGGAGTGGAAGCCCTTTCTGTTGATGAAGGCACTGGGCTGACCCGCTGGCGCCTTGATGGTCACATGTGTGCAGTCGATGGTACCCTGGAGGCGGGGGGAACCCAGCAATCGCCTGGCTGGCCTTGTCCGTAAGGTAATGTATGAAGATCAGTACCCGCCTGAACAGGGCTTCTATCACCAGCTTGACGCAGCTGTGGACAGCTGATTGGGACACACAGATCCCCTACTAAGCCCTGGAAAGAGCTGGAGGCATAGCAGTTGTTGGCCGCTGTGACCTTCAAAGCCACTGGTATGGGTGTCCACTCACACAGTCGAAGCTGATCTCAGGCCCAATCATCTGACAATTGGAGGTCATGGTCTCGCTTGAGTACTGCATCACTGCCTATAACCCTGGCAGCAGGATAGTGCTGTCTTCTGTGGCACCTTTCACCTTGGACTTCATGCTGGCTCTGCGCCCCTTGAGCTGCGCCTCTCCTCCCACAGGTTCCCTCCCCTGGAAGCTGCATTGGGACACCTGGCCTCCTCTCCCTTCTGTCCTCTCTTACCCCACAGAGGAGGTGCCACCAGCGGAGAGCACAATCCTCTACCAGGGGAACAGAAGACTGATACCTGTAAAGGTCCACACGGTCTGAATCCTCCTGGGGCATTGGAGACACCAATTAGTCCTGAAATGAAGCCTGGGAATGCTAAGAATGAATCCCCGAGCAGATGCCAAGTACCAAGAAGAAACCAGCAGCAAACTGTCTCCAAAACTCCTCATACTCACACTGGCAACGCTGCTGACCCTTTTTATCCTGCCCTTAAATGAGCAAATTGTCAGCTGGACGCCTGCCTGTTTTGCCCATGCAACAAGCACAAAATCACACGGGCAATGTAAAATCTGGCTTAATTGCCTTTTTAATGGCCTTAATTGGCCTCGTAATTGATGGCGGGTGTGGCTCCAACTCCTGGATATGCCCGCCGACTGAAATATCGCCTGAGTGTGCGATGTCGTCGGGATGCTCACCCGAAGACAGCACATGTTATTTTATGCCCAAGCAGTTCGGGCGTACACCTGTCCACTCAGTGAAAAATTCTGCCCCAGATGTGGTTTAAAACAGGCTGTTGTTTTAATACGCTACCTATGAAGACCAATTTCACTCAAGGGGTATATCACCTCACAGATCTCAGTTGAGTTTCAATAAACTGCAAAATTAACTATTTCTTTCATCACTGTATTCCTTCCACTTAACACATTGCAAATGGCCCAAACTACAGTAAGGCACAAAGACTGCTAGCCTGACTTTTTAATTTATTTCAATTTGCACATTCCACTACTCTAGTCTAATTAATTCATCCCCTGAAGTCCCTATCTTCTCTCAATCACTCAATTTTCTGACCAAGTGATTTAAAATCAAACTTGGTGTCATCTAATCACTACTTCTTAACTTATCTGTCTGACATTTTTCAACTCATGGAACTGGATTTTCATGGTCCCAAAGTGGGACTGGAAAACAAAAGCTGCCAAGCAATGTGCCCAGAGGTCCTGCCTCAGTTTCCACCTTCAGCCATTTTTCATGAGCCAGGGAAGGGAGTGGACCTTACAAGCCATCCGTTCCTATGAACTGACAGTGTTGTGGGTTCGTTGAGAGCCCATCTTCGGTAAGTTATTTAATTTTCAGGGAGGCTGCCAGACTTTAGCAACTGTCAGATTTTATACCAGCTGCTTTTGCACCAGGGTGCATGACCCATGGATTGGAGGTGGGAAGAGTTTAAAAGGTGAGTAAAATGGGTTTGCCTCCTTTACAGTTCATCATTAAATGCTATAGCATGGGTTGTATCTACGTTCATTAACGTGAGCCATGACAGCATTGTTTAATGAGTAGTTACATCTGTTGAAGAGTCATGAGGACTCGAAACGTCAACTCTTATCTTCTCCGCCGATGCTGCCAGACCTGCTGAGTTTTTCCAGGTAATTCTGTTTTTGTTTCCAATTACAATGTGTTTGCCAGATTGTTACTGCTGCCAACTGGCAAACTGTTAAGCAAAAGATCAACATTGTAAATGTGGAAAAGTCTTCCAATGAGTTAAAAGAAGTCCACCTAACAGATAAAACGAATACATTTCACCCCATTTTATAGGGCAGCCTAGTATGATAACCAACTGTAAATATTCAATCTTTTCCCATTGCTTTTATATTTTCACCTCAATCAGATGCCAGTTCTAAGGTCAGTTTACTTATTTAGCTAGCCATATGGGCTCTTGGCTGCAATCCAACTTCTTAATCATTTTATAAATGCTTGACTCTGTTTATACACCTGATCTGAAGAGCTTGTTTGTTTACTCAGTGAGATTTTTGAGCTATTCAACGGCTTCCAACTGTGAGTTATGTTCATAAAATGGATAATAGATGAGGGGAGTGAGGAAGTGAGGGTGAAGGGATGAGGAGGTGAGGAGTGTTTAAATTGATCAGAATTTTTAAATTGCTATAGATTGTAATGCCTTCCTGATATGGCTCAACTTTCGGCACTAATTCCATTGGAATAATCGGACTGATGTTTCTTGGGAACAGAGGTGAGCAGTTTAACCTGCCTGTTCTGGAAGCATCCCATCTCTGTGCCTGCCTCGGGCCTGCCGCTGGAGACACAGGACTGTCTTCAGGCCAAGGCTGCTGGAAAATCCTGTTTCCCAGTAGTTAATAACAAAGGTGGGATCTTGACAGCAGTATTTATCCCGCCTTCCAATTCTTACCTCCAAAATGAAAATCTGGTCCATGGTGTTCTGCATCATGGGTCTTTTCCCTCTTTCTAGGTTTCTACATAAAAGCAAGGTGACATATAGAACACCCTGTGAAGCACTAACCAAAATCAATTCCTGAACTGTTTACTTCTACTTCAAGGTAAAGCACTGTTTCTGCAGGATCCACCGAAGTATTGCAATAGAAATGAAGAGTATTGTATGTCACAGCACAAAGTGCAAAACCTTTTTTACAATTTGAAACTCCCTGCTAACCAGAAAAGCTTACTGCGATGAAGAATGATACATTATACTTGAGGGCACGTTCAAAGTCTACCTAGTGATTGATATTTCTGACTAACCTGGCAGATGTGCTTATTGAATATAAAACAGCCTTTTATGTATTTTACCAGAAATTCACAGGAAGTTCAGGCAGTTTGCGAGGGACACCGATAAATAGATCCTATGCCATAAAACTCCAGCAAGCTGAATAAATGGAAATGATCTTTCCAATCAGTCTAATTTTTCTTTCTGGTTTGTAGACTGCTTTTTATTGAACTTTGTGTGATATTCTCATGCATCATCAACATTTGTGCAACTATTTAAGAGTCCAGGCTCTGGAGATCAGAAGCCTGCACTAGCAGTGTGCTGAAATAGTCACCAATGTGGTTATCACTGGAGCGGCCAATTAATAGCCAGATGGTCGGGCTCCCAAAATTGGAAGGACAATCAAGGGCCTTCCAGCGTGAAAACAGCAGCAGGATGCCATGGCAGGTTAAGTGAGAGAATTTCAAATTGGACAGACACTCGCTCCAACCTTTCCAAAGTTTTGGCCACCACTGGTTGGGTGGTGTGGGGGGGGGGGGTTGGGGAACCTGTATACAGGGTAGCCCATGGCTGCAGCATCCAGGCAGGCAGCATGCCTGGAGTGTTGGTCCCTGTTCTGCCATTGGAAGGCCACCATTAGACAGCTTAACTGGCACCTGTCATTTGTGGAGATGTAGAGGCCGACTGAAAAATCCTAGGTGTTCTTCTTCAAATTGCCTCAAGCAGTTATTAATTAACTTAATCGGCTACCTGCCGCAGGTGGGTGGGTAACTCTGCTGACTCCCCATCCCACCTCTGGGAAAATGGCCCATGGGCGGGATGGAATCAGGGAAACAGCTCACGGCTGCTGGCTACGTCTTTAGTACCTGTTCACCTCCGTTCCAGGGCCCAGCAGGGACTCAAAATCCAGCTGTTATTGTAAGCAATTCTCATCAATTTAAAAGAAAACTATTATCAATAAATATCCTAGAAATATCTGCTATACTTAAAGGTTTCAGGAATATAAGGAAACAAGAAAGGATACTGCACACTTCTTTTACATGACTTCGAACTGGACATTTATAAAAGCAGTTTTCAATCTGCATACATTCCTTGAGAAACAGAACTTAAACACTGATTGACCTGCAGGTTGTGTTCCTCACCACTCCCCATGAACTGCAGGGTAAGGTATTGCACATTACTTAGTATCATGCTCCTGTCATTATAAAACATTGCACCAACTGATTTATCATGAACCATACCATGAGAGCCTGCTCGCATACATAAAAGTCATGATCCACTTCATATTAAAATACTATGTCTATATACTTGCCTAATGGTAAATTATTCATTTGTCTATTGCTAATAAAAGTCGTTGAATAAAGAACTGTGCGTATTTCCTTCAAACAGTAAGAAAATTACTTATCTTATTCATTTCAAAGTGCAAATATAACCACCTTACATGTCAAAACAACAGAAAATTCAAATGCAAACTTTTTCAGTTTCAGAAAACCACTCTAAACCTGTTCTGAATAAAAAGTAGAGGTGTGGTGTTCCTTCACACAAATTACCATATTCAGCAGGCAACTGATCACAGGGGAAGAAGTTCCTGTCTTTCACAAAGAAGAACAGAAAATCAGGACAATGCTTGTTTTTCTCCATAATTAATAACGTGACACATTAAAGAAATCATAGGAATCTAGTTTAAACAACTAATTACGACGCTGTAAATAAATATATTCAAAACCAAAACAGGCATTATTGGCTCCTCCAATGTAGTAAACATATTTCATCATAATATTACTTTTTGACATTAGAATAAATATACCCACTGTCAGCTTGGCTGGGTTGGTAGCACTGTCACCTACGAATTTGAAGGTTGTGCGTCTCTGGCAGTCAGGTAAGTCAATCATGGGGTGGGGTTAGGGGTGTCATGGGGAATATTTCGCGGACACAGGACTGGGGCTGGAAGCCTGGGGCAGAGGAGGGTCAGGCAGAAAATGCCTGAAATTACTTTGTGGAACTAGGAGGAAATCTTCATGGCTTTAGATGACAATTAAGCTACAGTAGACAGGGTTGAATATCATGTTCTATATGAGGATAAGGCATGTTGCACAGTACAGCAGAAATATAGATACAGCTACTGCACCTCAGAATTAAATGCCTGTTGCAGCACCATGAGCTTTCTCTTTATGTCACTGCAAGCATACTCTTCTCAATCATGGCTGTGGCCATTGGGGTTACCACTCGCACTTCTGCATCGCAAGGTTCTTGGTTCAAGTTCCGCTCCAGGAGCTGAGAACAACAATCAAGGCTGACACATCAGTGCAATACCAAAGGAGTGCTGCACTATTGGTGGTACCATTGTTTGGATGAGATATTAAGCTCAAGGCCCTGCCTGGAGGTCCTATCTGTCCTCTCAGGTAGACGTAAAAGATCCCAAGGCACTATTCCAACCAAGACTAATTTCTCCCTGGCATCCTGCCAAAATTTATCCCTCATAAATCAACATCACAAAAACAGGCCATCTGGTCAGAATCACATTGCTGTTTGTGGGAGCTGTTTATATGCAATTTGGCTGCAGCATTTCTGACATTACAACAGTGGCTACACTTCCTAAATACTGCGTAGGATGTAAAATGCTTTGAGTGGTCGTAAAAAACACTATATATGCAAATCTTTTATTTAAGTCTTTCATAGTTCCGCAGCATGCGGCAGTCATGAATATTTTGGGAATAGTATGTCTATAGTGTGTCAACCTTTCCTGGAACACCATATTTGAAGTGCCAAAACCTCAGAATTTTTGCTTTAACACCTGTAGTGCGTGTACAGTAATTCTGGTGAGGTATGTGCCTAATAGTATATTCATCTTTTTGGGGGCTGGCATCTAGGGCTAAGGAAAGTAACCTTGAGGCTGAATTTTTTCGGCGGTACGTGCTGCTTGCCCCTCCAGAAGAAAATTTAGACACAAACCGACTGAATTTACAAAAGGCCTCCCCACAGCAACAAGCTGACGGTGGAATTTCAGCCTCTCAGCGAAAGGAAGTCCCACTCTCAAGGCTTTCTGGCCAATCTGATTGGTCAGCAGCTTTTGCAGTCCCCGCAGCGCCAGGAAGAGTAGTGGATGCTGCTGGGACTGCAAGGGGGCCCATGGGCAGGGAGGGGGAAGTCGAGGGGGGTGGGGGGCATCAGATTTTGGATGCTGGGAGGGATGGTACAGGGGGATCTTATGGGGAGTGCCCCCAATGCCCACAGGGCACCTCCCGAAGGAGGTACCTCCCTTCCTTCCCACCCTTTCACCACTCTCGCCCACCTTCCACTGCTCAGCGTATTATGGCAGTGGAAGTGGATTGAGGCCCTTAATCGCCACTTACTTGGGGAGGTAAGGCCCTCAATAGACATTAGGGTAGGTGGCCTAGTGGGTGCTTCACTGTATTATGGGGACTGGGTTGGGGTTGGGCGGGAAAGCAAACCAACCTATTTTATGTGCCCCACTGTCAAAAACACAGCCAACAGCAGACTGTAAAATCTGCACCCCACCACCCCACCCCACCCCGGTCTCCCAGTAGCAACCATGAATGCTTCCACAAAGAGCTGTGAGGCTGTGGAATTCACATCCGGTGTCAGTGCCTGAGGCAGAAACAATGAAGGTTAGTTGAATGGGCAGATGAAAAAAAGGAACATGAAGGGATATGGGAATAGAGCAGATAAATGAGAACTGTTTGATGATCTGAAGAGTAAAGACCAATAGACTGATTGGATCGAATATTCTGATTCTATTTTTTTGCACTGCAATTTCTACTTAGTTCCTGTACATCAAGTATTTTGTTTTCATCAGATGCCATGTGAGCATCAATGAAATGGGCATTCTGTCTGTTGATATAGGCAATGCGGTGAATAGGGGACACATTGGTGTCACCTACCATTCCCTATATTTTTAGTAACTTATGCCATCTAATAAAATTCTGCATCTGCCTACTCATGTTTTCCTTCCACATGGAAAGTAATGAAGGTACTGCTTCTTGCAGTTATTCTGTCTGTCATTCACCTGATGACATTGGGGTGTTGCCTGACCAGGAATTGGTTTCAAAATTCATGGGGAGAAATTTCCCCATGTTGGGTGGGCTGAGTGGGCGTGGGCGGGCGTGAACCCAATCGTCACCCGCGATTGGGTCCGCACCGCTATTTTATGCAGGCGGGCCAATTAAGGCCCACACAGCGTATTTCTCAACTCCGAGGATGGCGGGAGTGGGCGGGCAGCAGCAGGAGTGCACTAACTGGCGGGTCCAATGACGACCTGGCAGCCTATTTAAATAAAGCACTGGCTGCACACAATGGCCGGTAGAAGGGCTCACAGAGGGCTTCTGGTGAGCAGGCAAGACCGGAAGGTAGGCCAGTGGGGAAGGCCAGGCTGGGGGGTAGGGCAGCGGGGCAGTGTGCCCCTCGTTTTTCACTCCTGGAGGAGGTGACGGCACAGTGGGAGGTCCTGCTTCCGAGGGATGGGAGGCGGAGGCCTCCCCATCTGACCAAATGTGCGTGGTAGGAGGTGGCCGAGAGTGTGAGCTCCCATGATGTGGTGCAACACACGTGGGTCTAGTGCTGCAAGAGATTCAATGACCTCCTGCATTCGGGAAGGATGAGTACCATGTTGGCTGAGGTCACTTAATGTAGTCGTCAGCCTTTCCCCCCAAAGCACCCCCCCCAAACCCCCCAACAATTCCGAGAGCAGTTACAGCATTGAATCCTTCACAGCATGTTTTCCTCGCTGGGTGGGCCAGCAGATATTGCCTATGCCTACTTCACACTGAGAGGGTTGTGCTGAGATGGGTTCCGTACCTGCAGCATGTGTGACACTGACACCCAGAGTATAGAATGGGGGGTAAAACTCAAAGATCTGTATCTAGGCAGGGGGCTGGAACTGGGAAGCAAGTCAAAGTCAGGGTGCTAACATGCTGAGAGAGGAGCTTCCAGGTGGTGTGGCACCAATCCATCTGCTGGCCTTTGCATTCCACATGCTTGTGCCTCCTTGCTTTGCAAGGTTACAACTTGTGCTGCCAAATGTGATGGAGGCAGCATTTGGGCAAGGGGGTGGTCAGCCCTGGCTTCTCTGGGTGAGAGTGCGGCAGCTGCGGGGTAATGAAGAACTGGAGTCCTGCAATGTCCCATTCTGGCTGGGTTGGCAGGGATGCAATGGGAATCCTGCTACAGGCTGGATTAATCAATGCTCTTCTCTCCTTTTCAGGAGAAGACTGCACACAATTCCGCTGAGCGGATGCAAATGGCGGGAGCCAGGCCCGATTGGTCATCTTGGTTCCATTTGGACAGCAGGCCATGGATGTGGAAAGGCGCCATGCACCCAAGTCCACTGATGGCGGTGAGGCTGGAGTATCATGGGAGGTATGTTTGTCGAGCACTGAGGTCACCATGTGTGTCCCAGCAGCCATGGCACTGCTGATTGCTCAGTGATTGAAGTTTGCAACATGGGTTGACCATTGATTATGGAAGGATGAGCGCATAATGATCTGGGGGACAGGCATGCACATTGACATTGTCTCCACTTTAACTAATCAAATGTCCTTGTTTACTTTTAGCATCACCGGAGCGGGGCCGGGAGGAGGAGGCAGTGGGGCCATCTCTCACACCTGATGTTATGAGTGAGTTGTTTGATATTGAGCTTTATTGACAAGGGCCTTAGTTAATGTTACTATCCAGGCAGATTTACAACTCGGGTATCGAGTATGGAGCCTGCAGCCCTGGCAGGTGTTGGAGGTCCATCTGTGGTGGGCTAGCTGAAGGTTCTTTGGATTAAAGCCCCCCAGTTGTCCCTGCCTCCCTGGAGTATGCCCGGGTCAGCATCTACCCCCTCAGCGTTCTCCTGTGGGCGCTCATCCTCGGACTCACTGCTGGACTCATCGTGTGCATCCGGAGCTACTGTGTCTATATCTTCCTCGTTCGCTGCGTCACCCCTTTCCAGCGCAAGATTGTGGAGAGCGCAGCTTGCAACCACTATCAGCGACACATGATCTGGGGGGTATTGCAGTGCGCTTCCGAACAGTCCAGGCATCGGAAGCACATCTTGAGAAGACGGATGGTTCTCTCCACCACAGCCCTTATGGAGGCGTGGCTGCTATTGTACTGCTGCTCGGCCTCTGTTCTTGGATGCATCATGAGCTACCTTTTGAAGGAATAGCTCTTGTCATCCAGCAGCCATCCATCCAGCTGGGCTGGAGTAGTGAAAAGCCTCGGCACCTCGGAGTGTCTGAGTGTGTAAGCCTCGTGGGAGCTGCCTGGGTACCTTGCACAAAATTGCAGAATCTGCACCTTGTGATCACACACTACCTGCACGTTCATGGAGTGGAAGCCCTTCTTGTTGGCGAAGGCACCGGGCTCACCCACTGGTGCCTTGATGGCCACATGTGTGCAGTTGATTGCACCCTGGATGCGGGGGAAGCCAGCAATGGCTGCGAAGCCTCTGGATCGCTCTGTTTGGTTGGCCTCGCCCCAGCGGTAGTGGATGAAAGTCAATGCATGCCTGAACAGAGTGTCTGTCACCTGCTTTACACAAGTGTGGACAGCTGACTGGGAGACTCCACAAAGATCACCTACCGACCCCTGGGAAGAGCTAGGAGCATAGAAGTTGAGGGCTGCTGTGACCTTCAGCGCGACTGGCATGGGGTGCCCACCCCTACAGTTGGTGCTAGTCTCAGGGTCTATCATCTGACAAATGGAGGTCACTGTCTCCCTTGAGAGCCGGAGGCTCCTATGGCACTGCACCTCAGATATACTGAGATAGCTGCTTCGCTGCCTATAAACCCTGGCAATAGGACAGTGGCATCTTCTGCCGCCCCTTCTGTCTTGCACTTCCTGTTGGCCCTGTGCCCCTTGTGCCTGTGCCTCTCCTCCCAAAGTTTGCTCTTCTGGAGGCTGAATGTGGACTCCTGGCCTCCTTCCCCTTCTGGTCCTCCCTTCCCCCTCAGGGGAGGTGTCTCCAGTGGAGAGCACAACTCCCATTCCCAGGCTAAGGGAAGGCTTCCTGAAAGCTGCAGGACCCAAAAATGATCTTTACTGTAGAGTCGTGACCTGAAGGCTGTTACTCCTGTCCCAAGCAGCTGGTATGAGTTTTGATGTATTCCTGCTCACACAGGTAAGTAGCAGTAACTTTCACAATTGAATTTCTAACAGATACCACTCGCGACCCCACTCATCCCTCTTATCCCGTCCGTGGATGAGGTTTATACAAATGTCTCCGACCCGCCCACCCATTGCGCCCATGTGACATCCTGAAGGTCGCACGAGCCCCAAAATATTGCAGGCAATTGCTGCCTCAAGGGCCTTAACTAGGTGATTAATTACTAGTGGGCGTGCATCAGAGAACATCACACGCACGCCTACCTACCTAAATATTGCGATGGCGTGCAGTGATGTTGGGATACTCACCCAATATCACCGTGTGTCACTTTACACATCAGTGTGCAGAGGTGGGCCCCGCACACCAACAAGAAAATTCTGGCCCATATCATTTTTTTCAATGGCCTCATCTCTCCTATCTCCATAATCTTCATAATCACACCCTGCTATGCTGTGTTTCCAGTGCTGAGGTCCTTAACTTTGCAATTTCCTATCTAAACCTCTCTGCCTCTCCATTTCTCTCTTTCCTCCTTTAAGATGCTTCTTAAAACCTACCTCTTTAATGAAACTTTTGATTGTTTGTCATAATTTGTTAATTTTTTTGATAACATTCCTATGAGACACCTTGAGATGTTTTAGTATGTAAGAGGTGCTGTAAAAATGCAAGCTGTGGTTGTTACTGATGTTGTTCTATTGATCGAGATAACTTATAGTCTAGTCTAAAGGATAGTGGCCTTGGTAAAAGGAAGAGCTGTTCAATTTTCTTAACGTATTCAATATACTGCAATTTATAATGACAGAATGATGCTGAGAATTTATCTTTAAGAAGAGTTGATGGTTGCCGTGCCCATTTATTAATCGTCATCTCCTAATGATAGCATCATTGTCTATTGCTAACATAAATTCCAATGATTTATAGTTTGTTGCTATTTACTGGTTTATGGATACCTGAATGGTCCTTTTATAATGAAGAATGCTGCGTATATTCTCATTTTCTGTATTTTGTGGGAATCCTTAAATTAAACGTAATCCTTTTGTGAGTTCATTCTCCAACTCCTAAATTACCAATAAATCATAATTCGTAGTTATATCAGAATATATAAATTACATTCCTCCAACAAAGATTAATCCACAGCAGCAGCACTGGGGCACTGGAATGCTCATTAATGATTTTGAGCTTGCAATCCTTACTTTCCTTTCTATACCACTAAAATTTGACTAGTTTTGGCCCTGTGGCATCTAATAGATTTATGGGCAATCCAGACAACAGCAATCTCAACCTTTGCAATGCCTTATAGCAACATGATACGTTCCTCAAACTTTTGCATGGTGATCATATTGTAAAATCTTTTGAATAGTAGAATTGTTGAAAAGGTTGCAACGGACTTCCAGCCCCTTGAGATGATGGAGGGCAAGTGAGAATCTTTTTCAGCATAAAGACTTCCTAGGGGCAGCAGCCCTTTACAAAGTTTTAAAAATACAGCACCTGTATCATTCTGTACAACCAGACCATGACAATTCTTTGTGTAGATGATAATAAGATGGAAGGTGCCACATGAAAAAGAGAAGAAATGGCTCCCAGGCTGTTTTAGCCCTGAGTTTAGCCTCATGCAATCTATTATTACTTCCACAAAAGGCAGATTGAGAGTAGGAATCACACAGGGAGTTGATGTACTCATTTAACAGCTTTGCCTTAAGACTAGAATAAGATTGGTTCTGAAAATTTGAGGCAAGCCATGAGAAAAATCAAATCCGAGTTTCTGCAATGACTGCCATAATATTCTGAAAGGCAATCTCTCTGTCCGAATATAATAGACTCTATTATCAACTAGAATCAGTTTTATTCGCTATTAATTTAATTGTATTATATAGAGTTAGACTATTCCTGCAGACAACCAATTATTTGTGACTATTCTAAAATTAAGGATCTTCTCTCTGTCACCAGCTCCTGAATGAATCCTGCATCTACTTCTGTGATTACAGAAGAGACATTGGCAGCAATAATTTCTAAATTTTTTTCAAAACTTTTGTGTATGGCTATGGGATGCAAGCTTGATCATCGGTGACATTAAAACTTCATACTTACTAAGCTTGCAAACAGTATGATGAGTCAGATAACAATTAGAAGAACAGACCAATGTATCTCACAAATACAAGCTTCTCATGTTCCAATAGATGCTCCAATATTCATGTTTTAGCAGTTGATAAAACTCAATACTGAACTGAGTCAGGGCTCTAGGTCACGACACAATCCAGAATACAGCTAACAAACAGTGCATTTGTGCCCAACATTTTGGGATTCATCATTTTGAAGACTGATGAAGAATATTAAGAGACAGTAATATCAACATAGTTTCTTCAGATCTTTACATTGCATTTTTTGAGGTTTGTAAAATGTGTCGGGTTAATGGAGAAACAATCTGTCACCATGCATGATAGTGTTGATACTGGTGACAGAATGAGATTAACTCAACATTGCTATAACCTCTTGTCTTCTCAACTGTCCAGGACAGGATGGAGGTGGCCTGTCAGGGAGTCCAACTGATCTTAAGCACTAATCTTCATGTGCTCAGACAATCATGGCACCCACATACTTCTTTGTGAAATAATTTTATTCTGGGCCCATATATGCCAAATGCTCAGTAACACTCCTATATTTGAGGAAAGGAGAGAGACATAGCAAAGAAAGATTCTAAGTTAAGGCCCTTTTTGTCTTTATTCTTTTATGTGATGTGGGCATCGGAAGCATTTATTGCCCATCCCTAATTGCCTTTGAACTGAATGACATGCTGGCCATTTCAGGGGGCAATTAAGAGTCAGCAACATTGCTGTGGGCCTGGAGTCACGTGTAGGCCAGACCATAGAACCACATAAAGGTTATGGTGCAGAAAGAGGCCACTCAGCCTATGATGTCTGCATCAGCCAAAAAATAGAAAAAAGAAACTAGCCGCTCATTTTAATCACACTTTCCAGCACCTGGTCCATGGCCTTGCAGATTACAGCACTTCAGATGCAGATCCAGGTACCTCTTAAATGAGCTGAGAGTTTCAGTCTCAACCACCAACTCAGGCAGTGAATTCCAGATATCCAGAAAAAGTTTTTCCTCATGTCCCTTCTAACTCTTCTGCCAATCACCTTAAGTCTATGCCCCCTGGTAATTGACCATTCAGCTAGGGGAAACAAGTCTTTCCTGTCTATTCTATCTTGGTCCCTCATAATTTTGTACACCTCCCTTATCCTCCTCTGTTAAAAGGAAAACAATCCCAGCCTATCCAATCTCTCCATATAGCTGCAATTTTCAAGCGCTGGCAACATTCTTATAAATCTCCTCTGCACTCTCCCCAGACCAATGATGTCCTTCCTGTAATGTGGTGACCAGAATTGCACACAAAATAACCAGCGTGTCACAACATTATTATATTTTTCATAATATTTTTATGGCATATTGTAAAGTAGGCTTATGTTTGTGTGTGTGTGTGGATGGTTCCGTCTTTGTGGCTGATTTAATTAAATTAGAGTCGGATAGACAGCAAGGTTGAAATTATAAAAGAGTCAGGCATAAAATGGGTATTTGAAATGCTGATGAGTGAGCTAGTGTAGAAGTCTCAGCAGATAGGGTGTGAATGAAATTTGCATGTTAAGGTAAGTGGGGAGTTGTTTGGTTTTCAAAGAAACATGATAAAGTTTTACAACTGACAGGATAAACAGGGCAAGGTTATTACATTTATTTTTCCCAAACGAAAAAGGCCATATTGACAACATGAAATATTTTTACATTATGGGAAAAGTAAATTCCAAAGACATATGGGAGCACTGGGGTTTACAAATTAAGAAGGAAGAAATATATTTAAAGAAGGATGGAAGGTTGTATCAGGGGCTGGACATATAAGATCTAAAAGATACACCGTGTGAAGCAGACTTGGGGAAACAGCCTCTAGCCACTTTGCAGAAGTCTGTTGTTCCAGTAACCAAAAGTTGTGCTAAAACCCTTTGGAATTCCATTGTTGAGTGGGGTTTGTGGTAACCTTGCTGGAATGCCTATCTAAATTTAAAATCTATTTTGGACTGTTGCCTTAAAGGAAGTGTGTAGTTGGGAGCCAGCTTAATTAGGAATTTTGGGATTTGTTATAATATTAAGTAACAGTGTAACTGTGATCTTTTGTATGCATTGTATTCATTTCTTTTGTTAATAAATGTCTTAATTTAATTTTAAAAATCTCTAAAGGTGTTAGTGAACTCATTACTTCTGAATTCAGTGCATAAACCTTCTCGAAATTAATAAAAATCGCAAAATTGATGTGATAACATGGCCAAGTTTCCCTTCTGGATTTGGTATGTTGGCCTTCTTAGTGAGAGGATTCGAGTACAAGAGCTGGGATGTCTTGCTGCAAATATACAGGGCCTTGGTGAGACCACACCTGGAATATTGTGTGCAGTTTTTGGTCTCCTTATCTGAGGAAGGCTGTTCTTGCTATACAGGGAGTGCAATGAAGGTTTACCAGTCTGATTCCTGGGATGGTGGGACTGACATATGTGATGGGATTGAGTCAGTTAGGATTATATTTGCTGGAGTTCAGAAGAATGAGGGGAGGGGTCTCATAGAAACCTATAAAATTCTAACAGGACTAGACAGGGTAGATGCAGGAAAGATGTTCCCAATGGTGGGGGAGTCCAGAACCAGGGGTCACGTCTGAGGATACCGGCTAGACCATTTAGGACTGAGATGAGGAGAAATGTCTTCACCCAGAGAGTGGTGAGCCCGTGGAATTCGCTACCACAGAAAGTAGTTGAGGCCAAAACATTGTATGTTTTCAAGAAGGAGTTAGGTATAGCACTTGGGGCAAAAGGGATCAAAGGATATGGGGAGAAAGTGGGAGCAGGCTATTGAGTTGGATGATCAGCCATGATCATGATGAATGGCGGAGCAAGCTTGAAGGGCTGAATGGCCTACTCCTGCTCCTATTTTCTATGTTTCTATCACTTCGCTCACTTTCACAAGCCCATCACACAATCACAGGGCTCTCACTCACTGCCAGCTCAAGGGACATCACCACTCACTCTTATACACATCTTCACATCTCCATCTGGCCTCTTTGTCTTTGGAAACCATATCCTCATCCCACCCATGGCTCCACTCACCACCCACATATCCCAGGCATCCCTATCACCCACCCTGGCATGTGTCTTGCTCACACTTTCTCCGTCTGTCTTTATGCAGAACAAGCACACACAACAAAAGGGAGAGGTCCCAGACTGGGGCCGGAGTGCCGGAGCTCAAGGTTCTCACTCCCTTAGAAAATCACGTCAGTGAGCTGGCCGGAGAGCACATGGACTGTGCCTGCATAACGGTGAGGTCGGTGGCAAGCACCCACATGAGGTTCCTGCACCACCTCATCCCTCACTCAATGCTATTGTGAGTGCATTGATCTGCTTTTTACTCAGCTGCCATGCACTAATTATCTCTACTTTCTTTATCATGGGTCTGTCATCAAATTAGTGTGCTTCCATCTCACCATAGTGTGTGCCCCTTTTGCACATCATTCTTGACATCAGTGATGTCTCAGCCTTAATGTTAATTGTGCTTGTGGAACGAACCTCATTCACACGCCTTGCAAGCTTATCTCATGTTTATTCTCGGCTGTGTAAGATTGAGGTAGAGGTGCATTTTTGAAGGCTAAAGGTGTCATGCACAAGGAGAAATGAATTCATGCATGGAGAAGTGTCATATATCGTGCAACTCCATATGCTCTCTGTCTCTCAGCAGGGTGTTCATGTTATAAGCCGATACTCAGAGCTCGTGTACACTGCTGTCTGCCAACCCAGTTTTCAACTTTCAGAATGTACATCTGTTAAGCTCACCAATAACTGGGGCACATTGCCACTTCAAGGTGTCAAAACTCAGCCCCTTTCAGCTTCATTACTGTCCTGGTGTTCGAACGTCCAACCTTGTGCTTCTCTCACCTTGCAGTTGTATGTCTTGAGGGGACAAGGCTCTCATCACAAACTACGGATGCAGCGCTGTGTGTCCCCTCACCTGATCACTTGCTGAGGTCACTGATGCTAATTCCAAATGGTCATTTCTGACAGGCAATAGTGGCTTTGAACAGGCTCTGGAAGTGCACATGCTAGCTTTAGACAATGTTTAGGGGAGCAATGGGATAGCAGCGAGGATGAACTGAAGTTGAAGTGTGCTCTTTATTAGCAATGACACGTGCCCTTAAGCACTTCATGGTGTATGTGCATTTTAGACTAGGCAAGGGCCAGGGCTTGTCATGAGGCACAATGCCTGTGTTAAAGAGGAGGCATTTTAATGCCTGGCAGGCAAATGTTTGACATCGTCATGCATCCATATTAAGCTGAGGATAAAGGCAGCCCAGGATTCTGAGCTGAGAGGGACAGATGTCAGTGTGATTTGGGAGAATGCACCACAAACGACTGAGATACCTATAAATGGGTTAACAGCAGCAGAACATTATTGGCTTCCTTGCCCAAATGTGACTTATCTGATTCATAATTGATGTTACACAGAGTGCATAGTTCCAGTGCTTCAGATGGATCTCCTTGAGGAGCCTTGTCACATTGAAGGCATACAGCCACAAGATCGCTCAACCAACAGCTCCTGGCTCTTGTAGGGTGTTGTTGTGACTGGGATTCTGGAGAGATGTTTGAAGAGGCAGCATCCTCTGACATCTGATGCGGGGATGGCTTCCTCTAGTCTGCACCTCATCCCAGCAAGGACAAATGCTGCCGAGAATTCATTGTCCTTCAAAGTATCAAGACAATGTAAGCTTTATATGTAACTATTCACTCTCATACTGAAGCGGATGGGCGAAATCAGAGGAATTGCAATGCTGGTGCCTCATGCTGGTCCATGATGGAGGGCTTTTGTCCAATGCGTCATCCTCTTGGTGGAATCTGGTGGTCATCAGGGCCTCATGCACATGCCTGCCTCGTTTGGCCCATGCTATGGTCTCTTCTTCTGCAGCCTCATCTTCCTTGAACTCATCACCCTCATCTGCTTTCAGGTCCTCCTCATTGGAGGAGATGTGCAGCTTCTCCATTGCTTTTAGCGGCAGGTTGTGCAGTGCACAGCAAGCCATGATGATCTATAAGACTCTCTGGGGAGTGTGCTGGAGTGCTCTGTCAGATCTGTCCCAGCATTGGAATCACATCTTTAGGATCCCTATGATGTGCTCCACCCTATACTCCCATGTCCTTTCTCTCTGCGGGAGTCTGAAGCTGCCGCACAGGCATCATCAGCCACATCATTTGCAGGTACCCTTTATCACCGACGAGCCAGCCCGGGATCCTGTTTGGTCCCTTGAAGATGTCCGGGATCTGTGTTCCACTCAAAATATATGAGTCATGAACGTTTCCTGGATATCTGGCACAGACTTACATGATAAGTTTCTTATGGTTGCAAACCAGCTGTACATTGAGCGAGTGGTAGCCTTTCTGGTTTATGTATTGAGTGCCTGTTGCCAGGGAGCTTTTATAGCCATGAATGCAGTTGATGGCACCCTGCACCTGTGGGAATTTGGAAATCCCAGCAAAGCCCAGTGGCTTGGTTGATCTCTGTCAAAGTTGACATAATTGTGGGCCTTGAAAAAAAGGGCATCTGTGATCTCATTAATGTATTTGTGCGTGGACACTTGAGTGATCCCACAGAGGTCCCCAGTTCAGAGCAGCCATTACTTTCACAGCCACCAGCGTTAGATACCCTCCCAGTCCCCATGGTGCCAATTCCTGGAGAATGTGGCAAATGTGAGTCACCAGATCCCTGGACATGCGGAGCCATCAGTGACATATTCATCTTTTTGTTCTTGTTCATCTGCAGGTAAGACATGCGAGTTCTGTAGGCCCTGGGCACGACGTTTGTGTGAGTCTCATGCTCTGCATCTGGAGGAGGCCCTGTTGGCCCTTGGTCTTGAGGGTTTTGCTTCTCCCTTTGGCAATCCAGGCATCTCTGTCACAATCTTCTCCTTCTTCTCTCCTGCCTGTATGTGATAACGCAGGCAGTGATAAATCTAGTCTCCATCTTCCTGACGGTCTCCTCTGCAGTATCAATGAGAAAGAGACACATGTCAGCATTAGTCTCCAAGAGTCCTATTTCTGTCAGTGACTCATCAGTGAAAGTGGGTTCAAGGGCTTTGTTCCCACGTCGGAGAGTAGTTGCCCTTGAAGTAATGGCCAGTGCGGGGTGCGTATCAAGCTTCTTCCCCCCAGCCAATGTAACATCACCGAATACTGTGACATTACTTTGGCCAGGATGTGCTGCTTTCACTGCAGGTGCTGGAAG
This sequence comes from Carcharodon carcharias, assembly GCF_017639515.1. Taxonomy (NCBI): domain Eukaryota; kingdom Metazoa; phylum Chordata; class Chondrichthyes; order Lamniformes; family Lamnidae; genus Carcharodon; species Carcharodon carcharias. The sequence goes on along the minus strand of NC_054469.1, from coordinate 87,701,644 downwards.
CCTCATTCACTGCACGCTAATACTACACTCTTGGAAACATACATGAGGGTAAATGTTCATTCAGGAATGAGATTATTTGAGGGGGGTCTGAGGCTTCTCTTCAATGAATCATCCCGCGCCAACTTTCTAACAAGCTTCTGGAGCTTGTCCATTCACCCAATTGTTATGGAGTTCATTATTACTCTGGGGAATTTTCATGCTGTGAACAAGGGGTTAAAACAAGCAGATCAATGGTGCCACTTTGAGGGATTAGTCTCACATGAATGAGCATCACTGCTTCACTTTCCTGATTCCCTGCACTGTCATTGAAAGGTTCCTAACACGTCTCATCTATGCCTCTCTCCTCATTTGGGAATGCACAGTTTTCAATTGCATGTCAATGTAATCAGCCCCCACTCAGTGCATACACCTGCCCTTCAATCCGCCCGCAGAGGCCTCACCAGTGGAGCTTCTCATTTTAATTTTGCACTGCGCCATTGCTGCAGGTTGGAAGATGGTGCTGCAGAACTCTCATTGCCAGACCAACTTGGACCCTCCCTGTGTGAGTATAGAAACCCCTCCCTTCGTCCTGGAGGAGCTTCATGTTCAGGTTTCCCTCCCTCACAGACCTCCCCATCCACCCTTTATATTCCTTAGTCCCATCGTGCTTCTGCTGCATGTCCATTTGTTAGCCCCTGAACAACCATACCCATCTTGAGGTCACTTGCACTGTTCAATCTATACCTCCCCTCACCCTCCCCCCCAGTCATGTGTCTGAGTGCAATTTTCCTCACTCGGTACCCCAAGTACGACCCTAGCCCTGCAGCCCCTTTCCCGATCTGAGGCCACTTGCCCCTTTCCCCAGTGCAGGCCAAGACCTGCAGCCCTTTCCCATGACTCAGGCCAGTTCACTCCCTTCCCAAGTGCAACCCTAATCCTGCAGCCCACTAAAAGCTACCCCCGCCTTACTGCCGGTCTGGTAGGTAGAGGCTTGCCTCTGACTTACCCCTGAAAGCGATGTGGTGCTGCTTGCGAAGCCTGGTGCTTATTCCTGTGAGCACTACGTGATGCAAGATAGACAAACTAACCTCGAAGTGACAAGCGAACTGCAGGTCGCCATGTGCATGTCGTTTATGTCCCATTGTGAAACACGTCGTTCTAATTGCACGCCGATGTGCCCGGATAATCCAGCATGAGGGGATGATTCCAGTGAGCAGGTCTTATAATGAGATGCAAATGTATTAAAATGACATTCCTGATGTGCCATGGCAGGACACGCGGCCCGCCATTGGCGGATGCAGCGGACAATCACAAACTGGTTTCATGATGAAGTAAAAGCTATTTTTGGCCTTCTTGTGATATTTTACAACTCTGTCCGTCACAAACAATCACAAACGAACAAACTATTACCGAGACTACCTTTCAGTTCAAGACTTTATTAATTAAATTTAAATTCCACCAGTTGCCATGGTGGGATTTAAACCCATGTGTCCAGAGCATTATTGTGGGCTTTGGGATTACTAGCCCAGTAACATGACTACCACGCCACCATCTTCCTACAGTGATAGCTTATACGTGACATATTATTATGAATGAAACACAGCGAAAGACACTACATAATGACTTAGAACAGCAAATAAAAGCTTTTAGTATATCCTGCTACAAGAGACATTTCCAGTTCATGCCCATCATGTGATACTGCTGTATAATTAAGCATTAGATGCTGATAAAAGCTGACCTGGACCTATGTGTAAACAGGGCTCTTCATAGAGGAAACTGAGAGTGTAAACAAAATTGTCTTCCTGACAGTGATGGATTTGAGCTCCCTGTGCAAGTTTACAACAGAAGCTTTCTTTGAATACTTATTGGGCCCAGCCCTTCCAAAGTCTATTCAGGAATACCTTGAGATGGAATAGCCTCTGCTTTGGAGAAGATGGGAATGTGGGGGAGTGGGGGAGAGGTGGTGAAACTTGATAATATCATCTACAGTGTTGTCATTAACAATGGGTAGTAAAGAAAAAAGATGCATTTTGCATGGAAGTGAAACATTCAAAATTATATGACCAGTATTTATAGATCAAGAACAGAAGGTTAAAAACTCTCTAATTTGATTTTCAGTGAAGTGTCATTGTAAAGGTCAGCCAAGTTAAATGAATACAATGATTATGTTGTACATATTGTTCTCGTCATCTAAACAATTGCTATTCATATTTAACTAATTTGAATGTCTATTTTTTTTTATAGATAATGAAATTATTCAAAAAAGTTTGCAACTTTGTGACTTAGCTGAATGCCTGTTATGGATGCCCAGTCACTATGACAAAACATGGGCTGTAAATTATAGGCCATCCATGGGCGGGAAAACAAGTGGGTAGACCCATAAGTTAGGGTGCCATCAGTGGTGTACACTCTGCCAGCCTGCCTGTCCCCATCCCACCATGCTTTTACAGATAGAGGGGGAGGCTGTCAGGTGGGCTGCCCAATTGAAACTCTTAAGTGGGCAATCAATGCCTAATTAAGGGCCTTATCCTGCTCTCACTCCAATTTAGTGAGCAGTGGGAGGGGCCTACACTCAAACTGGGCAGCAGGTTTACTCTGCGAACTGCTGGCCAATGAAGCAGGAGGTGCCAATTTCCTGGGCCCCCTGCGCCAATTGAGGGACCCATCCCCCCGATAGTTTTGCCTCCCTGTTTCTATCCTCTCATTCCTGCCCTGTCCAAAATGCACCCCCAACCTCCTCTTCAGGGCCTCTCAACCCAAAGATCCAGATTTATCTGGGTTTCGGGGCATCCATGATTCCTCTTTCTCCTGGACCTCGTGCAATACTGGAAGTGGCCACTGATCCTGAGGTGGCATACAGCTAATGGCCTCCAACTGCCAGCAACTGTATGAGGCAGGACTTCCTTCTGGAGGCAGATGGAAGTCCTCCCTCACACTAGTTAAAGGGCTATGCTTGAAAAATTAAGGTGGGTTCACACCCGGCATTTGCTCTGAGCTGTGGGGAGCCTGATCTCAATGTATAATCTAGCTCTGTGTGCCATTTGTCTACTCTGAGGGCCAGATTTTTGCTACCAATCTTCATAGCTCAAGTTCCTCCATGCCAACTCAATGGCAACTCATGCACCTCACCCAGCACCCCCATCACACCACATACAATCCCATGCTATGTCCATAGTCAATCATCCAGTATCCACCATGGTCAGACCTCAGCAGCCATGTGGAGATGAAAAAAATCTTCCAATAATCTAATACAGCTCTCAGTCCCAGGGCCAGTGCAAGTGTATTAAGTCCCTTAGGCAAACTTTCAGTCTTGTGCACCTCCCCCCAAATCCCCCAACAATTAACTTTCAAAAAAGAATATTGTGCATCATATCCAAATTCCGTCAATGTTTTGAAGTGTTGCATCTGAACTCATTTCCATTCTAGCTGAGTGTGTCTCTTTGTTCCCTGGCAGTCTAAATAAACCATAAGACATAGGAGCAGAAGTAGGCCATTCAGCCCATCGAGTCTGCTCCGCCATTCAATGAGATCATGGCTGATCTGATAATCCTCAACTCCACTTTCCTGCCTTTTCCCCATAACCCTTGATTCCATTACTGATTAAAAATCTGTCTATCTCCGAGATGAATATATTTAATGATCCAGTCTCTACAACCCTATGTGGTAAAGAATTCCACAGATTAAGTACCCTCTGAGAGAAGAAATTCCTCCTCACCTCCATTTTTAATGGTAGACCCCTTACTCTGAGATTATGCCCTTTAGTCCTTAACTCTCCCACAAGGGAAAACAACCTCTCAGCCCTGTCAAACCCCCTAAGAATCTTATATGTTTCAATAAGGTCGCCTCTCATTCTTCTAAACTCCAATGAGTACAGGCCCAACCTACTCAACCTCTCCTCATAAGAAAATCCCTCCATACCCCAGAATCAACCTAGTGAACCTTCTCTAGGTTGCCTCCAATGCCAGTATATCTTTCCTCAGATAAGGGCACCAAAACTGTTCACAGTATTCTAGGTATGGTCTAACTAGTGCCTTGTATAGTTTTAGCAAGACTTCCCTATTTTTATACTTCATTCCCTTTGAAATAAAGGCCAACATTCCATTTGCCTTCCCTATTACCTGTTGAACTTGCATGTTAGCTTTTTGGGATTCATGCACAAGGACTCCCAAATCCCTCTGTGCTGCACCCTTCTACAGTCATTCTCCATTTAAATAATATTCAATACATCTATTCTTCCTGCCAAAGTGCATAACCTCACGTTTTCCCACATTATATTCCATCTGCCACTTTTTTTGCCACTCACTTAAGCTGTCTATATCCCTCTGTAGACTCGTTGTGTCATCCTCACCACTTGCCTTCCCACCTATTTTTGTATCATCTGCAAATCTGGTGATAGTACATTCACTTCCCTCATCTAAGTCATTAATATATATTGTAAATAATTGAGGCCCCAACACTGATCCCTGTGGCACTCCACTAGTTACAGGTTGCCATCCTGAAAATGCACCCCCATCCCAACTCTCTGTCTTCTATTAGTTAGCCAATCCTCAATCGATGCTAATATACTACCACAACACCATGGGATCTTATTAAGTAGCCTTACACGCGGTGTCTTATTGAACGCCTTTTGGAAATCCAAATATATTACATCTACTGGTTCCCCTTTATCTAGCCTGCTAGTTACCTCCTCAAAGAATTCTAATAAATTTGTCAGGCATGATTTACCCTCATGAAACCATGCTGACTCTGCTTGATTAGATTATGTAATTCCAAATGCTCTGTTATTACATCCTTTATAATAGACTCTAACATTTTCCCAATGACAGATGTTAAGCTAACTGGCCTATGATTACCTGTTTTTTGTCTCCCTCCCTTTTTTGAATAAGGGTTTTACATTGGCAGTTTTCCAATCCTCTGGGACTTTTCCAGAATCTAAGGCTTCTTGGAAGATTACTACCAGCAAATCCACTCTCTCTATAGCTACTTCCTTTAATAGCCTAGGATGCAACCCATCAGGTCCAAGGGACTTATCAGCCTTTAGCCCCATTAATTTCCCTAGTACTTTTTCTCCAGTGATAGTTATTGTATGTATTCCCTCCCCCTCTTTTGCCTCTTGATTATTTAATATTGGAGTGCGATTAGTGTCTTCTACCATGAAGGCTAAAGCAACTCCATTTCTTGATTCTCCATTATTATTTCCCCAGCCTCATTCTGTAAGGGGCCTATGTTCACTTTGGTCCATCTCTTCCTTTTTATATATTTAAAGAAGCTCTTCCTGTCCATTTTCATTTTACTTGCTAGTTTACCTTCAAAGTTTATTTTCTCTCTTTTTTTTCTGGTCATCTTTTGTTGGTTTTTAAAACTTTCCCAATCCTCTGGCTCACCACTAATCTTTTCCACATTGTATGTATTTTCTTTTCATTTGATACTATCCTTAACTTATTTGGTTAACCACGGTTGGTGTATCCCCTACCTTAAATCCTTCTTCCTCCCTGGCATATATCTTTATTGTGAGTCATGAACTATTTTCTTAAATATCTGCCATTGTTCATGAACCATTTTTCTGCTAAACTGCTTTCCCAGTCCACTTCAGCCAACTCTGCCCTCATTCCATTGTAATTACCCTTATTTAACTTTAGCACAGTTGTTTCCGACCCAGGTTTCTCACTCTCAAATCAAATACTAAATTCTACCGTATTATGGTCACTGTTTCCTAGGGTATCTTTTACTCTGAGATCATTTGTTAAACCTGCCTTATTACACATTACCAGATCCAAAATAGCCTGATCCTTGGTTGGGTCAACAACATATTGTTCTAGGAAACTGTCCCGAGTACACTCAATGAATTCTTGCTCATGCTGACCTCTGCCAATTTGATTTACCCAATCTACATGAAGATTAAAATCACCCATGATTAATATACTGCCTTTTTTACATGCCCTCATTATCTCCTGATTCATTCTCTGTCCTACAGTAGAGCTACTGTTCAGGAGCCTAGACACTACTCCCACCAGTGTTTTCTCCCCCTTGTTATTTCTTACTCCATCCATATTGACTCTACATCTTCCGATCCAGAACCCTTTCCTGCTATTGTACATATTCCATCTTTTACTAACAAAGCTGCCCCACCATGCTTTTCTTCCTGACTGTCCTTTCAAAAAGGCACATACCCCTGAAAATTTAGTTCCCAGCTTTGATCTCCTTGTAAGCATGTCTCCGTAATTGCTATAAGTTCATACATATTAACCACTATTAGTGCCGTTAATTCATTTATTTTGTTCCAAATGCTACGTGCATTTAAGTAAAGAGCCATTAATTTTGCCTTTTTTCTCCCTTTTGCCCCTATCTTCTGCTGTTTTTATGTTTGTACACCCTATCCCTTCCTATCATATTCTGGTTATTATTACCTAAATAGATGCCCTGCAAAGTTGCCCCATATCCTTTTGCTTCGTCAGCCTTTCTCAGGACCCCCCCCCCCCCCCCCCCCCCCCCCCCCCCCTTCTATTTAGTTTAAAGCCCTCTCTACAGCCCTAGTTATTCGATTCGTCAGGACACTGGTCCCAGCACAGTTCAAGTGAAGCCCGTCTCACCGGAACAGCTCTTTTCTACCCCAGTACTGAGGCCAGTGCCCCATGAACTAAAATAATGGCAAAATGCTGCGGATGCTGGAAATCTGAGACAAAAGCAAAAAATGCTGGAAAATCTCAGCAGGTCTGACAGCATCTGTGGAGCGGAAGACAGAGTTAACATTTCAAGTCCGTATGATTCTTCTTCAGAGTTCTGAAGAAGAGTTTTTCCAGCATTTTTTGTTTTTGTCCCATAAACTGAAACCCATTCCTCCCATACCAATCTTTGAGCCACGCATTTAACTCCTTGGCTTTATTTACCCTACGCCAGTTTAACCGTGGCTCAGGTAGTAATCCTGAGATTATTACCTTGGAGGTTCTGCTTTTTAATTTAGCTCCTAACTGTTCAACTTCTTTCAGCAGAACCTCCTTTCTAGTCCTATCAATGTAATTGGCACCAATGTGGACAAAGACAACTGGATCCCTCCCCTCCCACTCCAAGTTCCTCTCCAGCCCTGAGGAGGTGTTCTTGGTACCCTGGCACCAGGTAGGCAACACAGCCTTCGGGACTCACGCTCACGGCTGCAAAGAACAGTATCTATCCCCCTAATTATACTGTCCCTTACCACTACTTTGTTCATATTTCTCCCCCTACTTGAATGACTCCCTGTACCACAGTGCCGTGGTCAATTCACACATCCTCCCTGCAGTCCTGCTCTCAGCCACACAGCTTGCAAGAACCTCATAACTGTTGGACAGTTGCAGGGACCAAGGCTCCTCGAACGCTACCCCCTGGGTCTCCAAGCCTGATTCACCTTCAGTCACACTCTCCTGTCCCTGATCACAGACCAAATTTGAATGATCTAATCTGAGGGGTGTGATCGCCTCCTGGAGCAAAGTGTCCCCCACCCTGATGTGGCGCAATATCTGCAGCTCAGGCTCCAGCTCCTTAACTCAGATCTGAAGTTCCTCGAGCTGCAAACACATGGTTCAGATGTGTTCAATATGGATCAACTTGGTGTCCAGCAGCTCCTACATGTTGCAGCAGCAAGAGCAGGTTTCCCTGTACTTCATTTGATGTCTTAATTTGAGAGGTTGAAAATCAGAATCCAAGTTGGTAATTTACACAAATGCTTAAACCAACAGTTCATCCTGGAAAAGCTTGTCCCTGCAAGTTCAAGAATTTGTTTTGAAGTGACAATTATTGTTTCAGTTTACCCAACTTACTTATAACAGTGTAGTTATGTTTATCAGTATTTCTATGAATTTTTAATATACACGTAATACTGCATTGTGTATATATGCATTATGTATAACGTTTCAGAATACAGCAACTTCTACAGTACAATTTATAATGCTCCAAACTTTAACTCTTTCCCTTTTTTTAATATAACTTTTTACCACTGTTTATATCCAGATCAGAAGCAACCTATGCACAACTAAAACTGTGGTGCACAATGACAGGTTAGCAGTAAACAATCATTATTGTGTAGTGAATCACTAAATTTAAAAGGTAACACAGAGCAAGAATATATACAGTTTTGAAGTTTAGTTAATGCCATGGTTAAAATGTTCTAATTTGTTGGTGTTATTAGTAATGTCTTGATTTAAGTTACAAATTCAAATTAACCAACAACAAATACAGCAAGTTCTGGCATGTGATTGGTAAAAGTGTCAAGTGAAATTAGTTGTCAACACATCTTCTAGGTCTTGGTTGAAATGTAACTTCTCTCTAATATACTAAACATGCTCTTTTAAATTGGCCAAAAACCAAAATGCCCCCTTCCACTGCACCAGCTGGAACTTACAGTTAGTCCTTTGTGCATACTCATTTAAAGAAATTCTAGCAGTCAACCTTGAGCTAGGTGAATAGTTAGCTGAGTACAAGGTTGAGGTTATGAGGATAAAAGCAGAGAGAGATAATCAAAGGCTGTGACATAGATGACAGCTCCTCAGCTACTGGGACCACAGTGATATAACGTCAAAGATGTGAACGTAACCAGGATCGAAAAAAATAAATAACTTGCAATAGATAGGCCCTGTCATGACCTCAGGATGTCCCAAAGGGCTTTACAGCCAATGAAATACTTTTGAAATATAGAGCAGAATCTTCTGTTCTTGGGTCTAAGTCTGGTGATGGGTGGGAAATTTGGTGTGATTCCCACTGGGTGATGTGATGACTCAACATACACAATCGTCTATAGGAAAGGAGCATCATATAGACTTAAAACACTAACTCTGTTTCTCTCTCCACAGATGCTACCAGACCTGCTGAGTTTATTCAGCATCTTCTGTATTAATTTCAGCTTTCCAGCATCTGCAGTATTTTGCTTTTATGCGCAATCTTCCGCTGTTCAGATTATTAATCATGTATCCGCAATATGCACTGTGAATCTCATGGCGGGGAGGGCAGGAAGTCGCCCACCCTGCTGTCACCTCATGGGGTCAAAGGTCCTGGTGCTTATATTTAAATGGCACTTTGACAGCAGGCCAGGAGCTCCACGTTACTCTTCCAGAGTCCTTATGGCCGCAGCTTGCAATGAAGAAGCTGGCAGATGTGAGCAACTACATCCTGGGACATACAAAGGCACCTCCAGCATTGCCCTTTGCTCATTTCTAGATATGAACACTGTCTGTGATACACCCATGCTTGGGCTTATGTTTGCCATTGTAATGGCCCCTGTTCACCAGCCTCTTGACCTTGTTGAGGCCCCGATGCCTCTTGCTGCCAGGCGCTTGCTTCTCCTGACCCTTTACCAACTTGCAATGGGCCCTCCTTCTCCTCATCTGGATGAGAGCCATGTGCAGGAAGCCTCCATCTGACACTATTCCGCTTGTCTCCGCTACCCTTGAGGCTGTATAGAGAGACGTTGCCTTGGCAGCATAGAAAGACTACCACATGAGCCCACGTCAGCCATGCCCATTCACCCAGGAGGATGGGAGTTTGGAGTTGCAAGTTGGCTGCCATCCACCAGCCGTGCTCCTTGGAAGTATCTACCTCCCTCCCTCCCTCATCCTTGTCTCTGACTACAGCTGATGGCAAATGCCTCTAATGAAAGGCAGCGCCACAAATTGCTGGGATCTCGGTGTTATGAGAACCATGAATTGGGAGCAAACATTCCGCTGTGTTGGCTTCACCATAGAGAGGAGAACACAATTGAGCCTGCTTGACATCCAGTTGCCCCATAATTATTAGAGTGTCCCTTTAGTCGGCCACTTGTGCTGCCCTTGAATCCCACCCACTCGAAAAGACCGTCCTCTCACCTTGAGGGATCTCACTGATTAACTATGTGGTCGAGGTCAGATTTGAAAAACGGTGTGCGTCACCTCCCAGACTCGGTCCACCACCTCCCCTTTCACCCAACAACCTCCCCCCATCACCCTTGACACACCCAATATCACCATTCCCCTCCCCTCTGCCAACGTTGAACCTCCCCCCATTACCCTGGACCCTATCATAATCCACCTACACATGCCTTCCCTCCCCTCAAAGCCAACACCTGTTACCATCGCCATGACCCTGACCCAAACCACCTGCCTAGTCCCCCTCCATGACACACCCCACCCCCCCCAAGACCTTCACCTACCAAACTCTCACCCTGGATCTGCAATTCTACGTCATCGCACTTCCTCCTCTAACCATGACTATTTCCTCCTCTGACCGGTATCCTGAGTCCTCCCTCAGTACCCCACTGTCGACAGCATGACCTTGCCCCTAAGACATCCTCTCCCCCTTCCCTGCACACACTCTCCGCCCACTTCCCCTGACACACATGCACCCACACCAATATCACTGCCACCACACTTAGCCTGCCTCCTGTGACCAGCCTTGGCACAGCTTTGCTACCGGCACTCGATATGAATAAAGTTAGGTGAGATTCCCAAGAAGGCAAAATCAGCATCTATTGACTGCAAAGTCATGGAACATTTGAAGCTCGCCAGGTGCACTTCACTTGCTAACAGTTGTAAAAATTGATGTTCGAAATTCTCACTGATGGGGATCTTAAGTTGGAGGGTGAACTTAATTCTGGTGAGGTGACCTTTTAGTGAGGATGCATGAGATGCTAATGTATGCAAATAGTCTACCCGACATTGTTAGTCAGGAAGCTTGACCCACCTTTAACCCATTTTGGAAGTCAGGAGAACAAAATTCAAACAGTTTAACCCATCGTCGGGAAACAGGTTTCTTGTCTCCCGCCAAATTAAGCACCCCTATCTGCAACAATTCCTGCTGCTGGCAGGATCAGAAGATTCTGCCCATAGTCATTGTTGTAATGTAAGAAACACAACAGCCAACTAGTGTACATCAAGGTCCCAAAACTAGCAATAAAATAAATGACCAGATAGTCTGTTTTTGTGATGTTGGTTGAGGAGTAACCCTTGGGCAGGATGCCTGAATAACTCCGTTTCTGCTGTTCTTCTTTGAAATAGTGCTGGGGGTCTTTTATATCCATCTGAGGCAGCAGACGGATCTCAGCTTGACATTCCACCCAAAAGTTGTGTAAGATTAAACAAACATTGTAGAGTTGTCAAGGCAAGGAGATAACTGGGGTCAGGGAAAATTTGCACAACTTTTTGTCTGGGGGTCAAATGGTTCTTTGTAGAATCCATAATAGCGTAGACTGTAGATGTTTTTTTCTGTACCATGGGAAAGTATGCAACCCTGGTGAAGCTGTGTGCTCATTCCATCTACTTCTCTCTAGAAAGAGAGAATACAAAGCCATTGTGACCCCCCTTATCCAACAGTGGATGGTGAACTGGGGGATGTTTCAAATATCACCTGCTCCACACTGAAAGGAGGTAAACACAGAGCGTACATGACCACAGTCACCTTCACAACCACTGGTAATTCTGTCCTCGCCCTACTCTGAGGTGGCCGTTGTATCATGTCTGCTCCTTCTCCCTGTCATGCTGTAGCCCAAGGGGGATACAAACCACTCCACCAATTCCTGGGAGCAAGTGGTCTGAGCAAAATTCCTGCAGTGAAGAAAAGATCCTTCGCACAATAGATTTTAGCAACTTTAAGCAATTCTGAAAGGCAGTATTAACTTCTACAACAGCAAGAGCCACTTGAAATCAATTAGCATCTAGCCCGAAACTATTTGTTAATCCCTTTAAATAGCACAGGTGTGGGAGGGGTTTTTTTCCCTGCTGCTGAACATGTGCTCATCTGTGTTAGGTTAACAGAATGTGTTAGCTCAAGTGTTGAGGTTCAAAAGGGCATCTCCAACATCAGGGTAGCGCTACATAAGATATGAAAGCCATTACAGTGATGTGGTTGCAAAGTAATCAAGGCTGGGAACTGAATGTTCAAGGACATTTGATATTTCAGAAGGCTAGGAAGAAAGAAAAAGGAGGTGGGGTAGCTCTGTTAAGAAAGGATAAGATGAACACAGTGGTGAGAGATGATCTTGGTTTGGAAGGTCAGGATGCAGAATCAAGTTGGGCGGAGATGAACAACAGGAATGGAAAGAAGTCACTGTTGAGAGTAGTAGTTCATTGGTCCCCTAACAGTGGCTACATTGCATGACGGGTATAAATCAAGAAATAGTGGGGGCTTGTAAGAAACAAATTACAATAATCATGGATGATTTTGCTCTTCACATAGATTGAACAAGTCAATTTGGCAAAGGTAGCCTGGAGGATGGGTTCAAAGAGTGTATTTGTGACAGTTTCTTAGAACAATATGTTCTGGAACCAAGAAGAGACCAGGCTATTTAGGCCTTGTTGTGCATAATGAGATAGGATTAATTAGTGAGCTCAAAGTAAAGGTTCCTCTAAGTAATCATAACATGATAGAATTTCACATCAGTTGAGGGTGAGAATCTTGGGTCCAAAACTAGTGTCATAAACTTAATTAAAGGCAATTACGAAGGTATGAAGACAGGGGCCCAGATTTTCTGGTCCCACCGTGAAATCCTGGCTAGAGTTGGCTTAAGTGGACAACGCAAATAGGTTAAAAGGTAAGACAGTAGGTAAGCAGTGGCAGATATTTAAGGAGATATTTCATAATGCTCAACAAAGAAATAGTTCATTGAGGAAGAAAGACTCTATGAGCAGGTTGCACCATCTGTGGCTGAGTACGGAAGTTAAGGATGGTATCAAGTTGAAAGAAAAGGCATACAATGCTGCAAAGATTTTAGAAACCAGCAAAGGAAGGAAGCGGGCAAAAAACAGGAAACTACAGACCAGTCAGCTTAACATCCGTCATTAGGAAAATAATGGAATCCAATATTAAGGAAGTAGTAGCAGAACATTTAGGAAATCATAATACAATCAGAGTGTTTTTATGAAAGGGAAAATAGTGTTTGAGAAATGTATTTTGAGGATGTAACAAGTAGGGTGGAGAAAGAAGAACCAGTAGATGTAGTATATTTGGATTTGTAAAAGGAACTCGATAAGGTGCCACATAAAGAGCTCATGGTGTTGGAGGTAATATGGATCGAGGATTGGCTAAAACAAAAAGGGATAAATAAGTCATTTTCAGGTTGGCAAACTGTAGCTAGTGGAGTGCCATAGGGGTTAGTGCTGGAGCCTCAAGTATTTACAATTTATTTTAAAGACTTGGATGAGGGGACCAAGTATACTGTCGCCACACTTGCTGACGATACAAGGATAGACAGGAAAAAAGGTTGTGAGGACACAAAGGGTCTGCAAAGGATACATATAAGTTAAATGAATGGGCAAAAATTTAGAAGATGGAGTATAATGTGGGAAAATGTGAGGTTGGTGCAAGGATAGAAAAGCAGAATGCTATTTACATAGACTGCAGAATGCTGTGGTACAGAAGGATGTATGTGTCCTTGTCAATGAATCACAAAATTCAGGTACATCAAGGAATTAGGAAGGCAAATGGAATATTGACCTTTATTGCAAGAGGATGATTTATAAAAGTGGGGAGGGTTTGTTACAACTGTACAGGGCATTGGTGAGAGCAGACCTGGAGCACTGTGTATTGGTCTCCTTATTTAAGGAAGGATATGCTTGCATTGGAGGCAGTTCAGAGAAGTTTCACTAGTATGATTCCTGGGATGAAAGAGTTGTCTTATCAGAAAAAATTGCACGTGTTGTGCTTTTCCTTACCGGCGTTTAGAAGAATGAGAGGTGATTTTATTGAAATACATGATCCTGAAGGAGTTTGACAGGGTCAATGCTGAGAGGATGTTTCGTCTTGTGAGGGAATCCAGAATAAGGGGTCACAGTTTCAAAATAAGGGGTCTTCTATTTAAAATAGAGACGTGGAAGAATTTCTTCATAGAAGCACAGAATTTTTATGGCACAGAAGGAGGCCATTCAGCTCATCGTGCCTGCACCAGCTCTCCAAATGAGCATTATGACTTAGTGCTATTCTCTTGCCTTTTCCCCATACCCTTGCACATTGTTTCTATTCAAATAATCAACTAATGCCTTGATTGAACCTGCCTCCCCCACACTTCCGGGCAACGCATTCCAGATTCGAACCACTTGTGTGAAAAAGTTTTTTCTCACATCACATTTGCTTCTTTTGCAAATCACTTTACATCTGTGGCCTCTCGTTCTTGATCATTTTGTGAATGAGAACAGTTTCTCCCTATCTACTCTGTCCAGCCCCCTCATGATTTTGAACATCTCTGTCAAGTCTCCTCGAAGCCTTCTCCTCTGCAAGAAGAAGAGTTCCAACCTCTCCAATCTGTCCTCATTACTGAAGTTTCTCATCCCTGGAGTCATTCCTGTAAACCTCTTCTGCACCCTCTCCAATGTGTTTATATCCTACCTATAGTGTGGTGCCCAGGCTGTACACAATTCTCCAGCTGAGGTCCAACTAGTGTCTTATATAAACTCAGCATAATCTCCCTGCTCTTGTGCACTATGCTCCGATTAATAAAGCCCAGGGTACTGTGTGCTTTATTAACTACTCTCTTCACCTGTCTTGTCACTTTCAATGATCTATGCATATATTCACCCAGGTCCCTCTGCTCCTTCACCTCCTTTACCCCTTATTTTATATTGCTTCCCTGTGTTCTTCCTACCAAAATGCATCACCTCACACTTCTTCTCAGTGAACTTCATCTGCCACCTATCTGCCCACTCTACCAACTTGTCTATGTCCTTTTGAAGTTCTATACTGTCCTCCTCACAGTTTATGATGCTTCCAAGTTTCACATCATCTGCAAACTTTGAAACTGTCCCTTTCGCACTAAGATCTAGATCATTAATATATATCAGGAAAAGCAAGGGTAACTCCACTATAAACCTTCCTCCAGCCCAAAAATATCCAGTGACCATTACTCTGTGCTTCCTATTTTTCAGCCAATTTTGTATCCATTTGCTACTGTCCCTTTTATTCCATGAGCTATAATTTTTCTCACAAGCCTGTTGTGTGGCACTGTATCGAAGGCCCCTTTTGAAAGTCCATGTACACCACTTCAACAGCATTACCTTCATCGACCCTCTCTGTTTCTTGTTCAAAAAATTCCAGCAAGTTAGTTAAACACCATTTCTCCTTAAGAAATCCATGCTGGCTCCTCCTAATCAACCCACATTTTTCCATGTGATTATTAATTCTATTCTGAAGAATTGTTTCAAGAAACTTGCCCACTACTGAAGTTAAACTGACTGTAATTGCTGACAACCTTTTTTGAACAAGGGTGTAATGTTTGCAATTCTCCCTGAGTCTAGGGAAGATGGAAAGATTATGGCCAGTGCCCTTGTATTTCCTCTCTTACTTCCTTCAATATCCTTGGATGCATCTCATTTGGTCCGGTGCCTTGTCAACTTTCAGCATTGACAGTTTATCCGAAACTTCCTCTTTATCAGTTTTGAACCCTTCTAGTGACAAAGTTTCCTCCGTTGTCACTGTAGCCTCGGTAGCATTTGCTTCCTTGGTAAAGACAGATGCAATGTATTCATTTAACACCTCAGCCGTGCCCCCTGCTTCCATGTGTAACTCCCCTTTTTGGTCCCTAATTGGCCCGTCTCCTCCTTTTACCACTCTCTTACTATTTGTGTGCTAATAGATGACCTTGGGATTCCCCTTTATGTTAGTTGCCAGCCTTTTCTCATAACCACTCCTTGCTTCTCTTATTTGCTTTTTCACCTCCCGTCTGAACCTTTGGTGTTCCGCTTTGTTCCCAACTATATTTTATACCTGACAGCTGTCATAAGCACACTTTTTCTTCTTTACCTTAATTTCTATTGCCTTTTTCATCCAGGGAGCTCTGGACATTTCCCTTTTGAGGGAATCTCAGGTCTTTAGTCTTTGGAATTCTCTACTTCAGAAAGCAGTGGAGGCCAGGGTCTTTAACTCAACTTTAAATATATTCAGACAGATTGTTGACTTATAAGGGTGTCAAAGGTTATGGCGACAGGCTGGAAATTGGAGTTAAGGCCACAATCAGATCAGCCATGATCTTATTGAATGGCAAAGCAGGTTTGAGGGGCCAAAAGGCCTATTCCTGCTCCTATTTCTTATGTTCTTACGTTCACCAAAATGCCGCCTGATGTGGCCATTACCACAAGTGTGTGTATGTGCCACAGATAGCATTTTGGAAGCTAATAACACCACAAAACCGAAAAAACAGGCACTACACATCCAAATTCTGTGGCCTGTGACTCCGAATGTTAAAGTTGATCTTTTATTTCTGAATTCTGCTATCCTTACCTGGTCTGGCCTACATGTGACTCCAGACCCACAGCAATATGATTGACTTTTAAATGCCCTCTGAAATGGCCTAGCAAGCCACTCAGTTGTATCAAACTGTTACTAAGTCTATAGCACTGTGGGTACATCTACACCACATGGGCTGCAGTAGTTCAAGAAGGCAGCTCAGCACCAACTTTTACAAGGCAATTAGGGATGGGCAATAAATGCTGATCTCACCAGCAACGGCCCAATCCCATGAATGAATGGAAAAAAAAATCCTGAAAATTATTCAAGAAAATGTTGCAAATGTCTCTGAATCTTTTATATGGAGTAAATTCCTTCTGAAGTTTTTTAGTTCTATGAATTACTGAAAGATTTTAATGCAATTGAATAAATGCCACTTCTATGTAATGTTAGGTTCTTTAAAGGTTTGTTACAATTCGCAAGGTTCAAACCTCCTGTAAAGTTGCAACATCTAAAAGGATCCTATTGTATAAATCCTACCAGCATGTATTTTTGAAAGTGTATGCATATGTTTTCCCAGTGGATTCCAATTCTTCACGTGCTGGTACTGTGCAACAAATGGAGTCACACCTGGCACAAAGGAAGATGGTTGTGGTTGTTGGTGGTCAATCATCTCAGTGCTGGGACATTGCTGCAGGAGTTCCTCAGGGTAGTGGCCTCGACCCAACCATCTTCCGCTGCTTCACCAATGACCTTTCTTCCATCATAAGGTCAGAAGTGGGGATGTTTGCTGATGATTGCACAATGTTCAGTACCATTCGCGGCTCCTCAGATTTGGAAATGGTTGTGTCCATAAGCAGCAAGGCCTGGACAATATAAAAGCTTGGGCTGATAAGTGGCAAGCAACATGTGTGCCACAAAAGGGCCAGGCAAGGACCATCTCCAACAAGAGAGAATCTAACCATCTCCCCTTGACATTCAAAGGCATTATCATTGCTGACTTGCCCCACTATCAATATCCTGAGGGTTAGCATTGATCAGAAACTGAACTGGACCAGCTATATAAATACTATAGCTGCAAGAGCAGGTCAAAGGCTTAGGATTCAGCAGAGAGTAACTCACCTCCTGACTCCCCAAAGCCTGTCCACCAACTACAAGGCACAAGTCAGAAGTGTAATGGTATTCCCCCCACTTGCCTGGCTGAGTGCAGCTCCAACAACACTTTAAGAAGCTTGACACTACCCAGGACAAAGCAGCCCGCTTGATTGGCACCCCATGCGCCACCTTAAACAATCGCTCCCTCCACCACCGACGCACAGTAGCAGCAATGTGTACCATCTACAAGATGCACTGCAGCAAACCACCAAAGCTCCTTTGGCAGCACCTTCCAAACCAGCAACCTCTACAACCTAGAAGGACAAGGGCAGCAGATGCATGGGAACACACTACCTGCAAGTTCCCCTCCAAGCCACACACTATCCTGACTTGGAACTATATTGCTATTCCTTCACTGTTACTGGATCAAAATCCTGGAACTTCCTTCCTAACAGCACTGTGGATGTTCCTACGACTCATGGTCTGCAGCAGTTCAAGAAGGCAGCTCACCACTACCTTCTCAAGGGCATGAGGGATGGGCAATAAATGCTGGCCCAGCCAGCAACACCCACATCCTATTATCGAATAAAAAATAGTGCATCAAAGAAAACGTCAATGAGGTTCTGCTCATACAGTAGCATCCTGTGAATCTAATTTAATTTATTGGCATAAAGGTAGATAGAATACTTACAAACATCATAGTACATCAACAATCCTCAGAGCTATAGCCAGAATTTATTTATCTTCAAGTTTACCTTGGTTATATTTGGAACCAAAACAAACATCATACCCTATTATGCATTCCTTTTCTTTGGAATAAGCCAGAATCTGGGTTCTATCACTTAAAGGTATCACTGCTGGTAATCCCAGAAGAATAAAAAGTACTTTTGTAAACATATGTGCTACCAACTGACCTGAAATTACCTTGACCTCTCTTGTATTGTTTGGCTATCTTAATCACTTCAACTATCCGCTGAGCTTCAAACCTCACCACCAATATATCACCAAGACAGTACTACTGCCTCGGTATCTATTTGACTTTGAACGTTGCTGAAACTCTCAATATTCCCTTCATCACCTCTAGGTACAATTTCTCCAATGCTCTCTTCAGCTAATCTTTGCCAATCTCTACTGCTTGTCCCAATCAGTGTATTGTTTTCAAATCCTAGGTCAATATTCACTCAGCCCTCTTCGGGACTTTACCTCTTCAATTACCTTCATCCCTATGCCCTAGTATACATCCTCCACTTATCAATTCTGCTCTCCTAGTGAAAGTCTTGCCTCCAGTAACAATACAGAACCATCAGATATCTTCTCTGACAATAACACCAAACCTGCCCCTTGCTTCACCAACTGCCCAAATTCTAATCTCTAACATTGTACACAACCATCTAATTCAATGCAGAGATAAAAACAAAAAACTGCGGATGCTGGAAATCCAAAACAAAAACAGAATTACCTGGAAAAACACAGCAGGTCTGGCAGCATCGGCGGAGAAGAAAAGAGTTGATGTTTCGAGTCCTCATGTTTCTTCGACAGAACTAGTTGATTAAGGAAGGGGTGAAATATAAGCTGGTTAAGGTTGGCGGGGGGGTGGGTTGGGTGGGGGGAGAGAAGTGGAGGGGGGTGGTGTGGTTGTAGGGACAAACAAGCAGTGATAAAGCAGATCATCAAAAGATGTCACAGACAACAGAACAAAAGAACACATAGGTGTCGAAGTTGGTGATATTATCTAAACGAATGTGCTAATTAAGAATGGATGGTAGGGCACTCAAGGTATAGCTCTAGTGGGGGTGGGGGGAGCATAAAAGATTTAAAAATATTTAAAAATAATGGAAATAGGTGGGAAAAAGAAAAATCTATATAATTTATTGGAAAAAAAACAAAAGGAAGGGGGAGGAAACAGAAAGGGGGTGGGGATAGAGGAGGGAGGTCAAAACCTAAAGTTGTTGAATTCAATATTCAGTCCGGAAGGCTGTAAAGCGCCTAGTCGGAAGATGAGGTGTTGTTCCTTCAGTTTGCGTTGGGCTTCACTGGAACAATGCAGCAAGCCAAGGACAGACATGTGGGCAAAAGAGCAGGGTGGAGTGTTGAAATGGCAAGCGACAGGGAGGTTTGGGTCATTCTTGAGGACAGACCGCAGGTGTTCTGCAAAGCGGTCGCCCAGTTTACGTTTGGTCTCTCCAATGTAGAGGAGACCGCATTGGGAGCAACGAATGCAGTAGACTAAGTTGGGGGAAATACAAGTGAAATGCTGCTTCACTTGAAAGGAGTGTTTGGGCCCTTGGACGGTGAGGAGAGAGGAAGTGAAGGGGCAGGTGTTACATCTTTTGCGTGGGCATGGGGTAGTGCCATAGGTGGGGGTTGAGGAGTAGGGGGTGATGGAGGAGTAGACCAGGGTGTCCTGGAGGGAACGATCCCTACGGAATGCTGACAGTGGGGGTGAAGGGAAGATGTGTTTGGTTGTGGCATCATGCTGGAGTTGGCGGAAATGGCGGAGGATGATCCTTTGAATGCGGAGGCTGGTGGGTGATAAGTGAGGACAAGGGGGACCCTATCATGTTTCTGGGAGGGAGGAGGAGGCGTGAGGGCGGATGCGCGGGAGATGGGCTGGACATGGTTGAGGGCCCTGTCAACGACCGTGGGTGGAAAACCTCGGTTAAGGAAGAAGGAGGACATGTCAGAGGAACTGTTTTTGAAGGTAGCATCATCGGAACAGATGCGACGGAGGCGGAGGAACTGAGAGAATGGGATGGAGTCCTTACAGGAAGCAGGGTGTGAGGAGCTGTAGTCAAGGTAGCTGTGGGAGTCGGTAAGCTTGTAATGGATATTGGTGGACAGTCTATCACCAGAGATTGAGACAGAGAGGTCAAGGAAGGGAAGGGAAGTGTCAGAGATGGACCACGTGAAAATAATGGAGGGGTGGAGATTGGAAGCAAAATTAATAAATTTTTCCAAGTCCTGACGAGAGCACGAAGCAGCACCTAAGTAATCATCGATGTACCGGAGAAAGAGTTGTGGAAGGGGGCCAGAGTAGGACTGGAACAAGGAATGTTCCACATACCCCATAAAGAGACAGGCATAGCTGGGGCCCATGCGGGTACACATAGCCACACCTTTTATTTGGAGGAAGTGAGAGGAGTTGAAGGAGAAATTGTTCAGTGTGAGAACAAGTTCAGCCAGACGGAGGACAGTAGTGGTGGATGGGGATTGTTCGGGCCTCTGTTCGAGGAAGAAGCTAAGGGCCCTCAGACCATCCTGGTGGGGGATGGAGGTGTAGAGGGATTGGACGTCCATGGTGAAGAGGAAGCGGTTGGGACCAGGGAACTGGAAATTGTTGATGTGACGTAAGGTGTCAGAGGAATCACGGATGTAGGTGGGAAGGGACTGGACAAGGGGAGAGAGAAGGGAGTCAAGATAATGAGAAATGAGTTCTGTGGGGCAGGAGCAAGCTGACACGATCAGTCTATCGGGACAGTTCTGTTTGTGGATTTTGGGTAGGAGGTAGAACTGGGCCGTCTGAGGTTGGGCGACTATCAGGTTGGAAGCTGTGGGAGGAAGATCCCCAGAGGAAATGAGGTCAGTGACAGTCCTGGAAACAATGGCTTGATGTAATGCGGTCTCCTCTACATTGGAGAGACCAAACGTAAACTGGGCGACCGCTTTGCAGAACACCTGCGGTCTGTCCGCAAGAATGACCCAAACCTCCCTGTCGCTTGCCATTTCAACACTCCATCCTGCTCTCTTGCCCACATGTCTGTCCTTGGCTTGCTGCATTGTTCCAGTGAAGCCCAACGCAAACTGAAGGAACAACACCTCATCTTCCGACTAGGCGCTTTACAGCCTTCCGGACTGAATATTGAATTCAACAACTTTAGGTTTTGACCTCCCTCCTCCATCCCCACCCCCTTTCTGTTTCCTCCCCCTTCCTTTTGTTTTTTTCCAATAAATTATATAGATTTTTCTTTTTCCCACCTATTTCCATTATTTTTAAATATTTTTAAATCTTTTATGCTCCCCCCACCCCCACTAGAGCTATACCTTGAGTGCCCTACCATCCATTCTTAATTAGCACATTCGTTTAGATAATATCACCAACTTCGACACCTATGTGTTCTTTTGTTCTGTTGTCTGTGACATCTTTTGATGATCTGCTTCTATCACTGCTTGTTTATCCCTACAACCACACCACACCCCTCCACTTCTCTCCCCCCACCCAACCCACCCACCCCCTCCCCCACCTTAAACCAGCTTATATTTCACCCCTTCCTTATTCACCTAGTTCTGTCGAAGAAACATGAGGACTCGAAACGTCAACTCTTTTCTTCTCCGCCGATGCTGCCAGACCTGCTGAGTTTTTCCAGGTAATTCTGTTTTTGTTTTTTTGTAATCTAATTCAATGAATTGAATGGACAACCATGTTCAGCAACAGATATATTATAATGTAGTGGTTATGTTGCTAGATTAATAATCCTGATGTCTGGATTAATTACCCAGAGGACATGAGTTCAAATACCAGAATAGCAGTTTCAGAATTTGAATGCAGTTTAGAAGTCTGAAAATAACAAGCTGGTAATAGTAATAGTGGTCATGGAGTTTATGAAACTGATAAAGTTATTATAAAAATCCAACTGGTTCACAAATGTTCTTCAGAAAGGAAGCCTTCTAATTTTACTCAGACTGGCCTATGAGACCCAAATCCATATGGTAGACCCCTAACTTCCTTCTGATATGTCTTTAGTTTCAAGGGCACCTAGAGATGAGCAATAAATGCAAGCTTTGCTAGCGATGCCCATATTTAAAAAATGAACAAAAAATACAAAGCTTTTTGCTAACAACTACTGTGCCTTGCAAAAACATCTTTTTCTGCAGGTACTAATGATAGTATTGGTGGGAACCACAATATTAAGAGAAGTGAGTTCTATAACATTAAAGTAGATTTATGCACACTGCAAAATACAATGGAGCCAAAACTGTACTGAAAATATCCAAAAAAACTTCATGATGTCTCTCACTGAGCAACTAAAATGTTTTAATACATTAGTATTATACTGATTAGTACATATAACCCATCTGCACGCATTACACAATGGAAACTTGCTGTTTTAGGAATGTTTTTAACTTGAATCTATTCCTTTGTGTTATGAGTCATTTTATATCATTACTACACCATGCAATTTTGGTAGTTTTCCATTACATTTATGATTGATGAGTTCCATTTTATACTAGAAAACTTTCAGTACTTGTAATAGTTTTTTTGTTTAGAAGTGAACATTCACAAATATTATTTTATTTATCATTGGATACAAAGGGTTAAGTCAGTAAATTACTATCGAACCAAATTGTAAACCTAATGGAATTCACACTTCAGTGGTAATTGCTTTTCCAGGCTGACCCGATTGTATTCAAGTATAACAGAAATTACTACTGTCTGCAACAAAGCCTGCCTTTGACAGTCTATTACTCTATTAGAATGTTTAGATGTTGAGGTAGAAAATAAACAGAGAGCTGAGAAAATAAGAGAAAAGGAAAAGCAAGGGTGGGAGTGGGCAGGAGAGAGTGTATGCATGTGCAATTATGTCAGAAGTCAGATGGGTGTAAATTTCAGCAGGCACATGCCATATCAAAAAGTCAAGAACATAGTTTATGTACATGACCAGATATAATCAATTGCAATCAATCTCATCAGTCCCATTCTTCAAAAAAACTGGCCTATTATACTCAATCTCGAAAATTACAACACAGGAATTGTGCAAGACTGGAAAGCTTTGAGCAGAATATTAACATTTCTGATAACCATGTAACCACTCATCCCAACACCAAAGCTCCATGGTCAAATGCACCAAATGATGTGCTATTAATCTGTACAGACCAGGAACTTCTCATGCTTAATCCCTGCCTATCTCACAGCAGTGGTTCTTTTTTGCGGGGAAGGGGGTTGAGTGAAGAAGGAAGGATGATAATTAGCCTTGGCTTCCTCTGTTTAATGAAGGCGAAAATGACCAACGTTCCAGTTCCTTATTTCAATCCAGTGATCTCTGCTTAAAAGATGTGTATGTCGAGGACAAGGTTAGTGGATCCTATGGTCAAACATCTGCCAACATGCATCGTTAAGGTTCATGGTTGAAGAATGGTAAATCAGGCAAAGTATCAGAGAATCACTAGGTTCTCAGGAGAATACAAGGGGAGCAAATCAAAGGGAAAATTGAATGAGGAAGGCAGATGGGGTGGTGGAGGGGGTGGTGGGAAGATGGGTGGGTGAGACATCGGTTTACGGCAAAAGTTCAGTTGCTATACAGATTTCAACATAGGGGTAAAAATTGAAAATACAAATTATTAAGCTTGGATGTTAATGAAATCTCAGTTATAGTTATCAGCAAGCCTCATCAAAAATACATATGAATTTATGGTTGCGGCACTCAGAAATTTTACAAAGGTGAATTTTGCCATTTTCACAGCATTTGAAATTGTTTGTTTAATACCTGAGCCTACTTAAACGATTATTGATTAAGCACACAGAATGTATCCAAAGAAATGCATAAACAGTACACAAGAGTCTAATCATTCACTGAGGTAGTTTGAAGCTGTTAAGAAAGTTTACCCTTAGAGAACATCCTCCGTCTGCTCCTATCAAAAATCTGTTTGATCCTTCAAAGAAAAAATATAAATACTAAAGGATTTTAGCAAGGTCTTGTGCACAGAATTATAAAAGGCTGTTGATAAATAAACACAGTTGCACAAATGTATTCTTTGGAACATTACGTTCATCCAATGTCAGGCTTTTGTTTTATTCATTCATTCATGGGATATGGGCGTCAATGGCTAGGCCAGCTTTTATTGCCCATCCTTAATTTCCCTTGAGAAGCTGGTGGTGAGCTGCCTTCTTGAACCGCTGCAGTCTATGTGGTGTAGGTACACTCACAGTTATGGTGGGACTTCCAGGATTTTGACCTAGCAACCGTGAAGGAACAGTGATATATTTCCAAGTCAGGAAGATGAGTGGTTTGGAGGGGAACTTCTAGGTGGTGGTGTTGCCATGTGTCTGCTGTCTAAGGAGGTTTGGTAAGTTCCTGCAGTGCATCTTGTAGATGGTACACTGCTGCCACTGTTCATCGGTGGTGGAAGGAGTAAATGTTTGTGGGTAGGGTGCCAATCAAGTGGACTGCTTTGTCCTGGATGGTGTCAAGTTTCTTGAGTGTTGTTGGAGCTGCACTCATCCAGGCAAGTCAAGAGTATTCCATCACACTCTTGACTTATGCCTTGTGGATGCTGAGCAGGCTGTGGGGAGTCAGGAGGTGAGTTATTCGCTGCACGATTCCTAGCCTCTAACCTGCTCTTGTAGCCATAGTAGTTATCTGGCTAGTCCAATTCAGTTTCTGGTCAATGGTAATCCCCAGGATGTTGATAGTGGGGGATTCAGCAATGGTAATGCCATTGACTGTCAAGGGACGATGGTTAGGTTCTCTCTTGTTGGAGATGGTCATTGTCTGACACTTGTGCAGCACGAATGTTACTTGTCACTTGTCATCCCTAGCCTGGATATTGTCCAGTCTTGCTGCATTTGGACATGGACTGCTTCAGTATCTGAGGAGTTGCGAATGGTGCTGAACATTGTGCAATCATGAGTGGACATCCCGACTTCTGACCTTATGATGGAAGGAAGGTCAATGATGAAGCAGCTGAAGATGTTTGGGCCTAAGGCACTACCCTGAGGAACTCCTGCAGTGATGCCCTGGAACTGAGATGATTGAAGATGTCAAGAATCTAAAGCTGCACTATAGATTCTGGTTGCAAACTCAACCAACCTGCCATTTGGTCAAAATGGCAGCATGCATCATCTAGTAACTACATAAAATCCTGTTTGTTGGCTGAAATACTGAGGCACCTTGGAGCTCCATCTCATAAATTGAGTGTCAGTTCTCCAGGAAGCAGTGAAAATTGTTTTTATGTCTTGAGTATATGAGTTCACTAGTTGAGTAAACTCAAATTACATGCCTTCATTTACATTTGTTAGTTGATGCTTGCTATCAATAATGGAGAGAGACCGACGTAAGAACAAACTGTGATTGTTTATTGCAACAGAAGGCAGAGCACTAAATCCTTGCATGCTCCTACAACAACCTCCAGCTCTAAACTTACAGTTAACCAGTAGCTGCTATCATGAAGCTGTTAATGTATATAATGTTCTTGGAAATTATTTTTTTAAATAGAGGTTTAGTCTATATGTGTGTTAATTGGATTATAGCCAACCAACAGTGATGTATAGTAGTTTTGAGATGTAAACAGAGGTAGAGGTACATTTGCATTTTGTTGAACAGACCATCCAAGAGTGGGAGTGAAATTTTGCACCTAGGTAGGGGACACCAAGTAATTTGTTTATATTGTTAATAAAATTGGTACTATTTTATTGTTAGAAAAGGTGGAGTTCAATTGGCCTGGTGATAGGTAGGTGTAAATGAAAATTTACATTCAAAGAGAAGTGCAGGGTATAACCTGAGAGAAGCTTGTGTGTGAAAGGCAGAGGCATGTACCATCAAAGCAGCTGCCAGCCTACAACAGCCTGCAAAGGAACCAAATTGAAAGGAGCCTCATTTTGAATTGGTAAGGTGAAAATACTTTGGGTTGTTGTTGTCTTAGTGGAGAATAATTTGGGAATTTGTTAAAAGTTATGATCATAGTAATTTGTAGCCATGTATATATGTTTGATTTGTTGTAAATTAATAAATGTCGCATTTAGTTTGATATAAAAAACTTCTTGAGAACTGGTGGTCTTATTCCTGAATTTAGAGCTGCAACTCAAAGCATACCAATTGAAAATATAGGTCATGACAGTTGTTTAAAGTATCCTCTGGGATTCTAAATAACAGGCTTTACCAACTGCTGTGTCATAACACTCGCGTAGTACAGTGATTAGTCAGTACTGTTGCATGGTTAGTTCACTTGCATTCTCTTTAAGGCACATGGTACTCCACTTTACCACATCTCTCCCCCTTTACTTAAAAAATACAGTTGACAAACTTAATAATGTGAACTATTAACACTAATACCTATTTACAAATCAAGTCTCTCAGGAGGCCTTCTCGGACAGGTTGAGCGTTGCAGTTCAACCTCGGCGGTTTTTTCCGAGATCTCCTTTTCAGGGGACAGTTGCCCAATAGGTTCTTCAATGGATGCTTTCAACATCTTCTGGGTGTAGTCACGTTTGCTCATGCTGCCCCTCCCCTCCCAAGTGAAACAGATAAAGGGCAACAAGCTCAAAGCAACACAGAGAGAAAAAACATTTTTTTGTTTTTCCTTTTCAAGGATTGTCAATGATTCCTCTTTTTGCACCTGTGTGTCCTTTCCTTGGTAGCACTGATCTGTAGGCTGGACTAGACTCAGACACAAGCTAAAGTTCAATAGTTGGGTTTTCCAACAGCTCTTCTGAGAACTCAAGGCCTTCTAGTTTTAAACTTTCAGGGCCTTTATGCAGCCGCTACTTCAGCTCTTTCAATTCTTTCCAGCTCTCATTAATAGTTTCCTGGAGAATCTCATATGTTGCCCCTTCTCAGCTAACCCATTCCTTGACTCTGCCAGAAACAGATTTAACTCTTCCTTCTCTTCTTCATATTTTTTCAGTGGCACAAATTGGGAGCTGATTGAATTTTAGCGCACAAAGTCCTTTAATAAGTTTTCCTTTTCTTTTTGAAGGATGCTGACTTCAGCCTGAACTCTATCCAAGTGTAACACTTCTACAGGGTTCTCATTTTTTTCTGCAGTAATGTTTCTGGTTTCCAATTGGGAACTTAGCGGGCCCTCAAGGTTTATCTCTCCCAGCTAGTTCCTTCCAAGGAGACTTAGTCCCCTGCCTGACATTACAAACAGGACTAATTTTGCAGACTGTTCCTCATACTGCACCTTGACTTTATATATTCCTTTCGGTCTTATTTCTTTGTCCATGCATGTTTTCAGTTTAGTGTCCAAAACTCCCAATCTTAAAGGATGGGTTCCTTTATTCAAGTATCTGAATGTATGCCTCCAAAGACGGACATCAACACTCCATAATCAACTTCCATCTTAACGGCTTGGTCCATTGACTATAATGACTACTTGGATTGACTCAGTTCTACCCATTTTTCAGGTTATATAATGAAAAGATGTCTGATTCTATTTTTTCTGGTTCTTCCATGAGACATATTTCACGGTTTCTCCCTTTGTCTTTAAGATGCTGTCTCAGCCCATCTCTGCAGTGCCGCCTTATGTGACTTTGGCGGTGGCAGAAAAAGCATTTGACTTGTTTGAATTGTCGATCGCCCACTGGATGCCTGGATGCATTTCTCTCATTCATTTTGTGGGTTTTCACTGTGATACTGCTGTTTTTTTACTGATCTGTGCATAGGGGGCGTTTTCCTATTTCTGTGGGGTCTGATGTTTTTGCGCCTTTTGTTGCCAGTCTGTCCCGCCCTATCAAATGGACGGCGCCATTTTGTGCACCTCTTACAGCTTCCGAATTTCTAACAGCACTCTCCATGGCTGTGGCTAATTCTATTGCCTGATTGAAATTTTTTTCTCACCTCGCATTTGCTTCTTTTGCAAAACACTTTAAAACTGTGCCCTCTGGCTCTCGATATCGATCAACGGCAGTCAAGAAAGTCGCAGTAAGCCAAGCACCTGAACTTGTCATTAACTGGGAAACCATCAAAAGCACAGTACCCTTGCAGTCGCTTAACTTCGGCTAGCAAACACCTTTGAATAGTATCATCTCCAATCCCACATATCATTCAGTCTCTCAACATACCACTAATGGACGTTCCGATTTTGCAGTGTTTAGTTAATGCCTTTAAAATGGCAACATAGTCAGCTATTGTCTCCCCTGGAAACCTTGAATTCCGTAAATCGAACTTGAAGCACTGCATAGTAACTGAGGGCTTTGGTCTCAGGTGGTTTAGCACAATTTTTACTAACTCGCTGAAATTTATCGAGTCAGGGGAATTAGGTGAAGTGAGGCTGGAGATCAGCCCATATGTCTTTCTCCCACTTGTGGACAAAAGAATTTACCCTCTTCTTTTCCTCCCCCATGATGTCGTTAGCGGTAAAAAAGATTGCTAGGCATTCGACATACTGAGACCAGTCATCTGAAATGGGGTCGAATGGATCGACACACCCGAACTGCGACATCATGAATAACTGCAAGGGGACTGCACTTCCGATGGCTTCCCAGTTAATGGCGAATTCAGGTGTTTGGCTTACCGCGGCTTTCTTGACTGCCGTCAATCAATATCGAGAGCCAGAGGGCACAGTTTTAAAGTGTTTTGCAAAAGAAGCAAATGCGAGGTGAGAAAAAACTCTTTCATAAAGCGAGTAGTTAGGGTTTGGAATGCACTGCCTGGAAGTCTGGGGAAGGCAGGTTCAATTGAGATATTCAAGAGGGCATTGGATGATTAATTAAATAGAAACAGTGTGCAGGGTTATGGGAAAAAGGCAGGAGACTGGCACTAAGTTAAAATGCCCAGACAGCTGGTGCAGACACGATGGACTGAATGGCGTCCTTCTGCACCGTCACAATTGTGTGATTCTGTGATTCTGCGTTTTGCTTTCTGCACAGTTGCCCTCCTTTTGGGGTCTCTTATCATTTTCTGTCCACAGACATTTTCCATGCAGGTACCTCTTTAAATATATTGCCACTTTAAGAGCAGTCGCCTTTTTTTTAAACTCCGTCTCTGCAGCTGTCGGCTTTTCTGTGCTGTGTTTAGCACTCTTTTTGAGTTTTGGCGGGACCCCTGCAATCTCAATTCCGCAGGTTTTTTGTGCTTAAATTTAAAACGGCAGCACTGCTTTCTGCTCTGATTGCTGCCTGCTACAGATTCCCTTTCTAATGCTTTGCTCACCCGCCTTGTGGATTCTCACTCAGGGTGCTATTTTCTGCTATGTTCATCCTTGTCGCCAGTTTTATATTGAGTCTATGAGTTCAGTAGTCGAGTAAACTCGAATTGCACACCTTCATATACACGTTAGTTGATGCTCGCTATCAATAATGGAGTGAAACCGACATAAGAAATTGTGATTGTTTATTGCAACAGAAGGCAGAATACTAAATGCTTGCATGCTCCCACAACCACCTCCAGCTCTAGACTTACAGTTAACCAGTAGCCTGTGCTGTACAGGTGATTGATCAGTAATGCTACATGGTTAATCCACTTGCATTATCTTACTCCACTTTACCAGAATCCTTTACTTAGACTGAGCATAAATTAGAATTAAAAGCAACAATATGAGAAAGGACCAAGAATAGTAGAGCTAATTCAAAAGGATGTGAATGAAACCCTGAGAATTTTTACAGATCATCCCAAATTCATTTTGGGTACACATTACATAAATTTTAGATGGTTAGGATTGAGTAATAAGATCATAGTTTACACTAGGAATTCCTGATGACATCACAGCCATGAAAGCGAAGCTTGAGAGGTTTGTAGAAATTATCTAAATGCCAAGGTTAATAGACACATAGACGGATAGAAACTAGGAGCAGGAATAGGCAATTTGGCCCTGCAAGCCTGCTGTGCCATTCAATATGATCATGGCTAATCCTCTACCTCAACGCCTTATTCCCACTTTCTCTCCATACCCTTTGATGCCCCTAATATCCAAAAATTTATCAATTTCTTTCTTGAATATACTCAGTGACCCAGCCTCCTGTGGTAGAGAATTCCACAAGTTGACCACCCTCTGAGTGAAGAAATTTTTCCTCATCTCAGTCGTAAGTGGCCTGCCCCGTATCCTGAGACTGTGGCCCCTGGTTCGGAAACATCCTCCCTGCATCCAGTCTGGCTAGCCCTATTAGAATTTTATATGTTTCAATCAGATCCTCTCTCATTCTTCTAAACTCTAGTGAATACGGCCCAGTCGAACCAATCTCTCCTCAAACGACAGTCCTGCCATCTCCAGTAACAGCTTAGTGAGCCTTCGCTGCACTCCCTCTATGGCAAGTATATCCTTTCTTAGGTAAACTGCACGCAATACTCAAGGTGTGGTCTCATCAACGCCCTGTATATCTGCAGTAAGACATCCCTACTTCTGACCTCAAATCTTGTTACAATGAAGGCTAACATACCATTTGCCTTCCTAAATGCTTGCTGAACTTGCCTATTTATTTTTATTGACTGGTGTACAAGGACACCCAGATCCCTTTGTACATCCACATTTCCCGATATATCACCATTTAAATAATACTCCGCCTTTCTGTTTTTCACAGTGAAGCGTATAATTTCACATTGATCCACATTATACTGCATCTGCCACATGCTTGCCAATACACACACGACTTGTCTAAATCTCCCTGAAACCTCCTTGCATCCTCCTCACAACTCACAACCCTGTTCAGTTAGCAAGTTTGGAAAAATTGCATTTGGTTTCCTCATCCATGTCATTTACATATATCATGAATAGCTGAGGCCCAAGCACTGATCCCTGCAGTACACCACTAGTCACCGCCTGCCACCTGGAAAAAGACCCATTTATTCCCACGCTCTGTTTCCAGTCTGTCAACCAATCCTCAATCCATGCCAATATAATACCCCCAGTCCCATGTGCTTTAATTTTGCCCACTAGTGTCTTATGTGGGACCTTATCAAAAGCCATCTTGAAATCCAAATACACCACATCCACTGATTCTCCCTTATCTATTCTATTAGTTACATCCTCAAAAAACTCCAGTAGATTAGTTAAGTATGATTTTCCTTTCATAAACCCATGCTGACTTTGTCTAATCCTGTTAATGCTTTCCAAGTGTTCTGTTACCACATCTTTTATAATAAATTCTAGCATTTTCTCCACTACTGATGTTAGGCTAACTTGTCTATAATTCTCTGTTTTTTTTCTCCATCCTTTTTTAAATAGTGGGGTTACATTTGCTATCCTCCAATCTGTAGGTACTGCTCCAGAGTCTATAGAATTTTGGAAGATGATCACTTATGCATCTAATTTTCCAAGACCACTTCCTTTAGTACTCTGGGATGTAGATTATCAGGCCCTGGGGATTTTCAGCCTTTAACACCACTAATTTCTCTAGCACCATTTTTTTTTAAACTAATTCTGATTTTCTTCAATTCCTCCCTCTCATGAGGCTGTTGGTCCCTTAACATTTCTGGGAAATTATTTGTGTCCTCTTTTGTGAAGACAGAACCAAAATATGTGTTCAATTCTTCTGCCATTTCTTTGTTCCCCGTTATAATTTCACCCATTTTTGACTGTAAGGGACCTACATTTGTCTTTGCTAATCTTTTTTTCTTCACATATTTATAGAAGCTTTTACAGTCAGTTGTTATGTTCTCTGCAAGTTTACTCTCATACCCCATTTTCCCCTTCATGACCAACCTTTTTGCCCACTTTTGCTGAATTCTAAACTGCTCCCAATCCTCAGGCTTGCTGCTTTTTTTGACAATTTTATATGTCTCCTCTTTGAATCTAATAGTATCCCTACTTTATTTTGTTAGCTACCTTTCCTGCTTCATTTTTGCACCAGACAGGAATGAATAATTGTTGTAATTCATGCATACATTCCTTAAGTATTAGCCATTGCCTATCCACTGTCAACCCTTTTAGTAAGGTTCCCCAATCCATCACTGCCAACTCACATCTCATACCCTCATAGTTCCCTTTATTTAGATTGAGGATCCTAGTTTTGGATTCAACTTCTTCACTCTCCATTCTAATGAACAATTCTATAATTTTATGGTCACTCTTCCCCCAGGGATCCCACGCAACAAGATTGTTAATCAATCCTTTCTGTTTGCACAATACTCAGTCTAGGATGGCCTGCTCTCTAGTTGGTTCCTCAATGTATTGGTCTAAAAAAGAATCACATACACACTCCAGGAAATTCTCCTCCACAGTGTTATTGCAAGTTTGGTTTGTCCAATCTATATGTAGGATAAAGTCACCCATGGTTACAGTTGTACCCTTATTTCATGTGCCTCTAATTTCCTGGTTAATGCCTTCTCTTACATCTCCATTATTATTTGGGGGCCTATAGATAACACCCACCAATGTTTTCTGCCCATTATTGTTTCTTATCTCCACTGCAAACGGATTCCACATTATGATTTTCCAAGCCAGAATGCTTCCTCACTATTGCATTGATATCCCCTTTTACTAACAATGCTACCCCACCTCCTTTCTCTATTTGTCTGTCCTTCCTAAATATTGAATACCCCTAGATATTCACTTCCCATCCTTGGTCACCCTGCAGCCATGTCTCTGTAATTGCAACAATATCATAATTGTTTATATCTATTTGCGCTGTTAATTCATCTACATTATTACAAATGCTCTGTGCAATAAAATACAATGCCTTTAGACTTGTCTTTTTAACCTTGTTAGTTATCTTAGCTTTATTTTGCACTATGATCCCACTTGCAAATTTCTCCGTGTTTTTATTATATATAGTGCACTTAATAAACTCAGAAACAATAATGAGACAGTTAAAATTAGAGCAGAAATAACATTAACTGAACAGAGTGAAGTTATTGTGTCATGAGGCTATTAATGTATATAATATTTTGGAAATATTTTTCTTTTAACACAGAGGTTTAGTCTGTGGGTATGTCTTAATTGGATTAAAGCCAGCTAGTCCGGGTGCTTTGATACGTACTAGTTGTAATATGTAAGAGAGATAGCGTGCATTTGCATTTTTTGAATAGAGCATTCAAGAAGTGAGGTGAAAATTGATGCCTTTCTAGCAATGACCAAGCAATATGTTTATATTGCTAATAAAATTGGTATTATGAAAAAGGTTTCTTTGTTAAAAGGTGAAGTTCAAAGAGGTTGATACAATGAAAATTAACATTCAATG
The DNA here is from genome assembly GCF_017639515.1 of Carcharodon carcharias. Lineage (NCBI taxonomy): Eukaryota > Metazoa > Chordata > Chondrichthyes > Lamniformes > Lamnidae > Carcharodon > Carcharodon carcharias. Next base: position 87,668,589 of record NC_054469.1, on the reverse strand, counting down.
GAGCTGGTAGGTATGACTTCAGTAGTTTTCAGGTGTGCAGGCAGAGGCAATGTAAGATCAAAAGGCAGCTGCAAGCCTCCAACTGGTGAAAGGAACCTCATTTTGATTTTGTAAGGTGAAAATGCTTTGCCTGGTGTTTTGTTAAGTCTATGGGTTGCTGTTGCCTTAATGGAGATTAGTTTGGGAATTTGTTAACTGTTATGATAGTCATAATTTGTAGTCATGTGTACATATATTTCAACCAGTGCAAATTAATAAAATGTTTCAGTTGTTTAATGTAAAACCTCAAGAACTAGTTTAGAGTCGTATCTCAAACATAATACTTAAAAACATTGGTTACAACAGTTGTTTAATGTTTCCCTCTGGGATTTTTAAAATAACTCCGCTTTACCAACTGCATCGGTCATAACAATTGTCATATCAAAGTAGAATATTATTATGTGACTGTTAGGAGGACGTAGTGGTACGCTGGTATTGTCGCTGGATTAATAATCCTTTCTGTAATACAGATCAGCACTCTTCAGTGATAGACAGGTTGATATTGCCTATTGCTCAATTTAGGCTGAAAAGTGGGGCCTTAGGCACATGTTTCTTTTAAAATATTGAATGCACCCAAAGGTCCCACCCAAATGTAGACTGGTTAACTAGTGGTCCTGAAATGAACCAATACAAGCTGCTTCAAAAACAACAAATGAGATAGTGCACATGTTTGTGTGGCCAGGGTAAGTATGAATGCTCCGCCTGGCTTCACAATAAGTATCTCACCCACAGCTGACTGCTCAATGGCCCCTCCCAGATTAGCCCCAGAAAGGAAAAACTCCCCATGTGGCTCCACGGAGGAACCTCCAGATTTTCCACCACCATCAGTGAACAGTTGTTCAGCATTTGTTGAGCATTGGCACCTCGACAAGATTATGCAGATGAGGGCCCAGTGGTGCTTCTCACTGCTTGCTGTCCTTCATTATGTTATGATCCCAGCTGATGTTAGTACTAGACAAGCCAGGATGAAGCCAGGCTGGATAGATCTTAACCTTTATTTTTTGTTTAGATACATGGAGAGTAGTTACTGAACAGAGTCATATGAGTCAGCTGGTGAACTTTTAACAATAGAATAAAACATTTACTAAACAAGAAAAAAAACTATGTTACAGTACTCCTTCACCCACATCAACACCTTTATAGATACATTCAGATTTGTAAGGATAGCACAAGTTACAAAAACTATTTTATGCTCTAATGTTTACAGTAAGTACGCAGTCCAGGTAAACCAATAGGTGACCCGTGCTCAGGCACATCATACTCTATAACCAAGTGACAGATGCCTCCCCAAACCGATGCTATGGATCTCTCCTCAGGTCCCTCCAAATGCTTGTCATACCGTGTGTGAACCAGTCTCAGTGAACTTTGTCTTTCAAACGAAGGTTTCCAATCTCCACTCTAAGAACTCACTCTAGAATCTTCTCCCAAACAACACTTTCTCCCATAATCCTTCCACAAGGGTCCACCTCCAGGGTTTTGAACTCTCCTTCTGAAATTCCTCTCCCCTGGATTGCCATGTGCATTCAAGCTGTCTTCAACACATTCTGTCTCACTAACTCAGCCATGCCAACAGAACACTACTGCTTCACATGCCCATAGTAAAGAATTACAGAATTTCTGCTGTCCCCTTGGATATTCCGGATTCTTGCTTTAAATCTGCTCCCTGCAGCTTTCTTCTCTTTAAGCCTGACACTTGGAGCCATCCTCTCTGCTCCTTACTTTCACCTCCATAGTACAGGGCCTTTTCCAGATTCCTGTCCTTATCATTTGAGTAGGCTGTGCTCTTGGATCTTACCTATTCCACTCCCCTGGATTTTGGGACTTTCTTCTTTAATTTCTGGAACCTACTTCGGCAGTTTCTTCTCCAAGGGCCCAAACATTCATTTCAAGTGAAGCAGCATTTCACTTGCACTTCCCACAACTTAGTCTACTGCATTCGTTGCTCCCAATGCCGTTTCCTCTACATTGGAGAGACCAAACGCAGACTGGGTGACCGCTTTGCAGAACACCTTCAGTCTGTCCATAAGCATTACCCAGACCTCCCTGTTGCTTGCCATTTCAACACTCCACCCTGCTCTCATGTCCGTCCTTGGCTTGCTGCATTGTTCCAGTGAAGCTCAACGCAAACTGGAGGAACAGCACCTCATCTTCCAACTAGGCACTTTACAGCCTTCCGGACTGAATATTAAGTTCAACAATTTTTGATCATGAACTCTCTCCTCCATCCCCATCCCCTTTCCGATTTCCCCCCTCCTTTTTGTTTTTTCCAATAATTTATATAGATTTTTCTTTTCCCACCTATTTCCATTATTTTTAAATGTATTTCCATCCACTGTTTTATCTCTACCTTTTAGCCTTTTTCGATTCCTTCACCCCACCCTGCCCCCACAAGGGCTATCTGTACCTTGCTTGTCCTGCTTTCCACCCTTAATTAGCACATTCCTTTAGATAATATCACCACCTTCAACACCTTTGTCCTTTTGTCTGTGACATCTTTTGGTTATATCCACCTATCACTGGCCCTCTATCCAGCTCTTCTTGTCCCAACCGCCCTTAAACCAGCTTATATTTCACCCCTTTTCTATTTTTCCTTAGTTCTGTTGAAGAGTCATGCAGACTTGAAACATTAACTGTGTTCCTCTCTACAGATGCTGCCAGACCTGCTGAGTTTTTCCAGGTATTTTTGTTTTTGTTCCTTCTCCTGTGTCCAGCTTCTCCTGGCATCTGGCTTCAACTTTAGTTTGGGACTTGCTATCTGTCTGTCTGCTAATCAGGCTCTCTGGAATTGCTGGAATGGGTTTCAACTGAACTCAAAACTGCTTTCAGCTGAATTAAAACTACTCTTCTAGTATTTTCTGTCTGCATGGGGCCTCCTGTTGCTAGGCAACAGCATAGTTTTTTTCTACTCTTGTTTGTTTTACTCCCCCCTCAAAAATCACAAAATCTTCATTAAAATGTAGGCATATTTAAAGTGAACCAAATTCCAGGTTTCACCTTTTAACCCACAAATTGAAAAAAAATAAATTGAACTTAAATTTAAAGATATACCTCATTCTAACACATCCAAATACACACGTGGCTTATGTAAGCTCTCTCTATTTCCTAACAATTACGGTGCTAAAATCTTTGTAATCATTATCCTAATCTCCTGGTCCCCCACATACTTTGGAACCAGGATAAATATCCTGGTAGTTCAGTTTCAAAACAAGCCCCAAGCCTGAAGTTTTCCCGCGTCGGGTGGGCTCGGCGGGAGCAGGTGGTTGGGAACCCGACCACTGCCCGTGAGTGGGTGCACACCGCTATTTTATGCAGGCAGGCCAATTAAGGCCCACCTAGTGTAATAAGCGAGCGGTAGCACAGAGTGCTACCTGTGTAGGCGGGGGGTGAGGAGGGAGAGTCAATACCAGCGCATGCGCACGGAAGAGTGCTTCAATCTCCCTGATGCATGAAGCTGCCTCAGGAAGATTGAAGCGGTTGTTAAAAAAAATAAATAAAAACAATGAAAATTTAATGAAACATGTCCCTTAATGTGACTGTGTCACATGAGATGGGACATGTTTTTATCTTTCATAGAAACTTTTCATTTAAGTTGTCAAAGTTTTAGGAAACCTCATCCCGCTCGTGGATGAGGTTTCCTATAAAAATGTAAAGGCCGCTTGGCCTTTTCGCCTGCCTGCGAACCGTAAGGTTGGACGGGCAGTGAAAGTTAAACTAAATTACTTTGTTAATGGCGTTAATAGGCCTTTTAGTTATCGGTGGGCGTGCAGCCGACTCCAGTGTGCGCCCGCCGAACAAAATGGTGTGAGACGGTGCGATGATGTCGGGACGCATGCAAGCCGTCATCACGCATTATTTTACATGCCGGCATATCGGGCCCGTCCCCACACATCAATTGAAAAATCCTGGCCATAAACTGAACGATCATTTCTTGGTTCTCACAAGAATTGCATCATTCTACATATGTCATTCATTCCTAAAACTATTAAAGTTGATTGAGTAAAGGATTAAGTAGGCAATGTAAACTGAGAAGGATGTCATTGTAAATATATTCGTCTCAAAGCTGTATGGTGCTATGCCCGGGTGAAGGGATGACTAATCTGAGCTGGATAGCATCCCTGGTAAATAAGCTCCCCATTAATTTTGACATTGTTATTTTTATCTAATAAAAAAGCCCCTTCTCAGCAATTATTTCAAATTTGTGTTTGTTTTCCTATTTTACGATTTATGCAAGTAAAATTATACCATTCCTTTGTTGTGCTAATTGCTTCTACCGACATTCATCTTAAATTCATTCTGCAATTGACTTTTGCTCGATGCTTTTGACAAAAGTCAAACTGCAATTACATCGCTGTTACCATCTCCTGCAAGCACTAAATGGTTCCTCACAAAGGCGCTGGCCATTATTATTCAGGTATCCTTGATGTAATATGCACTGAGCATGAAATTTTCTCTCAACCAAAATGCCAATAACTGATAGATAAGCCTGCAGTAATATCATCACAGGCAAGTCTTATTCTATAAATATCACTCAGAAATCTGCCAGGAAGTAATGACAACATTTTAAAACTGTTACGGGGGTATATGTAGTGTGGAACGTAATCAAATTGCAGTTACAAGAATACATTAAGCAAATTAATCTGCACAGTTGGTAAAGATGCAAACTGTTTTTGCACTTGTGCGCTTCTCTTACAGAGGTCTGCATCCAAAGTACTACCAATCTTTTCTTTTTACAGAGGCACATATTTTTGGGGTCTCTTTAACATGTTACTTTCATCACAAACTACAATGTAATTTTTGAATTGAATCAAAGTTAGGCAGTTGAGTACGACTTCCTTAAAAATGTAGTTCCTCACTCTTCAGCTTCACATTTACTGAAGTACAACTTAGCAAAGCCAATCCCCCACATGGTCCTTTTTAAAATTCATTTTAAATCTTTGCCAGAATCAACAGGTAAATTCAACTGACACTTGGATGCCACTGAAGGCATCGCTGCAAATTTTTTAAAATACGGGCTCATCTGCATAATTTATTCAGGGACAAGAACTTTGGCTGCTTTGATGCTTCACTCAGTGCTCAGGGCTGTTTCAGTTAATACTCTAAATACTGCTTATTTTAATATCTTATTTAGTGTTCATTTGAAATTTATATCTTTGTGCCGCATTGGCACTGTTAATATAAATGCATTTTAAACCAGTAGTTTGAAATGGGACAGAATAGGAAGTGAAATCTCTCAGCGCTATTTACTTCTACAGCTACACCTTGCTACTGATATTATTTATTTATTATATAACAAGTACAGTACTAACAAGTCATGGAGATAGAAATTCAAATAATAGTAAATGATGGGTACATAACTGGGATAGGAATTCCTGTTCATTTATTCCATTTATTGCAGTCAACTCAGGCAAATGAAGTGCAGAGAAAATCACACGTGCAACGTAGCCCATCTGAGTTTTCTTTGATCTATATGAATAGAAGTGGGCAGCCTTAATTCAAGCAATGTGCACTCCCCACCTAGTTTTTATGAATTCAATGCATTCAGGCAATCCAATAGCTTGGAACAAGGATATATGTCCCTAATTTTTAATTTGGATTCCTATTACTGGAATAGTCTAAGTCCATAAGAAAACATTAAAGAAGAACAAACCAACTGACTCATGAAGTTCATTCCTTCCAGAGTCATTTTACAATCAATGCTGCCAGGGATGTGATCCACTTGTTTAGTCTCCTGAGGGAAGGATTCATGTAACTCTCTGACCCCCAAAAGATACTGAGTAAAACACCAAATAGCTAACTTGACAATGATTTCTGTATTTAAAACCCACCAGGTGTCCTCCGCAGTTGGATTATTTTTTATTCTAACAGCACAGGAAGCAGTGCATGGATTTACTTCCAAAACCTTCAATCTGAACTGTGACCAGCTCTTGTTAACATAGCATTTTTCACTTTTGATCAGAGTTCAACCATCCAGCCATTCTAAAATATGTGGAGCTCCCTAGCCTCCAGTTTTGCTTCAGGCCGATGAATTCTGTAATTGTGTCTCCTTACCTTATTTTACAGTCTGCTTACATGTACAATATTTTGAAGGACTTTTTAAAGACCTGGATTATGCTGCTATCTTCTTTTCTTCAATAAAAATCTGAATCTCCTCCTTGTCACTCTTCCTTGAACATTTTCCAATGCATCAATGTATTTTTGAAGGTAGTGTGTCAAACAAAATCACCTAGTATGTCAAATCTGTCTTTACTAATGATCGACCATGCTCACCACAGCTTTCTCCTCCCTGGTGTTTTTGACAGATTCAGTGATATGGAGCAGAACAAGCTGCATTGACACCAAAGCTTAGATTTTTCTGGGGAGTAGGAGCAATTGCTGCAATCTTTGGGGAAGAACCTGGCAGCTTCAAATGTATGACTGATATAGTACAGAAGTCTACTAGCCACATGTGTGAGCCTCTAATGCAAAGAAAACTGAATTTTCAGGCTGCCTTGTAGCAAGTGGCAGATCCTTGCCAGTCTGCACCACAGCCACAATGCTAATCTGGATCTCTGTCATAATTCCCAGACTGTTGCAATTTAGGTATTAGGCTCCAGTGTGCCCTTTTCAATGGGTCAGGTGACAGAAAAGGAGGGACAGATGAAGAGACCCATGATTATATGCTTTGGAAGTGTCACAATTGTTGCTGTGTCAGTGCTCGCAGTGATCACTCACACGTAGCAGTAATATGATCATGACCAGGTACAAGATGTGACTCATCATCCTGCACCATACCTCTCAAGTTCATCTCTTCCATCAAGAAACTGCACCCAAGCCTGACAGAGGCCAACTGCCAGCCAATTCCTACACTTCTTCCCCTGCCTGAACATGAAAATATAAGAACTAGGAGGGGTAATAGGACCCACTGAGCCTGAAAATGATCAGGGCTGATCTTTTCTGCCTCAACTCCACTTTCACTGAGATACCAAACATCTATCTCTCTGATCCTTGAATATACTCAATAATGGAGCATCTTTAACTCTCTGAGGTAAACAATCCCAAAAATTCATAACCTCTGAGTGGAGTCATAAAGGTCCATCTGGTTCACTTACGTCCTCTGGGGGAGGGAATCTGCCATTCTTGGTCTGGCCTACATGTGACTCACAACAATGTGGTTTACTTTTAATTGCCCTCTGAAACGGTCTAGCCAGCCACTCAGTTTCAAGGGCAATTAGAGATAGGCAACAAATCCTGGTCTTGCCTGCGACACCCACATCCCATGAATGAATAAAAAAATGTGGCCCCTTATTGAGAGCCTTCTGGAAATTCAAATGTATTACATCAGCTGGCTCCTTTTAATCTACGCTACTCTTCAAAAAATGCAACAGATTTGTCAAACATGGTTTTCCTCCTCCTCTGGTTAGTTGTTTAATTGCCCATCAACATGCATATGGCTGTACTGTATGGCTTTGATCTGATCATTGGTTGTGGGATCACTTAGATCTGTCTATCACATGCTGCTTCTGCTGCTTAGCATGCATATCATCCTACGTTGAGGCTTCACCAGGCATCTCATTTTTAGATATGCCTGATACTTCTCTTGCACTCCTGCACTCCTCATTGAACCAGGGTTGATCACCCCCCAACACATACACTCACCCCTCACCCTGCTTGATGGTAATAGTAGGGTGGGGGATATGCCAAACCATGAGGTTACAGATTGTGGTTGAATACAATTTTGCCTCTACTGATGGCCTACAGTGCTCAGTTTTGAGCAGCTAGATGTTCTAAATCTATCCCATTTAGCACAGTGGTCGTGCCACACAACACGATGGAAGGTACCTTCAGCATGAAAATAAAACTTCATTTCCACAAGGATTGTGTGGTGGTTACTCCCACCAATATTCTCATGCACAGATAGATTAGTATGGATGAGGTCAAGAGGATTTTTCCCTCATGTGAGTTCTCTCACCACCTGCCTCAGGATTCAGTAAACTTGGCCAGCAATAATGTTACTGAATCACTTTTAGTGCTGGACATTGAATTCCCCACCCAGGGTACTTCTAATATGGAGGAGGACTGATTTATCAGCTGAGAGAGAGTGATAATCAGCAGGATGTTTTCTTGTCCAACTTTGAATTGATGCCAAGAAACTTCAGGGGATCGAGTGTCAATGTTGAGTCCCAGAAGGGCACTCCTTTGCAACTGCCTACTGCTGTATGGCCACCTCTGATGGGTCTAAACTGCCAGTAGGACAGGACATACCCAAGGATGGTGACAGAGGAGTTGGGACATTGGCTGTAAGGTGTGATGATTTGAGAATGACTATGTTAAGCTACTCCTTGACTCATCTATGGAAAATATCTCCAAATTTTAGCACAAGTCTTCCAATGTTAGTGAGATGGGCTTTTCAGTACTGACTGGGCTGAATGTGCCATTGTCATGTTGTGCTTGGGTTGATGCTGTGCAGCCTATTCTGTTTTATTCTTTATTTACCTTTCTGCTGCAGTTTGATACAACTGTTTGGCTTGCTAAGCCATTTCAGAGTTAACAGTCATTACACTTGATGTTTGGCTGGAATCATATAGAGGGCAGACTGGGTAAGAACAGCAAATTTCTTTCCCTCAAAGACACTAGTCAACAATATGGTTTTTAACAGCATGTGGGTTACCTGTACTGATTATGGCTTTTTTTAAAATTCCATCCTTTTTTATTTGATTAACTACATTTAGCATCCCCAGATTCCATGGAGATAGTTGAACTCATGTTTCTAGATAATTAATCCGAGCCCCTGGTTTTTCATCCAGTAACATAATCATTACATCATCATACTGAACTGCAGAACTCATCTCCTTCAGTATTATTTTGCCTTCTGTGTTCAAGCATTTAAAATCAACCTTGGAGCCATCTATGTTCTGCTGCACCACTTCTTGTTTCCTTACAATTTGGGGTTTTGGTCATATCCTGCACTTTAATCCTTGGTTCTCCACTTGAAATTTACATATAAAGAAAATAATATATTGTTCTGTCCTCCTCCACTGAGCAAATCAGCCATGTGTGAAAAGGCAGACCCATTGATAAAAAGATTATTTATTGGTGCAGCGAGAGTATTTGCACGTTCCTTTATCCCCAGTAATTCTGTTAGTGAATCAACTGCCTGTGCACTGTGGTGATCAACCATTTAGACTATTAAGAAAATAGCTTTCTGCACTCCTTGCGATTGCCAAGAGTTACAAATATTGGCAAATTAGTTGGTGAAAGTCAAGCCCAATGAAAAGTCTGAGGCAGGATTTTCCCTGTGGGTTTCTGAACCCATCAGGCTCAAATGTTAATCAGAAGTGATGGCAAGGATGAGCAGGCTCTAGAAGCTGGATGGCTAATCAGAGGCCTTCTAGCTTGAAATCCTCCAGTAGGAGGATTCAACAGAAAGGAAGTGGGGGTGAGGGTACTTTGAAATAGAGGTGCCCTCTCACCAACCTTTTAAAGTTTAAATAAAATTGGCTTTTTCAGCCAAGCCACTGCTTTGGGCAGGGTTGGGGGTGGGAACCTCTGCACAGGGCAGCCTGCAACTGTTCTACACCCAGGCAGGCAGGAAGTCCTCTAAGCTGGCCAGAGCATTGACTCCCTGGTCTCCTGCCAGGAGGCCACCTTCAAGGAGTTAAATTGCCCCCACCCACCTGCAGAAACCTGGAGGCCACCTGGAAAATCCCAAACTGCCTCCATTAACAGGCCTTAATAGTAAATTAATTATTTTGAATGGCTTCCCTCGCATGAACATGAGTAGCCCTTCCACCCTCATTCCATTTCTGGGCAAAATGGTTTCTAAGGGCGGAATTTTCCAGTCCTGTCGTGGCAGGAACAGGGCCCAAAAATGCGGCATGCCATTCAAATGTCTGTTAACTTCTATGGGACCAGAAGATCCTGCTGGCGGCAGGGGCCAGAAAATGTTAGGCACGGATGTAAAGAGCAGTGTAAACTGGAGCATTTGCAGTATAATTATTCTAGTTGTCATGCCAGGTGTTCTTTTTTCTCTCGTTTTAAGCAATAGCATCAAGTGATTTGCAATAAATATTCCATCAGTACTAGTCCTTAATATTTATTCACTAAGAAGAAACATTTTGTCTTACAAAACTGAATGCAAATTAGAGCTCGGAAGCATCATTCCTTTGGATAACAGCGCACTATTTGAGAGATGAAATTATGTATTCATCACACATTAGCAGCAGTACATTGCTTATTTACTAAACAAATATTTATAAAAAGCAATAGACAGCATTTTGCAGTTAAAAAAGGGCAAACAAGATGAATTTATGGAATAGAAATATAAAATCATATGTTTCTGTTATTCGAGGAGATAGGAGCCAGAACTAAAACAAAGACTGTGGTTTATAAATTAGTGCGGAGTCCACATTGGCGATGGGGAGGCATGAAATTTGGCGCCACCAGCCCCTGTGCTGGTTCACTCCCACAATCCTGACCCCAAATAATTTTCAATAAGGACACCTGGGGGTTGGATCAGCTACCTGCCACTTTCTGGCTGGCGGCCAATTCAGGCTAATTATTGATAATTACAGGGCCTATTAAGGCACCAGATTATTTGACTAAAAGGGGCTTCACAGCTGCATCTAAATGTGCCCTCACCTGATGCTCACATACATACACTTTCCATAGAGATAAAAACAAAAAACTGCGGATGCTGGAAATCCAAAACAAAATCAGAATTACCTGGAAAAACTCAGCAGGTCTGGCAGCATTGGCAGAGAAGAAAAGAGTTGACGTTTCGAGTCCTCAGTTCTGTTGAAGGGTCATGAGAAATCGAAACGTCAACTCTTTTCTTCTCCGCCGATGCTGCCAGACCTGCTGAGTTTTTCCAGGTAATTCTGATTTTGTTTTACACTTTCCATAATGGTCAATAGGTAGTGATGAGACATGGGAACCCTGTATATCATAATCTCTTCTTAGCCCAAGGTCACTGAGGTCCAAGTTTAACATCCCAAACACTGGCAATGTTCATCTAACCTAGCATAGATTAAGGATTGAATCTGAAGTTTATTAACTTTATGGCTCAGCATTTAACTAAGAACTGACACATTTATCCACTTTTTTATCCATTTATCCATTTATTCAAATGGTATTGTTTTTTAAAGAATTATTTTATTTTCAGAGTTTTCATAATCATGGGGGCAGGACATGAAAGTGAAGTTGATGTTAAAATTTCAGGCTCAGTGGGCCAAATCCTGCTCTTATTTCTTATGTCCTTACAATGCAATTAAATTATGGATTGGTCATGTGGGTGGCAGGGTGAGGGGAAAGGAAGGTAACTCACCAAGGTAGGCATTACCCAGCATTGTTACTTGAGCAAATTGCATTAAGACATCCTTCTTATACAGCTTCTCTGGTGCATCAAAATCAATAATATTTATATTGATGAAAACCTTTATGCCAGAATCAGGGCTCAATAAAACTTACAGTTGTTACTTTTGTTCCAGTTATTGCATGTTGTGTTAGTCACTGAAATATCATAAAACTGTACCTTCTGGAATGTGAAGAAAAGATTTTTTTCTTCTGGAAGCCCCCAACATTGATAGGGTTGCGAATTGAAACACGAGGATGTAAAAAAAAATCCAAGACTTAATTTGTCTCTCTTTTAATATGGAAAATATAGTGACACAAATACAATTTGGCAGATTCATTTGTATTGTCTATTTACTAGAAGGTCTGATGAGTTTTGGGCCTTGAACTTCATCATGTTGCAGGATTTTGCAGCCACAATATTCAGAGTTTGCTCAGGTTAGTGCTCCAATTTCCAGTGTAGCATTCAGGTTGGATTGAGCCTTGAGCAGGAATAGGGGGCATTGGAGTCCGTGATCAGAGATTCAGTGAAAGATTAGGGAGGAATACAGTTGTGGGGTTTGTGAATGTTGTCTATGGGCAATGGGAGTGGAGTTACTAGAGGTTTGGGGCTGGGGCCCTGAAGAGATCAAGGTGATGGCGGCCTGGAGTTGGAGTTGGGAATGAAGGTGAAGATCTCTGAAGATCTCTGAACTGGAAGCAGAGGTGATTATGGTAAATACTTAAACTTTTTTCTTATACACATGGGGCAGGCGCGTGCCTGACCCACTTGAGCGTAAAATGACACGCATTGACGTTGGGCAAGCATCCCAACGTCAATGCACAGTTGCATGACATTTCGGTTGGCAGACGTGCGCTGGAGTCGGCAGTGCGACTGCCGACAATTAAAAGGCCTATTAAGACCATTAACAAGGTCATTGAAACAAATTTTTCATTGCCTGTCCAACCTTACGGTTGAGTGGACGATTACAGATGAGGGGACACATTTTATTATATTTTAAAAACTTTTATTTCCAATTTTTAAAACTGTTCATCTCCCTGAGGCAGCTCTGTGCCTCAGGGAGATTTTTAAGTGTGCACTCACGTCCATGTGTGAAGTCTGCGTTCACCCTCCTCCCCCCCAGCACAGGCAGAGCTGAGCACTGCCGTTCGCGTTTCACGCTAGGCGGGCCTTAATTGACCTGCCAAAGTAAAATCGCGGTCTAGCCCTGATCATGGGCGGTGGTCAGCTTCCCGACCAGCCTCGCCTGCCCCCACCTAGCCCACCTGACAAGTGCAAAATTCTGCCCATGATGTTTAGCATGGGCTTTCCTGGAGTCAGTCAGCACTGGCACTAGCTGGCTCAGGGCACACTAAAGTTGCAACAGGGTCCAGAAGCAGGTCTGACACCCCTTATTTGCATGTGCAGATTGACTAATGGCTTTCTTTAGACTTGGAGAAAGGACAGCTTGTTTGTCCTAAACCTCTGGCACATTATGGCAGAAATGTGCGCAGTAGCATCAGACACGATTTTGGTTACAATATGGTGCTTGTGACACCAAAACAATGGGCACTATGATCACAATCCCTCAATCGTGACTCCAGCCCAGCTGCTACATCTGTCCTTATTCCATTAATCATTAGACATAGAAAAGGCCTTAATTCAGCATGTCCATCAACTTTTATCAAATGACCCTAGAGTCTGATTAAATATGACAGATACTTTTGTTTAATGTGTTTAAATAAGTGACAGACAAATTCACAAAGGCTATTCCTGACAACCAAGGGTAAATATTTGATTGTATTTTCAAGTAGATTTTCACTGTGCAATTCTTGCTTCCTTTTCATTTAACTCTAGGCTTGTAAACTAATAGCCTGTGTTCAAACACAGACAAAAAAATTGCTAGTTCCTAATTTTTGACTGATATCAAACTATAATTTCATTACTGCAACAAGTTAAACTTAAATTTCTATTTGTTAATAACAACTTATTTTTTGTCCTCCTTTTCTGAGGATCCTGACCCATGCTGATATAATTTCTACAGGAACCAACAGTCTATCTGTCCCTCAACCAAAGGAGTATTTGTTATGAATGAAAATTGGTAATCAATTAGATTATGGCTCATCTGACTAATTGCTGTCCAGCTAATTAGAATTGGTTCAAACCTGAGACTCTTCTGATTCAAAATGTATAATACCAACTGAACTATTGATTGTCCACTGAACCATTGAGAAAACCAATACAAAGCAAGCATTTTTTCCAATAAGTCACTGAGGCCCAATAAAAATAATTTAATTTAATTTTTATAAATGAATGTTAAACTTGCCACCAATACAAACATTCCTTTTACATAATTGAATGTGACAATTTATCAGATGGGTTAAACAACAGCACTGGTCTGTAGCTGAGCTTCCTGGCAATGTGTCTATTGGTATTAGGTTGATATTAAATCAAGAAAAACACAATTTTTTTATCTTCATGTCAGGAGTTTGGACAAGAAGGAAAGCAAATTGGAAGTCTGACTGGTTACAGCAGAAGCAGGTTATCCAAACAATAATCTCCTTCTACACAAGTCAATCAGAAGAAATCTGCCTCCTTCCAAAAACATTATGCACCTAACTTTAGACCTTTTCAAGTTAGTGGAGCATGTACTTCAATAGATAAATCCTAGAATACCGTACAATGCTTCAGCCCTACCAACACAAAAACTGGCATTCATTTTTTTAACTTGCTAAAAAGGAATGATTCCCTGGCAAAGCATAATGTGATCGCAAATAATTCACTGTGAGAAGAATATCCATTTCTAAAGTTTCAATGGGATTGTGCTCCCCATCTTTCCCTGTCCACTTTAAGGAAAATATTCAAAGGTGTAAATCTGGACAAGTCCTGGACAAAACTAATCTGCAAAATGCTTTCATCTTCTACAGTTCATTAAAATGGGAGAAGCAACAGGCTTCAGAAAAAGGCTTAGCATATGGCTTACTTGCATAGATTTTGCCTTCTATAACCCCAAACCCACCAATTTCCAAGGATTAATAGAAAATTTAGTTTGAACATAAAACTGAGCTCAATTTATATAACCATAAATAATTCCACAGAGGTTACACTCAAGGAAATTTTGGAGTGAAGATCCATCGCAACTCAGAGTCAGGTGTGGCTCAGTGGGCAGCACTGCTGTCTCTGAGCCAGAATATCAAGGGCTCAAGTCCCATTCCAGATTCTTGAGCACAAAAATATAGGCAAGCAGTACAGAGGCAGTGTTGGAGGTGCTGTTTTTCATGAGCGATATTAAAATGAGGCCCTGTCTGCCCTCTCAGTTGGATGTAAAAAATCCCATGGTGCAATTTCAAAAAAGAGCAGAGGGAGTTAAGCCATCTCCATTGTCCAGGCCAATATTTATCCTGCAATCAGCATCAATTAAAAAAAAACAGGTTACATATGGTCATTATCACATTGTGATTGTGCCAGCTTGTTTTGCACAAACTGACTGCTATATTTCCAACATTACAATAGTGACCACACTTCAAATCTGCTTCATAGGCTGTAAGAGCTTTGACGCATCCTGAGGTCATGAATGGCACAATATAAATACAAGTCTTTCTTTCCCTTTTGCATCTGAATCAATTAATTTATCTGTAACTGCTATAAGATTATAGATGCAACACTACAGTTGCCCACAAACTGAAAGTGAATTTTTAAAAGAGCGTTTGTAATTCCAATCAACCTTCTTTACAATTTTCAGTGGAATAAATTTAGGTCCACAGATCAAGTAAATGGGTACTACCTATGACAGGAAATGGCTGGAGATGTGGGGTTGCAGGGCCTTAGATATCTTGGCACATCTAATCACACGTGACAAGTTCCTGGTGAATATTCTTCATTTTTTCAGTTGTATTTTTTGTGATTTGTATTCCCTTTAGCTGTGCATTGTGTGTTCTGATTGATTGTGCAATACTTAATATACCAGTGTCTAAAACCTGCCTAATTCATTTAGGTCTCCGAGTGGTACATTCACTGAGTGATAACGTGCTTATAAAAAGATCCCTGTTTCAAACAACGTGTTCAGAAGAATGTTGAAGTTGTAGATAAAAGGGTTAGAGATTGGTTGACAAAGTTTCTACAGTGAATAGCTGCCCTTTTAGCTCAAACAATTATCTACTGCTTGCCTCAACAATGTACTTTTTAATTTTCAAACTATACTGTTGATGTCAAAAGTTAACATATAATTGGTTCAGTAAACAATGAACAATTTTTGTTGTCACAGTTAATAAGTCCCTGAGCTACATAGAACTATTTATCCCCATTCAACGTGTCAAAATAGCTCCCACAGCAACACCACTGATCTTCCATGCTGTGGTGGACTGGTCAATGTACAGACATTTTAAAACTGCTGTGAATGGTTTTTAAAGATGCTGTGAATGTCACAGCTTGGTTAATTGTGCTTGACCGGTATGAGAACCGACCACCTACGGTACATGTTTTCTCTTCCTCCCTCCCACAGTTGTGCTCAAATGGTGAAACTCATTCAACAGGAGAAATCCAAATGTCAGCCAAAATGGTGAAAAGCTAGAAGCAGTAAATGGTAAAAAGCTCGAAACAATGGTAGCCCAAAGAGATTTAAGAGTCCGTGTACATAGATCATTATCCACTGACAGGCATAAAAAATAGTCAAAAGAGGTTAATGGAAAGCTGAGGTTTATTACTGAGAAGGCTAGAACATAAAAGGTTAGAAGTCATGCAACAGCTCCACAAAGCCCTAGTCAGACCATATCTGGAGCACCACACCTTAGGAAGGATATTCTTACTGGCCTTGGAGAGAACACAGGATAGCATTAATACAATGATACCCGAATCCCAGGATTAAATAACAAGGAAAGATTACGCAAACTAGATTTGCATTCCCTGGAATTTAAGATTAAGCAGTGGTTTGAATTAAGTTTTTAAGATATTAGGGAACAGATAGGGTAGATAGAGAGAAACTATTTCAGTGAATTAGGGAATCTAGGATTGGGAGCCACTGACGTAAAATTAAAGCCAGACCTTAAAAGAGTGAAATCAGAAAAAGATTTCTACTTGCAAAGGGTGGTAGAAGTTCAAACATTCTTCTGCAAACAGTTGTTGATGCTAGATCAATTATTCATTTTAAATCTGAAATAGATGAGTTCCCATTAACCAAAGATATTAAAGGATATGGGGCAAAGGCAACTATATGCAGTTAGGTCACAAATCACTCATATCCCTAGAATTGCAGCAATGCTCCAGGGATTAAATGGCCTACTCCTGATCCTATGTGAGGAACCCTCACAGCTTCACAGAGGTGGCATTGAAAACAGGACCAGGGTCTCATTTCTCCTCATAATCAACCCCTTATCCTGAGATTGTGCCCCCATCTTCTAGGTTTCCCCAGTCATGGAAAACAACCTCTCAGCTTTCAAGCCCCTTCAGAATCTCGTGTGTTTCGATGAGGTCATCTCTCATTGAACTCCACAGTGTCCACAGAAGTCCAACTTACTCAGCTTCTTATTATAGGAATCAATCTAGTGAACTGTCACTGTACCACCTCCAATGCAAGTATATCATCCTTTAAATATGGAGACCAAAACTGTATACAGTATTCCAGCTGTGGTCTAACTGAAACTCTGTACAATTGTAGCAAGATTTCCTTATTCTTGTACTTCAGTCCCCCTGCAAAAACCTTGTGGATCAACCTTTTGTGTGGCATCTTATCAAGCATCCACTGATGCCATTTAACTACCCGACTAGCCACATTCTCAAAAAACTCAACTATTTAATTGTCAAACACCCTTTCTCTTTTGTAAAACAATGTTAACTTTGTCTGAAATTACTATGATTTTCTAAGTGCTTTGTTAAAGCTTCCTTAATAATAGATTCCAGCATTTTCCTGACCACTGATGTTGGGCTAACCAGCCTCTAATTCCCTGTTTTATTTCTCCATCCTTTCTCATAAAATAGTTGGTGCTGCGTTTGCTAGCATCCAATCTGCAGGGACCATTCTGGAATCTGGTTGAATTTTGGAAAATCATAACCAAAGAATCCATTATTTCTGCAGCTACCACTTATAGGCCATGTAGGCCATCAGGTTCTGGGGAATAGTTGGTTTTTAAGTTTCTGTGCTGATATTGATTACCTGAAGTTCTTCACTCTTATTAGCCCCTTTATTATCTCCTAATCCTGGTATGTATTTTGTGTCTTCCACTGTAAAGACAGACACAAAGTATTTGTCTCTGCCTCAAAGGGAGCAATGTTTACTTTAGCTACTCTTCTTTTTATATACTTGTAAATGTACTTATAATTTGTTTTATATTCCTGGTTAGTTTATTCTCATATTCTATATTTCCCCCTTTAATTTTGGGGGAGGTGGTGGTATAGGGGTATTGTCACTGGACTAGTATTTCAGAGACCCAGGTTATTGCTCTGGGGACCTGGGTTTGAATCCTGCCATGGCAGACAATGAAATTTGAATTCAATAAATGTCTGGAATCAAAAGTCTGATGATGATCACAAAACCATTGCTGACTGTTGTAAAAACCCACCTGGTTCACTCATGTCCTTTGGGGAAGAAAATCTGCCATCCTTACCTGGTCTGGCCTACTTGTGGCTCCAGACCCATAGCAATGTAGTTGATTCTTAACTGCAATTAGGGATGGGCAATAAATGCTGCCCTAGCCAGTGATGCCCACATCTCATGAATGAATAAAAAAAGAACCTTTTGGTGGCCCTTTGTTGATTTCTAAAGTACTACCAATCCTCGGGCTTACAGCTATTCTTTGCAAAATTATAAGCCTCTTCTTTTAATTTAATACGATCTTTAACTTCCTTAGTAAGCCATAGATGGATCATTCTTGCTAAGTTTTTATTTTTATTGGAGTGTATTTTATTGAGCATTTTGGATTATTTCTTTAAATATCTTCCACTGTTTATTTACCACCATACCTTTTGGTCTATTTACCTCATCTCATACCCATATAATTGGCTTTGTTTAAGATTAAGATTTTTTGGGATTGGAATATGTTACTTTCAAACTTATTATGATATTCAATTGTATCATGGCCCCTTTTTGCCAGAGGATCTTTTACAATGAGATTATTCATTGAACCTGCCAAATTGCACAATATTAAATTTAAAATAGCTTTATCCCTAGTTGACTCCATAATGTAGTTTTCCAGGAAACTGTCATGAAACCATTGCACAAACTCATCACCTAGACTATCTTTGTCAATTTGCTATGTCCAGACTGTCCAGTCAATATGAAGATTAAAGTCCTCAACAATTATTGCATTGCCATTGTTACAAGCTGCAATTATTTCTTGCTTATTTCTTTGCCCAACAGTATAAGAATGTTAGAGGGCCTCTAAAATACTTTTTAAAATTCATTTATGGCATGTGGGCACCACTGGTTAGGCCAGGATTTATTGTCCATCCCTTGTGCCTTGAGAAAGTGGTGGTGAGCTGCCTTCTTGAATTTCTGCAGTCCATGTGGTGTAAGTACACCCACAGCGCTGCTAGGGAGCGAGTTCCAGGGTTTTTGGCCAGCGCCAATGTTTTTTGACCCTTGCTATTCCTAATCTGTACCCATACTGCTTCTACTTCCTGATCTTCTGAGCCAAGATCACTTCTCACTTTTGTCCATATGTCATCCTTTACTGTCAGGACTACTTCTCTTCCTTTTCCATGTTGTCTGTCTTTTTGAAATGTCATGCATCCAACCTTGATCACCTTGTAACCATGGACAGGATTTTCCCCTCGGCGATTTGGGGGCAGGGCCCGCTTTCCAAGCGGAAAATGATGCGGGATGACGTCAGGAGGAACCCCCGATGTCATCTCGGTCCCTTTAAATATTCACGAAGGCGGGTGGACAGTGAAATCAGCGGTCCACCCGCCGATCTTTAAATGGCCAAATAAGGCCATTCACAGGCTAATTAACCCTATTAAACACCCTGTCTGGCCAACCTTAAGGCTGGCGGGCAGCCCAGGAGCCCCAGCAGGCTGCAGATTATTAATGAAACTTCATCCACTGGCAGGATGAAGTTTCATGTCCATTTTTTAAAAAATTAATAAATTTTATGTGTTTATTATTAAAATGTCCCATCTCGTGTGACATTGTCACATGAGGGGGACATGTCAATAATTTTAATATTTATCTATTTTTGGAGTTTACTTAGCTCTCACGAATCTCCCTGAGACAGGACTTTTCTCAGGGAGCAGGGCACTCTTTTGCGTGCATGCAGGAAAGAGCACACTTTGACAGTTGGGGATTCCCTCCCCCCAACACAGGAAGTGCATAGCGCTTCCTGTCGGTCAGGCTGCTGGACGGACTTTAATTGGCCTGCCCACTCAAAATGGCGGCGGGCCCCATTTTGGCGGCGGGCGTCGCCGCTGAGCCAGTGAGGGCCTGCCCGCCCATCGAGGTAAGAATTCTGCCCCATGCCTCTGTAATGACAATTAGTCCTGAACTATTGATCTCTATTTGTGCCGCAAGTTCATCTATCTTATTTGGAATGCTTTGCATCTTCAGATAAAAAGCCTTTTTTCAACTATCAGCCTTTGCATGGACCTCGTTCGCTGAAGAACTATTACCATTAAACTCTCTGCCCCTCCCTGTCACACTCTGCTTGACTTTACCCAAATTACTACTCTGTTAACTTGATATTTCTCTATAGACATCTAGATCTCCCTGCACTTGATCCTTCCCCTCCATGCTCTTAATTTAAAGCTCTATCCACAGCCCTAGTTATACAAATTGCCAGCACATTGGTCTCAGCGCAACCCAGTGAAACAGCTCGCTCCCTCCCCAGCGCTCATGCCAGTGCTCTATGAATTGAAACCCCTTCTTCCTACATCAGTCTTTGAGCCATGCATTTAATTCTCTAATCTGTTTGATTGGGTTCTGCATTTTAATTTGGACCCCAATCCCTCAATCTCTCCCAGCAGTATATCATCGCTAATTCTACCTATATTGTTGTTTCCACTTGAACCACAACAGCTGGTTCCACCCCCCCTCCACTCCAAATTCCTCTTCAGCTGCTAGGGACTCCACCACCAGCCAGCCAACATAACCTTCAGAGCTCCCAGTAATTACTGTAGAGAAGATTATCTATCTCCCTGACTCTACTGTCCCTTATCACTATCACATTCCTTTTCACTCTTCCCAGTTGAATAGTTTCCTCCAACATCGTGCCAAGGCCAGTTTGCCCATCCGCCCTGCAGTCCTTGTTCCAGACACTTAGCAAGTACCTCATGCCTGTTAGTCAAAGTCAAAGGCTGAGGCTCCTCTGTCACTACATCCCACAGATTTCCATAGCTGCCTGAATTGCAGTCACACTTTCCTGTCTCTGACCATTGATCAACTATAACATTCCACTAAGCCTAATTTATGTGACACATTCTAGAACAAAGAATCCAGGTAACTCTCACCCTGCCTGATGACCCACAATGTCTCCAACTCAACAATCAGAGATGAAATTGCTCAAATTGCAGACACTTACTGCAAATATAGTTATAATTAGGTGGCAAACACAGAGGTGGCCTCTTAATTGAATACTGCTTTGGACAGAAAATAGAGAGTAGGAAGAAACGGCTCACTCTTAGGTTGACAATGGAGCATACAATATCCTTACAGGGCTCAACACGGTAAATGTAGGAAGGATGTTTCCCCTGGTGGTGGTGGTGGTGGTGGGTGGGTGGGGGGGGGGGTGGGGGGTGGTGGTCTAGAACAGAGAACACAGTTTCAGAATAAGTAGTCGGCAACATAGGACTGAGGTGAGGAAGAATTCCTTCACTCATGGGGTCTTTGGAACTCTCTGCCCCAGAGCACTGTGGAAGTTTAGTCATTGAGTATGTTCAAGACAGAGATTGGTCGATTTCTAGATATAAAAGATATCAAGGGATATCAAGTGCAGGAAAATGGCATTGAGGTAGAAGATCGACCATGATCTAGGTGAACAGCAGAGCAGGCTTCAGGAGCCAAATGCTCTATTCCTGCTCCTATTTCCTATGTTCCTGTAAGATCACCATATGTGTAGGCACCAATCCCAGCAAGATTGGGACATGATTTTGGCCCTGATGGCAAAAAAATGTCAAAGCTGCTAAGACCCTGCCTTAAATTCCTCTGAGACCAGGATTTGAACGCAGCTCCTATTGAAAGCCAAATAACAGTCTGACCTGGCTTTTCCCTAACAGCATCTTCTTAAAAGAAAAACTTCAAAAAGTATTGCTCATTTTGAAGTTCTGGCTACAGCAATTTTTATGTCCAAACACAGATTACCCGCTACACTGTAAAATAAAACATTGTTTAAATAATTTTTCAGCATGGCTTAAGACATATTGCACAACGTACTTTCATCTAATAGCATGTTGAAATGATTGAAGATCAAAAGCAAGCATCAATATGGTTATTAAAATTGCCAGTTTCAATGGAAAGCTATTCAGAGGTAAAGGCCATCTGCATCTTTGTACCTGCTGTCTTGGTGCATTAGCTAACTTCATACTCAGTTTCATAACCTGCCAGATATTCAATGAAGGTGCAGGGATCTCTGCCCACTGTAACCAAAGTGGACACTACAGGCCTACATAATGTGTCAAAGAGGCTGGCATGCATTTTCACCACTAACATCAATCCAATTTTAATATTTAGCATAATTCATGTACTTCTGGTTTTGCTTTTTTCAAAACTTTCTTGTTTTATATAAATTACCAGAGTGTTGCTGGCATGCTGATGAAAAATGGTTGCTATAGAAACCAGTTATCTGAAGTTTATACAATGTGTTGTTGCTGTATAAAAAAAACCAAAATCATAAAATAATATCAGGACCACAAAGGCTTCCAAAAGTGCAATTTCTTCACATAACAATTTATTTTCATTTGTTATCCAGTCAAAAGGCTAATATGTTAGAGCTGTAAGCTTGATAACATTGCACACACACACACAAAGCATTTATCATTTGCAGAATGGATTTGACTTGCAAAGGCAGCAGTTCATTTCGTTAAAATTAATAAAGGTTAATAAGTGTTAGAGAAAATTTGCCTGCCTGCTTTCTCAGAAGCATGCATTATTAGCTCACATCAAAACAATTTCATATGCATAAAATTTAGTAATTTTAAAAGTAATTAGCAAGAATGTTAAACAGTTTCAATGATATTTGCAGTAAAGAAACCCACGATGTTTTATATTTCCTTTCACTGACCTCAAAATGAATTTACAAAACTGTGGTTTTCACTTATCTTCAGTGTTTCATATGTGACAGTACAACTTTTCAGTAAAGTTAAAAGGCCACTGGGGTTAATGCTGATTTCTGTTTATCTGGAGCAAATATAAATGCTGACAATACTTGGGACCAATGTTGTCAGACAAACACACAATTTAATCAAATGCTACACTCCAGACACATGTTCCTCCAATTAAGCACTTAATCCTGGTAAAAACTAGTTTACTTACAAAGGAAAAGAATTTCATCTACACCAAGGGGAAAATTTTCCCCCTGTTTGCGGGGGGGGGGGCAGTGCAGGAGCAGGTGCACCTCCGATCGGCGTCCCCGATTGGGGGTGCACCGCCATTTTATGTGGGCAGGCCAAATGATAGAAAGATTTCCCTGATATGTCCCCTCATGTGACACTGTCACATGAGTTGGGATATGTCCATAACTTTTATTGAAACCTTTATTAAAATTTTAAATACACTCAAGAAACCTCATCCCACCCATGGATGAGGTTTCATGCTTTTTCCGAAGCCCGCCAGGGCTCCCAGCCTGCCCGCCAACCTTAAGGTTGGATGGACAGATCCATTAACGGACGTAATTAGTTTTTCAATGGCCTCAATAAGCCATTGACAGGTTGGCAGGTGCGCAACTGACTCAGTTGTGCCCCCACCGACTTGAAAATGCAAATTACGCAGGGTGAAGTCAGGAGTTCCACCTGATGTCATTCTGTATCATTTTACACGTCAGCAAGCGGGCCTTGCCCCCACTCGCCAACTAGAAGATTCTGCCCCAAATTACTTGGGTTGTTATTTTAAGTAAGTTAGGCCGAAATTACTTATTAAACATTTTAGCCAGGTCTTATAATCCCAAGCGAGTTGTACAGCGGACCTCTTGCTTTCAACTCTCCTATGGTTGAATCTCAATTCCAGCAAAATCCCTAATTTGGTGTCTGTGGATGGGGGTCCAAAGAAACATGAATAAACATGTTTTCTGAGAGGGTCATAGATGAGGAGAAGGTGGATAAAAGTGCCCCTTTGCACAGTATTCTGATTGGCATTGAATTAAATTGCCAACATTTAAAATTGGACAAAATGAATTTGTGGGAATGGAAATCTGCACTGCTTTTGGAAAATATTCTCAAAATATGGTACCAATAATGACCAATAGGGTCCACCGGGAACATCAACCCTTGATAGTTGGCGTCAACCATAGGAGAGTTGATACAAAAGACATTGGGGGTGATTTCCAACCCACTTCCACTAGTAAAAGGGACAACTGGCAGCTGAATATTCTCCCTCCAGCAAGTAGCTCTATGATAGTTTGGTTAAGAGGTTCAACTGTGAAAATTATTCAGGCTTTTCACCACAGCAATTAGACAAGGAGAGTGGATATGCCCTGCCCACTTTGTGCCCATTTTGGGTGAAACTTCATCATAGATAATTTAAGATGATCACTAAATATGACCATGAAAATCAGTATTATTTTGAAGTACAGGTGGGGCCAAGAACATGAATTTTCTTTTTGTAAAAGGCCATTCAAGATTTGTCATCAGCTCTGCCATGGAAATAACAGGGCCTTTTAAATGCATCCTTTTATAATCGCCTGCACATGAATATGTAAATATTCACCTGTTGAGGCCACAGCCTACATGTTTCTTTGTTTGCTGCTGAGAGAAACACTAAGGAGTAGTGGACAGTGCTCTCTGACCATTATGACTTCAATTTATTTATTTAAGAAAATAAACATTTGTAAGCCACGAATGGCTTGGTTCCTAGCTCTGAAAGACAACATATTTGTTGAGGTCAGGCATGCTTCCAACTGATAAATGAGAGCTGGCAGCAGTACCATCCAGCTACCCAGAAAGTAGGTCTATCCATGTGTTTGTAGAGAAGGAACAGCTGGTTGAGAGGAGCTCTGATGGGAATAGTACTAGTGCTTACAGATATAAATACAGATAAGGAGATCAAATATTCCACGGGGCATGATGATCTGCAGAATATAAATGTTGTATGTGGGTACAAACAAGATAGTTTATCGAGGAGATGCGAAGATATTTTACCACTAATAAAGAAATATACATTGCACCATAATGCAAACTGACATTCTTAAGTACTGCCGCCATAATCATTCCAGAAAAGGCAATAAAGTGGCTAATTTTCTATTTTAAAAGCCCGCATTAAATGTTACGATTTTGGTGGATTGAAGCACTTCATTCACCTCTGGACTAAGGTTCCAGCTCAAACCAAAGGACTAAATGAAAACCTCTTTCTCCTGACAGTGGGAAGATTCTGGACTGAAATGAGTTAAGAACAACAAATGGAAAGAAAAAGAAAAATCCCACTCCTTACAAAAACCACATGCAATCCAAACTATTAGGATCTCTGCCTCGCCCTGAGGGAAAAAATCCTGACCTTTGAATGATACTGAAAAGGTAATTAAGCAAAGCCTCCCAATATTCAGCCATGCATAGATTCACTATTTAGCCTGGCCAGCTGCCCTCCGCAGGCAACACCTCCCACCTCAAGCTGCAGCAAAAGAGGGCCATTATGAATTGTGGAGTATTTGATTATCAGAGTCTACATTTGTCCCTATAACTCCCAATACTTATCCCAACCAACTATCCACAGAGCTACTTTTTTGCCATCTGCTCTTCACAAACACAAACATGAACTGATCAGGTCCTAGACAGATGGTTGGTAATGCTGCCAATCTTCTCCCTCGTCAAACACCCTATCATCCCTCAGCCTCAGCAGTTACTCCCTTCTGCTCACATTCAAAGATCAGGTAAAATACCACCTAACTGTAATATTCGTAGTGGTAGGGCATAGACAAAACATGCAGTAAAAATATACAACTGTGTGGTAGAAAGGTTCCTTAAGCAAAACAATGAAAAATAAATTATTTCATAGTTTGTTATTGGAGAAACTGTCATTCAGAATCTATTTTCTTGCCTTTGTTAATCTTTTAAATTGGGGCATATTGCAATGCATAGCCAAAATTAGGGTACGAGAAAAATAGGGTGGATACTAAGTCCCATGGCAGGGGCGGAAACCTGGAGCATTTCCTGCTGCGGAGGCCGATGGGAATTCACGTCATATTGCACAATGCTAGCTTAATTCATTATGCAGTTGGGGATTTCCAGCCATTTTGTGCGGGGGTGGGCTGGATGGCTTGCACCTCGCCATCATTATCCGGACGCCATATTTAAAAGGGGCCCCGACATCAACCTACCCACCATTGAAGGAGAAAATCCACCTGGAAGATCCTGCGGATAGAAGATGCACCTCCTGGAAGATCCTGCAGATACAAGGTGCACCTCCTGGAAGATCCTGCAGATGGAAGATCCACCTCCTCAATGATCCTGCAGATAGAAGATCCACCAATCACCTCCTGCAAGCTCCTGCAGCTCGAAGATCCGTGCACTACATGCTCCACCCACCCGCTGCTGCACATGGTGTTCCAGGGTCCATGGTTGCTGTAGGCCTCTATTTTCCGATCTCCGCAAGCTTACCTGGCCATCTTGCAGGTAAGTTGGACATGTGCACGACACGTTAGTCTGGATGTGTTTCGGACTGGTCTGATATCCCACTGACGGCAAGGAAAATTGGACAGACGGAGATGATTCCGGTCAGGCAGCAAACAATTTTTTAGCTCCTGCTGCATTGTTCACCCCTGCCCGACATTAAAACTGCTGCTAGTGGCGTGGGGGGGCGGGGGGCTGCAAAATTCTACCCATAGTTTTAATGTTTTAATTTTAAAAAGGGCAATTAGGGCTGGACAATAAATGCTGACCTAACCAGCGACGCCCACATTGCATGAATTAATTTTAAAAAGTGAAGTGGAGTTAGAGAGAGAAATTTCCAAATATTGAGATAAAATTATGTCATTTTTTTCTATTCTTTCATGGGGTCTGGGTGTCATTGGCCAAACCAGCATTTGTTGCTCATCCTTAATTGTGCATGAGAAGGTGATGGTTAGCCACCTTCTTGAACTGCTGCAGTCCTTCTGGTGTAGGTACACTCATAGTGCTGTTAGGCAGGGAGTTCCAGGATTTTGACCCAGCAACTGTGAACCCAGAAGGAAAAAACAGTAAAAACTAGGACATAAAAACAGTGGTCTGAACTAGTCTTGTATACCTTAAAATGGAACACCAGTAAAAATGGGAAATAAGAGTACTGGTCCAAACTGTTTTTCCCTTCTGGGAAGGGGCAGCAATATATTTCCAAGTCAGCAAAGTAGGTGGCTTGGAGGGGAACTTGCAGGTAGTTGTGTTTCCATGTATCTGCTGCAATATCCTTCTAGATGGTGGAGGTTGTGGGTTTGGAAGGTGTTGTCAAAAAAGTATTAGTTAGTTGCTGCAATGCATCTTCTAGATGGTACACACTGCTGCTACTCTGCATTGGTGGTGGGGGTAGTGGATGTTGAAGATGATGGATGGGGTGCCAATCAAATGTGCTGCTTTGTCCTGGATGGTGTCAAGTTTCTTGAGTGTTGTTGGAGCTGCATTCATCCAGGCAAGTGGGAAGTGTTCCAGCACACTCCTGACTTGTGCTTTTCAGACAGTGGACATACTTTGGGGAGTCAGAAAATTAGTTACTCACCAGAAGAAGACTGGGAAGTCTCTGATTGCTCTTGTAGTCACAGCATTTATATGACCGGTCCAGTTAAGTTTCTGGTCAATAGTGACCCCCAGGATGTTGACGGTGTGGAACTCGGCAATGGTAATGCCATTAAATATCAAGGGGAAGTGGCTAGATTCTCTCTTTTTGGAAATAGCTATTGCCTAGCACATTTTTCTGGTCTCTGGTACTGCTCTGGCATTGGCACTGGTCTCTTGACATACCCCAGAAAATAATTGAAAGGAATTTGATATGAATGCATTACGCATTCAAACAATATCACTAAAAATAACTTCTGACCTAGTGGGTGGAATCATCCCAGATTTGCGCAAAGTGTGGTAGCAAGTGGGAAAAAGGACATTTTGCAAGGGCAGCTTTTGACACTGTATCATCCCAATCCCACCTCATTAATCTTGCATTTCTGGGAAACACACCATTTCAACGGTGGGCAGGCTCCAATTTGCCCACCACGCTGTTACCTCACCGCTTCATCATGCCGGCTGCCACATTTAAAGAGCAGCCACACACACACCTCTCAGTGCTTCCAGCCCGGGACTGTGGCAAAGAAGACGTGGCCCTGAAAGGCAAGAAGACTGAGTCGCTCAGTTTAGCGACGTGTCCTTCGAGCGCCTTTAGGATGCCATGGAGGACTGCTGTGATGTCTTTTGCCCCCGCTCTGGCCGCAGGACGGGCAGTGACATTACCACTCAGGTTTTGGTAGGCGATGGCAGTGGTGATCAGTGCCAATGCTGCACACCAGAGGTCGACCATCCAATGTAGAGAATGAATGATCTCCTCCGTGCTGCCAAGGTAAGGCAACCATCTCATCACTCTAAACTCCTATAGTCACACGCGCATCACACATTCATTGGCATCTCACTCACTGCCAGCTCAAGGGACATCACCACTCACTCTATCACACACACCCTCACATCTCCATCTGGCCTGATCTCCTCAGGAGACTACCTCTTCAACCCTCATCATCTTGAGGCCACTTGCATAGATCAACTCAATCCCTCCTGGAATACCCTCCTTCCCCAGTAATGCCCTAGCCTTGCAGCCTCTCCCCTTGCCTGAGGCCACTTCTCCCCTTTCTCCAAGCAAGCCCTAGACCGACAGCTGTTGAAAAGCCAACCCTGCCTTATGGCTGGTCTGGTAGGCAAAGACCTGCCTGTGAGTCCCCCTAAAAGTGATATGTTGCTGTCTGCGAAATCTGGCACTGATGACCATGAGCCCTGTCTGAAGCAAGATAGACAAACAAACATTGAAGTCCTGAGCGAAGTGCAGCTCGCCAGGTGCACGTAGCTTATGTACAGTTGTGGAACATGTTGACATGCTTGGATGATCCAGCTTGGGGGTGGATGACTCCGGTGAGCTGGGCTTATAATTATATGCAGATATATTACAATGAAGTTCCTGACATCTGACGGTGGGAAACACGGCCCGCCATTGACAGCAGAGCGGACGATTGCAAACTGGTTTCACGATGTTGGGAAACCAATTTTTGGCCTTCTCGCCTTATTGTCTGCTCAAGCTGTCAAACACGCCCGACGCCAGTGGGTATGGAAACTTCCACCTACTATGTTAAAAGGGTACAAAGAAAAAGAGTAGAGTGATGTTTATTGGTGAACATGAGCCTGGCACACACTCGAGTTAGAATGATTTTCACATTATTAAGTTCAGTCTTTTGACTCAGGCAGATGAATTAATGTACCAGCTTGAACTTTTTTACTTATGAATAAGACAGCAGAATCAACCTTAAGCTCTTCTAATCACCTACCAAAGATGTGGCAACAGAAACTCCTAGGAAATTCTCATTGAAAAATATAGTCACCTTCACATCTTTTGTGCCATCTAAATTATGATTCAATACTTGACCTGACCATTTTTCATCTTTTCTTTACCTTGAAATTCCTTTGTTTGCTGTTCCAATGGAGGCACTAACCATTTTTAAAATAAATGTTTCTGAGGAGGGGTTCTGTACTTGAAACTTCAATTTGTGTTCTCTCAACAGGTGCTGTCTAGCCTGCTGAGTGTTCCAACATTTTCTGTTTGTGTTCAAAATAAATGTGTCAATGCTTCAACTCAAATAGAGGACAGAGAAATATTATATAAAAGTGAAAAACATTCATTTGCTATTTTCAGCAGCAGCAATTTCTAGCCTTTTAAATGATTTCATACACAATGGTAACAACTGGGCAGAACATAGTGGGAAAATTCGACAATGCCTGTATTTGAGCCTGGGGATCACAATGGGCAGAATTTTCGTCCCGCAGATGGGCGCGCGCCTGACCCAAACAGGAGTGAAATAGTGTGCGGTGACATCGGACGAGCGTCCTGACATCATCGCGCACTCTCACGGTCTTTTGGTTAGCAGGCAGGTGCGAGAGGCAGCAGCGCGCCTGCCAACAATTAAGAGGCCTATTAAAGCACTTAAGTAATTAATCAAGTTGTATTTTTTGCTGCCCACTCAACCGTTCAATTGGCGGGTGGGTGAATAGGCCGCATTTTTAACAAAACCTCAATCGGTTACTAAAAAAGAAACAATAAAAAAATTTAAATATCCTTTTTCACATGTCCCTCTTCATGTGACTGAGTCACATGTGGGTCATGTTTATCTCATATGTAAAAAGTTTATTTTTGTATTTAATATCCGTCAACTCCCTGAGTAGCTCTGTGCCTTCAGGGAGTTGTCAGTGGGCACTGCCCCATGCATGCGCACACTTGAGTGCTCGCACTCCTCCTGCCCCTAAGACTCTTAGTGTGCCTTTCATGCTGGCTGCCTGTTAATTGGCCAGCCAGCATGAAATCACAGCCGGAGCCCGATCGCGGGCAGCCGTTGGTCTTGTGGCCATTCCTGGGCCTGCCCACCGCGCCTGCCCAACAAGGGGAAATCCTCCCTAATGTGTCTATAGCCCATGCCTAGTAGCGTTAAGGCAGGCAGTATGCAAACTTTATGTTGCCTGCCCATTTCAATAATTGTACCGTGCAGACCAGAATTAAACATTGGTTGCACATACAACAAAGGGCCCAACAGCGTTCGTGGATAGTCTGAACTCCTTAATGGCAGCCTGTTCCCCTTAAAGGGTGCTGCACCCATGCATTTTAGGTAGGCTTGACTCAAGATGACAGCATATGTGCTCCCACCAGCGCCACTCCGCCAGTATCATTGCATTTGTCTTTCAGCCAGCCAGCCCAGGCTGCTACCACTCGTGCTGAGTTGGAGAAGGTGCAGAGCTACTCAAGTCGATCCTGAAGGACCATCTGCAATCTTGTTCCCCTGTCAAAGTCAGCAGCCTTTCATCAGCTTTGCTTCAGTCATGGTGTATAGCTGTGTAGGAACACTACTGCAGGCAAAGGCACCAATAAGACAGGCATGAAGAATGAATAGTTCAGTTTTGCATGTATTGTTTAAAGTGTTGTTAGATAAAGTTGTCCTGGAATTGTTTTTTGCTGGTGGCTTTTATTTCAGAATTATAGCCATGAGGTTGTTGTGACGACATCATAGAATAGTTTCAGCAAAGAAAGAGACCATTTGGCCTTTCATATCCATGTTGGCTTTCTGAAAGAGCAATTCTGTTAGTTCCACTTTCTTATCCTTTCCCTGCAGTCCTGCAATTTTTTTCTTTTCGAGTACTTTTCCAATTCCCTTTTGAAAGCCCTGCATGAATTTGCTTCAATCACTCTCGGGTAGCATATTTCTGATTCTGGGAAAAACAAATTATTCTCATTTTGCTATTGTTTATTCGATCAATTGATTTAAATCAACACTCTCTGGTTGTTGACCCTTCTGTCAACAGGAGCAGTTTTTCCCTAACTACAATGCTTGGGCCATCTTTGGTTTTGAATAACTCTGGCAAATCTCCTCTCAACCTTCTCTTTTCTAAGGACAACATCTCCAGCTTCACCAATTTTTCCACAAAGCTGAAGTCCCTCATTCCTTCAACCACTCCCATAAATCTTCTATATCCTCTCTAATGTCTTCATGTCCTTCCTGAAGTGCAGTGCCCAGAATTGGACACAATAATCCAGTTGCGGACAAACCATTGATCTGTTAAGGTTCATTGTTACTTCCTTGCTTTCGTATTCTATGCCTCTATTTTTAAGGCCCAGGGTTTGTACGTCTTTTTAACCACTTACTCAACCTGCCTTGCCACCTTAAACAATTTATGTACATATGCATCCGTTTTAAAATTGCATCCTTTATTTTAAATTGCTTCTCCTCATTCTTCCTCCTATGTTTCTGCATTAAAATTCACAAGCCAGGGGCATTCCCATTCCACGATCCTCTCTCTGCCCCTTGAGGTTTATCATTATCCTTCTCAAAGTTCACAATATTTCCAAGTTTTCTGTCACCTATCTGTAGCAGATGGATTGAAAATAAACATACAAACACAAGAAAAGGGAACAGGAGTCAATCATAAGTCCCCTCGAGCCTGTAACGCCTTTCAGTCTGATCATGGCTGATCTTCAGCTTCAACTCCACTTTCGCCCCCTCCTCCTGGGCTGGATTTTCCTGTGGGCCCAGGAAATCCCGGCCTGAACATTTTGCAGCCTCTGAAATGCACACTCAACCCATGTTTGACTTTGCCCAGGAGTTCTGACTTTTCACACAGGGGTGCAGTGTGCGAGGAGTGTGGATCTGAGGTGGGCCAGTTAGAAGGCCCACCTCAATTCTCCAATATGGCAGACAACCTCCCAACATCGTTTATAGACCCCTAACCCTTGCCCCTCACAATCCTCACCATCCAACCATCCCCATGCCACCCAGGTTACCTGTGACACCCAATGCCAACTCAACTCCTCATCCATCCCATGCCACCATATTCCCTCTCAGATCACCCATGCCATCTCCATGTCACCAGCCCATGCACCACTTTACCCTCCATAATCATTCACCTGGTATGCATAGTTTTCAGGAGCCATGTAATAGCAATGGGAATTATGTTAAAATTATTGGGGGAAAAACTCTAACAATCTAATAAACTCTGAATTCAAACTATGGGCAGAATTTTGCCTCAGGTTGGCAGGCGGGCCCCACCGGCTCAGCACCATTTTAAGTGGGCTGGCCAATTAAGGCCGGTTCAACAGTCTGCCCGACGGGAAGCACTATGTGCTTCCTGTGTGGGGGTGGGGGGGAGGGATTCCCCGATTGTCGAAAGAGCGCACTGCTCCCTGAGACTAAGTGCTGTCTCAGGGAGATCACTGACAGTGCTTCAAAGTGTCAAAATAGAAAAATAAAAAAAATATTAACATGTCCCCCTCATGTGATAATGTCACACGAGAAGGGACATGTTAATAAATCTCACATTAAGTTTATTTAAGATTTTTAAAACGGACATGAAACCTCATCCCACCAGTGGATTAGGTTTCATGTTTTATCAGAAGTCCGCTGGGGCTCCTGGCCTGCCCGCCAACTTTAAGGTTGGACGGGCAGGGCCTTTAATTACCTTAATTATCCTGTCAATGGCCTCAATTGTCATTTTCCCATCAGCAAGTAGCCCCCGCCCCCAAATCGCCGACGGAAAAATTCAGGCCCATGAATGATACTGGAAAGAAGAAAGCCTACTCCAGTGTAAAAAAACCTGTAATATTTTAAGTGCCTGTAAAGTTTGTAAACAAACAAGAAACCACATCAAAGGCATATCCTGTTATTACAGCTTCTTAAAAATGTCAATCATTCTTAGATCATTAAATCACCTGCTGAGCTGCAGCCATTGTAAGCCATTGAAACACAGCCACGCGTTCATAATGGCTGCATGTTGAAGCAAAAGGTTCCAGCTGCATTGCCTGAAACTGACAGCATAGAATGATGTCTCATTTCCATTTCAAAGCAGGGTGCCTGGCAATCAATGGAGAGGAGCAGGTACAGAGATTAGTTTCAACTTTTATAGGCAGGCTTTTTTAAATAACCAGAGCTGTCAGTTTATTTAAATCATGGCACAAAACATGACAGCTGAGACTAGCAGGCTCTTGGACTTGGTGCTACCATGAGTGATGGAACTGCTGGCCAGCAGGTCCAGAGGGCAGGACTTCCTCCTCAGTGTGGGGCGGAAGTCCCACTTTGCCTTTGTTAAGCCTGACCACTGCATGTTATGGCTGCATGGCGGGCCGGCATGGAGAAGGTTGGCTCCATGCTAACTCTGCTTCCAGGTGGACAAGCTGTGGCCGCAGCCCACCACCCCCCTGCATTATTCGGCCCATGGAGACCAAAACAGCACACAGTATTCCAGGTGTGGTCTCACCAAAACCCTGCACAATTGTAGCGAGACTTTTTCATTCTTGTACTCCAATCCTCCTGCAATAAAGGCTAACAAGCCTTTTGTCTTCCTTCTTAGTTTAGAGCAGATATTCCTTCGCAGCCAGTTTCTAGCACATTGTGGTAGGCCAAAGATGCCGTTTATGCCTGGTTGGTGCAGGATGAATATGTCATGCCTGCTGTCAAGATAACATGCACACGTCTAGAGGACTTTTTGTGCATGGCCACACAACAACTGGGTGCTAATGGAGTGGTAGCTCTTGTGCCTCCAGTACATCTCCCTGTTAACAAGAGGGGCCCGCAGAGTTGCATGCATGAATTTGATTGCACCCTGAAGCATTAGGAAAGCCACATGTCCTTGCCTCCTGCTTCTCCCTTGTCAGTGAGAGGCTGATGAAGTCCCTTCCCCTTCAAGAAAAGGCCTCTGTCGCCTCCACGATAGCAAACTGTAAGATGTTGCTAATGTCATTAAAGCAAATTGCTGCAGATGCTGGAGTTAGAAAGTGCTGAAAAAGCTTAGCAGGTCTGGCAACATCTATGGAGAGAGAAACCAAGTTAAAGTTTTGAGTCCAATATGGCTCTTCTTTGGAACCCCAGTTAACTATGTTTCTCTCTCCACAGATGCTGCCAGACCTGCTAAGCTTTTCCAGCACTCACAGCTGCTAATGTCCTCTGGTCCCAACCACTGGCAGCGCTGTTTTGCCCTGCTGCGGTTGAGTTGTAGGATGTGGTATAGTTCAGTCGCCACCTCCTTTGTGAAATGTGACTGTCTCAGACACTGTTCCTTGCTGGGGTGGAAGCAGGGGAAGCGTTCTCTAAAGGGTAGAATCTTTATTAAGAAACCTCCTCTTCCCTTTTCTCTGCACAGCTTCCCTCTCTGCTCCCTGTGCTCCATATCCAAGTCATGCTGCAACCCAAAGAGGAACTTCAACTACAGCCTCCATTACTGGACCAGGCTTTCTCCTGATGAGTCACTTAGCTCCTTTGATGTCCTTGTCAAGATCCAGCACCACTCAATGTAAATTATGCTAGTGGTGAGAGCAAGGGAGAGGTCCATTGTGTAGTTAAATGCATGTTGAGTTGGGAGTAATTAAGAAAAGGCGTTAACTGGACCTCCAAGTTGCAAAACCCACAGATTGTGCACCAAATCAGCATTACAGGCTATTTGATATCATGATCTACCCACTCTGCATACCCATGGTGGATGAATGGTACACCCACACTGCTTTACAGACTATGCCAGAAGTGGCCTGACTAATATTTTTGCAGCACCGGCAATGCAATGGAATCCAATTTTGTGGGCCAATATCTTGACACATTTTACAGAGGGCATTAATTCTTTGGCCTTATATTCAAGAGATCTAATTACAATACCTTAATACTTATTTGTCTTTCAGTGGAAATCCATTGTAATGATTCTTCCAAAGTGTACTTATCTTTGTTTACAGTTTTCCCCTCTTAGCAATTTTCCCACATTACCCTAGTGAATTTAAAATAAGATTGAAATTCAGGAGATTCATTTTATTATCTATCTCTACTCATGCTACAAAATTAAATCTAATGTTATTTTAAGTCATAATTCTCAAGTGTTCTCCTACATTGTGATTTTCTACAACACACTCATTGCAAAATGCTTAAATTGGAACAGCAGCTTCCAATAACCAGTCTGGTATTATATCCAAAAATTGAGCATCCCTTTGTGGATGTTCCTTTCCCTTATTCACGTTCATTTAGGATCATTAAAATCTCTTTCCCTAATACACTTTCACCATTTTCATTTGTTCACAAAATTCCAAGTCTTGCATTTCAGAAAATATGTAATAAGACCTCTTTCAGAAAACTGATGAATAAAGTGAAAGCTCATGGGAAACAAGATGCTGCTGTAAATTGGATTATTACTTGGCTACAAGAAGCAGAGAATAATTATTAATTACAATCGTTTCAATTTGGCATCCACAAGAAGCTGAGTCCCACAGGGATCAATCCATAAATTTATTTATGACCTTGACAAAGTTTTATAAACAGTGTTCAAGCTTGCATGTTCTGTGGAAAAGCAAGCTTTTGTGAGCAGAGTGATCAAAGCAATAACTATTTCACACCAGAATTAAGTAATGATCTATAGACTAAATGGAGGTATGAAGATTTGGATTTCCTGATTCCACAAGTAGAGAGATATTCTGGTCTGCTAACAAATAATAATCCTTCTACATGTCCTTTGTTGCGTGCAGCCTGCTTATTTCACTGTGAGGTACCTTTAAGTTTTCCTTTTGCTCAGCTGTACAGCATCTAAAAGGGGATGGCTTGTGAGTGGCGTGCACGGTACATTTAGGATTTCTGCGTGTCCATGCACATGTGCAGAGGGAATATTGGTGATAAAAAGCAAGAGAAAGATAAGTGTGATCGATCCAGGTGCTGGACATGAGGATCGATGTTCAATCCTAGAAACCATAACCTCTATCTCTTTATACCGTGATGTATTTTATGATTTTATTATAATCGGTTTTGAAATTTCCCATGCTAACGGAAGAACAGCTTGAATTTCTAGATCATCTTTATTGAAGAAAATGTAGAAAAAATTCTCGAAGTTATCTTTACAAAGCTCTGATTAAAACACAACTAGAGTATTGCATCCAGTTCTGACCACCATACTTTCAGAAGGATGTGAAGGTGCAGAGGTAAGGGTCCTTGAGGGTGTGCTGAGGAGATTAACCAGAATGGTTCCAGGGATGAGGGATTTTAGATACAAGGTTAGTGTGGAGAAGCTGGAGTTGTTCTCATTGGAGCAAAAGAGATTGAGGGGATATTTTATAGAGGTGCGGAAGACTGTGACAAGCTGATCAAGCAGACAGAGACAAGGGCCAGCACTTTCATGCAAGGCTGCTCCATCATTGCAAAAATTGAGGCAGAGGCAGGAATATATAAGCCCCACCCTGAACCCTTTTGGATAGGGTCCCGGGACACATTTGGAAAAGGGAAGGTGCCCTTTGGGAGAGGGAAGGTTCCCTTTGAGATTACTAAAAGTAGACATGAACTGTGTAAAAAATGCATAAATTCCTTGCAACTGTCAAGGTTATTGGGACTGTCAAAAGAACTGTCAAGCTATCAAGGCATTTAACTATCCTGCCCTTTAAATAGTAGAAAAAATGTCTGCAGTTTTGAAAATAAAGTGCTTGCTATTCACTCTGTCTATTGACCTCCAGCTAAGGGTTATCCTTACTGGACTAGTGCTGCATGACTGGTTTCCCAACCTATCATTATCACAATAGGGTCTCTCAGTTCACAATTTGATTGACAGCTTCAAGTGGTTATAATATCTTTGAAGTGGGGCTACAAATAGAGGTGTTTGTTTTCACAAGGGATTGGAGGAGGTTAAATGTATTGAATGAGTTTTTATTAATGAGAGTGGCTTTTTTTGGAAATAAGTGCCTATTGATGAATTCACTAAGAATTTTATTTAATCTCAGTATGGGTCCTGAGATCTGCCATGGTGGATACTGGGTGTGTTGGCATGGTAGGTGTAAGGGAAAAGGATGGGGGTGGGGGGGCATGGTTTGGCATGAATTGGCACTAAGTTGGCATAGGGGCTATAAAGGGCGATTGGGCATGGATATAGGGACAAAGGTTGGCATAGGGGTGATACAGGGCCATGGGGATGGGTGGAGAAGTGTAGGTTGGCATGGAGGATATGAGGGAGCATGGGGAGTGAGTGGAGCAGCATAGGTTGACATGGAGGGTATGATTGGCCATGAGGGTTGGGTGGGGGGGCATGGGTTGGCATGGATGGGGCATGAATTGTGTGTAGGAGTTGAGGGGGTGCAAGGGGTGAGGGCTGCAGGGCTGTTTTTGTTTTATTCATTTTCTTATATCTTTGACAAAGTACCGGAGCACTGAGGGAGGTCTTCTGCCCAGGCCCCCTCTGCACCCAGCAGCCTCCGAATTCTTTCCTGAGTCACCCACCATGACTCCCATTTCCACCCACTCCACTGGACCAAAAATCAGAATTACTAGGGGATTTCTTCTGGGTCAGGATTGCAGAGTCAGGAATTGTTCCAAATCTTCCGTCCTGGCCTGGGAGCAGAAAATCAGGCCTAGGTGTTCCAATTAGCTGATGTCACAAGAACTAGGGGATACAGAATTAGGTTTTGGGTAAGAGCTACAGGGGGAGGGAATGTGAGGAAAAACTTCTTTATGCAGTGAGTGGTAATGACCTGGAACTTGCTGCCTATGAGGGTGGTAGAAGTGGAGATGATCTGTGATTTCATAAGGAATTTAGATAGACACTTGGGGAAATAAACTTGAAGGGCTAAGGGATAGGGCAGGGAAATGGGGCCAAAAATGATAGCATTCCTCACTTTCCTTAGCCTTTCCTTCCTCCTACAACTTCAGGCTTTTAAAATCCAAGTTTGGTATCACCCAGGCACTATTTCCTGATTTAATTTGTATTCCCTTTTGCATTATTCAACTTTAGTGGTGACTGCAACAGGGCCCTTGGCTGTGAATATTGGAATCTAAGTAAAGAGTATTATTTTAAAAACTGCCATGCTTTAATTTATGTTCCATTTTAAAGGATATTTTCAAGTCATTAATATGTTACTAACTTCAATTTTCCCAGCATTGGGCAGGCTCGGCGGGAGCAGTCGCAGAGCTGACCGCTGCCCGCGTACGGCTCCACACTGCCATTTTAAGCAGGTGGGCCAATTAAGGCCTGCCCAGCATATTACGCGAGCAGTAGTGCTCAGCACTACTAAGGGGGAGTCGGGGCCAACGCTCTTTCGCCTTTTCGCCTGCCCGCCTACCTTAGGGTTGGACTGGCAGCGTAAACAATTACATTAATTAATTTGTTAATGGCCTTAATAGGCCTATCAGTTATCGGCGGGCAGGCAGCCGACTCCGGCGTGCGCCCGCTGAACGAAACATCGTGAGACAGCGCAATGACATCAGGACTCATGCCCAACGTCATCGCAAGTCATTTTAAGTGCTGGTGTGTCAGGGCCACCCCCGCACACTGATTGAAAAATCCTGGCCCTGGATTTTTGTGGCAAGTGTTCAAATTTTTAGAGCACAGAGCACTGATGTTGGCAAATGATTATTAAATAACTCAGAAATAATGAAAAATATGATTCAACCTCTTTAAACTGGTGTTTAATTATCAATTGACACTTTGATGTATATATTCAATCAATTACTACAAAATTCTAGTGATTTGGATTTCTTAAAATGTACCATGGCATCACTAACCTTCAAAATATATAAATGGCTTCTAATCATCTTACCTGTGGTCTCTTTGTCATTTCAAATACATTTGAAATGTAAGTGCTCCAAGCAAATTGCAAATGGGATAAAGTACATCTTTCACACTATGGAAGAGTGAAAATTGGGAACAACTGCTCAAAGCCTGAGGTCTGTTCTCGTGGAGCCTAGTTACTGCAGGAACCCATTCTGGAATCACATTCTTTGCTGCATAGCTATATGACCTGCCTCAATGCCTCAATTGATATTAATACATTATTGCATGGTTTTTTGTCAGTGACACATTTTGTCCTGCAGAAGCTCAAGAACTGCTAATTTAAGTCAATGATCAGCTAGAAATCGTTAGAAATACATACTGTACTCTCAGCTAAAGTGAAAACAACCGTAAAAATTCAGCCACTTTGCATACTGTTGGTAAATTAATTTAAAAAATTCATTTTCAAACAATAATGTTTAGGATTTGTTTTGGAAACAATTTAGGAACTGAATGAACACTTTTTAACAATTGAAAAGAACAATGATTTGAAAACAATATGTTCTGATTTGACCACCTGCTACCATGGGACGTGATTCTCAATTATCAGCCACATCACCATGGGAAATGCCAAAGTCATGGGAAGGATGAAAAGGGCAGGTGCTTTTCAACACAGTGGGAGAGATGAATGAAGTAGAAGCTACACTTGACATTTCAGGGCTCATCAGGCCCACAGTGTTTTAATTCAACAATTCCAGGTGACAATTTTAACCTAACCTCCCTGACAGATACTGGGAGGGCAATTAAAATTGTCTGGTAGAACTTCCTGCACCGATACCATGTGCTCTTCTGCATTAGAAGCCTTCTGCCCAGAAGCCAATGGGGTCCTTCTTTAAATATGTGGATTGGGGTTCTATGATGTCACCAAGCCCTGACTGCAATATTAATTGGTGCCATAATAGAGAAGACATTGTGGCCTTCCTATCAGGTGAAGATAGTGGGAACAGAAGCAAAAACAGGCCTAAAATAGGCTTTTTTTTACTTTTGATTACTTTCCTTGTGAAGCCAGAAGGAGCAAGAGCGTCATGGCATCCCTCTTTTCTGAATGCAAGACTAGACTCTCACACAGTGAGTTACTTGGTTGCACAACCATCCCTTAGGATAGACCTGACAGCCTTCTGTCCTCTCCATTTCCATTCCAGTGGTATGTGGGTGAAGCCCAGAAGTTAAAGCCACCTGAGTCTCACGCTGCCCCACCCCCTCTTCCCCAACCCCATTACTGCTCCTAACTCAATCATATCAATGACATCTGTTTGGGATCTGGTTTCAGGATATCATCAATTAAGATGTCATTCAAATCTTGGTCAGCACAACTGAACATAAAACCTTTCTGTTCAAAAAATTATTGAATGCTTACATTAATGCAATTAGAAAAGTAAATGCTTTAGGAAATAAATTAAAGAATAATTGATGCGCAGATATATTTAGGAGTTAATCAAATAAATAATACTAAACTACATTAATAGTAAATTTGAGAATCTAAACTTTACACAGGATAACTTAAGTGGACTTCTTCCAGACTCCTAGCATAACTTCATTAAAATCTCGTAGAAATTGTGTAAATGGCTGTTTTAAACTAAAAACTACATAGTCATCAGAATATAATATTAACAAACGATGGTCAATCTGAGGAAAACCAAATTATCCTTCTATGTAAAAGAAATCTAAAAGTAACTGATGCAGCCCTGTCATTTGGACATAGTTCCTGTCATATGAATGTGATTGAATGGCATGATTTATTTTTCTGCAACTGGATAACACTGTTCCACTGCAACATTATTCCAATTCAGGGTTTTAAAATTTGTTTTCCTATTTACCCTCTCATTCTAAGATCCAACACATGCACTCAATGTATCTCATTGTCCAATATATTATTTCCAAGATTCATGGTATGAGAACTACAATATCCTTTGCATTTTAGGTATGTCCTGTACCCTCATTTCATACATAATTCTTTCTGAACATTGATGTCAAAATTTGCTTCAAGCACAATATCTTAAAAGCAAATAACATACTTACTGAAACTAAATAAATGGTACTTTAATGGCCACATAATTTGCTACTTCTTCTGCCACTTTCTACCCCAGTGCATAGCACCTTTATGCATCATTGTAATGCCTTTACAGTTTTCACAACAAAACGCATATGCCAGCTTAGTTCTATGAAAAACATTTGTAAAACATTGCATTATGTGAGAACTCAAGTTTATCATACTTGCTTTGTCCATAGTATACAGCAGTCTGTGCCCACATGGCAGAAATGTAAGAGACACAATTGATATAACTGAAATAACAGCAATTACTTAAACCAACTCCAGTAACATAAAGACTCCACTCAGTTTTGTTTCTCATGCTTATTTAAATTAGAGTTGCAGATTCAGGAAGTTATCCAGCTTAAATGGTATAAAGTTAGCCATTTCCTCCTACCTGTAACCTTAGGACGCGGTATATGAGTTCACACTCACTCCTCTCCTACCAGATCTCCAGGATAACAGTTATTGACGCTATGAAATCACATGCATTCTGTGTCATTAAACCATGCCTTGAGGCCTCAGAAATGGAGCGATGTACTGACAAAAGATCACCGGACAAAAAGGAATCATCTAGCTTCCTTTTCCTTTTGCATATTCAGATTTGCACTTTAGCAAACAAAATGGACCTACCTGGAGTGTTCAACAGTCGCGACATCCTGCAGAAGTACGACACATATTGTTCACAATACTCAGCACTTTTCGTAACCGCAGAGATCTGGTTCAGAGAGGTGCTATAATTCAATTTCACAACAGCAGGTTTCATTGGAGTAGACCCAGAAATTGTTCTTTGCTGTGCCATGTCGTGGTACAATGTCGTCCAGACTTTATCCTCTGTAAGAAGCAAGGGAATCATAACCATCAACTGCTTGTATTCCCAACCAACTGCTGTGAGTATTAATTTTCTGGCAAATAAGCAGAGTCTGGAATTATGCCATCAAGTGTAAAGGAGTAGCAGAGGTGAATGTCCAGGGGTGGGATAGTGTGGGGGAGCTTCTCCCATTTGTTAGGCATAACTTCGGCAGCTGACAGCCTTGGAAAGCCTGGAAAAATGGCATAAACATTGCACTGATTTTCCAGGGTTTCCATGGTTCTTCCTCCAAAGCTATGTCAGATGAGTGGAAGAAGACTCCAAGGATATTCACCCCATCAGCTAAACAAAAACGCTTGATTACATTATTTGGAAGGACATAATTTAATGTCTCATTGTGAGGTAAGCACCACACAACTCTTTTATTTCTACTTCCTCCCTGAAACAAGAAAAACCTTTGTCGTACATCTTTTCACAGAATTCCCCTATCATTTTTTTTAAAAGGTTAATTTTTTGTAAATTCATTTGTATTTGAACAAAGCGAAGCAGAATACAATAAATCTTAAAACACGAACTTTTCAAATGATTGTTCTAAAATATTATTTACTTTCAATAAAAACTTTAGCGATCAATTTTGAAGCCTGATGCCTACTAAATGGTGATAAACATATAAGTATGAAGGAACCTACTAAGGTTTGCACAGCATATGGGGATTCCCACAGATATATAAAGAGTTCTGTAATATGTCAGTGTGCATTAGTTTTGTTGTAAGTAAAGGTGCAAACATGGCCAATCAGCATCAGAAACAGTTATTCAGTGCAATCCTCCTCTCAACGCATGGATCTAAATTAGATGTATGACCTGAAGAGTGGGTCATGAGCAAATTGTGTGAAAGACAGCTGAATCACAGTCTGTTGGTACTTTAATGCAAGTCGAGAGATCACTCAATCACTACATGGCAGTTAGAGACTTGTTTCTCTGATCAAAGATTTCACATAGTACAGTAATCGTGGTGGAGCAAAGATTCCTAAACATATAGGGCTGGATTTTGCCCCCGTCAGGTGGGCAGGTGGGCCCGGGACTGGCCATGAAACCAACTGCCCCCAGCTGCCAATTAAGGACCACCCAGCGTGAAATGTGCTCGTTGCTGGCCAGGAAAGGCCTAGTGAGGGTAGCGGTCTGTTTGCCACTGGGTTCAATGGCGATCTGGCGGCCGGTATAAAGAAGACCCAGGAAGGCCCTGAAAGGCTGCCAGGGAAGGACATTTGTCTGCCATTCTGATGATGCACTCGAATGAGACAGCAAACGCCAGGCGGAAGGGCTAGTCGTGTGGGTACTCGGTTCCCCGCTTTTCCTTTGAGTGCCTTGCTGTCATTCTGGAGGAAATGGCTGCCAGGAGGGACACCTTTGTCCCCTGAGATGGGAGGCGGAGGCCACCACACCTCACCAAGAGGACAAGGGAGGAGGTGGCAGCCCAGGTGAGCAGCCATGATGTGGTGTAGTGCACATGGGTGCAGTGCCAGAAGCACTTCAATGACCTGCTGCACTCAGGAAGGGTGAGTGCTGTGTTGGCATGGATCAGTGTGTAGAAATGTAAAGGTCTGGCCCATAGACCTCAGCGGTGCTTGCGTCTGAGTGCCAACTGGCAATCACACCATTGCTGGCCAAGGGTGTGAGCCCTAGCTGCTTGGGCTGAGGGCCTTGCGGCTTTAGGGCCACAATTTGAGTGTGCCCTGCAAGGTGCTCCTCACCTAGGGTTGACTAGGCTGTAATGGCACTGCAGGGAGAGAGTGGATGAATCAATTCTCCTCTGTCCTTTCAGGAGAAGACAAGCCATATCCGAGCAGAGAGGTCACATACAGGCGGAGGCCCTACCCAACCTGCTGCTGCTCTCCTGGTTTGCACAAGAAGCCCTTGAGCTGCAGAGCGGGCACACTCCACATGCAACCGGGCATGGGGGTGGTGGTCCCAGACAAAGGTAAGAGTGCAGTCTCCTCATTGATGTGAGCCTCAAACCTGGCGTCCCCATTGATCGTTGGAAGACGATGGCACTGTGATGCAGATATCCATTGTCTCACCAGAGTGCCTGGCATGCACTGTGACAGTGTGATAACTTTAACTAATGACATGTCCTTTTTCTCCCTTAGATGTCCCATCCGCAAACCCCAATGGGCCACCCCTGATGCCAGAGGACTACTGGGCATCACTATCACCTGCGCCACACCCGCTCTCTGAAGCAAGCACCAGCGCAGATACCAGCAACTCAGTGGGCATTAGTTCAA
The DNA here is from genome assembly GCF_017639515.1 of Carcharodon carcharias. NCBI lineage: Eukaryota > Metazoa > Chordata > Chondrichthyes > Lamniformes > Lamnidae > Carcharodon > Carcharodon carcharias. Next base: position 87,624,742 of record NC_054469.1, on the reverse strand, counting down.
CAGCTAGTATTTCTGTGCACAATGGTGAGGGCACTTCGCACTCACTTGAGGTGCAGGCAGAGGCAGAGTGCTCAGGGTGCCGGCAGTCGGAGGAGTTCTGGGGGCTAGGATGATGCTCAGTCCATTAGGGAACAGATGCTGCATGTCCAGCGAGATGTGTGAGAGCATCTGGCAGAAATCCATGAGGGTCTGCTTGCCATGGTCTCCATGATATTGGAGTCAATGCGGAGCATGAGCACTGCATTGACCATCATGGTCAAGTGCACTGCCTCCTCTATTGAGAAAGTGGTGACTCTCCTGGAGAGGCAGTTCGAGGGACAGAATGAGGAGTTCCTGGGGTTGCACTCGGATCTGCAAGCCCTCACACATGCAATGACCTCAGGTGGTCAGTGTCAGTGTGGGAGATGGATGAGGCACCCATTATCCCAGCTAGGTGCCCGTCCATCAGTAGTGTGCAGGGAGGTCCACAGTGAACTTACACTGGCGCACGAACTGCCTGTCGTCTCTTTGGGCTCCTTTCAGGGTGCTCTGGATGATGGCAGTGGCTCCTCCACCCCTCTGCCAGTGACCATGGCATCTGATGAAGCTGCAGCGATTGGAGAGATGCCAGCCTGGCACTGGTCGTTCCCTCCCAGGTGGGGCCAGCACAGGCTCCACTGCCAAGGTCATCAAGGCCAACAAGACAGCAGAGTCAGCAGGCTGTCTCCAATGCCGGTGCCAGCAAGGCGGGGAGCACCTAGACGTAGCACTCGCAAATATAAGTTAAAGGGCACAAGAGGGACAAAGGTCACAGGTGATTCTATGTTCATTTATGTTTAGTTAATGTATATTGGTCCGGGACTTAAGACCAGAGAGGTTGATGTAAATAGCCTGTACTTGTCAAAATGGTATCAATTTTGTTTTTGTCGTCATGGCCCGAGTCTTTTATTTTATTAGTGCAGGGTATGTAATGCTGCACGTATGCAGCTCTGAACTTTATTGCACAGGTTCCCACAAGAGGAAACATCCTCTCCACATCCACCCTGTCAAGACCCCTCAGGATCTTATATGTTTTAATTCAAGTTGCCTCTTACTCTTCTAAACTACAGTGGATACAAGCCTAGCCTGTCCAACCTTTTCTCATAAGACATTCCACTCATTCGAGGTATTGGTCTGGTAAACCTTCTCCGAACTGCTTCCAACGTATTTACATCCTTCCTTAAATAAGGTGACCAATACTGTACACACTACTCCAGATGTGGTCTCACTAGTGCTCTGTGTAAGTAAAGTATAACCTCTCTACTTTTGTATTCAATTTCCCTAGCAATAAATGATAACATTCTATTAACTTTCCTAATTACTTGTTGTACCTGCATACTAGTCTTTTGCAATTCATGCAATAAGATACCCAGATCCCTCTGCATCTCAGAGCTCTGCAATCTCTCACCATTTAGATAATATGACTCTCTTTTATTCTTCCTGTTAAAATGGAGAATTTCACATTTCCCACATTATATTCCATTTGCTAGATCTTTGCCCACTCACATAACCTATCTAAATCTTTTTGTTGCCTCCTTATGTCCTCTCCACAATTTACTTTCCTACATTCCTTTGTGTCATCAGCAAGTGTGGCAACCATCCTATCTATCCCTTCATCAAAATCATTTATATAAATTGTAAACAGTTGAGGTCCCAGCACTAATTCCCGTGGCACACCACTTGTTACATGTGCCAATGTGAAAAAGACCCATTTATGCCTACTCTTTGCTTCCTGTTAGCCAACGAATCTTCTATCCACACCAATATGTTACCCCCTACACCATGGACATTTATTTTCCGCTGTCACCTTTGATGTGGCACTTTATCAATTGCCTTCTGGAAATTTAGGTATAGTAAATTCACTGGTTCCCCTTTATCCACAGCGCGTTACTTCCTCAAAGAACTTCAATAAGTTGGTTAAACATGATTTCCCTTTCACAAAACCATGTTGACTCTACCTGGTTACCTTTAACCTATCCAAGTGCCCTGCTATAGCTTCTTTAATAATAGCTTCTAACATTTTCCTTGTTCTTCTAGATGGAAGTGGTCGTGGGTTTTGAAGGTGCTGTCTCAGGAGTGAGTTTCTGCAGTGCATCTTGGTGATGGTACACACTGCTGCCACTGTGCATTGGTGGTGAAGGGAGTGAATGTTTATGATGGGGTGCCAATCAAGAGGGCTGCTTTGCCCCAGATGGTGTCAAGCTTCTTGAGTGTTGCTGGAGCTGCACTCATCCAGGCAGGTGGAGAGGTATTCAGGTTCCAAGTTTCACAACCATACATGAGAGTGGAGAGTACATTTGCACTGTAGAATCTAAACTTTGTTTTCATGGTCTGTGAAAGATTTGAGAGCTATAACAATCATCTCAGCAGCATGAGTTCTGTTTGGTGAGTGAGGGACTCCTGAAAGAGTAATATGTGATAATGGAATCCAATTCACCTCCAGAGACTTGAAGGAATTTGGTGAACAGTATGAATTCAACATTGTCACCTTGTCACCACCTCATCCAAGGGGACTCCAGCTTTTAGAAAGACACATCCAGATGGTTAAGAGAATCTTCATGAAATGCCGAGACAAAGGAAGACACAAAGTTTGCCTTATTGTCACTTCAATCTACACTTCTCAAGACTGCATGAAGTTGTCTGCGGAGCTATAGAATGGAAAAAAGTAAAAGAAAACTCTGCCAATCAAGATTCTTCCTCCTAATTACTTGGAGTAAGAATGACAACACCTCACTAATGCACAGGTCTAAACAGGTCAACACTTCAATAAGTATGGCAAATCCCTGCCTAGGTTGTTGAAAGAACAAACTGTCCATGCACACGACTCATGAAAACTTGGAGCCCAGCAAAAGCTGTTAGTGAAGCTGAGACTCCAAAGTCATATACAACATTGAATCGAAACTGGAAAGCAAATGAGAAGGAACAGAGTCCATATTCGATCTACAACTGAGTTAGAAAAGCAGAAAAGATCATCAATAATAGCATCACGAACAAGCAGCGCGACAACACCAATGTAACCAGCAAGTAACACAACATAAGCAAAATCAAACACAACTCTTACAACATTAGGAGCAACATGCACAATATCACCTGTGCAGCATGCAAACTCATCGCTGAGAACGATGAATGTCAAATCTACAAGATGGAGGCAATCTAAGCGATACCATGAATAATGTTCTTGAGGAAGGAAAACAAGCTATAATAGACTCAAGGTGCTGAATTCATTAATTATACAAGTCGATTGTTAAACTTTTTTAATTTACATACAAAAATTGGAACAGTTATATTTTTAAAAGAAAGAGGGATGTTATATTGTTATATTATCTGAAAAGAGTTAAGAACTAATTGTTATGCAAATATATATCCAGGATGCCATATTCACTGTCGCACTGCAGTCACATACCAAGCAACAATGTATCAGTCCTGATCGAGCTGGTTCATGGCAGATCTGGTGTTCCATGAAAGACAACTGAGTTTGAGCAGAAAATTGAGCAAATAATCTTCCCAAAACTAGTGCAATTTTGAGCACAATTTGTGCCCAGGTTGCTGGACAACCTTCTACTCTTTGAAATGGGGCTCTTTTTACCTGGCTGGCCAGTGGCTGTGAGGAAGCATTCATCAGTATCTCCTTTGCTTGGTATGCACAGTCAGAAAGGTTGGAGTTAACCCCTCAACAACTAGGTAACATCTATTTGTGTATTTGCAAGAGTTTACATTCACATGCACCTGTATTTTCTGCATTTTTGCTATCACTAAAAGTAGCAATACAGGTTATTAGGCCATAAAAAAGTAAAGCAAACATTACGATTTATTTCTAGAGAGACAACATTGAAAAGTAGAGAAGTTATTCTAAACTTGTATCAAACCTTGTTTAGAAAACAAAGTTCTTGTTGCAATATTATAAAAAGAATATAGAGGCAGTGGAGAGGGTGCAGAGAAGATTTATAAGTATGATACCAGAAATGCATGGGTAAACTTACTCAGAAAGTACATATGAACATGGAGCAAGAGTTGGGCCATTTGGCCCCTCTAGCCTGCTTCGCCATTTAAAAATATCATGGCTGATCTGATAGTAATCTCAAAGCTGCATCCGTCTATCCCCGATGACCTGGTGAGAATGTGGAATTTGCTCCCATAGGAAGCTGTAGAGATAAATTGAATGAGGGAGAAGGGAATAGAGGATTATACTAAGGCAGGTTGGGAGGAGCTGGGTACATATACACCAGCATAGACTTGATAGCTCAAAAGGCCTGTTTCTTATGCTTTATGTAATACTGTTACAGAGTTGATCTTCATAAAACCTTTCTTAATGGAAAGATTTAACTTTATTTACAAGACAGCAGCAGTAATTACATGTGTGCACCAAACTCCATAACTAATGAAGAACTCCCCTATAGAGGTTCCCTGCGCTGATGACTCACTGGTTTACAGAGATCATGCAATCTTACATCACAGGATTATTCTTAAAGTTACAGTCCGACATTTCCCAAAACTATAATTACTACAAATAGTGTTTAAGTGACATATGTAGGCTTCTTAACAGGTTACTCCTTAGTCAAAAAAAAGAACTACCACTGTAAATGCAGCACATTCGATTCTCAGGATCAAGTGCATTATCTAAATTTCAAATCTTTAGAATCCACTAATAATCAGAACTGTACATTGCAGAATAGTCTTAACCAGTATTGATTTAAGCTTCCGCAGATCTAATTTATATTGCAGCAGTTTTGCCAAAGAATGCTATAATTCCTCTCAAAACTTTTTTGGAAATATATTTTATATCAGCTTACGAGCATCAGTACCATAATAAAGACAACGTAAACCACACACAAGTGAACATTCTGCAGTGATCTTCAAGCGCATTCTGTAAAATGGGAGAGAAACAGCAGCAGACATTTTGGGAAGAATCTTAGTTTTTGGACCTGCATGCAGTGGAGCAGGCTGGCAGTGGGTTGGGAACCGAAAGATCGCAAAGTGGGTTTTGCAGTGGTTTTTTAACTGAACAACAGCTTAAGCATCTCACTTTTAAAACAGACAGGTGTGATGATGACCCACACTTGACTGTCGAAGCCTCAGGATTTAAAGGGCCACGAGCAAAGGACAGAAAGGATCCATTCTACAATTGTCAGAAGAGGAAGGGCAATTATACTGACAGAGTCTCAACATGCGAAAGTTCGCTCTCCTTGAAATTTAGATAATGCACTTGATCTTGAGAATTGAATGTGTTGCACTTACAGTGGTAGAACTAAAGAGTAATCTGTCAAGAAGTCTTCTTGTGTGGCTTAAACAGTATTACATAAAACATAGAAGCAGCTCTTTTGAGCCAACAAGACTATGGTGGTGTTTACGCACTCAGCTCCTTCCAACCTTAGTATAATCCTCTATTCCCTTCTCCCTCAGAAGCTTAAATTTATCTCTACTATTCACATCAGCATCATCCTATGGGAGCAAATTCCACATTCCCTGCTTCCCCTCTTCCCTGACTCCCCAGTTCTTACAGGCATCCCTGGAGATCATGCTGTTAGCTAAAAGGGGAGAAATATTGTTCCTTGCGTAAGTGAAAAAGAGACAAACTCTGAAAGTATGCATGTCTGGAAATCGCTGAAAAGATAAGCAGCCAGAGAGTGGTCCGTCACTCATGGGTACACTGCCACAAGTGGTTTAATAAGCTCACCAGGGAATACATGAAAAGGGAGATGGTACAGTGAAGGTTCACTAAATGAGGGGGTTGTCCTATGATGACAGGCTAAGTAAATTGGGCTTAAATTCTCTGGAGTTTAGAAGAATGAGAGGCGATCTCATTGAAACCTATAAAATTCTGAGGAGACTTGATAGGGTAGACACTAAGAGATTGTTTCTGCTGGTTGCGGCATCAAAAACACAGGGGGCACCGTCTCAGGATAAGGGGCCAATCATTTAGGATTGAAATGAGGAGAAATTACTTCACTGAAAGCGTTGTGAATCTTTGAAATTCTCTACCCCAGAGCGTTGTGGATGCTCCATTGTTGAATACATAAAAGGCTGGGATAGACAAATTTTTGGTCTCTCAGGGAATTAAGGGAAATGGCGAACGAGCGGGAAAGTGGAGTTGAAGCCCAAGATCAGCCATGATTGTAGTGAATGGCAGAGTAGGCTTGATGGGCCATATGGTTTATTCCTGCTCCTATTTCTTGTGTTCTTGTGGAGGGATGAGTGGCTTGCTACATTCAAGTGCTGACCCCATCACTCTCACTTCCCCAGCCTTCTCCAACACAGCACTTCTCAGGACAATACAAGGTGCAGCTCCACCCATTCCTCTCTCTCAAGGTGTCTCTTCACATCCTCATCCTAACAGCTACTAATGAAACTCCACCCCCAGCTTATTGCCACGTCACACCCATCCCTCACCGTCACCCACCACAAATATTGTCATTCCATCCGCTGAACATTCTCCATTTCTCACACTCATAACTCATTTATTTCTCTACCTGCAGGAGAAGAATGTGCAGAACATCAGGGAGAGGCAGAGATTCAATGGTGGCCCTCCAGTCATCACTACCTTGACTACTGCAGAGGAGGAGACACAGGAGATAAGCAGAGTCTCATCATGCAAGGCCAACAGAGATGGAGAGATGGAGGTCTCCCAGCTACTTGGTGATGGAATTAAATATCACACAGCCACATGGAATACAACCATCATTCATGCAGACTTGATGTCAGCAGCCAATGGAATATGATGATCTGCAAAATGCTGACTTAGAAACCTCTCACCTTGTTCGTTCTAATATATGTCTTCCATCTCCCACAGGCAACACAAGCATCCCTCATCAGCTGGTGCCAAAGGAGGATGAAGACTCCTCAGAGGAGGGTGTTCTGAGACACACTGTCAGATGACACATGTGCAACTTCCATCAGCTCAGGTACGCACAACATGATAGGGCCTCTAGGACAAGTAGTTGAATTGTCACATGGTAAGCCATGGTAAGCTACATCAGAAGACAGTGACAGGAGTGGAGAGTTCCAGTCAGAGTACGAGGTCCCTCCAAGCTCTGTTCAGCTTGATGCAGATGCTGAGCTTTGGGGAGGTTCATTGATGAAGGGGGCTACTCTGGAGCAGCAGCAGAGTGAGTGTGAAGTTCAATCAGCATTTCCAGACGTGCTCTGCATGATTGGAGTGAGACTGGAAGAGTCCGTCTCTAGCATGAGTGTCATGATTTTTCAGACCTTTGTGTTGATGTTCACCTCCCTGGAAAGAGTGGTTACCTGCATGGAGAATCAAACATGACAGGCAACCGAGTGCATGCTGATCCTCATCAATGGCCCACACACTCACTTTGCTAGTTTAAAGTGGATGGAGGAAACTCTTGCCCAGGGCTGTTCAGCATCTCACTATGAAGCGTACCTCAAGTGCTATTGCACTTGTTCCCCATCAATGATCCAAAGTGGAGCTGCAAAAGCTACTCCAACTCTGCTGAGAAGGCTGACAACTGAGAAGAGCAAATTAAAGTCACATAATTCCAAGGTAGCAAAAATGACCTCCAAATCCTTGGAAATCACCTCTAAAGCAGTGAAAGCGCAAATATTCAGAACAAGTCCTGTAAGCAAAACCAATTCGCATAAGTAACAAGCAACTGTCATAGCTTTGCATTTAAAGCCTTTCCAGCCTGTCACTTACTCAGCCCCATCAATCTCTGCTGTGCTCTCACCTTGTTGAAGCTGGTGAGTTTCACACAGCCTGAGAAACCCATGAACTGGCAGTTAAAGCCAAAATCCGAGACTAAAGCTGCAGCCAATTGGCCTGTTGCCTGTTTAAATCTCAGACCCGCCAGTTCCATGAGTTTCCCATGCATTTAGAAACGTACTTCTGTAAATGTGGAAGTCATCAGGATTCTGCCAGGTTCCCAACATGTTAGCAATTTTTACCTATTTACCAACTCTTACTATACTCCACCAATGCACTGACGCTTGAACTCCACCACCACCTCCACCTCACCCCACCCCCAATGCTGGTTAAAATCCCCCCTTTTGGAGTGAAAAGTGCATACATAGCAATTTCCACATTCACATCTCCAGCTGAATTTTTTTTAACTCATTCCTGGGATGTGGGTATTGCTGGCTAGGCCAGCATTTATTGCCCATCCCTAATTGCCCTTGTTCAGAGGGCATTTAAGAGTCAACCACATTGCTATGGGTCTGGAGTCACATGTAGGCCAGACCAGGTAAGGATGGTAGATTTCCTTCCCTGAAGGACATTAGTGAACCAGATGGGTTTTTAAAACAATTGGCATTGGTTTCATGGTCATCATTAGACTTTTAATTCCAGACTTTTATTGAATTCCAATTCCACTATCTGCCATGGTGGGATTCAAACCCGTGTCCCCAGAACATTATCTTGGGTCTTTGGAATACCAGTCCAGTGACAATACCTCAATGCTACTGCCCACCCCCACCCCCATTCCCAACCCCAACCCCAACCACACCCCTCCACCCCCCTTAGCTAAATGATGGGGCAAAATGTTCTGCCTGTCGGGCAGGGAGCCAATCCATGCCGGAGAAGTGGGCCCCGCCTTGATTAGCCCACCCAGCATGACATCCGGCCTGTGCAGGCGGGGGGATTCCCCAAAAGCGAGAGTGCGCTCTTTCACGCATGCGCACAAAAGAGTGCACATCTCCCTGAGGCTAAGTGCTGCCTCAGGGAGATCGCTTATACTTTTAAAAACATTAAAAATAGAAAAGAAAATTCCTTAACATGTCCCCCTCATGTGACAGTGTCACAAGAGATGGGGCATGTTCATAAATTACAGTAAAACTTTATTAAACTGTTTAAAACCCTGCATGAAACCTCATCCTGCCGATGGATGAGGTTTCATGTTTTTTCTATTTGCCGCCGGGAATCCTGGCCTGCCCACCAACGTTAAGGTTGGACGGGCAGGTCCTTTAATTGTATAATTGATCCTGTCAATGGCCTCAGTTGGCCATTAACAGGTCGACGAGCGCACAGCTGATTTTGCTGTGCCCCCGCCTTCCTGAAAATTTAAATGGGGCGGGATGACATAGGGGTTCTTCCCGACGTCATCCCGCGTCATCGAGCGGGCCATGCCCCCGATCGCAGTCGGCAAAATTCTGCCCATGGAGTCTATGGGTGAAAATTTCCATTTTTTGAACTGAGTGCTGTGGCGGGCAAGCTCTGCAGCGCATTTGGTTAGAATGGCGGGAAATCATGCCCGCTTACATGCTTGGAAGCTAATTAATTATGCGGAGGCGAGTATCTCACCGAATCACCTGGTGAGTCAGGAACAGATTTATCTGCCCCGCTGTTACCTAATGGGGTTGAAGGTCTGGGCACCATATTTATATGCCACCCAAGAAGACACATTTCACTCTCTGCAGCCCAGCTGTCTTTAGGACATCCATAGAGATGCTGCAAAGCAGAAGAAGAAGAAAGCTGCCCTGAGGTTTAGCCCCGACTCCCAAGGGGCATTAAATGAGGATTACAGCAACACTGGGATATGCTTTACCCCAGGGATGGCTCTAAGAAGCTTCACCTCTCTTCCTAGAGGCCATAACAGGTCAGCATGGCTGGCAACCGCCCCTGCAACGCCATCCAGTGCAGGAAGTGAATGAATGATCTTATCTGCTCCATCAGGGTAAGTCAACCTTCAACTCCCTCCAATCTCATACTCTCATCATGGCATTATGCACCCAAAGGGTTACACACTTCGGGGTTCGCTCACAATATTAGCGAGTGACACATATCAGCACTGATTGTCTCACAGATATTTTCACGTCACCACCATTTCATCTATCATGCTGCACAAACTCCATCTTTAGCCCTTTCTGGGGAGGGCTCACTACACGGAGGAGGCTTGCATGCTTCCCAACCTCAGCTCCAACCCTTCTCATCACATTGCTTCCTTTTGTCTTCATGCAGACCAAGCTTGCCCACAACAGGAGAGAAAGATCCCAGGTCGGAGGAGGGGCGGCTAACATAACTGACCTCACTAAATTCAGGGAGGATGCCACACTGGTGGGGAGGACGGTGATCGCTCCTGTGGGGAAGGCAAGAAGGCTTCTTCCAGCAACCTAGTATGGATGAGACCGCCATAAGTTCATCACATCCTGGCATTCACAGTGACTGACATGCAATCTTTTATTCTGCCTCCTCATGAACTAAATCTGTTCTCTCTCTCTTACAGGCACCAGCAGGTCCAGATAGAGGAGGAGAGCCAACATAAGCCTCAGTCCCCAGCCCACCTCAGAGGAAGAAGCTGAGGAAAAATCTGAAGATGACGTGTCACTGCATTCACCCGCACCCTCCACCAACACAGAGACAAACACCTCGGTGGATCATAGTTCTAGATTAGGCTTGGGGTCACTTTCTGTCAATACCTCACTGATATGTCTCCACAATAGTCAGAGGCAATAACAGCCCAGATCCATGGCATTCAGAGGGCTGTTGGAGATCAAGCACCGGCTGAGCCTGAGTTAGATGATGAGCCTCTGCGAGCGGCCACCGATACAATGCTGGAAATGCAACGACAGGCGACGGAAAATCTGGCTGAGATGCGAGAGTCACTCAGCAGGCTAGAGTGAAGGACGGAGGAGTCCCTCCGCATTCTTATGAAGTCATGGCTTAGATGAGCACATTGAGGTCACCATGGGAAGGATGGCGAGCGCCTTGGAGACCTTGGTCCAGCAGGTATTGCCGGATTTGTGCTCAGACCAGCACTCCATGGCTATAGGCATTGGTGGTATCCATCAGTGGCTCAGTGAGAGGAGGGTGGCGCATCTTGATCTCCCTCTAGGTGCACTCCTCAGAAGGATAAAACAGTAAAAACCGGGAAATAAAAATATTGGTCTGAACTGTTCTTATATACTTTAAAATGGAACACCAGTAAAGACTGGGAAATAAGGGTACTGGTCCAAACTGCTGTTACCTTCTAGGCCATCTCCTCAAAGAGTCAGGGCCCTCAGACACCCACAGGAAGGATGATCATCAGCTGGACACCCTGGGGGCATGCATACAAGGCACTCCAGGGGTGTCCAGCCACTCAAAACCCCCTCTGCCTGTGATCCCATCCACTCCAGCAGGTCAGGCCAAGGAGATGCCTTTGCTCCTGAGCAGGAGACCCTTATCAGGCCGGGGCCCTCCAGGTCTTGGACCACCAGATGATGTTCGCCATTGACGACACAGACAAGAGGGTGTAGCAGTCAGCAGGCTGCCTCCCCCGTTGCTACAGATGTCAGGGTAGCACCAAGGCATAGTGTTAGGGTTAGGAAAATTAAGAAATCACTTCTGGGTTACAGGTGCTCTATCACTGTAAATATCATGCATTTTTGTAAATACATTTGATGTCACTGAGAATCGTTTGGTCATTTGAAGGTGTTGTGCATATTCATTTTGTGCCCTCTTCTAGCAAGGGTGAGCCATCCTCCCACGCAGTGATCACATTCCTTTGTAAGCCTTACATTCATGTGATGTAAACCTCAGTCCAGATAGTTACTGCAGTGTTATGTCTGGTAGATGTGTCAAAATCTTTACTGAGTGCTCTTATTGTTTGCGAGACAACATTGTGTAAGGCTGCTCAGTAACTTGAAGGGATAGTAGCAGTTGTGTCACCTAAGTGGTATGGCCAAAGCACAAAACCTGGCAAGATGGAAAAAGTCGAACTATGTGCTCATTTCACTGTTAGCTGTAGTTTCTAATTAAGGTGGCCACGCACTGTTTTGTTGACTTTTAATTCCCAGAGTACACAGATACAGGAGATACAGGGTTCACTGCTGAACTTTCCAGAGATCATGGCCTAGTGAATCATGAGGGTTGAAGATGCAGGTACTAGTGCGGAACTTGCTGTTAATGTGACTGGTCTTACATCCCTTTCTGATTAATGGAATGGCACTAAGGGACAGGAGTAATGTAGCCATCTCCCATTATTTTCACCTTAATCTTCCTGGGCCCGTGAGGCTTTCAATGTGTCATGTGCACACCTTCCACGTCGGAACTCTTTCATAGCATCATCAGATGGAAGCTGACCCTTAGCTCCCTCTTCAGCTTATGGCCCACCAGCTCTTCATTATCCAAGAAGCTCTTGGCCTTCTCCATTTCTTCCTCCAGCAAGGGACCCTTCCTTTGAAGTGCCATGTTGTGGAGGGCACAACAAACCACTACTATGCAGGGGACCCTCTCAGGATTATACTGCAGAGCCCCAGCTGAGTGGTTTAACATTGAAGCACATCTTCAGGATGCCAATGGTCTGTTTGATTATGGATCCTGTGGAGCTATGCCCGTCTCTTTCTGAGGCACTCTGAGGACGACACACGGGTGTCATGAGCCATCAGACGAGCGGGTTCCCCTTATCCCCAAGCAGCCATCCCTGTGCTCGCTAAGGTCCCTCAAATATGTGAGGAACCTGAGAGTGACTTGGGATGTATGAGTCATGGCAACGCCCAGGATACGTGGCGTAGACATGCATTATGTGCTTCAGAAGATCGCAGGCCAATTGAATATTGATGGACCTTTAAGGCTGATGAACATCAGAGGCTGATGTCATGAAGCCCTCAGAGACACATGTGTGCAGTTGATCGCACTCTAGGGAAGCCTGAGATAGCCGCAAAACCATTAAACCTAGCAGCCTGGTTACTTTCATCAGCTGTGAGCCTCACATAATGATAAGCCTTACTGTATAGGGCATCGGTCACTTCCTCAATGCATTTATGTTTGGTGGTCTGCTAAAAGATGCACGGGTCCCCTATGGATCCCTGGAACAATCCGCAGGCAAAGAAATTGACTGCAGCGGTGATCTTCAGGACCACAGGCAGAGGATGTCCACCCAGTCCATGGGGCATTAAATCCTTCCGCAGAACGTGGCAGATGTGATCCACCCAATTTCTGGGCAGTAGGAAACATGCCCGGCATTGTCTTTCACTCATCTGCAGATAGGTGAGTCTCCTTCGGTAGACCCTTGGTTGAGCAAGTCGCCTCTGTGGTATAGGTCTAACTTCTCCTTTGCTTGTTGCTGGGGCTCCCCTGGATCCTGAACCTCAGGCGGGGCCTCCTCCTGATGTTGCACTTGACGGCACCAGGCCCTTCTTCTCCTGTTCCATTCCATGAGCACCACAAGAAGGCAGGATTGAGCCCGTGATCCATTCTTGTATGCTCCTGCCCTCTGTGGGGAACGATAGAACAGAGTAATGATTCATGGGGAAAGGTAGTAAAGCTTTTACTCGCAAACAACATGCCACTGTCATGGCATTGAGCTGCGTCTGCGCTACTAGCCTTGTTGCTGATATAGCCTTATAGCTGAGGGACAGACTCACAGAGCAAGATGATCAGGATGCCAAACCTGATACTTACCATCTCAATCCCACAGAGTTTGGAAAAGGTTTAGATGCCTTAATGACATGCGCTACTTTACCAAACTCACTCCTCCAATCTCAGAAGTGGCCTACTGATTAAAGGTTAGTTGAGCATGAGCTATGACTGGATGCCCTTTGGCTCATTGTGCATGCCAATTGGAGAAAGCACATTAGAGGCTTGCATTGATGATCTGCCATGTATGCTGCAGCTGTGCCTCCTTAATGGTTGCCTTCACTCCCAATTTTCACATTCCTGTGTGTTTAAGACTAAAATGGAGTGAATGTTTTGTGAGTCCAATGACTCCTACAGTCTATCTTTAAAGTACTACAAATGGCAATGGCTCTGATGGAATATTCTCAAAAAGATTTTCACTTCTACCACAGCTCCGACTTCATTTCAATGTTTTGGGTGTAAGCAGGCTGAGGCAGCCCATGAAATTGGGCCCCTAGTGCAGCCCTGGGCTCCTTCCACACTGACTCCAACACCTCCCATCCAGATTCTTTTCCAGTTTCAATTTCTGACTGCGCCATAACTGCCACTGAACAAGATGGTGGTGCTCAGATTCTATTACGAGACCAGCTTTGACCCTCCCTCTGTGACTGTCACCGTCCCCCCAATCTTCCTGGAATGCCACAGTGTGCAGGTAGAGATGCATCCTGTTGTTCTCCAGCTTTCCCCAATAATCCTGAATCTCATAGTTACTGTGTCAGACATTCCAACCCTCCTACCTGAACGCATAACTATAAATGTCCCAATGCCCACTGTGAACCTCACCCCTCCCCATCTTGAGGCTGCGTGCACGGTCACGTACAGAGGAAAATCCTTCCACCCCCAGGAAGGTTTCACATATCTCCCTCTGCAGTACATTTGTCCCCTTTACAGGCTGCAGGTGCCTCCCAGAACCCTGATTATCCCATCTACAGCCCAGTACCAAGATAGACACGACCATGACCAGCGACATTAAAACCAAGACCATGCCCTGCACACCAAGCTGTGACTTCTTATTGAGCACACAGCCATTGCCCCTCCCTGGAGTAGACCTATGATGTGTCTGCCATGCATGGTCCTGTAGCCTGGCCTGCAAAACCCCAGGACTGACTGCACTACGGCAGCCTGGCTACTTGGTGCTGAAAGCCCCAGGACAGACTTCAATCTGGTACTCTGACTACTTGGCCCCCGCCCGTGACTGTCTTTCTCTTTGCCTTACTATTCCTTCCCGACTGCTAACAACACATTGTCCTTCCTTCCCCACCACTACCCCCCAACTTCCATGAGTCCCTGTGCAATCCCTCCCTTACATTAAGCACTTTCCCCTCTCCTACCTCCATGAGTGTTGGTGCAAGCCTTACCCTCTTGGGGCAAACTAACACCATCCCTGCCTCATATTCCTGAGTCTGCACGCTTCCCCTCCATTGCATGTAATTCTTTTTCCATTCCACCCCTTTCTATTTCTGTTTTCCTGTCTTTCATGTTGGGCTCCAGTTTCCCCCTACCTTGATCTCCCCTCTGCCTAAACTACCCCCATTCCCCCACCACCTTCCCCTCTTTGCCCATTGTCTCCCGTGTCTTCTCTGCTTCACCCCCACTCCCACAACCCCCTGGTCTCTGTCTGGGTAGCTGACCTGACTGAACCCCCAAATAACACCCAATCTCCCCTCTCCCCTCCCCTCCCCCCACCACCCCCTGGACAATGGAGGGAGGCAGTGAAGAACACAAACTTTCACCCCCACCAGTGTGGCATCTTGGAGGCTTTGCTGAAAAGCTGGAGTCGTGCTGCTGCAGGTAGGCTTTGCCTGTTGCACTCACCTTGAAGGCATGAGTGAGGTGAGGGCCATCAGTTGCACACCACTTATATCCAAACGTGTTTCAGACTGGACTGATTTCCTGCTGACATGGTGCTTGGTTGGGAGGGATTCCGGTGAGCAGTGTTTTTAATGAACATTCATGAGAGAGAATTGCATGCAAATGGGGCTGTTGCCATGGATCAGTGGGAAACCCGACACACCATCATGTCACCATGAAAGTGGTGAGGGGAAAATTGCAAACTTTTTGGCCTCTTTTTCCATGCTTGCACGCCATGAAACCTGTTGCAGGCTGGAGGGGAAAGTTTTATCTTGGTGGTCAATAGCAGCCTCTGATTTAGCAAAATCAGAGCAGCGAATATTGCCTCTGTGACGTCACGACGTGTGCATACTTCCTTCATTCGCTAAAACAAAGGGCAAAAATCAGGAATGCTCTAAAGATTTGTTTCTACTGGTTCTACTTTGATGGCACAAGTGATAAACGTCTAGCTCATGTGGAATTTAACACATACCAAGATGGTCCTGGCTGATATGTTGATTTGTCCCAAACCTCCAGGCTTTGCCTTCAGCCCCCATGACAAACTCTGTACCCATGCCACCCTCCAGATACAAGCTCAAGCTGAATCAGACTGTTGATAATATCGATGCCTTTACTCGACCCTGAGCTGGGTATCATTACCATGGCAAAAAAAAAGCACCAGCTCCCTCCTCCATAACATTGCCCACCTTTGCCTCTGCATCAGACCATCCTGCTGCTAAAACCCTCATCCATGCTTTGGCACTTCCAGACTGTACTGTTCTGATGCTCCCTATGCTGATCTTTCACCCTTCAACTCTATAAATTTTAATTCATCCAAAACTCTGCTGTTTATATCCTATTCCCAGCCCTGCTTGCCCATCACCTCATCTTTGCTGACCTATGTTTGTTCCCAGTGCCCACACCCATCAGACTTAAGATCTCATCCTCTAAATTCCCAACTAAATATGAGGAAAACCAAAGCCAATGTCTTGGTGTCACCACTTGCATGATATCCTATGGTATGGCTTGGGGTGTTTTATCATGCCAAAGGTGATGCAAGTTGCTGTTGTTTTATAATTTATAATTTATTCCTGGCCTTGTTCCTAGCCAACGACTTCATTCCTCCCCCTGGTAACTGTCGGACAATGAATCAGACTATTCTCAATCTTAGTGTTGTTTTTGACCCTGAGATGAGCTTCCAACCACTTATCTGCTCCATTACTAAGACTGCCTATTTCCATCTTTGTAACTCATTAGTTGCACCAAGTTCCATTCAGCTATTAACCCTGTGCTCACTGACCTACCCTGACACCTGGTTAAGCAATGCGTCAATTTTAAAATTCTCATTCTTATGTCCAAGTTCCTCCAGGGCCTTGCTCATCTCTATCTCTGTAACTTCCTCTTGTCCCTAAACCTTCTAACATATCTGCCAATTTTGACCTCTTGTGCATTCCTGATTTAATTGCTCCACCATTGGTGGCTGTGCCTTCAGTTGCCTGGACTCTAAGTTCTGGAATTCTCTCCCTAAACCTCTCCACCTCCCTTTCCTCCTTTGATGCTCCTTAAAACCTGTCTCTTTTACCAAGCTTTTTCTCATCTGCTCTAATATTAACTTAAGTATCTTGGTGTCACCACTTGCATGATATCCTATGGTATGGCTTGGGGTGTTTTATCATGCCAAAGGTGATGCAAGTTGCTGTTGTTTTATAATTTATTCCTGGCCTTGTTCATCCCACTGTCCATAACCTCCTTCAGTTCTACAGCCCCCATCCAGAATTCTCCATTCTTCTGAGATTAGCCTCTTGTGCAACCCACCTCCTTTTGCCTCACAGTTGGTAAGCCATGCCTTCAGTCATCCTTTGTGAGACCCTCTCTAAACTCCTCCACGTTTCGATCTCCCTCACCTCCTTTGTGATAACCCTCCTAAAATCTACCTCTTCAAGCTTTTTGTCATCTTTTTAATTTCCCCTTCTTTGCACTTGGACCAAGAGTCGTGGACTTTGTCTTACAAATTAGAGGACCATGTGATTGAAGGGAGAAAGTCTTTCAATTCGAGCTTTACATGTTATGACTATGTGCTGCTGTTATTGTGAGATAAATGATTCCTATGATAGCACTTTTCACACTCAGCTGTGTCACAATCTCCATATCTTACCTTCCAATGGTCAAAAATCAAGGCCAGGATTTTCTCGTCAGTGAGCAGGGGGTGGGGCCCGCTTGAACTCCCGACGTCACCAACTGAGGCCATTGACAAAGTCATTAAAGTAATTAATGGACCTGCCTGTCCAGCCTTAAGGTTGGCAGGCAGGCGAGGAGTCCTGGCAAGCATTAGAAAAAGCATGAAACCTCATCCACGGGCAGGATGAGGTTTCATGTAGGTTTTTAAAATTTTAATTAAAGTGTTTTTAAAAGTTATGGACATGTCCCAACTCGTGACAGGGAATTTCTTTTTCTCTCTTTCTAATACTTTTTACAGTAGAGCCAATCTTCCTGAGGCAGCATTCAACATCAGGAAGATGAGCGTGCGAAAGAGCGCACAATCAGTTTAGGGAATCCCCCCCTGCCCTCACAGGAAGCGCACAGCGCTTCATGGCGGACATCACGCTGGGCGGGCCTTAATTGGCCCGCCCACGTGAAATGGCGGCGTGCCCCCAATCGGGGGTGCCAATCGGAGGCATTTTCAACTTCCAGGGGAAAATCGTAGCCCAAGGGTTAATTGCACCTTGTAACAACTACCTTATTGAAATATTTAAACACCCTGTAATCCTTCCTAAGTAAATTGATTCTGCTTCAAAAGGCTGGATCACAATATATTCCAGATTGCTGTGAAATGCATCAAAAAAGTGTCAAAAATGAAAATTTACGCAGGGTTCCTGCACCCCACCACTCACACACCTCCCTACCCCACCACTTCAAATTAAACCTTGCATATTCAGTTCTCATGAACCCTTCATACAACTTCTAGATCTACCATGGTGAAAAATATTTTTTCATATACTTCTCCTGAAAATACAACTGATGGATACCTGCAGTTTCAGTTAAAATAAGTTCACGTGCAGACTATTCTCAGTAATAATAACTTATTTTTTGTACCATAGAAAAGACCTCTGGTTTCATTTTTCCACTGATAAAGGCTGTGAAGTGAGAAATATGATCTGAGAATGCCAGTGAAAATTATGAAATCAATTTTCATAATTTTATCTTATTTAGTTATTGTGAAACAATGGCTGGAATTTTCTGTGTCCCCTGGCATCGGGCAACATGGTGGGCATGAGCGGGCATGGAGGGAAGACCAAAAATTGGTTTCACAATCTCGTGAAACCAAGTTGCAATCGCCCATCGTTTCCTGCCACCGCACGTCAGGAATTTCATTGTAATACACCTGTACATGATTATTAGCTCAGCTCACCAGAATCATCCCTCCACACGGGATCATCCAAGCACACCGGCGTGATTGCATGCCAATATGTTTCACAACTGAACATATGTAACAGGCACTTGGCGAGCTGCACTTCACTCGAGATTTTGAGGTTTGTTTGCCTATCTTGCTTCAGGCAGCACTCTCGGTCATTAGATCAAGGCTTCACAGACAGCATCACATCACTTTTAGAGGGGGTTCACAGGTAGCTTTCTACCTACGAGACCAGCCGTACAGTGAGGAAGGTTTATCAATGGCTGCAGGGCTACGGCTTGCTTGGGGAAGGGGGTATCCCAGGGTGTGTGTGGGGGCACATGTTGATCTGTGCAAATGGCCTCAAGCGGGTGAGGGCTGAGGAGGTAGACTCCAGAGGAGATGAGGCCAGATGGAGATGTAAGGGTGTGTGTGAGACTGAGTGGTGATATCCCTTGAGCTGGTAGTGGGATGACTAAGTGATGGCCTTTTAAGTGTGTGAGTTTAGAGTAATGAGATGGTTGCCTTACCCTGGCAGCAGAGATGAGGTCATTCATCCTCTTTCTGCATTGGATGGCCAACCTCTTGTGTGCAGAGTTGGTACTGACCACCTCTGCCACCGCCTCCCAAGTCGGAGTGGTGACACTGAAGGGCCTCCTGCGGCCAGAGCAGGGTTAGAGGGCATTGCGGCAGGCTCCAACAGTGTCCAGAAGTCGCCCCGGGGTTGTGTCACTGATTCAGGGGCTGCATTCTTCTTGCCTTTCAGGGCCTTATCTTCTGTGAAGCAGTCCTGGGCTGGAAGCACGGAAACGTGTGCTAATAGCTGCACTTTACGTATGGCCCCCAGTCTGAGGAAGCTGTGAGGTGGTGGCATGGCAGGTGAATGAGAGCCCCCCCTGCCATCAAAACAGCCTGTTTCTCAGGAATGCATGATTAATAAGGCAGGATTGGGACAACACAGTCTGAAAAGCCGCCATTGCGGCTGGCGGGTAAAATGTTCCTTCTCCAACCCGCTACCACGCTTAATGAAAACCTGGGACCTTGGTCACAAGTCAGGGCTGTAATTCAATTTTTGTCAAGGCTTTTTGGAGCTGTGTTTGTATTTTGTCAGTTTCTTAATTTACATTTATGTTTACATGCAGTAGACACCATTATTAGAGCTAGATAGTTGAGATAACTCTTAAATAATATATTTAGAACCCTGACTTAGGTGTCGCCTGATGAGGACCTTCATTTCAGGAAGAAGTGGGCTGGAACGCTTGCAATCGCTGTTGTGACAACCATACCAAAATGACAGAAATGTACATGATTTATTTTCCTCTTCAACAATAGAGGCTATTGTGTGAAATGCAAAACATGTAGTCAGAAAAATGCCTCATGTTTGTGCAGTCTCTTGTGAACTTGATATAACACTACTGGGCTGCTATTATATTCTGTATGGGATATTTTGAGGTTATGAGCTTAAGGCATAAACATTTTATTTTCAGCATTGTAGAAACTTCAAAGAAGTAATTTGTTATTTTTGATGAATGTTACATGAGGCAGATTGCAACATTTCAGTAGTTCATCACAGTGAATCAAGAATGTTGCAGAATCTAGTGTACGAAGTATAGCAACTAGACTTGCTTCAGTGAAAGAAGACACGTATTTTATCAGTTCGTGACACAAATGCTTTTTGCAGAAGTGTTTTGATTTACAAGGAGGGGAATCATTAAAGTCAACTTTTCATTCTTTTAAACTGCATCATTGCTCTGGCTATCAGGGAAAGACATCACAAAGGGTTCATTAAATATCACATTTCTCTAACACACTAATACCTTCTTAAACATGCTGTCATGCAACGTGCCCCTGTTTGCATGGAAGAGTGCACAATGGTGTGAGAAGTAACATAATATCAAATCAACAGTTTCATTTGTTCCTGTTTTGAAATTCAGCACCTAAACAGCATGCAGACTCATACAAACAGCATGTAAATATTCACAACAGAAACAAATATACATGATACACAGCACGTACATACGAACTGATAAGTTCACGCAAATGACACACATTTCCCAGAAAAAACAGTGGCATCAACATTTTGTTTGTCCTGGAAGAGGTATAACTCCTGCATAGCAACCTATCATCATTGACCAATATGGTAGAGTGGGAGTGGCATTTACAGAGCTATTTATCTACTTTTAAATATAAACCAGTAGAAGGTGCCAGAATTACTACTACAGACTTCACAGAAAGCGATATGCTCCGGTAGAAAATCTAAAACAAATCGCAAATAAGAAATAACAGCAAATAACAGTGGAAATAAGCAACAGCATCTGAAAAAAGAACTCCAAGAAGAAATTTAAATCCAAATGCTTTCTTTCCAGATACTTATGCACTGACGTTGGAATTACAGAAACTTCTGTTTTAAATTTCCCATTATTATAATTTGCACTTTTATCACTTTTACTCTATTTACTGGGCTGATCGCCCAGTTGAGTATAGCTTGTTGGGAGCAACTGATCATGGAACTAGCAGTATGTTGTTAATCTAAGAAAGATTTGAACGTATCCAACTGTTGGGAAGTTCTAATTCTTGATGATTGAAGGAACCCTAATGTATATATTACTCTTTCTAATTTTGCACATTATGAGCAGCAAAGGTTATTTGCATAATTCAACTGCTGTTTCCTACATTACAGCAGTGACTACATTTCAAATGTATTGAACTGATTTTAATTTGTGTCCCAGACTGCTGAGGGAAGCAAGGGAGGGGCTCTGACCCAAATTTTTAATTCCTCTCTTGCCAGGGGGAGGTGCCAGACGACTGGAGAACAGCTAATGTGGTTCTGCTATTTAAGAAGGGTTGTAGAGATAAGCCAGGGAACTACAGGCCAGTGAGTCTCACGTCAGTGGTAGGGAAACCATTGGAGAAAATTCTGAAGGAGAGAATCTATCTCCACTTTGAGAGGCAAAATTTGATCAGTGATAGCATGGCTTTGTCAGAGGGAGGTCATGCCTAACAAACTTGATTGCATTTTTTGAGGAGGTGACCAGGTGTGTAGATGAGGTTAGTGCAGTTGATTTGGTTTATATGCATTTCAGCAAAGCCTTTGACAAGGTCCCACATGGGAGACTTATAAAGAAGGCAAATGCACATAGGATACAGGGTAATTTGATAAGGCAGATTCAAAATTGGCTTAGTTGTAGGAGACAGAGGGTGATGACAGAAGGATGTTTTAGTGACTGGAAGCCAGAGTCCATTAGCGTACCACAGGGATCTGTGCTGGGTCCCCTATTATTTGTCATTTATATAAACAACATAGATGACTATGTGTGGGGTAGGATTAGAAAGTTTGCGGATGACACAAAGATTGGCCAGGTAGTTAACAGTGAGGTTAAGTGTCTTGGGCTACAGGAAGATATAGATGGGATGGTCAAATGGGCAGATAAGTGGCAGATGGAATGTAACCCTGAAAAGTGTGAGGTGATACACTTTGGAAGGAGTAATTTGACAAGGAAGTAGTCAATGAATGGTATGACTCTTGGAAGTTCTGAGGAACAAAGGGACCTTGACACGTGTGTCCATAGATCTCTGAAGGTGGAGGGGCATGTTAGTGGGGAGGTGAAAAAGGCATATGGAACACTTGCTTTTATCAATCGAGGCATAGATTACAAAAGTAGGGAGGTCATGTTGGAGTTGTATAGAACCTTGGTGAGGTCACAGCTGGAGTATTGTGTGCAGTTCTGTTCGCCACATTATAGGAAGGATGTGATTGCACTGGAGGGGGTGCAGAGGAGATTCACCAGGATGTTGCCTGGGATGAAGAATTTAAGTTATGAAGAGAGATTGGATAGACTTGGGTTGTTTTCGTTGGAGCAGAGAAGACTGAGGGCGACCTGATCGAGGTGTACAAGATTATGAGGGGCATGGACAGGGTGGGTAGAGAGCATGGCCCAAGTGCTGGTAAATGGGATTAGGTAGGTAGGTTAGGTGTTTTTCACATGTCAGTGCAGATTCGATGGGCCAAAGGGCCTCTTCTGCACTGTGTGATTCTGTGATTCTGTAAAGCATATTGTGAGGTCATTTAAATGCAAGTCTTTCTTTACATTCTGTTCATCAATAGTGAGGGAATTCAGTGCTACAGAACTGAACAGTTTCCAGTTTGAGCAACTACTTTCAGCATCAGGCCCTACCCACATTAGACACATCACAAAGAGACATAAGCCAGGTGTCCCCTATTCAGTCCCCTGTAATGTGCCTTTTATTCCATTAGAACATAAAAAAACGGCATTCAGCCTTTTGAGCCTGCTCTGCCATTTAATATGGCTGATCTTCAATCTCAACTCCACCTTCCCGCACTATATATCCCCAAATCCCTTTTAAGCCCATGAGAACGAACATATGAAATTCGATCCAATATGGGTTTAGGTTTAATCTTGCTGAAGGACTGAATGCTAAAAACAAGTTTACCCTTTGAGCATCTACTGGAACAGAGGAATGTCAAGGAAAGATCTAATAGAGATTTGCAAGATTATGAAAGATTTTTACAATGAAAAATAGTATTTCCATTGGTTGGTAAATCAGTAACATGGAGGCAAAGACTGAGATGATCACCAGAAAAATGAAGGAGAAAGTTGGAAGATCATTTTTTCCACACTGAAAGTTATTAAAATATGGTAGGTATTGAGGCAGAAGCCCTCATATAATTTAAAAGAAAACTGGACAGGTGTACAAAAAGTACAGGGAATGAAATTAAATTAGCTGCTTCTAGCTTGAAAGGCTAGCAGACATATAGGCAAGAATTTTTTCCTCGTCAGGTGGGCTTGGCGGGAGTGAGCGGGGACAGTTGGGAAGCCAACCGTTGCCCGCAATCAGCTCCACGCAGCGATTTCACATGAGATGGGACATGTTTTTAATATCAAAAGAAAAGTTTTATTTAACTTGTGTCAGCTTTAAGAAACCTCATCCGGCTCATGGATGAGATTTCCTAAAAAATGTAAAGGTTTCTTGGTCTTTTTGCCTGCCTACCAACTGTTAGGTTGGACAGGCAGCTTAAATTTGAAGTTAATTAGCTCGTTAATGGCCTTAATAGGCTTTCAATTATTGGCGGGCTCGCAGCTGACTCCAGTGTACGCCCACCAAACGATATATCACGCAAGTGCGCAATGACGTTAGGACGCACGCCTCACATCATCACACGTCATATTATGTTCATGTGTGTTGGGCGTCCATCTGCATGCTGAAGGTAAAATTCTGGCCATAATTTACAGTGCTTCAAATTACCTCTATCTGTGCTATAATTTCAGTGTGCATAGTTGTCCCAGATTTGCGCTTAGTGCAGTAGCGGGCGTGAAAAAAATGTTTTACCCACTGACTGCAATGGTGGGTTTTTTGCGCTGTATCATCCCCATCTTGCCTCAAACCATACAGTCACAGGAAACGCACCATTTTCCGGTGGCAGGCCTCTGGCTGGCGCACCATGCCGTTACCTCGTTGCTTCCTCAAACGGCACCATATTTAAACTGCAACTGCGTACATACTTCTCAAAGCTTGCAGCGCAGAACTGCCCTGGCAAAGACATCGCCCTGACAGCCAAGAAGAGTGCAGCCCCGTGATTCAGGGATGCATCCCTGGGATGCCTTCTGGATGCCGTGGAGGCCCACTGTGAAATCCTCTAGCCTCGCTCTGGCAGCAGGAGGTCCAGCAATCTCACCAATCCGACTTGAGTGGTAGTGGCAGAGGTGTTCAGTGCCAATGATGCATACAGAAGGTTGGCCACCCAGTAGAAAATGGATGAATGATCTCATCTGAGCCACCAGGATAAGTCAACCATCTCAAAAATCTCAACTCACCCACTCACAAGCCCATCACAACCTCACTGGTACCAACCATACACTGTCTCACACACACCCTCACCTCTCTATCTGGCCTCTTCTCCTCTGGAGATAGCTTCCTCATCCCATCCATGGTTCCACTCAGCACACACGCACGCCAACCATCCTTCTCATTTGGCCTGGCATGCACCTTGCTCATGCTCTCTCCATCTGTCTTTATGCAGGACAAGATTGTGCACAATCACCAGTAAAGGTTCACTAATATCCTTTTGGGAAAGAAATCTGCCATCCTTACCTGGTCTGGCCTACATGTGACTCCAGACCCACAGCAATGTGGTTGACTCTCAAATGCCCTCTGGACAATGGCAGTTAGGGATGGGCAATAAATGCTGGCCCAGCCAGTGACGCCCACATCCCATGAGCGAATATAAAAAAGGTCCCAGACCAGGAGTGGAGTGCCAGGCATCAAGGTTATCGAGAGTCACGTGTTGGAGCTGGCTGAGGAGGATATTGATCATTTCTGTATCGACAGCGAGATCAGCGGCAAGCACCCACATGAGGATCCTGCACTACATGATCCCTCTCTCAACGCTAGTCTGAGTCCACTGTTCTATGTTCAATGCTGCTGCCAAGCACGAATAGTCTCCACTTTGTGCCCTAGGCACATCTGACACATCGCCCTCAAGGCCACCGTGACCCCGACCCCAGGGCCGAGAGCACCTCGGATGAGGACCCTGAGAGCAACATCATTGAAAACCCATCACGGCGCTCACCCACACCCTCCACCAGCGCAGCGGCACACACCTCGATAGGACCTAGATGTTACATAGCCTCGGGATCACAAATCTGGTGAGCACAGCACACAATCTGTTCTGCAGCAGGCGAAGGCAGGGACATCCTTGGTCACCGGCACTGAGAGCTCTGCTGGAGGCAAGGAATCTGCTGAGCCTGAGTCAGATGATGAGCCCCTTGACTCAGTCCTCAATCAGTTGAGTGGAGTTGCAAAGACAATCACGGGAACATCAGGAAGGGATGACTAGTGCACTCCTCAGATTGCAAAGGACAATGGAGGAATCCGTCTGCCTTCAGTCCGAGGTGATAGCACTGGCATGTCGATACACCAAGGTCAACACTGGCAGAATGGCGGCCACCATGGAGACCTTGGTCCAGGACATTGGTCCTGTACTGCTGCGTGGACTGAACTCCATCACTGATGCCATATTTGGCCTCTACCAGTGCCAAAGTGAGATGAGTGCGGGGCAGATCGATCTCGCTCCAGCTTCCCCTTCTCCTCAAGGAATCAGCCAGGGGCCGTCGGACACCCATAGGGAGGAGGGCCAGCAGCTCAGCAGCCCAGGGCCATCCAGCCAGGAAACTCTGGAGGTGTCCAGCCGATATAAATCCCTTCTTCCTGTGACCTCCAGCAGCTCCAGCTCCACAGGGCGAGGAGGGTGCAGCTGGCCCACAGCTGAACGCCCCACAGCTGGACACCCAAAACAGGCCAGGGCCATCCAGGTCTGGGTCCTCTAGAGAACGCACATCAAAGTTATCACAGACAGCAGGCTGCCTCCACCTCTGCTGTGGATGTCAGGGGAGACCAAGATGTAGCAGCAGGATTAGGAAGGTTAAGAAGATGTATTTGCACAACGTGGGCATGGGTGTTAATCACTTTTGCATAAGGTTCACTATTGTTAATATACTCCCAAGAATGTCTCCTTGCCTATGGTCCTTTGCTATGATAAGCAGTGTTCATGTCATTCAGACCTCCCTGTTGCTTGCCATTTCAACACTCCACCCTGCTCTCAAGCCCACGTGTCCATCCTTGACCTGCTGCAATGTTCCAGTGAAGCTCAACGCAAACTGGAGGAACAACACCTCATCTTCCGACTAGGCACTCTACAGCCTTCCGGAATTAACATTGAGTTTCAACAACTTCAGATCATGAACTCTCTTCTCCATCCCCACCCCTTTTCTGATCCCCCCTTTTTCCAATAATTTATATATTTTTAAAATATATTTTTCTTTTCTCACCTATTTTTAAATTTATTGCGATCTATCATTTTATCTCCACCTTTTAGCCCATTTCAATCCCTTCCCCCCACCCATCCCCACTAGGGCCACCTGCCACTTGTTTGTGCTGCTTTCTACCCTTAATGTCACTATTAGCACATTCCTTAGATAATATCACACCGTCAACACCTCTTTGTCCTTTTGTCTGTGACATCTTTGGCAATCTCTTCTTTGCCTCCACCTATCACTGGCCCTCTATCCAGCTCTACCGTCCCACCCCCCTCAGCCAGCTTATATTTCACCACATTTCTTTATTTCTTTAGTTCTGATGAAGAGTCATTCGGACTCGAAACATTAACTGTGTTCCTCTCTGCAGATGCTGTCAGACCTGCCGAGTTTTTCCAGCTACTTTTGTTTTTGTTTCAGATTTCCAGCATCCGCAGTATTTTGCTTTCATATTACAAAAGTACATTGGGCTTTTCATTCAACCTTACATAATTAGGACTCTGTGGAAGCCTAAGTTAATTAGTGTGTGGAAGTAGAATAGAAATTACTTCAGTGAGAAACATTGTTCAACAGCCTAAGGAATTAGATCAGATAGACTGGATAGCCATTATATACAGTTCGTTAACAGGCATTATGAACAGCTTTGGGCATAAATAAATGGCAATAGGCCAGATACAAATTCATGAAATTTATGCAAGTTAGCTTTGAAGGCCGGAGGTGGAGTGGTTCGTGGATTGATGGAACTGGCTATCGAGAACAGCTTTAGACGTGATAAGGAAAGGAAGAGGTAAAAGTGATTGATCAAAGTCAGAGTTACGTGCGAAAATTCAAGAAACTAATGGCAGGTAAATGACATCAAACCAAAGTTTAGGCAAAGAACTGAACCTTTTATACAGTATTGTGAAATAAAGTAAAGGGACAAAATTACCTTGCTAATAATTCATCCAGGTCCACCCCTGAAAAACAATATAAACTAAGACACTTTTGAGGACTCAGTGCAGAAGGTATTGGAAAAGAATTCTCAAGGAAGACTCTAATTCAACATTTCTGAGAGGTTTTTGAAGTCAAGGAGATTTGGGGCACTGAGAAGTGAAGTGGAAGAAGAAGGGAAGAGCTGTTTTGTGCATGCTAGCCATCCTTTCAGATCTGGACCGGAAGATGGAGTAGAGATCAGTAATGATCTTATTGAATGGGAGAACTGGCTTAAAAAGCTGAATGGTTTACTCCTTTTCCTATTTTTTAAAATGTTCTTACGTAATATTGATGCAGCTCTCTGAAATCTGATCCATATTTTCTTACCAGATAGGGAATTGCTATTAAACATATTCTCATTTTCTAATCTACTTGTGAGCAGAGATTTTCTCTATGGATTTAATTACCTCTGCAGAATTCCTACATGTTTAATTATAATGGCTGCCAAACATTCAACTAAGAACACCAATAAAGGAAATAAAACATTGCATACTTTGTTCTAGTTTTAAAAATGACTCCAAATAGTTCATGTCATTCTGCTTGTAAGCTGGGATTTATTTTTTTTCTGGATACTTTCTAACTTACTTGTTTGCGTGGAGTTTTGTTGCTTATCATCTAGGGGCAGGTGAAAGAAGAACAATTGTTTCACAAAATTAATTCTGGTGTCACTGACAATGCAAAACAGGGAGATCTTGTGTGGGGTGCTAATAGGTAAGTCAAGTGCCTTCACCTAATCATGCTGGAACAACACTGCTTCAGCTTGTCATAGTTAGTCCTTTAACTTTGGTGCACTTCTACTGTATGACTATGACAGATAGGTTGTCTGTACAAATGCAGGCAAGCTAGAATGGTACTTAACCGAACTAACATCAAACTAAGCACCTATTAAAAATGTTCTGGAATTGTCAGTATACGCTGTGTCACAAAGTGGAAGGGCATGGATTAACATCCATGATTTCACACCCAAGTGTGGGTTTCAATTATTTTCAGAGGTGCTTTCCACAGTGGAGGAAAAATCAGAGGAAAAGTCACCCTGGATCAATCTCATGCATCTCCTATTAATCAATTGTGGAAAAGTACAGATCTGGGAGCAGATCCCTTGCCCACTCTCCCACCAGAGGGGATATGCAGTTTAGAAAGAGTTAAATGGAATTCATTTAAAAAAAAAACACAATACCTGAAAAGCTTCAAAAAAATCTTGTGTAGATGTGCAACATCTTATCCATTAAGTATTCCATGTACAGTCTGTCCTTGGTAATGCTGAGTATTTCAATTACTGCTTTTTGAAATGGGATTCAAAACAGCCATCTCTTCTAACCTGGAACCTGACATGTTCTGTCTCAAAGTGATAAAAAATGTCTGAAGATGTAATCAGTAAGGGCAGAAACATCTGTGTGTCAAGGGAGGTAAACAGCTTCTGAACAGATCTGAGATCCTCACTTATCTCAAAGAGGACCAGAAATGTTTTATTACATCAGCTGCACTTTAACCTTCTACTGACACAAACTGAAACTGAGATCTAGGTTTCAAAGAGGCATCATTTAGTGTGGAATAAGCTGTGAATGATGTTTAAAAGAAGATGCAATTTTGCATTTTTTCCCTTAAGTTATAAAAGGATAAAGTTACAAACCAATTTCAAACAGAAGTTTGCATTCTGATGAAAAGGCTCAGTTCCCCTATTTATAGTAACATTAGGTTTGTTGTTGAGCAAGTTCATTATCTAATTCATAAAACTACTCACATATCAGGACAAGAGTTGAGAAAGGCTAATACTTAAATAAGCAAAGGAACCTTGTCAGAAAAAGTGGCTGGTTCATCAACAAATAAGGGAGTTAAATCTCCAAATTAATTATCTTATTTGGTTACTTCTCAAATAAGGCACACAACAGGTTGATAATCCTTTGCTAGTTCGCACTTATTACATTATGACTAGAATATCATACGCACAGATTATGCTTGTGACAGCCTTTAGTCAATAGTTTTCCTGATTGCTGTTTGCATCAGGTGTCAGAATAGTTTAAAATTAATCATTACTTCAAAATCTTTTGATAAATATCGATGTCACACCACTAAAAACGTGTCAACAAAATATTCATGATAAAGAAATGGATCAGATAATCATATTTTATATCTCTCAACCTGATTAAATCTAGTTGACAAATTAAACTGAGAGTAATGAGTTAAAGTAAATAAAGCCACAGATATTATCCTGTGTAATTCCATTCTCATTTTGCTGTTGTAGCTGCCTTTTATCATCATAAATTCACACTGGATCTTGGGTCAGTTCGGGCAAAGTGCATCTCCGTGAGTTCTGTCGGCACTGCCAAAATTCTGTAAATCGCCTTAGGTGTCATAACAACCAACCACAGCTGGAGACAATGAATGTATGAAAGACATATGTCTCACAAAACTGACTCGAGGGGTTGTTGTAGACACAAATTACCAAATGAATTTATCCCTGGTTCTGATGTAAAAGCACAGGACAGTTGAGAGAGTGGTTAATAAAGTGTAGAGTATCCTAAGCTTTACTAATAGGGACATAGAGTATAAAAGCAGGAAAGTTAGGTTAAACTTGTGGTTTGCCTTAACTGGAGTATTGCATTCTGTTCTGGGCACCACACTTTGGAAAGCATGTGAAGGCATGAGATAAAATACAGAAAAGATTCACAAGAATGGTTCCAGGGATGAGGAATTTCAGTTACATAGATAGATTGGAGAAGCTGGGACTATTTTCCTTGGAAAAGAGGTTCAGAGGATATTTGACAGAGGTATTCAAGATCATGAGGGGGCTGGACGGAGAAGGTAGGGAGAAACTGTTCCCATTGGTAGAAGGATCGAGAACAAAATGGCACAGATTTAAGATAATTGACTAAAGAAGCAATGGTGACATGAGGGAAAGCTTTTTCACACAACAAGTGGTTTAGCTTGGAATTCACTGCCTGAGAGTGTGGTGGAAGGTGGTTCAATCGAGGCATTTAAGGAGGGAATTGGATTGTTACCTGAAAAAGAAGAATGGGCAGGGCTATGCAAAGAAGTTGGGAGAATGGCACTAGGTGAATTGCCCCTTCGGAAAACCAGCACAGGCACGGTGGGCCAAAAGGCCTTCTTTTATGCTATAACCATTCTGTGATTCGATGATACTATTTGGGAAAGAAACCAGGTGAAGAATTACTATGGGAAACTTTCTGGCTGATTGAAAACTTATTTATTTATTTATTTATTTAGTGAATGCAAATCCCTAAAGCCATGTGATAGCCTCCTTATTTGCTGAGTTTAAGGTGGTTAGACTTAGTCTGTAGAGGGGACATATCTCGGTAAGGTGCAGGGTTGTTTGTCTCTTTCCACAAATGCATAAGGGGTTTGTACTGAGGCTCCAGCTGCGATGGCTGGCTGCACAGGAGCCCTCACCTGTCCTGAACCTGCACAGGACCACTCACGCCTGCCATTTGACAGATGGGGTTTGTCACAAGGAACTTGTTTGTGACCTCCTGTGTTTCCCATTCCTTGGTCCAATGGGTGTTTGCTGATTGATCTTCATCAGAAAGGGTTTTCCATTTGGGGAACTGAGATGGAAGGCAGGCAGTAGGTGAGTTGAACAGGTCACCATGAAGTGGTGAGGTGCAGCATGGATGGTTTCAAATAGTTTGTGCGTTTTCATCAGCCAGTAGATATGTGGGGGACAGGAAGCTAGGGAAGGGTGTTGAGCAGAGAGTTCCAGTTTTGATACACATTGTTGCATTCAATTGAGTGTCAGACAGGTACACAGTACCCTCCTGTCGAGTATGATAGGACAATTGCTGAGGTCTGTAATGTTGTGGCAAAAGAGCTCCACATAGATTAAGCAAGTTTGGTTAGTAGATTTTTTCTGGTTATGACCTCTACTGCAGTTTCTTCAAGTGTTCCTGGAAGGACAGAGTCCTGTGTAGAGACACTTCCAAGTAAGTTGGGTTGGGATCAAGCTTTAGTCTCTGGCCATCTATGTAGATATGCAATTCTTTTTTGGAATTGGCATTGTGGAGGTGGAATATACTGGACATGGTTTTAAAGGGGACATTAGATCAGCGTTCACGTCATATCTGCCCCCCCTGTATGTACCCAGGTTCCCTTGGAGAAGCTAATGGTCCTAGCAGCAGACTGAATTCTGAGAAAATTAAAGGACTCTGAAACAGCCCCCTTGTGGAATCCCAGTCCCTCCAGCACTGCCAATATTGAGCAACCCTCTGGTCTTATGGCAATAGGACATGCTCTCCGAATCTTATTGTTCTGGGTCTGTCAGCTGCCAAGCAAAACCTCAGGGGGATTGAAAATATTTAAATGCAATTAGAGCAATTTGTGTATTTCTGCCATAAGTGTGCAGATATGGCTGACATACAGCCAGCTCTAGTGGTGTTGCTAACTTCATAATCTAGACCAAACACGGTGAAATAATTGATAACTGGTTCCGCCTCCCCACAGAGGGAATGCCTTGATTTCAGATGGTGCCTCATGCTTCTATCCAGTGGAAAAATATTGCTTGGCAGTAATGTCTCAACCACAAGGTTTTTTTGATCTGTTCTATGTACTAAAATTAACTTTGAAATGTAATAAATAGACCATTGCAGAATTCAAGTAATTGAGGAAAATGAACAGCGATCAGTCTACATTTCAAAGAGAATGCATAGTTAACACTTCCTGTGTTTTACGTTGTGAAGAATTACAATGAAGGTTTAAACTAGAAACATTGGGCTGAATTTTACTAGCCCTTTGGGGATGGGATGGGAGGTGGGAAGGCTGACAAAATGACTTAGGATTGCATCAGGTAGCATGCCCGAGCTTTCCTACTGCCATGTCTGTTTTCCAGCAACAGGAAGGTGGCAAATGGCCCACATGCCCAAAGCACAATTGAGAAATTTAAATGGCCAATTAAGGGCCTTTTCCTGCACTGGCTGGCATTTTACCTGTGGCTAGGGGAGCCCATTGCTGCATGGGGAGACTGCTGAGTGAATCCTGGTGGCCTCCCTATAGTCCTAGGGAGAGCAGCCCACTGTTTTGAGCACTCTTTGGGCTCCCGGAAGCAATGGCTTCCCCTGTGGCAACGGTGCCATCTGCCCCCACTGACCCCACAACCCCGATCCCTGGGGTCTGCCTAATTGGCCCGGCACCCCCAAACACCACTTAACTGACTTTGAGAGCACCAGCCATCACTGAGTCTTCAGGCTCCAGGTGTAACCCCAGTAATGGCATCCGCTAGCAGTGGCACCACTGAGGCTGCTGAGCTGCCAGCCCTCTGATTGGTTGGCAGATTTTGGGTTAGGGCCACTGTCCTTAATAGGACAGCATCCCTGGAAGCAGCCACTTAATTGGCTGCAGCTGGCAAAATACAGCCTAAGGTCCACCGCCAGCTGAAGGGGGCTTGCTCCCCTCTTTCAGCCTGGTGGTGGAACTTCTGCCACCTCCAAACCCAGCCATTAAACCATTTTGCTCGTATAAATGCAGGTCAGCCGACTGCTCATTTCCAGTAGCTTGTGTTTTTATCTCCCATTTCCAGCATTCATAGCCTTTCTTTTTATATCCTTAAGTAATTCAAACACTGGGAAAATTGTTCTATATATTTCATTTCATATCTCTTAACTTATTGAAAGGCATTTCTTTTGAGGCAGTAATGAAATGTTATGCTTGTCTTGGTATCAGGCGTCATGGCTGTTGGTGGGGGGGGGGTTACAATATGACGAGAGGGCCAAAAAGCACAGCGGGATCATCCGATGGTGACCACCATGGCGGAACACCAATCCCACTGGAGTCTGGCGTGAACCTGTTTTGCATCCCATTAGTGGGCCAGTAAGGCCTGACTGGAATTGTCCCCCCAGCCCAGATTTTTCGTTACGCCGACATGAAAACACGCCAGCCCAGAACACGCCTCAACAAGTGTCTCGTGCAGAAGTTGGGACTTACCATTAGGGGCTTGCTCAGATCGTGGAATCCGAGGTGTGTAAGATGCTGGAGTCCTACAGCTACCAGACCCTGGGGGAACACACGTATGCATGCTGGGTGGATTCTCATGGATATGGCTCCACCATAAAGCAGCTCATGGAAACTGGGAGGTCTCTGGTGATGTCTTGGGTCTGCTTCGGAACATCACAGTCTTGGCCACAGGCTTCTCCGGATGACCGGTGAGGGGGAGGCAGAAGAAGGTCCAGTTGTGAGTGGGAGTGGAAGGTGGAGGGATGAGAGTGGAAGGTCGAGGTTTGACTGGGAGAGGAATGTGTACCAGGGGAATAAGGTTGTGAGGGCAAAAGTTTCGGTAGGGGGGGAGGTGATTGAGTTAAGAAGGGTGGAGGGGGGAGGAGGGAGTATGGGGGCAGGGGGCTGTTTAGGGGAAGAATGCAGCAAGTGGGAGGTATGTGTTGGGGGAGGAAGGTGTAAGGGAAGGAGTTTGGTGGCAGAGAAGGAGTTCAGAGAGGGTAAGGAGTCCATAATGAGGAAGGAGTCCGAGGGGAGGAAGAGGTCCAGGGGGAGGAAGAAGTTAGGAGTGGGAAAGGAGTCCAGAGGGAGGAAAGAGTTCGGAGTGGGGGGGAAGGAGTTCAGAGGGGTGAAGGAGTCTGGGGGTGGAAGGAGTTTGCTGGGGGGAAGGAGTCTATGGGGATGAAGGGGCCTAGGTGGGGAGAAGTGAAAGTGAATATACTTTCAGATTATAAAGTGACTAAATATATTCACCCATGCAACCACCTGTGATCAGAAATTCTTAACTTTTCTAGGCCTAACACTTCTTCTAAGTGCTGCTCTGACATCCACAGCAGGGGTGGAGATAACCTGTGCAATGGTTGGCCCTGTTGCATCTGATGACTTTGACCTGCATCCTCAGGAGAGCTGAGACCTTGAGGGCCCTGGCTTGCTTTAGCTGTCCTCCTGTGGGCCAGTTGCTCCCTCTGTGGTGACAGAGGATGAGGTTGGGGGGAGGGGAGGGGGGGGGATGGTCACAGGCAAAGGGGACTCAAAGGGAGAGAGGACAGCCTCTGAGATTCCTGAGTGGGTGACACAGGGGCATCCAGCTGCTGCTCCTCCTCCCTTTGGGTGCCTGAGGGCCCCGACCTGACTCCTTGAGGGGAAAGAGCACCTGGAGTGATGTCAAGGTGCCCTGTTTCCCTCTCGCATTGCAACAGCAAAAACTCACCCATGGCTGAAGTGATGGAGTATAGGTTTGCACGCATTTCCACGTTCTGTTGGACCAGAGTCTTCATGGCGTCCACCATCCTTCCAATGGGGACATCCATACACGCACATGTGGACAACACTTCACCAGAGAGCAGGCGGATGCACTCCTCCGACTTGCATGCCACTCTGTTAAGGCCTTCCTACAGCTCTGTGTGATGTTCTCCCACCTACTGCTGACCCTCCAGGATGAGTTGGAAGACCGAATCTAGAGGTTTGTCATCTGACTCGGATCTCATGGATGCTTCTTCCCCAGCAGTCCCTCGAGTTCCAGGGAGCTCAGCTTAACTTGCCTCCTCCTGCTGCGAACACGTGTCCATATGGTGACCAGCAGATTGTGAACCCGAGCTGCTCTAGATTTGGCTCCCACCGAGGTGTGTGTCTCTACGCTGGTGTAGGGTGTGGGTAAGTGCTGTGACAGGTCTTCAAGGCTGCTCATTTCCAGCTCTTTAATGAAGGAGGTCTCCTCTTGGCTGCAGATGAGGATGTGGATGGAGGTGTGGGACTGGCTGGTTGAGGGCATCGCTCGCTTGGTAAAGCTTCCTATGAACCAAAGTAGAGATAGGTAGTGCATGACAGCACAGCCAAAAGCAGGAGAGAGAGCAGTCACAGTTGGGTTGAGAGAGGGATGATGTGGTGCGGGATCTTGACGTGGGTGTTCGCCGCCGACCACACAGTCGCCGCAGGCACGCTCCACATCCTCAACACTCAGCACGATGGCATGCTCCTGAAGGTGAGTGAGGGGCCTAATGTGGGCCACTCTAACCCCGGTCTGGGACCTTTCCCTGCTGTTGTCAGCTGGGTCCTCCTGCATGAAAACAGATGGAGAGATAGTGAGCAGGACACATGGCACTGCGTGGAATGTTTGTGTGGTGACTGGAGCCATGGATGGGATTAGGATGCAAACTACAGTGGATATGAGCTTGATGGAGATTGTGAGGGTGTGTGTGAGAGTTAGTGGTGTTGTCTCCTGACATGTGAGATCCCTGTGGATGCGTGATGTGTTTGTGAGAATGTGAGTTGAAAGTGATGAGGTGGTTGACTTACCCTGGGGGTACAGATGAGAACATTCATCCTCTTCCTGCACTGGATGGCTGATCTCCTCTGTGTTCTGGTGGCAGTGACCCCGACTGCCACTGCCTCGCAGGCCAGATTGGTGACGCCGGTGGACCTCCTGCCCCCAGAGCGAGGATAGAAGACATAGTGGTTGCCTTCCACTGCGTCCAGCAGGTGCCCCAAAGAGGCGTCACTAAATTTGGGGGCTGCCATCTTCTTTGCTTTCAGGCTATCTGTCGCCTGAAGCTGTCCTGGTCTGAAGACATTGGGCAGTATTTTCGGGTTGTCAGGCGGGCATAGCGGGTAGGCTCAGGAATGGCTGGGAAATGGTCCGCTGCTGGCAATCGGCCCCCGACCACGATTTCATTCTGGCTGGCCAATTAATGACTAGCCAGCATGAAAGGTGCGCTGAGAACCTCAGCAGTGCCGGGAGGAGTGCAAGCACAAAAGTCTGCCCATGCGCAGGGTTGTGTGCACTGAAAGCTCCCTGAAGGCAGCATCAAACCACTTGATCAGGCCACCAATAACTGGTCAGATTATATTGAATTCCTCACGTTTTTCTTTTTGGCCAATGCCATATCGGGGGAGGAGAAGAGGCGGGCAATCCTCTTCTTGACTAGTGGCAGTAAAACATATGGATCAATTCGGCACCCAATGCCCCAGATTCCAAGAGCTATGATGAGTTGGTGAATCTAGTGAAAGACCACTTTCAACCGAAACCATTGCTAACAGCGCAGTGTTTTAAAATCAATTTGAGGGTGAGACAGTCGCTTGCTATGTGACAGCCTTAAAACAATTGACAGAGCACTAGTTCGGGACATCGATTAATGTCATGTTAAGAGACCGATCAGTGTTTGGGATTAACGAAGACACCATTCAAAAAAGGTTGTTGTCAGAAACAAATTTAGACTTCAACAAGGTGCTGGAGTTGGTGCTTACAATGGAAAGCACAGTCAGGGACTCAAAAAAAAATCAAGGGAGCACAAAATGGCGTCATTTTTCACGTCAGGAAGGGAGCATTGGCTAGAAATGGTGCAGAAGCGCAGAGCTCCGCGGAAAGGAAGAAAACAGCTGCCATTTACAGACCAGCAAAAAGCAATGGCTTAGTAGATAAAAACTACATTAACAATTGCAGGATTTGAACCAGACAGACTACAAACAACAATTTAAAAGAACCGAGGGCAGGATTTTCCCATCGGCGAGCGGGAGTGGGGCCCACTCGCTGACGCGTAAAATGATGCGCGGTGGTGTCGGGTGGAACTCCCGACATCACCGCACCCTATTTAAATTTTCAGGAAGGTGGGGGCGCAGCAAAATCAGCTGTGCGCCCGCCAACCTGTCAATGGCCAATTGAGGCCATTGACAGAGTTAATTAAGTAATTAACGGGCCTGCCCGTCCAACCTTAAGGTTGGTGGGCAGGAGCCCCTTCGTGAACTAGAAAAAGCATGAAACCTTATCCACGGGCGGGATGAGGTTTCATGTAGCTTTTAAAAAAGTTTAATAAAGTTTTTGGGAAAATTATGGACATGTCCCAACTCATGTGACATTGTCACATTACAGGACATGTTAGGGAAATTTTACATTTCTATTTTTACGTTTTTAACATTTTGAGCCAATCTCCCTGAGGCTGCACTTAGCGTCAGAGAGATGAGTACGCTCCTTTGTGTACATGCGCGAAAGAGTGCACTCTCGGGTTTAGGGATTCCCTCCACCCACACAGGAAGCGCACAGTGCTTCCCGGCGGACATCGCGCTGGGCGGGCCAAATGGCGCCACGCCTCTGATCAGGGGCACCGATTGGAAGTGAGCCTGTGCGCGCCCGCCAATCAACTTCCCTAACAGGGGGAAAATTCAGCCCCAGGTGTTTCTACTGCCATCGCAATGGGCACATTATTCGATATTATAAACATAGGTTAGAGCCAAAAAAAGGCAGAAGTTGTGAAATTTATATAATGGAGGACCCAGAAGAAACAGAATCAGGTGTTTACTCGCTACACAACTTAAATATGGGTAAAACGGAGCCAATCTACATGACAGTAGAAGTCAACAGAAAACCCATTCAAATAGAGGTGAATACAGGCGCATCCACAACTGTCATAGGGGGACACACTTTAAGTATCTGAATGGAGGAGGACATTCACTAAAGCTGGAAAACTCAGATGCCAGACTAAAAACATATACTGGTGAAACATACGAGTAGAGGGTACATTCAGGGTTCCGGAACAATACGGAAGCCAGTCTGCTAACCTACCCCTGATAGTGGTAGCAGAGGAGGGTCCAATTCTACTTGGTCGGAACCAGCTTAAGGAAATAAAGTTGGAGTGGACTGAAATTTTTCAACTCAGGACGAAAGTTCTGTAAGAAGTATTACAGAAATATGCCCCTTATCGAGCAGGGAAGAGTTCGGGAAGATTCAAGGGCTGCAAGCTAAAGTACATATGGGTCCTGGAGCAACCTCCAGATTCTTGAAGTCTTCTCTGCATTACGAGAAAAAGTGGATTTTAAATTAGATAGGCTGAAAAGGTTGGGAGTCTTACAATCTGCACAATTTTCCAAATGGGCAGTGCCCATAATTCCAGTACTGAAGCCTGGCCAGAGTGTGTGAATATGCAGGGACTACAAGTTGACCATTAACAAAGTAGCCAGAATTGATAGGCACCCTGTACCAAAAACTGATGCATTGTACTCCAAGCTGGCAGGGGGAACCGCATATATGAAATTCGTCATGGGCCACGCTTACCAGTAAGTCGAGCTAGAAAAGGCCTCTCGGGATTTTGTGACGATCAACACTCATCGGGGTTTATACCAGTATACCAAGTTACCCTTCGGAGTCTCATTGGCTTGTGCCATTTTCCAATGGGCTGTGGAAAATTGGCTCCAAGGTCTACCCCGTGTGGTGGTTTATCTTGATGATGTCCTAATAACAGGACTAACCGATGAAGAACACCTGGCAAACTTGGAAGAGGTATTAAAGTGTTTCTCACCAGCCAGAGTATACTTGAAAAGGGAAAAATGTGTCTTCCAAGCAAAAGAAGTGATTTACCTGGGTCATAGAGTTGAATCACAGGGCCTTCACCCAGGAGAAGACAAGGTGAGAGCTATTTGTGAGGTGCCAGCACCGAAAAATTCCACAGAACTCAAGTCCTTCTTGGGAATGGTTAACCACTACGGTCATTTTCTCTCAAATTTGTCGACAGTACTGGCTCCATTATATGGGTTACTCAAGAAAAACCACAGGTGGACTTGGCAAGCCCCACAACAACAGGCATTTGTGGCAGTAAAGCAGTTACTACATTCATCGGCCCTGTTGGTACATTTCCACACAAAGAAAAAATTGATTTTAACATGCGATCCATCCCCTTACGGAGTAGGGGCAGTACTCTCCCACCAGATGGCGGACGGCTCCGAACGGCCCATTGGTTATGTCTCAAGAACACCTGGTGTGGCAGAACAAAGATACTCACGAATTGAGAAAGAAGGTTTATCCATTATATTTGGCTTTAAGAAATTCCACCAATATATCCATGGTTGCCACTTCACCA
Source organism: Carcharodon carcharias (assembly GCF_017639515.1). Taxonomy (NCBI): domain Eukaryota; kingdom Metazoa; phylum Chordata; class Chondrichthyes; order Lamniformes; family Lamnidae; genus Carcharodon; species Carcharodon carcharias. Next base: position 87,585,586 of record NC_054469.1, on the reverse strand, counting down.
TCGTATCCAACCACATGGCACTACTAGGCTTGTTTGGGGAAGATAAGGCAATGCCCCCAATCGCCTCGGCACGCAACCAAAAGTGGGCACTGATTCTAGCTGCTTACAAATATACTTTTATCCGCCGGCCGGGAAGCTAGATTGCCAATGCCAACGCACTGAGTCGATTACCCCTGAAGGACAGTAATGTGAGTGTCGCCATCCCTCAAGAATTTGTCTAGTTATTAAACTTCCTGGATTTATCGCCAGTGAATGACAAATAGATCAGAGAATAGAGAGACGGCGATCCAGTTTTGTCTCATGTCAGGGAACAAGTCTTGCAGGGATGGTCTAACAAGCCAAAGTCTGATGAAATGAATCCCTATTTTAACAGGAATTACAAGCTCACCTGCCAGGGTGGCATCTGACTATGGGGAGTGAGAGTCATTGTGCCTCCCTATAGAAAGACAACCATTATTTATAGAATTGCATAGCGCTCACCCTGGCATTTCCAGAATGAAAATGTTGGCTCACAGCTACTCATGGTGGCCAGGCATGGGCACTGAAATTGAAAACATGGTCAAGAGCTGCATGTGGTGCCAACAAGTGCAGAAAATACCTCCTTCTGCTCCACTGGATCCTTCGGAATGGCCAGGGAGGCCATGGGTCCTCCTCCACGTTGACTTTGTGTAGCCTTTTTGGAGCACAATATTCCTCTTGCTTATTAACACTCACTCAAAATGGATGGATGTATTGCGAGGTGTGATCACCCGCATCTGCTGCCATCATAGTCAGAATGCATCAGAGTTTCGCGATACACAGTTTACCAGAGATAATAGTGCCTGATAATGGAAAGGCATTCACTAGCGGGGAATTCCGAAGATTTATGACTCTCAATGGCATAACACATCTCAAGACCTCACCATACAACCCTGTATCCAATGGGTTGGCCAAGTGGGCAGTCCAGACCTTCAAGGTCGGAATGAAAAAACTAAAGGGGGACTCTATAGTAATGAAGTTATCACGCTTCCTGCTAAGCTATAGGACTATGCCACATACGACTACTGGTATTGCCCCCGCAGAGTTATTAATGAAGATACATCCCAGAACATGGTTAAGTCTCATAAGGCCATATTTAGGGGGAAGGGTAGAGAGAAATCAGGAGGCCCAGAAAAATGGACACGATTACCATAGGCATGAAAGAAACCTCACTGTCCTACCATATATCAGTTGAAGGTTGGATAATCAGGAGACATATAGATCACCTCAGGAAAAGGGAAACAGACCTACGAGAAAAGATGCGCCAAACATTCCCATTAGAGTCTACAGGTAGGAGGAACTCCTCTTGCTTTGGAAGTACCTCTAGGATCCATTGAGCCTGAGAGAGTCGAAGAGGCAAACTTACAAGTTCCTACTCGGGAGACTAGTGGACAGATAACTCTTGAGAGGCAGGCCTCAGATAAACCATCAAAAGTCATTGAACTACAAGGGTCGACATGTTTGAAAAAGCCTCCTGAGGGACTGGATTTGTAAATAGTATATTGTAAAATGTACTTTTGAGTAAAGGGGGAGGGATGTGATAATCTGAGGTGTAACACACCTTTAAGAGAATGTGAGCAGATTGACCGTGTGATTGTAAGACTCAATAGCTGTGTATCGCGGGCTACAATGTTAATGTTAGTCTAGAGTAGGGTCTGGTTGGGGAAGCACACATCATATTAGTGCTCTGTTGTTTGTGTAAATAAATAAATGGTTCATTTCATATTGGTCTCTGCATCTGCAAAATATTGTAATTGACTCACCTGCCGACAGATAAGCGTGTATCCGGTTTACGAGCTAAGCGGCCCCATAGTAAAATATAACACTGGGAATGAGACAATATGCCGTGAAAAGCCGCCATTATGGCCGCTGGGTAAAACTTCCTTATTCCACACTTTGTGCAAATCTGGGACAATTCTGCCCAGATTCAGACAGGGAAAGAAATAAGAGGTACAACTGGCTGCACTCGTTCTGCCACTCACCATCATGATACTTATAATTTTTCAACAAATTTTCAAGTGCACAGATTCTCATTAGTATTCACAGCAGTAGGTGTTCACATGGCAATCTGTATAAATATGGAAGCAATAGTTTGGGTTACATTTTAAAGGGAAAACACAGATCTTCTGATCATAGCACTCAGGTAGAGAATTCCAGGATACTTTCTAGGCTATGTTGAAGGATGGTGTTCTTTAGAGAGGAACTTGCAGGTGATGGTGTTCCCACATGATATTGCTGCTCTTTTTTTCTTGATCGTAGAAGCTCCAGAGGAGGGGGGTGTTGTCAAAGTGCATTTACTAAGTTGCTGCAGTGCATCCTATAGATTCTACATTCTGCAGTGATAGTGGTGGGAGGTCTGGATATGGATTCCAGTGTTAATTGTACCTGTCCTGGATATTGGCCAGGATTTAGTTCTAGCTATAGGGATACCCCCTCCATTGTCTGGGTAAACTGGTGGAAGTCCCACGTTGCTTCTGTGGGAGGCCCGATGCTATTTAAGTGCTCTCAGGCACTTAACTGGCCAGCATCCGACCTTCCATGCAATCAAGCCCCCAGTGGGCTGGAAAATCTCCTCCCAAGAGCTGCCAGCCAATCAGAGGCCAGCAGTGACACCCGAAACAGTGGCTGCTGCTGGTAATGCTCCAAGGCCCAGCCCAAAGATTGCCACGGGATCCTTGGAGATAGATGAGTGGGGAAGCATGGTGGCACAGGGAGCGGGCTGTGTGCAAGAAGTGGGGAAGGCATTCAGTTGCAAGGGCAGAGAGCCACCCTACTTTTGCTAGGGCTCTTTGGCGCTATCTCAATATCAAGTCCCTCGACCGGACAGTGAGTGCCTGTCAACGAAGGTCCCCTCCACTCACCCGCTCATGAGGTCACAGGCAAACCCGATAGGGTTTGCTGGCAGCCTTCGGGAAGCACAGTGGAGCCATGTGGGCCCCTTTAAATCCCTGAGCCACACTAAATTCCAGTGGGCAAAAGGATAATTGGTGCAAATGGCTCATTAATGAACCTAATTGACTTCCCGTTATGGGCAGGCAAGACTCCTGCATTGGGCACTTCCCGCCCCTGACTTAATTGGGAATGGTTTTCTAATGCTGGTAATCCAATGCAGGTACTCCTGCTTGATTCTCATACCCCTACTCGCACCCCACCCTCCCCCTCCCCCATTCCCTCCATCATGTCCGTTCCAGCAGACTCAATTAAATTCCGTTCAATCTTGAGCTTCTCGAACGTTGTTGCAGCTAAACTCAACTGGGTGTGTCCTGATTATTCCATCACATTATTAGTTTGAGCCTCTTAGGCTGTGGAAGGCTTTGAAGGGCTGAGAGATAAGTCACTCAATTCCAGTGTACACAGCCTCTGCCCTGCTCTTGTAGGCTTAGTATTCTTGTGGCTGATCCATTTAAACTGCTGATCAATGATGATCCTTGAGCTATGGATGACATGGGACTTGGCAAAGATGGCACCACTGAATGCCAGACTGGGCTTTCTCTTGTTAAAGATGGTTATCACCTGACACTTACATAGTGCAAAGGACACTTTCCCTAAGAACACAGCAGTGTTTGACTAAACTGGTGATGACTGTCCTCCAACAACCATCTTCTTTGTGTCAGGTATGACTTTAACAAGTGGAAGGTACTCCCGTTGATTTTGCTGGGGCTCTTCCATGTTATGCTTCATGAAATACTACATTGATGTGAAGGTCAGTGACTCTCATCACTCTTCTTATATCCACAATTGAATCAAAGCTGTGATAAAATCTGGAGCTGACTGGTTCTAGTGAAACCTGAACACCTAGTGATCAAGCTATGGGTGAGTAGGTCATGCTCAATGAGACTATTGAAAAATCTTTCTATAATTTTACTGCTGATTGAGGCTAAAGTCAAAAGTCCAGTTTGAAGAAATAAACAACACCCTGGGCAGAATCTCCTGGTCGGCGTGCGGGGCCAGGCCTCACACACTGACACATAAAATGATGCGTGGTGACATCGGGCGTGCATCCCAGAGTTGGCTGTGTGCCCACCGCTCTGTCAAAGGCCTGTTAAGGCAGTTAATCAACTAATTAAAGTACTTGTTAGGGCTGCCCGTCCAACCTTAAGGTTGGCAGGCAGGCAAAGAGCCCAGGCAGTCTTCGCATTTCTCATGGAACCTCATCCACGGGCAGGATGAGGTTTCATGAACGGTTTATTAATTTAACACAATGTTTCATGAAAATTCATAAACATGACCCAGCTCATTTGACAGTGTAACATGAATAATTTTATTTTTACATTTTTCACATCTTTATGGCTTTTCTTAATCTCCCTGAGGCAGCTCCGTGCCTCAGGGAGATTTCTGTACTCTTGCGCGTGCATGCGCGAAAGAGCGCAGGCCCCAGCTCTCCCTCCTCCCCCCGCCCACACAGGTAGTGCTTAGCGCTTCCAGGTGCGTGTCATGCTGGGCGGGCTTTAACTGGCCTGCCCACGTAAAATGGCAGCATACAGCTGATCACGGGCGGCGATCGGCTATGTGCCCGCTCCCGCCCAACGAGGAGAAAATTCTCCCCTATGAGTGGGGTTATACAATCTGGTGCCTCATTATACAGGGCGTTCTCAGTTCTAGACCAGGTTACGTTTATGTTATGTTTTATAGATTGGGCATACTTGGACAATCTTCACTGTCGCTGGGTCAAAATCCTGGAACTCCCTCCCTAATAACACTGTGGGTTTACCTACACCACATGAACAGCAGCGATTCAAGGAGGCAGTTCACCACCTTCTCAAGGATAATTAGGAATGGGCAATACATCCTGGCTTATCCAGCGATGCCCACATCCCATGAATGAAATTTCTAAAAAATTCTTCCACATTGCCATAGCCAGCGTCATAGCTGTAATGGAAAAGTTAGGCTAGGGACCAGCTAACTCTGATGTGTATGTTCTCAGCACAACAGCCAGAATGTTGTCAGGGTCCAAAGCCTTTGCCATGACCAGTGCTCTCAGTTGCTTATTAATGTTATGTGGAGGGTATATTTAACCATCACTGCAAGGGCAACAAATTACAAAATAAATCTCTTGTCCATGACCGAATTTGTCCAAATTTCACCACAGTACCACCCAGGTGGTAAAGATGAAAACTGCCCCCCAGTGCAGTGAACAGAATTGGCACAATCTACGATGGCCGAGTAGAAACATCCACTTTACACTTCTGCACAAAGACTCTTGAAAACGCTTCAGTGTTGTCTCTTGCAATGCTGAGCTCTGCCACATATGAAGATGGAAATGTTCTTTGAGTCTTCTCCTTCTGTTAACTGCCTGTTTGCTCATCACCATTCTCATGTGGATGTAATTGAACTGCAGAGTTTTTCCCTGAACTAACTTAGCAAATCTTGGATCCCTCAGTTCTCAGAGACACTCAACACAATATCAGGAACATGACTTGGGACAAGCTAAGCTCCCAAATATAAAAATCGTCCATACAACTTCCCCATGCCATTTGGTTTTCTGTCCTCAAAAAGTGCCTTGCACAATATTTCATTCCCCCTTCCAAATATCCACATGTCTTCCACCACCTGCCAGACTGAGATAACTTATTTATAGTATTCAGTGGTTTACACCTCCTTTCAGCACCTTAGAATCCAGTTACAGACTATTTTTAAATAAGCAGCATTTTATGACAGTAGTTTGCATGTTTGACACTTCAGCTTTCTCTTTTTCTCCCGATCCCTCCTTAATGTTTTGGTCAGTTCTACAAAGAAAGCCTCCTACTCTGCTCTACCCATCTAATTACAGTTCTACTTAAAACAATGAGGTTCTTTTCACTTTTAAATGCTAATTGTCATGCTATGCATTTCCAACATCTTCTGTCTTTGTTTTACATGCACGTGTTCTTTAAAGGGTACATTAGTAATATACTCCTTGTTGCAGTGCAAAACATATGCTTTCTTATTTTGATACGGCATAAGAATGTATTGTTACTCTGGAACTATTGAGTTCAGTTTCCTCCATTTTTTTTCCAAATGAATCATGTATTACAAGAGCAGTATAAATTAATTTGTAAATATGAGTGATGATTTTTAATATTGGGATCTGCCAAAAAATGTTTAAAAAATATATTTTTAATATCTAAATAATTGCAACTGGCATAACAGAAAGGCAGGCATTTTTCCTGCAGGTGAATTGCAGCCGAACCAACAGCCTGACCTCTTATTCTATGTAAAATAAAAACTTTCCTTCATGTTTGGGTGAGAATGGATCAATGGCTGAACCCATGTCTAATTACTTTGGTATACAATAAACATTTTCTACTGAGAAATGAAGGAAAACTGAAGGTTTATTTTTGTCTTAAAAAACCTTACAGATTCTTTCAACATCTCTTTAGGTAAAGTAACATGAAGTTGTAACTGATTAAACAGAATACTGAAAATTACTGGAAGGTTATGCAATGTCATGTATGTGTGTCAGGAAGTTTTATGCATTAGTATGTTACCTGTCATGTTGCAGTAGACTTTGAATGGTCCTAGTGGGCCACTGCCATCAGGATCTATCCGGTAATTATCCGATGTTTTGCCAAGATGCTTATACGCCTCACAGGACTGTTCATACATAGCTGGAACAGAGCACAAGTTCAGTTAAATTGAAACCCTTCTGTAATTTAAAAAAACTGAATAAACACTGCAAGCTGCCAAGATGAGATTAAAAAATACAAAGCAAATAAGGCAATGACCTTGATACAACAGGAGAGATTCATTCAAACATTCACTAATTAACAGCTGGGAGAGCATTCTATTTGAATAACAGCCAGAGTATTGGGACAGTGTTATGGCTTTTCACTGTTACTCAGATTGCAAGTTCTGAATTTTTCAATTGGCATAGTTAGATGAATGTGCTTGTTTGCCTAAATGAGGGATTTTCGTTCTGGATCCCAAAACCCCAACACCTTTCCTCTTTTACTGCTCAGTGCCAGCATTAAGTACTTCAAGGTCAGGTGCAGTGTCGGCTATATACAAATTAAAGCTTCCTCTATTCAGAAATAACTTCTAGCCTTAACCACAAATTCAAAATTGTATTCTACTGGGCCAGTGTGATATTCTCCATCTCCCACACCAGTCTCCCTTGTGATATCTCAGAATAATATTGTCACTTTAGCACTGAGCATTGAACATTTTTCTGCTACCGATCTGCATCTACTAGAAACTAGGTTGAAGGTACTAAAACTTAATTTACATTGGGCTTTTGAAGCTGGCAAATAAATGAGAATATCACCCCAGAATGGATTTAAATCCCAATCCCAGAGGTTAAAATACAGTGTTAACCCATTGCAATATCCAATCTCAATTACGAACTTGGCTTTCAAAGAAAAGGAATTTTAGAAAAAAAATTGAAATCTTAAGAGTTATGTACCATCATAAAGCAGCTACTTGCAACATTTCATAAACATGTTAACCAGATTGTAGTGCCAGATTTATCATTACGTCGCAATGCATAATTTCATTTAGCAACAAACTGATAAGTGGGCATTTAATTCGTGCCTGGATAACAAATGTGAAACATGCACAACGTTTGGCTAGAACTGAAAACAGTTTTGTTACAAAACCTATTTGTACAGAAGGTGCAGCTACCCATGAAAGCAAATAGCAATATGCTACTCCAAATACCGATAAAACTGTACAGACTATACTATCCACTGGTGTATAATGAAAAAAAAAGACCTGGCATCTCTGTAATTGTAAATCAAATAGTACACGGATCATCAATTCAAGTAATGTGTAAATCTCAGAATTCTGCGCTATGTGCCCACAGTTTATTGGCATCATCTGCACCCCTAGATCTGTTGATTCCTTCTAATAACGTCCAACCCTGAGTGATAGCCAACATATCAGGCTTGCACAAAAATACTGATAATAAAGGCCAAATTAAATCACAGGAGTGACTTTACCAACCACATATTCATCACAAAACGCAAACTAAAAGCTAGAAAAAACAACCTCTCTATATGAACAACAAAGTGACTTTGTAGGTATATTAACAGCATTTGAAAAGTGGTGAAATAATGCTGGGTCATACAAAAAATGGATTAGTCAATTAAGAGTTTTATTTGCAATGTTCATTGGAAAATCTTTTATGGGTCAAATAAAATAAAGCTAAGCATCTTGTGCACGAAAGACAGTGGCTTTAAAATGGTGAATTAAATTTCAAAGTGTAAAGCCCCACTTATCTAAATTTACCATGTAAGGATAGACAGAGGTTCTGTCCCTTATAATGTGAACTGGAAATAGCTGAGGCCCAAGGCAATGAGGTCCTCAGATTTCCCAACAAGTTTCCCCTGGAATCCCACCAGAGTTGCAATGGTGCATCGGTGGAATCTCATTGGAGTTCTGATTCCAGTAACTTAAAGGTTTTGAATTTTAAAAAATGTTCTTTGTATATGGGCATTGCTGACAAGGCTAGCATTTATTGCTCATTCCTAATTGTCCTTGAGAAGGTGCTGGTGAGCAGCCTTCTTCAATGGCTGCAGTCCGTATGGTGCAGGTACATCTGGTGCTATTAGGAAGGAAGTTCCAGGATTTTGACTCCATGACAGTGAAGGGATGTTGATATAATTCCAAGTCAGGGTGGCCAGTTCAGTTCAGTTTCTGATCAATGGCAACCCCTAGGATGTTGATGGTAGGGCATTCAACGATGGTAATGTCATTGAACATCAAGGGGAGATGGTTAGTTTCTCTCTTGTTGGAGATTGCCAATGCCCGGCACTTGTGTAATGTAGGCATGGACAGCTTCAGTACCTGAGAAGTTAGGAATGGTACTGAACATTGTGCAATCATCAGCGAATATCCCCACTTCTGAATCTATGCGGTCTTTGACAAAGCAGCTGAAGTTGGCTGGGCCAATATACTACCCTTAGGAATTCCTGCACTGGTATCCAGTAGCTGCAATGATCAGCCTCCAACAGCCACAGTCATCTTCCTTTGTGCTAGTAATTACTTCAACCAGTGGAGTTTTCCCTTCGAATCCCACTGATTTCAATTTTGCCATGGCCCCTTGAGGCCACTGTTAGTCAAATGCTGCCTCATTGTCTCACTCTCATCTCACCTCTGGAATTCAGCACTTTTGTTCATGTTTGGACCAAGGTTGAAAGGAGGTTTGGTGACGAGAGGCCTTTGCAGAGCCCAAACTGAGCATCAGTGAGCAAGTTATTGCTGAGCAAGTACCCCTTGGTAGCACTGTCAATAACACCTTCCCTCACTTTGCTGATGATTGAGAGGGGACTAACGCAACAGTAATTAACTGGAATGGATTTCTCCTGTTTTTTGTAGACTGGACACACTTGGGCAATTTTCCACATTGTCGGGTAGATGCCAGTGTTGTACCTGTACTGGAACAGTTTGGCTAGGGATGCAGCTAGTTCCAGAGCACAAGTCTTTAGTACTACAGTCATATTGTTATCAGGGCTCTCAGCCTTTGCTTTCCAGTGCCTTTAACTGTTCTTGATACCACATGGAGTGAATCAAATTGGCTGAAGACTGGCATCTGAGATGCTAGGGGTCTCAGGATGAAGCAAAGATCGAACATCTGCTTGGCATTTCTGACTGTGGATGGATGTGAAAGCTTCAGCCTTAATTTGCACTCATGTGCTGGGCTCCTGTATCACTGAGGCTGGGGAAGTTTATAGAGCCTCCTCTTTTAGTTAACTATTTAATTGTCCATCACTAGTCATGACTGGGAAGTGGCAGGGCTGCAGATCTCTAATCTAATCATTGGCTGTAGAATTCCTTACCTCTGGCTATAACATGCCCCTTCTGCTTTTAGCATGCAAGTGTTGCACACAAGCCACATTCTAATCACATAGCTATGGTAACATTCAGCACTGTCTGTTGAAGGGTCATGAGGACTCGAAACGTCAACTCTTTTCTTCTCCACCGATGCTGCCAGACCTGCTGAGTTTTTCCAGGTAATTCTGTTGTTGTTGTGTCTAAACCAGAGTTTGCAGGCATCTTATTTGAATGAGCTGAGAAAGGTGCCTTCACATCTGGGTGCCTGTCTGACCCACACTGTCAGAAAGCTAAAACAATGACTGATAAAGGTTTAACTAGGTAATAATTTCCAGGACTTTAGAGTATCAATGTATCTTTCACATTGTCAGCAACAATCACTGGCATAGTTAAAACAAAACAAGCTTGTTACTTTTATGAATGATTTTTTACTGAATACACCAATAATTTGTAGAAAAATGCATTTAAAGTCACATAAACTGGATCTATAAATCTATAATAACTAGGACTACCTCACCAGTTTAGAATAAATGCTCAATGCGTACAATACAAATAATAATACGAATGTTATAGTCCGAAAGGATAAAATGGAGATTTTCCAATACAAATCCAGTCCTAATCCTGACCTTAATCTCACTGTTTTACCACAGAATATTATGCCTTACATGAAGCCTATATTAGAAGCTTATATTTTCATAAAGATAAATTCTATGTGGATAATTATTTCCAAGTATAGGCTCAACCTTCCAATGTAGAATACAGGGCACATTCTACCCATTTAAAGTGTAAGAGTTTAAAATGTGATTTTAATTGTGCATTTGCTTGGAGAAATAGGCTGAAATAAAGATTTCAAATTAATTGAAATCAAAATCTATTGAACTGGACATTCATTGTCAAAACCATTGACCAAAAGAAAGAAACAGAAGTAAAGCAGCCACTGTTATGAGACTGGGAGAGATAAAACATTCAAACAAAATGTCACATTGGCCTATTTTCTCTCACCCTGTTCACTGGCCTAATGTAATTGTATCACGCTTCAAACTGAAATCAAACCTCCATCTCACTGCACTGTGTGAATCAAACAATCCATCCTAATAATCAATCTGCATGCCGTGTTCTTAATACATCTGGCCTTGAATTTCCCCTCAAAGTTTATCTCCCAAAATGGAAACATGTGTATTTGAATTCTGATTGGAAATTCATGAACTTCCTGAGTGGAAAACTTCCAATAAATTATCTAACCTATTACTCAGCTCACCAAGCACACAGCTAACAGGTGGGCACTGTATGATGTCAAATGAGCTCTCAAATATGATTTTTGTATTTATAAAGTATTTTTTTTGTTTGCCATTTACCCAAGATGAACTTTGGCTGACCAACTCTCCCTTATTATTTGTGGACCTCCCCAGGAGGAAAAATGTTTTGATTGTCATGTTAAGTTAAGCATCCTGTTTCATCTATTACTGGCACTGGAAAACAAATTATTGTTTTATGGGTCTAGAAATCAGTTTTCCTAACAGTTCATTAGTTAATATTTTGATGCAACTCCCTTGATTCTATAGCATCTTTTATGGAAAAGTTTGGATTGGTTTAGAAGAGTTGAGTATTTAGATTGCTCACTTCTTCCTTTCTGTTCCAATGAAAACAACATCATTTGTGCTGTTTGCAGTTAACCTCAAAAGAGACTCAATTTTTACCCCTTTTAGCCATTTTGTTAGAGACCTTACTTAAACTCCATTTGTGTGACTAGAATTTGATACATGTTTTTCAGGCTAGGTTTTGCTCTCTAGCAATACTTTTCCTTATGGCTAATTGGTCAGCACAGTGCAAGACCTCGCAGTACCAATGACACTTCAGGTTTGCCAATTTTTAAAATTTAATAGACAGAAATTACTGAAAGTTAAAAACAACCAACTTGTCATGCTACAGATATTGATTCATACAAAATGTGAAAGCACAATTCCTAAAGGATAAACTAAAGAAAATGTATGAGCTGAGACTTAGAAATTTTCCAATTAAATCAGCACACATTAATTCAGTTATCAGCAGAGCTCTTTCTCTGCTGCTGATAACTGAATTAATGTGTGCTGCATCATAATGCTTTCTAAATGAAAGGAATTCAGCTTTGAAAATAAAAATGACCTAATCATAATGTGTGCATTAGCTCAAACAGGCTGTAAACTTTAATTTCCATTTGAAATATACTTAACAAGAATTTTCATACTGACAAGATTCTAATTAAATCTATGGTTCTCAGGCAACTTTTCTCTTTCCCAAATGCTCAAACCAGGAAAGATGCTAACAGTTTAATTTTAGGGTTTTATGTTGATGTTAGTCTCAGACAGCTCTTATTTGGTGAGGATTACTAATTTCTTCAGCAATAAAGGTTCCCGTATTGGTATTGCATAAGTCTTTGTTTTTTTAAATCCTTTAATCAAACATTTGGTATCTGATGACTGAACACTTAACAGGGACTACGAACACAAAAGAACTGATATTAGTCAAAATAGCTATCTGCGAACTCAAGCAATCTGTGTTTTAATTTACATTGCACATTTGATAACATTAATATAAATGGTCAACTTTGAATCAATGTGGGTCACACAAGGCATGCAAACTCTAAAGTGCAGTATCACAGGGGAAGTGAACAATTTGGTGTTCATAGTTTTCCATTTTATAAATTTCTAATCTCAGATTATCTCCTGGCAGATAATTAGATAACAGGTTGTACCCCTGTCCTATCAGACAGGAAATGGTGCTTGGTGAATCAAGGCATAGTCAGAGGGGAAACAGAGAAAGAATAATATTTTTAAAAATGCTTTAAAGAAATGAGAAAAAGGCTTGCATGCAGATTAGGGTGGAAGCTTCCCTTCCTTGAAGGACAATAGTAACCCAGTTGGGATTTTTTTATACGGTAATTTAGCAATTTTCACAGCCAACCAATTACTAGATCTATTGAATTTAATTCCATAACCACAGGATTTGAGCTTTCAATTCAAGATTCTTAGTCCATTACTTTAACATTAAACTACAATAATCTGTTTGCTATTCCAGTGCACCCATTGCACATGACATCATGCCTCACAGAAGATGGCAGCCAGGCATGGAAGGCCAAGGAATGGACACAGCAGAAAATAGCACTGATTAAGAAAGGAGACAGGTCAAGATTACATAATAATTCCATTTGCCAGGTCCTTGTAGGCATGCCACAACACTGCTAATGCTGACCGATGCTTAACATTCTTAACAGTTCTTGAATTGCTGACTATGCATACCCATAGGACACACATAATGAGCTGAATTTTGCTCTTCCAGTGTGGGTCCCAACGGCGGACCCTTGAGTGGGTGGACCTTCCACTTGTGGAGGGGATGGCTGGCTGTCTGCAACTACATGGTTAAATAGCCAAGTGGTTATGGTATAAATAGCCAAGTGGTTATGGTATAAATAGCCAAGTGGTTATGGTACTGGGTTTGTAACCCCAAGATCAAGAGTTCAAATCTCACAATGTCTGGTTCAGCCGGCGGCTAAGCACATAAACGTGCCAAACTACAGATTTGGCTTGGCCTAAATAGCCAAGTGGTTATGGTACTAGGCTTGTAACCACAAGATCAAGAGTTCAAATGTCACAATGGCAAACTATAAAACAATGTAACTTCATCTGAATAGGAACAGATGGAAACGTGTTTGTACTTGAAAGAGTTACACAGCAGCCAGCCAATAAAATACGTCAAGGCGCGAGGACCGGCCAACTATGCAGTGGTGGGGGTAGGAGGTTGCTGCATCCTCCATCAGTTGACAGGGCCAGAGGTCCGTGGACAATTTTACTGCCGTGCCTATAAGTAAGCAGCAGCATCCGTGTGTGGAGAGGCTGATTTGAACCTCAGGAACATCACCTTGACCTCAGCCTTCCTCTCTGTCACTGATGCCGGGAGAACCACCTCGATCTCCACACTCAGCTGGCAAATGTCTCAGAGCAGACAATGGCCAGAATTTTGACCTTGATGGGCGGGTGGGCCCCACCAGCTCAACAGCGGGCAGGCAGTTGAACTCCGCCGCCGAAACAGGGCCGGCCGCCATTTTATGTGGGCGGGCCAATTAAGGCCTTCCCAGCTGCCTGCCTGACAGGAAGCGCTATGCGCTTCCAGTGCGGGGGGTGGAGGGATTCACCATCTGTCAAAGTGTACACTGCTCCCTGAGACTAAGTGCTGTCTCAGGGAGTGCACTAACTGTTTAAAAAACTCTAAAAATAGAGAAAGAAAACATTATTAACATGTCCCCCTCATGTGACACTGTCACATGAGACGGGACTCGTTAATAAATATGGGTGAAACTTTAATAAATATTTTAAAAACTGAGTTGAAACATCATCCAGCCAATGGATGAAGTTTTATCTTTTTTCAGAAGCCCACTGGGGCTCCTAGCCTACCCGTCCAACATTAAAGCTGGTGGGCAGGGTCTTTAATTATCTTAAAGACCCTGTTAATGGCCTCAATTGGCCATTGACAGGTCAGCGGGTGGACAGCTGGTTTCGCTGTCCGCCCGCCTTCCTAAAAATTTAAATGGACCGGGATGATGTCCGGTGCTCCTCCTGATGCCATCCCGTGTCATTTTCCCGTTGGCGAGTGGGCCCCGCCCCCAAATCACTGACAGGAAAATTCTGGCCAAAGTGTGGCCCCACAGATCAGCGATGCATCTTTGCAGGTTCTCCTCCAGACTGTCTGGGAACAGCGGGAGGTGTTGTTCCCTAATGACAGCACCAGGAGACCATGACCAAGGAGGCCTGATAAGAGATTGCAGCGGAGGATAGCAGCCATGGGGGATGGGGCTTGGTGCCCACAAGCACTCCTGGGTCCAAGACAAGAAGAGGGTCAACAACCTATCCCACACCGCCAGGGGGAGAAAATAGTTGAGTTAGTTCACTGTGGCTCTCATTATGACAACAAGCAAGTCTTTTAGTGAGGGAAGGAAGCAGGCAGGTAGTGGAATGCAGTGTCAGGCACAGCAACAGGAGCATCATGAGGCCTGGGTGCATTGGGTGAGAATTTGCAGGTTCATACCTCTGTAATAGGACAAGAAGCATGAGAGTAGGACTGTAGACAGGTTACCCAAGAGGTCCTAATATCTGTCAGAGGGATGCATGCTGATAAGATGGTTAGGTATCCATCGAGCTAAGAGTCATTTTCCCCTTTAGTCTGTACATAATTCCTTTGAACAGGCGAAGACAAATGTAGGAATGTCTGACATAAGGATGCTCACACCTGCTGAGGAGGAAGCAGTAGAACTGGCTGGAGAATAGGGCATCTGAGCAATCACTGACAGTGACTTTCCCAATTGGTATTGGGTTAAGTAGATCAGGGAATTAAATGCATGATGCAAAGAGTAGTTTGGGAAGAAGGGGTTTTGATTCACAGGGCTCTAACATCAGCACTCAGGGAAGAGTGAGCTATTCCACCAGATGGACTCTATTTGAACCAGGCTGGGACCAGTATTGGCCAATTGTATAACTAGGACTTTGGACAGGCCTTTAAAGTAACAGATCGGGGTGAGGGAAGAAGAAGGTTTGAGTGAAGGGAAATTTAGAATTCCAAAGAGAAGAGAGTCAATGCATCAGAACAGTGTAGCGATAGGGGTAAAAGCAAACAGAGGGGGACAAGAAGAGACAGAGGCTTTAATAAAAATAAGGTCATTGCAGGGACTGGAAGTAAAAAAAAAGGTTAAAGGTTCTTTATCTGCATGCACGAAGCATGTTCTATAAAATAAATGAACTAGTGGCACAATAGAGATAAATTGATTTAGATCTAATCGCCATGACAGAGACCTGGCTACAAGGTAATTAAATTTGGGAAATAAATATTCCAGGGTACAGAATATTTCAGAAATTTGACAGAATGGCAAAGGAGGAAGGGTAGCCCTCACAGTAAAAGAAGACATAAGGACACGAGTGGTGTGGAAACTATTGGAAGCAATTCTGAGGGACAGGGTTAATCTACACTTGGAGAGGCAGGGATTAATCAAGGACAGTCAGCATGGTTTTGTTAGGGGGAAGTAATGTCTGACCAATTTGATTGAATTTTTCGAAGAGGTGAGCAGGTGTGTAGATGAGGGAAAAGCATTTGACGTAGTCAACTTGGACTTCAGCAAGGCTTTTGATAAGGTCCCGCATGGGAGACTGATAATGAAGGTAAGAGCCCATGGGATCCAAGGCAATTTGGTAAATTGGATCCAGAATTGGCTGTGTGGCAGAAAGCAGAGAGCGGTGGTCGAGGCGTGTTTTAGTGACTGGATGCCTGTGTCCAGTGGGGTTCCACAGGGATAGTGTTGGATCCCTTGCTGTTTGTGGTATATATAAACAATTTAGACTTGAATGTCGGAGGGTTGATCAGTAAGTTTGCGGATGACAAAAAAATTGCTAGGGTGGTAAATAGTGAGGAGGACAGCCTTAGATTACAGGAGGATATAGATGAGCTGGTCAGACGGGCTGATCAGCGGAAAATAGAATTTAATCCGGATAAAGGTAAGGTAATGCACTTGGGCAGGACAAACAAGGCACAGGAATACACGATGAATGGTAGGACCCTGGGAAGTACCGAGGATCAGAGGAACATTGGTGTGCATGTCCATTGGTCCATTAAGGTAGGGGGACAGGTAGATAAGGTGGTTAAGAAGGCATATGGGATCCTTGCCTTTATTAGCCGAGGCAGGGAGGTTATGCTGGAACTGTATAAAACGGTGGTCAGGCCACAGGTAGAGGATTGCGTGCAGTTCTGGAATCCACATTATAGGAAGATAATAAGGAGGTTAGACGAAGGAGAGTCAATGGATGTTATCTACTTGGACTTCCAAAAGGCCTTTGACAAGGTGCAGCACAGGAGGCTGCTCAGTAAGATAAGAGCCCATGGTGTGAGAGGCAAGGTACTAGCCTGGATAGAAGATTGGCTGTCTGGCAGGAGGCACACAGTGGGGATAAGGGGGTTCTTCTCAGGATGGCGGCCGGTGACTAGTGGAGTTTCACAGGGGTCAGTGTTGGGACCACAACTTTTCACTTTATACATTAATGATCTAGATGAAGGAGCTGAGGGAATCTTGGCTAAGTATGCAAATGATACAAAGATAGGTGGAGGGACAGGTAGTATTGAGGAGGCGGGGAGGCTGCAGAAGGATTTAGACAGGTTAAGAGAATAGGCAAAGAAGTGGCAGACGGAATACAACGTGGGGAAATGTAAGGTCATGCACTTTGGTAGGAAGAATAGAGGCATAGATTATTTTCTAAATGGGGAGAGAATTCAGAAATCTGGAGTGCAAAGGAACTTGGGAGCCCTAGTTCAAGATTCTCTTAAGGTTAACTTGCAGGTTGAGTCGGTAGTTAGGAAGCCAAATGCAATGTTGGCATTTATTTCGAAAGGACGAGAATATAAAAGCAGAGATGTGCTGCTGAGGCTTCATAAGGCTCTGGTCAGACCACATTTAGAATATTGTGAGCAATTTTGGGCCCCGTATGTCAGGAAGGATGTGCTGGCTCTGAAGGGAGTCCAGAGGTTGTTCACAAGAATGATCCCAGGAATGAAAGGCTTAACATATGACGAACATTTGAGGACTCTGGGTCTATACTCAATGGAGTTTAGAAGGATGAGGGGGGATCTAATTGAAACTTACAGAATACTGAAAGGCCTGGATAGAGTGGACATGGGGAAGATGTTTCCATTAGTAGGAGAGACTAGGACCCGAGGGCACAGCCTCAGAGTAAAAGGAAGACCTTTTAGAAGAGATGAGGAGAAACTTCTTTAGCCAGAGAGTGGTGAATCTATGGAATTCATTGCCACAGAAGGCTGTGGAGGCCAGGTCATTGAGTGTATTTAAGACTGAGATAGATAGGTTCTTGATTGGTAAGAGGATCAAAGGTTACAGCGAGAAGACGAGAGAATGGGGTTGAGAAACTTATCGGTCATGATTGAATGGTGGAGCAGACTCGATGGGCCGAATGGCCTTTTATCTCCTCCTATGTCTTATGGTCTTATGATTACACTAGAGCGAGTGCAGAGGAGATTTACCAGGACGTTGCCTGGGCTGGAGAGTTTTAGTTATGGGGAGAGACTGGATAGATTAGGGTTATTTTCCCTGGAGCAGAGGAGATTGAGGGGGTACATGATTGCGATATATTAAAATCATGAGGGCCATAGATATGGTAGACAGGAAGGAACATTTCCCTTTGGTGGGAGGATCAATAACCGGGGGCATAGATTTAAGGTAAGGAGCAGGAGGTTTAGAGGGCTTGTGAGTAAGAATTTTTTCACCCAGAGGGAATCTGGAACTCTGCCTGAAAGGGTGATAGAGGCTGAAACTCTCATAACATTTAAGAAGTATTTGGATATGCACTTGCGATGCCATGGCATACAAGGCTATGGGCCTAGTGCTGAAAAATGGGATTAGAATAGTTTGGTACTTGTTTGACTGGTGCAGACTCGATGGGCTGAAGGGCCTTTTTCTATGCTATAGACCTACATGATTCGATGACTATGAGAAAGGATCTGGCCTCAGAAAATCATGAAGTTGAATCAGTATAGGGGGAAATTAAGAATAGTAAAAGTCAAAAAACACTGCTGGCAGTAGTTTATGGGCACCTTCACAGTAGTTATATCATTGATGGAGCATTAAACAATTATTGGAGCACGGAACAAAGGCAATGTAATAATTGTGAGGAACTTTAATCTTCATATAGATTGGACCAATCAAATTGGGAAGAGTAGTCTAGGAGATGAATTTGTGAAATGATTTGTGACAATTTCTTGGAGCAGTACGTAGTGAAACCAACAAGGGATAAAGCTATCTTAAATCTAGTATTGTGCAATGAAGCAGGGTTTATTAGTAATGTCATAGAAAAGATCCACTTGGAAATAGTGATCATATTACCACTGAATTCCATTGGCTGAATGTTTCACTAAGCGGGTGGGCTTGCGCCCGACCCACTTGAGCGTAAAATGATGCACGACGCTGTCGGGCGAGCATCCTGATGTAATCGCATACTTGTGCAATATTTTGGTCAACGGACATGCGCAGGAAGCAGTAGCATGCTCACCGACAATTAACAGGCCTATTAAGGCCATTTCGGCATAAACTGAATTCAATTATTTGCTGCCCACCCAAAGTTACAGTTTGGGGGCAGTCGAATTGGCCAGGTGGTCTTTGGATTTTTTATGAAACCTCATCCACGGGAGGGATGAGGTTTCCAACATGGGGGAAACCCTGTTCACATGGGGGGAACATGTTTTTAACACTTATAAGTTCTTTATTTTTGGATTTAAAAAATCTACAGCACCCGCACACATGCATAAACTTCTGCGCTCGCCCTCCTCCCGCCCCCCACCCCGGCGGCGCTCAGTATTGCAGTGCGCATTTCATGCTGGCTGCCCATTAATTGGCCAGCCAGGGTGAAATCGATAACGGGGCCCGATCGCGGGCAGTGGTCAGCTTCGCAACCGCTCCCAAGCCCGCCCGCCTGCCACGCCCGCCCGATGAAGTAAAGATCCTGCCCCATGTTAAGTTTGAAAGTGAAATGGTCCAATCATAAGCAAGAATCTTAAATTTAAACAAAGCCAATTACATAGCTATGAGGGGAGAGCTGACTAAGGTTAATTGAATAAATAGCCTTAAAGGTATAAAGGTCAATGAACTGTGGGAAACATTTCAAGAAACAAAATACATTCCAATGAAAAACAAATACTCAGCACAAAAGACTTGGTTGAGTAGGCAGAAAAGTGGCAAGTGGAATTCAATCCTAAGAAGTGTGAGGGCTGGGGAGGACCAACAAAGCAAGGCAATACTCAATAAATGGGAAGATATAGAGAGGGGTTGAGGAACTGAGAGACGATGGAGCACGTGTCCACAGGTCCCCAAAGGTGGCAGGACCGGTGGATAAGGTGCTAAAGAAAGCATATTGAATGCTTTCCTTTATTGAATACAAAAGTAGGGATGAAATGCTGGAACTGCATAAAACGCTGGTTAGGCCACAAATAGAATTTTGTGTACAGTTCTGGTCACCACATTATAGGAAGAACATAATTATTCTGGAGAGAGTATAGAGGACTTGAAAATTGCAGCTATGAAGAAAGATTGGATAGATTAGGGTTGTTTTCCTTAGAACTGAGGAGGCTGAGCGGTGACCTAATTGAGGTGCACAACATTATGAGGGGCCTAGATAGGGTTGACAGTAAAGACTTGTTCCCCTAGCTGAGGGGTCAATTCCCAATGGGCATAGACTTAATGTGATTGGTAGTAGGATTAGAGGGGACATGAGGAAGATCTTTTTCACCCAGAGGGTGGTGGGCATCTGTAATTCACTGCCTAAATTGGTGGTTGAGACTGAAATGCTCAATTCATTTAAAATGTGCCTGGATATGCACCTAATGTGCTGTAACCTGCAAGGCTAGGGACCAGGTGCCAGAAAGTGGGATTAAAAATGAGTGGCTAACTTCTTTTTTCTCTTTTTATGGCCGGTGCAGACATGATGGGCTGAATGGCCTCTTTCTGTTCCATAACTTTTCTATAGTTGTAAGATCCACCCGTAGCTCACTCAGCAAGTTAAGATTAAAAGTTATTAGATTAAAAGAAGAGGCTTACAATGTTGCAAAAAGCAGTAGCAAGTCTGAGGAATGGGAGTGTTTTAGAAGCCAACAAAGGGCCACCAAAAAGTTGATAAAAAGGGAGAAAACAGAATGAGAGTAAACTAGCCAGAAATATAAAAACAGATTGTAAGAGCTTTTATAAGTGTATATAAAAAGGAAGAGAGTAAATAAACTAAACATTGATTCCTTAGAAGCAGAGATAGGAGAAATCATCATGGGGAATGAGGAAATAGCAGAGGCGTTGAACAAATATTTTGTGTCTGTCTTCACAGTAGAAGACACAAATTTAATTCCAGAAATAGGCATTAGCCTAGGGAATAAAAAGAATGAGGGAATTAATATCAGCAGAGAAAAAGTATTGGAGAAAATTAAGGGAATAAAATCCAACAAATCCCTGGGACCTGATGGCCTACACCCTAGGGTTCTAAAAGAGATAGCTGTAAAGGTAGTGGATGTGCTAGCTATGATTTTCCAAAGTTCCTTAGATTCAGGAATGGCCCCGTCAGATTGGAATTTGGCAAATGTTATACCGCTGTTCAAGAAAGGAGGGAGAGAGAAAACAGTGAACTGCAGCCCAGTTAACCTAAAATCAGTTGTTGGGAAAATGCTGGAGTTTATGATTAGAATAAGTCAACATGGTTTTACTAAAGGGAAATCCTATTTAACAAATTTATTTGGGTTTTTTTGAGGATGTAACTAGTTGAGAAAAAGAAGAGGAACCAGTTGATGTAGTATGCCTGGATTTCCAGAAGGCATTCGATAAAGTGTCACACAAAAAGTTAATAGCCAAGATAAGGGCATATGGAGTTGAGGGTAACATGTTAGCACAGATAGAGGATTGGTTAACAGATAGAAAGCAGAAAGTGGACACAAACAGGCTTTTTCAAGATGGCAGGCAGTAATGCAAGGATCAGTGCTGAAGTCTCAGCTATTTAAAATCTATATTAATGACTTAGATGAAGTGACAGAGAGTAATATATCTAAGTTTGCTGATGACACCAAGCTAGCAGGAAAGATAAGCTGTGAGGTGGACAAGGAAAGGCTGCAAAGAGATATGGACAGGTTAAATGAGTGGGCAACAAAAAGGCAGATGGAGTATAATATAAGGAAGTGTGAATTATTCGCTTTGGCCATAAGAATAGAAAAGCAGAATTATTTTTTAAAGGTGTGAAACTTGTCAGTATTAATGTTCAAAGAAACTTGGGTGTGCTCGTACAGAATGCAGAAAGTTAGCATGCAGATGCAGCAAACAATTAAGAAGGCAAATGGCATGTTGGCCTTTATTACAAGGGGATCGAGTATAGAGATAAAGAAATCTTGCTACAATTGCACAGGGTTTTGGTAAGACTACATCTGGAGTACTGTGTGCAGCTTTTGTCCCCACATTTGAGAAAAGATATACTTACACTGGAGGAGGTGCAGCAAAGGTTCATTAAATTGGCCTCTCGGATGAGGGGGTTGTCATATGATGAGAGGTGGAGTAATTGGACTTCTATTCTCTGGAGTTTAGATGAATGAGAGCCGACCTCATTGAAACCCACAAAATTCTGAAGGGGCTTGAAAGGGTAGATGCTAAAAGATTGTTTCTGCTGGTCAAGGAATCTAAATCACGGGGGCACAGTCTCAGGATAAGGGGTTAATCATTTAGGACTGAGATGAGGAGAAATTACTCAAAGGGTTATGAACCTTTGGAATTCTCTACCCCAGAGGGTTGTGGATGCTTCATTGTTGAATACATTGAAGGCTGGAATAGACAGATTTTTAGTCTCATAGGGAATCAAGGGAAAAGGTGAACAGGCAGGGGAGTGGAGTTGAAGCCCAAGTTCAGCCCTGATTGTATTGAATGGCGGAGCAGGCTCGATGGGCAATATGGCCCACGCTTGCTCCTATTTCTTGTGTTCTAGTGAAGCAGGAATGCAGAAAGAAGAGATTTATGAGGCCTTGAGCCTGGTGCCAACCACTGGACAGAAAGGAGACAAGTATCACAGAGGGATGGTGAATAGGGATTGTGAATAACATAAGCCTAATTCTTTGTCTTCTCCAATGTTAGTCCTCGCATTCCAGAGAGATGGCCCACCCCTTGTGACCTGTCTTTCGGGATCAGTACTAAAGTGCACAAACTCTCCAGCCCTTTTAGACAGTGCATTTGTGAACTCTCTGATACAGTGATGTGTGACTGCCACACATGTCCCTTTTGGAACCCTGGAAGTTTAATACCGCAGTGATATTTAAAGCCACCAGCATTGGACTCCCTTCCAGTCCATGGGGCCACAGGTCACCCTGGAGGAGAGCACATAGGCAGGGACTGCCTCCGTAGTCAGCATTAGACATTGTTGGAATTGCCTCTTACTCATCTGCAGCTTGTTGTGGTGGGTGCAGGAGACCCTGATATGTGTCATTGCTCTTTGTTGCACTGACCCCTGGTTGCCTCCACCCTGACTGATCTCAGCATCTGATGCTACCCTTGTTGGTCTGCTGGCCACTGCTATACAGGACCCAATGCCATCCTCTGTTTGCATCATTCCTCCTCTGCCTGAGGCTCCAGGAACACTGGATGGATGAGATCTATTTTGCCTCCAGAAATTGCACTGAGGGCAAAAGCCAGGCAAAGGTGCATCCTGCACTGGTGACCTGGTCTTCAAAACCTTAGCCTATCAATGAATGGAACTCACCTGGGCATTCTATGACCACATTCTAGTCTTCCTTGAGCACACTCTGATGTTTTTCAAGCACACCTTTGCCTTCTTGGAGCAGATCCTTGCCTTCTTGGTGCACACGCTGATGATTTTTGAGCACACCCTGATGTTCGTCAAGCACACCCTGGTCTTCTTCAAGCACACCCATGTCTTCTTGGAGCATATCCTGATGTTCTTTGAGCACAACTTGGTCTTGCTCTCAGTGACCCTAGACCTCCATGCAATGTCCCTCAGCCTTCCCTTGATCAGTCTCGACCTTCCCTCACCCTTGACCTACCTCACAATGCTTTTCAGTCTCTTCTCCCCTCTTCTAGCAAACTCTTCCAGTAATTACAGACGTCTCCAATTGGCTTTTCTTCCACCTCAAAGATTGCCTCACCTACTCCATGCCCGCTTTAACTGGTCATGAAAGTGAAGGCCGTGCTTCCTGTCCACCTCCAACCTGATTTCAATGGTAGCATTTAATTGCAAAATCTTATGTTTTAATGAATATTCATCACATGCAAAGCCATTAAAATTAGCTTCCTGCTGCGTGCCACTGGCACTGCCATTCCACTCCCAATTCGCTACCAGAAGAACTCAGCACTTCTATCCTGATGTTGGGAACCTGAAACTTTGCTTCCCACCCTGTTCAACACTCATGTCCACCTCTGTCTCAACCCCTCAGCCAGCATTAAATTCTGCCTAACATGTTCATTCAATTGACAGTCTACTTTGCCACACAACAAGACGGCACTTAAGATGGACACAAGGAGGAAAAGACCTCACAAATTGCAAGCCCTTCACTCTCCCATAGGTGAGCACCATGGACAATCTTGCCTATAAGAGAAGGCAAGAAGAAAAGAGAAATTGAAGGAGCAGGCCTCCCGCCAAGCTATGGGCTAGTACAATCCTGTTCTTATAACCTTCATTTTTTCTCTCATTTCCCTATACAAAACAAGGAGAACATCAAAATTTGTTAATATTACACAATTTGAGCGTTGCTGAAAGATGTCATTTTCTTTAACATTCATCAAATCCTTGTCGTTATAGGAATGCAACAACAAGCCACCAGCATGGTTCAAGGGCAGGACAAGACAGAACCTCACACTATCTCCAAATTTGAAAACCACAGAGAAACTGCACATCGCTCACAGGTTTGCAGTGAGCTTGTGGCAGCAGCTGTGGGTGATTCACCGGGCATAGCTGAGGAGGAGCTGGAATCTGCCAATGACCATCACAGATATGATCTGCTGTACTTTGAGAAATGCACAATCATGACCACACTGATGTTGTCAGTCAGCAGAAACAGAGCTGAAATAGCTGGTTATGCTATCAGCTCATCATCAGTTCTCATATGTGGGTAGCACATGGCAGCTAATGCCTACTTTAAAGCAGTTAGAGTTGGAGCCAAAATATTTGAGCCCTAACATCTTAAATTTCAGTTTTCTGTGTACTCTGCTCACCATTGATAGTCATGCCTTTAAACACTTAGGTCACACTCTCTGGAATTTCCTCCCCAAATCCCTCAATTTCTTCATCTTGATGACTCCCCTTAAACACGCCTCTTTGACCAAACTCTGGTCACCCCGAGTGAGCGTTCCTTCTTTGGCTGGAAACCACCTCCCAGCAGAATGTTGCACCTTGGGGTGCTTTTCTCTGCTAAAGGTTTCATATAAGTTGTTTGGTGATGGCTGTGGTGTTGGTGTGCTTGTTGCTGGCAGTGCAACCCCTGTGGGTTGATTATAAGTGTCTTTGCAGTAGATGACATAGATTACTGACCAGGTTCATGCTGACATGAAGCCTGTGGATCCAGTTCTTCGGGGTTATTGTCAAGTAGGTATGCCAGGGTTTGCAGAATTAGTTAGTGGCGCCATAGTGAACATCAGATGAAATTGGTTTTAGTGATAGTACAAAATGGACAGTAGTGAATTGGCAGCCCAATTAAAATCTGTTGGAGTTATGGAAAAGAATCTTCTCCCTGTCTTGCGGGCTGGATGGGAGTGGACGCAGGCGGGTGTGCAGCCGATCGCTGCCCATGATCAGCTGCGCGCCACCATCTTACATGGGTGGGCCAATTAAGGCCCGCCCAGCGTGACGCGCACCCAGAAGCATTCAGCGTTTCCTGTGCAGGCAGGGGGAAGAGGGAGAGTCGGGGCCTGCGTGCGAAAGAGTGCAGAAATCTCCCTGAGGCACAGAGCTGTCTCAGGGAGATAATTTTATTATGAAAACTTAAAAAAAATAGAAAAAATTATTCAGACATGTCCCCTCATGTGACAATGTCACATGAGCTGGGACTTGTCAATGAATTTGAATTTAAAAATTTATTTGATTTATAAATCCTTCACGAAACCTCATCCCGTCTGTGGATGAGGTTTCACCAGAAATGCGAAGGCCGCTTGGGCTCTTTGCCTGCTGGCAACCTTAACATTGGACTGGCAGCCCCGACAATTAATTTAATTAGTTGTTAAATGGCATTAATAGGCCTTTAACAGTTTGGCAGGCATGCAGCCAACTCCAGTGCGCGCCTGCCAAACTGAAGATTGGACGCACACTCGACTTCCCCAAGTGTCATTTTACACGTCGGCGAATGGGGCCTGCCCCCGCACGCCGACCAGGAGATTCAGGCCATAGAGAAGAAACCATATAGAACCTAAAACAGGCTGACAATTCATTTTCACCCATTTTGCACAATCAACCAAGATAATTTTTACCACATACTCTTTTTTAATCACTTCAAGCATTAAGTACCATGACTGAGCTTGAAGTGAAAGAACATTGACTTGCAAAAGAACGCTGTACTTAGAATAATTTCCACTTAGTTGCTGTGTTCTGTCTGGAGATGGTTTGAACCCTGACATTGTAGGGGATACTTCCTCAAGTTCCCAACCTCTTTACCAATGCTCCTGTTGTACAAAACCCTTGAAAATGGTTTTCTGCTCTGTTAGTTTCTATAATATTGGTAATAATGAGGAAAATGCTTCTCTCATTACATAAACATGTCCTTCATTATCTAATACAAGAAGCACAAGAAATATTAACATTAGTTAACTGTTTTTTTAAATGCTGACTGAATGAATTGCCTTAAAAATCATTAACTTGTCCATAAGACTTTAGAAATGTTTTTCAAGCTATCCCTTCAAATTGTGGCCTCTGACATATTAACCAAGGACACATGTGTTGCTTGCAAGGACTTCTACCAAACATGAGAAAGAGAAACAGGTTAAAGTCTTTCATTAGCATGCTGCAAACATGCTTAATAAGGCTTCTGCTAAAAGTTGAATGTCACTAATGCATAACTCAAGTAAAAATATGTATGTGTCATATTTTCAGCAGGGAAGCATTTTAAAAATTAGCCAGAAAGATCACTGCCTTTCCCAAGGGCAGGTACCTTGGAAAATTCAAAGATAAGACTGGTGGGGGCTAATTTTCATCTTCACCACTTGGGCTGTAAACTGACGGAGCAGATCACCTGTCCATTATAGAACTCATATGCCTTTCAGTTCCATTGATTTCAATAGGAATCAAATTCAAAATCAGGCGGGTTCTATTTTGGGCAGGCTCCAACAGTGAACCACCCAAGCAGATAAAGTGGATGTTAATCCCATGATTTTCTAAATTCATTCTGTCACTGCAACAACAGATTAATGTGTTTTTCACTGACACCATCATTTCTCACATTAATGATTATTTAGGTGCAGATAAACTGATGCAAACCTAGAAATGGAAATTTAAAACAGTTAAAGCATCTAAATATATATATACTATATTCTTAAATGTGATTTCACACTTCCTCCTCTATCATTCTGCAAGTATACTCCTCAAAAACATGTATGTTTATCAACATTCTGTTAATAATCATTTGGTTGGAAATGGAAAAAAAAACAAACACCAGTTGAACAAATAAAAGGAAACATTACTGTAACTTAACAGCAAAAGCCAATCCAGTAGTCCTGAACTTTCTACATTGTGACACCATAGAATTGGAGGTCCTCTTTAATAAAGGTGCTCTGTCATTTCTGGGTCCTTGAATGTAATTTTCTTCAGGTTATTAGATATAGGGAATATTATGAACAGAACACCTGTTGCTTGTAATTGAGATTCTTCTGCTGGCTTGGAAACAATGATAGATATTGTTTTTCTTTCCTCTTAAGTAAAGAAAAATGTTCACTTTCAAGGTCCTCTAAGGACTTCTTGTCACATCAGTGCTATGCTGAAATTTCATCTGGCATCAGTCAAAAAAACTGCCTTGATGCAAAATTATTTAGACTGATCGTCATCAGCTTCAGCAGAGTTTCTGTTGAATGACTGAACATCAAGCTTCTCCACTGATCCTCAATGGGCTTTCTATTATTATTCTATTTTAATTATTTTTGATTAAAAAAAACAAAGTTAGTTTTTTTCTTGTAATGTTGGCACCTGTTGTAACATTGGTTGCACTGGTATAAGAATCTGAGTGAGGAGTTTCCCTCACTCAGATAAATACCCAACAACATTCCCCTGCCTCAACAAGCAGCAGGAAGAGGGCATCCTGATGACTGGGCCTTTGCATTTGTCAATACTGAGCTGTTCTTGTAGAATTTATTTTATGGCAGATATTTATTTCCTAAGATAATTCCAGCTGCATATTTTTTGTTCATTCATGTTATGCCAGCTTTGTTGGCAAGGCTAGCATTTATTCCATATCCTTAGTTGCTCCTGATTTGCTGATGGTGAGCCACTTTCCTGAATTGCTACAGTCTGTATGGTGAAGGAAACAGAGGGTGCTGTTAGGTAGGCAAGACTTGGATTTTGATTCATTGATGATAAAGGAATGGAGATGTACACCCAAGTCAGAATGGTGTGTGACTTGTAGTTGGTGATGTTCCCATGGATCTGCTGCCTTTTTTCTAGCTGTTAGAGGTTGCAGATTTGGAAGGCGATGGCAAAGACGCCTTGGCATGTTGCTGTAATGCATCTTGTAGATGATGCACACTGCAGCTAGGTACGTTAAAGATGGTGTATGGGTTGATGAACAAATGGACTGTTTTGTCATGTAGGGTGTCAAGTTTCTTAAGTGTTATTGGAACTTCAATCATCCAGGCAAATGGAGAGTATTCCATCACGGTCCTGACTTGTACCTTGTAGATGGTGGATAGGCTTTGGGCAGTCAGGATGTGAGTTACTCGTTGTAGGGTACTCAGCCTCTGGCCTGCCCTTGTAACCACAGTATTTATGCTCCAGGTAAGTTTCTGGCCAATGTTGACCCCCAGAATATTGATGGTCCAGGTTTCGATCATTGTAATGCCAAGGCAGGTGTTTAGGCTGTTTATTGTTAAAGGTGGTCATTGCTAGGCACTTGTGTGGTACAAATGTTCCTTGCCACTTAACAACCCAAACCTTTTTTTATTCCCACATAGGATGTGAGCATTGTTGGCATGACCAGCATTTGTTACCAATCTCTGAATGTTGTCCTTATATGCTGCATGCAGGCAGAGACTGCTTCCTTATCTGAGGAGTTGCAAATGGAACCGAATATTGTGCAAGCATCAGCAAACATCTCCATCTCATCATGGAGGACAGGTCATTGATGAAGCAACTGAAGATGGTTCAGCCTAGGACACTACCCTGAAGAACTCCTGCAGTGAGGTCCAGCGGTTGAAATAATTAGTCTACAACAAACACAACCATCTTTCTTTGTGTTAGATATAACTCCAGCCACTGAAGTATCTGCCCTGCAATTTGCATTGGCTTCAATTTATTCAAGCTCCCTGATGTCATACTTAATGAAATACTGTCTTGATGTTAAGGGCAGTCACTCTCATTTCACCTTTGGAATTCAACTGATTTGTCATTTTTGGACACAGCCTGTAATGAGGTCAAGAGCTGAGTGGGCCTGGCAGAACCCAAACTCAGCAGTGACGAGCAGGCTTTTGTTGAGTAACAGTTGCTTCATAGTATGGTTTTTTTTATTCATTCATGGGATGTGGGCATTGCTGGCTAGGCCAGCATTTAGTGCCAATCCATAATTGCCGTTGAGAAGGTGATGGTGAGCTGCCTTCTTGAACCGCGGCAATCCATGTGGTGCAGGTACACCCACAGTGCTGTTAGGGAGGGTATTCCAGGATTTTGAACCAGTGACAGTGAAGGGATGGTGATCTATTTCCAGGTTAGGATGGTGTGTGGCTTGGAGGGGAATTTGCAGGTGATGGTGATCCCATCTATCTGCTGCTCTTGTCCTCCTAGATGGTAGTGGTTGTGGGTTTGGAAGATGCTGTCTAAGGACCCTTGGAGAGTTCCTGCAGTGCATCTTGCAGATGGTACACACTGCTGTTACTGTGTGTCGGTGGAGGAAAGAGTGAATGTTTGCGGATGGGGTGCCAATCAAGTGGGCTGCTTTGTCCTGGATGCTGTCAACCTTCTTGAGTGTTGTTGGAGATGCGCTCATCCAGGCAAGTGGAGATAATTCCATCACACTCCTGACATATGCCTTGTAGATGGTAGACAGGCTTTGGGGGGGGGGGTCAGAAGATGATTTACTCACTGCAGGATTCTTAGCCTCTGACCTGCTCTTATAGCCACAGTATTTATTTGGCTAGTCCAGTTCAGTTTCTGGTCAATGGTAACTCCCAACATGTTGATAGTGGGGGATTCAGCAATTCAGCAATGGTAATGCCATGGAAAATGAGGCGATGGCGTAGTGGTATTGTTGTTGGACTAATAATCTAGAGACCCAGGGTAATGCTCTGGGTTCATAATCCTGCCATGGCAGATAGTGGGATTTGAATTCAATAAAAATTAATTAAAAGCCTGATGATGACTATGAAATTTATTGTTGTAAAAACCCATCTGGTTCACTAATGCCCTTTAGGGAAGGAAATCTGTCGTCCTTACCTAGTGTGGCCTATATGTGACTCCAGACCCACAGCAAAGTAGTTGACTCTTAAAATGCCCTCTGAAATGGCCTAGCAAGCCACTCAGTTGTAACAAACCGCTACAAGGTCACAAAAATGAATTAAACCAGATGGACCACCTGGCATCGATCTAGGCACAGGAAATGACAACAGCAATCTCAGCCCTGTTGACCCTGCCAAGTCCTCCTTACTAACATCTGGGGGCTAGTGCCAAAATTGGGAGAGCTATCTCACAGACTAGTCAAGCAACAGCCTGACATAGTCATTCTTACGGAATCAGACCTTACAGATAATGTCCCAGACTCCACCATCACCACCCAAGGGTGGGTCCTGTCCCACTGGCAGGCCAGACCCAGCAGAGGTGGTGGCACAATGATATACGGTCAGGAGGGAGTTGCCCTGGGAGTCCTTAACATTGACTCCAGACCCCATGAAGTCTCATGGCATCAGGTCAAACATGGGCAAGTAAACCTCATGCTGATTACCAGGTACTGCCCTCCCTCAGCTGATGAATCATTGCTCCTCCATGTTGAACACCACTTGGAGGAAGCAATGAGGGTGACAAGGGTGCAGAATGCTCTCTGGATGGGTGACTTCAATGTCCATCACCAAGAATGGCTTGGTAGCACCACTACCTACCAAGCTGGCCAAGTCCTAAACGACATAGCTGCTAGACTGGGCCTGTGGTAGGTGGTGGCAGGAACCAACATACTTAACCTCATCCTCACCAACCCGCCTGTAACAGATGCATCTGTCCATGACAGTATTGGTAGGAGTGACCACCGCACAGTCATTGTGGAGATAAAGACCCACCTTCACATTGAGTATACCCTCCATTGTGGTGTGCTGCTATTTTCTTTCATGTTGGAGGTGGTCATTGCTGGGCACTTGTATGGCGCAAATGTTGCTTCCTAGCCTGGATATTGTCCACATCTTTCTGCATTTGGACATGGACTGCTACACTATCTGAGGAGCTGAGGAGTCGCGAATGGTGCTGAACATTGTGCAATCAACAGCGAACATCCCCACTTCTGACCTTGTAATGGCAGGAAGGTCATTGATGCAGCAGTTGAATATGGTTGCGCCGAGGACACTACCCTGATGAACTCCTGCAGTGATGTCCTGGAACTATGATAATTGACTTCCAATAACTACAACCGTCTTTCTTTGTGCTAGGTATGACTCCAACCAGCGGAGAGATTTCCCCCTGATTTGCATTTGCTGCAATTTCACTAGGGATCCTTGATGCTACATTCCACCATTTTCCTGACCATTGAGAATAAGCTGATGGGTCAATAATTGGCTGGAATAGACTTGTTCTGCTTTTTGTGGGCAGGGTGTACCTCTGCAATTTTCAAATTTGCTGAGTACATGCCAGTATTGTAGTTGTACTGGAAAGGCTCTGCTAGAGGCATGGCAAGTTCTGCTGTATAAGTCTTTAGCACTTCAGCACAAGCCTTCAGGAAGATTTAAATAATCTCATTAAATGGGCCGATATACGGGGAATGAAATTCAACGCAGGGTAATGTAGTATTGTGTGAATAGCAATACTTGATGTCCATCGGTACCCATCTACACAATGCGTAATCCCTCTTGAAGTTACTAAAGAATGCCATTACTTAGGAATCAACAACCAAAATATTTTAAAGTGAGATGTACAAAGTCAATTTTCAGCCTCCAAGGCATCCAAAATGCTTGGGTTCCTGAAATGGAACTTCCATCATTCTTCAACTACAACAAAAGAAATACTTTACCAGACATTGGCTAAAGTATTGCTGAAAAAAGAGGCATTCTGTCGAAGCACTTCATCTTGCACTCATCAGGACAGAATCACAAGAATACCAAATCTCAAAGGGAATGACACGCAAAGTACTGACTGTACTCAACCAACCTGTGCTTGCAAACTCAGAACATAATGCCCAACATTAGATGTGGTTCTGCAATTGGACAACATTCACTAAACAACCCTGATTGTGCTAAGAATTACACTAATGCCCAATTTAATATTATCAGTCAGGCTCACAGTGTGGCTCACTGAAGTGTGCTCGAAGCTCCATATATTCACACACAAGGTCTTGTCCTTTGTAAACGGAAGAACATATCCACACATTATACCTTTTTCAACTAACCATAAGTTTAGAGGACAGCCATTCCTGGTTTATTTCCCATGGCAATGCCTTGACCATTCAGAGTTGACTTGCCTGGTTTGAATTTAATCAGAAGCTTGGCAGTTAACTATTCCCTGATGCATTCTGCATGGTAATGCCTCTACCAATCAGAATCCACTTGCCAACCAATCAGCACTCTCTTCTGATGCAGTATAAATTGTTGTTCTCTTTGAGATTTGTTATTGTTCCAATTCTGCTCTGATGAGTGCAAGACGAAAAGCTTTGTCAGCATGTCTCTTTTTTCAGCAATGCTCAAGTTCTGTACTACCAAGCGGGCATTGGTTAGACCGTATTTAGAGTACAGAGAAGCTGCTTGGAAACCATATACTGCTGAAAATATTACCCTCCTTGGGAAAGTTCAATGCCGGGCAGCTCGTTCGATTATAAACAATTACTTATAAGATTCCAGTGTTTCCCAGTTAGTCATGGTGCTAAGTTGGCAAAGTCTCCAGACCTGAAGAAAAGCCCATAGGTTGACAGGCCTCTATAAAGTTTTGAATGAACTGAATATTTCTAGGTTGTCCATTAAGCCCAAAAACAACTGAACTCAAAGAGTTCATAACCAACAGCTCCAAATGTATACACACCAACATGTTTACTTTGTAAACTTCTTTTCCCCAAGAACAATTAAGGACTGGAACAATGAAAACTTAATCTCCATGCTTCTAAAGATTCATTTAAGGAAAACTTGTTGAACATTTTTAATTAATGTGACCATTGACTGCACTCATTGTGCACCTCCTGTGAAAATTCCCTGGTAGCCAACTATGGGGGAACTTTACCAAATACCAAGTACCAAGCACTGCTGCCAAAATGTTGTTGGTGCCCATAACCTTCACTGTATCCATTGTGCTCAGGGATTGGCATCTTGTATTTAACAGTACAGAATTTAACTGGCCAGAGTACTGTGCTTTCAAATGCCACAATGTATTTTTTACAAATATTAAACATACTTGTCTCCTCTAAATATCTTATGTTGATGAGAAACATCATGATGTGATGACAAAGGGGCTCCTAAGGAAGATCTCATTGATGCCTATGGTTTGAATATATTGGAGCGAGATTCCAGTAGAACTTATACACAAATAATAAAAAACTATCAACAGCGTGAAGCTAACAGTAAAATACATTGACAGCAATCTCTGTTCTATCCATCTGTCTAATTTTAATGGCTAAATATTCCAACACAGTAACAATGTGAGGCTGTGATAATGAACATTCCCGGTGTGAAACGTTGCCTGAAGGGAAGTGCAATATTTGATAGCCTGCTGTCACTACTACTTTACGACGGGAATACAATGACACAAGCCATTTTATCCTGCTGTTCCCAACAACAAAGCTCTATGATGCCTTAAATTACATCACTGGTGTATCCTGACCAATTCTTCATTTTTATACCAAAGCTGATTTAATTGAAAAGTGTTAAGTGCTTCTGAATATAATATTCATCAGAATATCTGTCTTTCATAATATCATGTCCACATACAGTTTTCACAATTCTGCAATAAAACTTTATAATTACTGCACGAAGCATGGTTGAGTACAAGGTACAGTTTGTCATTCTCTTAGTTTGGTTAAGTGTCCATTTTGCCAGTTTCATTATTTCACTGAAGTTAAAAACAGAAAATGCTGGTAAAACTCAGCAGGTTTGGCAGTATCTGTGGAGAGAGAAACAGCAACATGAAGTTACATGGAGGAGCGGTTACCATGTTGCAGAAAGTTTATAGATATAGCTATAATGAAGAGACATGGCTATGGAGAAAGCTGGGCAGTGGGATGAGTTTTGTTATAGCGACATGGTTCCTTTAAGTGCATGTTCCCACTCAGGGCAACGCGTTGCTGAACTCACCTTACTGTTTAATTGCCATAGATACAACTTCCATGAACATCATAGATGTACCTAACCAACAAACCACTGCAGAAGCAACATGTGCATAAGCAATGTATAAAAAATGAATATAAACACCAACACCAGCACAGAAAGTTAGATGTACAAACTCAGATGTCACCTATGTGTACTTCAAATAGGTGCCACTGTGCACAAAACAGAAAAAAAAAATTCCAATTTTTACGGGGGCATTTAACTTCCAAATTAAAGTCATTTGATTTGTCCAAAATCCAGGGGCAGAATTTTACCCTTGGCGGGGGTGCTCAGAGGGGGCAGACAGGGGCAGTCGGGAAGCCAAATGCTGCCTGCGATCGGCAGCGCACTGCAATTTTACGCAGGCAGACCAATTAAGGCCCACCCAGTGTGAGACGCGGCATATGAATGAGCGAGAAGGGGCAGGCTGGGGCGGGGGTGAGTGTTTAATGTCCGCTGGGTCCGATGGTCACCCAGCTGATTCAAAAGCAACCTTGGCAGCCCCTGGAAGGCTGCCACTGAAGGACTCGTAAGTCCTGTGCATGGATACAACAGCAGGTGGTCACAGCAGGCGGGAAGACAGGTCAGGGGGCAGTCGGCCTCATGTTTCTCAGATGAGTGCCTTGTTGCCCTCCTGGAGGAGTTGCCAGCCAGGAGAGAAACACTTGTCCCCATGGGCAGGAGGAGAAGGCCTCCCCCCACCTCACCAAAAAGGCCGGGGAGGAGGTGGCATCCAGAGTCAGCAGCCGCGGCATGGTGAGGTGCACATGGGTCCAGTGCCAGAGGTGCTTTAATGATCTCCTGCGATCGGGAAGGGTGAGTACCGTGTTGGCATGGGTCACTTTGCAGAGCAGTTAAGAGCTGCCCATCCCCTGTGGACCTCAGAGGTGTTACAGTATGACTGGCAAATGTCAA
Source organism: Carcharodon carcharias (assembly GCF_017639515.1). Lineage (NCBI taxonomy): Eukaryota > Metazoa > Chordata > Chondrichthyes > Lamniformes > Lamnidae > Carcharodon > Carcharodon carcharias. Next base: position 87,550,686 of record NC_054469.1, on the reverse strand, counting down.
TGAGGCAAGATCTGGCCAAGGGGGTGAGCCCTGGCTGCTTGGACTGAGTACCTTGTGGCTCCAGGGTCACGAATAGGCTGAGCCCTGTGAGTTGTTCCTCAGGCAGGATTGGTCAGGCTGAAATGGTGCTGCAGGTAGAGAGTGGACTAATCAATACTCCTCTATCCTTCCAGGAGGAAGCATCCCATAATAATGCAGAGAGGTCGCGGACTGGCGGGGGACCCCAACACCTCCTCATCCTCCAGTAGGTATGAGCAGGAGGTCCTGGAGCTGGAGAGGTGCTCTGCATCACGGTCAAGTGCCAGAGGAAGGTAAGAGTGCAGTGCACTGAAGTGAGAATGTGGATTTTTGCAACCATTGCAGTGTAGTCTCTATATTGATGTGAGCCTCGAAACTGGAATCCCCATTGATAATGGAAAGACGAGGGCACCATGATGCAGATCTCTGTCTCATCAGGGCGTCAGGCATGCACACTGACAATCTAATGACTTAAACTAATGACATGTCCTTCTTCTCCCTTTTAGGCCGCAGCTCCTCGTTGTGAGGAGCCTGAAGGTCCACCCTTGACCCTGGAGGACACCATGCTGAGCATACACCAGCGTCACACCCTCTCTGTCAAGCAGGCACCAGCGCAGATACCAGCACTTATGTGGGCATATGGTCGGTGTCTAGTATCTCGGTACACATTGGTGAGTGCACTTCACACTCACTTGAGGTGCAGGTGGAGACAGAGAGTGCCCTGGGTGCTGGCAGTCAGAGGACTGCTGGGGACCAAGACAATAATCAGTTGCTGGCTGATGATGGTCTCTGGAGTCATCCCTAAGGCAGCAGCTACCGGATGTCCAGCAGGGTGTGCGGGAGTATCTGGTGGAGATACATGAGGGAATGTGTTCCATGGTGTCCGTTGTGGAGGAGTCCATGCGGAGCCTAACACTGCGTTGACCGTCTTGGCTGAGCACAATGCCTCCTCCATGGAGAGAGTGGCAACTCTCATGGAGAGTCTTCTCCAGGGACTCAATCAGGGGTTCCTGGGGTTGCACTCGGACCGACAAGCCCTCACACAGGCAATGACCTCAGCTGGTCAGTGTCAGTGTGGGAGATGGATTGGGCACCCAGTATCCCAGCTAGGTGCCCGTTCATCAATGATGAGCAACAAGGTCCAAAGTGACCTGACATTGGCATATGAACTGCCTGTCGTCTCTGTAGGCTCCTCTCAGGGCGCTCCGGATGAGGGCAGCAGCTCCTCCACCCCTCTGCCAGTGACCGTGGCATCTGATGAGGCTGGGGCAACTGGGGAGATGCCAGCCGTGGTACTGGCCACTCCCTCCCAGACGGGGCCAGCACAGGCTCCATGGGGCAGAGGACACCCGCCAAGGTCATCAAGGCCAATAAGAGTGAGCAGGCTGACTCCAATGCTGGTGCCAACGAGGGTGGAGCACCTAGGCTGAGCACTTGCAAGCAAAAATTTAAAGCACCTTAAGCACAACACAGCTTGATCATGGGTGATATTTGTTTCCCCCATTTTTCTGTTGTTTTGTTAATGGTGTGATGTAAAACACCGGTCAATGTTAATTTCTGCAATGTGTGTCAGTCCGCAGTAAATTAGATTTTTTTTGCAACAGGTCTCTGGATGCTTCATTTGCTCTTTAGGTGCAGGGTAAGCCACGATGTTATGATGGACGTGTGACTCCTTAAACTTTATTGCACTGGCACAGAGTGTATGTTGTTGACCAAGGAACTGGTCCTGTCAGGGATTGAATATGGAGCCTTTAGCTCTGGCATGCGGTGGCAGTGTCAAGTAGTATTGGGTCAAAGTTTCCTGGGTGTCCCTGCCTCCCTGGAGGTTACCCAGGTCAGCTTCTATAGCCTCAATGTTCTCCTGAGTGTGCTTGTCCTTGGACTCACTATTGGACTCATCATCTGTTGCCTGTACAACTGCATCAAGATCTTCTTCCTCCACTTGGTCCCCCCTTTCCAGTGCACCGATTTTGGAGAGCGCAGCATGCAACCACTGTCAGTGACACACGATCTGGGGGGTGCTGGAGTGCCCCCCCCTGAGTGGTCCAGGCATTGGAAGCACACCTTGAGAAGACCGGTGGTTCTCTCTACCACAGCCCTTGTGAAGGCATGGCTCCTGTTGCACCGCTGCTCGGCCTCTGTTCTTGGATGATGGAGAGGTGTCATGAGCCACCTTTTGAGTGGATAGCCCTTGTCACCTAGCAGCCATCCATCCAGCTGGGCTGGAGCACTGAACAGCCTCGTCACCTGGGAGTGTCTCAGGATGTAAGCATCATGGGAGATGCCAGGGTAGCTTGCACGGACTTGCAGAATCTGCATCCTGTGATCACACACTATCTGCACGATCATGGAATGGAAGCCCTTCCTGTTGACAAAGGCTCCCGGCTCACCCACTGATGCCTGGATGGCCACGTGTGTGCAGTCGATGGCACCCTGGATGTGGGGGAAGCCAGCAATCGCCGCAAATCCTCTGGCTCACTCAGCCTGACTGGCCTCGTCCGTACAGAAATGAACGAAAGTCAATACCTGCCTGAACAGAACTTCTGTCACCAGCTTGACGCAACTGTGGACAGCAGATTGGGAGACTCTGCAGAGATCACCCACTGACCCCTGGAAAGAGCCAGAGGCATAGAAATTTAGGGCCACCATGACCTCCAGAACCACTGGCATGGGGTGTCCATCCACACAGTCCAAGCTGATCTCAGGACCAATCCTCTGACAGATGGAGATCACTGTCTCCCTTGAGAGATGGTGCCTCCTTCAGCATTGCATCTCAGACATATTGAGGTAGCTGCTTCACCGCCTATATACCCTGGCAGCAGGATAGTGGTGTCTTCTGTGGCCCCTTCCACCTTGGCCTTCCTGTTGGCCCTGCACCCCTTGCGTCAGCATCTCTCCTCCCACAGGTCGCTCCCCTGGAAGCTGAATCGGGACACCTGACCTCCTCCTCCTTCTGACCCTCTCTTCCTGCTCAGAGGAGATGCCTCCAGTGGAGACCACAATCCCCGTCACCAGGGTAAGGGAAGGCTGTCTGATACCTGGACGGCCCCACACAGCGTAAATCCTCTGGGGGCCTGGAAGAGAACACTAAGTCCTGAAGTGAAGCTTCTAAATGATTTGAATACAGCGCTGAAGCGAAATGAATCTGTCCTGTTCACAGAAGCAAGCAGCTGCAAATGATACCAAAACTACTCACTATTTGCTTTGTACAAGCCCACCCTCTTATCCCGCCTGTGGATGAGATTTTGCAAATTGTGGCCTGTCCACCTGCCGCTTTGCCCATGCGATGTCCTGAAAATTGCACAGGCTATATAAACATGGGGACAATTGGTCTCTCGAGGGCCTTAGCTGGCCACTTAATTAATGGCGGGCGCGCCTTCGTCTTCATTGCGTACCAGCCTAGTGAAATACTGTGAGTGTGACATTGGGACGCCCATCCGATGTCAACACACTTTATTTCATGCCCTCACGTCAAGGGGAAAATTCTGCCCTAGATATTTGTGAACAAGTCAGAACGACTACATTGTACAGTGATTTGGAACAAATCAGATTGAGGAACTACTTGAAAGTTCACAGACCTACTTCCACTCACCTAGAAGCTAGCGTAACTCTTACCTCTCAACATACCAGCTTCCAGTATTATGCTGGATCCTGGCTGAACTAGGAAGACAGGAACACAGGAACAGAGTTTGGCAATTTAGCTCCTCATGCCTGTTCTGCCATTCACTGAGATAATTACTGACCTGTGACATAGCTCCATAGACCTGCCTTTGCCCCATGTCCCTTAATACCTCTGGTTAACAGAAGTCTACCAATCTCAGATTTAAAATTAACAATAAGTTTATCAACTACCATTTGTAGAAGAAAGTTCCAAATTTCTACCACCTTCGTGATTAATGACATTCTGTGTGCCTGTGACAAAAATAAACTTTCTCTCTTCGTCCTCCTCAACCTGCAGACATTGACATAGTTGACTGCACCATTCTCCGCCAACGCCTCTCCACTGTGTCCAGCTGGGTAGGACTGCTCTCACGTGGTTCCATTTTTATTTATCTACTTGTTGCTAAAGAATCACTTACAATGGCTTCTCTTCCTGTTTCTGCACTGTTATCTCTGGTGTACCGTACAGATCAATCCTTTCCCCCCTCCTATTTCTGACCTACATGCTGCTCCTTAGTGATATCATTGAAAGGCATGGAGTTAGTATTGACATGTACGCTGATGACATGCAGCTCTGTCTCACCACAACCCCTCTCCACTCGTCCACTGGTGCTACACTGATGCTAACTTATCAGACTGCTTATCCAACATTCAGTACTGGATAAGCAGAAATTTCCCCCAATTAAATAGTGAGAAGACTGAAGTCATTGTTTTCTATTAGTCCTCACTCCAAATTTTCTGCCCTAACTGCTACCCCTTCCCTCTCCCTGGCAACAGTCTGAGATTAAGCCACTCTGTTCACAACCTTTGTGTCACATTTGATCCTGAGATGAGCTTCCAACCTTATATTTGTGCCATGTCAGTCTGCCTTCACCACTGTCTCAGTTTATCTCCTGCTGAAACCCTCATCCATGTCTTGGTTACGTCTGGACTCAACTTTTCCACACGCTGCTAGCTTGTCTCCCACATTCTATTCTCCATAAACTTGAAGTTATCCAAATCTCTGCTGCCCATCTCTTAACTCACAGCCAGTCCCATTTTCCTGTCACCCTAGTGTTTGCTGACCTACATTGGATCCTGGGCAAGTAACGTTTTGATTGTAAAATTCTGATCCTTGTTTTTAAATCCTTCCATGGCCTTGCCCTTCCCTATCTCTGTAATCTCCTCCAGCCCACAACCCTCTGAGACACCTGCACTCCTCCAATTCTGGCTTCTTGTGTATTACCAGTCATAATTGCTCCACAATTGGTGGATGTGATCTAGTTGCCTAGATCCTAAAATCTGGAACTCCCTCCCTACACTACTTTGTCACTCTACCTCATTTTTCTCCTTTAGGACACTACTTAAAAGCTACCTCTCTGACCAAGCTTTTGGTCATCTGATGTAATATCACCTTATATGGCTTGGTGTCATACTTCATTTTAAAATGTTCCTGTGAAGTGCCCTGGGATGTTTCATTATATTAAAGGTGCTCTCTAAATATGAGTTGTTGTTGTTTTGAAAGATTTGGCCCTACGTTTGATACAATGCCTCCTAGTTCTAGATACCCTAACCACCTGAAATAGTTCCCCTCCAACAACCCCTTAATATCTGAAAACTTTGAACAAACCATTACTTAATTTTATGAATTCCAGGGATACAAGCCTTTAGCTTGGGTAACCTCTCCTTGTAATTTAATTTTGAGTCTAGGGCTGGGATTTTCTGTGCCTGCTGGCGTCGATCATGTTCGGTGGCATGAGTGGACAAAAGGGCAAGAAGGCCAAAAATCAGATTCAGACATCAGGAACCTCATTGTAATACATTAGTATTTCGTTACAAGGCCAGCTTGCCAGACTCATCCACTCCCCGCCCACCAACTGCATCGTCCACCTACGTCAGCGGGAAAACACATCGACATGTTTCACAACAGCATATATAAGGTGTGCAGATGGCGGGCTGCACTTCGCTTGGGACTTTAGGGTTTGTTTGCCTACCTTGCTCTGGTCAGCTCTTGCAGTCATCAGTGCCAGGCCTCACAGACAGCACCACATAACTTTTAGGGGCTCACAGGCAGGTCTCTACCTATCTGATCAGCCATACATGGTGGTTTTTCACTGGCTGCAGGGTAAGGGCTTGCTTGGGGAAGGGGGAGAAGTGGCGTCAGGCAAGGGAAGAGGCTGCAGGACGAGGGCTGTACTAGGGAAGGAGAGTATCCCAGGCTGTGTGTGGAGACACATGATGATCTGTTCAAGTGGCCTCAAGATGTTGAGGGCTGAGGAGGCAGTGTCCAGAGGAGAATAGGCCAGATGGAAATGTGAGGGTGTGTGTGAAAGAGTGAGTGGTGATGTCCCTTGAGCTGACAGTGAGTGAGATGCCAGTGATGGGCTTGAGCGTGTGAGTTTAGAGTGACGAGATGATTGCCTTACCCTGGCTGTACAAATTAAATCATTCATCCTCTATCTGCATTGGATGGCCAACCTCTTCTGTGCAACATTGGCACTGACCACCACTGTCATCGCCTACCAAGCTGGAGTGGTAATGTAGCTGCCCCTTCTGCTGCCAGGGTGGGGACATAGGACATCCCAGCGGGCCTCCACGGTGCCCAAAAAGCGCTGGTGGGCTTCAGTCCTCTTGCCTTTCGGGATCATGTCATCTTTGCTGCAATCCTGGGCTGGAAGCACTGAGCGCAGCCATACTTTAAATGTGGTGCCTGGCATGATGAAGTGGCGAAGTGACGCCATGGCAGTTGAATTGGAGCCTGCCCGCCATCAAAATGGCACGTATCCCAGGAATGCATAATTAATACAGTGGGTTTGGAACGATACGGCATGAAAAGCCATCATTGTGGCCGACGGGAAAAATGCCCACTTCTGCACTTAGTGCAAATCTGGGACTATTCTGCCCCAGGTCTCATTCCGGTAAATCTACACTATATATCCACACCCCACCTCTACACCTTCCCCCGGCTCCACTTGAACTTCGGAACAGGAAATCTTTGGGCAGCTCCATTTCTTGGGGTCAACCTGTTGTCATTAGCTTCATTAGGGGAAGGTGGAAGCTTTGTCCCTTACAAGGCTGTTCATGATAGTAAGGATTTGTACAACTGAGTTCCTGGGCAGAATCTTCTGGTCTGGAATATAAGTTGGAAGGCATGAGTGAAAGTGAGAGTGATTTCCACTCGGGGAGGTGACCGCTGACTATGTGGGATCTTGTGCTGGTCAGCTCATTAGATATGCATGTATAAGGAGCACAGCAAATCCTGTAGTGCGGGCAGGATGGATGTTGACATTCCCAGCGCTTCCCCCTCAGCTAACCATAGCTAATAGAAATGCAGCGTTGCCTGGAGCCAGCATCATGTATGTCTCAGGTGATCTGAGAACAAGTTGCAGGGACCCAGCATAATCTTTGAAGCTGTCCCTCTGGCCCTGAGCATTTCAGTCAAAGGGAAGCCCTGTAGCTAGCACTGGTTTACCCCCGGCCTCCCCCCACCCTACCATGGGCAAGCCCATTCCGGAGGACCACAGATGATTTCTCCTCTCGCTCATACATCCATATGCATGGAGACTGCAGCATTGACCAGGGTAATGAAAGCTGTGTCTGAGCATCCGCCCTCAAAAACTATTGCGCTTCCCGCCATCACCCTTATGGCATATTTGAAAGACCCTTGCCTTGCCATCATAGACATACCATTATCAGCCACGACCATGTACCCAGCATCCTTGAGATTCTAAACCAGCACATTGTTGTCGTAACCCCCCAACAAGCCCCCCACCCCCCATGGTCCCCGTTAGCTAACTCCTGCTCCCCTCCCATTATCCCTCCCTCCATCTCACTCACAGCCCCCACTCCCCCCATCTTGGGCAACTTGAGTCGGCCTTCAGTGCAGACTTTACTGCAGCTTCTGACCTTACTGGGATCTTGATGTTATGAGACCCATGCATCAGGGAGTAAACCTGCTGCCCTGTGGGCTTCACCATAGAGAGGAGAACATACCCGACCATGGTTCTCATATAATTGAGTCATGAGTTTTAGGGTGTCCCTTTAGTCACCAAATTGTGCTCATCTTGAACTCCACCCACCTGAAAAGGCCCTCCTCCCACTTCAAAAATTCACATGTACAGACCAGCTGTATTGTGAAGAAGAGCCTTGAGAAAATGGTGCACATCATTTTCTAGACACACTCCACCACCTTCTACCCTCCCCCTATCACCCATCAACTTCTCCCCATCACCGCTGTTACCCTTGAACCTCCCCCTGTTACTTTTGAGTCTATAATGATCAACCTCTACATGCCTCCTCTCCTCTCTGAGCCTAGGGCAGTTACCAACTCCATGTTCACATTGACCCTGACCCCTTCCATTATCCGCACCACCTGTTTTGTCTTTTTCCATTACACCTCCATGAGACCATCTGCTACTGAACCATGACCTGGATACTGCCCTGGACCCTACTACATCCCACTCCCCCAACTCACTGTGATTGCACCCTCTGTTGTCCAGTATCCTCAGTCCAACCCCCACGACCCCACCCACTGTAGACAGCACCAACCCAGCCCTTTAGGGCCATCTCTTTCCCGCCAATCCCGCCCGGAAACCAAACTCCACCATTAACTGGAACTCCACACACAACATGCAAGACCCAATTACCTCCCTGCCACATCCCTGCAACCTCACATCCGCTCCCTGACTCCGTCCCTGCCCTGGACTTCCTCCCTCCCTCAGCCAGCCCACCTGCCCCACACTCCTTAGATCACCACCTCACCTTGTTGAACAATACACCTCAAAGAGGAATAAAACAGTGGTTACTCACTCCAACTCCAGCAAGTTGACTACCTTTGCTGCTGCACACTATTTATATGCAGGCTTAAATCTGAGGGCACGTATTGTTTGCTCGCTAATAATTTAATTGGGAAGGGGAACTTAATTCCAGCAAGCTGGCTTTTTAATCAGCATGCATGACATGCAGATGCATGCAAATGCACTTCCAAATGCTTGCCATCAGGAAGCTTGACTTGCCTTCAAGCTTCCCTGAGCTTAATTCTAAAAGTTCATCCTACCATTGGGAAGCTGAAGTTTGGCCTTCCACTCAATTAAGATCCCCCTGCACCCGCCACTCCCTACCCTTCCTTCCTGCTCCCGGGACCAACACAAGATTCCACCACCTGTTTCTTTCTCATGGGGCACACTTTACTTGCATGCCTAACATTTTACAATGGAACATGGAACCTGCTTTGAGAATGAAGGATTTGCTTTTGATATTTCTCTAACTGAACGTATGCCAAATTCAATTCATTTTGTATTGTTGACTTGTCTTTGTATCGCTTAATGCAGTTTAACAGTAGAATATCCCATTGGGATCTGAGACTGAATGCAACTCAAATTGATGTTTGTTTCAAGTTTACATTTCAAAGATTCCACTTAATAAAAATCATGTATGTTATTGACTCATTTTGCAAACTAACTGTAAAGTACTTAATCTATATTACTTCTACCAACATAGAACTCTATTCAGCTCTACGTCAGTTTTTGGTTCATTGCATGGCAGAAAGTTGCTTAACCTACATTATCTGAATTCCTGAATGGACTGCAATTAGGAGTTCTCAATATTCTTTTGTGCTCTTTGCTAATACTAAATTTTAAAACATTTTCAAAGCATAGATTTGCAGTGTGGCTTTGCTTCTAGGTTGTGTGGTATATTTAAAAGCACACTTAATGTCTACACTAAAATTATCTAATTCTGTGGGAGCATGATAATGCCATTTTATAAGTGGCTGAACCATGTCCCATGAGTGCTTTCAAGGTTGTTGGGCTATGCTGAATTCATTCTGAACCTCATTTTGAGAAGTTTAACTTTGTGACATGATTCATATCTTAACAGATAAAATCATTCACACTGAAACATCACTGAAAAGCTTTGTCAAACACTCTAGATTGGTGATAACCCTTAGGTGATTGTCAGTCCAGAACAATAATGGTCATGAAGACGCAAGGCAGCTGACATAATTTCAGTGTACGTCCTCTTCAGTCTGCAGTTCATAATGGTCAGTATTTAGAATTTGTATGTGATGAGAGGTATATTAAAACTTAATTATATTTTAAATTATTTCCTGTTTTCAATAGTTTTCTTTTATTTAAAGAACACAGTTGTGAATAATTTGTGGTTTCTTCCATTTCTATATAAAAAGTTATAGATTTCCTTAATTATGACCTCATTGACTTTTACACTGGGAGAGCAAATTTCATGCACCTGCACCAACTGAGAACTGCAATGGGTAAAAAAAAGGTAATTTACTCACAGTTATGACATGTTGCCCCAGAATATCCTGTTCCCTCACAGTTGCATTTAAAGCTATCCCAGGTTTGCGTGCATCTTCCTCCATGCTCACAGTGATTTGGTAAGCACCTGTCAGAACGTAATGCAGAAAAGTTTAAGGTACTAACTGAAATACAGACTAATGTCTGTTCTATGCAAAGGTGTATAGGCACACCATTTTGGGAGTCAAACTCACCAGGATATCAGTTAACATTTCTAGAGCAATTAATCCTTGTTGAAGAATGGACTAAGATTAATTATCAATTTAATGAAAACAAATTGAATTTGTAATAAGATAGCAAATGACAAAAATGAAAATGAGAATTAGGAAAAAATAAATATGGCACAAATGCTCTGTATAATAATGCATTTTATGGATGTATTAACTTGCAGATAGATCTTTTTATTCTGTTGTAGGGTATTACAACAGAGAATCTTTTAAGAAAGAAATATATGCTGACACAAAGTGTGAAAAAATATGCAATAAAATACATTAACATATGGAACATTGAAATATTTTGTGATTACAGTAAAACAAAAATTACACCTACATTCTCAGCATATCAATCATCCCTTGCCATCACATATTCAGCTCTTTCCATAAATTACATTTCAAAATGCATGCTTCGCTGCATCATTTTTATTCTCCAAAAAACAGTGCTACACACTCTCAACAATCCACATCAACAATATTTTGAAGAAAATGTACAATCTAAGAAATATGCTTCAAAATTCTTCCGACTCTTCAGACACCTATCGATATTTCTTCTGCATCTACTACATTTTTGTCAGCTTTAATTCAGAAAAAATACAACTTTTGAAGAAATTTATAATTAAAAAATTTAGAAGTTACTGTTGGTAACATATCCAGGAAAATGGTTAATACATTTGTAGGGCATTTTTCCCTTTAAACACAAGCGCTAATCCATTTATTTTAAAGGTCAACCCCTTTAAAGGCAAATGTTGAAAGCCAGGGTTGTGAGCACCCTACAACATGAGTTCCACTGGTTAGTTGGCACCCAGTGTGTCTATAAAAGTTGGTATGCCAGATGAGCTGAGGCATACCAGCCTTCAAATAAGTAGTGAGCTTCCCTGGTGTTGTGCAGGCTAGGAAGGAAGTCTGGACTTCAAAGAAAGAAACATTTAAGAACAAATACTTGACCTACTCCCTTACAAGTTCTGGAGGAGTCAGGGTTGGAGGGCACCGACGGGATCTTGTCCCCATGGATTCTGTGTAGAAGAACATAGGATCAAGAGTAGGCCATTTAATCCCTCAAGCCTGTTCCACGATTCAATGAGATCATAGCTGATCTGTAAGCTAATCTCACACCCCTTTGGATAACAAATATCTATCAAATTCAGATTTAAAATTTACTATTGATCTAGCAATTATGGGGTCCAAGAATTAAAAGGTGATGAAAAATTTGAAGGTGACAATGGATGAGCCACAATTAGCATATTACATGCAGTATTGGATATGTCATTATGGAAAGGACATCAAATCCAATGACCATTTACAGCATAGATTCGTCAGATTAATGTCAAGAATGGGAAATTATAACTATGATGAAAGGTGTGATACTGGATTATTTCTACCAGAGCAGATAATGCAAAAAGTAAATGATTCATCTTGGCCTCCTGCTGGGGTTCCCGACATCACAGATGCCCATCTTCAGCCACTTTGATGCATTCCATGCAATACCAATAAATAGTTGAATGCATTGGATACTGCAAAGGCTATGTGTCCTGACACCTTCCTGGCTGCATTGCTGAAGATTTCTGCTCCAGGACTTTCCACCTCGCTCACCAAGCTGTTCCACAACAGCTACAACATTAGCATTTTTGCAACAACGTGCAAAATTGTCCAGGTATGTCCTGTTCATTAAAAGCAGGACAAATCCAATCCGGTCAATTGTGTCACATCAGTCTGCTTTCAATCGTCAGCAAAGCGATGGAAGGTGTAATTTACAATGCTCTCAAGCAACCCTCACTCACCAATAACCTGCTTACCGATGCTCAGTTTGGGTTCTCCGGGCCACTGAGGTAAAGTCTTCGTTACCACCTTGGTCCAAAGGGTTGAATTCCAGAGGGAAGGTGGGGTGATGCTCTTGATATCAAGGCAGCATTTGACAGAGTGTGGTATCAAGGAGCCCTAGTAAAATTAAAATCGGTGGGGATAAAGGGGAGAATTCTCCTCAGGCTGTAGTCATAGCAGCACAAAGGACGATGGTTATGGTTGTTGGGGGTCAATCATCTCAGCCCCAGGACATCATTGCTGGAGTTCCTCAGGGCAGTGTCCTAAGCTCAACCATCTCTTGCTGCTTCATCATAAGGTCAGAAGTGGGGATGGTCACTGATGATTGCAGTGTTCAGTTCCATTTGAAACTCCTCAGAGAATGAAGCAGTCCATGCCTGCATGTAGCAAGACCTGAACAACATTCATACTTGGGCTGATGGTAGCAAGTTTCATGCCACACAAATACCAGAAAATGACCATTCCCAACAAAAGATAACCTATCTCCCCTTGACATTTAATGGCATTACCATTTCTGAATCCCAGGATGTAGATGGTGCAGATTCAGATTCAGTGGAGATTCAGACAAAAAATACATTTCTTGCAGATCATTCTGATATTTCATAGAAAGTGCAGAAACTTAAAGAATAATTTCATTTTAGTTACAGAAGACCATAACAGTCAACAAGAAATTATGAAACATCAGCAGCATGGAGCACCTTTTATCATGCAACATTACTGTGTTTAATGATTTGAAACCCATCTAATTCATTCACTTGTTTTAATGCTGAATATTTAAATTATTGTAGATCATTTGTATACTATGTCTTTATGAATCCATTAACGGTATTTCCATTCAGCTTCTAATGTCTGTTATGAAATCCCAGGATAAATTGCAGTGTTTGTACCATTTCTCTATGATGTCGCATTGGAACTTTCAGCATTCTCAATGAGCTGAAACTGTTGGTTGTGATATAGGGAGGCATGCACCCACCAAGTTTCCAATGGCTGCCTCTCCCATCCCCTATCATTCTGGGTTAAATTTCTTCCTTGAGATGCGATCTGAATGTTTCATGTTCAAAGTTTATACTTTCTGAAAATCATTATTGCAATATTCAAATTTGACTGGGGAAGAGCATACAAGTGGGTACTTTAATTACATATGACAGATGGGTACATATTAAAAGGATTTCCATGTTTTGATAAGTTGTAATCAACTGCTTGACATTTAGAACAATGAAACAGTGCATCTGGATTTAATTTAAATATCTGATAGCTTTGTACAATTGACTCACTTAAAAACAAAGGATATAAAACACTTTGGGAACTCCATTAAAAATATCTACATATCTATATTAATCTTCGATTTGGCAGCATTTTGATACAGAATTTGCAATCATTCACAAGTAATTTTGTAATTCACGTCTAAGTACTTTTTTTCTTATCATCATAATCTCTTTCAATTTACATAATGTTCAAAAAAGTATGTTGTGCGCTACAAATGTCAAATTTGAATAAATACCATAAGGAACACTTGAGAAGAATCTATTGATTACTAGAAAAGCTAATGGCACACAAATTGAGTTTCACAAATGCAAGCCTGAGTGCTGCTTAAATTGTAAACTCTATTGTAATATTTATACATAATTAGAAGTATTTCAACTCTTGAGCTTTCATGAATGTATTTAGCAGAATTTGCTTTTTAACATCACTTTCATTGCACAAACATAATTTGTTCCATGCCCCATAAACACAAGTCATTGTGTAAAGTATCCTTGGAGTCTTATTTGTCACACTGGATGTTTTGCATGAGATGTTGACAATATGATATTCTCAATGGCAAGTAGATTCAACTTTAGGTGCAACATCAGCCATTCTCTAAATGATGTTTTACCTCGCGAAGTAAGCCAAGCTCAATTGGAAAGTAACTAGGATACCTATCTCTTTCAGGAATTATGGGGGAACAACCCATATAATCCTCTCCTGCACTACTGAAAGCCAGTCATTGTCAACTGCATTGATTACAGGAGCATTTAGTGTAAGGTTCACTGCATAGGTCCTTTTCCCTCTCTTCAAAGGCTGTGGTGTTTGAGGTTGGATGTTTTGGGGGGTGCGAGGGGTGCTGGTGGTGATGGTGGTGCGTGGGGGATAGTGGTAATAGGGGTTGAGCAGAGTGTGGAGTTTTCAGTCCTGGTGAGTGTACAGTAGGGAGGCTGATGCCAGATGGCACACCATGAAATTTTGAAATTTCCATGGCGATTCTTGTGAAACAAGTGAAGGATAGAAAGGAGTTCCTCTCTTTCAGATGGGTGAGAGCTGACCAATCTAATTAGACAACAACTGTTGAAACAGGTGGCTGGGCAGACTAATGCCAAACAGATAGTTCACTAGGACATGCCTACAGTATATCAAAAATGTTAATGAACCTCCCAGGATTGCCAAAGTGCAACCCCTCTTCAAAGCTCTTTCATTCTCTACATATAGTTGTAGCGCGAATGTTTAACCCCAGCACTACCAATCCTTTCCCCTCTTGCTTGACAATTCTCTCCTCCAATCACAAGACATTTGATTATGTCTCCTGCTAATTCTCACAGACAAGTTGCCCACACTGTTGCATCTTCCTCTCATCTGTACACTACGTATGCCAAATTGCATCACACATACTCATAACCTTTCAAAAGGGCACACACATTAACCATCTTCCATTCTTCTTGCTGGAGCAATTGGCACATAATCAGTGGGAGACTGGATAAAAAAGAACATGCCAGATTGCAAACTCTGACACTAATGTCAATGCCCCATTGACACCATTCGCAGTGGGAGGACACACAGCATTGGAGACTGCAAGCGTAAATAGACCAGTAATGAAACAAAAACCATCCGAATGAAATCCCCTGAGTATGTCCCAGTATATTTTATTTCCTTTTGCCCTTAACTGATCTCCCTAGCCCCGAGAACCAAGTACAGTTCACCTTTACTATCAATCTCTATTGGGTTATGAGTTAACAAAGCAGGAAATGAGTTAAGGGTATTATAGCACCCCTATTTTTAAAATATACTTTAAATTCATTTGGAAACATTGGGCGGAAAAGCAATGGAAAAATGTGATCAATTTAAGGTACACCAATGGTAATATTTGATTGAAAATACAAAATATTTCGAGAGATACCTCATTAGGTACATCAGGCAAGTTTGGATTTTGAGTTGAAAATTAATGTAAAAATGATAAAACCAGTGACAATCATAAAACAGACCTCCCAAAAGTTGATCTCGGCAAGATCAATATTGTGAATGGCTAAAATTGTTTACTTAGATCATCTAATAATATTAGATGACCAAAGCAACAAAATATTTAAATACAAGTATAGCAATTGCTCAAGAAACACTCAACATGAATGTAACTGTGCAATGAAGCTGGTGATGAGGAGAATACTTCAGTGTGATGTGCAATTTACAACATTTTATAGGTGTGAAAACTGGAACTTGAAAACCAAAGGGAAGGGGACATGTTGAAAATTGGTAAAAATTGTTTAGCGAGAAGACTAACTAATGAGAAGTTCCTTGGACTAACACAAGAGCAAAGTGGTGTGGCTGATTATGGCAAGAAGATGATATACTGTAGAGTTATATGGAACACTGCTACCATCTGAAAAAGGGGACAGAGCGAGAGACACACAAAGAATATGGATAGATAACATGATGAAATAGGCAAGTGCAAGATCAGGGACTAATACAATCCAACCATGCAAAGACAGGGAAGTGTGGGACACACTGGTTGCTGACCTCCAGGACAGAGAAAAAGAGTGATGTAAGCTGTTCAACATTAAATAAAATTGTAACAAAAGCAAAATACTGCAGATTCTGGAGATCTGAAATAAAAATGGAAAGTACTGAAAAAAATCAATAGATTTGGCAGCATTTTTTTATACATTCACAGGATGTGGGCTTCGCTGGACGGACCAGCATTTATTGCCCATCCCTAGTTGCCCTTATGAAGATGGTGGTGACCTGCCTTCTTGAACCGCTGCAGCCCATGTGGTGTAGGTACATCCACAGTGCTGGTAGGAATGGAGTCCCGGGATTTTGACCTAGCAACAGTGAAGGAACGGTGATATATTTACAAGTCAGGATGGTGAGTGGCTTGGGGGGGATTTTCTAGGTGGTGGTGTTCCCATCTTTCTGCTGCCCTTTTCCTTCTAGATGGTAGTGGTCGTGAGTTTTGAAGGTGTTGTCAAAGGAACCTTGGTGAGTTCCTGCAGTGCATCTTGTAGATGGCACACAGTGCTGCTGCTGTGCATTGGTGGTGGAGGGAGTGAATGTTTGTGGATCAAGTGGGATGCTTTGTCCTGGATGGTTTCAAGCTTCTTGAGTGCCATGGAAGCTATACTCATCCAGGCAACTGGGGAGTATTCCATCACACTCCTGGCTTGTGCCTTGTAGATGGTGGACAGGCTCTGGGGTGTCAGGAGGTGAGTTACTCATGGCACGATTCCTAGCCTCTGACCTGCTCTTGTAGTCACAGTATTTATATGGCTAGTCTAGTTCAATTTCTGTTCAATGGTAATCCCCAGGATGTCGAGAGTGGGGGATTCAGTGATGGTAATGCCATCAAAGGGCAATGGTTGAATTCTCTCTTGTTGGAGATGGAGAGAGAAACAGAATTAATGTTGCAAGTCCAATATTACACTTCTTTGGAACTGAAGAGAGGTAGAAATGTGATGGATTTTATGCTGTTGAAAAAGCGAAGTGGGCTGGTGGAGCAAAAGAGGTCAAGGAGAGGTTAGAGAATGGGGAAGATTAAATGAAAGGTATATTATAGAACACAAGGCAAAGTGAGTGGTAATGGCAATATTAAGATACAAAACATAGGTCCAGAGTAGGTGTTAATAGCAGAATAAAGGTCAGGACTGTCTGAAAGCAAAATGGTAGAATGTGTTAATTGCAGATCTGCTACTTAAATCTTCTTAGTTCAGGGCATAAGGGGCTTTGGCACCAACACTTTGATGCTTTGGCACTAATGTCTTACAGACGTCACATTAGTTTATACAAAACATAAAAATAATTCTTGAATGACATTTTATTTTCTTTATAATGAACTTTGTTTAATTTTAACTATCAGCATCAATCCAAAATAGGCTACAGGTAACAGGAAATTAATTCATGCCGAGAAGTGCAAGATCCATTTAGCAATAGGTAACCTACTCACACATAGTAATGAAGCAATTTATCTTTATTTCAGCAAATATATTGTGACATCTCACTTATGTTATAAGATTCAAAATGAAATTGTAATGTCATTCATTTCATACTATGCAGACACAAGTAGTTAGAAAAGGACTTAATGCTGTTTTGAATCACCAAATTTACAAATTTTGCTTCGATAAATTGCTATATAATATACAAGGTAGGATTATCATACAGAGTCACTGAAGATTATGTATAGGTTAGTTACCAGTGCAACTTTAAAGTGACTTGATTTATTTAGGATTATGCAACAAGTCTCATGAAGAGTATGTATTTTTCCATAACTTATTTCATTAAAAAAAAAACATTTATGAGACGTGGCATCACTAGCTATGCCAGCATTTCTTGCCCATCACTAATTGATCTTGAGAAAGTGGTGGTGAGCTGCCTCCTTGAACCACTGCAGCCCATGTGGTGTAGGCACACCCACAGTGCTGGTATGGAGGGAGTTCCAGGATTTTGACCCAGCAACATTGAAGGAATGGCAATATATTTCCAAGTCAGGATGGTGAGTGGCTTGGAGGGGATCTTCTAGGTGGTGGTGTTCCCATCTATCTGCTGTTTTTGTCCTTCTAGATGGTACTGGTCGTGGGTTTGGAAGGTGCCTTTGAAGGAGTGATGGTGAGTTCCTGAAGTGCAGTAAACACTGCTGCCATTGTGCATCGGTGGTAAGGTGTATGTTTGTGGATGTGGTGCCAATCAAGCGGGCTACTTTGCCTTGGCAGGTGTCAAGCTCCTTGAGTATTGTTGGAGCTGCACTCATCCAGGCAAGTGGGGAATATTCCATCCCACTCCTAACTTGTGCCTTGTAGATGGTGGACAGGTTTTGGGGAGTCAGGAGGTCAGTTACTTGCCGCAGCATTCCCAGCCTCTGACCTGCTCTTGTAGCCACAGTATTTAGATAGTTAGTCCAGTTCAACTTCTGGTCAATGGTAACTCCCAAAATATTGATAGTGGGTGAATTATTGATAGTAATGCAATTGAATGTCAAGCGGTGATGGTTAGATTCTCCCTAGTTGGAGGTGGTCATTCCCTGGCACTTGTGTGGCGCACATGTTAATTGCCACTTGTCAGCCCAAGCCTGGATATTGTCCAGTGCTTGCTGCATTTGGACATGTGCTGCTTCAGTATCTGAGGAGTCATGAATGGTGTTGAACATTGTGCAATCATTCACGAACAGCCCTACTTCTGATCTTATGATGGAAGGAAGGTCATTGACAAGGTAGCTGAAGATAGTTGGGCCTAGGGCACTACACTGAGGAACTCCTGCAGTGATGTCCTAGAACTGAGGTGATTGAACTTCAACAACCACAACCATCTTCCTTTGTGCTAGATATGACTTCAACGAGTGGAGAGCTTTCCTCCTGATGACAATTGACTCCAGTTTTGCTAGGGCTCCTTGATGCCACACTTGGTCAAATTCTGTCTTGATGTTAAGGGCAGTCACTCTCACCTCACCTCTGGAGTTCAGCTCTTATGTCCATGTTTGAACCAAGGCTGCAATGAAGTCAGAAGCTGATTCACCCTGGGAGAACCCAAAGCGAACATCAGTGAGCAGGTCATTGCTAAGCAAGCGCCACTTGATAGCACTGTTGATGACCTCTTCCATTATCTTAGTGATGATGGAGATTAGACTGAAGGAGCAGTAGTTGGCCGAGTTGGATTTGTCCTGCTTTTTATGTACAGGACATACCTGGGCAATTTTACACATGGCTGGGTAGATGCCAGTGTTATAGCTGTACTGGAACAGCTTGACTAGGTGCGTGCCAACTTCTGGGGTACAAATCTTCAGTACTGTTGCCGGAATATTATCAGGGCCCATAACCTTCGCAGTGTCCAGTGCCTTCAGCTGTTTCTTGATATCATGTGGTGTCATGGAGATATTAATGTATTTAATGTTATTGGAATTTTTTTAACATTGAGATTTAGTCTGTGGGCATGTCTGTGTGTCTTAATTGAATTAAAGCCAATTAGTCTGGGTGTTTTGATGTATAGTAGTTTTGAGATATAAACACAGAGGTAGAGGACATTAGCATTTTGTTGAATAGAGCATTCAAAGACTGGGGGTGAAATCTTGCATCAAGCTAGGAGACACCAATCAATGTTTATATTACTAATAAAATTGGTGCTATGAAAGGGGTTTTATTGTTAGATGAGATGGAGTTCAAAAGGCCTGATGATACAATGAGAATTTACATTCAAAGGGGATAACAGAAAGCAGTTTTGTGTGTGTAGAGCAGAGGCATGTAACATCTAAGCAGCTGTCAGCCTACAACTGTCTGCAAAGGAACCAAAGTGAAAGGAACCTCACTTTGAATTTATAAGGTGAAAATGCTTTGCCTGGTGTCTGCTTAGAGTCCATGGGTTGTTGTTGCCTTAGTGGAGATTAGTTTGGGAATTTGTTTAAAAAGTTACGATGATAGTAATTTGTAGCCATGTGTATATGTTTAACTTGTGTAAATTAATAAATGTCTCATGTAGTTTGATAAAAAAAAAACCTTTCGAGAACTGGTGGTCTTATTCCTGAACTTAAAGCTGCATTTCAAACATACCACTTGAAAATATAGGTTTTGAGGGTTGTTTAAAGTTTACCTCTGGAATTTTAAATAACAGCATTTACCAACTGCTGTATAATAACAATTGGGGGCTCTTGTGGGATAAAATTTATAATTCCTTGATTAGATTGGAATTGGTAAATCTTAGGGTTACGAGTATGAGAAGCACTTTGAATTCAGGAGTTGATGAGGTTTTTTAGAAGTGGTGAGACTGCAAGATGGCTTCGGCAATTGCTAAGACTTGTCTGGGAGTGAAATATATAACTCTGATTGGGTTGGAAAAAAATAACCAAAAGTAAGTTAACTGAGTTGTCAGATAAGTTAAAATTGGGGTTACCTGAGGGTGCTAGGAAATATAATTAAAAGTATAGCACAGCATCTACAGTTGAAAGTGAGACCTGACACTAGTGAGTCACAGCTGGAGGTAGTGAGACTTCAGTTACAAATGAAGACATTTGAATTTGAACAAGCAAAGGAACTGAAAAAGCTTGCATTTGAAGCAAAGGACAGAGAAATGGCTTTTAAAAGGGAACAGATAGAAAGGCAGGAGAGAGAAAGAAAACAGGATAGGGAATTAGAAATTGTGAAGATAGAGAAGGAGAAAAGAGAAAAAGAAAGAGAGGGCGACCCAACTGAAAATGTTGGCAGTTAAAAAAGAGATGCCAGTAGGTGACGGAGGACTTATCTCCAAAGTAAAACCCATTTGAGAAGCTAGCTAAACAGGTGAAATGGCCACATGAAAATTGGACATTATTATTACAGTCCATTTTAGTGGGTAGGGCGCAAGACATATATGCTTCACTATCAGAAGAAATGTCGATGAATTATGTTGTAGTGAAAAAGGCTATTTTGAGTGCATATGAGCTGGTTCCTGAACCATACAGGCAGAAATTTAGGAATATGAGAAAACAACCTGGGCAAACTTATATTGAGTTTGAAAGAGTAAAACAAAGGGCAGAATTTTGCCCTTAGTGGGCGAGTGGGCCCCACCGGCTCGGCGGTGGATGGGCAGCTGAGCCCTGCCGCCGAAGCTGAGCCCGCCGCCATTTTGAGTGGGCAGGCCAATTAAGGCCCGCCTGGCGGCCAGCCCGACAGGAAGCGCATAGTGCACACTGCTCCTTGAGGCAAAGTGCTGTCTCAGGGAGTTTACTGACAGGTAACAAAAGTAAAAAAAATAGAGAAATATTAAAATTATTAACATGTCCCCCTCATGTGTCAATGTCACACATCCTAATAAGAAACACATAAAGTTTATTAAGTTTTTAAAAAAACAGACATGAAACTTCATCCCGCCAGTGGATGAAGTTTCATGAATAATCTGGAGCCGCTGGGGCTTCTGGCCTGCCCGCCAACCTTAAGCTTGGACGGGCAGGGTCTTTAACAAGGTTAATTAGCCTGTCAATGGCCTTAATTGGCCATTGACAGGTCGGCGGGCGGACAGCTGATTTCGCTATCTGCCCGCCTTCCTGAAGCTTTAAATGGACTGGGATGACATCTGGGGTTCCTCCCGACGTCATCCCACATCATTTTCCCCTCGGCAAGCGGGCCCTGCTCCCAAATCGCCGAGGGGAAAATCCTGGTAAAAGTAATTTTGACTGGTGGATACAGGCGTTAACAATTGAGACAACCTATGCAGCGGTTAGGGAAGTAATTCTTTTGGGAGAATTTAAAGATTCAATCCCTTCAGTGGTGAGAACCCATATGGATTGATTCTGTAAGGCAAGCAGCAGAGATAGCTGATGATTATGAGTTAGTTCATAGAGCTAAACCTTTTTCTTGTCACCTTTTCAAATTGGAAAAGGATACAAAGTGGGAAGGTGAAAAGAAGGTAGGCAGTCAGGGAATAGAAGGAGTAGCTAGAAGTTCCCAGGAAGCTTTTTCTCAGAATAAAAAGGAAGGTGCTAAAGGTAGAACTGACATTCGAAGATTGAAGTGTTTTCATTGTAATAAAGTAAGTGTGTTACAAATTGCAGGAAAAAATGTTGGGGTACAGAAAAGTTCTGGAAGTAAAAGTACTGTGGGTTCTGAGGTTCAGGCACAGAAGAAACCAGTGGTTTGTTCACAGATGAAAAGGGAGACTCAGTGATAGGTGAAGAAGTGGGAATGTGTTCACAGCTCACTCAAGAAAATTCTGAGGAGCAGGTCGCAGAAATGTTTAAAGACTGTGTGTGAAAGGAAGGTCTTTCCATGTGTAGAGGGTGAAGTAGGTAAAGATGTTAAAATTTTAAGAGACACAGGGGCTAGTCAATCCTTAATGTTGTGGGATAGTATTATTTGTTGTTAAAAGGGAGTATTGCAGGACCGGGTAATAATAAGTGCGATTCTTGGAGATGCTGAATCTATTCCATTGTGGAAGGTAAATTAAAGAGCAAATGGAAGACAGGTGAAGTTATTGTTGGAGTAGTGGAAAAATTTCACATTTTAGGGGTTCAATTTATTCTGGGTAATGATATAGCTGGATCGCAAATGTGGGTGATGCCTATGATAGTTGAGCAGCCTGTACAAGTGTTTTCAAGAGAGGTGTTACAAAAGGAACATCCTGGATTGTTTCCTGATTTTGTTGTATCGAGATCAAAGGTTCATAGGGAAGAACAAGAAAAACAAGAAAGGCAGGCAGATCAAAGGCTAGTAGAAGATGTCAAAGTCCAACTAGCTGGCACTGTGTTTGATAACTTTGTTCAGGAGGGAGAAATACAGGATACTTCAGCTGATGTGTTTAACTCAAAGAGGTGAGTGGTGTTACAGAAAAATGATTTGCAATTAAAGCAGTTACATCAGAAACCTTATTCAGAAACAGAAGCAAAATGTATTCCTATATGTTATTACTTTCAGGGAGATATTTTAATGAGAAAGTGGAGGTTAGATCATGTCTCAATAAATGAAAGCTAGAAGGAGGTGCATCAGATTGTTATCCCATTAGGGTATAGAAATGAGATTCTGAATATTGCTCATTAAATTCCAATGGGGGGACATTTAGGAATTAGGAAAACACAGGAAAGGATTCAGAGGTATTTCTTTTTTTGGCGAGAATTGCACAGGGATGGAGGCAAATTCTGTAGAACCTGTCATACATATCAAATAATAGGAAACCCACAGGCATTGTGGCAAAGGCCATTGCCTTTAATCCCAATACCAGCATTTGAAGAATCTTTTACTAGGGTCATGATTGATTGAGTAGGAATCCTCCCTCAGGTTAAAAGTGGAAATCAGTATTTACTGACAATAATGGATGTGTCTACCAGGTTTCCTGAAGTGATATCTTTAAGAAATATTACAACTAAGAAGATTGTGGAGGACTTAACTAATTTTTTACAAGATATGATTTACCCAAGGAAATACAATCAGATCAGGGGTCAAGTTTCATGTCACAGCTGTTTACGGAAGTAATGAACAGTTTGGGGTTAAAACAGTTTAAGTCAACAGTTTATCATCCCGAGTCACAAGGAGCTTTGGAAAGATGGCACCAAACTTTAAAAACTATGATGACAGCATACTGTCAGGATTATCCACAGGATTGGGATACAAGAATTCCATTCTTATTATTTGTATTTGAGACGCTCCTAACGCATCAACTGGTTTTAGTACTTCTGAACTAGTTCAGGGTCATGAGGTAAGGGGACCACTGAAATTGATTCAGCAGAAATTGATGGGTCAAAATTCAGAAACTACTCTCCTGGATTATATATCAAATATCAGGGAAAGATTGAACAGGGCATGTGAGTTAGCTAGGGAACATTCAAAGACATCACAGCAAATGATGAAAGTGAGGGCAGATAAGAAAGCTAAAACTCACAGTTTCTGGAGGGAAAGTATTAGGTTTTTTAGCAATACTAAATGATTCATGAAATGCAAGAGTTAGTGGGCCTTACAGGATCGAAAATAAATTGAGTGAAGTAAACTATTTAATAAATACTCCAGATAGAATAAAGAAGCAGTGGGTGTGTCATGTAAATATGCTTAAAAACTTTGACAGGGAAGAAGAACAAAAACAAATATTAGTGATGGTGGATGATGAGAAGGAGGTAGAAGTGTTGGACTCTGAAACTGATTTTCCGCTAATCAAATTGGATAATGAGGGAGTGCTTGAAAATTTAAATGAAACATTGAGTTACCTTCCAAACAAATGTCAAATTGATTTGGAAAAGCTATTGCAGTCACGCAAACCTATTTGTGGAAATAAGTTGGGAAAGACACATTTAGCTATACATGATGTATGTATAGAAATTTTATTTTCAATAAGGCAACATCCTGATAGAATAAATCCAGCAAAGTTATCACAAGTACAAAAAGAAACTGATTTCATGCTTCAAAATGATATCATTGAGTCTAGTTACAACAATTGGAGCTCGCCTACTGTACTGGTACTGAAACCGGATGGAACACAACGACTGTGTGTGGAATATCAAAAGTGAATGAATTGACAAAAGCAGATTCATATCCAATACCATGATTGGAAGATTGCATTGAGAAAGTGGGACAATGGAAATTTATCACAGAGATTGACCTGCTAAAAGGATATTGACAGGTACTGTTGTCGGACAGAGCAAAAGAGATATCAGCTTTTGTAACGCCAAGTGGACTATGCCCATTTAAAAAATGCACCTGCGGCATTTCAAAGACTGACAAAGTAATTGCAGGTCTAAGCAATTTTACTGTTGATATTGATGATCTAATCATTTTCAGTCAGACATGGGAGAAGCATTTACAACATCTGGAAGAATTATTTACTCAACTACAATAAGCTAATTTGGTGATGAACTCGGCTAAAAGTGAATTTGCAAAAGCACAAGTTACTTATCTAGGCCAGACCATTGGACATGGTAAAGTGGCTCCAAGAGATGCAAAAGTCAAGGCTATCATGGATTTCCCAGTGCCTATAACAAAACGAGAAGTTTTGAGATTTCTGGGCATGAATGGGTTTTACCGGAAATTTGAGGCAAATTTTAACCAAGTGGTTGCTCCATTGACTGAACTATTAAAAAGGAACAAGAAGTTTCAATGGACACTGTGGTGTCAGAAGTCACTTGATAGCTTGAAAACAGTATTAACTACGACACCAGTATTGGCAGTATCCATTTATGCCAAGTAATTCAAGTTGGTCGTTGACGCAAGCGATATAGGCATTGGGGCTGTACTATTACAAGAATATGACACTGGAATTGAAAAACCGATAGGGTATTTTTCACAGGAGCTGAATGTACAACAGAGAAGATATTCAACAATTGAAAAAGAGACCTTGGTGTTAGCATTGCAGTATTCTGAAATTTATGTCCCGAACAATTCATCAGAAAAAATTGTTTATACAGACCATAATTCTTTGAAGTTTTTGGACATATTTCGAGACAAAAGTGCAGATGGAGTCTATTATTACAACCATTTAATCCACAGATTACACATATTGCTGGAAGAGAAAATCTGTTCACAGATGTGCTATCAAGAGTTTGAAGCTTAAAGGAGAAATGGACATTTTTTTTAAAAAACCTCGACGCTGAACTGGAGTGATTTCTGTTCATGCCAAGGACTTGTTCATATATATGTTATGTTAATGCACGCATCTCATAATGTAATATTGTAATAAGTATAGTAGATAGTGCGAGATGGGATATTTTTAAAAATGAAGCCGTCTTTTAGAATTATGATGGTTCGTTTTGTGATAGGAAGGGGGATGTCATGAAGCTATTAAAGTATATAATGTTATTAAAATGGTTTTAAATAGAGCTTTAGGCTGTAGGTGTGTCTGTGAGTCTTAACTGGATTAATCTCGGCTAGTCTGGGTGCTTTGATGTACAGTAATTTTGAGATGTGAACACAGAGGTAGAGGACATTTGCATTTTGTTGAATAGCGCATTCAAAGACTTGGGGGTGAAATCTTGCACCTAGCTAGGAGACAATAAACAATGTTTATATTACTAATAAAAATGGTGCTTTGAAAGGGGTTTTATTGTTAGAAGAGGTGGAGTTCAAAGGGCCTGCTGATATAATGAGAATTTGCATTCAAAGGGGAGTGCTGGGTATAACAGAAAGCAGTTTTGTGTGTGCAGAGCAGAGGCATGTAGATGCCAGTGTTATAGCTGTACTGGAACAGCTTGACTAGGTGCGTGCCAACTTCTGGGGTACAAATCTTCAGTACTGTTGCCGGAATATTATCAGGGCCCATAACCTTCGCAGTGTCCAGTGCCTTCAGCTGTTTCTTGGTATCATGTGGTGTCATGGAGATATTAATGTATTTAATGTTATTGGAATTTTTTTAACATTGAGATTTAGTCTGTGGGCATGTCTGTGTGTCTTAATTGAATTAAAGCCAATTAGTATGGGTGTTTTGATGTATAGTAGTTTTGAGATAGAAACACAGAGGTAGAGGACATTAGCATTTTGTTGAATAGAGCATTCAAAGACTGGGGGTGAAATCTTGCATCAAGCTAGGAGACACCAATCAATGTTTACATTACTAATAAAATTGGTGCTATGAAAGGGGTTTTATTGTTAGATGAGGTGGAGTTCAAAAGGCCTGATGATACAATGAGAATTTACATTCAAAGGGGATAACAGAAAGCAGTTTTGTGTGTGTAGAGCAGAGGCATGTAACATCTAAGCAGCTGTCAGCCTACAACTGTCTGCAAAGGAACCAAAGTGAAAGGAACCTCACTTTGAATTTATAAGGTGAAAATGCTTTGCCTGGTGTCTGCTTAGAGTCCATGGGTTGTTGTTGCCTTAGTGGAGATTAGTTTGGGAATTTTTAAAAAAGTTAGGACAGCAGTAATTTCTAGCCATGTGTACATGTTTAACTTGTGTAAATTAATTAATGTCTCATGTGTTTGATATAAAAACCTCTCGAGAACTGGGGGTTTTATTCCTGAATTTAGAGTTGCAACTCAAACATACCACTTGAAAATATAAGTTATGACAGTTGTTTAAAGTTTCCCTCTGGGATTTTAAATAACAGCATTTACCAACTGCTGTATAATAACACGTGGAGTGAATCGAATTTCCTGAAGACTGGCATCTGTGATGCTGGGGATCGCTGGAGGAGACCAGGATGAGTCATCCACTCGACACCTCTGGCTGATGATTGTTGCGAATACTTTAGCCCTATCTTTTGCAGTGCTGTACTGGGCTCCTTCATCATTGAGGATGGGGATATTTATGGAGCCTGCTCTTCCAATGAATTGTTTAATTGTCCACTGCCATTCATGACTGGGTGTGGCAGGACTGCAGAGCTCAGATCTGATCCGTTGGTTGTGGAATCGCTTAGCTCTGTCTATCATTTGATGCGTATACTGTTTGGCACACAAGTAGTCCTGTGTTGTAGCTTCGCCAGGTTGACACTTCATTTTTAGGTATGCCTGGTGTTGCTCCTGGCATGGCCTCCTGCACTCTTCATTGAACCAGTGTTGATCCCCTGGCTTGATGGTAATGGTAGAGTGGCCCATGGCGCCTCATGGTTGTCAGTTCATGAGATACTAGATCTGTTCAAAATCTATCCCATTTAGCACGGTGGTAGTGCCACATAACACGATGGAGGGTATCCTCAATGTGAAGGCAGGACTTTGTCTCCACAAGGACTGTGGGGTGGTCAGCCCTAATGATACTGTCATAGACAGATGCATCTGTGGCAGACAGGTGGGAGAGGATGAGGTCAAGTATGTTTTTCCCTCTTCTTGGCTCCCTCACCCAGTCTAGCAGCTGTGTCGTTTAGGACTCACCCAGCTTGGTCTGTTGTGGTGCTACCGAACCACTCTTGGTGGTCGACATAGTTGTCCCCCACCCAGAGTACATTCTGCACCCTTGGCGCCCTCAGTGCTTCCTCCAAGAGGTGTTCAACACTGATTCATCAGCTGACAAGGGGCGGTACATGGTAATCAGCAGGAGGTTTCCTTGCCCATGTTTGACCTGATGCCAAGAGACTTCATGTGGGCAGGAGTCGATGTTGAGGACTCCCAGGGCAGTTCCCTCCCGACTGTATACTACTGTGCCGCCACCTCTGCTGGGTCTGTCCTGTGGGTGGGTCAGGACATACCCAAGCATGGTAATGGTAGTGTATGGGACATAACCTGTGAGGTATGATTCCATGATTAAAACAATTTCAGGCTGCCGTTTGACTAGCCTGTGAGACAGCTCTCCCAATTTTGGCACTAGCCTCCAGTTGTTAGTAAGGAGGACTTTGCAGGGTCAACAGGGCTGGGTTTCCCGTTGTCGTTTCTGGTACCTAGGCCGATGCCGAGTGGTCCATCTGGTTCCATTCTTTTTTATTATTGAGTGGCTTGCTAGGTCATTTCAGAGGGCATTTAACAGTCAACCACATTACTGTGTATCTGGAGTCAGATGTAGGCCAGACCATGTGAGGACGACAGATTTCCTTCCCTAAAGGACATTAGTGAACCAGATGGGTTGTATGACAATCAACAATGATTTCACGGTCATCATTGGACTTTTAATTCCAAATTTTTCCTTATCGTTCCTTGTAACTTGGACATGAGGGAACAGCAGTTTTTCAGCTCCATATCATTTCTCTCTCCCTCAATCCCTATATTTGCCCTGAGTTTTAAGAGCCAAAACTGAACACAATACATGAATACAGTCTGACCAATTTACAGCAGAAAATGCTTTCACTTCCATTCCACTGATTAATTTGTATGTTTCAGCATTATATTTGCTTTGTTGATTGCTGCTTCCTAGTTACTTAGTATGCTAAGTGGCAAGCTGACAAATGTCCCAGACATCTTTCAATTCCCATTGTTTGTAGAGGAGCAGGAAAAATCAGATAGCAACTTCCCGATTTCCATGTTTAACTGAGCATGTGCATGTTACTGTCGATTTACTTCTGTAAAAAGGTGAACACTGACAGCCTCACCATTATCCTACCACAAAATTAGTGGTCTTGTTGAACTATGCAGAAATTATTCAGTACTTGAAATTTTATGTGGGAGAATATGAATTGGAAGGAACTGAAGAAAAAAAACTTCAAAGGATTCAAAAGATTCGGATATAATAAATAGCAATAGATATAATAAATACTTTGTTAGCTTTAGTATGATGAAGAAAAAACAAGATGGTTTTAGATTTCATTTGCCTATGTGCAATAACTCTATGGAATATGTTTGAATAACCCATTAGGATCTGCAAGGGGATCAGGACTGGGAACTAAACATACAAGGATATACATCCAATGAAAAGATAGGCAGGTTGGCAGAGGGGGTGGGGTTGCTTTGCTAGTAAGAAATGAAATTAAATCAAGATAGCAAGAAACGACATAGAGTCAGATGATGCAGAATCTGTGTGGGTAGAGTTGAGGAAACGCAAAGGTAAAAAACCATAATGTGAGTAATGTACAGGCCTCCGAACAGTAGTCAGGATATGGGGCACAAGATACATCAGGAGATAGAAAAGGTGTGTAAGAAAGGCAAGGTTACAGTGATCATGGGGGATTTCAATATGTAGGTAGACTGGGAAAATCAGGTTGGTAGTGGATCCCAAGAAAAGGAATTTGTGGAATGTCTACGAGATGGCTTTTTGGAGCAGCTTGTGGTGGAGCCCACTAGGGAACAGGCAATTCTAGATTTAGTGATGTGTAATGAGGCAGATTTGATAAGGGAGCTTAAGGTGAAGGAACCCTTACGAGGAAGTGACCATAATATGATAGAATTTACCCTGCAATCTGAGAGAAAAAAGCTGGAATCAGATGTAACGGTATTACAGTTGAATAAAGGCAACTACAGAGGCATGAGGGAGGAGCTGGCCAGAATTGACTGGGAGATGAGCCTAGCAGGAAAGACAGTGGAACAACAATGGCAGGAGTTCCTGGGAGTAATTTGGGACACACAGCAAATATTCATCCCTAGCGAATAAGAAGCATTATAAAGGGAGGACGAGGCAACCATGGCTGACAAGGGACAGCATAAAAGCTAAAGAGAAAGCATACAATGCAGCGAAGAGCAGTGGGAAACCAGGGAATTGGGAAGCCTGCAAAGACCAACAGAGGACAACTGAAAAAATAAGGAGGGAGAAGATTAAATATGAGGCTAAACTAGACTGTCATATGAAAGAAGATTGCAAGAGTTTTTTTTAGATATATAAGGGGTAAGAGAGAGGCAAAAGTGGACATTGGGCCGCTGGAAAATGATGCTGGAGAAGTAGTAGTGAGGAACAAAGAAATGGCGGAGGAACTGAATAGGTACTTTGCATCAGTCTTCACGGTGGAAGACACGAGTAACATCCCCAAAGTTCAAGAGAGTCGGGGGGACAGAGGTGAATTTGGTGGCCATTACCAAGGAGAAGATGCTAGGAAAACTGAAAGGTCTGAAGGTGGATAAATCACCTGGACCAGATGGATTACACCCCAGAGTTCTGAAGGAGATAGCTGAAGAGATAGTGGAGGCGTTAGTGGTGATCTTTCAGGAATCACTGGAGTCAGGGAGGGTCCCAGAGGACATGAAAATCTCTAATGGAACCCCCCTGTTTAAGAAGGGAGTGAGGCAAAAGACGGGAAATTACAGGCCAATTAGCCTGACTTCGGTCGTTGGTAAGATTTTAGAGTCCATTATTATTCAGAATACTTGGAAGTGCATGGTAAAATAGGGCAAAGTCAGCATGGTCTCATGAAGGGGAGGTCATGCTTGACAAATCTGTTAGAATTCTTTGAGGAGGTAATGAGTAGGTTAGACAAAGGAGAGTCAATGGATGTTATCTACTTAGACTTCCAGAAGGCCTTTGACAAGGTGCCGCACAGGAGTCTGCTCAGTAAGATAAGAGCCCATGGTGTTAGAGGCAAGGTACTAGAATGGATAGAAGATTGGCTGACTGGCAGGAGGCAGAGAGTGGGGATAAGGGGGTCCTTCTCAGGATGGTAGCCGGTGACTAGTAGAGTTCCGCAGGGGTCAGTGTTGGGACCACAACTTTTCACTTTATACATTAATGATCTAGATGAAGGAACTGAAGGCATCCTGGCTAAGTTTGCAGATGATACAAAGATAGGTGGAGGGACAGGTAGTATTGAGGAGGTGGGGAGGCTGCAGAAGGATTTGGACAGGTTAGGAGAATGGGCAAAGAAGTGGCAGATGGAATACAATGTGGGGAAGTGTGAGGTCATGCACTTTGGTAGGAAGAATAGAGGCATAGACTATTTTCTAAATGAGGAGAGAATTCATAAATCTGGAGTGCAAAGGGACTTTGTAGTCCTAGTCCAGGATTCTCTTAAGGTTAACTTGCAGGTTGACGTGGTTGTTAGGAAGGCAAATGCAATGTTGGCATTTATTTCGAGAGGACTAGAATATAAAAGCAGGGATGTGCTGCTGAGGCTTTATAAGGCTCTGGTCAGACCACATTTAGAATATTGTGAGCAATTTTGGGCCCTGTATCTCAGGAAGGATGTGCTGGCCCTGGAGAGGGTCCAGAGGAGGTTCTCGAGAACAATCCCAGGAATGAAAGGCTTAACATATGAGGAACGTTTGAGGACTCTGGGTCTATACTCGATGGAGTTTAGAAGGATGAGGGGGGATCTGATTGAAACTTACAGAATACTGAAAGGCCTGGATAGAGTGGATGTGGGGAAAATGTTTCCATTAGTAGGAGAGACTAGAACCCGAGGGCACAGCCTCAGAGTAAATGGAAGACCTTTTAGAACAGAGATGAGGAGAAACTTTTTTAGCCAGAGAGTGATGAATCTATGGAATTCATTGCCACAGGAGGCTGGGGAGGCCAGGTCATTGAGTGCATTTAAGACTGAGATAGATAGGTTCTTGACTGGTAAGGGGATCAAAGGTTACGGGGAGAAGGCGGGAGAATGGGATTAAGAAACTTACCAGCCATGATTGAATGGCGGAGCAGACTTGATGGGCCGAATGGCCTAATTTCTGCTCCTATATCTTATGATCTGTTCTTATCTGAAACAACTTGATCTAAGCATATCATTATCCCATCCTGCTGTAATGTTCCAGTGATGCCCAATGCAAGCTGGAGAAACAGCACCTCACCTTCTGTTTAGGCACTTTACAACCTCCTGGACTCAACATTGAGTTCTACAACTTCAGACCATGAACTCTGTCCTTCATTTTGAATTTTATCCCCCAAGTGCCAGTTTATATCTTGTTTTCCTGGTTGTACTTTCAGAGTTAACCTTTATTCTGCTATTAACACCTATCCTAGACCAATGCTTTGTGTCTTTACTACCATTACCATTCCCTTTGCCTTTTGGTCCATGACATCTTTGATATTTAATCTCCCCCACCCTCTAAACTATCCCTGACCTTCCCTTTTGTTCCACCTGACTTTGCTCCCCCCTTTTCAACAACATAAAACCCTTCACATTTCTACCTCTCTTCAGTTCTGAAGGAGAGTCATATTGGGTTGGAAACATTGGGCAGAAATTTGCCCTCGGATGGCGGGCAGGCCCCATCAGCTCAGCGGCAGGCAGACGGCTGACCCCTGCCACCATTTTGAGTGGGCGGGCCAATTAAGGACCGCCCAGCAGCCTTCCCGACAGTAAGCGCTATGAGGGGCGGGGTTGGGGGGGGAGTCCCCAACTGTCAAAGTGCGCTACTGCTTCCTGAGGCAAAGTCCTGTCTCAGGGAGATTAGTGACAGGTAAGAAAAGTCAAAAAATAGAAAAATTAAAAAATTATTAACATGTCCCCCTCTTGTGACAATGTCACACGAGATGGGACATGTTAATAAAAATGACATAAACTTTATTAGACATTTTTAAAACGGACATGAAACCTCATCCAGCCAGTGGATGAGGTTTCATACTTTATCAGAAGCCCACTGGGACTCCTGGCCTGGCCGCCAGCCTTAAGGTTGGACGGGCAGGTCTTCAATTATCTTAATTAGCCTGTCAATGGCCTTAATTGGCCATTGACAGTCAGCGGGCGGACAGCTGATTTTGCTGTCTGCCCACCTTCCTAAAAATTTAAAGGGACCGGGATGACATCAGGGGTTCCTCCCGATGTCATCCTGCGTCATTTTCCCATCGGCGAGCAGGCCTCGCCCCCAAATCGCCGACAGGGATATTCAGGCCATTAACTCTGTTTCTCTCTCCAAAATTGTTGCTAGGCCTGCTGAGTTTTTCAAGCAGGTTTTTTTTTTATTCCTTAAAACCTACATCTTTGACCAAGCTTTTGGCTATCTGACCTAATCTAAATTTACATGGTTCAGTGCCATATTTTGTTTTATAATGTTCCTGTGAAGTACCTTGGGACATTTTGGTGCCCTAAATGTGCATATTAATAATACGCTGGTGTTGTAATCTTATTCTCACAGGTCACTGGCCTGGTTCTTAGGCTGGAATGCTAAGGAATATCCAGTGGTGTTATGTTTATACACTCACATAACTTTTATTTAAAGGATTCTTCTTTTTGCAGGCTGGCTTGAGGCTGTGTGCCACTTCTTCAATAGAAGTAATGATCCTTAGCAAAGCATCACTTACAACAACTTGCATTTACAGAGCACATTTAGCATTGAGAGAAAGGTCGCAAGACACTTCACAGGAGCATTATTAGGCAAAATTTGGCAGAGATATTAGAAAAACACAAAGGGCAGAATATTAAGCTCGGCGGGCGGGCACACACCCAAACCGGCCAAGCATAAAATGACGCACAATGACATTGGGTGAGCATCCCGACATCAATGCTCAGTCCCACGATATTTCGTGCGGTGGGATCGCTCCGGAGTCGGCAGCACACCCGCCGACAATTGAAATGCCTGTTAAGGCCATTAAAAAGGTAATTAAATTCGAATTTACGCTGCCCATCCAACCTTACAGTTTGTGAGCAGGCAAAAAGGTCAAGTGGTCTTTGCACTTTTTAGGAAACCTCATCCATGGGCGGGTTGAGGTCTCCTAAAGCAAATAAAAATTTTACACTTTAATTAAAAATATGTCCCTGCTCATGTGACAGAGTCACATGAGGGACATGTTTTATAACATTTTTATTTTCTTTATTTTTTTATAAATAGCGCTTCATCTCCCTGAGGCAGCTCTGTGCCTCAGGAGATTATGTAGCATGCACTTGCACGCTTGCGTGAAGTTCGTGCTCGGCCTGTTCGCCCCCCTTTCCCCCGTTCGCACAGGTAATGCTCAGCGCTGCCACTTGCATTCCACGCTGGGCAGGCCTCAGTTGGCCCGCTAGCGCGAAATCGCAGTGCGCTGCCGATCACAGGCAGTGGTCGGCATCCTGACCGCGCCCACCCGCCCCCACCGAACCAGCATGCCAAGGGTAAAATTCTACCCAAAAAGCTGGAAACACTCAGATGGTCACGCAGCCTCTGCAGAGAGTTGTACAGAGTTAACTCAGTTCTGTGAAAGTTGTCAACTCTGTTTTTGAGCTGTGGAGCATTTCCAGCATTTTCTGCTTTTATTTCAGATTTCCAGGGTACGTACTAGATAGTAGGACAGGTAACAAAAGTTTTGGTCAGAGAGATAGACTTTTTAGTCTCCTTAAAGCCTAAGTTTAAGAAGACTAAAAGAAGAGAGAGGCAGAGAGGTTTAGGCAGGCAAGTCCAGAGCTTAGGACTGAGGCAGCTAAAGGCACAGCTGCCAACTGTGGAGTGATGAAAAGCAGGAATATGCAAGAGACCAGAATTAAAGGAGTGCAGATGTCTCAGGGGATTGTAGGGTTGAATGAGTTTAGAGAGCTAGTGAGGGACGAGACCCTGGGTGAAATTCAACATAAGAATGAGAATTTTAAAATCGAGGCATTGCTGGACTGGAAACCAATGTAACCAGCAAAGACAGGGTGACTGGTGAACAGGATAGACAGCAAAGTTTTAAATCAGTTCAAGCTTACAGAAGGTGAATGGTGGGAGTGCAACTAGAAGAACACTGGAATAGTCAATGCTCTTTTAAAAGTAACAAAGGCACAGGCCCAAGGTACCTAAATCAAAAGGATGCATCCATATCTGCTAATTGGTCAGAACATTATTCTAATAAGTTAGATGCCAGAAAACAACTCAAGCATTAACAGTTTGGTTGGGTTTCAATTACAGATTTGGGATCATGAATTCTGGTCCTGGTCCTGCTCTGTGTCGGCAATGCACATCTGTTGTGATTGCAATTGAAAAATCACTTATGTTACGACCGCAGCCGATGTTATTCACTGAGCAAGCCAAATCCCAGAGGGAAACCTGTCTTACTGATCATCATTTTTTTTTGCATTTTGAAAATGTGGGGGGAACTACTAATCCCAGAAGCATAGAATTGCAATAACACTTTTAAGATTTTAAAATGATTAGATTTATTAACAAGAAAAAAAAACTTAAGCACTTAAGACCATAAGACTATAAGACATAGGAGCAGAAGTAGGCCATTCAGCCCATCGAGTATGCTCCACCATTCGATGAGATCATGGCTAATTTGATAATCCTCAATTCCACTTTCCTGCCTTTTCACCATAACCCTTTATTCCCTTGCTGATTAAAAATCTGTCTACCTCAGCCTTGAATACACTTATCGACCCAGCTTCTACAGTCCACTATGGTAAAGAATTCCACAGATTCACTACCCCCTAAGAGAAGAGATTCCTCCTCGTCTCTGTCTTAAATGAGTGACCCCTTACTCTGAGATTATGCCATTTGGTCCTAGACTCTCCCACAAAGGGAAACAACCTTCAGCATCTACCCTGTCAAGCTCCCTAAGAATCTTATATGTTTCAATAAGGTCATCTCTCATTCTTCTAAACACCAATGAGTACAGGCCCAAGCTAGTCAACCTCTCTTTATAAGAAAATCCCTCCATACCCGGGATCAGCCTAGTGAATCTTTTCTGGACTGCCTCCAATGCCAGTACATCCTTCCTTCGATAAGGGGACCAAAACTGTTCACGGTTTTCTAGGTGTGGTCTAACTAGTGCCTTGTATAGTTTTAGCAATACCAAGTATACCACACAACATCTCATTCTGTTCCGCTCTGCTGTTGAGAACATCCAAAGGAAGTTCAGGAACAGACTGCTCTCTGAAAACAAAGACTTCTCTGGCTTGAAACCAGATTGCTGCTTCAAATTCACAACTTTTCTCAGCATAGAGCTGGTCTCAGGGCATCTTCCCCACATAGCCAACACAACACAACCAAACATCTTTCCTTAAACGTCTTTCCTTTCCCCTTTGATCTTAGACGCCATTGTTCTAAGCACCTCTTTGAACTCAATTTTCCCAAAGTATAAAAATCTCTCATGTTTTCTTATTGTCCCCACTTTCAGGTAAAATAAAATTCAATAACCTTTCCTTGTTTACTTATGAAATCTTTGTAAGTTCTAAAATTCCCTTATCACTTCTGAACTCCCTTTGAAACTGAACTACTGAAAAGTCCAGTTCCTACTTATCTTATAATGCAAATTACAAACCCAACCCATTGTACATTTAACTTCACCATAGCCTCTCGTACAAATGTGCGCATCTAGTACTTCTACCTTTCATCTCTCTGCTCCCACAAACAAGCTGTCTTTACTAACCTTTCCTCAGTTTAATTACACATACACACTCAGCCTTCTTTACAGAATATCACCATATTCTCAAAAACATAAAAAAATAACATCCATCTTCACACCTCCCTCAACAGAAAAAAATGAAACATCTTATTTCAAAAAGACGTTTTCATTTTCTAAACCCATTTCATATTACTTCTTATACTTATCAAAAAAGCTATTACATTATGGTGCACATAGATCAACCATGAAAATATGTATATAATTTGTTTGTAAGAATAAGGTCCATTCTAGTCCATTCTCAATTACCCAACATACAAGTCCTTTTGAATTAAAGCTCTTGACAAAGCATCTGCAATTAAATTCTCTCATCCAGCCACTTGTATGATTTTTAAATTGAATGGTTGCAATAACAACTCCACCAGAACAGCCTGGCATTTTTTTATCTCTAAACATTTCCAGAAACCTCAAACAATTGTAGCCCGTATATACAACTGTCTCTGAAGGAATGTTCGCAACATACACTTCAAAATGCTTCAACGCTAAAGCCAAACTTAAAGTCTCTTTTCCTAGAGTTGAATATTTCTTCTGATGCACATTCAACTTCCATGAGAAATACCCTACTGGCTTCTCAAGTCCCAGTTCAGCTTCCTGCAGCAACACTGCACCAACACCCACATCACTGGCGTCAACAGCCATTTTAAATTGCTTTGTATAATCAGGTACTGCTAAAAAGGCATGGATGTTAGTACGGCTTTCAAGCTGTCAAAAGTAGTCTGACACTCCTGTGTTCATTTGAAGCTCCTGTTCTTTTCCAATAATCCAGTCAATTGAAGAGCTTCACTGCTGAAACATGGCATGTATTTCCCATAAAATCCACTCATGCCCAGAAACCTCAAAACGTCCCATTTCATTGTAGGTGCAGGGGACTCCACAATAGCTTTTACTTTCACATCTCATGAGGCCACTTGACCATGCCCAACAGTGTGGCCCAAGTATGTAACTTCCGCTTTTACAAATTCACTCTTAGGCAAATTTATCACTAAATTGGTTTCCTGTAGTCAGTCAAACAACTGTTTTAAACGTCATAGATGGTCCTCCCAGGTTTGACTGAATACCACTATGTCATCAATATAGACAGCACAATTGCTCAGCCTTTCAATCACTTTGTTTGTTAGTCTCCGAAATGTTGCTGGTGGATTTTTCATATGAAACAGCGTTAATTTGCATTGATATAAACCATCCGGCATCACAAAAGTTGATATCTCCTTTGCCCTTTCTGATAAGGGTACTTGACAGGATCATCACAGCAAGTCAATTTTTGTGATAAATGCTGACTGTCACACTTTCTCAATACAATCCTCTAATCGTGGAATAGGATATGAGTCCGCCTTTGTGACTGCGTTTACTTTGCGGTAATCAATACATTAGGCGGGATCATCCCAGATTTGCACTAAGTGCAGTAGCAGGTAGGAAGAAAGATGTTTTACCAGCTGGCTGCGATGGCGGCTTTTCGCACCATATTGTCCCATTCCCGTCTCCTTGATTATGCAGCCACAGGAAACATACCGGCTCACTGGCAGGTGGCCTCTGATTTGCCTGCCACATCATTAGCTTGCTGCTTCCTCACGCTGGAAGTCATATTTAAACTGCAGCTGTGTGTACACTTCTCAATGATTGCAGCCCAGGAGAGCACTGGAGAAGTCATGGCCCCAAAAGCCAAGAAGAGTGCAACCCCTGATTCAGCATCCCTGGGGCATTTGCTGGACACCATAAAGCCTCGCCACGATGTCCTCTAACCCCACTCTGGCCGCAGGAGGCCCATCAGTCTCACCACTCAGGCTTGGGATGTGGTGGCAGAGGTGGTCAGTACCAATGCTACACAGAAGAGGTCAGCCATCCAGTGCACAAAATGGATGAATGATCTCGAGGTAAGGCAACCATCTCATCACTCTAAACTCTCACACTCACAAGGCCGTCACATATTCACTGACATCTCACTCACAGCCAGCTCAAGGGAAATCACCACTCACTCTCTCACACATACACTCACATCTCCATCTGGCCTCATCTCCTCTGGATTCTGTCTTCTCAGCCCACATGATCTTGAGGCCACTTGAACAGATCAACATGTGCCTCCACACACACCCTTGGATATCCCCCTTCCCCAGTACAGCCCTCGCCCAACAGTCTCTTCCCTTGCCTGAGACCATTTGTCCTCCTTCTCCAAGCCAGCCCTGGCCCTGAAGCCATTGAAAATCCACCTCTGCCTTACGGCTGGTCTGGTAGGTAGAGACCTGCCCAAGAGCCCCCCTAAAAGTGATGCAGTGCTGACTGTGAAGCCTGGTACTAATGACTATGAGTGCTGACCACAGAAAGGTAGGCAAACAAACCTCAAAGTCCCAAGCAAAATGCAGCTTGCCACGTGTGGAACACATCGGCATGCAGTTATGCCGAGGTGCCTGGAAGATCCAGTGTGGGAGGATGATTCTGCCAAGCTGGGCTTATAATTAGATGTAAATATATTAAAATGGTGTTCCTGACATCTGGCAGTGGGAAATGTGGCCCGCCATTGCGGGTGAAGCAAATGATTGCAAACTGATTTCACAACAGCTTAAAGCTGATTTTTGGTATTCTCGCCATATTATTCATGCCCGGCTTGATGCCCGATGCCAACTGGGGTGGAAAATTCTGATCACAGTCTTTGTGACCCATCTAATTTTGACACAGTTACAGTGGATGAACTCCAATTACTTTGGGCTCTATGATGTCATTTTCAAGCATAAATTAAATTTCTTTCTGCACTTGAGCCAATTTTACTGGATTAAATCTATATGAGCACTGTCTTACTGAAACTGAATCCCCCACATCAACATCATGCAAAGCCAAATTTGTTTTCCCTGGTCCATTCCCACAAATTGCTTTGTGTGACTGCAACAACTCCTGTAAATCACTTAGACAGTTTTCTGAAAGGTAACTTAATATCACATTTAGATTCTTAAGTACTTCCTCATTGTCTAATCAGAGGAAGGTTAATTTCAGAATCTTTAATATTGGTTTCCTCCTTCTAACCTACCACTACCAGTATTTCCTTCTGTTTATCCTCTCTGTCAAAGTAGCTTTTACGCATGCTTACATGGCACACTTGCTGACTCTTCTATCGCAGGTATTCAATACATAGTTTAACTCACTGAGTCTCTTTTTGATCTGATAAGGTCCACTAAACCTTGCCTTTAATGGTTCGCCTGACACTGGCAACAATACCAACACTTTTTCTCCAGCTTCAAAACCACTAGCTTTTGCCCCTTTATCCATATTTGCTTTCATCAATTGCTGTGATATCTTTAACTGTTCCTTAGCTAGCTCACACCTACTTAATTTTTCTCTGAGTTTTGCCACATAATCCAGGAGAGTCATTTCAGAGCTTTGACTCACTACTTTCAACTGAATCAATCTGAGTGGTGCCCTTTCATGACCATAAATTAACTCAAAAGGACTGAACCCTGTTGAATCATTAGGGGCATCCCTAATAGCAAACAATAAGAATGGAAACCCTGGATCCCAATCATGTGGGTAGTCTTGACTATATGCTCTAATCATAGTCTTT
This sequence comes from Carcharodon carcharias, assembly GCF_017639515.1. NCBI lineage: Eukaryota > Metazoa > Chordata > Chondrichthyes > Lamniformes > Lamnidae > Carcharodon > Carcharodon carcharias. The sequence goes on along the minus strand of NC_054469.1, from coordinate 87,510,890 downwards.
AAAGTTTGATGCCACCTTTCTAAGGTACTTTGTGATTCAGGTGATAGGCTGGTGACCTAAATGCTTTATTCCTAGGCTTTTCATTACTTCTTTAAACAGCTGGGACATGAAATTCAAATCCTGATCTGACTGTATTTCTTTTGATAATCCATATCTTGTAAAGGATTGGGTCAACTCTTCTACAATCACCTTTGATGTGGTTTTCTTTAAAGGCATTGCTTCTGGAAATCTTGTGGACACATCCATGATTGTCAGTAAATACTGGTTTCCATTTTTTAGTCTTACACAATCAATCAGGACCACGTTAAAAGGTTCTTCAAATGCTGGAATCGGAATTAAAGGCGCAGGTTTAATTACTGCTTAAGGTTTTCCTATCACTTGACCTGTGTGGAATGTTTGACAGAATTTACCTACATCTTTATGTAGTCTAGGCCAATAAAAATGCTTTTGTATCTTAGCTTGAGTTTTCCTAATTCCCAAATGTCCAGCTATTGGGATTTCCTGAGCCACTCCTAAAATTTCATTCTGGTACCCAGATAGTATCACTACTTCGTGCACTACCACACACTTTTCATCTGCCAGGGCATGAGGTGGTCTCCATTTCCACATTAACACATTGTTTTTTAGGTAATAACATTCTGGAATGTATTCTGCCCCTGCTTCCGAATAAGCTGTCTGTTGTAGCTTTTTTTAAATTCTGGATTTTTTTTTCTGTAACTCTACTAACTTCAATGAACTAAACACCTCAGCCTCGTTCTCTCCAAACTTCCCTTCCTGAATAATCGTTTCACAGATTGATTCAGCCAACTGAGGGTCGGAATCCTCCCTTGTCTTTTAGATTCTTCCTCTTACTGTTTATGTTTGTTTGTGACCTTATCACCATACAAACTGGAAACAATCCAGGAGCTCCTTCTATAAACCTCTGTTGATTGCAGCTCAAGAGGTTCCTCTACGACAGTCGGTGTAGTCAATATTTGCGATCCAGCTATATCATTTCCTAACATAAATCGAACCCCTGTTCTCTACTGCTCCAACAAAAATCTCTTCTGTTTTCAAATAACTTTTTAAAATTTACTCTGAAGAGCAAAATAGGCTTGAACACCCCCATGAATTCAACTCACTGACATTTTCTCCTGCTATGACCCTCTGGTCTGCAGAAGGCACCATCCCATAAAATTAATGACTGGCTAGCCCCTGTATCTCTTCAGATCTTAACGGTCTTTCCTGCTCTTCCCAGAACACATGGCTATGCTTTTCCTTCACATATAAAATCTTCAAACATCTCTGTAACTTGACCTTCAGAACTCCCTTGGGTAAGTTGCAAGCACATTCCCAGCTCTCTGGCTAATAGTGACTTTTCCTTTTTCACCTGTACAAAGGTTACTGATCTGTCTTGCACTTGCATCTCCGAACCCACAGCACTTTTACTGACAGAACTCTTCTGAATTCCTATCAATGCAACCGGTTTTCCACTTATCCTCCCAACAATTTGATCTTGTATGCCCAGCCTTGTTACAATGGTAACAAATTACATTTCTTCCTTCACCTTTTCCTTCAACCTTTCCATTTTTAATAGACTGGTGTCCTTTAAATGGCTCCTTGTTACTAACAATTTTACCAGCAGTAGGTTTTCTATACTTCTAATTTCCTTGCTGACACCCATATGATCCTTTTCCTACACTCAACTGTCTGTGTGAAATATCATAAGTGTCAGCTAAAAGAGCAGCTTCCCTGATCTTTTTACTTTGTCTTTCAACTAAATATGTCTTGATAGTTACTGGAGTACTATCTCTAAATTTGTCCATAATCATAATCTCTCTTGCATTTTTAGAAGTCTTGTCTAATTTTAATGCCCTATACCATTGATCCCAGAGAGCTTTTTTTCCTCTTGCAGTCTACAAATGTCTGATTAGGTGTCTTTCTTACGGTCCTAAACTTCAACTGACAAGCTTCAGGGACAAGCTTATAAGCATTTAGTATTGCCTTCTTTACTACCTCATAGTGTGCAGATTGTTCTTCTGGTTAGCTAGCAGACATGTTCATTGCGATACCTGACAAAACACTCGAACATTATAGTCCAAGAACTCTAGGCCAATTCAATTTCATAGCAATCTTTTCAAATGGGGTGAAATATCTTTCAACTCCATCCTCCATACATTTAGGCACTAACTGAAGATTGTAGTCAAATCAAATTCCTCAAAGGAATCAAAGTCACCAGCTAAATCACTATCGCTCCTTTCTTCCTGTATTCTAAGCTTTTCACTGGCCAGGGTATGTTGTCTGAACTCCTTCTCTCTCTGACATTCAAGCACAAGCTTTCACATTTCCATTTCTTGCACACTCTGTTTTTCTCTTTCTTGCTCCGCTTTTTCCCATTGGAGTTTTTTCATTCCTATGTCTTTCAAACTATCCTTTTCTTTTCCTTTCTCCTTTCTTTTTAACATGAGCTTTATCATTTCTCTTTTTTCTTCTTTTTCTTCCAATTCAATTTTTTCATCCTTTCTTTTTTTTCTTCCAGTTCAAGTTTTTTGCCTTTCCCTATCTCTTTCTATATCAAGCTGCTTCATTTATAACAAAAGTCTTACTACCTCCAGCTGTAACACACTAGTTTTAGGTGTCTCTTCCAACTTTAAATGGTGGGCATCAGCCTTACTGAATTCTGTTTTTATTTCCAGCTGCACTTTATCTGCTAATTCTCTCAACTGAGTTTTAGTCAAAGATTTCAAATACTCCACTGATCTTCCACTCCCAGGAAAGTTTTAGCACTGCCAAAGCCATTCTACAGTCCATCACTTTAAAATCCCTCAACACAAAACCCCTGAGTTCAGTACTCTCCTTGTACTTGTATCCTTTGGATTCACAAGCACCAAACCAATCGAGGAATTTTAATATCCTGCAAAAAGCCCCAATATTTGTTATGACTGCAGCCAATGTTATTCGCTGATCAAGCCATATCCCAGAGGAAAACCTATCTTACTGATCATAACTTTTTTTTTGCATTTTGACAACAAGGGAAAAACTACTAATCCCAGAAGCATAAAGTCCCAGTAACACTTTTAGCGTTTTAAAACGAAACATTTATTAACAAGAAGTAAAAAAATCTTAAACATACAGGATTAAAATTACACAGGGAGGAATCGTCCCAGATTTGCACTAAGTGTGGTAGCAGGCAGGTAAAACGTTTTCCCCGTCAGCTGCAATGGCAGCTTTTTACTACTTATCATCCCAAACCCGCCACATTAACTATGCATTCCCAGGAAACACGCTGTTTCCATGGTGGTTGGGCTCTCACTCGCCTGCCATGTCATCACCTCGCCACTTCATAATACCAGGTGCCATATTTAAAGTGCAGCTGACCGCACACCTCTCAGCTCTTCCAGCCCAAGACTGCTGCATGGAAGACAGGATGGCTCTGAAATGCAAAAAAAATTGCAGCCCCCAGGCTTATTGACGTATCCCTCGAGTGCCTTTTGGAAGTCGTGGAGGCCCGCCGTGATGTCCTTTACCACCTCTCTTAGCACAGGAGGAGCAGTAACATCACCAATCCAGCATGGCAGGCAGTGGAAGCAGTGTCCAGCACCAATGCCGTACAAAAGAGGACAGCCTTCCAATGCCACTACAGGATGAATGGTCACATCCGTTCCACCAGGGTAACTCACTCTTCTCATCACTCTCACCCCACACTCACAAATCCATCACACATCCACAGGGATCTCACACCTCAAGGGACAACACCACTAACACTCACATGTACCCTCATATCTCTGTCAGGTTCATACCCTCTTGAGCTCGCATCCTCATCTGTCCATGGCTCTGCTTACCACACAAACATTCCATGCAGTGCCATGCGTCCTGCTCACACTCTCTCCATGGAAAAACCTGTTCACAACAGCAAGGAGGGATTCCAGATTTGGAGTGGAGTGGCCCCCACATTAGGCCCCTCACTCACTTTGAGGAGCATGCCAGCAGGCTGACTGGTGAGGACATGGACTGTACCTACAGTGACGGTGAGATTGGTGGCGAACACCCTCGTAAGGATCCTGCACCACATCATCCCTCTCTCAACGCAGCTATGAGTGCTCTCTCTCCTGCTTTTGACCTGCCATGCACTAATTATCTCTACGTCGGTTCACAGGGAGCTCTGCCAAGAAACCGACACCCTCAGCCAATCCTTCAGCTCCATCCGCATCCTCAGCTCCAGGCAAAAGGACACCTCCACCATTGAAGAGCTGGAAATAAGCAACCTGGAAGATCCATCACAGCGCATACCCACACCCTCCATCAGTGCAGAGATACACACCTCGGTGGGACCTAGATATACAGCAGGCTCAGATTCACAACCTGAAGGTTACTGCATGGACACCCATCCACAGCAGGAGAAGGCAGGTTCAGCCGGGCTCCCTGGCACTTGGAAGATTGCTGGGGAAGAGGCATCTGTGAGGTCTGAGTCAGATAATGAACATCTAGATTTGGCCTTCCACCTCATCGTGGAGAATCAGCAGAAGGTACAGGAACATCACACAGAGCTGTTGGAAGCCCTCAACAGAGTGTCAGAGGAATGCATCCACCTGCTCTCTGATGAAGTGGTGCCCACATGTGCGCCTTTGGAGATCTCATGGAGAGGATGGCGGGTGCCATGGAGACCCTGGTCCAAGAGAAACCAGAGACGTTTACAGACGTGTATTCCATCGTGGGATCCATGGGCCAGTTCCTGCAGTACCAATGTGAGATGTCCCTCCTGGTGCTCTTTCCTGTCAACAAGTCAGGCCGGGGTCTCGGGCACCTGAAGGGAGGAGGAGCAGCAGATGGCCTCTCCTAGGTCGTCCCCCCAGGAATCTCAGGGGCTGTCCACTCCTTCTAAGTCCCTTTTGCCTGTGAGCCCCTCAAACGCATCCTCTGTCACGGCAGAGGGAGCAGCCGGCCAACGAGTGATTCTGGAGGGAGAAGTGTGTGTATGTGGCAGGGCCTTTCGGAGCCTAGTGCAAGCACTCTCCCACACACGTGGATCCTTCCCATATCACACTCATCTCAATGCTCTGAGCATGTTCAATGCTGCCTGCTGGGGTTTGGTCCATCTGAGCTGACCTGCATCTCTGCCTACATGCTGCCAATACTCCCATGCAGCACCTGATCTTGCCCACCACGACTCTCGTTTCACTTTCGATTTGGACAGCATGGTTATAATTCAGTTTACTTTCACTCCTCAGTTCTTTCCCCTCCCCCAGTCACTCATTTCCTTTCCCCCCATCACAGTTGACTTCCCCCTGGCATCACCTTCCACCTCCTCTCCGTGACCTACCAGCCACAACCCTTTTCCTTCCGGGAAAAGCAAAATACTGTGGATGCTGGAAATCTGAAACTAAAACAGAAAATGCTGGAAAAACTCAGCGGGCCTAGCAGCACCTGTGGAGAGAGAAACAGAGTTAATGTTTCGAGTCTGTATGACCCTTCTTCACTTTGAAGAAGGGCCATACAGACTCAAAGCATTAACTCTGTTTCCCTTTTCCTTCTGGGATGTCTTGGTGAACATACACATTCCCTACCTTCCTGAAAGTCCCACCACCATCCACATTAACCTCCCCGACCTTCCCCTTCCCATCTCCAGGGTCCATGTCTGCCTCCAAGTTCCCAGCAAGCACCCTCGCCATCCCTTCTATCGCTGCCATCCAACCCTCACCCTCTGACCCTACTGCCTTACTGTAATCTCGGTCATTTCCACCATTCCCTCATACCACGCCAACCCTCAGTTTGATCTATGGGAAGCAGTCATTGACCCATCAGAACCCTCCCTTGCACGTTCACCTGGACACCCCCTCCCTCCCGGACCCCTTCCCTCTCTGGACTCCATTCCCCCTTCTGGACCTCTTACTCCCTGGAACCCCTTCCCCCCTCTGGACCCCTTCCTCCTGGGAATCCCTTCTCCACAGAACCCCTTCCCCCCCACCTTAGTCCTCCCACTCCCCAGGCTCCCCACTGTTCCCCCCTGTTTAGTCCTCCCCTTTCCTGACTCCCTCAAACACCCTTACCTCTTCACCACCCTTAGTCCTCCCCCACTACCAACTCCTTCCTTCAGTCTTATTTCTTCCTCCAGCCTCATTTCTTCTTCCAACCTGATTCCCTCCCCTCTCCGTACACCTTCCTGCCCCCAGACTCCCTTCCCTCTCCTTCCCTTACTCCTTCCACCCCCTTACACCTAACTCCCCAGTTGCCATCTTCTCTCCTGTTACCCCTTCCTCCCCTGTACTCTTTCTCCCGACACCTACATTTCCCCCTGTCAATCTCACCCCACTGACACCTTTTCTCCTCCCAGTCAATCCTAGACCTTCCTCTCCCACCCCCTCGACAATCATCCATTGTGAGTATCAATGGTGACTTTCCAATTTCCATGAGCTGCTTTGCAGCAGAACCATGTCCATCAGAATCCACCAAGCATGTCATGGACGTTCGTCCAGTGTACTGTTGCTGGGCTCCAGCATCTTCTGCTCCTCGGATGTCCGCAATGTGAGCAAGGCCCTGGTGGTAAGTCCCGACTTCTGGATGTCACACTTGTCAAAATGTCTTCCGCACTGATGTGCTTTCCCACTGACATGGACAGACAATTCAGTGTGGAAGGGGTGAGTCCGCAGGGATGGCCTAATAATGATATGCTGATGTGCTACAATGAGATTACTGATGTCCGATGATGGGTAATGTGGCCTGCCATCGATGGGCTGAGGGGACGATCACAAACTGGTTTCACAATGTCTTGAAATCGTATGTCTTGAAATGCCTTTTCGCCATATAGTCCGTTCAAGCCACAAAACATACCAATGCCTACAGGCACAGATGATTCCACCCACAGTTAAAACAGTATTACAAAGCATTCCCCAAAACAACCACTTGGTCAGAACACATAAATAATTTACTTGGCAACAGCTCCCTTATAGATTTTTAACCATAAATATCCTGTAATATTACCCAAGGCAAAAACTGCTGCTAATTTAATAAAGTATATCACACGGCTTCTCACTCTTCCTCTCAGCTGTTGAAAAAGTCTGAAGGAAGTCCAGGAAAAGACTGCTCTCGGAAAACAAAGACTTCTCTGGCTTGAAACTGGATTGCTGCTTCAAATTCACAACTTTTCTCAGCGCAGAGCTGGTCTCAGGGCATTTTCCCCCACACAGTCAATACAACTCAATTAATATACTTTCCCCCATTGATCTTAAACTCTGAGCTCAATTTTCCCAAATGTAAAAATCATGATTTCTTATTGCCTCCACATTTGGATAAAATAATATCTAATAATCTTCCCTTGTTTATCTATGAAACCTTTGTAAGTTATAAATGCCTCTTGTCAATTCTAAACTCCCTTTGAAAATTAACAACTGAAAAGTCAAGTTTCTACTTATCTTATAATGCAAGTTTCAAACCCAACCGATTTACTCGTACATTCAACTTTCCCATAGCCTCTCATTACAAATGTATGCATCTAGCTCTTTTACCTTTCATCTCTCTGCTCCCACAGACAAGCTGTCTTTACTAACCATCTCCCAGTTTAGTTACACACATGCTCACAGCTTTCTTTACAGAATACCACCATATTCCCAAAAATATTTTTAAAAACATCATCTTCAAACTTAATTGGCCCAGGGTTGCATTCACTATCCATTTAGCAGTGGCCGGCTTGGGAAGGAGGTGGGACACAGGAAGCAGTGGGCCCAATTTAAAGGACAAGTGGCAGCCACTGCTGTGGTTACCATTTGATTCAATAATGGAAGGGGGAGCTGAGCAGAGGGCAATGGGTAGGGTGCCCATGCCAGTGCAGCCTATGAGACCAGTAGTAGAAGAGTGGTGAGGAGCAACTGGGCCCAGTGCAGAAAAAATTTCAATACCTGCTTAGGTCTGTCAAGGTGAGTCCAAAGATAGATCCAGGTGGCACTCAGTCACAAGAATGCAAACAAGAAGGAAAGCCTGGGATGCACAGAGTTCTCCTCACCATAGGAGAAATATGTATAGAGCATTATCAGTGACCCATAAGCATAATTTATGATCTGAGTGCTATCGGACCACAGGCCACAGTAAGTCTGTGACATTTTATGAGAATGAAAAGCTGCACATGGTGAAGGAGAGTGGCATTGTCCTAATGGCATCTTCCTTCACTTTGTAGACTGAAAGGGAGGTCAGTGCCATAAGGAGAAAGAAGGCATGGTTAGATGGTGGGGTCCCACAACTCGCATTATTAACTCATTTTGAGGAGGTGGTCCTTAATCTGGCCAGAATGGCAAGCTACTGAGGCACTGCAGTATTGGGGTCCAACATATACAGGTTGAAAAAAATCTCAACATCTCCAGGTTTAGAAGGTACAGAGACATAGCTACAGGATAACATAGATTGGGACCTGAATTCTGAAGGATACATGACATTTAGGAAGGACAGGAAGTTAAGAATAGGTGGAGGGGTGGCTCTGTTAATTAATGACGGCATTAGCACATCAGAGAAGGATGACCTAAATTCAGGAAACCAGGATGTAGAAGTGGTTTGGGTTGAGATGAGATGATAAAGTCATTAAAGTGGGAGTGGTATACCTAATTGTAATTACACATATAGAGTGTAAAGGAAGGGGTAATGGGATTTTGTCAGAAAGGTACAGCGATAATTATGGGGGATTTTAATCCACGTATAGACTTGAAAAATCAGATGGACAAAGGAAGCATAGATGAAGAGTTCATAGAGAGTTTTTGGAATAGTTTCTTAGAACAGCATGTTCTGGAGCCAGTCAGAGAGCAAGCTATGCTAGACCTGGTATTGTGCAACGAGATAGGTCAGGGAGTGCGGGAAAACAAAAACAGAATTACCTGGAAAAACTCAGCAGGTCTGGCAGCATCGGTGGAGAAGAAAAGAGTTGACGTTTCGAGTCCTCATGACCTTTCAACAGAACTTGAATGAATCCAAGAAAGGGGTGAAATATAAGCTGGTTTAAGGTGTGTGGGGGGGGCGGTGGTTTGGGTGGGGGGACAGAAGTGGAGGGGGTTGGTGTGGTTGTAGGGACAAACAAGCAGTGATAGATAGAAGCAGATCATCAAAAGATGTCACAGACAACAGAACAAAAGAACACATGTTAAAGTTGGTGATATTATCTAAACGAATGTGCTAATTAAGAATGGATGGTTGGGCACTCAAGGTATAGCTCTAGTGGGAGTGGGGGAGCATAAAAGATTTAAAAATATTTAAAAATAATGGAAATAGGTGGGAAAAGAAAAATCTATATAATTTATTGGAAAAAACAAAAGGAAGGGGGAAGAAACAGAAAGGGGGTAGGGATGGAGGAAGGAGCTCAAGACCTAAAGTTGTTGAATTCAATATTCAGTCCGGAAGGCTGTAAAGTGCCTAGTCGGAAGATGAAGTGTTGTTCCTCCAGTTTTACATTTTCCCATATTATACTCCATTTGCCAGATCCTTGCCCACTCACTTAATGTATCTATTTCCCTTTGTAGCCTCCTTACACTCTCTTTACAACTTACTTTCTGACCTATCTTTGTGTCATCATCAAATTTATCAATCATACCTTGGTCCCTTGATCCAAGTCATTTATACAAATTTTTAAAAGTTGAGGCCCTAGCACTGATCCCTGTGGCACAGCACTCATTATATCCTGCCATTATATCTTTTGTTCTGTTGTCTGTGACATCTTTTGATGATCTGCTTCTATCTATCACTGCTTGTTTGTCCCTACAACCACACCAACCCCCTCCACTTCTCTCCCCCCACCCCCCCCCCCCCCCCCCCCACACACACACACACACACCTTAAACCAGCTTATATTTCACCCATTTCTTGAATTCACTCAAGTTCTGTTGAGGGAACACCTCAACAACTTTAGGTCTTGAGCTCCCTCCTCCATCCCCACCCCCTTTCTGTTTCTTCCCCCTTCCTTTTGTTTTTTCCAATAAATTATATAGATTTTTCTTTTCCCACCTATTTCCATTATTTTTAAATATTTTTAAATCTGGGTCCTGATGAACTTCATCCTAGCATCTTAAAAGAAGTGGCTAGTGAGATAGTTTATGCATTGGTTTTAATTTTCCAAAACTCCCTAGATTCGAAGAATGTTCCATTAGATTAGAATATCGGAAATTTAACTCCTTTATTCACAAAGGGAGGGAGACAGAAAGCAGGAAACTATGGGACAGTTAGCTAAACATCTATCATAGGAAAATATTAGAAGCTATTATTAAAGATGTTAAAGCAGGGCACTTAAAAAAAATTCAAGGCAATCAGGCAGAGTCAACATGGTTTTGTAAAAGGGGCATCATGTTTAACCAATTTAGGGGAGTTCTTGGAAGCAGTCAAGTGTGCTGTGGATAAAGGGGAACTGGTGGATGCACTGTATTTAGATTTCCAGAAGGCATTTGACAATGCGCCACATCAAAGGTTATTACAAAAAATAAAAGCTCAGACTGTAGGGGGTAACATGTTGATATGGATAAAAGAAAACAGGAACAGAGTGTTGGCTTAAATGGGTCTTTTTCTGGTTGGCAGGATATAATGAGTGCTGTGCCACAGGGATCAGTGCTAGGGCCTCAACCTTTAAAAATTTGCATAAATGACTTGGATCAAGGGACCAAGGTATGATTGATAAATTTGATGATGACACAAAGATAGGTCAGAAAGTAAGTTGTAAAGAGAGTGTAAGGAGGCTACAAAGGGAAATAGATACATTAAGTGAGTGGGCAAGGATCTGGCAAATGGAGTATAATATGGGAAAATGTAAAATTGTCCATTTCGGCAGGATAAATAAAAAAACATATTATCTAAATGATAAAAGATTGCAGAGCTCTGAGGTTCGAAGGATCTAGGAGTCCTAGTACATGAATCACAAAGGGCTAGTATGCTGGTACAGCAAACAATTAGGAAAGCTAATAGAATGTTATCATTTATTGCAAGGGGAATTGATTACAAAAGTAGGGAGGTTATGTTTCAGCTGTACAGGGCATTGGTGAGACCACATCTGGAGTACTGTGTACAGTATTGGTCTCCTGATATATAGAAGGATGTAAATACGTTAGATGCAGTTCAGAGAAGGAAATCTTATGAGGAAAGGTTGAACAGGCTAGACTTGTATCCACTAGAGTTTAGAAGAGTAAAAGATGACTTCATTGATGCCTTAAAGATCCTGAGGGGTCTTGACAAGGTGGATGTGGAGAGGATGTTTCCTTTTGTGGGAGCAGCTAGAACTTGGAGTCACTTTAAAAATAAGGGGTCACTTATTTAAGACAGAAATGATGAGAAATTTTTTTCCCTCAGAGGGTCGTGAGTCTTTGGAATTTTCTTCATCAAAAGGCGGTGGAAGCAGAGTATTTAAATGTTTTCAAAGGATAGATAGATTATTAATAAGCAAGGAGGTGAAAAGTTATCAGGGTAGGCAGGAATGTGGAATTGAGGTTACAATCAGATCAGCCATAATCTTATTGAATGGTTTAGCAGGTTTGAGGGGCTGAGTGGCCTACTCCTGCCCCTAATTCCTATGTTCATATGTTCGTATGTTCATATGCACGGCAATCCTCCACATTCAACAAGTTGACAATGCATAGCTATAACCTTATCATTTTAAGCAGCAGAAGCATCTGTTGGTTGTGCCAATTTCTCAGGACGCTCTTCTCTTATGTCTCTCACAAGGTCAGCTGCAGAGGGGATGGAGTTGACACATCATGAACATATTCAGAGGAGGAAGAAACAATGGAACCTGCAAAATCACTTCTTTCTTGCGCACCTTCCACCGGTGCAGACACTCGGACTTTGATGGATCCTTGCGCATTATTAAAAATATTGCCACATGGGCTAGTCCACATCACTTCAGAGCAGGAGGAGATGGTGCAGCCAGAATCCTCTGTGAGCAGACCCCCTTGGAGAATGGAGGACAGACAAACCCTGCTCAATAGGGTGGAGATGTAAAGCCTAGGAAGTCATGAAACAGACAGCTCCACATGTCTGTTACCGGAGAGCCAGCATCAGATGCCCACATGTCAGAGTTACCAGAGGCACTGTGGAATCATGGGATGAGAATGGAGGAGTCCATTCATCCTGTGTGCTCCAATATGTCTCTGTGCTTTGAGCGCATGAGCTCATCCATTGAGAGAGTGATCAACCTCATGGAGAGACATCACTCTGACTAGATAAATGAATAGCGTGCTTACATGAACAAAATGCATGTCAAAATCTGTCCCATTGACCAGTTCATGGTGTAAATTATGCAAAGAAGCATGTAGTGGTGCCAGCTGTTCTCCAGGTGCTGTTTCTTTCAAGAAATCGAAGGCGCGATGAAAGGGTTGAGGTGGTGACAGGTGTTGAAGACAGGGCCACCCTTCAGGGAGTTCCATCATCATCATCCACTTCCATGACCCCTCCAAAGGACGAAGCATCTACAGAGCTACACCTTGTGACTGAAGCTGCCCCTGCAGTAATGCCAGTGCAACAGGCTATAGAGATGCCCCCAATGCGACCATCTCAGAGGCAAAGAGGCACAGGTGAGCAGTCTATATAGACCCCATTCTGAACCATGGTGGGATTGGTGGCGGGGTGGGGGACGAAAGTCATAGTGAGTGGAGGTCAACACATTAGTAATGTCATTTTGTGGGTCACTTGGGTGCTTTTGTTGTCAATAATATAAAACCGTTATGTGCTAAAGCACGGAGCACGTTTGACACTAAAGCAAACTTGTGTGTTTCCATTTCCATCGAAAAGCAGGAGAATGGAAGATATGAGTTAGCAAAGCAAAGCAGTGTGTTGGGGAAAAGTATTCCAGGTAGAGATTCTGGAGCCTTACAGTGTTTGTGTCATTGAAGGTTTCTGACTTTTGTTCTTAATGGATCTTTGCTCTTAGTCTGATGAAGGAGAATCTCCTCTCCAAATGTTCTGCAGACTAAGTCTCACTCAGGTGAAACATATCTGGATCGGAGTGGCCCGAGCACCCCTGCCATCCAGACCCTGCCTTCTGAGCTTACAACAGTGACATCCGTGCAAAACGTGGGGACCATTTTCCAGTTCTCCTTCAGCTTCTTCTTCATCTTCATCTTCATCCGCTTCTTCCTTCTCCTCCAAGGAGCTGTGCTGTTCCAGTGCTTCTCCTTCTTCAAGGTCCACACCTCTGTGGAGGACCATGTTATGGAGAGTGCAGCAGATCACCAGAATGTGTGAGACCTGTGGGGGGTCTAATGCAGGGCACCATCCAACTTGTCAAGACAGCTGAACCTCATCTTCATTGAAGCCAATGGCCTGCTCAAAGATGATCCTTGTGAACAGGTGGCTTCAGTTGTAACTTAGCCTCTGTGGCAGAGTTATGCACCAAAGTCATCAGACAGGTCCTCATGTGAATAGGCCTTTTTAAGCTTGGCCTAAATAGCCAAGTGGTTATGGTACTGGGTTTGTAACCCTAAGATCAAGCATTCAAATCTCACAATAGCAAACTATGAAACAATGTAACTTCATCTGAAACAGATGGAAACGGGTTTGTACTCGAAAGAGTTACATCTTCTTTTAAAAGATTATCAAGAGTTCAAATCTCACAATGGCAAACTATGAAACAATGTAACTTCATCTGAAACAGATGGAAACAGGTTTGTACTCTAAAGAGTTACCCTTAATCCATAGATTACTAAAGGCTCCGTGAAGAGAGGCAGCACCTGTGATTGTCAAAAGAGGAAGGTGTCATGGCAGCTTACAGATTAGTGCTTGCTGTGGTCACAGGCCAGTTGGACATTTAGAAATTAGAATACCTTCGTGTTGAGGAATCTCCCTTACTGGTCAGTCAGTGCCTTGATGCTACATGGGTGCAGCTGATGCACCCGAGGGAATCCAACAAAGAAGGCAAATCCCATGGCCCTTAAAGCATGCATGCCACTATCCACTTTGAATTCAATGTGATCCCCCGCCCCCTCAAACAGAGCATCCATTACCTCCATGATGTAATCATATACTGCAGTTTATGAGATGCCACCAATGTCTGGAAGGACCTAGTTGCAAAAAAAACGGCACTGTGACTTAGACAGCTATGGGAAGGCCATGCTGAAGATACAAACTGTCAGATGACCTTCAATGCAAGCAGACAAGTCAGCAACCACCTGCTTGGAAAAGTGCAGACTTCTGCAACACTGATATTACAACATGTCCATGTAGCAAAATTCTCCTTTGGCAGTAGAACCTATGCTGAAGGTGTTGCTTTCATTGCCATCCTGTTCTTAGTTCCTGACCCCTGAGCCCTTGTTGCCCCTGCTCCTTTGGATGTCACTCCTCATCACTTGTTGATCCTCTCTAAGTAGTTTAGTTTCATTTCTTGTTATGTCTTTCCTTCCAAATGGAATACGGAGTCCTCCTGAGCCCCACTCTCATGAACTTGTGAGACCCATACACAGAAGGACCCACACCCCCACAAAGATGCCCCCACCCCCAAAAATGCCCTTATCTAAGGTGAAGCAGTATTACAAGTAATTCTCCTGACACTGTACAACTGCTTGCCTGTGACTGAGAACCTTCTCTGAGCCTTCCTTTGTTAATGGTGCCTCTTGCTGCTATCTTGCCATCCTGACTCCTTACCCTGTAGTAGTTAAGACCCTGTGTAAATCCAATGCCTTAATAAGAAAATTCCAAACTGGCCTTTAATGAGCTGACAAGCTCGTTAACAACCTTAACTAGCCGTTTACACATTTCAGATGGGTTTCCTCCCCTTAGAGCCTTTTCAACTTTCAGCATTTAAGTTTTACATTGGGAAACTGGCATGGCATTCCAAGGGGTGAGTTCAAGCTTCCCTCTGTATCTGCTCATTCTCTAAATAAAAATCCCAGAATTTGATGCAAGAATTGAGGGAGATTGGCATAATTGAAACGACTGCTTAAAGTGCTAATGTGCCAATAATGCACATTGAAAATTCAGATGCATTCTGTTGATGCTTTCCAATTATTATATTCAGAAGTTCATGGCAGTAGTGCCTGAATTAGCAAAATGTGCTGCCAGCAAGCAAGACTACTACAGCAAGACTGACTGGTAAAATTACATGGTATCCATTACAATGGGATCCAAGATTATTATGAAAAGTTTTGGTGACTGTTTTTCAGGAATCCAAGCGTTTTTTTATGATCAACTCATCACTTATTTTGCAAGAGTTGGAAGAGAAGTTTCTGTGTTTCGTTGGCCACAATGAAAGCCAAATCTGCCTGATTTGATGCTTACTCACACCAATGGACTGAATGGCAATGGCCTCATCCATGCCACTGCAGACTATCAATTCTCAATCTTCAATTGGATCGAGAAACAGAGCCACAAGACTCACTGGCTCTTTAAGCAAATCTTTATGTTATAATCAGGAGCAAAATAAGTGTTTCAATTGACCTCAGCATTCCTAGAATCACAGAACCATAGATATTTATTGCACAGAAGAAAG
The DNA here is from genome assembly GCF_017639515.1 of Carcharodon carcharias. NCBI lineage: Eukaryota > Metazoa > Chordata > Chondrichthyes > Lamniformes > Lamnidae > Carcharodon > Carcharodon carcharias. The sequence goes on along the minus strand of NC_054469.1, from coordinate 87,495,478 downwards.
CCATTCAGCCCATCATGTCTGTGCTGCTAACATTCAAGTAACTAGCAAGTAATCAGCATTTTATCTTTATATGCTACTTTACTGTTTCTGTAATTCCCGCAGAAAATGTGATAACTCTAATTGATATATGAAGTTCATGTGCTGTTTATAAAGAGGTCTTGCATTGTATTTGCTTACTTGATGAGACTATTGCTTCAAAAGGTGTACACTTACTGTGTTTGTGTGACATTTATCTGCACTGAATAGCCAAACCATGACATAAACTGAAAAATAAAATTCCTCGTTGTTCATTTACCTGTCAATGATAGCACACATGTCAATGTTAACATTGGTAAACTGTCCCAGCTTCCCTTGCTCAACAGCATGTAAGTCAGCCAGCTGATCATCCACATGAAGGAGTTGCATGCAGCCTTGAAAGGAACGCCGAGAGAGACTTGGTTTTGTATTATTCAGTAGACCAGGGTAACCTGAAATAACAAAAAGCATATCAATTTCCTGTGTTGTGCAGACATTACTCAGAAATTAAAGATTACTGGGGGGTTATTTCATTACAATGCATTGCAGTAAGCTATTTCAATTCCTCTTAGCTTGAAATGTTCCAACTTTTAAACTGTAAATGAAATATTAATTTGTCAGGACACTCTAGGCAAACCAAAAGCATTGAATACTAATACAAAATTCAGGTTTTCATCACTGACATTTGTGAGAAAACAACACCCTTAAATTGAAGAGAACACACAATGCTTTAATGAAGGAATAATATGTTCTGTAATTGCCAATCCTATCTCAGTGTAATTCATTGAAAAGTCATGACAATGACAAGGTACTTAATGAATTAGGTTATATTACAATATCCATTGATTTTTTAAAAATTGATTAGCATTTGAGTTAGCATTCCACCTGATGTGAGCACAGTATTGAGATCCCTTAACTGACTACAGAACTGGCATTTCACAATACTAGTGATGGAATCAGAACACAACGCTCAACAAAAGACAAAACTCATTTATCATTCCATAGCTATGTTTAATAAAGTGAAATACATTTACTACATGATAGTCATTGCAATTTAAAATGTCATTTACTGGTTAACGTGCTTTCAAAAGTTGATGTAAAGATGTTACATAAATGCAAGTACTGCAAACATATATACATATATTTTAAATACCATTGTATAGTAGATTTTTTTCCACTGTCCTGGGAATACCATATAACATAATGGAACTGCTCTTCCATTATTCTTTATTTGGCCAATATGTATTCTACTATTTATATTAAAAATCTGGCTTTCCCCATGCATATTATCAGTAATCAAATCAAAAGTTTTTGAAAAAAATGTGCCTGTGTGAGTTCAATTCACCTTAAGACCTGCATGTTGTAAACTCAATAAAAAGCACCAAGCCCTTTTCTTGCTGAGCTCTGTATCATTGTATATATCCATAATAATGCACTTCGTCAGGTTGTGGGAGCAAATTCACATCTTTATATTCTGCATGGGTGAATTCAGACTTTAGCTGGCTGACAGCAGGTCTGCTGAGTGGAGACAGATTATTTCCTCATGGGAGGGAAAGAAGGTTGTCAAGCAGTTGAACTGGGGTTCCCTATTTCCCTCAACATCTGGTTTAAAAGTAACCAGGCAGTCACTGGATGCAGGTTGAAGCCTTGTTAATGCATATAAATCTGTGCCATCTGACATATATAGGACTTAGATTGCGATTTCTAATTACAAATGGATGGAGCATGCTGGAGTCTGCTTAGAAAATAGCCCAGAAGATGTATTTTTAATGGTACCATTAGAAGCCCACAAAAAAAATTCAGGCCTCTACTGGCCTCGGCTCTAACCTTTAGCTACAGTCGTTTGGGTGCCAGCTGATTTTCTGCCATTTGAACATTGGCCACCTACAGCAGTGTGCTGTACAGGTTAACTAATTCAAATGGTAAACTGTGGTTTGTAGTGTGACCTTGAGAAAGGAAAGGTTACATAAAAATACCCATTTCCATTTTTTGCTGTGACAGTTTTATACCATTTTTGTCTTTATCCTTTCATGGGATGTAGGTGTTGCTGGCAAGAACCGAATTTGTTTCCCATTCCTAATTGCCCTTGAACTGAGTGGCTTGCTAGGCTATTTCAGAGGGCAGTTCCAAGTCAACCACATTGCTGTGGGTCTGGAGTCACCTGTAGGCCAGGCCAGGTAAGGAAGGCAGATTTCCTTCCCTAAAGGACAATAGTGAGCCAGAAAGGTTTTTACAACAAGATAGCTGTCATGGTCTTTACTAATACTAGCTTTATATTCCAGATTTATTAATTTAAATTCTACCAGCTGCCTTGGACCCTTCAGATAAATGTTCAGTTATACTGACTTGATGATTGACTATGGCTCAATCCATTGACACGACAGTAATGTGAAGATATTAACACTGAGTTTGTTCCTGCCAGTGGGAGACTGGGGCCTTATTTACATTCCACTGGTGAGCGACAAATGCCAGCAGGCACACTGTTGTAGGTGGCCAATGTTCAAATGGCAGAAAATCAGCTGGCACCCAAACGACTGTAGCTGAAGGTTAGAGCCGAGGCCAGTAGAGGCCTGAATTTTTTATGTGGGCTTCTACTGGTACCATTAAAAATACATCTTCTGGGCTATTTTCTAAGCAGACTCCAGCATGCTCCATCCATTTGTAATTAGAAATCGCAATCTAAGTCCTAAATACGTCAGATGGCACAGATTTATATGCATTAACAAGGCTTCAACCTGCATCCAGTGACTGCCTGGGTGAAGGGTGGAATCTGGTTGCAAATGGAAGTGGTGAGCACAACAGTTTTATTTTAGGTCTTTTACTGCCCTGTTCCCACCAGGCATAGCCTGTTCCATCCCATGGGTGAATATAAGGGATCCTGATTTCTTTGACTTAGGAACGTACAAAGTAGGAGCAGGAGTAGGCACTTGGCCCCTTGAGCCAGCCCTGCCATTAAATAAGGTCATGGCTGAACTGATTGTAAACTCAACTCCATATTCCCGCCTCACTCTGATCACCTTTCACTCCCTTGTTTATCAAGAATCTATCTAGGTCTGACTTAAAAATATTCAAAGACTCTGCTACTACCTTTTGACTCTCTGAGAGAAAAATTTCTCCTCATCTGTTTTAACAGTGACCCCTAGTTCTAGATTTCCCACAAGAGGAAACATCCTCTCCACATCCACCCTGTCAAGACTCCTCAGGATCTTATATGTTTCAATGAAGCCGCCTCTTATTCTTCTAAACTCCAATGGATAAAAGCCTAGCCTGTCCAACATTTCTTCATAGGATAACATTCCCATTCCAGGTATTAGTCTAATAAACCTTCTCTGAACTGCTTCCAACACATTTACATCATTCCTTAAATAAGGAGACCAATACTGTACACTTACTCCAGATGTGATCTCACTAATGCTCTGTACAACTGAAGCATAGGGCAGGTTTTTCAGGTCAGCGAACGGGGGCGGGGCCCACTTGCCAACGCGTAAAATGACGCAGGGATATGTTGGGCTTGCATACCGACGTCACCCCGCGTCATTTAGATTTTCGGTTCAGTGGGCACGCAGCTGATTCAGCTGCGCGCTCGCCGAACTGTCAACGGCCTGTTAAGGCCATTAAAAAACTAATTATCATCATTGATGGACCTGCTTGTCCAACCTTAAGGTTGGCGGGCAAGCTGGGAGCCCAGGCGGGCCTCAGAAAAAGCACAAAACCTCATCCACGGGCGGGATGAGGTTTCATGAGAGTATTTAAATTTTTAAGAAAGGTTTCAATAAAACTTACGGACATGTCCCAACTCATGTGACAGTGCCGCATGAGGAGACATGGCAGGGAAAAATTTTAAACATATTTATTAAAAGTTTTAAATCAGAGCCAATCTCCTTGAGGCAGGGCACTTTGCTTCAGGGAGATCTGTGCGCTCTTTCACACGCATGTGCAAAAGAGCGCACTCCCAGCTGAGGGAATCCCCCCCTCCATCCACACAGGGAGCGCATAGCGCTTCCTGGCAGATATCACGCTGGGCGGGCCTTAATTGGCCCACCGACTTTAAATGGTTGTGCCCCCCCAACTGGGGGCGCCGTTCAGAAGGCCGCCCACCTGCGCCCACTCCCGCACTCCCCCCCTCCGATGGGGGCAAAATGTTGCCCATAACTTAGCTACTTTTGTATTCAAATCCCCTCACAATAAACAATAAGATTCTATTAGCTTTTCTAATTACTTGCTGTACCTACATACTAGCCTTTTGCGATTCATGCACTAGGGCACCCAGATCCCTCTGCATCTCAGAGCTTTGCAATCTCTCACCATTTAGATTATATGCTTCTTTTTCATTTTTCTTGCCAAAATGGACAATTTCACGTTTCCCATATGGTATTCCATTTGCCCCAGGTATTTGCCCACTCACTTAACCTATCTATATCCCTTTGTAGCCTTCTTTTGTCATTTTCGCAACTTATTTTCTTACCTACCTTTGTGTCATCATCAAATTTAGCAACCATATCTTCAGTCCCTTTATCTAAGGCATTTACATAAATTGTAAAAAGTTGACACCCCAGCACTGACCTCTGTAGCACTCCACTTTTTACATCTGCCCAACCAGAAAATGACCCATTTATGCCTACTCTCTGTTTCTTGTTAGCTAGCCAATCTTCTATCCATGCCATTTGGTTACCCCTGTGCCATGAGCTTTCATTTTTTGCAATGACCTTTGATGTGGCACTTTAGCAAATGCTTTCTGGAACTCTAAGTACAGTACATCCCCCTATTTCCCTCTATCCACAGCATATGTTACTTCTTCAAAGAACTCCAATTAATTAGTCAAACATGATTTCCCTTTCACAAAACCGTATTGTCTCTGCCTAGTTACCTTAAACTTTTCCAAATGCCCTGCTATAACATCTTTAATAATAGTGTGGTAATCTGAGGTGCAATACACCTTTAAGAGAATGTTAGCAGATTGACCATGTGATTGTATTACTCAATTGCTGTGTAGCACTGGCTACAATGTTAATCAGTAGTTTAGAATAAGATCTGGTTTGAAAAGCACACGTGTTAGTGCTCTGTTACTTGTGTTAATAAACATCATGTGCTTCATCTTACATTGGTCTCTGGACCTGCAGTATCTTGTTTACCAACTCACTCACCAGTAGATAGGTGTACGACCGTGTTCGCTGAGCAAAGTGACCCGACAGAAGGAACATAACAACTCGCAACGAGGCAAAACACAACAAGTCGATGACAACAAAGAATGACGCGGAAATTCAACAGAAGTAAATCAGCCATACCTTGCAAGGCAATTGTAAGTACAGCCTTTATTATAGTCGAAGTTATCTCCCTCCAGCACGCCACAGTTTGGCTGTATTGAACCATTTGATCAGACCACCGATGACTGATCACATCATATTGAATGCCTCGTATTCTTCTTTTTGGCCAACGACATATCGGGGGAGGAGAAGAGGTGAGCGATCCTCTTATTGACATGAGGCAGTAAAAAATACGGCCTAATTCATATTCTAACAACACCCAACGCCCCAGATTCCAAGAGCTTTGATGAGTTGGTAAATCTTGTGAAAAGCCATTTTCAGTTGAAACTCTCGGTAACAACGTAGCATTTTAAATTTAATTCGAGGTGTTGCACCCCTGGAGAGGCAGTCACTTGCTATGTAGCAGGCTTAAAACAACTTAAGAACACTGTGATTTCGGGACATCGATTAACAACATGTTAAGAGACTGATTAGTATGTGGGATTAATGAATACACCATTCAAAAGAGGTTGTTGCCAGAAATGAATTTAGACTTCAGCAAGGCACTGGAGTTGGTGTTCGCAATGGAGAGTGCAGTCATGGATTCAGAAGCAATCAAGGGAGCACCATATGGCACCATCCTTCATATTGGGAGGGAAACACTGGTTAGAAGTGGTGTGCTGGGTTCAGTGGTAAGGCAGGAAACAGCTACCATTAACAGACCAGCAAAAAACAATGGTTTAACAGAGAAAACCTACAATACTAATGGCAGAAATGGAACCACACAGCCTGCAAGCGAACAACTATTGAAAAGAATCAAATGTTTCTACTGCTATCGTAATGGGCACATTATGTGACATTGTAATCTCAGATTAAGACAAAACTTTAAGCAGAAAGATAGAAATCGTGAAATTCACATAATAGAGGAGCCAGAAGAAACAGAGTCAGATTTTTACTTACTACACAACTTAAAAATGGGTGAAACAGAGCCAATCTACGTGGACATGAAAGTCAATGGGAAACCCATCCGAATGGAGGAGGATACAGGGGCATCCACGACAGCTACAGGGAAACATACCTTCAAATATCTGAAAGGAGGAGACCACTCATTAAATCTGGAAAATTCAGATGCTAAATTAAAGACATATACTGGTGAAGACATATGAGTAAGAGATATATGCATTGTTCCAGAACAGTGTGGAAATCAGTCTGTTATTTTAGCAGGGGAGGATCCAAGTCTACTTGATTGGAACTGGCTTATGGAAATAAAGTTGGAGTGGACCAACAGTTTTCAACTCAGAATGAAAGACCTGCAAGAATTAATACAGGGATATGCCTCCGTTTTCAGGGAAGAGCTTGGCAAGATTCAGGGGCTGCAAGCGAAATTCCATGTGGATCCTGGGGCAACCCCCAGATTCTTGAAGGCGAGGCCAGTCCCCTACGCATTGCAAGAAAAAGTTGATGGTTGGAAAGGTTGGGAGTCTTACAACCTGTACAATTTTCTGAATGGGCAGCACCCATAATTACAGTACTAAAGCCTGACCAGAGTGTGCGAATATGCGGGGACTACAAGTTGACTGTTAACAAAGTGGTCAGACTAGACAGGCATCCTATACTGAATGCTGATGAATTTTACTCCAAATTGGCAGGGGGAACCGCATAAACGAAACTTGGCATAAGCCACGCTTACCAGCAAGTCGAGCTAGAAAAGGCCTCTTGGCCTCTTGGGATTTTGTGACTATCAATACACATAGGCGGTTATACCAAGTTACCCGTCGGAGTCTTATCGGCTTGTGCCATTTTCCAATTGACTATGGAAAATTTACTTCAAGGTCTGTCCCATGTTGTGGTTTATCTCAATGATGTCCTAGTAACAGGACTAGCTGATGAAGAACACCTGGCTAACTTGGAAGAGGTACTGAAGTGGTTCTCACAAGCTGGAGTACATTTAAAAAGAGAAAAATGTATATTATAAGCAAAAGAAGTAGTTTATCTGGGTCATAGAGTCGGCTCGCAGGGCTTTCACCCCGTGGAAGACAAGGTGAGAGCTATTTGTGAGGCACCAACACTGAGAAACGCCACAGAACTCAAGTCCTTCTTGGGAATGATTGATTATTATGGGCGTTTCCACCCACATTTGTCAACAGTTCTGGCTCTTCTATACGGTTTGCACAAGAAAAACCACAGGTGGGCTTGACAAGCTCCACAACAACTGGCTTTTATGACAATAAAGCAGTCGCTACATTAATCATCCCTATAGGTACATTTTGATCCAAAGAAGGAATTCATTTTGACCTGTGATCCACCCCTTGCAGTGTAGGGGCAGTACTCTCCCACCGGATGGTGGATGGCTCCGAACGGCCCATTGGTTATGTCTCAAGAACACCTGGTGTGGCAGAATGAAGATACAAACATTTACAGCGAGAGAGGGTGAGAGAAGCAGTATGGTCATTTACAGCGAGAAAGTGTGAGAGAAGCAGTGTGGTCATTTACAGTGAGAGAATGTGAGAGGATTGGGGCCTTTAACAATGAGAGAGTGTGAGAGAAACAGTGTGGTCATTTATAGCAAGAAAGTGCAAGAGCAATGGAGCCTTTAACAGTGAGAAGAGTGTGAGGCCATTAAAGAGCACGAGAGGGAGAAGAGCGCAGAGAGGAGCTGATTAGTGAGCAGGATTGGTGAGTACTTCTAGTCTTTAAAGTAAAAGTAAGGTCTTTAGTTTGTGTTTAAATGTCTAGCCTTTTTTTTCTCCTTTGTCCTAAAGATAGCTTATTAAGTATAAGATCGCCACTGGTCTGTATAAAAAAATAATTGCAATAAAAAGTAAAGAGTGTTGATACTAGAGTAATTAATTAATACATTGAATAAAATACAATAGCGAAAGCAGGATGGGTGATGTGTTGCTGCTGCAGCATGTGGATCATACTGGACACCAAGGTGATCCAGAGCTAAGACTTCTGCTCAAATGTTTGCAGCTCGAGGTATTTTAGATCCAAGTTAAGTAGCTGGAGTTCGAGCTGCAGACATTGTGCCACATCAGGGAGGGAGAAAGCTAGCTGGACACTTTGCTCCAGGAGGCGATAATACCCCTCAGATTAGGGAATTCAAATTTGGTCTGTGATCATGGACAGGAGGATGTGACTGCAGGTGAAGCAGGTATGGGAGCCCAGGGGGAAGCATTTGAGAAGCCTCGGGCCCTGCAACTATCCAACAGTTATGAAATTCTTACAAGCTGTGTGGCCGAGAGCAGGGACTGCAGGGACGATGAGCGCACTGACTACAGCATTGTAGTACAGGGAGCCATTCAAGTGGGGGGAGGAAATGGGAACATATTAATAGTACAGGACGGTGTAATTAGGGGGGTACTGTTCTCTGCAGCTGTGACCATGAGTCCCACTGCTAGGCTTGCTTGGGGAAGATAGGGCAATACCCCCAATTGCCTCTGCACACATCCAAAGGTGGGCACTGATTCTGGCTGTTTACGAATATGCTTTTATCCTCTGGCCGGGAATCCTGATTGCAAATGCCGACACACTGAGCTGATTACCTCTTAAAGGCTGCAATGCGAACATCCCAATTCCCCAAGAACTTGTCTTGTTATGAAGTTTTCTGGATTTGTCACCAGTACATGCCAAACAAATAAGAGAGTGGACAGACCGCGATCCAGTTTTGTCTCGTGTAAGGGAGCAAGTCTTACAGGGATGGTCTAACGAGCCAAAGCCTGATGAAATGAAGCTTTATTTTAATAGGAAACACAAGCTCACCTGCCAGGATGGCATCTTGATGTGGAGAGCAAGAGTCATTGTGCCTCCGAGAGGAAGAGAGCCATTATTGACCGGATTACATAGGGCTCACCCCGGCATTTCTAGAATTAAAATGTTGGTGTGCACCTACTTATGGTGGCCAGGGATGGATACAGAACTCTAAAACTTAATCAAGAGCTGCATATAGTGCCAACAGGTACACAAATTGCCCACTTCAGCTCCATTGCATCCCTGGGAATAGCCAGGAAGGCCATGAGTTCACCTCAACATTGACTACATGGGGCTTTTTTGGGCACACTGTTCCTCTTGATTATAGACGCTCACTTGAAGTGGATGATGTATATGACATGAGATCACCCACATCTGCTGCCACCATAGACAGATTGCGTCAGAGGTTTACGATACATTGGTTATCAGACATAATAGTGTCTGATAATGGAACAGCATTCACCAGTGGCGAATTCCAAAGATCTATAAGTCTCAATGGCATACACATGTACCTTGCCTTACCACCCTGAATCCATTAGTATGGCCAAGATGGCAGTCCAGACCTTCAAGTCCAGAATGAAAAAATTGGATCGAATGCAACTAAATTACCATGTTCCCCACTCAGCTATAGGACCACACCACACACGACCACCAGTATTGCCCCCACAGATTAATTAATGAATAGATGTCACAGGACACGTTTGAGTCTCATAAGGCCGAATTTAGGGGGGAAGGGTAGAAAGGAATCAGGAGGGTCAGAAAAATGGACACAATTACCACAGTTTTGAAATAATTTTTTTTAAAATTCATTTGCGGAATGTGGGTTTCGCTGGCTGGGCCAGCATTTATTGCCCATCCTTAGTTGCCCTTGAGAAGGTGGTGGTGAGCTTCCTTCTTGAACCACTGCAGTTCATGTTGTGTATGTGCACCCACCGTGCTGTTAGGGAGAGAGTACCAGGATTTTGACCCAGCAACATTGAAGGAACGGCGATATATTTCCGAGTCAAGTTGGTGAGTTCCATGGGGGTGGTATTGTTCCCATCTATCTGCTGCCCTTGTCTTTCTAGGTAGTGGTAGTTGTGCATTTGGAAGGTGCTGTCGAAGGACCCTTGGTGAGTTGCTGCAGTGCATCTTGTAGATGGTACACACCGCTGCCACTGTGCATCGGTGGTGGAGGGAGTGAATGTTTGTGAATGGGGTGCCAATCAAGTGGGCTGCTTTGTCATGGATGGTGTCAAGCTTCTTGAGTGTTGTGGGAGCTGCACTCATCCAGGTAAGTGGAGACTATTCCATCACATTCCTGACTTGTGCCTTGTAGATGGTGGACAGGCTTTGGGGAGTCAGGAGATGAGTTACTCATCACAGCATTCCTAGCCTCTGACCTGCTCTTGTAGCCACAGTATTTATATGGCTAGTCCAGTTCAGTTTCTGATCAATGGTAAGCCCCAGGACTTTGATAGTGGGGGATTCCGTGATGGCAATGCCATTGAACATCAAGGGGTGATGGTTAGATTCTGTCTTGTTGGAGATGGTCATTGCCTGGCACTTAAGTGGCATGAATGTTACTTACCACTTGCCAAGCGTGGATATTGTCCAGGTCTTGCTGCATTTGGACATGGACTGTTTCAGTATCTGAGGAGTCGTGAATGGTGTTGAACACTGTGCAATCATCAGCGAACATCCCCACTTTCGACTTTATGATGGAAGGAAGGTCGTTGATGAGGCAACTGAAGATGGTTGTGCCTAGGATACTACCCTGAGGAACTCCTGCAGTGATGTCCTGTGGCTGAGATGACTGACCTCCAACAGCCACAACCATCTTCCTTTGTGCTAAGTGTGAATCCAACCAGCAAAAAAGCTTTCCCCCGATTTCCATTGGCTCCAGTTTTGCTCGGGCTCCTTGATATCGCACTCAGTCAAATGCTCCATTGATGTCAAGGGCAGTCACAGTTACCTCATCTCGTCAGTTCAGCTCTTTTCTCCATGTTTGAACCAAGGCTGTAACGAGGTCAGGAGCTGAGTGACCCTGGAGGAACACAAACTGGGCATCAGTGAACAGGTTATTGCTAAGCAAATGCTAATTGAAAGCAGTGTTGATGACCCCTTCCGTTACTTTACTGATGATGGAGGGCAGACTGATGGGGTGGCAACTGGCTGGGTTGGATGTATCCTGCTTTTTGTGTACAGGACATACCTGGGCAATTTTCCACATAGCCAGGTAGATGCCAGTGTTTTAGTTGTTTTGGAACAGCTTGGCTAGGGGCACAGCAAGTTCTGGAGCACAAGTCTTCTGTACTATTGCCGGAATATTGTCAGGGCCCATAGCCTTTGCACTATCTCGTGCCTTCAGCCGTTTCTTGATATCACGTGGAGTGAATTGAATTAGTTGAAGACTGGCATCTGTGATGCTGGGGACTACCAGGGGAAGCCGAAATGGATCATCCACTTGGCTCTTCTCGCTCAAGATGGTTGCGAATGCTTCAGCCTTATCTTTTGCACAGCATGTGCTGGGCTCCTCCGTCATTGAGGATGAGGATATTTCTGGCGCCTCCTCCTCCAGTGACTTGTTTAATTGTCCATTCACGACTGGATGTGGCAGGACTGCAGAACTTAGATCTGATCCGTTGGCTGTGGCATTGTTTAGCTCTGTCTATCACTCGCTTATGCTGTTTGGCACACAAGTAGTCCTGTGTTATAGCTTCACCAGAGTGACACCTCATTTTTAGGTATGCCTGGTGCTGTTCCTGGCGTGCTCTCCTGCACTCTTCATTGAACCAGGGTTCATCCCCCAGCTTGATGGTAATGACAGGGTGCCAGGCGACGAGTTTACAGATTGTGTTTGAGTACAATTCTGCTGCTGCTGATAGCCCACAGCGCCTCATGGATGCCCAGTCTTGAGTTGCTAGATCTGTTCAAAATCTATCCCATTTAGCACAGCAGCAGTGCCACACAACACAATGGAGGGTATCCTCAATGTGAAGGCGGGACTTCATCTCCACCATGACTGTGCGGTGGTCCCTCCTACTGATACTGTCATGGCAGGAAGGGTTGGTGAGGATGCGGTCAAGTATGTTTATCCCTCTTGTTGCTTCCCTCACCACCTGCCACAGACCCAGTCTAGCAGCTGTGTCATTTAGGACTCGGCCAGCAGTGGTGCTACGAGCCATTCTTGGTGATGGATATTGAAGACCCCACCCAGGGTACATTCTGCACCCTCAATGCTTCCTCCAAGTGATGTTCAACATGGAGGAGCACTGAATCATCAGCTGAGGGAGGGCAGAACGTGGTAATCAGCAGCAGGTTTTCTTGCCGGGGTTTGGCTTGATGCCATGAGATTTCATGGGGTCCAGAGTTGATGTTGAGGACTACCAGGGCAACTCCTTCCCCACTGTGCTGCCACCTTTGCTGGGTCTATTGTGCCGGTAGGAGAGGACATACCCAGGGATGGTGATGGAGGAGTCTGGGACATTATCTGTAAGGTATGATTCTGTGAGGATGACCATGTCAGGCTGTTGCTTCACTAGTCTATGAGACAGCTCTCCCAAATTTGGCACTTGCCCCCAGATGCTAGTAAGGAGGACTTTGCAGGGTCAGCAGGGCTGCGATTGCCGTTATCATTTCTGGTGCCTAGGTTGATGCCAGGTGGACTGTCCGGTTTCATTCATTTTTTGAGTCTTTGTAACAACTGAGTGACTTGCTAGGCCATTTAGGAGGCAACCGCATAGCTGTGGGTCTAGTGTCACATGTAGGCCAGACCAGGTAAGGACAACAGATTTCCTTCCCTAAAAGGCATTAGTGAACCAGATAGGGTTTTTTCAACAAGTTTCATGGTCATCTTTTAATTCCAAATTTGTTTTTAATTGAATTCAAATTTCACCACCTGCCGTGGCAGGATTCAAACCTGGGTTCCCAGAGCATTACCCTGGGCGTCTAGATTATTAGTCCAGCGACAATACCACTTTGCCATCGCCTCCCCATTTCTTCAACAACTTCACTGTTGGAGGCACAATTTTTGCAAAGAACTTTGGAGATGGGCCCAAATGGCTAGCAGGTGAAGTTAATGCAGTGACAGGACCCCTGTCCTATCACATATCAGTTAAAGGTGGATAATTAGGAAAAATGTAGATCACCTCAGGAAAAGGGAAACAGATCTACAAGAAGGGATATGCCAAGCATTCCCATTGGAACCTACACCACATGTGGAAGGAGCTCCACGTGGTTTGGAAGTACCTTTGGGATCTGTTGAGCCTGAGAGGGTCAAAGAAACAAACTTACAGATTCCTACTGGAAAGGCTAGTGGACAGCTGACTCCTGAGAGGGAGGCCTCGGATAAACCATCTGAGACCATAGAACTACGATGTTTGTCACGATTGAAGAAGCCTCCAGAGAGACTGAATTTGTAAATAATTTATTTATGTAAATAGTTGATATATTGTAAAGATTGCAATTTGTATTTTCGAGTAAAGGGGGAGGGATGTGGTAATCTGATGTGCAATACACCTTTAAGAGAATGTGAGCAGATTGACCACATGATTGAATTACCCAATTGCTGTGTAGCGCGAGCTACATTGTTAATCAACTATTGTTTAGAATAGGGTCTGGTTTGAGAAGCATACACGTGTTGGCGCTCTGTGACTTGTGTTAATAAACAGCATGTGCTTCATCTTACATTGGTCCTTGTCTGCAGTATCTTGTTTGCCAACTCACTCACCAGTAGATAGGCATGTGACCGTGTTCACTGAGCAAAGCAACCTGATAGAACGAACATAACAAATATCTTCTAACATTTTTCCCATTACAGATGTTAAGCTAACTGGCCTGTTTCCTGCTTTCTGTCTCCTTCCCTTTTTGAACAAAGAAGTTACATTCACTATTTTTCGATCTAATAGAACCTTCCCCAAATCTAGGAAATTTTGGAAAATTAAAACGAGTGCATCAACTGTCTCACTAGCCACTTCTTTTAACACCTTAAGATGAAGCTCATCAGGACCCAGGGACTTGTCAGCCTGCAGCTCCAGCAATTTGCTCAGTACCACTTCCCTGGTAATAATAATTTTCCTGAGTTTCTCCCTCCTTTCCATTTCCTGATTTATAGCTATTTCTGGGACATTACTTGTATCTTTTATGTGAAGACTTCTGAAAAATATCTGTTCAATTCACCTGCCATCTCCTTATTTCCCATTATTAATTCCCCAGACCCATTTTCTAAAGGACCAATGCTCATTTGTTAATTCTTCTCTTTTTTAAATATCTATGGAAATTCTCATTATCTGCTTTTATATTTCAAGCTAGCTTTGTCTAGTATTCTATTTTTCCCTCCTTATTAATCTTCTGATCTGCTACCAATTTTTGCACAATTATATGCTTTTCCTTAAAGTTTGATATTATCTTCAACATTTATAGTTAACCATGGATATTGATTCCTCCCCATGGAATTTTTCTTTCCCACTGGAATGTATCAATTTTTGTATTCTGAAATGTTCCCTTAAATGTCTGTCACTGCACCTCCGTTGATCTATTGACTTATGCTGTAACCATTGGATCACAGATTTTCCCACACTTAAGTCAGGTGCTGGTTTTATTTCATTTCTTCTTCCCATGGTGATCTACTTTTACCTCTTTTGGAGTGGTTTGGAGGCTTTACATTGTGTAGGCCTCCAGGAAATAACCCTAAAAAGCCCGGTGTTTCCTCAGTTTCAGGTAGAGGTTGTTCATTACCTGTTCTGATTGGCATGTGCCCATAGGTGCCTTATCTACATTTCGTATTGTGAGTGCTGCACTGCATAAGGGTGAGCAGATGTGCTTTCCTGCAGCTCACACAGGAGAACAGGGATAAAGTGTGTGTTACAAGGGAAGCTACGCTTCAGTGAGTAGAATCATCAGGCAAAACAACAAATTAAATCTGATGGGACTAGGGAACAGGACCCAAATTATCAAAATAGAGCGGTAACAGTAACAAACACCAGGGACAACATCCAAGAACATCTGTTAAGACCTACTTAAAATTCTACATGAAACATAGCTCTCCCATTATAACCTATACATTCCACTGTTCCTCAACCAATGAAGGATGGAATGTATGTGGCCAGTAAACTACTCATGTCAGGCAATTTTGCACAGTGGTCCAGGAGATTAAAAGGTCAATGGCTCAACCAGCGATTCCTAAACAGATATGATAAAATGTTGAGCAAATGTCACAAATTTAATTAAAATATACTAGCATGAAGCACTGTAATTATGTGGGGGGGGGGGGGCTATAGAAGCTGGGATTGTTTTCTTTAGAGAAATTAAGGAGAAACTGTTTATACTGACAGGAGTGACAGCAACCAGAGGACACTCATTAAGATAATTGGCCACTATAATCGGTAAAGAAACAGAGGAGGTGAGAAGAATTCTTTTTATGTAGTGAGATGAATTTAAAATATCTGAAAAATGAAAAATTGCATCAGTTTGGGGAAAGAAGAGGGGATTGGGACGAATTAGCTAGTTCTTTCAAAGCACTAGCAAAGGCACAATGGACCAAATTGCCTCCTTCTTTGCTGGATGACTCTATGAGTACAGATCAGAAAAACTTCACTGTTGGAGGCACAATTTTTGCAAAGAACTTTGGAGATGGGCCCAAATGGTTAGCAGGTGAAGTTAGGACAGGGGTCCTGTCACTGCACTATCACATATCAGTTAAAGGTGGATAATTAGGAAAAATGTAGATCACCTCAGGAAAAGGGAAACAGATCTACAAGAAGGGATATGCCAAGCATTCCCATTGGAACCTACACCACATGTGGAAGGAGCTCCACGTGGTTTGGAAGTACCTTTGGGATCCGTTGAGCCTGAGAGGGTCAAAGAAACAAACTTACAGGTTCCTACTGGAAAGGCTAGTGGACAGCTGAATGAAAAATAAGGAAAAACAAACCTTTGCAAGAATTTAAGTGGCTGGCTTCAATCTTTTATTTTAGTGTGGGCTGAATCTTCTGGTTGGCATGTGGAGATGGGCCGACACCCCAATGGGTAAAATGACGCGCGATGATGTTAGGTGTGCGTCCCGACGTCATCGCGCGTGATCTCGATATTTCATTCGGTGGGCGCATGCTGGATGCGGCTGCATGCCTGCCTTAACATTGGCGGGCAGGCAAAGAGCTCAAGCAGCCTTCGTGCTTTTCAGGAAACATCATCCACAGACAGGATGAGCTTTCCTGAACCTTTTATAAGATAAATAAATAATTTTTCCAAACTTCACAAACATGTCCCAGCTCATGTGATGCTGTCATAAGAGGGGACATGTATAAATTAATTTTGACTTTATTTATTAAAAAGCTTTACAATCCATTCAATCTCCCTGAGGCAGCTCCGTGCTGAGCGCTACTGGCCGCTTGTTACGCTGGGCGGGCCTTAATTGGCCCACCCACGTAAAATGGCGGTGCACAGCCAATCTCGGGCAGGAATCAGCTCTGCCCAGCCCCCACCTGCTCCCGCCCAGCCCGCCCGCCATAGGAAAAATCCTCCCCTGTGTACCAGAAGAATGCTATAGACAAACAAACACAGCAGTCTCACTTATACAAATAATACAGCATTGGATTTTAGAATACTGCAAGTCCCATTATCCTGGAGTACAAAGGGTATTGCTTTTGAGAGCTGCTTATGTTTATTTGAAGAAAATCAAAGTTTATACTCCTGGTAAGGCTTTGTAAAGTTACTTGGTCCCATATGAAAAGATATACAGGATAATAGACCCCAGTAGTGGTTTACAAGGCAATATTTCAATTGAGTGGTCCAAATAATGTCATAAATACTTTGTTAGTCCATGTATTTCAAGAGGACATCGAGATTGAGTTACTGCCTTCAACCTGCTGCTGCTTCTAATGGACCTGCATAATCCACAACCTGAAGTCTACTTACAAATATTCTGTGCTCATGCAAGATCGAGCAGGTATGACGGAGGTGAAGGGACATAAACTGTAAGTATGTAGTATTAAAAAGAATTGAAACATTTCAGATCATCCCAAAGCATTTTAAAGCCTATACCATAATATTTGAAGTGTTGCCTTTTACAACAGAAGTGACTGTTTCTTTTTTCTAGCAGAATGCAGGAGAAAAATTACATCTTTAAACAGGGTGCATTAATAATTCCATCTCTAATACTAACCTGAGTGTGTGTCCAACAGATCGATGCAATGCATCTAATGTATGGCTGAAGAGAATAAGCGTGCTTTCACTTTTATCTGCTGGTTTATTTCTCATTTTCAGCCCACACTGCAGGCTAGCAGCAACGTGACAAAGAGAGCTGAAGGTCTTTTCCTGTCAGTATACAGCCTCATCATCAGCAAGTCCTCAGCTGTGCCTCCTTGTGGCAACACGCAAAACTAGTTCCCTCACGTCCCCGACAGACATGCAGTGTGCAGGCCCACTGGCATATGGGCACACTCTGGCAATCATGAACCAAACTCTGAACTATGGACAAGCAGTTCCATTGTCTTGTGGATACCTCGGGAGAGTGGAAGGCAAAGGGAGTAAAGCCTGACAAAAAATCTGGAATGGAGCCCAAAGGTAGAATGATATCCAAATGTGCACCTTTTCGGCAACTCCTGCAACCAGGCCAAACATGGTGCTTTGCATTCCTTCGGACTCAACAGGGAAGGTCGAGAGGGGGACCCTGACATTTGAGCACCCCAGCGCCTTCAAACATTCTGCCCAGCATTACACCCTGGAGAGGACATTCCAGTTTCGCTGCACAGCATTAACACATCACGGGAGACAGCAGTTACAAATAGTTATTCCAACTCAATTGGTGCAGGGAGCAGGTGCTACAGGCTGCCCTCAATGGTTGCAGGAGCCATCATGTCCTTTTGGTCAGCCACTATCCACCTCAAGTTGGGCAATCCCCAACAAGATGCTGACTCGCCACAGACCATTTGCTTCAATAGGTGCTTGGAGTTTAGAGTCTCCGCTCAACAAGTGTTCAGAATCCATTGCACCAGTTAGACAAACAAAACAAATGAAAATGCCAACTCTTTGATTGGCAAGCTAGAACATCAGGACCAAATGCACAGGGTTGATAGGTCAGTAGCAGCTGGTTGATAATGCACATAAGACAGTCGTGATCAAAATGGCACTTGATAGCCTGAACATCGATATAGCTTCCTTTCAAGGGACCAGGCTCGTTGAGAGTGAATCACTGAAATAAAAATATTACACGTTCATCTAGCAGGGGAAGAGTTCAGAGGAAGCACATGAGCACAGTGTAGACTGCACTGTAAGGAACTCACTGCTCTTGATGATAGAACCCACTATTAATGGTTCAGAATATGTTCTTGCCATCTAGCTCTCAACTCAAACAGGGCCAGTTAACCTCAAGTGCTGTTTTCCATTACAGAGGCAAAAGACGAGTTTTATGAGGAACTTGCCACTGCTCTCAGCAGAATACCTAAGTCAGAACATCATTGCCTTCAAGGAGATTTCAATGCAAGAGTGGGCATGGACCATGAGGCATGACCTGGGAAAGGTAAGTGAGAAGGGGCAGAAACTATTTGAGCTTTGCTGCTATCATGAGCTCTGTGTAACTAACAGCTTCTTTCAGAATAAACCATGCCACAAGATGCCCTGGAGACATAAAAATCAGGGCATTGGCACCAGCTGGATCTGGTCATCAGCAGAGGTGACTCTCTAAACAGCATTTTCAACACACTACCAGAGTGCTGACTAAAATTAAAATACAGTTCACTCCCTGGTATGCACCAGGGTTAGGGTTCAGCCCGTGAAGTTTTCTTTATTCAAAGTAGAAATGCCATCCTCGTATCAATGTCAGCCATACTGTGTACCTAGATAAAAACCAACTGCTCCTTGACTCAATTCAACAGGCCCTCTCTGGCATTCCCACACAGAGTGCAGAAGAGACACCATCTAAAATAACCCACTTTTAACTTATGGGAAGTAAGAAAGGAAAATGCTGACTGTTTGGAGGCCAACATCACTGTGATGGAACCTGTCATTGAAGTCAAGTGGTCCACTCTCATAAATTACAAGAGAGATCCAAACGAGAAGACTCGATGCACTAAGAGATGCTTGAAGCAAAGCCCAACAGACTGCTGGTCTGCTGGTTGCTGTATCAAAGACATCAAAGACAGGTTACAACACTGCAAGAATATTCAGATGGTCTTCAACACAGGGAATAACAGGGACACATATGAAGGGATCAAAAGGGCAACAGGTCCATCAGAACAGAAAATGGATCCATTGAAAAACAAAGGTGACAAGGTCATCACAGGCTTCGACAAACAGTTGGAGAGATGGTTGGAACACCACTTGAATTGTACTCCAGGGAGAACATTGTTACCAAGGAAGCTTGATGACATGCTGAAAAGGTGCACATTTAGACATTATGTATAAGAACGAGGGCAACCATAGCGATTGCAACAGCTATTGAGGCATCTGTTAGCTAAGCATCATGGGAAAAGTATTTGCCCATGTTGCCTTTGTCAGACTGTAGATCCTGGCTGAGTGCATCTACCCCAATCAGAACTGGAAGATTTACAATTGGTAGTACAGAACTTGAATATTGCTGAAAAGAGAGTCATGCTGCCAAAGCTATTGAACCAGGACAAATGCAAGAATGCCAAATTTCAAACAATCACAACCAATTATACAACAGGGGAAAAGTATACTGATTGGTTGGCAAGTTGACTCTGATCGGCCAAGCATTTGCCAAGGAGAAAGCAATAGGCAACTATAAGCTCCCCTAGCTCCCGGGTAATACAAGAGAGGAGCAAGGCTTAGACCTATTCTTTTTATTTGCAGAGAACGGATCCCTGTGTATGAATGTATGTTGCTTCTAGCAAGCTTAAATGCTCCATGTTACAAGTTTGACTGATTATCTTAAATTGGTTGTTAAGGTAGCTATTAGTACACTCAGGATTGTTCAGCAAGTGTTGCTCAATTGCTCAATCACATCTACCAGTAGACAGAATTTGAACAACTGGTTAAGTTCATGCTGTTACTCTGCAGTGGCTACATGGGTGGTATTTCTCATTAACAGGGTGCTGCTATCAATCCAAACAGACATTCCACCTACCACACAATTGAGCATCATCGTGTATCAATTTCAGTGTCGGTGCAATGCCAGGTATGTAGGCTGTACATCCCAATGATCGGCTGATTGAATCAAACATGCATGTTCTTTTGGTTATTTGCAACAGGCAGAGTATAGATCACACCCAACCAGCTTGCGCTTGCAAAACCCAAAACAAAATATCTACAAAACTCTGAAGAACTGACAGTGTGTTGTTCAGAATGCTCGCCTGAGATCCGAGACAAAGGTGCACCAAGCCTTCTTGCTAAATGTGCCACACTAGCATCCCATACCAAGGAACACCTTTAGTGACAAATGGACAACTGAAAGTTTGATTTCACCATCATCATTAAGAAGACAAATGTCATAATCCATGATGTTGTCACACCACCATGTATCAGCATTGGCAATTTGATGCAGGAGGTTATTTATATCATCACATATCTAGACTCCACAGTCACCAGCTATCTGTCACTTGATGATGAAATCAACACACACACATCACAAAAGCTGCAGCTCTTATGTCCAGACTGAATGACAGTGTGTGAAAAAACCAGAAATCTGACTGAGAACAATAAAATGCGGGTCTACCAAGCCTGCATCCTCAGCACACTCCTCTACAGTGGTGAGACCCAGAAAAATATGCTCGACAGGAAAAGAGGCTGAACAGTTTCCACCTTTGCTGTTTCACTACTCTCAACATCTCTTGGCAGAACACGTTCACTAACTCGGAAGTCCTGCAGCGTGCTAATTCCATCAGCATATACTCATTGCTAAGCTAATGATGTCTGAGCTGCATGGCCATATTCATTGGATGGTTGACGGCCATACACCCACATTTGTTTTAGGCAACCAGCCTCGCACTAAAAAGTCACCAGCTGTGAGTTTAGCAGCCATGTACTTAAAAAAAGGATTGGGTGAGGGGATTTCTGTTCTGAAATTGGTGAATTTTGTGGCCAAAAAAAGGTGTGACAAGGACCAATTCCCCTACTTCCCTATAATTAAAAAAAAAGCAATCATTGTAATACAGGAGGGACAAGGAAGGTAACGTAAATAGAAAATGAGTTACTGGAAGCATGTCTTCCTGACACGTGAAATCAATAGATTTAGCCACTAACACTTATGTGATTCACATATAGAAATTGATAAAAAATAAAATGATGCAGTAAGAAGTCTCCAACCATTGTACTTCATAAGGGCCAGCAGCAGCTAATGGAGGTGTTTATGTTCAAGCAATTTTCAAGTTAATTTGCACTTAAACTATAATGGTGTTAAATTACTATGAATGTCGGAACGTAGGGCTTAGGAGCAGCAGTAAGCCATTCAGCCCTTCAAACCTGCTCAGCCATTCGATAAAACCATGGCTGATCTGAACTCCACTTTCCTGCCTTCCTTCAATAATCCTTGACTCCCGTGTCTATTAAAAAGTCTCTCTAACTCAGTCTTGAATAAACTCAATGGCCCTGCCTCCACGTTTTTCTGGGGAAGAAAATTCCACATACTACCGACCCTTTGAGAGAAGAAAAAGTCCTCATCTCCATCTTAAACCTCTTATTCTTAAACGTGTCCCCTAGTTCTAGTCTCCGCCACAAGAGGAAACATCCCACTGGTACCCACCCTATTAAGTCCCCCCCCCCAGGGTCTTATATGTTTCAATAAGATCACCTCTCATTCTTCTATATTCGAATGGGTGTAGGCCTAACCTGTTCAACTTTTCTTCATTAGATAAGGCCTCCATCCCAGGAATGGTTCAAGTAAACATTTTCTGAACTGTCCCTAACACAATTATATCCTTTCTTAAATAAGAAGACCAAAACTGTACACAGTACTCCAGATGTGGTCTCACCAAGGCCCTGGACAACTGTAGCAAAATTTCCTTACTTTTCTATTCCATTCCCCTTGCATTATTCGACAACATTCCACTTGCCTTCCTAATCACTTGCTGTACCTGCATACTAACTTAATGTGATTGCGGTACCAGGATACCCAGATCCCTCTATACCCCCATTTAAATAATATACTGTTTTTCTATTCTCCCTGCAAAAGTGGACAAGTTTACATTTTTCCACATTATACTCCATCTGTCAAATTTTTGCCCACTCACTTAACCTATCTATGTTCTTTTGTGGGCTCTTTAACCTCCTCTCGGCAACTTAATTAGTTTGGTGTCATCGGAAAATTGAGCTACCATACATTCAGTCCCTTCATCCAAGTCATAGTGGAAAAAAATATTTAATAAATCAAGAAAACAATAAAGATGCAAAATTTTTCACGCTTACAGTACTTTATTTGAGAGTGGAGGTGAACGGTGATAAGGAATTAAATCGCAACAATAAGGAACATTCACATGCAAACAACGCTTTCTCTTGCAGGAAATACATCATGGACACCTTCCTTTTTTTAAACTTCAATTTGGGCATTTTTTGTTTTCTTTGGAATTCTCTAAAGATGGCTTCCACTTTTTATTTTTAAAACCACGGATAAGTGAACCGGTGACAAAGACTTTTGCGCCGATAAATGAATTTGCATTTCAGGAAGTCGCGAACTGTAGAAATTTACTGTACTGGGAAAAAAATATGCATTTTTAATCAGAATGTCTCGTTGACTCTCTGTCTGCGATCTGATTTTAAAGAATTGAAATGACTTTCTAAATATATAAAGAATACATTGGCCAGTAAATTCTGCGCTCCCCAATGTTGGATTTGGGGGTTACCCCAAAGATGCGATGAGGAATGCCCCTGGCAAGCTCCCAGGCAAAGGTTTGCACGGTAATAGCCCCGAAGCGCTAAATTCCTCTGGACAAATGTTCTGCACTGGGAACCATCCAAAGATGCAATTTAAATCGCAAACTTCAACAGCTCCACCAGGGTTAGAGCAATAATCACCCAGAAAAAGTTAGAAGAATTAAACCTCTTCTAAACTTCTGGGTAACTGTTGTAAGGACCCAGGCTGACCCCACAGGTTCCCATTTCCCCCGCAACCTCCGACAAACCCACCTCCCCCCACCCCCATCCCCACCGACCTCAGCACCACTACCCTCCCTGACCTCGGACACTGACACCCCCATTTCGAACACCCTGCCCAGACCTTAAACTCCCCCAACCTCCAGATGCCCCCACCTCTCCTCCCGACCTCCCATCCCCCTTGACCTCAGAACCCATCCTCCCCCAACCTCGGACGGCACCCCCAACCTTGGACCCCCGACCTCCAGACACCCCCAATCCCCAAATCCTATCTACTTACCTTAGACACTCACCTTCCTCTGCCCTGTCAATTTCCCTGGCCCTTTAATCTTACCTGCTTTATGGCAGCAAGTGCTCGACAAAAGGGGGCATGACCTCCTTGAATACACTGAACCTAGACTTTGCTGGGGCCTGCGAGGAGTCTTTCAGTGCAGGCCCCAAGCAGCTCCGGTGAACATAAGTGGCAATGCAATTTTCAAGACCAGGTAAGTGTGCACTTATTTCTTCTAATTTCTGCGGGCAAGCACTTGGCTGAAATTCCTTGATATTTTATGTTATTCTGCCCGATTCTGCGCAACCAAGCAGGCTCCAGGCCACCGTGTTTCCTTGAAAGTATTGTGAAATGTATGCTGAACATGTGCTGTATAACTTATTTCCCTAGTGCATAAACTCTCTGTGTAGACATTTTTAAAAAATTATTTGGCAAGTCTTGCGTTCCCTGCTAACTTCTGTAATGCAGCGACATCAGAATGTTTTTTCTAAAACGCCCCCAAATATGTTAAGCAGGAAAATATAGTGATTTATCACAGAAAGTGTGAAGTCCATGTTAACTATTCAGATGACTGGCAGGACATTTGCAAAAGTTGCACAAGTTGAAGACCGTAAAATAAGGCATGAATATTACTTTAAAATAAACAGCACAGGCTCATATAGGAATGCAAGCACTTGCTAGAGATACATATATATATAAAAATACTGCACTAGAACAGATTTTTTAACAAGTGGAACTAAAATAGCAGATTTATTATGTTATTCATGACAAAGTGAACATGCTGCAGCATGGCCAGGATTTTACGGCCCTGCTGCAGTGTGTCTCCCCCCCAACAGATGTGGTGAGCCATTTAAATCTCTTCTCAGTCCGGTGGGGCTGTAATATCCCGCCAGGTAGGAGGAGCCATAAAATCCTGGCTTATGGCTTAAAAACCCCATCTTAATTCCACTATACTTAAGTTTAAAAGAAAAATTGA
This sequence comes from Carcharodon carcharias, assembly GCF_017639515.1. NCBI lineage: Eukaryota > Metazoa > Chordata > Chondrichthyes > Lamniformes > Lamnidae > Carcharodon > Carcharodon carcharias. The sequence continues at coordinate 87,471,198 of NC_054469.1, read as the reverse complement.
CACATAATATAAAGCACAAAACTCAATAGGCAGTGGACTATAGGAAATGAAACAACAATGCAGAGACAGTGGTTGATTTTCTATAGGAAGAAGTTTGCAGAATGTGTTGGGACTGCAAAAATGAAAGGATTGTGTATTATTGAGGCACACACATTCACTATACAGCCTATAATATTGTCATAATGTTCATAAATGTGATTGCACAGAAACACGTAAAAATATAGACAATATAGCACCCATCAAGACCAAGGATGCAGAGATGCTGCTGAAGTTAACAGCAGGACATCATTAATATCTTTAGCTCCATTTCCCACCCACTGTCTGAGAAAATTGCTAGGATGTCACAGCTTGAGACACTTGAGGACTGTCCCCAGAAAACAGGAGTTTGTGGAGGCCCTGCAATCGGGATGGCTAGGGTGAAGTTCAGAAATCAGGAGAGCTGGGGTTGGGGGGAGGTAGTGGTGCATGACTGGCATTCTGGGTTGGGAAGAGTGTGAAATTGTGGCTGGTGTTTTGAGTTGGTGGAAGGGGGTGTGTGTCTAGCACATCAGTGGCTGGGGGAAAGCACACCTACTCCTCCAGACCCACTAGGAGTGCTGCAGCAGACACTTACCTTGAGGAACTAATAGATCCTGGCTCCCTTTCATTGACAAGCCTCCTGATTCCTGGAAAACCTGTGCAGCAACAGTCAATTAAGAGCCTGGCTTCTTCATGGCAGGAAACTTGAACACCCATTAGGGTTGCCAACCCTCCAAGGTTGGCCTGAAGTCTCCAGGAATCAAAGTTCAATCTCCAGGACATTGTTGCGTGAAACCTTGGAGAAAAATCAGGACACTAAAGAATATTATTTTCTCGGTCATTTTCTTGGAACATTACTAGATATAAAAATATTGAATTTGGTCAAACGTCATCCAGTTAGGTAATGAGTGCTTTTGCTTTCCAATTGGCACAGGAAGGCAGTCACAAGGATGGATGTGTTTGCTGATTAATGGCTGGAGCGTAGGGCAAGTAATATAATGAAGCCTCCAAGAATAAATTTAATCACAGTTGGCAACCCTAACACCCATGTAGCTGGTGCCATCAAAAAGGCAGTGAATGCATGTACAGCATGGTGAGGTCATGTTCCCAATGATTAGTTAATTAACCCCCCACCTGACGATCATGGGCAGGTTAGTATTAAGACCAATATTTCCCCAATTTTACATTCAGGTTGGACCCAAATCCATCAGGGTCACCTTTCCTTCTTTATTGTCACTCTTGTAGCATATATGGACATTTGAAAGAGTCCTTGTGCCTCCAATTGGTTCTTCTGGTCAAATGATAATGGCACAATAACAACAGCCAGAAGACTGACTGCTGGCACCCAACATACTGACCCTAAACCTTGTAATACACCCATTGGTCATGTACACTCATGTACAAGATGCCATGAGCACGACTAAAATATTTAAGTGAGCTATCTTGCAATAGTATGTCAGCTCTTCTATTTGGATATGAGCAGCATCTCAGGTGCAGCAATTCAAGTGGTGCTCTTGTAGAATTGCTGTATCTTACCCACAATAACCTATTAAAATATGTCCAGTATATGTTGCTGGCAGTCCCTTGATTTGAAGTTGATGTCTACTCAGAGCCATAGATTTCTGCCATGGATCTTCAGGAGACTGAACAGGCTGATACTTGATTCACAGATCCTTGGGCACAGGATGTCCCATGGGGTAGAGGGATTCTGAGTGCAGGATTTGTTCCTTATCTTTCCTTCTCTGTTGCTCTGCATAATCATTGAGGCACTGTGACTCAAAGTGTAGTGCTGTTTGATGGACAAGTCGTTGCCATTCTGAAGGACTGGTAGCAAGCTCCTGCCCAATATTAATGTTAATGCTGCCATGCTTCAAGGAGAGCTTCAGAGTGTCTTTGAAGCATTTTCTTTATCCTCCCCTGGAACCGTTGGCCATTTGGGAGTTGATAAAATAAGATGTGGGGGGGGAGAAAGTTTTCAGCCCTCCAGACACAGTGTTCAGTCCATGAAAGTTGATTTTGTTTTGTCTGAATGATTGTGAAGTTGACTTCAACAAGGACACTAATGTGCCCATTGAATTGGAAGGATGCAGTGGCAGCATTGCTGATGGAATTTCTCTAGTGCTCTTATGTGTCACTGATACACAATCCAGGTCACATTGCAGTGCATGAGTGTGGTGACGACAACTGTTCTGTACACTAGGAATTTTGTTGACTTGCGGAGGTCTTTGTTGTCAAACACTTGCTGCCATGGTTTACAGAACACTGAGCTGGCACAACTGATCCAGTGTTGGACCTCCTCATCAATGGTGGCCTTTTGAGAGAGGTTGTTACTGAGGCAAGGGAAGTGCTCAATATATCCCAGCCATATAAATACTGTAGCTACAAAAGCAGGTCAGGGGCTGGGAATTCTGCAATGAGTGACTCACCTCCTCATTTCCCAAAGCCTGTCCACCATCTACAAGGCACAAGTCAGGAGTATGATGGAATACTCTCCACTTGCCTGGATGATTGCAGCTCCAACAACACTCAAGAAGCTTGACACCATCCAGGATGAAGCAGCCAGTTTGATCAGCACCCTATTTGCCTCATTAAGCATTCAGTCACTCCACCACCAAGCACATTGGCAGCAATGTATATCATCTACAATTGCAGTCCAGCAACTCACCAAGCAACACCCACATCCTATGAATGAATACATTTAAAACATTATATCGAATGTGGAATATTTTGATGACCGGGTATGTGCTGATAAATGAGGTCTGCATACAAGAAATTCAGCTGGTCCTTGAATGTTGCCCCAATTTATAAAATGCTCACAAAAAGCATCACTGACCAAGGAACAACCTCACTGCATCCATTGAAAGTACGCATCAGAACAGGTATGACAGGAGAAAACCAAAATAACATTGAAAAAGAAGCATAGGTAAGCTACAAAACACAGTGAGTAGGAGTGATGTGAGCTGATAAGACAGTGCTTCAGTATGTATCTACCTTGAATTGTGTGTGAAAACAGGCCTTTATGGACTTGTGTCATGGATTAATTACCCCACAACCATTTCCAATGTGCCGATGCTTTTGGAAGGTGGTACTGTAGCTTAGAACAACCATGCTTTATACTAGAGTCATTTAGCGCTTGGCAACACCAATGGTATCTGCTGTAGGGATCTCAGTTGTACAGGCTTTACACACATTTGTAACATTACTCATGAATGCTTCCAGCACTGCAATGTAGTTCAATTCTAAAATACACTCATACCAAGCTTTGGCCCACTTGAAAAATAATTATAAGCAAACACGAAAAAGGAATTCTGGGATTTCATCAATACTCATTGTTCAATGCTCTCACAAATCAATGTATTATGAGAAAATGCCCTCCAGAAATGGGGTCATGTTCAGCAATGAGCCCACAGGGATGAAAGCAAAGGAAATCTCTGGTACTCTGTTGCTTGGAGATACAGTTAGGGGACTTTCTGCATCCCATACAGCTTTCCAGTTGACTGCATGGCACCCAGCAGTGATATCCCTCTCAGTTAATACAGTATACAATTGACGGGCACCTTCACAAAACATAAGGGAATCAAATTTCACATGCTCCCTTTTATCAGAGGTGCAGTGGACACAGCAAACCCACTACAATGTCTGCGTCACTAGAAATAGAAGCCATCTTCAAAGTCAGGTCTCATTAAAATAAAACTGATGAGTGGCCAAGGCAAAATAGGAAATTATTGTGGTGGCAGAGGGGTGGGGAGTCAGATGCTGGTGCGTAAGAGCTGATTGGGCAGTTATGATTTAACAGTGAGGTCAGGTGATCTTGGGGGTAGCGTGTGGTTGTAGAAGATCCAACAGCAGGCAAGGTAATTTTTGTGGATGAACAGGAGGAGTATTCATGCTTCTATTGGCCCTTAAAAATCTCTGGCTTGGTCATATGCACAGTTGTGGCCAGGGTTTTCACAGTATGGACAGCATATGCTTTCACTCAAAAGGTGCATCAGGGTCCTTGGGTTATCATGGAATGAGGCTCTGCCAGTATTGGGTGAGGGCTCACTTTGATATTTCCCAGCTTGCTCCAAGATGGCAGCAGATGGGATGATGGTGAGTATGCAGAGGTAGTTTATCAAGGGCTCACACTACACATATCTTTACTGCATGCACCAAATAGAATGTATATTGTAACTAAATAATAAAAGCCTGTCCACCATCTACAAGACACAAGTCAGGAGTTTGATGGAATACTCTCTACTTGCCTGGATTCGTGCAGCGCCATGAAATCGAGAAGCTCAACAACATCCAGGATAAAACAATCTGCTTGATCAGCATCCTATCCACCAACCTAAACATTCAAACCCTCCCACAGCCAATTCATAGTGGTAGCTGTATGCACCATGTACAAGATACACTGCAGCAACTCACTAAGGCTCCTTCCAAACCCATGACCTCTACCAACTCGGACAGAAACAGAAGATGCATGGGAACACCACCACTTGCAAGTTCCCCTCCAAGCCACACACCACCCTGACTTGGAACTATATCATCATTCCTTCACTGTTGCTGAGTCTAAACCCTAGAACCCCTTTCCCTACACTACATGGACTGCAGCGGGGTTCAGGAAGATGGCTCACCACCACCCTCTCACAGGCATTTAGGGATGGGCAATAAATGTTGGCCATACCAAAGATGCTCACATCCATGAAAGAATTAAAAAAAACACTAAAAAGCATTTGAGGTTCCAAAATATTATTCTCTTCAGAAGATTTCAATTGTGTACAACAAAAGGCCAAGTGAGTGATTGCTTCTTTAATTTAAATTTTATATTTGGGAATTTATCTCATGATCACCACCAAATCAGCCTTGCAATTAAGATTCAGTTTTCTTTACTTTAATTGAAGAGATTATCCACCAATAAACATCTTTTCACCATTTGCTAACCCCTTTATATTCAGCTCCCAGAATGGAGATAGGCTACTCCTCTGAGAAAACTCATCATAAGTTATTAATGGGTGGCATTGACAATCGCTGTCTCATCTGTAATATGATTGATTGATTACTTCAAATTGAAACTGCATCTAATGCAGAGGGCCATTAAAGAAAGGAAAATAGTTAATTGACTGTAAAAATCTATTTTAGTATCAATTTGCATGTTTGACAGGTATATAACCCTGATGTCATGTTATTATAGGGAAAAAGAATCAAGTATTTCAAAATTCCCCACCACTTTATTCACTTTCTTTCAGATGTGGTAATACCTTTTTTGCAGATTTGTAAAAGGCATTACAAATCATATGTAAAACTGATAGGAGATTGACAGTGTGGTTTAGCAATCTGTGCTTCTGAGATAGTTGGAGGTTGAGAATACATTGCATAATTAAAATCTAAAGACCAAGTTTTATTAAAAGCTGAATTTTTAAGAGGTGATTAACTATATTAAAATGAATTAAGGTGTCATTTGTATGGCACCACCCAATTAAAATATGTAACAGGAGAAAGAAATGACAATCCAAATTGCCAGAAGTTGACTGGCTATTTCTTAATTGTATTTCATTCTAGAGTTAGGCTAGGTGTGCCAATACGCAGTCTTCCAGCTTCAGTCATTGCCGTTTTACACAAGTGATAAATCTTAATTACATCTACCTGGGACTCAATTGACATGTTTTACCATTTAACATACAAATTGAAGCTGTTTATTGTCAGGAAATAAGTACCAGATTAAAGGGGTATTATGCAGAGGCAGATTATGGATGGGGGGCGTAGTGCAGTGAGAGGGTGGTGGGGGAGAGGGACAGAGGTGGGGGGGGAGAGTGGGGGAGAGGGGGGGAAAGGGGGGGAGAGGGAGGGAGGTGGGGGGGAGAGGGAGGCAGAAGAGAGAGAGGGAGAGGAGAGGGGGGAGAGAGAGGTGAGGGGGTAAGAGGGGAGAAGGAGAAAGGTGAGGAAGGTGACAGGGAAGAGAAGTGAGGCAAACTGGAGGTGGAGGGGGGAGAGGGGGAGTGGGAGGGGGAGAAGGGGGAGAGGCAGAGGGAGAGGAAGATATACAACAAAGGGTTAACTCTAAGATAATACTGAGCGTGCGCAAAAGAAGCTTTGTCACAGTGATATCACTCACTGAGAGAAGATGTCTGAGCAACATTTCAGAGGGTAGCTTGAGCTGTATGCTAGTCTTATTTAACCTTTGTAAGTAGTTAGCATGTACATGAATTTTTTGAACAAAGTCTATTACGTCCAGTCTCATGAAGCTATTAACGTATATAATATTATTGGAAAATATTTTTCTTTTAAAATAGATGTTTAGTCTGTGGGTGTGTCTCAATTGGATTAAAGCCAGGTAATCTGGGTGCTTTGATGTGTATTAGTTTTGAGATGTAAGAGAGATAGAGTGCATTTGCATTTTTTGAATACAGCATTCAAGTAGGGTGAAATCTAGCATCTAGCTAGCAGAAACAAAGCAATGTTTATCTTACTAATAAAATTGGTACTATGAAAGGGTTTTACTTTTAGAAGACGTGGACTTCAAAGAAGTTGGTGATACAATGAGAACTTACATTCAGTGAGATGTGCTAGATATAACCAATAGCAGTTTTCGTGTGTGCAGGGCAGAAGCAACGTAAGATCAAAACAGTTGTAAGCCTACAAGTGTCTCCATAGGAGTCAAAGTGAGAGGAACCTTATTTTGAATCGTAAAGTGAAAATGATTTGTCTGGTGTCTGGTTAAGTCTATGGGTTGCTGTTGCCTTAATGGAGATTAGTTTGGGAATTTGTTAAAAGTTATGATTGTAGTAATTTGTAGCCATGTGTAAAAATTTAACTTGTGTAAGTAAATAAAATTTTTCATTTAGCTTGATATAAAGCCTCTCAAGAACTGGTGGTCTGATTCCTGAATTTAGAGTTGCATCTCAAATATATCTTAAAATTATAGGTTATGACAGTTGTTTAAAGTTTCCCTTTGGGATTTTTAAATAACTCAGATTTACAAACTGCTGGCTCATAACACTAGCAAGGTTTTTTCTAGCATAAGTAGCTAACAAATCCCAAGACAAACTCATGATAACAGATAATAGCAGCATCGACTACACCCACAACAGAATGGTAGAAAATAGTGGGAAAAGCCTCAAGTGAAGCCCAGCAACAGTGCAGTTCAGCAGGACTTCCAGGCCAACATAGCCAGCAGCCAGAGACCACTGAATAATGATGGCAAACCATGGGCTGAATTTTCCGTGCCCGCTGGTGGTGGGCATGATAGGTGGTGTGAGCGGACAATACGGTGCGATTGGTTTCACAACGGTGGAAAAGCAGGTCGCGATTGTCCACTCAACCCGCTGATGTCGGGCCACTTTTCCCACCATCGGTCATCGGGAACCTCATAGTGATACAGCAGCATTTCATTATCAGGCCATCCTGCCAGGCTCTTGCACCCCTGCTGGATCATCTGTCCACATCAGTGGGAAAGCACGCCGGTGTTTTTTACAACAGCACATAAACGACATGCACTTGGCCTGCACTTTGGGTGAACTAGAGGTGAGTGCACAGCATTGTTCTGCAGAGCTTGCTAGGGTCACCTGTTGCTTTGCAGGCTTCAGAGGTGCTGGGGGGTCAGGATTAAATGCCACCCTGCCTTGGAGATAACTTTTGAGGGGGAGGGGGATCAGGGGGCAAGTGCAACCTTGTCATTGAGGCAACTGGTGGCAGGGGTGGTGGTGGTTAAGTGCAACCCTGCCTCTGAGGCAACTGGTGGCAGGGGCATTGGGCAAGGCCAGCTCTGCCGTTGAATACAGCGCACAAGCATTTGGGGTGCGGGGAGGGGGGGTAAGGTGGGCCATGTGTTCAGGAAACCTGTAAGAAATTACCATTCCTCTGCATTGAGACAGTTCAGGTGCAGCCACATTGATATGATTGGTGTTGGGCTCCTAGCCCATCTGCCCGCTCGAGCAAAGCACAGGCATCAAAGTGGCACCAAGTTCTGCAGAGCTACCCTCCGCCCCCAGCACAACCTCAGAAGAAGAAGATGTGGCTGGGACTCCAGCACAGGCCACCCAAGGGCCACAGTGAGCCGTCACTGGTGGGCGTCTAGTGACACCCAGGTTCTATAAATGTCATCTTTCGTTCCGGCTGGTGACTGAAAACCAGTGTCGCCGATGACTGCGTATGCCTCGGGAACTGGTTGCTCACATCTGCCATTTACTGCAGGATATGGCGCCAAAGGGATATGGAGGGCATCCACTGCCAGTGGCTGTGAAAGTGATCACAGCACCCAATTTCTATTCTAGTGGCTTCTTTCAGGGCTCCACAGGGGACCTCTGTGGGATTTCACAATCTGCCACCCACAAATACATCCATGAGGTAACGGATGCCATCTTCACAAAGGCACACAACTTTGTGTGTTTTGTCCAGGACCAGGACAGCCAGGGTGCAAGAGCGATTGGATTCGCCCAGGTCTCGGGTTTCCCACAGGTGCAGGGTGCGGTTGACTGCACTCATGTGGCGTTCAGATCTCCGCCACAACACGTGGTGGACTTCATCAATTGCAAGGGCTTCCATTCGCTTAATGTGCAGCTGGTGTGCAACCACCAGAAATGCACTCTGCAGGTGTGTGCACGGTTTCAAGGGCCTGTGCACGATGCCTATATCCCGAGTCGCTCACAGATCCCTGGAGTCTTCCAAGGTCTACAGAGGCTGCTGGCATGGCTCCTTGGGGACAAGGGTTACCCACAGAGGCCGTGGTGATGCCACCCGTGCGGCGGCCTCAGACTGTAGCAGAGTGACGCTATAATGAGGCTCATGCAGCGGCTTACAACTTGGTGGAGCAGACATCGGGATGTTGAAGATGCGGTGCCTGGACCGGTCCAGTCTGGTGGAGCCCTGCAATACAGTCTGTAGAGGGTGTCACGCATCGTTGTCATCTGCTGCGCCCTTTACAACCTGGCACTCCAATGGGGATAAGAGCTGGCTGAAGGGGAGATGGAGGAACTGCACGTCTCATCTGATGAGGAGGACGCCACTGGGGATGAGGCTGGGGAGGTCCTAGGAGACAACGATGATGGGGATGAGGTCCTCGCCAAGGCTAGATGAGGCAGGCACACTTGAAAGGCCTTCACAGCTGCTAGATTTGTGGAGGATGATGACGACATGCATTTGTGAACATTTGACTCCAGTCTGGCTTATGGCAGAGCAAATACCCTCTGTGAGAATGCTCCTGTCATGGAGATGCGGTGGAGGCCCTAATAGTCGCTCGATTGCAGGAAGATGCTGATGACATGCAGTGAGGGCATTCCATAAATCTTCACATAGTCTCTGAGAATGTCTGACTCCTGTCTGGCCGAGGGCAGCTCGCTTGCACTCCATGATCAGGGTCATATCATAGAAATGCAGCTATAAAACTTTAGAAGCATCTGATGCTTTGTCCTGTGAAAGTGGACACTTCACTCACGGCATGGTTGTCTGATGGATGTTGCACTGCTGGATCGTCACTTGGCAGAATGCCACCAACCTCACCATCAGCACAGGACCAGTCCAGCTCCTTGCCTGCCAGCTGGATGGTTCTGTTTTCAAAGTCTGTGAGGATCTTGATTTCGGGCATTCCGCTATTGGTCTGCGACTTCTCTCTTTTGTTGTGTGCCAAGTTGTCCTGCATGGATAGAGATGGAGAAAGTGTAAGCAGGATGCCTGCCAGGCCAGATGACAAGTATACCTGGCTTGTGTGGGTGTTGAGTGGTCCCATGGATGGGTTGAGGACAGTGATGGTGGGTGTGAGGGAGTGAATGGTGAAGTCCCTTGAACCGGCAGTGAGTGCAGGCCCTGTGGATGTGTGATGGGTTTGTGAGTATGTGAGTTGAGTGATGAGATGAGTGACTTACCCTAGCGGAATGGAGGAGATCATTCATCCTCTTGCAGCCATATGACTCATATCTTACTCTTCGTAAAAATATTGTTTCTGAGAGGACAAAGTTTAACTGGCGCAGTCAAAAACAAGATGAAGGGATTTACCCATTCATCAGTGTCTTGTTCCACCTGGTTGAGAATCCTGAGTATGGAACACTAAAAGACGACCTGATCAGAGATCAAATAGTCATTGGCGTTTTAGATGAGGATCTCTGACTCCTTACAATCCATGGAAGATTTTAATTTAAGCAAAGCTGTACAGCTAGCCAGACAGGCCAAAGAGCGGAAGCAGAATAAAGCTTTTGTTTGTGATACGAGGGAAATTTCCCAAGAACAGACCAATGAAGTTGTTCAATTTGTGGGCTGAACCTCAATTCAAGAAATTCCAGACCTTGACAACTAGGGAAGTACTTTCCTGGGAGAATTCCAGAAAGATCAAAACCAATTTTGGAAATGCTGATATTGAGGTAAATGGGCATCTGACCGAATTCACGCTAGACACAGGAGCTGATGCCTCAGTGTTATCTGACAAAGTTTCATGACTGTATAAAGTGACACTGCAACTATCCTCTATTTAATTCCAAGGTCCAGAGAGGACCAAATTAAATGTTCAAGGCCAGCTAGGGATGACAATATAATATAAAGATAGAATGATTCCTGAAACATTGGATGTCATCAAGAATCAAGCATACTCTCTGTTAAGCAAAAAAGCCTGCACAGCTCTAAACCTGCTTCCAGAAGTTGATGAGGTCAATGCAAAGACACAGGAAATGAATTTAGAAGAAATTCCCCACACTCTTTACAGGCTTTGGTAAGCCGAAGATTGTGTAACACAAAATAATCAAAACATATGCTACGCCTTTCTGTCTATTCATGCCAAGGGAGGTCCCACACACTCTTCTGAAAAGGATCAGGATAGAGATTGAGGTGATGCTGTAACAAGGAATAATTTCACCGATCACTAAACCAATCAGATGGTGCTCTGGTATGGTACCAGTCCCAAAGCCCAATGGATCTATTCATACCTAAATTGATTTATCCCATCACAACAAGGTAGTTGAAAGAGAAATACATCCAAAAGCATTGGTGGATCAGAACTTGGCCAAACTTGCCGAGAGCACCATCTTCACCAAACATGACACTAACAGTGGATTTTGGCACCTCTTAGCTACTTTTATTACTCCCTTTGGATGGTACTGTTTTAACTGTCTGTCATTCAGTCTCATGTCAGCCCCTGAAACATTCCAGAGGACAATGTCCAATATGTTGCAGGGCATTGACAGTATATTCTTCCACATGGATGGTATCTTGATCCACAAAGCTGGAACACAACAACTGGGTCAGGGAAGTCTTACTCATGAAGCTGGCTTGATGTTCAATGTCAAATGTGAGTTTTCCATGCCCCATAATAAAGTTCTTAGGCACATTATCCAAGCAACTGGGATTTTTGCAAACCCACAAAATACGAAGGCAATAAAGGAATGTCTACCATTTAGAAATCAAACAGAGCTACAAAAGATTATGGGAATGATCAACCCACTACTCCTCACTTAATCCAGATAAATGAAACCCTCAGACATCATTTATGACAGGACCAGGCATGTGGACAGGGTCAGCGTATGGAATGTTCTCCTTTATTGGCCAAGGCATTGAATACAGAAGCAGGGATGTAATGATGGAGCTGTATAAAATGCTGGTTAGGCCATAGCTGGAATTTTGTCTACAGTTCTGGTCATCATGCTACAGGAAGACAGAGGGCAGAGGAGATTTACAAGAATCCTGCCAGGGCTTGAAAATTGCAGCTATGAGGAGAGATTGGATAGGCGAGGGTTATTTTCCCTAGAACAGAGGAGGCTAAGGGATGACCTAAATGAGGTGTACAAAATTATGAGGGGCCTAGATAGGGTAGATAGGAAAGACTTGTTTTCCCTAGCTGAGGGGTCAATTAACAGGGGGCATAGATGTAAGGTGATTTGTAGGAGGATTAGAGGGGACATGAGGGAAAGCTTTTTCATCCAGAGGGTGGTGGGTGTCTGGAATTCACTGCCTGAGTTGGTCGTTGAGGCTGAAATGCTCAACTCATTTAAAAAGTACCTGGATCTGCACCTGAAGTGCTGTAACCCTCAAGGCTACGGACCAGGTGCTGGAAAGTGGGATTAAAATGAGTGGCTAGTTTCTTTTTTTGCTTTTTGGCTGACACAGACACGATGGGCTGAATGACTTCTTTCTGCACCGTTACTTTTCTCAGGTTCTACACTAACATCCTTAGAGGTCCTAGCCCACTACGAACCAGAACTTCCCATGATTGTTGCAGCTGATGCATCAGCAATGGGACTGCGAGCAGTGCTACTCAAGGTCCAAAGTGATGGCAAAAGGAGACCTGTTTACTTCACATCCATGTCATTAACAGAGACTGAACAGTGCTATACTGTTATCACAAAGGAAGCCCTTGCAGCAAATTGGGCATGTGAGAAATTCACTGATTATGTACTGGGCCTTCACTCTAAGATTCAGACCGATCATAAGCCATTAGTAACATTATTAAACACAAAGGAAATTTTTAAAAAAAGATGCCACCCAGGATTCAGTGATCCTGGCTTAGACCCAAGTGCTACTGAGACCGAACAGGTTAAATATCAGACTATGGCCGATACACTGACCAGGATGCTCCCACTTACTGGTACGCAAAGACAAAACCCTCATAGCAGAAGCCGAAGCCTTTACAGCTTGACTACCAGATGCTTGCCAGCAACAGACCAGGAGTTGCACAAATCTCCTACAGCCCAAACACAAGAGGGCGAGTGCATCGAGATTCACACATACTGCCTGGATGGATGGCCACAGTCCCTTCCAAATAACCCCATCCTGAGACAATATTTTGAACAGCGGCACCACTTCAATGTCATAGATGACCTCCTGGTATATGATAGAAGATTGGTAGTACAACATGCTCTTGGTCTGGACGTCCTCCAGAAGATCCACCAAGGACATCTTGGCATAGTCAGGTGTCGAGCCACACACAGCAGTCTCTGTGATGGCCAGGCATTTCACACTCAATTGAACAATGGGCTCCAGCTGTGTCACCTGTGCTATCCATGGGCAGAAAGAGCTACTTCTGTCATCCTCCTCCTCATCAAGGCCTTGGCAATGCCTAGGCATGGATTTGTTTGACCATAAAGGGAGAATATTGCTTCTAGTAGTTGACTGTTACTCACACTGGATAGAGGTGCAAAAGCTACATGACCCCACATCTGAAGAAAATGTTCCCTACACCTAGAATTCCAGACATTGCCATATCCAAAAATGGACCACATTTTGCAAATGAATGCTTTCAATCCTTCATAAATTTGTATGGATTTGTGCATGCCACAAGTTCCCCAAAATACCCCCAGGCTAATGGAGAAGCTGGGCAAAGAATATGCACCAAAGACCTTTTAAAGAAGAATGACGACTTTGAGCTTACTCCGTTCATCTATTGTTCAACACTCTTACATAATGGGTTTGTTCCATGTGAACTCCTGATGGGCTGCAGGCTTAAGACTCAACTTCCCTTCATCTTGCTACTGAATGTTACGGGAGAAGACCATGATTGGGCCAGGAAGAAGTCTACTGAGCGTGTCAGGCTCATGTATTCAACTAGAATCACAGAGCTCAAGACCTTCCAATTCTGATAAGTGGAGAGAAGATATGGATCAGAGAGTACAACTATGCAGGTACAGTAATTTAAAAACTACAGCAACCGAGATCTTACCTGGTCAGGACACAGTTAGGCATCATTCAGCAAAACAGATCTGCCTTAATCTTGATGGACAGATACCATCAACAGCATGGACAGAGCTCCCAGAAGAGAGTGCCACACTTACGCCATCACAAAGGAAGGAAACCAGGAATGACAGCCCTCTCAAATTGACCTCAGAGCAACAGGATTCCCATCTACCCAAGAAAGAGCTCCGCATTCATTCAAGGAGACTGGTGAAACCAAGAAAGAGCTTTTTCTTTTAAGAGAAGAGACTCTGTGGGGAGGTATTGGGGAATGGGTGTAAAATAGCCTGGAATAAAGACTTGGGGAGAGCTATAAAGGGTTAACTCTAATAAGAGCATACTAAGCATGTGCAAAAGAAGCTATGTCACAGTGATGTCACTCACTGAGAGAGGATGTCTGAGTAGCATTTCAGAGGGCAGCTCTATTTATATGTTAGTCTTATTAAACTTTTATAAATAGCATGTAAATAAATGTTTTTTCAATAAGAACCATTGCCTCCAGTGAGATCTCTTCTAGAACAAGAAGCTAATGAATCCCAAAACAAACCCATAATGACAGAGAAGGAGCCACAAGTGTTACCATGAAATATGGTCAAAGGCACTTAAGGCTGTTGCATTGGGTACCGGAGCCCTGTATTGATGGATGCAGAGGCAAGTGCCCAATGATGCACTTGAATAGGGGGCAATTAACAGTGAGAGAGTGCGAAAGGAGCTGCGGGGCCATTAACAGTGAGAGAGTATGAAAGCAACAGAGGCGGCCATTAATAGCAAGAGAGTGCAAGAGCAGCAGAGGGGCCATTAACAGCAAGAGAGTGAGAGAGGAGTACAATGTGGTTGCTTAGATACTTGCACATGATTACAAAATGTTGCCTGAAATAATGTGAAAGAACCAGATTGAGATAATCACTACTACCTCAAAGTTCTGTGATATTTTGCAGGAACAATTGCGAACTGGCTTTGGGCACTTCCGAACACCGACACCGTGTAGTGCAGATTGTAAAGAAATGTTGCTTTTGGGTGCTTCTTAAAGTTTGAACCTAAAAGCCCCCTTGCTACCACTGCAAACAATTATACAAATGTACAAAATGTTCCTTAAGGGCAAGGAAAACCGATCAATGCTCATACAATGCAGCAAACAACGTAACCTCGTGCAATGAAAGTCTGATTGCAGGAATATAAATCTCATTTAAGTAGCAACTGTGGTGAGATTAATACACAATTAATATGCAGACATTACAAGTTCAAGAACCTCACAGTGAGCTTGAGGGTGAGCTGCCATGTTTGCAAGGTTGATTTGGAATAGTGCAAATCATCCTTGCAACTTGTGCTGATATGAAATTAACAGGATATCTCTTCATCACCACAAGTTGCTGGACGAATTGCACCTTAATAGCAGTGACAGCCATTAAACTTGCTTCTTTTTTGGCAGCAAAATCTGGGTCAATATTTACAAATACAGTGAATACAAATAACTATTAAAACATGCTAACACGGAAATATTTGCTGCTGACGGCAGGGTGCTAATTATTCCAGAAATTACATCAATTTAAAAGTTTTAATCTGGGTTTTTGGCCTTTATGCGAATAAATGAAATCATTTATATGTAATTAAGGAAAAGACTGTAAAGTTCTAGCACAATTAATATAAATAACACAAAACAGATTTGGAAAGCTGGCAAAATATAAGAAATATAAAGCGCAGTTCACAATCTAAAGTGCTTTGATAAACAGTTAGTCAAAGCTCCATCATATGAAAACTATAATCAGTTGCCTATACATTCCATTATTCATAGCATTATTATTTCTGGTGAGGCTAGTTGTGAAAATGTGCAATCGTGTGTGTGAAGAATGAATTCAAGAGTGCTGGGTAGGTAAACTAAACGCTGAGTGCTATTAGATAAGGTAATTTAACCCAAGAATACTCAAAATAAATGGAATTCATCATGACTGAAAATTGCTGAAATAAATAGCTTTGGCACTTTGAAATTGTCTAATTGAATACAGATGAAATAAAAAGACTCAATTTACTGTACTGAGAATTGCAAATGTTACATCCTTGTTCAAAAAAGGTTATAAAGATAAACCCAGCAACTACAGGCCAGTCAGTTTAACTTCAGTTGTGGGGAAACTTCTAGAAACAATAATTCAGGGCAAAATTAATAGTCAGATGGACAAACATCCATGTGTTAATTAAGGAAAGCCAGCATGAATTTCCTAAGGGAAAATTAAGTTTGACTAACTTGAAGGAATTTTTTGAGGAGGTAATAGAGGCGGTTAATGAGGGCAATGCTGATGATGTGCTCTACATGGACTTCCAAAAGGCGTTTGATGTGGTGCCACACAACAGATTTGTGAGCACCGTTATAGCTCGAGGAATAAAAGGGACAGTAGGGAATTGGCTGAATGACAGGGAACAGAGGATAGTGGTTACTAGATGCTTTTCCTGCTAAAGGAAGGTTTGTAGTGGAGTTCCCCAGGGCTGAGTGTTGGGACCCTTGCTTTTCCAGAAATATATTAATGATATAGACCTTGGTGTACAGGGCACAATTTCAAAGTTTGTGGATGATACAAAACGTAGAAGCATCATGAACTATGTGGAGTTGGCAGAATAGACAAACAGGTGGCAGATGAGGTTCAATTTAAAGAAGTATAAGGTGATTCATTCTGGGAGGAAGGACATGGAGAGATCATATAAAGTAAAGAATACAATTCTAAAGGGGGTGGAGGAGCAGAGGCACTGGGGTGTAAATGTGCATAAGAAGGTGGCAAAACAAGTTGAGAGAGCAGTTAATAAAACATACAGGATCCAAGGCTTTATTAATAGGCTCATAAAGTACAAGAACAAGGAGGTTATGTTGAATTTGTACTAGTTTGGTCTTAGCTGGAGTATTGCATCTAGTTCTGGCATTGCATTTTAGGAAGGATGTGAAGGCGTTAGAGAGGGTGCAGAAAAGATTCACAAGGGTGGTTCCAGGGATAAGGAACTTTAGTTATCTATCTAAAGATAGATTGGAGAAGGTAATAACAAAAAAACTGCGGATGCTGGAAATCCAAAACAAAAACAGAATTACCTGGAAAAACTCAGCAGGTCTGGCAGCATCGGCGGAGAAGAAAAGAGTTGACGTTTCGAGTCCTCATGACCCTTCGACAGAACTTGCGTTCGAGTCCAAGAAAGAGTTGAAATATAAGCTGGTTTAAGGTGCGTGTATGGGGGGGCGGAGAGATAGAGAGACAAAGAGGTGGAGGGGGGGGTGGGGGGGTGTGGTTGTAGGGACAAACAAGCAGTGATAGAAGCAGATCATCAAAAGATGTCAATGACAATAGTACAATAGAACACATAGGTGTTAAAATTAAAGTTGGTGATATTATCTAAACGAATGTGCTAATTAAGAATGGATGGTAGGGCACTCAAGGTATAGCTCTAGTGGGTTTTTTTTTTATATAATGGAAATAGGTGGGAAAAGGAAAATCTTTATAATTTATTGGAAAAAAAAGGGAAGGGGGAAACAGAAAGGGGGTCTCCTCACTGTCCAAGGACCCAAACACTCCTTTCAAGTGAAGCAGCATTTCACTTGTATTTCCCCCAACTTAGTCTACTGCATCCGTTGCTCCCAATGTGGTCTCCTCTACATTGGAGAGACCAAACGTAAACTGGGCGACGGCTTTGCAGAACACCTGCGGTCTGTCCGCAAGAATGACCCAAACCTCCCTGTCGCTTGCCATTTCAACACTCCACCCTGCTCTCTTGCCCACATGTCTGTCCTTGGCTTGCTGCATTGTTCCAGTGAAGCCCAACGCAAACTGGAGGAACAACACCTCATCTTCCGACTAGGGACTTTACAGCCTTCTGGACTGAATATTGAATTCAACAACTTTAGGTCGTAAGCTCCCTCCCCCATCCCCACCCCCTTTCTGTTTCCCCCTTCCCTTTTTTTTCCAATAAATTATAAAGATTTTCCTTTTCCCACCTATTTCCATTATATAAAAAAAAAAACCACCAGAGCTATACCTTGAGTGCCCTACCATCCATTCTTAATTAGCACATTCGTTTAGATAATATCACCAACTTTAATTTTAACACCTATGTGTTCTATTGTACTATTGTCGTTGACATCTTTTGATGATCTGCTTCTATCACTGCTTGTTTGTCCCTACAACCACACCCCCCCACCCCCCCCTCCATCTCTTTGTCTCTCTATCTCTCCGCCCCCCACACACACACCTTAAACCAGCTTATTTTTCAACTCTTTCTTGGACTCGAACGCAAGTTCTGTCGAAGGGTCATGAGGACTCGAAACGTCAACTCTTTTCTTCTCCGCCGATGCTGCCAGACCTGCTGAGTTTTTCGAGGTAATTCTGTTTTTGTTTTGGAGAAGTTAATGCTGGTTTCCTCAGGGGAAAAAAAGGTTGAGAGGGGATTTGATAAAGGTATTCAAAATGATGAGGGGTCTGTGCAGAGTAGATATGGAGAAACTGTTCCCACTCATGAAAGGATTGAGAACGAGAGGGCGCAGATTTAAAGTACTTAATAAAAGAAGCAAAAGTGATATGAGGAGAAACTTTTTTTACACAGCAGGTGGGTGGTGTTTGGAAAGCACTGCCTGGTAGTGTGGTGGAGCTGGATCCAACTGAAGCATTCAAAAGGAAACTGGACTGTTATCTGAAATGGAAGAATGTACAGGGATACGGGGAGGAAGCAGGAGATTGGTACGAGGTGAGTTGCTCATTCAGGGATCCAGTGCAGACATGATGGGCCAAATGGCCTCATTCTGTGCCGTAACAATTCTGTGATTGATTCTATAAGAGTTTTGTTTTATCTCTGACCTGTGCCCGTTAAAACAATGCTTCTTCAGCTGGGTGGGTGGACAGGATTTTGGGACAGCCAAGTGTTTTTGCTCAATAATCATTCACAGGATCAGGGCACCACTGGCAAGGGCAGAGTCTAGACTCTCCTGAGTAAATGAGAAACAAATGAACAAATTAACTAAGTAGCACTGTAACAAAAAAAAAACTTCAAAGAAAACTTATCAAATTCAATTAAAATACCACTTTGTGGAGCCATTCATGCACTCCAGCCCAAAAATTCAGATTGTTGAGAAGTGTCATTGGCAGGATTTGATCCTACATGTGGAGACACCAATGGATTTCTATCCAGTGCTTTAAACACTCAGCCACAGTGGTACATTCCCAATTGTTTTGGGTAGGTGATGCATCACAATTTACTGAGGTTCCTCTGCTTTTCAAGACCTCTCCAACTAAAGTATTACTCAATGAAGAAACATCAGGCCTGCTACAACTTGTTTTCTTCTTCATCTGTATTTTATCTTTGTCTGTGAGGTATTGTGTGTGAGCCATTGCATTAAAACTTCTGGAGAAAATATGTAACAATAAATAATCTTCTTTATTTTTAAGCTTGCTGCTGGAAAATATTTAATTGGGACATGCTGAGGAGAAGGAAATACACACTCTACCCTTACACATTAAAACACTTTGATCATGGGCAATAATAGAACACATAGGCCTATAATTTTTTCTGCACGTCAGGTGCAGGAGCAGTACATCAGGAGCATGGGGCCTGGTGACGTAGCTTTATGCCTCATGGCTTACAGAGAGCAGAGATGCAGGAGAAGAGAGTGTCAGAAGCACTTGGCTGGGCAGAGGGAGGTGCAGCACCCTTCGGAAGTAGGGGTGGCTGGGGCTCCCGCACATGCTGCTGAAGATCCACAGTGAGCCTTCGCTGGTCGGCACCTGGCTAGACCCAGGGCTTATAGACGGCGCTTGTCGTTCCTGAAGATGACTGAGAACTAGTGTCGCCGAAGGCTGCACATGACCAGGGAACTGGGCAGTCACATCTGCCACCTGCTGCAGGATTTGGCGCCATGGGGACTGCTAGTGGCCGTGAAAGTGATCGCGGCGCTCAATTTTTATGCCAGTTACTCCTTCCAGAGCTCCATAGATGACCTATGTGGGGTATTGCAAACCTCCACGCGCGAAGGCTTCCATGAGGTCATGGACGCCATCTTTGCAAAGGCACACAACATTGTGCACTTCGCCTATGATCGGGAAAGCCAGGAAGCAAGAGTGCTGGGATTTGTCCCGATCTCAGGTTTCTCACAGATGCAGGGTGCCATTGGTGGCACTCACGTGGCGCACAGAACTCTGTGGCAACAAGTGGTTAACCACATCAACCGCCAGGGTTTCCATTCACTGAACATTCAGCTGGTGTGCAACCACCACAAACGTATCCTGCAGGTCTATGCAGGGTCCCCAGTGAATGTCCATGACTCCTGCATTCACAGTTGGTCTCAGATTCCTGATGTCTTCCAGGGTCCACAGAAGCTGCAGGGATGGCTCCTCAGGCAGAGGACACAGCTGATGACACCCGTGCAGTGGCCTCAGATTGCAGCACAGCAATGCTATAATGAGGCTCATGTTGCAACTCGCACATTGATGGAGCAGACCATCGGGATTTTGAAAATGAGATTCTGGTGCATGGACCAGTCTGGTGAAGTCCTGCAACACAGTCCACAGAGCATATCATGCATCGTCGTCGCCTGCTGCGCCCTTTACAACCTGGCGCTGCAACGGGGGCAGGAGCTGGCTGAGGAGGAGATGGAGGAGCTGGAGGTCTCCTCTGATGAGGAGGACGTCGAGAGGGATGAGGATAAGGATGTCCTCGAATGCGACAATAATGGCGATGAGGCCCTCGCACTGGCCAGATGAGGTAGACACACTTGGAAGGCCCTCATAGCTGCTAGATTCGTTGAGGACGATGGCAATATGTAGTGAGGAGACACCATAGATCCTGACATTGCATCCATGAATGTGACTCCAGTCTGGTTGATGGCAGTGCACATATCCTCTGTGATATGGCTGCTGTCATGGAGGCGTAGTGGATGCCCATCTTCCCTACATTCCAGCGGGATGATGAGGACATGCAGGGGGGACAATCCATAGATCCTCAGACTTACGTGAATATCTGACTCCTGTCTAGCAGCTCACTTGCACTGTCTGAACAGGGTCATATCATGGAGATGCAGCGGAGAAATTTTAACTTCTCCTGGCCCTACGGTATCCTCTGTGAGCTGAACTCTTCAGGACCACACTGTCACCAGACACAGATGCTGATGAGATGGGGGTGGGGGCAGAAACACCTCAAAGGTGCTGGGAACACACAGAGAGTGACAGAACTCTGTGCCACCGGCGCAGGGCATTCTGGCGGCAATGATAAGCCTCATCATGGTGCAGGCATGACTGATGTGACCAGTGACAGTGAAGGCTCACCATCAGTGTGCTGGAAAGGTTGCATATAGCACAGGGAAGAGGCCGTGAACTGAGACACCTGCTTTTATCCTGTGCAGGGATCAAGGTTTCACATCTGACTGACACAAACATTGCTCATCAGAACAAGGAGCCATAGGCAGGGAAACATTCTTGCGAGTTTATTAACAAAGTGAACATTATGTAAAAGTGATTAACGTCCATGCCCAGGCTATGCAATTACATTGTCTTAACCTTCCTAACCCTGCCGCTACTTAGTGCTCCCCAGACATCCAAAGCGGACATGAAGGCAGCCTGCTAACTGCTACACCCTGCCTGTGATGACCTTGATGGGCGTCCTCTGGAGGGCCAAGACTGGAGGGCCTTGGCCAGCTTTTGGGGTCCTGCTGCGTGACAGTGGCACCCTCATCGGCCTGTGGAGCTGGAGCTGCTGGGGTCACAGGAAGAGGGGATTCAGATGGGCCGGACACTCCTGGAGTCATCTGGGTGGATGGCCCCCCCCAGGATGTCAAGCTGTTGGCCCTCCTCCCTGTGGGTGCCCGATGGCCCCTGGCTGACTCGTTGAGGAGAAGGGGAAGTTGGAGTGAGATCGAGCTGCCCTGCACCCCTCCCATGTTGACACTGTTGGAGGCCAACTATGGCATCAGCGATGGAGTTGAGCCTACACAACAGTGCAGGATCAATGTCCTGGACCAAGGTCTCCATGGCAGCGCTATCCTACCAGTGCTGACCTCAGTGCATTGGCATGCCGGTGCTATCACCTCAGAATGAAGGTGGAGGGACTCCACCATCATGCCTTGCAATCTGAGGAGTACAACGGACATCTGTTCCTGATGTTCCGAAGCTTGCCTTTGCAGCTCCAGCAACTGAGGTATGACCAAGTCCAGAGGCTCAGCAAATGTCTGGTCTCCAGCAGTCCTCCAAGTGCTGGAACTTTGGGAAGTCCCTGCCACCGCCTGCTGTGCATCAGACAGTGCGATGTGCTCACGAGATTGTGACCCCGAGGCTACTCTAAAGCCTGGTCCCACCGAGGTGTGTCTCTCTCACAATTTCTGCAAATTCCTCTTCTGAGATGTGTTTGGGGTTTGAGTTGAGGACCTGAGTTGTGGACTCCATTGGCTGTTTCCTAGATATGCCTAGGAAAGCAAGGAGAGATAATTAGTGTATGGCAGTGGCCTGTGAAACAGGACACATCAGTCATGGCATGGTTGTCTCATGGATGTTGCACTGCTGGATCCTCACTTGATAGAACACCGCCGACCTCACCGTCGGCACAGGAATGGTCCAGATCTTCGCCGGCCAGCTGGATGACTCTATTTTCAAAGTCCGAGAGGACATTGATTTCAGGAATTCCTCCACCAGTCTGCAACCTCTCGCTTTTGTTGTGTGCCAGCTTGTCCTGCATGAATGCAGATGGAGGGGGTGTAAGCAGGATGTCTGGCAGGCCAGCTGATAAGTATGCCTGACATGTGTGGGTGATGAGTGGTCCCGTGGACAGGATGAGGACAATGAATTTGTGTGTGAGAGATTGAATGGTGATGTCCCTTAAACGGGCAGTGAGTCAGGGCCCTGCAGATGTGTGATGGGTTTGTGAGTGTGTGAGTTGGGAGTTATGAGAAGAGTGAATTACCCTGGTGGAACAGAGGAGATCATTCCTCCATTTTGGGCACTGGGTGGCTGTCCTCTTTTGCAGGGCATTGGTGCTGACCACCGCTGCCACCATCTCCCATGCTGGATATATCACCTTGCTTGCTGGCCTTTGCCCAATCCGGGGGTAGAGGAAGTTGTGGCAGTTCTCCACTGTGTCCAGTAGGTGCTTGAGGGAGGCATTGGTAAATCTGGGCACAGCATGTTTCCTCCTTTTGGTAGCCATGACTTTGCAGCAGCTTCCTATCCCTTGAAGTGTGCTAGCTCTGTGCAGGGGTGGCATTTAAATATAGCAGCCGGTTTAGTGAGCGCATGATGTGACGGCTGGGCGCATGAACGAGAGGCCACTCCGCCAGTGACCCGGCGTGTTTCCTGGGAATGCTTGATTAATGAGGTGGGATTGGGATGATACAACATGAAAAGCCACCATTGCGGCCAGCGGGTAAAATGTCCTTTTTTCTGCTCACTACCGCACTTAGTGCAAATCTGGGCCAATTCCATCTCGAGTGTTGTGGGGCTGAAGGAACATATGGAGATAAGGAGGGGCAATTCCATAGAGGGAATTGAAAACAAGGATGAGAATTTTAAAATATAGCACCCGGTTTAGTGAACGTGTGATGTGACTGCGGGCGGACGAATGAGAGGCGAGTGACAGGCAACAGAGAGTAGTGATGAATGGTTGTTTTTCAGTTTGGAGAACGGTCTGTAGTGGAGTTCCCCAGGAGATCAGTGTTGGAACCCTTGCTCTTCTTGATATATATATTAATGACCTGTGGTGTGCATGGCATGATTTCAAAATTTGCAGATGATACAAAGATTGGAAGCATTGTCAACTGTGATGAGGATAGTCTTAAACTTCAAAAGGACATAAACATGTTGGTGGATTGGGCAGACAAATTGCAGATGAAGTTCACTGCAGAGAAGTGTGAGGTGATTCATTTTGGTTTGAAGGATGTGGATAGACAGTATAAAATAAAGGAAAAAAACTCTAAAGGAGGGACCTTGGTGTATGTGTACATAAGTCATTAAAGGTAGCAGGGCATGTTTAGAGAGCAGTTAATAAAGCATATAGTGTCCTATGTTTTATTAATAGGGACATTGAGTACAAGAGCAAGGAGGTCATGTTAAACTTGTTTAAAACACTAGGTAGGCCTCAACTGGAGCACCATGTCCGGTTCTGGGCACCATATTCGAGGAAGGACATGAAGGCACTGGAGAGAGTACAGAGAAGATTCACAAGAATAATTCCAGGGATAAACAATTGTAGCAAGGAGGATAGATTGGAGAGTTTGGGTCTGTTTTTCTTGGAGAAAAGTAGGCGGAGAGGAGACTTGATAGAGGTTCTCAAGATCCTGAGGGGTATGGACATGGTAAATATTGAGAAACTGTTCCCTCTTAAGAGTACATCAAGAACTAGAGGGGACAGGTTCAAAATAATGGACAAAAGGAGTAGAAGTGATGTGAGGAAAAAAATTTTCATCCAGAGGGTGGTTGGAATCTAGAATGAACTTCCTGAAAGGGTGGTGGAGTCTGGTCTGATCGAGGTATTCAAAAGGTAATTGGATTTCTACCAAAAAATAATGTGCAAGGTTACGGACATAAAGCAGGAGAGTGAGATTAGGTAGATTGCTCTTTCAGTAAGTCAGTCCAGACTCAAAGGACAGAATAGCCTCCTTCTGCACTGTAAAGGTTCTGTGATTCTGTGAAAATCAAGTTAGAAGCTGAAATAAACTTCATAAAAAAATAAAAAATGCGTTCTGTATAACAGAATGGCTAAATTTTACATTCCACAAATATGACATTAATTTCTCAGGGCCTGAGAGGATTTTCAACAGTAATTATGAACTTAGTATGCCATTAAAAGAACAGCTACACATTCAACAAGGTGTAACTTTTTCTGGGGTTTTTGCAACAAGGCCAAAAGTGTAAAATGCCAAAGTGTTGTCAGTTCAGTGATTGATTACAATCTGTCTAGACCTCAATAGCGTGTCCGATGGAGAAGTGTAGAATACCTTATAGCAACGTCTGGATTTCTGCATTTCACTGCAGATGTGTGTACTCCAAAAGTTCCTGTCAGCTTCAGAGGAGTAATGATGGCAAATGCTGACAGTTTTGCTGTCAATACTATCGCAAAATCTGAATCACAGTAATGATCAGAAAAATGTTGCAACTTTTGTCAAGTCTAAGAGACAGAAAGTAGAAGCAAGACTTGAATTCTTATATGAATTTTTGTTGGTTATGAAACTTCAATGAAATGGGGTCATTTTATGAATACTCTGAGGCCACATTGGAGAATCAAGGCGACAATGTTGCAGCTTTGCCGTGACCCAAGATCCTTGCAAGTGTGCAGCACACCATAGAATGATGGATAGGAAGTGGAAAAATTGACTTAATTTTAAAAATCAGTGTTTTGAGAGGTCACTTTACAGACTTGTGCGGAACTGTAAAATGGTGGGCAGGTCAGAAGCGGGCGGGCGGCCGGCAGCAGGAAGGCCAACCAGGGAATTTTATGGGCCTTGCCCTGCCTACACACCTGCCAGCAGTGCCCATAAAATTCTGCCACTAGTCTTTAAATAAACCTGCCAAAATATAGCTGAATTAATAACTAAAAGTCAGTCCACATGTTGGAGCTTGCAAATTGTGAATTACTTTGGATAAACAGAGCTGTCATGCTGAAGTTTATGTAGTTCACAAATACCTTTCACAATAATTATTCACAAAATCCTACAGTCACTGAACCCCAAGTCACAATTTGATCCTACTTTTATTTCATAACTCTTCGCTTCCTGAGTCCTAACGTGATTCACACTTCATGCGATTTGTTACTTGGAGCTGCCAGACAGCAGCTGCAAAGGCCAAGTGTAAAGACTGAGATGGCACATCATTTCAAGTTCAGATGATTATGCAAATACAGTGCAAAGTGATAACCAAGGTTTTGATAATTCCTCAGAGCTACATCTCAACACTTATAATGAACTATTATATTATTATATGGCTTTTGAAAAGCGACTCGCACTTCAAATTTAAAACCAGTATTCTAACAAAATGCTTAGTGAACAGATATCACTCTGCATTTCCAATTAAGTTCAAAGTTAATGAAGTAAATTAGGGTATATTTTTTGTTAGAGTTTAGGAGCCATAGACCATGCTTTAAAAAGGAAATATTGGTTGCACATTATCTAGTGCACCACAGCTGAGTGCATTGAAAATCATAGTAACATGGATATAATATTAGAAACAAATCAGAGTGCAACAATTAAGGATTTTCTGACAAGCCTTTTAGGTTAAGCAATAATGAATATGAGGATGCATTTTTGAAGAGTAATAGGCAGCCTTACCCTTTGCACCCAGTTCTTTAATCCATACTCCCATCAAGTGAGGCTCCGCTGGGAGCGGTGTCTCCAAAAAACTGCCCAATCAGATTTTATAATGACAGTGATCATTAGGCACAAGGCCAAGTAATATACATCCCAAAATGGAGCTCATTTATGATTATGATAAAATAAAGGACTTATGAAGTTTCTACAATAGTAAATGATTTAATTCTGGAATGGTCATTGCTAGTGGCAACAACTTACATCATTCAATGCAATATTTCAGGGGCTCTATTTGAAATTCAGCAACATCGTATTAGCTAGTGACAATGTTGATATTGATCCATATCTAAATCTGAATTTAGACTAATTGACCATGGAAATAATTTTCAGAAAGAAATCACATCTATCAATAAGAAAGTTTAAATAGACAAATTGCAATGTAACTCTTATGTGAATAAATCTCAACTGAAGAACTGAATGATATGTTTATTACTCATAATACCATCTTATTTAGAGGTGTTGTATCTATCCCTGTTTCATAGGGTGGTGCAAGGATCAAAAGACCATATTTTCAGTTGTGGTAGAAATCAGTTCAAAATTAAAGTCATACTTTGCAGCTCAATTTCATAAATGAAGTAAGAATGGTCTGTTACAACTAATTTAAAGGACAGATATAATCCAGTATTAAATAGAATATTATGAATCTGGAGATAATAAGGCTGATTGTTGACAGCAATCGAAATAATACCGGGCAGAATTTTTCTCTCGTTGGGTAGGCGCACACCTAACCAGAATGAGCATAAATTGATGCGCAATGATGTCGGGTGAGGGTCCTGATAGCATCGGCACTCGCGCAATATTTTGATCAGCGGGCTCGCCGACAATTAAGCAGCCTATTAAGGCCCTTAATCAATTAATTGACATGAATTTTTCGCTGCTGGTCCAACCATTCAGTTGGATGGTGGGCGAAAAGGCTAAGTGGCCTTTGCATTTTTGGCAAAAACTCAACCACGGGCGGGATGAGGTTTCAACCAGTGATTTAAAAAAAATTAAAATCTTCTAACGCTCATATTTAACATGTCCCTGCTCATGTGACAGAATCACATGAGGTGACATGTTTTCATTATTTTTAATATCTTTATTTTTACCATTAAAACCCTTCAGCTCCCTGAGGCAGCTCTGGGCCTCAGAGAATTTTTACTACACGCACCTCCGCTTGAGCACACTTCCGCACTCGTGCCCCTGCCGCCCCCACCCCAGCAGCACTGAGCACTTCAGCATGCGTTTCGTGCTGGCTGGCTGTTAATTGGAAAGCCAGCGTCGTGAAATCGTGGTCAGGGCAGCAGTCGGCTTCTTGGCCGCTCCCAGGCCCACCTGCCCACCGCACCCACCCGACAAGGGCAAAATTCTTACCATGGTGATGTAGTGGAGTCCTCCTTCAAGGTTGAGATTACGTTGTATTCCTGAAGAAAAGCTAAGAGGGTGGGATTTTGTTTTAATAAAACCAAAGTTTTCCAGGAGTGTTTATACTAACAAAGGAGATAGAACATTTAAAAAAATTAATTCACAGATATGGGCTTCACTGGCTCGGCCAGCATTCATTGCCCTTCCATAGTTGCCCTTGAGAAGGTGGTGGTGGGCTGCCTTCTTGAACAGTGCTGTTATGGAGGGAGCTGCAGGGTTTTGACCCAGAGACAATGAAGGAACGGTGATATATTTCCAAGTCAGGATGGTGAGTGGCTTGGAGGGAAAATTGCAGGTTGTGGTGTTCCCATCTATCTGCCACCCTTGTCCTTCTAGATGGTAGTAGTCGTGGGTTTGGAAGGTGCTGTCTGAGGAGCCTTGGTGAATTCCTGCAGTGCATCTCGTTTATGGTACACACTGCTGCTACTGTGTGTTGGTGGTGGAGGGAGTGAATGTTTGTGGATGTGTTGCCATTCAAGTGGACTGCTTTGTCCTGGATGGTGTTAAGCTTCTTGAGTGTTGCAGGAGCTGCATTCATCCTGGCAAGTGGAGAGTATTCCATCACACCCCTGGTTTGTGCCTTGCAGACGGTGGACAGGTTTTGGGGAGTCAGGAGGTGTGTTACTCGTTGCAGGAGTCCTAGCCTCTGACCTGCTGTAGCCACAGTATTTTTATGGCTAGTTCAGTTCAGTTTCTGGTAAATGGTAACCCCCAGGGTATTGATAGTGGGGGACTCAGTGATGGTAATGCCATTGAACATCAAGAGGCGATGTTTCAATTCGCTGTTGTTGAAGATGGTCATGAACATGAAAAACATTGAGTAGCTATATATGAATGTCTTCTCATTGGTGTTTGTCTTATAAACCTTGATATTTCAGATGAAGAAACTTCTAAAAAGTTTTCATATTAATATTCAATTCATCATATATGGTAGGGTTGATAGACAAATTCAACATTACATAATCCAACTATTTTGAACAATATGGCATGGAGTCTCTAAAATAAAACAAGTGAAAGTTGCAAATGTCAGACATCTGAAAGAAAAACAGAAAATTCCAAGAATACACATGTCAATCAGCATTTGTAAGGAGAAAAGTTGTGATGTCTCAGAGTGCCATAATCTGTCTTTACAGGTAACTGTGTTTATCTAGCATTTCCTGTTTTGCAGTGACTAAATGACTGGGGTAGATTCCAGTTTATGATAGGGCATACTATGGAAGAAGCAGACTTTATGCACTGAAACTTTAGAGAAGTGTAAAAATAATAGAGTAGTAATAGTGGGGGATTTCAACTTCCCTAACATTAACTGGGTTAGTCATAGTATGACAGGTTTAGAGGGGTGAAATTCTTAAAATGCATCCAGGAGAGCTTTTTAAACCAGTATGTAGAAGGTCCTACAAGAGATGGCGTGGTCCTGGACTTAATTTTAGGGAATGAAGTCAGGCAAGTGGTAGAGGTATTAGTGGGTGAGCATTTTGCAGATAGTAATCATAACTCCATTAGATTCAAAGCTGTTATGGAAAAGGACAAGAATGGGTCAGAAATCAGAGTGCTAAATTGGGGGAAGGCCGATTTTAAGAAGATCAGGTATGATTTGGCCAGGGGGATTGGGAACAGCTACTTTTAGGTAAATCTGCATCAGGGTAGTGGGACTCATTCAAGAAGGAAATAGGGAGAGTACAACATATTCCAGTAAAGATGAAGGGTGGGACCAACAAATCCAGGGAGCCCTGGATGTCATGGATATACAGGATTGGGTAAAGAGAAAAAGGGAGGCTTATGGTAGATACCGGGTGCTCAAAACAGCGGAAGCCCTAGGGGAGCATAGAATGTGTAAGGAGGAACCTAAAAAGAAAATTAGGAGAGCAAAAAAAAACGCATGAAAAAATATTGGCAGGTAAAATAAAGAAAAATCCAAAGTTATTTTACAAGTACATTAAGAGTAAGAGGATAACTAGGGAAAGAGTAAGGCCCAGTAAGGACCATAGTGGGAATTTGTGTGGAGAGCCAGGAGATGTAGGTAGGGTTCCAAATGAATACTTTGTGCTGGTGTTCACAAGTGAGAGGGATGACGTGGGAATGGGAATCAGGCAGAAGGACTGTGATATAATTAAAGAAATTAGCATGGAAAGAGAGGAGGTTCTAATGGTCTGGCAGGCTTAAGAGTAGATAAATCTTCAGGCCCGGATGAAATGTATCCCAGGCTGTTGAGTGAGGCAAGGGAGGAGATAGCAGGGGCGCTGGCAATTATTTTCAATACCTCTCTGGCCACAGGAGAGGTGCCAGAAGACTGGAAGGCAGCCAATGTGGTAGTTATTCAAGAAGGGAGGAAGGGATAAACCAGGGAACTACAGGCCAGTCAGTCTAACTTCAGTGATGGGGAAACAATTGGGAGCAATTCTGAGGGACAGAATTAATCTACACTTGAAGAGGCAGGGATTAATCAAGGACAGTCAGCATGGTTTTGTTAAGGGGGGGGGGTCATGTCTGACCAATTTGATTCAATTTTTCAAAAAAGGTGACCAGGTGTGTAGATGAGGGAAATGCATTTGAGGTAGTCTACTTGGACTTCAGCAAGGTTTTTGATAAGGTCCCACATGGGAGACTGATAATGAAGGTAAGAGCCCATGGGATCCAAGGCAATTTGGCAAATTGGATCCAGAATTGGCTGAGTAGCAGGAAGCAGAGGGTGATGGTCGAGGAGTGTTTTTGTGACTGGATGCCTGTGTCCAGTGGGGTTCCACAGGGATCAGTGTTGGGTCCCTTGCTGTTTGTGGTATATATAAATGAGTTTGACTTGAAGGTAGGAGAGTTGATCAGTAGGTTTGTGGATGACATGAGAATTGGTGGGGTGGTAAATAGTGAAGAGGATCGCCTTAGATTACAGGAGGGTATAGACGGGCTGATCAGGTGGGCTGGTCAGTGGCAAATGGAATTTAATCTGGATAAGTGTGGGGTGATGCACTTGGGCATCGGGAATAGATGATGAATGGTAGGACCCTGGGAAGTACCAAGGATCAGAGGGACCTTGGTGTGCATGTCCATTGGTCCCTTGCGGTAGTGGGACAGGTAGATTAGGTGGTTAAGGAGGGAAATGGATTATAATTGCCTTTATTAGCTGAGGCATAGGATATAAGAGCAGGGAGGTAATGCTGGAACTGTATAAAATGCTGGTTAGGCCACAGCTAGAGTATTGTGGAATCTGCATTATAGGAAGGATGTGATTGCACTAGAGAGAGTGCAGAGGAGATTTACCAGGATGTTGCCTGGGCTGGAGAGTTTTAGTTATGAGGAGAGATTGGATAGACTGGGGTTATTTTCCCTGGAGCAGAGGAGATTGAGGGGGGACATGATTGAGGTGTATAAAATTATGAGGGGCACAGGTAGGGTAGACAGAGGAACTTTTCCCCTTGGTGGAGGAATCAGTAACCAGGGGGTATAGATTTAAGATAAGGAGCAGGAGGTTTAGAAGGGATGTGAGGGAGAATTTTTTCACCCAGAGGGTGGTGGGAATCTGGAACTCACTGCCTGAAAGGGTGGTAGAGGTGGAAACCCTCATAACATTTAAGTAGTATTTGGATGTGCACTTGCAATGCCATGGCATACAAAGCTATGGGCCTAGTGCTGGAAAATGGGATTAAAACAGTTAGGCGCAGACTCAATGGGCCGAAGGGCCTTTCTCTGTGCTGTAGACCTCTATGACACTATGACTTCCTGGTCCTGAAGGCCAGTAATGGCTTTTCCCTGATCAGTAGGTTTAGATCAATCAAGGAGAAGCCATTTGAGATTACTCAGACAAGCCATTTGGCACCGATTTGGAATCAGTCCTCTGGGTTGTGGTTAGTAGGGCCAATAACAATCAAAGGAATCCTGACAGACGTAACATAAAAAGTTTCAATCTGGGAAGTTCATGTAAGATCTACAGAAGTTTTGAAAATGTGTGTAAAAATATTTTTAAATATATTTTATAAGTGCATCTTATAACCCAGTGGATTTTCAGAAAAGAAAGAAGTATCTCAGGATGATATATAAGGTCATAAAACTTAGATGACAATACATAAACATGATCAATGGATATGCCAGACTAAGCTGATTAAGTCAATGTGAAACATGTCCTATATGTAAAATTCTTTAAATAAGATCAGTATTAGAAATCCAACAAATCCAAGAAAACAGTAAAATGTGTGGATTATCGATCTGCTACTGCCCTCTATAACAGCAAGTTAGTGTTCCAATTGTTTACAATAGCAGCTCAATTTTAATCCTGCAGATCAACTGCAATTTCATGAAATTCTTGTGTTGGAACCTTCATTCATGCTTTTGTTACCTCTAGACTTGATTATTTCAATGTAAGTTGGTCTCCCATATTCCACATTACATAAAATTGAGGTCATCCAAAACTCTACTGTTCATGTCCGAACTCGCACCAGGGGCAGAATTTTCTGCCTGTCGGGTGGGCAGGCCCGACTTAATCTCCGATCCTCGCCAGCGAAGTGGGCCACACCACCATTTTATGTGGGCGGGCCAATTAAGGGCTGCCCAGCGTGATGTCCGGCGGGAAGCCTGTGTGGGCAGAGGGTATTCCCTAAAAGCGAGAGTGCACTTTTTTGCGCATGTACATGAAGGAGCGCACATCTCCCTGAGGCTAAGTGCTGCCTCGGAGATCGCTTATACATTTAAAAATATTAAAAATAGCAAATAAATTCCCTAACGTCCCCCTCATGTGACAATGTCACACGAGATGGGACATGTTCATAATTTACAGAAAAACTTTATTAAAATTGTTAAAACCCTGCATGAAACCTCATCGCGCTGGTGGATGAGGTTTGCGGAGGATCATGGCCTGCCCGCCAATCTTAAGGTTGGACGGGCAGGTCCTTTAATTGTTTAAATGATCATGTCAATGGCCTCAATTGGCAATTAACAGGTCAGCGGGCCCACAGCTGATTTTGTTGCGCCCCCTCCTTCCTGAGAATTTAAATGGGGCACGATGACATTGGGGGTTCCGCCCACCATCATCCCGTGTCATTTTATGCATAGGTGAGTGGGCCCTGCCCCTCTGCTCGCCGACAGCAAAATTCTGCCCTAGGTCTTACTCATCTCTGTCCTTGCTGAGCTACATTGGGTCCTAATAAAACAGTATCTTACAAGAACACAAGAAATAGGAGCAGGAGTAGACTATATGGCCCTTCAAGTCTACTCTGCCATTCAATATGATCACGGCTGATCTTAGACTTCAACTCCACTTTGCTGTCTGTTCCCATATCCCTTGATTTCCTGAGACACCAAAAATCTGTCTTTCCCAGCCTTAAATGTATTCAA
The DNA here is from genome assembly GCF_017639515.1 of Carcharodon carcharias. Lineage (NCBI taxonomy): Eukaryota > Metazoa > Chordata > Chondrichthyes > Lamniformes > Lamnidae > Carcharodon > Carcharodon carcharias. Next base: position 87,438,521 of record NC_054469.1, on the reverse strand, counting down.
CAATGGAGCATCCACAACCCTCTGGGACAGAGAATTCCAAAGATTCACAACCCTTTGAGTGAAGTAATTTCTCCTCTTCTCAATCCTAAATTATTATTCTGAGACTGTGCCGTCACGTTTTAGATTCCCCAACCAGTGGAAACAATCTCTCACCTACCAAGCCCCTTCAGAATTTTGTACAGTTTCAATGAAATCGCCTCTCATTCTTCTAAACTCCAGAAAAAATATGCCCAGTTTGCTCAGCCTCTCATCACAGGACAACCCCTCATCTCAGGGACCAATTTAGTGAATTTTCACCATAGTGCCTCCAATGCAAATATATCTTTTCTAAAACTGTATCTAGCCAGATCACAAGAAGAATGAGCAAAATTCACTAAAAGGCTAAACTAACCTTTTTAAAAATCATCAGGGCACTATACAAGCAGACAATGCCCATTGTTTAACCAGTGCAACTTGAATGATGCTGTGGCTGTGTCTGGAGTTGATATCATACCATGTGGTGGCCAAGCTCAAATTAATTTTTAAAAAGTTAAAATAGCGGGTTGATCAAAAAAATCACATTTAAATCAATTTCCCAAGCTCAGAGAAGCAATTTGCTGGCCAGAACTGTTAGGTTAAAATGTTTCCTGCAGTATTGCAAAGTTTTAAAAACAGCTCAAGATCACAACAGGGTCTCGCTGAAAACCACCAAGCGCTGGAAGAGGAGACAAACCGGTTACTGTGGTGCCATCTTGGGGAAAAAATAAAGCTGTAATCCCCTATTCTGAAAAACATCCATGGGTGGTAAATGAAAACTACCTGACCAATTTGAACTCATGCAAGGGCCTGAGCTGACGCAAAATTGGGCATCATGGAAGAGAACAGTTTTAGAATACAGGAGTACATCAGGATTAAGTAGGAAATCAGAGGAAGTGAAGTTAGTACATTCTGGTGTTTATTTGGTATATTCGCAACAATGTAACCATAAGACAAGGTATAGACACATCCTCAACCACAGTTGGGGAAGTATTAAAAGCCTTTGACAGGTATTTTAAACACCAGGTTGTAGAGATTGCAGATCTTAAAAAAAGCATAGAACAACCCCAATAAAGCATCAAAAGGTCAAGGAGAACCAAGAAGAGGGAGACAATACTCAACCAAAACACAACACAGTTGCAGTCAATGTCAGCACAATGAAATGCAGGAGCCAAAGAGTTTAGTGTAGATGAAAGACAAGGCTGAGAAGCAGCCGATAGGCTTAAACATAGAACTTTTTGAAAATGCTTACACAGTATCCAAAGTACAACAGCAGGTTGCAGTATGAAGCAAGCATATGGCTGTGAATGAAGAATTGTTATCTGATGTAACCCTAAAGCAACAAAACATACAAAAAGAAAATGAAACACAGGAAAATGTTCAAAGCTAAGGTGTAAGAGCTCAAACAGAAGCACAGCCAGGCACAAAATCAGGCAGAAAAGGTACTGAAAGAAGTCGCTGCCATGAAAGAATCTTTGAAGAATCAATACAAGGAAAAGCATGAGGAGCTAAAAAAGATCTTGAGTACTACTTCAGAACAAGCTGTGTTGGAACTATCAGTAGTGACAAAGCAATGCACAGAAGCACAGTGTGAGTTGGCAAGAGGTCAACAAGAAAATAAAGTTGAAAGAACAGCTAATTGCCTTTCAAAATCAAATGCTAAAAGAGTACATAACCCTTCAGCAGCATCAAGAACTGAAGACTGTCTTGAAGAGCAGAATAGAGGAACAGCAGAAAAAGGTTGAGGACGCTCTGCTGAATTACAAGAAAACACAAGATGAAACAATTGAGTTTCACAAAGAAAAGGAAAACCCATTGAAGGGCCTTCACATTCTCCAAAGATCTCTCGGGTTGAAGGTTCTTCCTCTGGAAAATTAAGAACAGAAGCAAAATGAATTTGATGTCACTCTGAATGAACAAAAGCACCAGTTGACAGAGAAGATTCAGCATACTCAATATTCCAGGAGGAAGCCAAGAGGTATAAGAAAGAGACTGAAGAGCTGAAGAACCATTGCAAGGAAAAACCATTGAGCTTTCCAAGCTGCGGGCGGATTCTGAAGCCATGAGTAGCAAGATGGCAAAATTGAAACAGGTTAAGACTTTGCCGGAGATAGAACTGGTCAACACTGAAACCAGAAGGAAAGACAAGACAAAGCTTTGCTGCAGACAGACAAATAAAAGACAGAAATACGATCGGAAAATGTAAATCTGATGCTCAAGATCAAAGAGCTGGAAAGAAACGCATTGGATGCCACAAACGCACTTAGAACCTTTGAGTTGTTGAAAAATGACATGGCTGAAATGAAAATCAAGAATGTAGAATGTCAAGAAAAAGTTGAACAGTTGCAAGAGAAAGTAGAAGTTCTCAGAAAGAAGCTTGAAGTATCTCAGAAACAATTATCAGAAATAAAATTAAAAATGTCAGTTTGAGCACAGAGGAATTAGGCTCTGCTAAGGAAATGCTATTTAGTGTAGAGAACCTACTTTCATGTATAGAAGATGAGTTTGCTCAATACAATTAGAACTTGATGAACTTCAATTATCAGAAATCTCTATTAAGTGTCACAAAAAAATGCCTGGAACAGGAAAAAGAATTACTGATAAATCAGAACAGTTGGTTGAATGCAGAATTAACAATCTAAACTGATGAAACATTGGAACTTTATCATAAAAAGAGCAATGAAATTCTTGAAGTTGAATCTGAAGAACAGTAAAGATGAAAGCCGCAGCATGGAAGAGCAAATCCAGACTTTAAAAATCAGATAAGGAAAATTCTAAGAAACAGATTGGGGGTCTAACAAATGAATTGAAAATGTTTAAGAAGCAGTTGGTGATCATGGAAGAAAGACTCTGAAAGGAACTAAATGCCCAGATGAAGTTGTTAAGCTTGTATAAGGGTTCTGCAAATAACTCTGAAACAAAGAAACTGAAATCAATAGTTGCTGAGCTGAATGAAAAGATTAATCAGCTTGAAAAATAACTGATAAATATAAGAATAAATAAATATTTGGCTAAAATTGTGAAACAAGTGGAAATTAAGGTTCCATGTTTGAAACGTCAAATTCCAGGAAGGACATGGCAGACCCCATGGCAAAAGAAAACTTGAAGCCACTCTGCCAACATTCCCTCTGGAAGGAACGGGATAAGCCTATGATATTCAATCAAAGAAAATGGATGGCTGACAAAGAAAAGCAAAACACAAAAGAGCACAAGAAGTGAACCAGATATTGATGCCTGAGTATTTGAAGCACCAGGAACTACAATCTTAAGTCTAAAGTCAGCCTGAAGCAGGAACAGGTTCGAGGGGTTGACTGGCTTACTCCTTTGCCTAATATGTATGTTTGTATGTCATTCTGGAAGGGTGAGATGAGCTGGGCTCAATGGCCTTTGTCATCCATAATTATCTTGCAAAGAGGTTGGAATCATAGCTAGAGTTCTGTTTATTTTGATGTGAATGCAAGTTTATTGTGAGGAGGCTTTGTGGGGTAAGATTGCCAGGACAGGAGTGTGTAATGGTCTCATAGTAAATCACTAACCTGTTTATCCTGATATGATTCTCAAGAGTCTTTTCCATTGACTTCAGTCCTTTTGACTATTTACCTATGATCTCACTCTATCCTAGCGCTTTTACGAGCTTTTTGAGGAATTAACTATCATGATAAAGATGTGTTGCATGGTCAATATTGAAACATATTGCAGTGAGAAGCAGCAGAGTCTTCAGACTTGCTGATCAAGAAAATACAGATGCAATAATGTGCCACTCAGTCTTCATCATCTGTCATCTTAAACGTTGTGTTGCACGGAGATACCTGAGGACTCCAATACTTCTCACTGACAGTGATGACCTATGTGATTCAATCATTCCACTTTGTTGCTCAGGAGTCATTTGATCTTTCTACCCAGTGATCTTACTGATAAATTAGAATGCAATTACACCCCTTCAAAGAAATAATTATATTGAATAATTTCATTCACCTAAAAAGGATAAACTCTTCAAATTCTTCTACAGAATGGAAAAGATCTTGTGCAGTTTATCTGGGTTGCATAATTGAATCTTTCCCCCAAATACGAATTCACTATCACTGTGTTCATACAGTGCAATGTGTGGCACATGTTAATGAGGGCTGAGGTAGTCACCAAAATCAATGTTATGGTCTTGTCATGAAGCTATTAATGTATATAATATTATTTGTAATTATTTTTAAATTGGACTTGTAGTAGGGTCTGTGTCTGTGGGGGTGTGTGTGTGTATGTGTGTGTGTTAACTGGATTAAAGCCAGCTAGACTGGGTGCTTTAATGTATAGTAGTTTTGAAATGTAAACAGTAAAGTAGAGGGTGCATTTGCATTTTGTTGAACAGGACATTCAAAGACTGGGGGTGAAATCTTGCACCTAACTAGGAGAAACCAAGCAATATATTTATATTACTAATAGAATTTGTACTATGAAAGGGGTTTTATTGTTAGAAGAGGTAGAGTTCAAAGGGCTGGTGATGCAATGAGAATTTGCATTCAGAGAGAAGGCTAGAAATATACGGAAGAAGAGGTTTGGTGGTTTCATTTCTGAATTCAAAGTTGCATCTCAAACATATCAATTGAAAATATAGGTTATGACAGTTGTTTAAAATTTACCTCTGGAATTTAAAATAACTCAGCCTTTACCAACTGTTGTATAATAACAACTGGGGGCTCTGGCCGGGATAATATTTATAATTCCTCAATTGGCTTGGAATTGGTGAATCTTAAGGTTACGAGTATGAGAAGCACTTTGAATTCAGAAGTTGGTGAGATTTTTTAGAAGCGGTGAGACTGCAAGATGGCTTTGGCAATTGCTATGACTTGTCTGGGAGTGAAAGATGTAACTCTGATTGGGTTGGGAAAAATAACCAAAAGTAAGATAACAGAGTTGGCAGATAAGTTAAAATTGGAGTTACCTGCAAGGGCTTCGAAATCACATATAATTAAAAATATAGCACAGTATCTACAGTTGGAAATGATGCCTGACGCTAGTGAGTCACAGCTGGAAGTAGTGAAACTTCAGTTTCAAATGAAACAGCTTGAATTTGAACAAGCAAAGGAACTGAAAAAATTTGAATCAGAAGCAAAGGAAATAGAAATGGCTTTTAAAAGGAAGCAAGTAGAAAGGCAGGAGAAAGAAAGAAACTGGAACTGGAATTTCAGGAAAGGAAAGAGAAGGAGAATACCTGCATAAAATACTGGAAGTTAAAAAAGAGATCTCGGATTCTGAGGAGAGTTCTGATGATGAAAAGACCTTTAGCCTAAAACCCAGTGGGGAGAGGTTTAAATTTATACAGTAGTTCCAAAGTTTGAGGAAAAAGATGTTGGAGCATTCTTTATTTCATTTGAGAAGATAGCTAAACAGCTGAAATGGCCACAGGAATACTGAATGTTATTATTACAGTCTAGCTTGCTGGGTAGAGCGCATGAGGTATATGTTTCACTATCTAAAGAAGTATCGCTGAATGATGGTGTCGTGAAAAAAGCTATTTTGAGTGCATATGAGTTGGTTCCTGAAGCATACAAGCAGAAATTTAGGAATATGTGGAAACAGCCTGGGAAATCTTATATTGAGTTTGAGAGAGTAAAACAAAGTAATTTTGACCGGTGGATATGGGTGTTAAAAATAGAGACAACATTAGTAAATTAATTAAATTCTTTTGGAAGAATTTAAAGGCTTAATCTCTTTGGTAGTGACAACTCACGGAGGAACAGAAAGTTCAAACTGTAAGACAAGCAGCAGAGATAGCTGACAATTATGAGTTAGTTCAAAAAGCTAAACCTTTTTATCGCCTCATTTTCAAATTGGAAAAGGATAGAAAGTGGGAAGGTGGAAGGAAGGTAGGTAGTCAAGGAAGACGAGTGGCTGGAAATTCCAAGGAAGTTTATTTTCAGAATAAAAAGGAAGGTGCTGAGGGTAGGAGTGACATTCAAAAATTAAAAACAAGAACAGAATTACCTGGAAAAACTCAGCAGGTCTGGCGTTTACATTGTAATAAAGTGTCACAAAGTCAGTGTGTTGGAAATTATTGGGAAAATCTGTTGGAATTATTGGGGTATAGAAAAGTTCTGGAAGTAAAAGTACTGTGGGCACACAGGAGAAACCAGTTGTTTGTATACAGGTGAAACAGGGAGAATCAGTGATAGGTGAAGAAGTGGGAATATGTTCACAGTTTACTCAAGAGAATACTGAGGAGCAGGTTGCAGAAATATTTAAAGACTTTGGGTGTGGACAGAAAGTCTTTCCATGTGTACAGGGTGGAGTAGGTAAATATCTAAAAATTTTAAAAGTCACTGGGCTAGTCAATCCTTAATGTTGTGGGATATTGTTATTTGTTGTTCAGAGGGAGTATTGCAGGAGCAGGTGAGGTTCATGGAGATGCTAAATCTATTCCATTATGGAGATAAATTTAAAGAGCAAATGGAAGAGGTGAAGGTATAATTGGAGTAGTGGAAAAATTGCCCATTGCAAGGGTTCAGTTTATTCTGGGTAATGATATAGCTAGATCACAAATGTGGGTGATGCCTAGGGTAGTTGAGCAGCCTGCAGAAGTGTTTTCAACATAGGTGTTACAGAAGGAGCATCCTGGATTGCTTCCTGATTATGTGATAACAAGGGGAAGAATTTTCCCCCTGTTTGGGGGGGTTGGGGGAGTGCGGGCCCGGGCAGGTGCGCTTCCAATTGGCACCCCTGATCGGTGGCACGCTGCCATTTTACATGGTGGGTCAATTTTAAGCGTGAAGTCCGCCAGGAAGCGCTATACGAAAGAGCACACTCATCTCCCTAAGTGCTGCCTCAGGGAGATCAGCATCAAATTTAAAAATGGTCAAGGTGTACAGACAAAATTTCTTTGACATGCCCTCATGTGACACTGCCACATGAGTTGGGACATGTCCATCACTTTTAATCAAACATTTATTAGATTTTTAAAAACCCTCATGAAACCTCATCCTGTCCATGGATGAGGTTTCATGCTTTTTCTGAAGCCTGTCAGTGCTCCCGGCCTGCCTGCCAACCTTAAGGTTGGGCGGGCAGGTCCATTAATTATTTCAATTACTTTTTAAGTGGCCTCAATAGGCCATTGACAGGTTGGCGGCCACATAGCTGATTCGGCTGCATCCCCGCTGACCTGAAAATTGAAATGATGCGGGGTACGTCGGGAATTCCTCCCAATGTGATCCCACGTCATTTTACACGTCAGTGAGCGGGCCCCGCTCCCCGCTCCCCGTTCACCGACCTAAAGATCCTGGCCAAGGTTACAGGCCCACAGGTTGAAACAAGAAAAACATGAAGGGCAGGCAGTTCAAATGTAAGAAGAAGGTGTGTCGAAATCTAACTACCTGGCACTATGTTTGATAATATTGTTCAGAAGGAAAGATTACAGGAAGTCAGCTGAAGCGTTTAACTCAAGGAGATTAGTAGAGTTACAGAAAAATGATTTGCAATTAAAGCAGTTATAGCAGAAAGCTTATTCAGAAATAGAAGCAAAATGTATTCCAGTATGTTATTACCTTGAGAGAGATATTTTAATGAGAAGACGGAGGCCGGATTATGTCTCAGTAAATGAAAGCTTGAGTGAGGTGCATCAGATTGTTATTCCATTAGGGTATAGAGATGAGAGTCTGAAGACTGCTCATGAAATTCCAATGGGGGGACATTTAGGAACTAGGAAAACACAGGAAAAGATACAGAGGTGTTTTTTTCGGCCAGGATTGCATAGGGATGTAGTCATACATGTCAAGTAACAGGCAAACCGCAAGCAGTGATTAAGCCGGCACCTTTAATCCCAATACCAGCATTTGAAGAACCTTTTACTAGGGTCATGATGGATTGTGTAGGACCCCTCCCTAAGACTAAAAGCAGAAATCAGTACATTTTAACAATAATAGGTGTGTCTACCATGTTTCCTGAAGTGATACCCTTAAGAAATATTATAACAAAGAAGATTGTGGAGGAGTGAATTAAATTTTTTACAAGATATGATTTACCTAAGGATATACAATCACATCCTGTGGATGAGGCTTCATGTTTTTTCTACTTTCCACCGGGACTCCTGGCCTGACAGCCAGCCTTAAGGTTGGACGGGCAGGTCCACTAGTTACATTAATTGATCTGTCAATGGCCTCAATTGGCCATTGACAGGTTGGCGGGCATGCAGCTGATTTTGCTGCGCTCCCCTTCTTCCTGAAGATTTAAATGGAGGGGGGGTGATGTCAGGAGCTCCGCCCCCGCTCGCCGACGGTAAAATCCTGCCCTATGGGTAATTGTTGCCTTGGGGAAGATTACCTGGGAGTGATTAATTTGGGGATTTGTTTAATAGTTATTATGGTAGTAACTTGTAGACATGCATGTTTTTAATTACTTACTAAAATTAGTAAATGTTTAATTTAATATGTATAAAAGACCTCTGGAGGCTTGGTGGTTTCATTTCTGAATTCAGAGCTGCATCTCAAACATACCAATTGAAAATATAGGTTATGACAGTTGTTTAAATTTTCCCTCTGGGATTTTAAATAACTCAGCCTTTACCAATTGCTCTGTCATAACAGTCTGCGTTATAAACAGCTAAGAGGATATCATTCTGTCAAATTAACATTATTGCACAATGCTGTTAAAGTAAAATTTGAACTCGTTGATTTGTTTAATAGTCACAGTGGGATCACCTATAGAGTGCACACTAACTAACACTGCATTATATCCTTCCTGCTCTTAATATTAAGGACTCATGCTGCATATATGTCAGACAATATTTGTAACCAGATGCCAACATTTATCATTTCACTAGTACCTTTCCTTGATTGGTGAATCTTGAAAGGCTGAAAAATATCATGCATGATTGAGGAGGAGGGTTAAATAGGAGGAGGAGGGTTAAATAGAGGGGTGGGAAAATAAAGGACCTGGAAAGATGAGAAGCACCAGGGCCCATGATTTCTCTCCCTGACCCTGGAGACGGGTGATAATACAGCAATCAAGTTAGCCAGTCTTCACGTTGGAATGGATATGGAATCAGAACCTCTACTCAGGGTCCAATTGCGCAGTGAGGTTGAGAACAGCCTGGTTCTTCTCAGGCAGTGACCAGTGCACAGGATGGAACCAGTGGCTAGGAGTTTGTGCTGGGGTCTGAAGATAGAGGCTTCAATTTTCCCAATAATTAATTCGAGAAAATTTCTGCTCATCCAGTTTTAGATGTTGGAGAAGCAGTCAAACAAATCAGAAATGATGAAAAGATTGAGGGAGGTGGTGATGAGGTAGAGCTGGGATACATCAATATACAAATAGTGTTTTTGAATAACATTGCCAAGGGGAAGTACATAGGTGACAAATAGCAGGTGCACAAGGATAGATTATTTGAAAAGGAGATGCGTTTCAAATTGTGGATGCTGGAAAGCTGAAGTAAAACAGAAATGCTGGAAATACTTGGCAGGTTATGGCAGCATCTGTGGAAAGAAACAGAGTTAATGTTTCAGGTCTAACTGGAAAAAGTTAGAGATGTTTTGAGCAAGGGGTTGATGGGACAAGGACAAAAGGTCTGTGATAGGGTGAAAGTCTAGAGAGATTGAATGACAGAAAAATTAGTCTTTCAGGGCCAAAGAGAATGGTGATGGGGCAAGAAAAGAAACAAAGCAACAAAAGATGTACCAAGATGTGCCCGGGGCTGAAGGAAAGAAAAAACATGAAACAAGCAAAGAAAAGGAAACAAAAAAAAACAGTGATTATGGTGTGAATTTGTTGGATTCAATGTTAAGTCTGGAAAGCTGGAAAGTTCATAAGCGAAAGCTGATATGCTGTTCCACAGGTTCACGTTGAGCTTTGCTAGAACAGTGCAATAAAACATAGGCTCTTGTTGGACTTCAGAAATAAGACAGCAGAAATAGAAGCTATTTCAGGAGATTCCCTGGCTACAACTGGATAGATAGGAATGTAACACCTGTTCTGGTGAAAATTTCTAGCTATGGTAAAGAGAAGCTGCAACCCCAACCATTAGAGCTATAGGTAGCATTAAGAGAAAGGTTGATTCAGTGGCAGTGAGGCCAAGAGATGTGAGTTTGACAGGGCCCTCAACCGTGTCTGAGCCATTTCCCACACTTCTGCCCTCACCCCTTCCCCTCCATCCCAGAAACAAAAATAGGATTCCCCTCATCTTCGCTTTCACCTCACCAGCCTCCATATTCAAAGGATCATCCTCCGTCATTTCTGCCACCTCCAGCATGATGCCAGCACCAAACATATTTTTCACTCCCCTTCCCTGTCAGCATTCCGAAGGGATCATTCTGCAACACTCTGGTCCACTCCGCTACCACCCCCAACACCTCATTCCCTTCCCATGGCACCTTCCCATGCAATTGCAGGACGTGTAACACCTGTCTCCTCCCTCCTCACTGTCCAAGGCCCCAAACAATCCCTCTAAGTAAATGCAGACCCCGCTCAGTCCACAAGCATGACCCTGACCTTCCAGTTGCTTGTCAATTCAATTAACCATCTTGTTCCCATGCTCAAATTTCTGTCCTCTGTCTGCTGCAATGTTCTCATGAATCCCAATGCAAGCTGGAGGAACAACACCTTTTCTTCTGATTAGGCACTTTATACCCTTCTGGAATCAATATTGAGTTCAACAACTTCAGACCATGAACTCTGTCCTCCATTTTGATTCTTTTCCCCCAAGTGCCAGTTTGTATTTTGTTTAAATAAAAACAAAATACTGCTGGAAATCTGAAAAAAAAACAGAAAATGCTGGAAAAACTCAGCAAGTCTGGCAGCATCTGTAGGGAGGGAAACAGAGTTAACATTTCCAGTCCGCATGATTCTTTTTCAGAGTATTACATCTTGTTTTCATGTCTTTTTCTTTCAGACAGTGCTGACCTTCATTCTGCTATTAACACCTGCCCCGGACTAATGCTTTAATTCTTTACTACTACTGTTACCACTCCCTTTGCCTTTTGTTCCAGCATCTGCAAAATTTACTCCCCTGCCCTCTAACCTATCCCTGGCCTTCCCTTTTGTTCCACCTGACTCCCCTCTCCCCTTTTTCAACAGCATAAAACCCATCGCATGTTAACTGTCTTTAGTTCCAAAGAAGAACCATATTGGACTTGAAACATTAACTTCATTTTTCTCTCTGCACAGGTGCTGCCAGACCTGTTAAGTGCTTCCAGCACTTTGTTTTTATTTCCAATCTCCAGCATCTGCAGTATTTTGCTTTCATTTAGGGGACAAGGTGTTTGACCTGCACTAATAATTGTCAGTAAATTGTTACAAGGCTACGCACCTTTATTTTAGAAAATATGACTTTTCAACTTTCAACTGACTGGAACTTTTACAATTTGAACTGAGACAGAGCAAACTGCTTAGAAATGTAAGGCTACACTCCAAGGTGAAGGGGAGAAACCAACAAATCATCCTCAGGGGTTTGTGAAGAGAAAGAGATTTCCTATGATTCAGGCACCATCAAAACTCTCGCAATGGCTGCCCCAGACAGACACACCCAAAACTGTATTCCTGATGGCCTACTGAGACCGTAGAAGATGGAGGAACAGCAACTGAGGCACCTGGATTTGCAAAAGCAGGAGCAGCAACCTCTTGAAGAAGGGGCAGCAGGGGCTCCCACGCACGCTGCCCAGGAGCGACAGTGAGCCGTGGCTGGACAGTGCCTAGCGAAATCTAGGGTCCATAGACACTGCCTGCCATTCCTGCAGATGACTGAGAACCAGTGTCACTGAAGACTGCGCATGTCAAGGGACCTGGTGACTCACATCTGCCACTTACTGCAGAACTTGGCTTCAAGGGGACATGGAGGCATCCACTGCCAATGGGTGTGAAAGTGACCTCAGTGCTTAATTTCTATGCCAGTGGCTCCTGTCAGGGCTCCACAGGTGACCCCTGTGGGATTTCACAATCCACCACCCACAAATGCATCCGTGAGGTCACAGAAGCCATCTTCTCCATGGCACACAACTTTGTGCATTTTGCCTAGGACCGGGACAGCCAGGATGCAAGGGCCTTTGGATTCCCTCTGATCACGAGATCCCTACAGGTGCAGGGTACAATTGACTGCACTTTTGTGCACTCAGGTCTTCATCACTACACTCAGTGGTCTTCATCAATCACAAGGGCGTCCATTCACTGAACGTGCAGCTAGTATGCGACCAGCAAAAACGCATCCTGCAGGTATGCACAAAGTTTCCAGGGATTGTGCACGACGCCTATATCGTGAGTCGCTCGCAGATCCTGCAGTCTTCCAGGATTCACAGAGGCTGCAGTATTGGCTCCTTGGGGAAGGGCTACCCGCAGAGGCCATGACTGATGACACTCGTGCAATGACCTGAGACTGCAGCAGAGCGCTGCTATAATGAGGCTCATGCAGCTCGCAACTTGGTGGAGCAGACCATTGGGATGCTGAAGATGCGGTTCTGGTGCCTGGACCAGCCTGGTGGAGCCCTGCAATACAGTCCACAGAGAGTGTCACACATCATCGTTGTCTGCTGCACCCTTTACAATGTGGTGCTGCAACTGGGTGAGGAGTTGGCTGAGGAGGAGATGGAAGAGCTGTACATCTCCTCCGATGAGGATGCCGTCACCGGGGATGAGGGTGAAGGGGTCCTCCGTGGTGACAATGACGGGGATGAGATTTGTGGATGATGATGGTGACAACAAGCAGTGAGGTGTCCCCGTAGATACTCACGTCGCAGTTGTGAACGTTTGACTGTGAGAATGCTCGTCATGGAGATACAGTGGAGGCCCTAATAGTCGCTCGATTGCAGGAGGATAATAACAACATGCAGTGAGGACACTCCATAGATCTTCACATATCCTTGAGAATGTCTGACTCCTGTCTGGCCGAGGGCAGCTTGCTTGCACTCCATGATCAGGGCCATCTCAGAGACGCAGCCATGAAACTTCAGATGCATCTGATGCTGTGTCCGCCTTCAGCACCTCAGCCCTTCAGGAGCTGGTGCACAGCATCACTGGTCGCAGATGCTGGTGTGATGGGGTGACCTTAAAGGTGCTGAGAGCACACAGAGAACTCTGTGGAGCTTGCCCATTACATTCTGGCAGCAATGACCAGCACCACTGAGGTGCAGGCATCAGTAATATTTCCAGTGAGTGTGAGGCTGGACCATCAATGTGGTCTGAAGGCTGCATAGAGCACAGGAGAGAGGCCCTGGACTGAGACACCTGCCTTTTATCTTATGCAGAAAGGTTTCATATCTGAGTAACAAGAACACTGCTCATTAGAACAAGGAGCCACAGGCAGGGAGACATTCTTAGGAATTTATTGACAATAGTGAACAGTGTGTACAAGTGATCAATACCCATGGCCAGGTTGTGCAACTACTTTTACTCAACTTTCCTAACCCTGTCACTACGTCTTGGTGCTCCCTGGACATCTACAGCAGAGATGGAGGCAGCCTGCTGACAACCTATCTGTGATGACTCTGGAGGGCCGAGACTTGGAGGACCCTGGCCTGCTTTCAGAGCCCTGCTATATGGCAGCGGCACCATCCTTGGCCTGTGAAGCTGGATCTGTGGAAGTCACAGGAAAAAGGGAGTCAGATGGGCCAGTCACTCCCAGAGTCACCTGGGTGGATGGCCCCAGATTGTGCACCTGCTGATCCTTCTCCCTTTGGGTGCCCAAGAGCCCCTACCTGACTTTGTGAGCGGAAGGGGTAGCTGAAGTGAGATTGAGCTAGCTAGCACCCCTCCTGCGTGCACACTGTTGAAGGCAAACTGTGGCACCAGGGATGGATTAAGCCTGCAGAGCAGTGCAGGAGTGATGTCCTGGACCAAGGTCTCCATGGCAGTCACCATCCTACCAGTGTTGACATTTATGCATTGCAATACTGGTGCTATCACCTCAGCCTGAAGACAGACGGACTTCTCCAACATGCCTTGCATTCTGAGGGGTGCAGTGGACATCACTTCTTGTTGATCTCTAGCTTGCGTTTGCAGCTCCAGCAACTGTACCATGACCAAGTCCAGAGGCTCATCATCTGAATCGGACTCAGCAATGTTCTGGCCTCCAGCAGTGCTCCGAGTGCCGGGGACCTGGGAAGTCCCTGCCACTGCCTGTTGTGGATCAGAAAGTGCAATGTGTTTACCAGATTATGATCCTGAGACTACTCCAAAGCTAGGTTCCACTGAGGTGTGTGTCTCTGCGCTGGTGAAGGATGTGGGTGAGTGCTGTGACAGGACTTCAGGGAGGGCGCCTTCAGATTCCTCTTCAGAGGTTTCTTTGGAGCTTAATTGGAGGCCCTGGGTCATGGACTCTGTCGGCTGTTTGGCAGATATGCTTGCGAAAGCAAGGGGAGATAATTACTGCGTGGCAGTGGCCTGTGAAAGAGGACACATCGCTCACGGCATGATTGTCTGGTGGATGTTGCACTGCTGGATCCTCACTTGGCAGAGCAGCGCCAATCTCACCATCAGCACAGGACTGGTCCCAGGCATCGCTGGCCAACTGGATGGCTCTGTTTTTGAATTCTGTCAGAACTTTGATTTCTGCCATCCCTCCACCTGTCTGCGACCTTTCCCTCCTGTTGTGAGCCAGTTTGTCCTGCATGGATAGAGATGGGGAGGGTGTATCAGGACGTCTGATGATAAGTATGCCTGGCCTGTGTGGGTGGTGAGTGGTCCCATGAATGGGATGAGGAGAATGACAGTGTGTGTGAGAGTGAATGGTGATGTCCCTTGCACGAGCAGTGAGTGTGGGCCCAGTGGACTTGTGATGGATTTGTGAATGAGAGAGTTTGGAGTGATGAAGAGAGTGACTTACCCTAGTAGAACGGAGGAGATCATTCATCCTTTTGCAGCACTGGGTGGTTGCCCCCCTCTGCGGGGCGTTCGCGCTGACCACCACTGCCACTGCCTCCCAAGCCGGGTTGGAGACATTGCTTTTCATCCTGCAGCCAGAGTGGGGGTAGAACACATCCTGGCAGACATCCACAGCATCCGAGGCACCCGTCGTTGAAGTGGCAGTAGTCTTTTTGCCTTTGCTGGCCAAGTCTCCCAGGCAGCGGTGGTGAGCTGGTGGCGATGAGTGCTTTGCTGGCAGCTCCCTTTTAAAACTGGCAGCTGGTGTGATGCAACAGCGGGGTGATGGTGAGTGGGCGAATGAGAGCCTGCCCGCCATGGAAACAGCATGTTTCCTGGGAATGCATAAATAATGGGGCGGGCTCGGGAAGATGCAGTGTGAAAAACCGCCATTTTCATCAGCTGTAGGATTCCATTTGACCCGCCCGCCACCACACTTTGTGCAATTCTGGGAAAATTCCGCCCAAGAACTGTAGGGGAATTGTCCGGCGAGCTTCAACTTCTGTTGGCCAATTAACTGTGTCTGGATAGTTCTGACTTACTTAGCAGGACAGTTAACCAGAAAAAGTAGAAGGATTAAAACCAGTTCTAACTTCTGGGTAACTATACTACTGAGCACCACACCTAACCTCCCACTGGACTACCACCCCCACCACTCAACCACCCCCCCCTAACCACACTCCTGACTACCACCTCTGCCTCCAAGACTACTACCACTTCCCCATGACTGCCCCCCAAATCTCGCAGACACCCGACTACCACCCACTCCCCCAACTCCCCGAACACACGGTTACCCCTGACCTCCCTAGACCACCCCCCTCAGCTACCCAATTACAACCCATCCCCGACCCCTCTGCTCCCAACTATCCCCCCCAACCCTGCAACTACGCCCCCCCATCCACTCCACTATGATCTTAAGCCCTGACTACCTCACTACTCCCCATCAAACCCCCCGACCAGCCAACTACCCCTCATCCCTGACTACCCCTCCGACTCCCCCGACCACCCAACACCTCCCCCCCCACTCCAACCAACACCTCCCTGACCCATTTTATCCCCAAACACTTAGCTTACACACTTACCTTCTCTCCTAGTTTGTTAAAATGGCCGACGGGACATTTAAACTTACTTGAATATGGCAGCTCATGCCCTATAAAAGGGGCATGGCTTAGTTTGACAATCCTACATTACAAATGAAGGACTCCAGGAACAGCTCTCATTTGAATAAATGCCGCATTAACTAATTCCTATCAGAGAATTTGTAATTTTAAGATTTATTTGTTCTGTGGATAAGGAATTGTCAACTGGTGTAATTTTTCAAGTTCAAATGCTCTCTTTAGTTCCACATTATTCAAAGTTCAAAGGGTTTTTTTTCTCAATAACATCAATAAAACTGGTGAGAAGAGGCTGGAAGAGTTACTGATGTTATTCAATGTCCACCATGCACCTCCCTGACACCATCCCATTCTCTCAAGTGTGAAAGATCACATAAGAGTTCTTACTTGTGGTTTGTACAGCTATCTTATATTGTTAAGCGATAGAGGTCAGCAAAGAGCCCACAATAGACTAGGGTGTCTGAACATTTTTCATAGGCATGTCCAATATGTCCTATACTGCCTCTGGGCAAAATGTGACATTTAAATCCATGTTCCCATTGATTTTCATGTTATCTCAAAAGCTCTGGTTTAGAATTTTATTACTAATGTAGCAAAGGTACTAAAAGTAAATTGTACTGACAAACCTCCACCCCCAAATTTCAAACATGACAAATCAGTAAATAAAATGCATATAAGGATGAAAACTCATAGCACCAGTGTTTTTTGGCCCAATGGGTTCCGTTTCTTGTCCAAAATGGCACTGCGGCATGTGCACATAATTCTGGTGTGGCCTTCGCTGGATGCCATCTTAGCATGGGGCAAACAAGATGAATCTTGAACCACGACTGAAGCAGGCATTAGGCCACTAACATAAGCAGTAAGGGGCCTATTCCTGATTTTGTTCCCTCTTGTGACTTTGATTTGCAGCTGAGGCAGCAGTGTTAAGCGCCTCTGGGAGAAAATAAAAATGGAATGAGAAAAGGGTAGCTACTCACTATAATCAAAGCTGCTCCGGTCCCAAGATCTCTGACCTCACTGCCAGCTCTGACCTCCAAAGGCTTCACCCTTCTGGGTGCTCCCGGTCACCGTGCTGCTGGGTGCGGTCTGAGAGGTGGAGACCAGTTTGACGATCGGTTGAATACAGGCCACTGTAGAGGTGACAGGCGATTGTCCTCAGCATTTTCACCTGCTGCGTGCTGGAAGAGCCAGAGCTCGATGACATCACCATATAGTTAGTTGGCAACGGGGTGAACTGGGTCAGGGCAGACGGGCACATAAGCAGCATTTGCATTGGCAGCATGAGGGAGCTGGGTACCTTGAAGATGCTGGGGCTGGTCGAGGGTTGTGACGACTGTGAGGTTTGGGAGATCATCAGAGACTGTCTGAGCTGCTGCATGCTGAGAAGCCGGATTCTGAAGACATCATGATGAATTTTGTCGCCCTACCCCCGATCCTGACCTCCTAGCCTCCACGCTCCCTCTTCCCCACTCCCTCTCCCTCCCTTCCCCTACACCCCACAATTGTACTCCGAAGCCTCCCAGCAATATTGCAGGTGCCTGCAATATTGTTTCCTGACCTCCTATCCCACCCCTTGATCAAACTCCAAAGCCCCCACAATAATGGTGCAGGCCCCCCATGAGGTTCTTTCCCAATCCTGCAATCCCCCATTACACCCTGAGACCCTGCTATTCCTCCTCCAGACCCCTGCGATCTTACCAAAATCATTTAGCTGAATGCTGGCACGTGAACCTATGTGGGCTCCTTTCTCTGTGCCTTCTAGATTAGGATCAAAATTACATACTCCTCAAACCTCCCCATTTGAGTGCAAGCGTTTGGCACTCTGCAGCTGAGCAACCCCAAAATAGGGATTTCCAAATATCTAGGCCATCAGATTTGAGTTGCTCAGCCGAGAGGGCCAGTGTGCTGGGGCTTGGGGTTACTTTGAACTGAGGGTCAAAGTTAGTCACAGTTGTTTGAAAGATAAAGAAAGCTTTATATTATTTATTAATCAGCAGCTTCAGAATAATTTGGGAAAAATGTTTAATTTACATTACTACAGGTGCGGCCTTGTCTCAGCATTGTGATCTAATAGCTTGGAAACATAATCAGCAAATTGCCCATTAGAATTATACTTCACTGAAAGCAGGAATGTACATGTGACTTCTTAACACGCACATGAAAGAATTGCTCTCGATTGAAAATACACAAGCTCAGCATTACAATCCAAGTTACTTCTTTACCATGTTCCCTGCAAATATTCCACATTCCTGCTTTTCCTGGCTCACAGGGAAAACATTAGAAGTTTAAAGAACTTACCTTTCTGCGCTTGGATCCATTTCACAGCAGCAGTTCCCAGTGCAATCAACACTGTGCAGGCCTCTCATGATCTGGAGTTAAATTTATGTCAGGTTCCGAAAGGCTTCATCAGACCCCAACCTTTAAATATATATGAGTCTCCTGCATGCTGGTGAAAAGGACCTTACCTGCCTCCTGATGCCCAGGAGTTAAGTTCGCTGTGGAGGGACTGCAGTGCAAATGGGAGGTAAGTATTCTGCTCCCATTTTAACCCCTACATATCATGTTCTTGTCAGGGACTGGGATGGGGAAGCAGGGTGGGGGTTAAAATTGATGCTGAACATTGTTTTTAAGGGAGTTCTGAATAAATATAATCCTTTTATACTGAAGAAGTCTCAGCAAAATTCATTATTTCTCTTGGGTTCAGCATGCTGTGGTATCATTTATTATTAAAGGAAAAGAAAAACACAAATATATGTGAGAGAAGTTGCAAAGACACAATGTATTAGGAAAACAAATTGCACATCAATACATTCCAGCCTTTGTACCCAGATTCTGGAGTTGCATATTTTCATCTGTACTTCTGCCTGAATATCATGTTGTTGTAATGAAATGTCATTTCTAATATTCAACAAAACACAAGAAAAAAAGTTCCGCTATTAGTTTCATTTTTATACCATATGAAAGATTGTAAAAATTGACTATGTTAACTAGAGAAGAGGTTGTACATGTCAATGTTTTGATATACGAAATAGTGCGATGTGGATTCATATCCATAATTTTCTATGCAATGAGCTCTTGGCCATTGGGTTCTCCAGAGGGAACAAAAATATCAAGGAGCTTGCCAGTTCTGACCTCCAGGCTATTCTTGCACATCTCTGGGTGGCTAAATTAAGCTTATGTGTGGCAGAGCCCTCAGAACATCCACCAATTTCCTTGATTTCTTTCGACTCATATAGCTTATCATATAACAGAAACCTTAACATTTTTATTCCTCTTAATTTTTGTGTGGAGTTGGAATGAACTTCATATAACTTTTATAAAAAGTAGTATGCCTAGCGCACACTTTAATATGTAAAGTTAATGTATACACTTCGTTGATTCAAATGTCATACTCATTAGAGTTCGTATTAAAATATTTTGAATATCTTCCATCAAAGACATGTGCCTCTCATCCATTGACACTTGCACGAATCACGCACACTACCGTGTTCTAGATGGTGTTGAGCTTCTCAAGTATGATTGTGACTGCACTGATGTAAGTGAATGACAAGCATTGCATTAGATGGTGGGTAGGCTTTGAGGGGTCCGAAAGTGAGACAATCGCCAGCAAATAACCAGCACATCCTCTACTTGTGTAGCCGTGGTGTTGACATGCTAGTCCAGTTACAGCTCAGGTCAATGGTGACCACAGGATGTTGGCAGAAAGGGGAATTGGCAATAGTGGTGCTAATCAGCAGTTGATGGGTGGACCTTTTCTTACTGGAGATAGTCATTTCCCAGTACTTATCTGATGTGACTGTAGCCTGCCACTTGTCAGCCAAGCCTGGATGTCATCCAAACTCTGCTGTAGGCTGGCATTGATTGTTTTATGTTTGGAGGAGACTTCAGTGGAGTTGAATGTTGCCAAGTCATCAACAACCACCCTTATCTGACTTTATTATACAGGAAAGGTCACTGACTGAGTAGCTGAAAATGTTTAGGTTGAGGGCACAGCACTGAAGCTTCCTCAGAGAGAGATTTGCTGACTTTTGCACACCCCCAGTTAAGGACATCCACTTTGAGGCCTTTGCCTCATTTGATTCTCCCATCCTCTTTGACACCCATCTCCCTTTTAACATTCCAATTAGGCTGTAGGCTACTGGAGAGAAATGCCATTGGAGATCAGTTGGTATTTAATAAAAATGTTCACAGGGTTTCTATAAGCTCAGTGTGGGGTGGTCTCCTTATAAACTAGCCTCTTATCATTCTTCAGTGCCTTGTTTACCATTGCCATCTTAGTCAAGAGATAGCCTCTGCCCATGCAATTTCCAATCCAACACTGACTAGGCATTAGGATATGATACTCTGTTGATCTTTTGCCATATTTTTCATTGGAAATTGTCAGTTTTTTTTGCTCTAAAGAGATATTCATCAGAGATTGAAAACTAATTGTGCATTTATGGCCACACTGTAGCCACTAATACACCATGTCTTTTCTGCATCAGAAGGGGGATATTTTCTTTATTCATGAATAGCTGCATGCGCACAGTGTTATGAAGATGTGTTATGCAGAATATTAATTTATAATGTCATCGGCTCGACACGTATATATATTGAGACTTTTGAAAAAAGCACTATTGCTAAGCAAAGGTCATTGACCAACATCAGCTACTATGTTGTATTTGCAGAGGACACAAGCTGCTTTATGGCCTGTGAGTAAAGCAGGGTGTGAATATTTTTAAGACAGAGCTAGATAGATTCTTGATTTACAAGGGGGGGGGGGGTGGTGAAAGGTTATCGGTGGTAGGTGGGAAGTTACAATCAGATCAGCCATGAACTTACTGAATGACAGACAGGCTTGAAAGGCCGAGTGGCCTACTCTTGCTCCTAGCTTATATGTTTGTATGAGACACAGAGTCCATGGAGCTCTCAGTGACAGTGGCTAAGAAAAGCTGAGATTGAAATGAAAGGTCACATGAATCAATTCTTGAATGAAAAATAACTGGATTTGAACTAACAGAGAGATTACCACAGGGCAACAGCCTTACCCCCTCTCTCTGAAACCTCTCTCATCAAAGCTGAGCAGTTTGTGATTTGAAAAGCCACCAGAAGACCTCATTGCTGCAAACCATGAGTTTTTAAAGAAGGATTCTGAATCAACCTCACTGTCTCCCAGAGAAAAGAGAATCAACCAGCCATGACTGCAGAACAACTGATCCAGTGAGAAAACCAAGTACCAGCAGCTACTATAGAAAACAACCTTTCAGCTGTAAACAAGCATCCGGAAAATCCATGAACAACTTTTTTTGTCTGACTTTAATTTTTACTTCACCAAGTTTTAAGACCTGATACTCTGCAGAGTTTTATTTTGCATGCTTGTGTAGTGGTTGGGGGGGCGGGGGGAGGGGGGGTTGGTGGTGGCAGATTCGGGGTGGTGGTGGTTTTTTGTGTGTTGTTTTTACATTGGATAGTTGGACATATTTGTACATTTAAGCCTTTTGTTGATAATTTTTGTATCTTTACCTGAGTGAGTTTTAGCAATAAAGGCCATTGGGCAGAATTTTCTGCCTACCGGGAGGGTGGGCCCGACCCAATCTCCGGCGGGCGGTGAGCCAATCCCTACAGGAGAAGTGGGCCCCGCAAACATTTTAAGTGACGCCCGGCGGGAGGTGCTATGTGCTTCCTGGGCGGGGGGGGATTGCCCTATTGTGAGAATGCGCTCTTTCGCACATGCGCACAAAAGAGCGCACATCTCCCTGAGGCTAAGTGCTGCCTCAGGGAGATCGCTGAAGGTTGTACAAACATTAAAGGTAGAAAAAAAAATCCTTAACATGTCCCCTTCATTTGATAATGTCACACGAGATGGGACATGTTCAACTTTTTTAAACGCTACATGAAACCTACATGGATGAGGTTTCATTTTTTTTCTATTCCCTGCCGGGGCTCCTGGCCTGCCCGCCAACCTTAAGGTTGGACGGGCAGGTCCTTTAATTGTTGTAATGATCATGTCAACGGCCTCAATTGGCCATTGACAGGTCGGTTGGCCCACAGCTGATTTTGCTGCGGGTCAGCCTTCCTGAAGACTTAAATGGGGCGGGATGACGTTGGGGGTTTCCCCCGACATCATCCTGCGTCATTTTGCGTGTTGGCGAGCGGGCCCCACCCCCTGTTCACCAACAGCAAAATTCAGCCCTTTATTTGTTAACCTAAGGAACCTGGCTGGCTTACTTCTCACGTTGAGCTACACACAGTTTTATATATATATATATATATAGAATTGGCAATACCACCTCCTTCTTAAATTCAAACTCTGTTTAAAGTAAGCCAGGAGTGGGACAAATAGAGGAGTCACTTCACCCCTCTTAGCCTGGTCGCAACAATAAAGAATACCTTTACAATTTTGCAACCAATAGTGAAGGGGAAATTTTTCCCCAATATATTTTCTGTCAAATACTTATCAATATAAATTGAAGATCGAAGAACTGAAGTTTTACATTCAGGACAGGTGGGGAGGAGGGGGGGTGCCATTTAGTAGACCTTCTAAATGTCTTGTCCCAACTGAAATGCTCCCTGATCTATACTTTTGCAGAAGGTAAATCTCACTGGGGTTTCAGGACATCAACAGCTCAGAGCATTCGAAATGGGCACTGTAAATTCCTTAGAATACTTTAAAAGATTATAACAGCATTATGACAACATTTAACTTCAATATATTTACAGTCTTCCTCAGAAATGTCAGTGTCAATTTCAGAGAGGAATCCCATATGCACATCATGAAATTAAAATTCTGATATAAAAGATCAAATAAAATAAAATACTGATATTCTGGTTGTTGCTTTTTAAGGGCCTAAATTATATCGGTTTTTTTTTTCTGAAGAATCACCTGTTTTCAGCCATACACATTATTCACTGAAACCATTCAAAAAGAATGTTTTTTACTCATGTTTCTCCAGGTTTCTCCACAGTGATTAAAGGTGCAGACTTGTCTCAGGGTTAATTTCCTGGGCTTCTTATATCATCCAGTGCCTCACTCAAGTAGTTATTCATCATCTTCAATCTGAGACAATCAGTGGTGACAGGCTACTCAAATACAGGGAGACTGATCCTGTCCTCACCTGACAACCACACATGCATTTCCGAGGAGCAGTCATTGGACAACCTTGACTGATACTTTTCCCTTCCTCATCCAGAAACACTGTGGTCAATTATAGTTGCTTGATTGCTGCCTCAGCTGAGATCTACAGGGAAGAGTTTTGTCTTTTGAAACCCCACACACAGAAAGCTCTTAGTTAAAGAAAACATTTCACAGCTTGGGAATGTAAATTAATCATAGACCTTTGTGAAAATATTTTACCCAAGCCACATGGAAAATGTTATCCACAAAGTTCAATCACATAGGCATTGCAATTTGACTCCAGATCACAGGATGACTTTTCACAGCCACTTATCGATGGAGCGATCATCGACCATGGCAGGTGGAACTTTTAATGCCAACCACATTTTCATAAATGCAGTGAGATTTTTTGTTATTATTATTTCATAGGACGTGGGTTTTGCTGGCTGGACAAGCATTTATTACCATTGTCCATCACTAGTTGCCCTTGAGAAGATGGTGATGAACTGTGTTCTTGAACCACTGCAGTCCATGTAGTGCAGATACACCCACAGTGTTGTCAGAACGGGAGTTCCAGGATTTTGACCCAGCAACATTGAAGGCACGGCGATATATTTCCAAGTCAGGATGTGATCCTGAGGTGAACAATGCATCCTTTGAAGGATATTTAAAAAGGTTGTATCTATTTTTTAATCAAGATTTAAACATTACTGCTGGTCAACTATTGGACAAATAGATGAAGAAATAGCAATACATGCCCCAAAACTTCTAAGGGCAGAATTTTCCCAGGTTTGCACTAAGTCCAGTCGCGGGCAGGAAAAAGAACATTTTACCTGCTGGCTGCAATGGCAGCTATTCACGCCATATTGTCCCAATGTTGCCTCATTAATAAAGCATTTTCGGGAAATGCTCCTTTTCAATGGCGGCAGGCTCTCATTTGCCTGCCACGCCAACCCCTCATCACTACATTTAAAGCGCCATCATATTTAAAGCGCAGCCATGCGAACAAATCTCAGTGCTTCCAGGCAAGGACTGCTGCAAAGGCGATATGTCCCTGAAAGGCAAGAAGACTGCAGCCCCCCTCCACCCCCAGTTTAATCCCTTGAGTACCTTTTGGATGCAGTAGAATCCCACCATGATGACCCCTACCCCAGCTCTGGCAGCAGGAGGAGTAGCAACATCACCGATCTGGCTTGAGAGGCGACGGCAGCAGTGGTCAGTGCCAACGCCCTGCAAAATAGCACAGCCACCCAGTGCCACAAGAAGATTAATGATCTCCTCCGTTCTGCCAGGGTAAATCACTCTTCTCATTACTCTCAACTCACACACTCACAAACCCATCACAAATCCAGAGGGCCCTCATTCATTGTCAGTTCAAGGGGCATCACCATTCATTCTCTCACACACACCTATATTGTCCTCATCCTGTCCATGGGACCAATTACCACCCAGACATGCCAGGCATACTTATCATCTGGCCTGGTGGGCGTCCTGCCTGTACCCTCTCCATCTCTAATCATGCAGGACAACCTGGCACACAACAACAGGGAGAGGTCGCAGACTGGTGGAGGAATGCCTGAAATCAAGGTCCTCACGGACTTTGAAAATACAGCAATCCGGCTGGGTGGGGAGGACCTGGACCTTTCCTGTGCTGACGGTGAGGTTGGCGCTGCTCCGCCAAGTGAGGATCCAGCAGTGCAACATCCATCAGATGACCATCCTGTGAGTGAGATGTCCTCTTTCACAGGCCACTGCCATGCACTATTATCTCTCCTTGCTTTTGCAGATGCATTGGGGAAACAGCCGAGGGAGTTCATGACCCAGGACTTCATATCAAGCCCTAAAGAAACCTCTGAAGAGAAATCTGAAGGGACTCTCATTGAAGACCTGTCACAGTGCTCACCCACACCCTTCACGAGTGTAGAGACACATGCCTTGGTGGGACATAGCTTTAGAGTAGCCTTGGAATCACAATCTGGTGAGCATATTACACTGTCTGATCCACAGCAGGCGGCGGCAGGGACTTCACAGGTATCCCTCACTCGGAGGACTATTGGAGGCCAGACATCTGCTGAGTTTGAGTCAGGTGACGAGCCTCTGGACTCGGTCATGTCTCAGTTGCTGGAGCTGCAAAGGCAAGCTTGGGAACATCAGGAAGGGATGTCAATGCACCAAGGGCAACACTGGTACGATAGCGGCTGCCATGAAGACCTTGTTCCAGGACATCGGTCCTGCACTGCTGTGCAGGCTGAACTCCATCACTGATGCCATAGTTGGCCTCCAACTGTACGTATGTGAGAGAGATGCAGGATAGCTCAATCTCACTCTAGCTACCCCTTCTCGAGAAGTCCTCGGGCACCCATTGGGAGGAGAATGAGCAGGTGCACACCCTGGGGCCATCCATCCAGGTGACTCCGGGATTGTCCAGCTCATCCGAATCCGCTCTTCATTTGACCCCAGTAGCTCCAGCTCCATAGGCCGAGGAGGGTGCCACTGCCACACAGCAGGACCCCAAAAGCAGGCCGGGGCCCTCAAGGTCTCAGCCCTCCAGAGGACACCTGCCAAGGTCATCACATACAAAGCATAGCAGTTAGCAGCTGCCTCACCTCTGCTGTGGATGTTGGGGGAGCACCAAGGCATAGCAGCAGGGTTAGGAAGGTTAAGAAGATGCAGTTGCACAGCCTGGGCAGGGGAGTTAATCACTTGTACATAATGTCCACTATTAAAAATAAACTCCCAATAATGTCTCCTTGCCTATGGCTCCTTGTTATGATGAGCAGTGTTTGAATCACTCAGATGTGAAACCTTGGTTCCTGCACAAGATAAAGGCAGGTGTCTCAGTCCAGGGCCTCTTCCCTGTGCAGTGTGTAACCTTCAGAGCAAAGTGATGGTCCGGCTTCACAATCATTGGGCACATTACTGATCACTGCACCTCAATAGTGCTGGTCATTGTTGCGAGTATGTTGTGGGCAGATATCATAGAGTTCTGTCATTCTCTGTGCTCTCAGCACCTTTAAGGTGGGGTTGGCCTCCATCTTGTTAGCATCTGTGACCAGTGACATTACGCTCCTGAAGGGGTCAGGTGCTGAAGGCTGACAAAGGATCAGGTACATTTAAAGTTTCACAGCTGCGTCTCCATGATATGACCCTGATCACAAAATACAAGTGAGCTGCGCTCAGCCAGACAGGTAGTAACAGAGGTTCGCTGAAGATCTATGGAGTGTCCTCACTGCATGTTGTCATCATCCTCCTGGAAGCAAGCGACTATTAGGGCCTCACTGCATCTCCTTGACAGGAGCATTATCACAGAGGTTATGTGCGCTGTCATCAGCCAGACTTGAATCAAACGTTCACAGATGCAATGTGAGGATCTACAGTGTCTCCCCACTGCTTGTTCACAGAATCTTAACTGCACAGATGGAAGCCATTCGGCCCATCATGTCTGCACCAGATCTGCAAATAAGCATTATGACCTAGTGCCATTGCCCTGCTTTTTCCCTGTACCCTTGCACATTGTTTCTATTCAAATAATCATCTGATGCCCTCTAGGATGTCTCGAATGAGCCTGCCCCCACCACATTTCCAGGTAGTACATTCCAGACCTGAACTCATTGTGTGAAAAAGGTTTTTTCTCACGTCACACTTGCTTCTTTTGCAAATCACTTTAAATCTGTGCCCTCTTGTACACCCAAATCTTTATGCTCCTGTGCCCCTTCAAAATTTTACCCTTTAGTTTATGTTATCTGTCCATGTTCTTCCTACCAAAATGCATCACCTCACACTTCTCCACACTGAACTTCATCTGCCACCTCCACCAGTTTATCTATGTTCTCTTGAAGTTCCACTGCATCCTCATTGCAATTTACAACACTCCCAAGCTTCGTATCATCTGCAAACTTTGAAATTGTCCCCTGAACATTAAGATCATTAATATATATCAAGAACAGCAAAAGGTCCCAATACTGACCCCTGGGGAACCCCACTCCAATCCTTTCTCCAGTCAGAAAAATATCCATTGACCATTACTTTTTGCTTCCTATTTTTCAACCAATTTTTTATCCACATTGCTACTGTCCCTTTTATTTCATGAGCAATAACTTTTCTCACAAGTCGGTTGTGTGGCACTGTGTCAAATGCCTTTTCAAAGTCCATGTACACCACATCAACAGCATTACCCTCATCGACCTTTTCTGTTACCTCGTCAAAAAACTCCAGCAAGTTAGTTAAACATGATTTCCCCTTTAAAAATCCATGCTGGGTCTTCCTTATCAACCCATACATTTCCATGTGACTACTAATTCTATCCAGAATAATTGTTTCTAGAATCTTGCCCATCACTGAAGTTAAACTGACTGGTCTGTAATTGCTGGGCTTATCCTTACAACCTTTTTGAACAAGGGCGCAATGTTTACAATTCTCCAGTCCTCTGGCACCTCCCCTGAGTCTAGGGAAGATTGAAAGATTATGGCCAGTGTCGCTGCAATTTCTATTCTCACTTCCCTCAATATCCTTGGAAGCATCTCATCCGGTCCCAGAGCCTTGTCAACTTCAAGTGCTAACAGTCTGTTCAACACTTCCTCCTTATCAATTTTGAACCCTTCTAGTGACAAAGTTTCCTCATCTGTCACCAAGGTCTGGGGAGCATCTACCTCCTTGGTAAAGACGGGTGCAAAGTATTCATTTAATACCTCAGCCATGGCCCTTTCGTCCATGTGTAAACTCCCTTTTAGGTCCCAAATGGGCCCTTCCCTCCTTTTATTATTTGTTATTATTTTATAGATTTTTTTGGGATTCCCCTTTATGTTGGCTTGCCAATTTTTTCTCATAATTCCTCTTCACTTCTGTAATATGCTTTTTCACTTCCCCTCGGAATCTCTGTATTCTTTTTGGTTCTCAACTGTATGTTCTACCTGACACCATCAGGTCTTCATCCACCACAAATCTAGCAGCTATGAGGGCCTCCCAAGTGCACCTACCTCATCTGGCCAGTGCAATAGCCTCATCGTCATCATCATCGCCTTCGAAGACTTCCTCACTCTCATTACCGTCAATGTCCTCCTCATTGGAAGAGACCTCCAGCTCCCCCATCTTCTTCTCAGCCAGCTCCTCCCCCAGTTGCAATGGCAGGTTGTAAAGGCCGAAGCTGGCGATGACAATGCATGACACCGTCTGCGGACTGTATTGCAGGGCTCCACCAGACTGGTCCAGGCACCGGAACCTCATTTGCAGCACCCATTGGTTTGCTCCACCAAGGTGTGAGTTGCAGCATGATCCTTGTTATATCTTTGTTCTGCTGCAGTCTGAGGCCGCCGCACAGGTGTCATCAGCCATGTCCTCCGCGGGTAGCCCTTGTTCCCAAGCAGACATCCCTGCAACCTCTGTGGACCCTAGAAGATGTCAGGGATCTGAGACCAACTGAGAATGTAGGAGTTGTGTACAGTCCCTGGAAACCATGTGCAGACCTGCAGGATGCATTTGTGATGGTTGCATACCAGCTAAACATCAGCAAATGAGAGCCCTTCTGGTTGGCATAGATGATCGGTTGCTGTGACAGAGATCTAAGCACCATGTGAGCGCAGTCAATGGCAGCCTGCACCAGTGGAAAACCTGTGATCTGGGTAAATCCCAGCATTCTTGCATCTTGGCTTTCCTGATCCTGGATGAAAAACACAAAGTTGTGTGCCTTCACAAAGATGGCACCCATGACTTCATGGATGCATTTGTGTGTGGACACTTGCGATATCCCATAGAGATTACCTGTGGAGCCCTGAAAGGAGCCACTGGCTTAAAAATTGAGTGCTGCGGTCACTTTCACGGCCATGGGAGGTGGATGCCCTCCATGGCCTTGTGGCACCAAATCCTGCAGCAGCTGGCAGATGTGACCGACCAGTTCCCTAGACATGCGCAGTCATCGGTGACACTGGTTCTCGGTCATCTGCAAGAATGAAAGGTGATGTCTGTCAAGCCTGGGTCTAGCTAGGCACTGAACAGTGATGGCTCGCTGTGGCTCTTCAGCGGTATATTTGGGAGCCTCAGCCACCCCTTCTTCATGATGGTGCTGCTCCTCCCCCTGCCCAGCCAAACACCTCCATCACTCTTCTCCTTCATGTCTACTCTCTGTACGATACGAGGAATAAGCTCGGTCACAAGGTTACATGCTCCTGATGTACTCCTCCTGCAGGATGAAAGAGAGACGTGTGGGTTAGCTTGGGTGTTCTAAGAACCTGTCTTGGTTAACTCTGAAGGTCTCTTAACATATCCTGGAGTGGCTCCAAGTGGAGCCACAACTTGGATGGCCAGAGATCAGTGTGCTGCATGACTGCCTGAGACTCCACCTGCCCCCGCCCCGCTCCGCCTGACTGATTGGCAGCAGCTTTGCCCACTGGACTACATGCTGTGCTCTCAGCTCAGGTGTAGGCATTCTCCTAACCAACGCTGCAAGGCTGCACTGTTAGCTTGAACCATGGGGAGACTGGTCCAAACCAGGATGATGACATTGCAAGGGGATGTGTGCACCTCCACCAGTGACAGCTCCATGGCCAGCTTTTGCAAGGAGATTGTATAACGTGCTCAGTCATCCAACTGTTCTGCAGTCCACTAAAATGCTCATTAGTTTGCAGACTATGCCCGAGGAATGAAAAGGTCTGGAGCATTTGGCGGCACTTTCACGCTTCTTTGTTGCTTGAGTGAGCAGAAAAACTAGAGGCCCAACTCCAAGCATATCAATGTGGCTGAGTCTGAACTATCTCAGCTGCGGAGCAATAGTCACTTTATACAAGGTGTATAAGTATTATACTAATGAGTGGCTGTTTCCTTCCCCCCCCACCCCCCACATGCTTGTGCACTACCATCACCACAGTGCAACCCTTTCCCCGCCCAAGTCACTTCAACCACAGTGCATTCCTTGCCCACCCCCCCACCCAACCACTAAGTCGCCTCAACTACAGTGGAGCTCTTGCACACCCCCAACTCATCTCAAAGGCAGGGCAACCTTTGCCCTGACACCGCACTGTCAGCCAGCTGAGAAAAAGAAACTTGCAAGTCCCCTCACCTGAATGTGCGGCGCTTCAAACTTGAAGTCCAACAGAGAACACTGCGCAATGTTACTCTACATTCACCTTCAAGTTCCCCTCGAAGTGCGTGTCTTTTATATGCTGTTGTGAAACTGATGTGCTCGTGTGATCCAGCATGGGGGCATGATTCTGGCGGGCTGGGTTTATAATGATATGCAGATGTATTGCAATGAGGTCCCCAATGTCCAACGGCAGGAAATGCGGAGCACAATTGATGGGAAAAGTAGATGATTGCAAACTGGTTTCATGACTTTGTGAAACCAATTTTTGGTCTTCTCACCACATTGTCCGCTCATGCTGCCAAACATGCCCAATGCCAGTGGGCATGGAAATTTCTGCCCTTAATGTTTCCTGGGAAGCCTTGTTGCAGCAGAGGGGGTTGAGCTTCTTTGGCACACAGGCCACCATCCTTACAGCACAGAATATTCATGTGACAATGGCAACACATGTCAATATGGAGTTCATGGAGAAGTCAGCCAAGTACTCATCTAAATTATGCACTCACACAATGTGATACATCTCCCTCAAACGGGACGATCAGATCCTAATGCAAGTCTCAGCAGCGACGGCCTGTATCTCTGCCAAAGTTCACAGAGCTGGGGGAAACACCACGATGAGCAGGCTATTGGAATGGAATGTCTGGGCACTTCCCTGCTGAGGAAGCTCCAAGACTGGAGAGGGATGGGTCAGGGGATGGGGCTGTCAGGTTTCCCCCCAGCAAGGCTAAGAGACTCTCTTCATAAGGGAACCACTTGCAATATTAAAAAAGCAAAGTCCCTCCTCATCTTTCAGTACCTAGGTCCTGGTCCAAACATTCCATGTTTCACAATGTTAAAGGTTTAGAGGAGTCGTATTGCCACTTACATGACATGTTACCCATATGGCATGGTCCCTGTTGTAAGGTGTTGATCTAGTTTGATAGGTCTTAAGGTACTCGTCGTCTTACGCATTCAACAGTAAGTACTTATATACATAGGTACAGCAAAGTTTCAAGAATGGAACTGTCTCCATTCTTGGTTGTACACATGGCTCTATACTAACCCCTAGGTGCGGGTCATATGTTCTCTTACATCACTGTGTACGTGGTACTGTACTCAGTCCCAAGTTAACTTTTTATGCATCAAACCCTTATACTTCACCTCCCCCAAAGCCTTTATCCAACAGTTAAGAAACCTATACTTATCTTTGGATGTCAGGAACTCCAGTTCCTGACCAACCTCAGACCTCTTGCGCATGCGCCAGCTGGGAAATTGCTGTACATACTCAGTTTGGGTTTTTTCCGCTCTTCAGGCCAGGGACCAGCCCTGTGCACCTGCTCAGAAGAAAGACAGAACATCGCATAAAGGCAGGTCAAATGACCTGATATGGAGCATCATCATCTTATAGGTGCTCCAGGAAGCAGGACAAGGGATGGGGACAAGGAGAAGGTCCCAAACCAGGGAGGAGAACAGGGATAGATCCAAAAACGAAGTCCAGGTAAGGGACAAAGCCAGGGACAAAAATTGTTCCCTTAAGTGAAGTTAAAGAAAGGAGCAGAGTAATAGGTTCTGAATTAAAGTAAACTCCCTGTAGCCTTTTTCTTGAAGTGATGCAGGCACTAAAGGGGCTATGAAGATCCAAGAAGGCATTTGAAGGTTGGTGATTCTGTGCTACAGGCCACTGGGGAAAAGTGGTGTTCTGCTAGGCATGGCTAAAGATCTGAGGTGGGGCATGGAAGGTGAAGCTTGAGTGTACTCGGAAATTCAGGGGAAAAGAATTTTGGAAAGCAAGGTTGAAACCCTGAGAGGTGGGTCGTTGTTGAAAATGCCTGAGTGGGAGGGACGTTTGAAGAGAATTCCAAGGCAAGTTCTTCAGTTGTGGAGATTGGAAACCCTCATGAGAAAGACACAGTTTCAGTGAGATTGGTTGGCTCACAATGTGACAAAAGCCTGGGTGGATTGTTGAGAAATCCATTTCAGTCATCTATTGTGTAGTGTGGTGTGTCCAACCATTGTTCGCCTGTTAATTCACATGTACCTATGCTTACCCTGAACATTACAGTATAAGATAGATATTGTAAATTGTTTTATCTTTCTGAATTGTATAGTAAGATTTATTTGTGTTTGTTCTGAACCCTTGGTATCTTGTAGCTTTATTCATTTAGTGAGCGTCTTGACTCTTAAACTTTATCTACTTTAAACAAAATGTTATTGGTCCCTGACTGGATCTCCCCACACCATCCCACCAGCATGTGGTTGGTTTATCCCATTTTTTACAGCTCACCTATACAGTATGTTTTCTTTATTTGTGCGACTCAGTGTGAAGCACTTTGAGGTTGATGATTCCATAATGGAAATGTCGTTCCCACCTGTTTCCTGATTGTACCCAAATCTTTGATTACTCTCTTACTTTCCGATTATTTTTCAGAGCTTATGAGTCTTTTCATTCTGGTAAGTTCAGTTGTCTTTGTTTCAGAGTTATCTGCAAATCTCTTATATCAGTTTAACAACTTTGCCTGGGCATTCAGTTCCTTTCAGGATCTTTCTTCCATGGTCACTGACTGCTCCTTAGACTCTTCCAATTCATTTGTTAGAACTTCAATCTTTTCTTAGAATTTTCCTGATTTGCTTTTAAAGTCTGGACTTGCTCTTCCATACTGCACGTCATCCTGCATGTTGTTCTGATTATCGAAGTTCAAGAATTTCATTAGCTTTAGCTGTCAGTTCTGCTTTCAAGAAACTGTTTTGATGCATTAGCAATTCCTTCTCAGCCAGCTATCTTTCTGTTTCTTTCAAAGCCTTCTTGTGTCTTTGTGACACCTCAGAAATTTGTTTACTCAGATCTTGAACAGTTTGGTTCATTGAAGACCTTAATTTGTGTTTTCAAAACTACATAGCTTGAATTTTGTGTTTCAACTCTTCCAGTTCAGCTTTGATATGAACATTTTCTGATCTTACTTCTGCCTTTTCTTTCTCTGTCTGCCACAGAGCTTTGGCCTTGTCATTCACTTTGGTTGCAGTGTTAGCCAGGTTGGCCTCCGGTGAAGTCTTAACTTGTTCCAGTTCTGTAATGGTGCTGCACGTGGCTTCATTATCCACTGGTAGCATGGAATGGTCCTCTCCACCATTGTCAGATGGCTCAGCATTGCCACCTGCTGTTGTAGTTTGGGAAATGTGTTGACATTTTCAAAAAGATTTATCTTTCAGATTTCTGGAGGTTTCCTTGCCTATATGGTGCCCTCATGTGGCTTGCTTGGGTAGTGTTTTTTACCATTTCATAGCTTTCATTGGGGTTTTCTATCACTCTTTTTAAGCTCTGTGTACTCTACAACATGAAGGTTAAAGTATTTGTCAAAGGCTTTGAATATTTCATCAAAGTTAGCTAAGGCTTCATCATTGCATTGCATTAGGACTACTTCATCAGCAAATTAAAAGGACTTGTGTCATCCAGGAATTTTAAATTTTTAGCTCACCACTGCTAGGTCTGCTGGTGCTGCACACTCTGGGTGTTGAAGCTGGACTTCCTTGGGATTCAGTGGAGTCTTCTTCTGAGGAATTTAATTTCTACCTTCAGCTTCCAAGCCTTTCTTTGGAGCTATCCTCTGGAAATTTCCTTCTGCGCTTTTGCTTCTTGAGCCTTTCTTCAGGGCAGAATACTTCTGTGATCTTTCCTTCAGTTTTCCGGGTTTTAATTTTCTTCTGCAGTCTCTGCGAGGTGTTGAATTGTTCCATTCACTGCCACCATGTTGTAAGGTTTTGGGTATAGTTCAGCAGGTCTTGTTAAGGTATTCGTAGATTTAGGTAGTTCAATGGTAGGTATTTATTAACCACTAGAAACTATGTACATAGGTATTGTAAAGGTCCAAGCTCGGAGCTGTCTCCATGCTTGCTTCTACACATGGCTCTGTCCAACACTATATTGACCCCTAGGTGCGGGTCATGCATTCTCTTACATCACTGGGGTGGTAACGTACTCAGTCCCACGTTAACCCTTTATGTGCCAGACAATTATACTACACGCCTGCCCATCACTGGTACAATAACAGTGGCAACAGGATGAGACCCATAAGCAGCCATTTAAGGGCTTCACTTTGCCTTTGGGTGGCAAGGCCGGCCTTGACTCTTCCTGCCTTGGGCTTAATTGGAGGGAGTCGAGAAGGCAATAGGCTTTCCATTCCACAACTTCCCGCTGCATACACTGCGCACCCTACCCCCCACCCCCCACCCCCCACCCCCCACCCGCATCCCTACCACCTAGCCTGCCTACAGGGGGAGCATCAAATGCCACCTGCTGTGTCCACTCAAGTTGTTGTTGGCTGTGCATGGAAAATGGATAAAGTTGCTTGCTCTAGCAAATGAGACATCTGTGTGCTGCAGGTTGTCTGATGTCTCATGTGGCGTGCTGTAATAAGCCTGAGGCATAAAGCTTCAGTGCTGAGGTGACTGTTAAAATTGGCACTAATTATATATATTAAAACTTCTCATAACTAGTGTCCTCAATTATTAACAAGGACCCTGTACCACTTTATTGTTCCAGGGTTGCTAAACAAATGATGTTGTGTAGGAACAAATGAAAGGAGTATCCATCTATCAGACTGGGTGTTTGCTTACATATCTGTCCAACTCCCCCAGGGTTCAGTCGCATAATAATGTTGTGCACAACAAACACAAATGTTCCTGATAATCAGTTGCAGGTTGCTGCTCTGTGACTGCATTAAATCTTATGCATTAATCTCATAAAATCGCAAAGGCAATGATGGCAAATAGCATCTGCAAATACACCCTTAACTGTGGCCAGCACAACAACTGGCCAAAAGCAGAAAAAAATTCTTACAAATAATTTAACCTCCATTATATTGTAAAAGAGTAACAAGAGTAGGAAGTCAGTTTAAGGCTACAAGCTAATCTCAGGTTGTCACAATAGTTATCAAGCTTTCTTCTTGCAGTTTAGAACATCAACTGAATCCCATGATTAGATTAGTGTTTTGCAGTAACTCCCAAGCTTCCATCACTCTCTATCTAAACAGTCTAAAAATCCTCAATTAAATAGCCATCGCTTGCAATCTCAAGTTGACACTTGTATTCTCAGAGCTGTCAATACTGTGACAAATCATAGGTGTGAGCTTTTCAGTCATGAACTTCAAAGTTGAGGTGGCACCACCTACTTCAGGAGAGGTCCAAGCAGGGTTAATGTATTCTGCCCTCTTTTTCTGCCTTTTCCTTTGTGTCCTTATCCAGGTTTTATGAATTTCTCTTTTTCTCTTCACGGCTCTGTTAGCTGCAGAGTTTGCAAGTGATTTGTTTCTCTGAGGAGTGAGATAAGCTAGAGAAGCCGATCTATTCCCGCGTTCATACAGGGCTAGCCCTGAGAGAAAACAAGATAAATGACAGGCAATAGAAGCAGAGTCAGACTATAGTGGTTATATGCAGAAGATCACAATCTTGAGGCAGGAGGTGGAATAAGCCCAAATAGAAATGTACAGTTGCAGACAAAACACAGTTTCAGTCCATGTGGACAGACCAGAGTTCAAAAGCAGATTACGAAATTCACTATCCATACCCTGCAATTATTTTTCTCACCAAATGCCTTTCCAACTCTATCTTGAGATTAGTGATGTTATCAGCCTCACTGGGCAGGCTACTCTAAAAATTCAGCAGTCTGTGCGAAATATTTATAGCTAATCTCTCCATTCGCCTTTGCTCTTCTAGGTTTCATCCCATATCCCATTGTTGTGTTATTGAAGTCATTGAAAACAGTTTTTCACAAGTGAATTTTCCCAGGAGCGTAAATATTTTAATAAAGCACCCTCTCAGTCTTCTTTGTGTCAACACGTTAGCTTATGTAGTTTCCCCTTGTCACCCAGGTATCTGATCCCAGGTGTCAGATGCGTGACATTTTGCTGCACCTTTACAAATACTATAAGATAATTCCTGTTAAATGGTGACCCAGAAATACACATAGTACTCCAGATGTAGATGAGTTAATACCTCGTATAAATGCAGTATCACATCCTGTGACTTGTGCTCTCTTCTTAAAGCTGCTGGCATTTTCCAATTAATAAAATACATTTTTAATCCAATCTTGGTTTGCAACATTGAAACCAGTTATTTTTACAGCTCTCCATTTTAATTGTAATTCTACCAAGAACAAAGTTCACTATAGAACTTGCATCAGAGTGCACAAATGATTATCTGAGCAAGGAGGCTAGATTCAATGAAGCAATCTCGTTTTCAGCAAACATTTCCAGGCTTCAGATCAAAAAGCTTCTGGTTCAGGCAACAATATAAGTTGTTGCATGCCACTAGTTGTCAGGAAACCAACAAGATATCATAGGGTCTAAAAGCATCAAGCCAATCTCTCATGTGGGTAGATTTTCACGTCAACCTCTCACTTTTTAGAGTTTCACGTCATAGCTCACCTCTGTGAAGAACAAATATTTTTTGTCTCACCACATTTCCTCCTCTGAAGGTTCTTTTGATACAATGTGACAAGAGCTCAAGACCAAATGATTATTATTAATTTCAGAGCCCCAACACAGTGTGTATCAGCATGTCACTCAATCATCGGGGCTTTACTACAGAGGGCAAACCTGTCTTCTTCAACACACACACACACACACACACACACACACAAACAGCCAAGCATACATATACATGTACACTTCTCACAACCTTTGCTGGATAGCATATATTGTATCTTTGTAGCTTTATTTTGAATTTTTGAAAAAGTGGCAGTAATGGTTATGCTTTAAGTTGTTTGCAGATATCAGTTTTACCAGGTTCATAAGATATCCTATTTAAGGGCTTCCTGAGACAGGGCAACAAATTACTGAAATCAATGCCATTGAGATCACCAAAAATGGCTTCCAATAGTTTTTGAGAAAACATACAAAATTATGCACAATCTTCAAGTATCCTAGTAGCTATTTAATTTCAGTAATCCTACGTGCAGCTTTCTTTGGCATTCTGTACAGTCAGCCCTCAGGTGACAAGTTACAGAAAAGACATTCGTTAGAATAGAAAGGAAGAGGGAGTCAGAAAAAACAAATAGCAACAGAGGAAGAAACAGACATACAGGTACTGTGTGGTGCAGCGTTCTCCCATACAAATCAAGAAGGCCCTCAGACAGAGAAAGGAGGAAGATACAATGAAGGAAAGAAAGGCTTTTGCTCCAGTTTGCTATCCAATGACTCCAGCTGAAAAAAATATATATGTGTGGACTGCTTTGCACTTAGCTATGATGCCTTCCACAATCAAACAGCTTGGTGACACACATGAGTTCACACTTGCGTATGTAGAGTGGTCACTGGAATAAAGTACTGAAGAGTTGTATGTAACAGTCTATGCTCACATAAAAGGTTGGATAAACAACAAGGAAGCAGGGCAAACAGAAACAAGAGAGAAAATGAAAAAAATAAATAGAAAACTACATAAAGGAAAACAGAAGTAAAGACAACAAGCAACTTGTGAAAAACAGTAACATTTGTAGATTTTGAATAACCTTAAATTTTTAAAAAATTTATATACACTTGTGAAAAAAGAGAAAGAATATAGGTACATTATTTCTAAAGTAGCATTTGTCTGTATATGTATGAAAAAAAGAATAAAATATTGGGATAATAAAGGGAAAGTGAGATCTATAGAAACAGTCTGATTACAACTTGAAAGTATTGTCAGATTACCAAGGCTTTTGATAATCACACTTCGAAAGTTGACATTTGATACACGCAGAGGCCATGGAAAATATTGACAGCATTACCTTAATGTTTTAACAACACTTCCGCCCCTCCCTATCCACCCACACCCCCCCCATCAAACCACTCATTCCACACACTCGTCATCACTTTGAAGAATGGTAAAGTTGAGCTTTGTTTTCTTTATTCTTTCATGAGATGCGGGCATCACTGGCAAGGCCAGCATTTATTGCTCATCCTTATTTGCCCTTGAAATGAGTAGCTTGCTAGGCTTTTCCAACCACAGAGTCAATCTCATTGCTGCAGGTCTGGAGTCATATGTGGGCCAGACCAGGTAAGATTTCCTTCCCTAAAGGACATTAGGGAACCCAGTGGTTTTTTACAACATTCAATGACACTTTCATGGTCACTATTAATGAGACTAGCGTTCAATTCCAGATTTTAATAATTGAATTCAAATTCCACCAGCTGCCATGGTGAGTTTTAAACACATGTCCCCTGCAAATTATTAGCCTGGGCCTCTGGATTATTAGTCCAGTGATATTACCACTACGCCACCATCTTCCTGCAGATTCCTGTTTCTTCAGCACTGTTTTGGCATTAATCAATGTAAGGCAGGCATGTTATTGGTTAATATGATGCTTGTTGGTTTCTGACTGAGATGCAATGCTCTGCAACTGTTAACTACATTCATTGACAAGATAATACACCAACAGAACCTAACAATCTGGAATCTTCTGTCTTAGGACTTCTGTACTTTTATCACATGGGCTACATTTTCATTGATTCTTTATAAATATTCTGGTGTAATGAGAACTTGCTCTTGCAATGAAAATTTTGACAAAAAAACTGATTTGGTTGCAGAGCCTTAAGTGCGACCCATTCAAATTTAAGAATAAATAAAAACAGAAAATGCTGGAAATTTCAGCAGATCTGACAGCATCTGTGGACAGAGAGACAGAGCTAATGTTTCAAGTTTGTATGACTAAAGAGTAGAAATGTGATGGATTTTATATTGTTTAAGAGGGGGAGGAGCAGGTGCAGTAAAATAAAAGGTCAGATATAGATGGGAGCTATGGAGAAATTTGACAAAGATGTCATGGACAAAGGGAGTGTTAATGGTAATGTTAAAGACTAAAGAAAGTGGTGATGGTAGCATAAAGGTAAGATAGTAGAATATGTTAATAGCAGAACAAGGGTCAGCACTCTGTGAAAACTCTGCTTTTATCCATTCAAATTCAAGTCTGATATTTCTAGTTTATGTTAACTGGGATCCAATGTTAAAGGCAAACACTTGCTTTAAAAATGCTTCATACTAATTTCTTTGGTTATGCCTATGCGGCTATGACAGATGGAAATATTGTCTTGCCAAATTTCATTCGTGAATATATTGAGTGTTGCAATTTCCTCTAACATTCAGCACACACGTACATAGATGCATACTACAGGGCTGCTGTAAATTAAAGAACAGTCAATCTGTGCAAAGAATATAACCTGGTCCATGTAAGAGAGGTTGCATGTGGCTGATGCAATGGTCAGGTAATCTCCCATGAATAGAAATAGAATCATAGAATGGTTCAGCAAAGAAGGCAGTCATTTGGCCATTGTAACTGCGCTGGTTTTCTGCAAAAGCAACTCAGCAACTCCCCCACCTTTTCTCTGTAGCCCGGCAAGTCTTTTCTCTTCAGATTATTATCCAATTTTTTTCTGAAAGCCACAGTTGAATCTGCTTCCATTGCCCTTTCAGGCAGTGCATTTCAGATCTTAACCAAAGATTCTGGGTGGAATTTTGATGCCAGTGAGGAAATTGGATATTGTGATCCAAAATGGGTAGCATTGCCACATGGGCGGGCGGCAGAAGACAGAAGGGAATTTTATCTGAGCCATACAGTTAATGGCTAGCAGGCATGGGAATGGCTAAAACAGGGGACACGGGGAATCTGAGCACCTGAGAAGCAGGCGTCATATCTAAACGGGAGGCAGCACTGAGTTGTAAGGCAGCACCAGCAGAGGAGAGTGAAAAGGAGGTCAGACATAGCTAGCAATAGTTAAATGACAGCTGCTAGAGTACAGCTGGTACCCAGGTTCAGAGATGACTCCTTGGAAGTGCTCCTCCAGGCAGCAAATGGAAGTATAGAGAACCTCACCTCACATGGCAACAGGAGACGACCAGCAAGGCAGAACAAGGAGGCATACCGGAAGGTTCCTGGGGAGGTTAGAGGCCATGGAGTGGTCCCACAGACATGATTGTGGTGCTGGAAGTGAATCAACAATCAGATGTGGTCTGGCAAGATGAGTGGAACTCATAACACTGAACTCACAGCCTTGGATGTCACAAAAGGTGCATATGAAATATGAGGGTGCCCACCCAGGCATCAGCCATGATCAGACACCAGTGTTCTGGTGCATTGCAGTCTCTAAGTGGAGGATCCTTGTCAGCCAGAGTTGTCTATTGAGTTGCCAATACTGAATGCCCGAATACAGCAGGCATCTCTGTAACACAATGACGGGCACTGAGTCTGCCACCAACATGGGCGAGCAGTGTGGCTATGAAAGACAAGTGACAATCTACATTACTGTGCTGCAGGAAAAGAGAGTTCGAGGTGCCAAAGAACATACATGCATACGAACAAGGAGTAGGAGTAGGCCATTTGGCCCCTTGGGTCTGCTCCGTCATTTAATAAGATCATGGCTGATGGTGTCTGACAAGATTATGGCTCATCTCATCCAAGAATCTATCCACCTCTGCCTTAAAAATATTCAAAGACTCTGCTTCCACTGCCTTTTCAGGATGAGAATTCCAAAGGCTTTGAGAGAAAAAATTGTGAACCCTTATTTTTAAACAGAGAAAGGCAATGGACAGCAGGAGATGTGCCATTTCTCGCGGTGCTGACTCCCTGAAAAATGAGGTGATGGATCTAAGTGGCTTGGAAGCAAGACAGCCCATTGTTGATGGTAAGGTGGGTGCGGAGCCCCAAAACAGTGAGTAACCTAATGGAAGAGGCCACTAAACCTTCTGCTACGCAATAACTATGGCATATCCACAGTGAACACAGGGAGGTCCAGTTGAAGAGCAATGAGAAGGAGGTATTGGAATGCAAAGTGCCCCTCACATCACTCTTCTCTCTCTCACAAGTCATGATGAAGATGAGGCAGCAGCCAGGCTTGTGAAGCAAGCACTTGAAACCTCAGAGGAGGAGGAAATTTCTGAGGAGGCAGTGTCACATCATTCCAGCGAATACTCTGGCAGCACAGATGCCCTCACGTTCGTGGGCATTCAAGTACATTTAGAAATATTGGCATTATCTGGCGAGCATTGCATGGAGCAACTGATGGAGGCAGTGACTGTTGTGGCCACTCCGATTTAGAAGGCTGTGCAAGGACACAGTAATGCTCAGTTTCAGGCTGATGAAAAGCCTTGGGAGTCATTGACAAAGTGGCAGATGCTGGGGCCACAGCATGAGATTTGTGGACATCTGTCAGAACTCCCAGAGGCTATTTGCACTCATAAGCAATCGATAGAGGAGTTCATCCATGCCATGACTCCAGCCATAATTCTGTTTCACATGCAAATGCTTCCTCCACCAAGAGAGTCGCGGCCCTCAGGGAGCATCAAATCTAGCAGACCACCCAGTGGATGCAGAAGATGTGCCATGACCTGCATGCCATTGCCTCATCACGAAGTTTTGTGGAGAAATGGCTGGGTGAGAGGAGCCCTCATCAGGTCTCATGCTCTTCAGGTGAGCAGAGAAGAATAAGTGTGCCCTGAATGGGTAGAGGACTGGCTGCCGTAAGACCCTCAGCGCTCCACTCAAGGTGCTCCTGGCAGTGACATGGTCCTTTGCTCCTCTCACCATGACATCAACATCTCATGGAGCCATGAAGACAGAGGTGGCTCCTGCACAGCGGTCATCAGGCAATGAGACTATATCTGCTGCAGTTACCTAAAACAGTGAAAAGCCTGCCTCCACACAACACAGGAGCACCCATAAGCACAGGTTTAAATCCACCTACTTGCACTTGGATATCACTGGTTGACGGTTTATTCTATTCTGTCACATCGTTGGCTGAATGTGTCAAGTGAAAGATAATGGGTGGAATCGTTCTACCCACTAAGCGGGTGTGAAAAACAAGGTTTTACCCACCGGCTAAAATGGCGGGTTTTCGCATCATATAGTCTGCATCCCACATCATTACTTATGCAGCCACAGGAAACACGCCATCTTGCCTACCATGCAATTACATCACCGTCTCCTCACTCCGGGTGCCACATCTAAACTGCAGCCCAGAACTGCTCCAGTGAAAGGTCCTGAAAGCCAAGAAGAGTTCAATGACCCATCACTGGAATGCCTTTTGGAGGCTCGCCATGATGTCATCCAACCCCACTCTCGCCACAGGAGGTCCAGCAATCTCACCACTCCGGCTTGGGAGGCTGTGGCAGTGGTGGTCAATGCCAATGCTGCACAGAAGAGGTTGGCCATCTAGTGCAGAAAGAGGATGAATCCTGTTGATGAAGGCTGCCTTTATGGGAGCCTTTATGGCCACATGTTTGCAGTCAATGTCACTCCGTACCTGCAGAAATCCAGCAACAGCTCTGAATCTTAATGCCCTCTCTGCCTAGCTGGCCGGATTCATCCTCTTTCTGCACTAGATTCACTAGGGTAAGGCAACCATCTCATCACTCTAAACTCACACACTCACATGGCCATCACACATTCACAGGCATCTCACTCACTGCCAGCTCAAGGGACATCACCACTCACTCTCTCACACACACCCTCCCATCTCCATCTGGCCTCATCTCCTCTGGAGACTGCCTCATCATCCCTCACCATCTTGAGGCCACAGATCAACATGTGTCCCCACACACACCCTGAGATACCCCCCTTCCCTAGTACAGCCCTCACCTTGCAGCCTCTTCCCTGGCCAAAGGCCACTTCTCCCCCTTCCCCAAGCAAGCCCTGGTCCTGCAGCCATTGAAAAGCCACACCTGCCTTATGGCTGATCTGGTAGGTAGAGACCTGCCTGTGAGCCCCCCTAAAAGTGATGTTGTGCTGCCTGTGAAGCCTGTCGCTGTGTTGACCACAAGTGCTGGCCAAAGCTAGGTAGGCAAACAAACCTCAAATTCCTGAGCAAGTGCAGCTCACCAAGTGCTTATGTACAGTTGTGAAACACATTGACGTGTCTGGATGATCCAATGTGCGGGGATGATTCCGGTGAGCAGGGCTTGTCATGAGAAGCTAAAGTATTAAAATTAGGTTCCCGACATACAGCAGCTGGAAACACGGCCTGCCATTGACGGGTGGAGTGGACGATCACAAACTGTTATCACAATAGCGTAAAACCAATTTTTTGGCCTTCTTGCCATATTATCCACTCATGCCCGCCATGTCGACCGCCACCAAGAGGACTGGATGATTCTGTCCAATGTGTAGCAGCATGAAAGGTCTCCTGTACTTATTTCTACACAATTGGACCCTTAACAGCTGGAGTGCTCTTGAGAAGGATGTAATGGAAAGGTCCAGAACACACAAAGTCAATGTGTTATACATCCCTTGGCCAGATGTCATGACAGGTCCAATGAGATGGTAAAGCCATGCAAGGATAAGTCAACTATAAGAGCAGGAAAACCAAATTGCTTACATGCACATTAATGAAAGGCTTAGGAGAAACATGTGATTAATTCTTGCGCCTTCCTGGTGCAAATGTCACTCCACCTTGCCTGCTCTGTCATTGTCCACCTGGTCTCCAAATCTTCCTCCTCAGAGAAGGAGGCACCACACTTAGGAGTCTTCATTCTCCAAAGCTTCTCCTCTCTGTAGTGCAATATTGTGCGGAGCACAGCACACCACAATAATACATGAGACTATTGATGGGAGGATTTTGCAGGGATCTCCCAGGCCTATCCAGGCATCTGAATCACATCTTCAAAAGCCCTAAAACTTGCCCAAGGTGCCCTTATTATCGTGTGGCAGCTGTTGTATGTCTTGACTGTGCCTGTACTGGGGATTCTGTACAGGTACAAGGAGCTATGCCTTCAGTGTTAATCCCTTGTCAACCAGTATCCTCGAAGGTACGTGGCAGCCTAAAATGGCCAGGCATCTGGGAATGTCTTAAAACGTAGGGGTTGTGACAACTTCCTAAAAGCTTGTCAAGACTTGAAGGATTTGTTTGCAGTGGTTGCAGCCAATTGTTTGTTGCATGAGTGGAAGTGCATCCTGCTGTTGAAGGCTGCCTTTATGGGAGCCTTTCTGGCCACATGTTTGCAGTCAATGTCACTCTATACCTGCAGAAATCCAGCAACAGCTCTGAATCTTAATGCCCTCTCTGCCTAACTGGCCGGATAGGTGCAAAAGCACACTTATCGGTCAGCTCTCTTGTGCATGGAATCTGAGACCAGTT
This sequence comes from Carcharodon carcharias, assembly GCF_017639515.1. Lineage (NCBI taxonomy): Eukaryota > Metazoa > Chordata > Chondrichthyes > Lamniformes > Lamnidae > Carcharodon > Carcharodon carcharias. The sequence continues at coordinate 87,394,325 of NC_054469.1, read as the reverse complement.
TGATGTAGCAATGGGCTGCAGACTGGGAAATCCCACAGATGTCTCCAGGGGGTCCCTGAAATGATCCTGAGACATATAATTTAAGTACCACTGTGATCTTCACAGAAACAGGCAAAAGCTGCCCACTATTTCCTATTGGGCTCAGAATCTTCTCTACTTGAGTGCACTGCTCTGTGACCACCACTGTAGACAGGCACAACCTTGGGAAACACTGTTGCTCAGGCATTTTCAGGAAGCAGAGCCCCTGCCAGTAAATCTTCTCTGGTGGGTAGCGTCTTCTCTGCACCCGAGTCTGGCCCCTCTGTGCCCTGCTCGTTCACACTCTCTTTTGTCCTCATGAGACTCCTGCCCCTCGGCAGATTGCAGCTGCACTCCCTTTGGGTGCACTGTCTTATGCTCCTACTCAGTAGAGGTCTCAAAATCAAAAGGCATGAGGTCCATCATAATTTCCGTTGCTCATCTCTAAAGGTCCCTCACTCCTTTTACTCGACATGCAGAATATGCATCTCAGATAGGCCATCAATTGTTAGGCCTCCAACGTGTTCACCAATTCTACCCAGCCTCCAGCTTGTCACTCCCACACTTTATTCACTTTCATCCTCCATGCACTGAAAGGCTGCTGTTCCCAATGGCTGCCAACTCCAGCGAATACTGCTGCTGAGACCCCATTTCCTTAGAGCAGGTGAGGCTTTGAAGCCCTGATCTTCATGTCCACCCCTAGAAAAATCTAAAAGCCTCCGGAAAATACCCATTACTTCTAGCCTCTTAACAGACTCAATTGCTTCGCTGCCGCAGATAAGCATGGTCTCCACCAGGCAGCCCAGCCACATTTGGGAAACATCAACAGCTACAGGAACACATTGGGTTTCTGTCCTAATACATTTCCCCATTATTTTGTTGGCTCGCCCGCCTCCCAGCCCACTGCCCCAGGTGCAAGCCAGCTACATTCAGCCAACTACATCAAGTGTAAATAACTTTTCCTTGTAAGTTATTTTTACGTAATATCTCTTCTTGTCCATAGGTCTCCCTGCAACATAGATAATGTCACATTTAATTTACAGCAAATAGAAGCTAGCCTACTCCGAGGGGGCCTCCAATATCAAATTTGATCCAATCATGAAGATGCAAAGGAACACTTTGGGTTAGTCTCCCTCTCTGCCTGGTTGGAAATACTTGACCTCCATCTGAAGCATTGACTGTGATGTGAAACTTGCCACATAGGCAACACGAGCAGGCACTGACATTCTACAACTTTGTCGTACAGCACTTCCCAACACATCATGCTATCAAAATATGCTAAATTTTCTTTAACGAGAGTTTAAAACAACTTGCTGCATGTTAATGTCTTTCCCTCAGTTTTGTTCAATGTCACACCCTAATTAAAATGAATTATGTGCTGCTAACCCGATCAACCATGTTGCTGTCTTTAAACTGGGAAAATTTAATTTTAATTAATTTATAAGTGAGCTTCATGAATTTTATGGAGCGCTAAATAACCTCATACAATTTACTGTACCTCCAAAAAAATATGAATCTCCAGTTTTGATTTGCATTGAACTGTTTGTCCGAACAGCAGAAGCATCATCGCCGTCAATAGTGAGAATTGCAGAATTTTCTTTGGCGTAAAACTGTATTGTATGCCATTGTCCATCATTGAGCCCAAAACCTGAAATTCAACAAGAAAATATCAACAATATCTTCTGCAAGCTCAATATTGCTGGAGGGTGTAAACCCTGTAAACTGAAGCAATTAAAATGGCATAGGGAATAATCAGTTTATGTAATGATACAGTGACCAAGGTAAACATGAATAAAGCCTTCAGTCTCTTGAAACACATATATGAACATCAATACATCTCTGAGAAATCAAATGCGATGGCCCCATTTTTAAAAACTTTGTTTATTCAGTGCACTTATTTATAAGGAATTGGTTTTAATTGAAAACTTGAGATCAGGCAAAATGAAACAAAATTGTTAGGAACCTAATATATGTGCTAATTGGGCTGCCTAATACTTAAAACCAATAAAACTTTAGTAAAATACCATTGAATAGTTTTTGAAAAATCAGATTTTGGAGCTAGGCTAATAGTTTATCACATTATTAATTAGATATATAATTCCTTCCCCATGTTCTGTACTGTAGGATGGCAAAGTTAGAGGTGGGGGGTGGGGGGGGGGGGCGGTGTGCAAAATGAAGAGGAGTTGGGGAAGGAGGCTAAGGAACATGTTGAGGTGAAGGGAGAGATGGGGTGAAGTGAGTTGGGGAAAGGAGGAAGATGGGGAGACAGATCAAAAGGAGGAAGCAGAGAAAGGAAACGAGGGGAAAGGTATTTACTGCATAAATCCTAAGGCAAGATAATGATTTAAAATAATTTATTTATTCTATTATTTTTACTTTGCCTACATTTGCAATGCTTAAATATAAAATCATAAAATGATACAGCACAGAAGATGCCATTTGACCCATCATGCTTGTGCCAGCTCTTTTAAAGTGTTATTCAGTTAGGCCCACTCTCTTGCACTTACCCCCTAAACCCTGCAAATCTTTCTACTTCAAATATTTATTCAATCACCTTTTGTATATTATTGAATTGACTTCCTCCAGTCTTTTAGGTAGTGCATATCCATCACGACTCACTGATGAAAAGCTGATCGCAAAAAATTGTAAAACCTTACTGATAAATTGATCCTTTGTTTTTGACCTAATCTAATCCAGCAGATTCCCATGCAATCGCAGAAAGTGCAACACCTGCCCCTTTACTCCCCACCTCCTCACCGTCCAAGGGCCCAAACATTCCTTTCAAGTGAAGCAGCGCTTCACTTGCACTTCCTCAGTTTGGTCTACTGCATTCACGGCTCCCCATGCGTTCTCCTCTACATTGGAGAGACCAAACGTGGACTGGGTGACTGCTTTGCGGAATACCTTTGATCTGTCCGCAAGCATCACCCAGACCTTCCTGTCGCTAGCCATTTCAACACACCATCCTGCTCTCATGCCTACATGTCTGTCCTTGGCCTGCTGCAATGTTCCAATGAAGCTCAACGCACACTGGAGGAACAGGGCCTCATCTTCCAATTATGCACTTTACAGCCTTCTGGACTTAACACTGAGTTCAACAACTTCAGATCATGAACTCCCTCCTCCATCCTCACTCCTTTTTGATCCCCTTTTTTCAATTTTTAAAATTTTTAAACATATATGTACATTTTTCCCCCACCTATTTCTATTATTATTTTTAAAATGTATTTCCATGCAGTTTTATCCCCACCTTTTAGCCTTTAAGTGTATTATTGAGTATAAGTGCATTAATGTCAATGTCGCCCAAAGTCTGCGGTGCAGTTGACTACATTAGCTGCCACTTCATTGCAAGCCTCAATGCTATCTGAAAAAGCAGGCATTATCCTTAAAACGTGAGAATATTTTTAATCCTGCCACCAGTTTTTAACCATATGCTTCATTATTCCTGAAAGCACATTTTCAAAAAAATTCATCATGTAAGATATTAACATTTCCAAAGGATTCTCAAAGTGTTTGCAGATGTGTTGCTTAGCTTTTTTATGGTAAGTTGTATTTATGCCAATTTTTGCTTAATGCTCCAATTTTATTCTCCTAATAAAATAAGTTGGCAGTTTTTTTCTACATTTGCTACAACTCCCAATTTAAAGTATAATCAATTTCATTGTATTTCTAAAAATTCAAGTACCATGAAATGTAATTTTGGTGTCATTATCTCATCTAACCCTGTGAAGCTTCCCAAGAGGGTCACAGTCTTCAGGATTTCATTGCTATTTCCCATTTTTCTGTCGTTAGTTTAGCTCAATCTCTCATTTTCATGAATTTTCCAATTACATTTGAAGTTGACAAGTAACAGCAACATTTCAATGTTGCTCAAAAAAAGAAAAACAAGCAAATGCAAATTAATTGCAACTATCACATCATCATGCACATGTTTTCAATGTAAAAAATCTGGAGAATGATAGCTCTGAACAGGCCAACATCAAATCATTGATGAAAGTTATCCGTAAATAAATCATAGTGCAATTGCAATTGTAGAAATAGTAGTAAAGCATTTGAAAATGTGGCTCATAATATATGTAAAGTAAATATGTCTCTATGAATGTTTATCTGCACTGTTGGAAGCTAAAATACACAGTTTAATTACTGGCTCTGCTAAAGTGACTAATAGTTTGAAACCCCTAGGAGATAAATCTTTAACCCCAAATAAAAACAGAAAATGCTGGAAAAACTCAGCAGCTCTGGCAGCATCTGTGGAGACAAAAATAGAGTTAATGTTTCAAGTCCATATGACTCTTCTTCAGAGCCTCAATGCTATCTGAAGAAGAGTCACATGGACTCAAAATGTTAACTCTGTTTCTCTCTCCACAGATGCTGCCAGACCTGCTGAGTTTTTCCAGCATTTTTTGTTTTTATTTCAGATTTCCAGCATCCACAGCATTTTGCTTTCATCATTAATCCCAAAGACTGTTCAGATGTGACTCATGAATTACAGTAAATAGATTTACCAAGGAAAGTATGTCCAACCATAACATATTTTACCACAACATTAAAAAGCTGAATTTCACAAAGCACTTTCGTTTATTGAAAGGACATTAGAAACAGAATCTTATGCTAATCTTCAAAGAACAAACAAAAGTTCTAGAAATTTCCAAAGTTTGATCATTTATCCAAACTCCAACTTTAATGCCAGTTCAGTAGTCCATTAATTTAGCAATTAATTGGAAACACCATGAAAATAACATGCATCCCAAACTAATTGCTTGAATAAAGTGAAATCGTTGTTCAAAATAATTAGTTCACTAAGTTGAATCAGTCTTTAAAAACCAGGTAGAAATAATAGTTTCCAGAAAGTATTTGCAGTCACCTGTCATGTCCCTAAGACATGAAAGAGATAATCTACTCTTTAAATCAAACCTTTTCTATTTGCTTATTTAAAAAGTGAACCTTGCTGAACCAAAATATGGCTGTTACAGGTCACATGATTCACAAGTTGGCTACTATTTTTGGAAATTTCCAATAGCAGTTACAGGACAAAAGCTCAACCCTCATCCTTGTGGAACCTCACACCCCTCATTGTCAAGAAACATTACAATCAATGAAACCAGCAGATGGTCTGTCTCCCCAGCCTGGTCTTATAACAAAGGGAGAGCCATCGAAACTTGTTATACCTGCAGAGGTGCTTAAAGCCACCATCTCCCTCCTAAAGTGAACAATGAGTTTTGACCAGAGGCATAGAAGCCACTTGTTAGTCTGCGACTGACCCATTAATGGGCAACGTCACATGAACCTAAGTTTCTGGCCTTTGGAAAATTTTAATAATACATTTCTAGACTTGCAACTTCTAGCCTGCAAACACCACAGCAGGACTCCAGGCTGACCAACAGCCTGCATCAAGCCTAAGCATCCTCAAAGACTGTTTCTCCGGAAGGTTCCTGCAATTGCCTGCTGAGCTGACCAAGTCTTTGTATACTAACCACATCTTGCTGCATCACCATCAACTTTAAAGGAATTCTTCAACTCCTGACTCAGCTAGCTGAACCTGCCTGAACCGTAACTCCTCCATGAAGGAACCTCACTGGATTCTGACTTTCTGGACTCTGGCAATCATGTGAGCTGATATTCATGTCTGTGGTTCTTTTTCTTTTAAGTTACTCATAGTTGTAAAAACCCGTCTTTCCTATCTTCTTATTGTGTGCTTGAGTGTGTGTATGAAGTTGTGACCATCCCCCAGGTTTGAATGTATGAATAAACAATACTTCTGATTTAACCCTAAAGAGAGTTTGCTGTGCGGCACATTAAAATTGACACCACAAACAGGATTTGGGGAAACACGCCAGAGCCTAGTTCAAAAACTAAAACATCTCTGCTTGCGTACAGATGGCGAGAAACTAATGGAGTTCAGGTTTGCCGTTCCTCTGTTTATTGCAGACTACTCATAACCTATTCAGGCAACCTCTGATGTCTGATTTCCATACTTGACAATTAAATACGCAGAACCACCTATAAAATCAGAATCATACAGAAGCCACAAATGTGGTTTTTTTATTTACTTCCTTCAGTACTGGAACAATGGATGACCTGTCATAAATATGAAAAGATCTCCAAATTTAAGATTCACAAGTGAGTCAAAGGTTACTGGGGGTAGGTGGGAATGTGGAGTTGAGAGCACAATTTGATCAGCCATGATCTTATTGAATAGAAGAGCAGGCTCAAGGGGCTGACTGGCTTACTCCTGTTCCTAATTCATATGTTCGTATGTGTAGGCTAGCAGATTGCATAGGCTGCTCAGCACTTCAAAATAGTTCTTCTAAAATGTATGAAGACATACCCTGGTGCTCATCACAACACTGCTTGTGCATTTATATATCCTATCTAAGAAGCATGTCTGGACAATTTCTTGGGGACATTTGGTAGCTCAGTTGAATCCTTATCATTTGTACATCTCATGCTGCAATCACCAATGGTCAGTTCCCATTTATAGCCTTCAGCACATCTGTTATCATCAAATATTGTGTATTGTTCCATGAGTTACTTTAAGACCTTATTATATATTAACTTGAGCAAATATCATGGGTCTTAACTCTTTAAATAATTCCAAAGCACATCAACCAGATTTAGTATAAATAAACTTGCCATTTTTAAAACTTGTAGTATTCTTTGTGTGAACTTAAAGCTAAATGCAACAAAACACAGAAATGTTTGGCATCCAATTACAAAAAATGTAACAAAACAAATTGGCTAGTACAGTGGAATGAACAGCAGGGATAGAATTTTAACCTTTGGATCTGCTTGCAGCAGAGGAAGCCAGCAGTGAGTCAGAAATGCAAAAAATAATGGGGTGGGCTACATATGGCTTTTTAACTCAGCCGCGGTGATAACTTTCTGCTTCCAGGCTTCCCAACCAATTTTAGCAGACGGGTACGATCATAACCTGATCCTGACTGTTCAAATCTTACTATTTAAAGGGATCCCAGCAGGGTCAAAATGGATCTATTCCGCAATTGCCACAGAGTTAACAACTGGACCGATGGGTTCACAATGTGGGAAAGTTGTAAGCCTGGATCTTGGAGGCACACCTGGAGGTGAAAATGGTAAAGGCCTGAAGAGGAATATCCTTCTTAGCAGACGAGAGGAATTGGCTGGCCTGAGGGCAACCAGGTGTGGCTGGAAGTCATGGAGAGGGTGAGAAGCAGAAGTGTAGTCCCTCGCTCATGAATGCAATATTGAAAGACCTCATTAGGGCATGAATGGTGTGTGGCTTGTCACATTCAAGTACCAACCCCCTCAATTTGACTTTCACAGCCTTTTCCTGCACAACACTCCTCAGACCACTGCAGCTCTATCCATTCCTCTCAGGGCACTTTTTCACATCTCCATCTGAACATCCACCAATCATGCTCACCCTCATCTTATTGCCATCTCACATCTATCATTCACAGTTATCCTCCACAAATGTTGGCATTCCATTCTCTCAGTACATTCCATTTCTCACACTCATAACTCTCTTTTCCTCTCCATGGAGAGAGAGGCCTCACACCAAGGAGAGACAAAGGATTGTGATGGACCTCCAGTCATGGCTGATTTCTGTCACATATGAGCTGATGTAGGTGGATGCTGAGGAGTACTCAGAAGAGGTTCCACACTCTGTGGAAGGACCATCATGCATCGTGCATATACTCCACCAGCTCAGATACACACACCTCAGATGGGCCTCCAAGGCAGGTAGTTGGATTGTCACATGGTGAGCCACACATCACAAGTGAGCAGGAGAAGGTATTTGAGATGAGGAGAGCAGTGGAGCGGCCTTGTCCAAGGGCACAGAAGCCTCCAAGCTCTGTTCAGCTCGACTCAGATGCTGAGACATGGGGGTCCTTGACAAAGAGGACCATTCTGGAAGAGTGACAGAAAATGTGTGACATTCTGCCTGCATTTCCAGAGACACTGCACACATTTGTAGAGTGTTCATAGGAGCCTATCTCTAACAGGAGCACCATGATGTCTCAGACCATTGCACTGATGTCCATCTCCATGGGTGGAGTGGCCATTTGTATGGAGCAGCACACATGGCAAACAACCTAGTGTGTAATGATCCTCACTAATGGTCTGCACACACAGTTTGACAATTTAAACAGGAAGGAGGAAAGTCTCACCTTGGCCATCAGTGCCTCATAGAAGAAAAGCAAAACACTCTCCAGCTCTTGGCTAGCAGGAATATGTGTGTGAGCCATGAGAGGGAAGATGAAGTAAGGGGACATGGAAAAGCAACATGGATAAAGGGGAACCTGTGGATCTGCTGTACTTAGATTTCCAGAAGGCATCTGACAAAATGCCACATCCAAGATTGCTATGCCAAAAAAAGCTCCTGGTGTAGGGGGTAATGTATTAGCATGGATAGAGGATTGGTTAGCTAACAAGAAGCAGAGAATAGGGATAAATGGGTCTTTTTCAGGTTGGTAGGATGTGAAAGTGGAGTGCCATAGGGATCAGTACTGGGGCCTCAACTATTTACAATTTATATCAATGACTTGGATAAAGGGGCCAAATGTGTGATTGCTAAATTTGCTGATGTTACAAAGATAGGCAGGAAATTAAGTTGTCAAGAGGGCATAAGGATTCTGGCAAATGGACATAGAGAAGTTAAGTGAGTGGGCAGGAATTTGAAAGATGGAGTATGATGTGGAAAAATTTTGAACTTGGCCACTTTAGCAAGAAGAATAGAAATGCATCATGTTATTTAAATGGGAAGAGATTACAGAATTCTGGGATACAGGGGGATCTGGGTGTCCTGGTACATGAATCACAAGAAGTTAGTTTGCAGTTACAGCAAGTGATTATGAAGGTCAATGGAATGTTATCATTTATTGCAAGGGCAATGGAATATAAAAATAGGGATGTTTTGCTACAGTTGTACAGTTGGTGAGACCACACCGAGAGTACTGTGTACAGTTTTTGGTCTCCTTATTTAAGAAAGGATATAAATGGATTAGAAGCAGTTCAGTGAATGGTCATCCAGCCATATCCAGTTATGAATGGTGATGGACAATTAAACAAATCACTGGAAGAGAAGACTCCATAAATATACCCATCCTCAATGATGGTGGAGCCCAGCCTATCAGTGCAAAAGATAAAGCTAAAGCATTTGCTACAATCTTCAGCCAGAAGTCCCAAGTGGATGATCCATCTTAGTCTCCTCTGGAGGTTCCAGCATCACAGCTGTCAGTCTTCAACTAATTCAATTCACTCCATATGATATCAAGAAATGGCTGATGGCACTGAATACTGCAAAGGTTATGGGCCCTGACAATATTCCGGCAATAGTACTGAAGACTTGTGCTCCAGAACCTGCCATGCCCCTAGCCAAGTTGTTCCAGTACAGCTACAACACTGGCATCTACCCAGCTTTGTGGAAAGTTGCCCAGCATGTTCTTTACTCAAAAAGCAGGAGAAACACAGCCAATCAATTACCGCCCCATCAATCTACTCTCGATCATCAGTAAAGAGATGGGAGGGGCCATCAACAGTGTTAACAGGCAGCACAGGCGTAGGAATAATTTGCTCACTGACGCTCAGTTTGATTTCCACCAGGGCCACTCAGCTCCTGACCTCATTACAGCCTTGATTCAAACATGGTGAACTCCCAAGGTGAGGTGAGATTGACTGCCCTTGACATCAAGCATTTGACCGAGAGTGGCATCAAGGAGCCCGAGCAAAACTGGAGACATTAGGAATCAAGGGGAGGCTCTCCGCTGGTTGGAGTCATACCTAGCACAAAGGAAGATGGTTGTGGTTGTTGGAGGTCAGTCATCTCAGCTCCAGGACATCACTGCAGGAGTTCCTCAGGTAATGTCCTTGGCCCAACCATCTTCAGCTGCTTCATCAATGACCTTCCTTCCATCATAAGGTTAGAAGTGGGGATGTTGGCTGATGATTGCACAATGTTCAGCACCATCTGCAACTCCTCAGATACGGAAACAGTCAATATCCAAATGCAGTAATACCTGGACAATACCCAGGCTTGGGCTGACAAGTGGCAAGTAACATTTGCACCACACAAGTGCCAGGCAATGACCATCTCCAACAAGAGAAAATCGAACCATTTCCCCTTGACATTCAATGGCATTACCATCACTGAATATCCCACTATCAACATCCTGGGGGTTACCATTGACCAGAAACTAAACTGAACTAGCCATATAAATACTGTGGCTGCAAGAGCAGGTCAGGGGCTCGGAATCCTGTGGTGAATAACTCACCTCTTGACTCCCCAACGTTTGTCCACCATCAACAAGGCAAAGGTCATGACGGTGATGGAATACTCCCACTTGCCTGGATGAGTGCAGCTCCAACAACACTCAAGAAGCTCGAGACTAACCAGCACAAAGCAGCCTACTTTGTTGGCACCCCATTGTTTAGATGATAAATATTCACTCCCTCCACCACGATGCACAGTGGCAGCAGTGCATACCATCTACAAGATGCACTGCAGGAGACAGCCCCTTCCAAGCCCATGACTGCTACCATCTAGAAGGACAAGGGCAACAGACACATAGGAACACCACTAACTGGAAGTTCCCTTCCAATTCACTCACCATCCTGACTGGGAAATATATTGCCGTTCCTTCACTGTCGCTGGGCCAAAATTCTGGAACTCCATCCCTAACAGCACTGTGGGTGTACCTACACATGGATTGCAGTGGTTCAAGAAGGCAGATCACCATCGCCTTCTCAAGGGCAATTAGGGATCATCAATAAATGCTGGTCTAGCTAGAGATGGCCACATCCCATAAATGAATAATAAAAAAAAACTCGACTGATACCTGGGATGGGAGGTTATCTTATGAGGAAAGGTTGGACAGATTGGGCCTGTAACCGTTGCCGTTTAGACGATTAAGAGGCGGGGTGATTGAAAAATATAAGATCATGAGGGGACTTGGCATGGTGGACATTGAAAGGGTGTTTTCGCTTGTGGGAGAGAATAGAACTAGGGGACACAGTTTAAAAATAAACGGTCTCCCATTTAAGAAGGGGATGAGAAGAATTTTTTTTCTCTGAGAGGGTTGTGAATCTTTGGAACTCTCTTCTCCAGAGGTTGGTGGAGGCAGGATTATTGAATATTTTTAAGGCAGAAGTAGATAGATTCTTGACTAATAAGCGAGTCAAAGATTATTGGGGGTAGGCAGAATGTGGAGTTGAAGCCACAATCAGATCAGCCATAATCTTACTGACTGATGGAGCAGGCTCAAGGGACTGAATGGCCTACTCCTGTTCCTAATTCGGATGTCTGTATGTAAGTGTGGACTCTGCTCAAGTTGCAAAATGGAATTAAATGGGTGCTCTGACAAACATGGCATTTGTCATCTAGGAGATTCACTTGTGTGCAGATTGTGAAATTCTGCAGGTGTCACCAGCAAAACCCCTGGAAGAAGCCAGAGGTGAAGAAATTCAAGGTTGTGGTGAGCTTAACTATCACTGTCAATGGGTGCCCAGCTGGTTCAAGCAGGAGGCCTTGTTCAAAGTTTTGTTCAGTGTCCTGAAAATCATTTAAGAGTAGTGCAAACACACTCTCAAAATAAGTCCTGTGAATAAAAGCCTTTCACTTAGGCAAAGAAGCAGCTGGCAGAGTTCAGTATTTGTGGGATGTCCAGCTTGTCAATTTTACAGCCCTGACTATTCCAAATGTTCTCATGCCTTGTTGAGCCTGGCGAGTTTCAGACCACCTTTGAAACATGTGATCTGACACTTAAACCCAGAATAAAGGGTTAAGTCCTCAGTTAATTGGCTTTTTGCATATTACAGGCCCATCTATTCCAATGGGGCTTCCACCCATGCCCCAGTTAAGTGCAGCAGTCAGCCAGATTCTGCCAGCTTCCCAATTCCCTTCCACTATAGGGCGGTCTTTGGTACACTCCTAGCAACGTGGATGCCCCTTTTTTTATTTCAGATCTCAACCCATATGGCCTCATTTGATGCTTCATTTAGTGTATCATCGGTCTTCACAGCTGTAATTGATTCTTTAACCAATAATGTTATACCCACATCTTTTTTATCACCCTCTCTATTCTGCCTGAAAACTCTATATCCAGAGATGTTGAGCTGCCATTTTTGCCCCTCCATGGGCCAAGTTTCTGTTATAGCGATGACATCCTGCCATGTGTCTGTGCCCTCAGCTCATCAGCTTTACTTGCTATACTCCTCGCATTTATATATGTATACCTTATAGCAATGCCAAATTCCTGTGCTGTACACTTTTTAACCAGTGCTTCTTCTGTCTTTCAGAACTTTCTATCTCCGGTTCCCTGCTCTGAATTTGCCCTCAGCTGCCCATCTCTCTGCCAATCTAGTTTAAACCACTCAACTACACTAGCAAAACTGCCAGCGAGGGTATTCATCCCAGTCCTGTTCAGGTGTGGGCTGTCTGGCTTGTACAGTTCCCGCCTTCCCCAGAACTGGTCCCAACACCTCAGAAATCAGATGTCCTCCCTCCTACACCAGCTTTCCTGCCATGTGTTTAATCACTCAATTCTCCTATTTCTCTCATCACTTGCATGTGGGACTGGGAGTACTCATAAGATTATTGCTCTTTCCTAGCTCCCTAAAATCTGCTTTCAGGACCTCATCCCTTTTCCTACCTAGGTCATTGGTACAAACATGGACCACGACCTCTGACTGATCACCCTCCCCCAGAAGAATGTCCTGCAGCTGCCTCATGACATCTTTGACCCTGGCACCAGGGAGGTAACACACCATCCTGGAGATATGTCCATGGCCACAGGAATGCCTGTTTGTTCCGCTAACTAATGAATCCCCTATCACTGCTGCCCTTCCTTTCTTCTTCCTCTCCTCTTGTACAGCAGAGCCACCTGTGGTGCCACAAACATGGCTCAGACTGCATTCCTCCAAGGAACTAATGCCTTCACTCATATCCAAAATGGAAAACCGACTGACGAGCGGGATCCTAAGGGACTCCTGCACTACCTGCCTAATTATCATGGCCTACACGGTGGTCACCCATTTGTGATGTTATACTTCAGTTGAACAGGGCATTGGTGAGACCACATCTCAAAAACTGTATGCAGTTTTGGTCTCCTTACTTAAGGAAGATTGTAAATGCATTGGAGGTGATTCAGATTGATACCTGGAAAGAGCGGGTTGTCTTATGAGGAAAGGTTGGACAGACTGGTTTTCTTTCCATTGGAGTTTAGAAGAGTGAGGGGTGGCTTGATTGATGTATATTAGATCCTGGACAGTATTGACAAGATGGACGTGGTAAAGGATTTTTCCTCTTCTGGTGAGTCCAGAACTAGGGGCCAATGTTTTAAAATTAGGGGGTGCCCTTTTAGGACAGAGGTGAGGAGAATTTTTTTCTCTCACAGGGTTGTGCAACTTTGGAACTCTGCCTCTGAAGGCAGTGAAGGCGGGGTCATTGAATATTTTTAAGGCAGAGGTAGATAGATTCTTGTTAGGCAAGGGAATCAAAGGTTTTCGGAGGTAGATGGGAATGTGGAATTCAAAACACAAGCAGATCAAGCATGATCATATTGAATGGCGGGGAAGCTCAAGAAGCCAAATGAGGGCTCACTCACATGAACATAGACATAATAAAAATGTCAAAACATTTGTTAAAATTTATGTCGGAAACCTCATCCTGCCCATGAATGAGGTTTCCTCAAAAATGCAAAGGCTGCCTGGCTGATTTGCCCGCCCGCCAACCATAAGGTTGGATGGGCAGCAGAAAATAGCAGTTAATTAATTAATTAATGGCCTTAATAGACCTCTTAATTATCAGCGGGCACACTGCCAACTCTCGCGCACGCCCACAGACCGAAATATCACGCGAGTGCACAATGATGAGTGAGTTCATGTGGGGACATTTTTTTCACATTTTCCAGATCTTTATTTAAGGGTTTTATATTCTTCAGCTCCCTAAGCCAGCTCTCTGCTTTCAGGGAGCTTTCATTGCGTGCTCCCTCGCACATGCGCAGACTTTTGTGCTCGCCCTCCTCCCGTGTTCCCCCCGCCCCCATCCCGGCAGCGCTGAGCTTTTCCATTAATTGGCCAGCCAGCATGAAATTAAGGACGGGGGCCAATTGTGGGCAGTGGGTCGTTTCCTGGCCACTCCCAAGCCCGCCTGCTGTGCTTGCCCGATGACCCAAAAATCCTGTTCTTGGTCTCCTGGAGGCTGAGAATGATAGAGAAAGAAAAAGAAAAGCACAAGAAAAGAGCACCTCCCTCCCCTCCTCACCAAATTCCCTTACTCACCAATCTCACAGCAATTACACTGGGAATAAGTTACACTCCCTCTGAGCTACTCTGAGCCTATGAGTGGTTCATACTTCCTCTCAGTCCACTTGCTATAAATGCACTAAAGGAAATGGACTTATTACAGCTCTGAGTGGGCATGAATCCCAAATAATAAAACACCCCATGATTTAGATAAAAATAACTGTCTTTCTTGGTAAAATCATAAGAGTGACTAATGAAAAATGGAAAAGCTGCTTTGGAAGTTAGATAATTCTCTCCAAGTTTAGGATTAAGATATATATATATATATATATATATATAGAGGAGGATTTTATTTATTTGCTATTTGTGGCAAAACTATCCATATTTCACTTAAGAGTTGGTTTTATAATTTCCTAAGGATAGTAAACAGAAAATCTTCCCAAACTTTTGCGGAAAAGAGCAAAAGGATTTAACTGTGCTTCAAACTCATGCTGTATCCAACACTGAGGATGACTCTTGATTTAAAAAATGAAACAATACTACATTGCCATCCATTAATTTAAGTGAAAGTACACCAAAATAAATTAATAGTTGAAATGAGGAATGCAGTGCATTAGCTACCTACATTGACTACGGCTGTGCAGCAAATAAAAGCTCCGTAGGTAGTATATGACATATAGTGGGCCCATGTAGTACAACTCATTCATTAAAACAGCTGCCAGATGCTGATACGGGAATGGATCCTTCGTGATCGCAGGTCACAAGTTGAATTGCAATGAATTACTTGGTTGAGTAGTCCTTAGGGGATAATCACTTCCCACAAACTGTGAAACCATCAGTCACACACCAGTAAATATACTCACCAGTAAAAACATCTGAATGCTGAGGACTCAACCCATACCAATTCTCTCATATATCTGTAGTGGTTACTATACCAACACAGTGTTGTAACAATATTGCTTGCTCTGACTTGCATAGGCTTCACCGAATTTATGTAAAATGAACCACCGAATATTTATCATAACAGATAAATATAGTAATGATGTGGTCTGTGGAAGCACTGGGACCACTGTTTGTTGGTGCTGCACACACCGATGCTGATTTCACATTGAATTACATGGAATTTACAACACAGAAACAGGCCATGCTGTCTAACTTGTCTTTGTTGTTGTTTATGCTACACACGAGTCTCCTCCCATTTTAAGCCATCGAGCTCTATGTGCATATCCTTCTGTTCCTTTCTTTCTTATGTAATTAGCTCCCCCATATAGGCTAATATACTACTCCATATAGTAGCAAATTCTACATTCTAAACACTCTCTGCATAAAGACGCTTCTCTTGAATTCTTCATTGGTTGTATTAGTGGCTATCATATTTATGACCACCAATTTTGGACAAGTGGACAATTAGAAACATATCTACTCCTACCCTATTGCACCCATTCTTAATTATGAAGATCTCTATTAGTCACCCATCAGCCTTTTTTCTATACTGTAAATTATGGTTGCCTTATATAAAATAACTTTTGGTGCTCCCACTGCACTGCTGGGTGTTTGCAGGGATTAGGAATAGGGTATTTAGTTTTAGCAGCTCAAAAGAGAAACTAATTCCAAATTTGAAAATCAGAAGGACAGCACAGAGACCATCAGCAAAATTCCATGAAGGTACATCTGCAGGTAGCAATAAGGGGAAAGCTGGACCTTTTGAACTAGGGGCACCTCCAGTAAACAGTACTGCCAGAATGACTTGAATGGAAGTGAGAGGTTTAATGCTGTCTCAACTGTGTCCCAAACATGGCTACAGATGAGGAAGAATTGCTGGGCTATGTAGTTAACAAGATAAGCGTGCATAATTTAGCAATGTGGTCTTACAAGGCATGTTAGTCACACTTCCATGCGGGTGCAGCACCATAGAGTAATTATCCACAGCTCTCTAGTAAATGCTCATCTAATTTCCAAGTGGACAAGCAATGCTTTTGCCTATTCAATGGAAGAAGCAAATTACAGATAGCACATATTTGTGGATGATATGAAACTCGGAAGCATTGTGAACTGTGAGGAAGAGAGTGTAGAACTTCAAAAGGATATAGACAAGTTGGTAGAATGGGCAGATAAGTGGCAGATGAAATTTAATGCAGATAAGTTTGAAATGATTTGTTTTGTTAGGAAGAATGCAGAGAGGCAATCTAAAATAAAATAAAAGGGGTAGAGGAGCAGAGGGAGCTGGGCACACATCATTGAAGATGGCAGGTGTTATGATCCTAGCTGATGTTGCTACTGGACAAGTCAGATCCCAAGACAGAACCTGGCTTGATAGATCCTAACTTATATTTATCTAGAAACTTGGAGGGCGGCTACTAAAATGAGCCATGGAGTCTGCCAATGAACTTTAAACAGAAGAATAAAACATTTATTAAACAAGAAAATATGAACAATGTTACATCACTCCTTCACCCACAACTATACCTTTACAGATATATACAGAATCGTAAGGATAACACAAGTTACAAAATCTACCTTGTACTCTAATGTTCACAATAAGTATATCATCCATGTAAACCATTAGGTGACCTGTGGTCAGACACCCCACACTCTGAAACCAGTGACAGATGTCCACCAAAGCAGGTGCTATGGATCTCTCATCAAATCTCCCCAGGCGCTTGTCACACCATGAGCCAACTGGTCTCACCAAACTCCGTCTTTCACACGCACAAGGTTCCAATCTCCACTCTCAAAGAGCTCACCTTGGAATTTTCTCCCAAGCTACACTTTCATTTAGACATCTTCAACAAGGATCCACCTCCAGGTTTTCAACCTCTCCTTCTGATGTTCCTCTCCCCCTGGATCGCCACATGCATTCAAGCTTCACCTTCCACACACTCTCTCTTAGGTACTTAGCTGTGCCAAAAGAACACCACTGCTTCACAGGCCCATGGTAAGGAGTCACCCACCTTGGGTTGTCTCCTCGGATCTTCCGGCTTCTAGCAAGACAACTTTGCCTTGATTCTGCACTGTACAATTTTCTCTCTTTAATTCAGAGCCTTTTCCTCTGCTCCTTATTTTCAATTCCACTGGACAGGACCAGTTCAGATTTCTGTTCTTTTCTCTTGACTTCACTGTCTTCTTGGGACCATCTCCTGCCCAACTCCCTGTTTTTTGGGGCATTTTTTTTCTTTGGGACTTGCTTCCTGCAGCTCCCTTCCTGTCTGCTCTGGCAGTTTCTGCGGAATGGCCCTATCCACTGAAATCAAACTGCTTTTCTGTTTATCCCTGCTAAGCAACAGCACAGTTTTTCCTACTTTGTTTTAACTTCCCTAAACCACTTCAAGGGTCGTAAAACAGATACACAGACAGAGTTTCAGACTTGCTGACTCCATCTCACAGATAAAACTCTAAATAAAACTAGACCCAGATGTCACCCTTTTAACACAAATAAAAAAAATAGATGAATTAATCTTAAACCTAAAGCTATAGCTTATTCCTAGCACACACAAATACACATATAACCTACTTAAAACTATTCCTAGTTCCTAACACAGAACAGGTTGAGAAAGCAGTTAATAAAGCATATGGCATCCTGGGCTTTATACATAGGGCATAGAGTACAAAAGCAAGGAAGTTATGTCAAACTTGTATAAAACACTGGTTCGGTCTGAACTGGAGTATTGCATCCAGTTCTGGGCACCACACTTTAAAATGGTTGTGAGGGCATTAGAGAAGGTGCAGAAAAGATTCGCGAGAATGGTTCTGGAGATAAACAATTTCAGTTATGTAGAATGTTTAGAGAAGTTGGGATAGTGCTCCTTGGAGAAGAAGAATTTAAGGGGAAATTTGATAGGGGTATTCAAAATCATGAGTGCTCTGGACAGAGTAGATAGGAGTGAACTATTCCAATTAGTGGAAGGATGGAGAATGAGAGAGCACAGACTTAAGGTAATTGGCAAAGGAAGCAATGGTGATATGAGGAAAAACCTTTTCATGCAGGGAGTGGTTAGAATCTGGGATGCACTCCCTGAGAGTCTGATGGAGGCAGGGTCAATCGAGCCTCTCAAAGTGGAATTAGAGCAATATCTGAAAAGGAAAAATATTGCAGGGTTATGAGGAAAAGGCAGAGGATTGGCACTATGTGAATTGCTCCTTTGGGGACAGCACAGATACAATGAGCTGAACTGCCTCCTTCTGTGCTATAACCATTCTGTTATTTCCTGATACTATGCATACCGATTAGATTGAGTGTCTGCTCGTCTAGACAAATCTGCTCATATTTCTTATTCCAAACACATACCTGTGTTCTGCTTGCAGAAGGCCACACACAACCAGCGTCAGTGAAGGTAGAAGGGAATGGTGTGAGTCATCTAAACTGCAACTCTTTATTTCTTATGAAAATAAAGCCCTGGAGATTCTTGGCACAGAGATAATAGAGGAAGTTGGTGGAGAATAAGGGGAAGGGGAAAGGGACTTCAGAGACTCCACCTTGTTCATTTTGATTATTATTTTGTTTTTCATTCTTTAACTCCTTATTCACTAAATCATTCCTTTCATCACACACTAAAATACATTGCAACATACAACATTACAATATCTTATAATCAGAGCATCAACCCAGCATCTTAAAGCACCTTGTGTCATATATTCGCACAATGATAAACACCAACACTGACACATTCACTCTGTTCATGAGCTGCAGAAAAGTGCACAAGGTGCTTCAAATGCACTAGTGCAGGTGGTATTAGAGGAGACACAACCTTGAAGGAAGAATAGCTTTGAGGCATCTAGTGCTTATTCAAATCAGAATTAGGAGCTTTTAGAACCTCCTCATCATGTAGTTTCTTAGCATCAAATACAGTCAAAGTCCTAAGCAGAGAAGCTCAACCTTGGTAGATGTCCTATAGAGATCAGCCTTTTTTGTTTGCATCAAGTTGGAGAATCAGGTTGTTTTATAACTACTCAGGCCATTGAAAGGGTGGACTACTGGAGCTGGTGCATGACACAGATGTCTCATAGCAATACCACATCTGTAACTCCAAGATGTCCTACTCAAATGACTGCTGTGTTTTCACTTGCATAGAGACTGCATCATGTAGTATAGCTATAATATATATGCCATTTGTCATCGAAGGGTCTTATACAGAACTAGCATCAGTAGTTGCTGGACAATTTCCAACCTATAGATAAATGTAGTCATCCACCTCTCTATCTTCCCAGTCTAAAGAAACATTTAGAAGGAGCATCTAGTTAGGAAACAGAATACACACAATACACTGTCACAAAGGGGTAGTACTAGGTTAAAATTCATTGAACACATGTGCAACACACACAATTAAGGTAAATTAAACTTCATCACAGTCTTTTTTTTTGCTATGAAGTAGGTAGTTAGTGAGAAATAATGCTGTTGATTTCATCTGAAAAATGCAAGTATGAATAAGGTGTGGGCATGAATTCATGACTAGTGGCATTTGGACAGCTGCTTATGGATTGCCAAAATTATAACTGCATCTATATGGCATCCTCCTCCAACTCTACCATAGGAAAGGGGAAATTAAAGATGTAGAGTAACTAAAACAAGAGAGAGAAATAAAAAAAAAGAGTAAAACCTTCAAGCAGAAGGACAGATTCAATTGTCTGGTCCAAATAAGCTTTCTTTATACAAACACATGGTGAATAAGCGAGAAAATGAATGATTTGCGAGTAGGTCAAGCCTGATGTTCCTGATTAAATATTTTGAAGAGGTGATGAAAGTAGTGGACAGGGCAACGTCTATGGATAAAGCTCTTCATACGAAACTGTTAGCTGAAGTTGAAGCACATGTAATTGAAGGTAAGTTACTGACCTAGTTAGGAAATTGGCTGAGCACCAGGAAATATAAAGCAGGAATAATGATCAGGTATTCCAATTAGCAGGATGTGCCTAGTGGTGTCCTACAAGAATCCCTTTTGGGGCCTTAACCATTTACTGTATTTAGTAATGACTTAGGATGATGGGTTAGAAAGCCACATATACAACTTTGATGTGAAGATAGTCAGTGTTGTAAATGAGAGCATAAAAACGTTGTAGATGAAAGCATAAAAATACAAATATATATTAATAGATTAAGTGAATGGGCTAATAGATTAAGTGAATGGGCAAATGAATTTCAGTATAGGCAAATGTGAGGTCATGCACTTTTGATCTAAAATGGATGGAACAGGGTATTTTTTATGTGGCAATAAGCTAGAAACAATGGAGATCCAAAGCAACTTAGGGGTCCAGGTACATGCGAAATTAAAATGTCATGAACGGGTACGTGAAAATAATCAAAAAGGCTAATAGGATTCTTTATCTGGAGAGGATTGAATACAAGAGGGTCAAAACTGTGTTTAGGCCCTGGAATAATGTGAGCCGTTCTGGACACCACAATTTGGGAAGGATGTACTGGCCTTGGTGAGACGGTAGCATATATTTACCAGAAGGACACCTCGGGCGGAATCGTCCCAGATTTTCACAAAGTGCAGTAAAACAACCTTTTACCCTCCGACCGTGATGGCGGGTTTTCATGCCGTATCATCCCAAATCCGCCACATTATTTATGCATTCCTGGGAAACACGCTGTTTCCATGGCAGGCAAGCTCACATTCGCCTGCCCGCCATCACCTCACCACTTCATCACGCCGGGGACCATATTTAAAGTCCAGCTGCGCGTACACGTCTCAGTGCTTCCAGCCCATGACTGCCACAGGGAAGATGTCCATGACCGGCAAAAATACTGTATCCCCCAGGTTCAGTGATGCGTCACTGGAATAACTTTTGGATGCAGTGGAGGCTCGCCGCAATGCCGTCTACCCCTGCTCTGGTCACAGGATGGGCAGTGGTGTGACCAACCATGCTTGGGAGGCGGTGGTCAGCGCCAATGCCCTGCAAAAGAGGACAGCCACCCAGTGCCGCTACAGGATGAATGGTCTCATCTGCTCTACCAGGGTAACTCACTCTTCTCATCACTCCCAACTCTCACACTCTCAAACCTATCACACATCCACAGGGATCTCACACTTCAAGGGGCAACACCACTAACTCTCACACTCACCCTCACATCTCCATCAGGCTCATATCCTCTCGAGCTCACGTCCCTCATTCCTGTCCACGGCTCTGCTCACCACACAAACATTCCATGCAGTGCCAAGTGTTCTGCTCACACTCTCTCCATCTGTTTTCATGCAGGAGAAGCTGGCTCACATCAGCAGGTAGAGGTCCCAGACTGGGGGGTGGAGTGGCCCACATTAGGCCCCTCATTCACTTTGAGGAGTGTGCCATCAGGCTGACTGTTGAGGATGTGGACAATGCCTGTGACGACTGTGTGGTCGGCGGTGAACACCCACCTGAGGATCCTGCACCACATCATCTCTCTGTCAACACAATTGTGAGTGCTCTCTCTCCTGCTTTTGCCTCTGCTGCCATGTACTAATCATCTGTACTTGGTTCACAGGGAGCTCTGCAAAGGGACCAACACCTTCAGCCAGCCAGTCCATCAGCTCCATCCATGTCTCATCTGCAGCCAAGAGGACGCCTCCTCCAGTGAAGAGGTGGAAATAAGCAGCCTGTAAGACCCACCACCGCAGAGGGAGCAGCCAGCCCACGAGTGATTTTGGAGGTAAAAGTGTGTGTGTGGCAGGGCCTTTTGGAGCCTCGTGCAAGCACTCTCACACGCACGTGGATCCTTCATGTTTCACACTCATCTCAAAGTCCTGAATAATTTGAATGCTGGCTGCTGGGGTTTGATTTCAGTTGCACATCTTCGCCCACCCAATGATCATGCTCCCATGCAGCACCTGATCTCGACCACCACGATTCTCATTCACTTGCGATTTAGCAAGCATGGTCTTGATTTGGTTTTACTTGTGCTCTCCCATCTTTTCCCCTCCCCAGGTCAGCCATTTTCTTGCCCGCATCACAGTGGACCGCTGCCCCCGCTGCCCCAGCACCACTTTCCATCTCCCCTCCTTTACCTACCAGCCACAACCCTTTTCCCTTGAAGATGTCCAGGTGAATGTGCACATACCCTTCCTTCCTAAAAATCCCACCCCCATTCACATTCAACTGCCAACCTCCTCCTTCCCACCCCCAGGGTCCATGTCTGCCTCTGGGTCCCCACCAAACACCCTCGCTATCCGTTCTGCCGCTACAGTTAAACACTCACCCTCCCACCCAACCGCCTCACTCCGCCCTTAGTTATTCTCACCACTCCCTCGTACCACGCCCACCCTCAGTTCACTCCCCAGGAGGTAGATATGGACCCATTTGACACCCCCCCATGCATGTTCACCTGCACATCACCCCCTCCTCACCCATTCCCCTCCTGGAACCCCTTCTCCCCTCTGCACCCCTTTTCCCCAAAACGCCTTCCCCCCGGAACGCTTTCCCCCCAAGAAATCCTTTCCCCCTCCACACCCCTTGCCCCACTGGAACCCACCCCCCACCCCACTTGTTCTCCCACTCCCCAGGACTCCCCTCTTAGTCCCTCCCCCCTCCCGACTCCTCCCCCCAGCCTTACCTCTTCCTCCAACCTCACTCCTACCCCCTTCCTGACTACTTCCTCCACTCTTATTTCTTCCTCAACCCTTGCTCCCTCCCCTCTCTGCACCCCTCCTCCCCCTGGAAATCCTCCCTTCTCTGCACCCCTTTCTCCCTCCAGGCACCCTCCCCTCTCCGCACCACTTCATTCCCCTGGACACATTCCCCTCTCCACACTCCTTCCTTGCACCTTTCACCCCCCTTACGCCTACCTCCCCAGTTGCGGTCCTCTCCCCTGTTACCCTGTCCTACCTCTGTTCTCAGTCCTCCTCCTCCCAACTTCACCCCACCCTGACACCTTCATTCCCCCCTCCCAACTTCAACCCCATCCTCACACCTTCATTCCACCCATCCCAACATCACCACCCCCCCAACACTTGTTCTCTCCCAGCCGATCCTAGCTCTTCCTCTCCCACCCCCCTCAACCATCACCCTTTGTGAGCATCAACGTTGACTATCCAACTTCCGTGAGCTGCTTTGCAGCAGAGCCATGCCCATGAGAATCCACCCAGTATGCCATGGACATCCTCCAATTTGCCGTTGGTGTCAGGCTCCAGCATCTCCTGCTCCTCTGATGTTCGCCATGCGAACAAAGCCCTTGCGGGTAAGTCCCGACCTCTGCACGTCACACTTGTATGGACGTGTTCTGCACCAGGGTGCTTTCTCGCCGATGTAGATGGACGATCAAGGTGGGCTGGGTGGGGAGGGGACACAATTCTGGTGGGAAGACCTAATAATGATATGCTGATGTATTACAATGAGGTTCCTGATGTCCGATGGCGACGTCTCAACAGGCTGAGCGGGCAATCTCAAACTGGTTTCACGCTGTCGGGAAACCGATCACGCCATATTGTCTGATTCCGCCACTGAACATGACAGACACTGGCAGGCACGGAAAATATGGCCCTAAACTCCAAGGGTTAAACGTTCAGGAGAAGTTACAAAAACTAGGGTTGTATCTCCTGGAATTTAAAGGGTGGTCTGATTGAAGCTTTCAAGATATTAAAGGAAACAGATAGGGTAGATAGAAATTATTGCTGTTGGTTGGGAAGTCTAGGACTATGGAGCATAGACTAAAAATTAGAGATCTTTTAGGAGTAAAATTAGAAAGCTGTTTAAGGCACAAAGTGTGGAAGAAGTTTGGAATTCTCTACGCAAATGCCAATTGATGCTAGATCAATTGGTTATTATAATATCAATTGCTGGTTTAAAATTGGAAATCGCAGAGTTGGTAATGCTTCATATATTTAAGATGGAGATAGGTAGATTTTTGGTCTTTCAGGGAATCATGGGATATGAGGAGCAGAAAGTGGAGTTGAGGTTGAAGATCAGCCTTGATCATATTGAATTGGGGAGCTGACTTGATGGGCCCTATGGTCAACTCCTGCTCCTATTATGTTCTTATGACCGATAGATTTTCTGTTAACCAAATATCAAGGGATATGGGGCAAAGGTGGATTTTTTGAATTAGGTTGCAGATCTGCTATGATCTCATTGAATGGCAGAACAGGCTTTCCATGACAACAGCAACCTGATAGAGAATAGCAAACATCTACTCATAAAATCAGCAAACCAATAATACATTTTGAACAGCAAGGGCACAAAAGATGGAAGGAGGTGACCCATTGCCTGTTTTATAAAGGCACTGAACCTCAAGTGCTTTCAGTATAATATAGAACATTCCTTAAATAATAAGAAGCCTGGTACACAAGTGCACAGATGCTTCAGGATCATAAGATGATACATGTTGCATAAAAGGCTTGAGGGCTCAGGGCTCTATAAATAGAGAATTGGACCTCAAGGACAAAGGTACAACTGGTGTCCAAAGACCCATATTGTAAAATTGGTCTGACTCAAACACAGAAAGTTCAAATCATCTTTGCCAGTAATCTGCTTGCAGATGCTCTGCATGTGCAATGAAGACTCAGCACAAGTCATTTCCTAGGCCAAGCTCTAGAATGAATTCCCAGGTCACTAACTCTAGAGCACAGAGAGGTAACTGACTAAACAGTGACATATACCTTAACATATTGCCTCATACAACTTTGTAAAATACAACTTATTATGTCCTTTAGGGACAGACACCTGTTCTTTTATTTATTCATTCAAGGCTCATGGGCACTGCTGGCAAGGCCAGCATTTATTGCTTATCCCCAATTATCCCTGAGAAGGTGATGGTGAACCACCTTCTAGAACCACTAGTGTAGGTATACTCACAGTGCTGTTAGAGAGGGAGTTCCAGGATTTTGACCCAGGGCAGTGAAGAGATGGCAACATAGATCCAAATCAGGACGCTGTGTCACTTGGAGGATGACTTGCAGGTGGTGGTATTCCCATGTGCCTTCTGCTCTTTCCCTTCTAGGTGGTAGAGGGCACGGGTTTAGTAGCAAGTTGCCGCAATGCATCCTGTAAATGGCGCAAATGCAGCCACTGAGCACTGGTGATGGAAAAAGTGAAGGTTCATGCTGGTGGATGAGATGCCAATCAAGCAGTTGCTTTGTCCTGAGTGGTGTCAAGCTTCTTCAGTGTTGTTGGGGCTGCACTCATAGGAACATAGGAGCAGAAGTAGGCCATTCAGCCCATCAAGCCTGCTCCACTATTCAATAAGATCATGGCTGATCATCCACTTCAATGCCTTTTTCCCACACTGTTCCCATTTCCCTTTATGTTGTTGGTATTTAGAAATCTGTCAATCTCTGCTTTAAACATATTCAATGACTGTGCTTCCACAGCTCTCTGGAGTAGAGAATTCCAAAGATTCACAACTCTGAGCAAAAAATGTTCTCCTGATCTCAGTCCTAAGTAACTTCCCCTTTATGTTGAAATTCTGTCCCCTGCTTCTCCCCAACCAGGGGGAACATTTTACCTACATCTACCCTATCTATCCCTTTAAGTATTTTGCAGTTTTCAATGCGATCACCTCTCATTCTTCGAAACTCTAGAGAATACAGGCCCAGTTTCCCCAATCTCTCTTCATAGGACTGTCCCGTCAACCCAGGAACAAGTCAAGTAAAGTTTGGTTGCACTCCCTCTATGGCAATACTATTCTTCCTAAGGGGACCAAAACTGCACACAGTACTCCAGTGCGGCCTAACCAATATTATGTACAATTGAAGCAAGCCTTTGCTACTCCTGCACTCAAATCCTCTTGCAATAAAGGCTAAGATACCATTAGCCTTCCTAATTGCTGCACCGGCATGTTAGCTTTCAGTGACTTATTGACAAGGTCCCTTTGTACATCTTCACCTTCTAATCTCTCACCATTTAAGAAATACTCTGCACAACTGTTCCCCCTACCAAAGTGGATAACCTAACATTTTTCCACATTATATTTTATCTGTCGTGTTCTTGCCCACTCACTAAATCTGTCCAAATCCTTTTGTAGCCACTTTGCATCTTCCTCACAACATATGTTCCCACTTAGCTTTGTATCATCTGCAAACCTGGAAATATTACATTTGGTCCGCGCATCCAAATCATTGATATATATTATGAACTGCTGGGGCCCAAGTACTGATCTTTGTGCTACCCCACTAGCCACAGCCTGCCAATGCGAGAATGACCTGTTTATTCCCACTCTGTTTTCTGTCTGTTAACCAATCCTTAATCCACGTCAGTATATTACCTCCTATCCCGTGTGCTTTAATTTTGCTAACCAACCTCTTGTGGGGATCTTTATCAAAAGCCTTCTGAAAGTCCAAGTATACTACGTCCACCAACTCTCCTTCATCAATTCTGTTAGTAACATGGTCAAAAAACTCCAACAGGTTTGTTAAGCATGATAAAAACAGAATTACCTGGAAAAACTCAGCAGGTCTGGCAGCATCGGCGGAGAAGAAAAGAGTTGACGTTTCGAGTCCTCATGACCCTTCGACAGAACTTGAGTTCGAGTCCAGGAAAGTTAAGCATGATACCCCACTCAGAAATCCATGTTGACTATGCCCAATCAAACCTTTATTATCTAAGTGTCCATTTATCACATCCTTTAGGCAGATTCCAGCATTTTCCCTACTACTGATGTACGGCGAACAGGCCTGTAGTTCCCTGTTTTCTCTTTCTCTCCCTTGTTAAATAGTGGGGTAACACTTGCTACCTCCCAATCTGAAGGAATCATTCCAGAATCTACAGAAATTTGGAAGATGACCATCAATGCATCCACTATCTCCATGGCCAAATCTTTCAACACCCTGGGATGTAGAATATCAGGCCCCGGGAACTTATCAACCTTCAGTCCCATTAATTTCTCCAACACAACTTTCTCACTAATTCTAACTCCCTTCAATTCCTCCTTCTCCCTAGTCCCTTTGATCTCGAATTCTGGGAGATTTCTTGCATCTTCTTCAGTGAAGTCAAACAAAAAATAATCATTTAGCTTCTCTGCCATTTCTCTATTCCCCATTATAAATTCTCTTGACTCTGCCTGTAATGGACCCACATTTTCTTAGCCAAATGTTCCTTTTTAAATGCCTTTACAGTACAATTTTATGTTTTTTGCTAGTTTACATTCATATTCTATTCCCCCTTTCCTTATCAGTTTCTTGGTCCTCCTTTGCTGCATTCTAAAATCTTCCCAATCCTCAGGCTTACTGCTATTTCTGGAAATTTCTGGCCTTTCTTTTATCTTGTACAATCCTTAACTTCCTTTGTTAGCCAAGCTTGACTGACTTTGTTTTTGGGTTTTGTGCCTTGAAGGAATTTATAATTGCTGTAAACTATGTAATAATTCTTTAAATACTATTCATTGCTTGTGTACCAACATATCGTTTAATGTATGTTCCCAATTTACCTCAGCCAATTTGTCCCTCATGCCTTCATAACTTCCTTTGTTCAAATTTAACAGCCTGGCTTCAGATGGTGCTAATTCAATGTCAAACATAATGGGCGGAATCGTCCCAGATTTGCACTATATGCGGTAGTGGGCAAGTAAAATAATGTTTTATCCATTGGCAGCAATGGCCAGCTCCTCATGCCATATTGCCCTGAACCCGCCATTTTAATCATACATTCCCCGGAAACACACCAGTTCCATGGTAAGCAGGCTCCGATCCGCCCACCATGCTGTCACCTCACTCACTGCTTCATCATGCCGGGCCATCTTTTTTAAAACTCATTCACGAGATGTGGGCTTCGCTGGCTGGGCCAGCATTTATTGCCCATTCCTAGTTGCCCTTGAGAAGGTGGTGGTGAGCTGCCTTCTTGAACCGCTGCAGCCCATGTGATGTAAGTACACCCACAGCGCTGCTAGGAAGGGAGTTCCAGGGTTTGACCCAGCAACAATGAAGGAACAGCGATATATTTCCAAGTCAGGGTGGTGAGTGACTTGGAGGGGAAATTCCAGGTGGTGGTGTTCCCATCTACCTGCTGTCATTGTCCTTCTAGATGGCAGTGGTCATGGGTATGGAAGACAAAAACAGAATTACCTGGAAAAACTCAGCAGGTCTGGCAGCAGCAGCGGAGAAGAAAAGAGTTGATGTTTCGAGTCCTCATGACCCTTCGACAGAACTAGGCGAATCCCAGGAAGGGGTGAAATATAAGCTGGTTTAAGGTGGTGGGGGGGTGGGGTTGGGTGGGGGGAGAGAAGTGGAGGGGGGTGGTGTGGTTGTAGGCAAAAGCAATGATAGAAGCAGATCATCAAAAGATGTCACAGACAACAAAACAAAAGAACACATAGGTGTCGAAGTTGGTGATATTATCTAAACGAATGTGCTAATTAACAATGGATGGTAGGGCACTCAAGGTATAGCTCTAGGGGGGGTGGGGGGGAGCATAAAAGATTTAAAAATATTTTCAAATAATGGAAATAGGTGGGAAAAAGAAAAATCTATATAACTTATTGGAAAAAAACAAAAGGAAGGGGGAAGAAAAAGAAAGGGGGTGGGGATGGAAGGGGGAGGTGAAGACCTAAAGTTGTTGAATTCAATATTCAGTCCGGAAGGCTGTAAAGTGCCTAGTCGGAAGATGAGGTGTTGTTCCTCCAGTTTGCGTTGGCTTCACTGGAACAATGCAGCAAGCCAAGGACAGACATGTGGGCAAGAGAGCAGGGTGGAGTGTTGAAATGGCAAGCGACAGGGAGGTTTGGGTCATTCTTGCGGACAGACCGCTGTCTCAATCTCTGGTGATAGACTGTCCACCAATATCCATTACAAGCCTACCAACTCCCACAGCTACCTTGACTACAGCTCCTCACACCCCGCTTCCTGTAAGGACTCCATCCCATTCTCTCAGTTCCTTCGCCTCCGTCGCATCTGTTCCGATGATGCTACCTTCAAAAACAGTTCCTCTGACATGTCCTCCTTCTTCCTTAACCGAGGTTTTCCACCCATGGTCGTTGACAGGGCCCTCAACCGTGTCCGGCCCATCTCCCGCGCATCCGCCCTCACGCCTTCTCCTCCCTCCCAGAAACATGATAGGGTCCCCTTTGTCCTCACTTATCAACCCAACAGCCTCCGCATTCAAAGGATCATCCTCCTCCATTTCCGCCAACTCCAGCATGATGCCACCACCAAACACATCTTCGCTTCAGTTCCCTTGTCGGCATTCCGTAGGTATCGTTCCCTCCGGGACACCATGGTCCACTCCTCCATCACCCCCTACTCCCCAACCCCCACCTATGGCACCACCCCATGCCCACACAAAAGATGTAACACCTGCCCCTTCACTTCCACTCTCCTTACCGTCCAAGGACCCAAACACTCCTTTCAAGTGAAGGAACATTTCACTTGCATTTCCCCCAACTTAGTCTACTGCATTTGTTGCTCCCAATGCAGTCTCCTCTACATTGGAGAGACCAAACGTAAACTGGGCGACCGCTTTGCAGAACACCTGCGGTCTGTCCGCAAGAATGACCCAAACCTCCCTGTCGCTTGCCATTTCAACACTCCACCCTGCTCTTTTGCCCACATGTCTGTCCTTGGCTTGCTGCATTGTTCCAGTGAAGCCCAACACAAACTGGAGGAACAACACCTCATCTTCCGACTAGGCACTTTACAGCCTTCCGGACTGAATATTGAATTCAACAACTTTAGGTCTTCACCTCCCCCCCTCCATCCCCACCCCCTTTCTGTTTCTTCCCCCTTCCTTTTGTTTTTTTCCAATAAATTATATAGATTTTTCTTTTTCCCTCCTATTTCCATTATTTTTAAATATTTTTAAATCTTTTATGCTCCCCCCACCCCCCCCAGAGCTATACCTTGAGTGCCCTACCATCTATTGTTAATTAGCACATTCGTTTAGATAATATCACCAACTTCGACACCTATGTGTTCTTTTGTTCTGCCGTCTTTGACATCTTTTGATGATCTGCTTCTATCACTGCTTTTGCCTACAACCACACCACCCCCCTCCACTTCTCTCCCCCACCCAACCCCACCCCCACACCACCTTAAACCAGCTTATATTTCACCCCTTCCTGGGATTCGCCTAGTTCTGTCGAAGGGTCATGAGGACTCGAAACGTCAACTCTTTTCTTCTCCGCCGATGCTGCCAGACCTGCTGAGTTTTTCCAGGTAATTCTGTTTTTGTTTTAGATTTCCAGCATCCGCAGTTTTTTGTTTTTTGGTTTTATCTATGGATATGGAAGATGCTGCCGAAGAAGCCTTGGTGAATTCCTGCAGTGCATCTTGTATATGGTACACACTGCCGCTACTGTGTGTCGGTGTTGGAGGGAGTGAATGTTTGTGGATGTGGTGTCAATCAAGTGGGCTGCTTTGTCCTGGATGGTGTCAAGCTTCTTGAGTATTGTGGGAGCTGCACTCATTCGGGCAAGTGGGGAGTATTCCATCACACTCCCTGACTTGTGCCTTGTAGATGGTGGACAGGCTCTGGGAAGTCAGGAGGTGAGTTACTCGTCGCACTATCCCTAGCCTCTGACCTGCTCTTGTAGCCATAGTATTTATATGGCTAGTCCAGTTCAGTTTCTGTTCAACGGTAACCCCCAGGATGTTGATAGTGGGGGATTCAATGATATTATTGAACACCAAGGGATGTCGATTGGATTCTCTCTTGCTGAAAATTGTCATTGCCTGACCCTTGTGTGGTGCGAATGTTACTTGCCACTTGTCAGCCCAAGCATGGATATTTTCCTGGGCCTGAATAAGACCATAAGACCATAAGACATAGGAGCAGAAATTAGGCCATTCGGCCCATCGAGTCTGCTCTGCCATTCGATCATGGCCGATAAGTTTCTCAACCCTATTCTCCCACCTTCTCCCTGTAACCTTTGATCCCCTTACCAATCAAGAACCTATCTATCTCAGTCTTAAATACCCTCAATGACCTGGCCTCCACAGCCTTCTGTGGCAATGAATTCCATAGATTCACCACTCTCTGGC
Organism: Carcharodon carcharias; assembly: GCF_017639515.1. Classification (NCBI taxonomy): domain Eukaryota; kingdom Metazoa; phylum Chordata; class Chondrichthyes; order Lamniformes; family Lamnidae; genus Carcharodon; species Carcharodon carcharias. The sequence continues at coordinate 87,363,210 of NC_054469.1, read as the reverse complement.
TAAAGAAGTTTCTCCTCATCTCTGTTCTAAAAGGTCTTCCATTTACTCTGAGGCTGTGCCCTCGGGTCCTAGTCTCTCCTACTATTGGAAATATCTTCCCCACGTCCACTCTATCCAGGCCTTTCAGTATTCTGTAAGTTTCAATCAGATCCCCCCTCATCCTTCTAAACTCCATCGAGTAGAGACCCAGAGTCCTCAAACGTTCCTCATATGTTAAGCCTTTTATTCCTGGGATCATTCTCGTGAACCTCCTCTGGACCCTCTCCAGGGCCAGCACATCCTTTCTGAGATACGGGGCCCAAAATTGCTCACAATATTCTAAATGTGGTCTGACCAGAGCCTTATAAAGCCTCAGCAGCACATCCCTGCTTTTATATTCTAGTCCTCTCAAAATAAATGCCAACATTGCATTGGCCTTCCTAACTACCGTGTCAACCTGCAAGTTAACCTTAAGAGAATCCTGGACTAGGACTCCAAAGTCCCTTTGCACTCCAGATTTCTGAATTCTCTCCCCATTTAGAAAATAGTCTCTGCCTCTGTTCTTCCTACCATAGTGCATGACCTCACACTTCCCTACGTTGTATTCCATCTGCCACTTTTTTACCCATTCTCCTAACCTGTCCAAATCCTTCTGCAGCCTCCCCGCCTCCTCAATACTACCTGAATTTTTCCCGCATCCTGCGGGCTCAGCAGGAGTGGGCCAAGTGGTAGCGCTCAGTGTTACCTGTACGGGCAGGGGGAGGAGGGAGAGTCGGGGTCAATGCTCTTTCACGCACGTGCACAAAAGAATGCTTCAATCTCACTGAGGCACAGAGCTGCCTCAGGTAGATTGAAGAGCTTTTGAAATAAATAAATAAGTAAAAATTTAATGAACCATTCCCCCTCATATGACTGTGTCACATGAGATGGGACATGTTTTTATCAGAAAAAAATTTCATTTAGTTCATAAAAGCTTTAGGAAACCTCACCTCGCTCATGGATGTGGTTTCCTAAAAAATGCAAAGGTCGCTTGGCCTTTTCAAAGCCCGCCAAGCATAAGGCTGGATGGGCAGCACAAAGTTGAACTTCATTACTTCCTTAATGGCCTTTTAAATATTGGCGGGTGCACAGCCGACTCCAGTACATGTCCACCAAACGAGACATCGCAATGACGTCGGGATGTACGCCTGATGTCAATGCATGTCATTTTATGTGCTGATGTGTCGGGCCTGACCCCGCATGCCGACTGAAGATCGTGGACCAGGTCTTGCTGCATTTGGACATAGACTACTTCAGTATTTGAGGAGTCACGAATAGTGCTGAACATTGTGCAATCATCAGAGTACATCCCCACATCTGACCTTATGATGAAAGGAATGTCATTGACAAAGCAGCTGAAGATGGTTGGGCCGAGGACACTACGCTGAGCAACTCTTGCAATGATGTCCTGGAGCTGAGGTGACTAACCACCAACAACCACAAACATCTTCCTTTGTGCTCAGTATGACTCCAACCAGTAGAGAGTTTTCCCTCTGCGTCCCATTGACTCTAGTTTAGCTTGGGCTCCTTGATGTCACATTCTGTCAAATGCAGCCTTGATGTCAAGGGCAGTCACTCTCACCTCACCTCAGGAGTTCAGCTCTTTTGTCCATGTTTGAACCAAGGCTGTAATGAGTTCAGGAGCTGAGTGGCCCTGGCGGAATCCAAAATGCGAGTCAGTGAGAAGGTTATTGCTAAGCAAGTGTCGCTTGATAGCACTGTTGATGACTCCTGCCATTACTTTACTGATGATGGAGAGTAGACTGATGGGGCAGTAATTGGCTAGGTTGGATTTGTCCTGCTTTTTTTTGTGCACAGGACAAACCTGGGCAATTTTCCACATAGCCGGATAGATGCCAGTGTTGTAGCTTGGCTAGTGACCCGGCAGGTTCTGGAGCACAAGCCTTCAGTACTATTGCTGGAATATTTTCAGGGACCATAGCCTTTACAGTATCCAGTGCTTTCAGCTGTTTCTTGATATCACGTGGAGTGAATTGAATTGGCTGAAGACTGGCATCTGTGATGCTGGGGACCTCCAGCGGGGGCCGAGATGGGTCATTCATTCGGCATCTCTGGTTGAAGATTGTAGCAAATACTGCAGCCTTACCTTTTGCACTGATGTGCTGGGCTCCTCCATCATTGAGGATGGGGATATTTGTTGAGCCTCTTCCTCCAGTGAGTTGTTTCATTGTCCACCACCATTCATGATTGGATGTAGTAGGACTGCAGAGCTTAGATCGGATCCATTGGTTATGGGCTCGTTTAGCTCTATTACTTGCTGCTTATGCTGTTTGGCACGCAAGTAATCCTGAGTTATAGCTTCACCAGGTTGACACCTCATTTTTAGGTATGCCTGGTGCTGCTCCTGGCATGCCCTCCTGCATTCTTTATTGAACGAGGGTTGATCCCCTGGCTTAAAGGTAATGGTAGAGTGGAGGATATGCCAGGCCATGAGGTTACAGATTGTGTTTGAGTACAATTCTGCTGCTGCACAGTGCCTCATGGATGCCTAGTCCTGAGTTGCTAGATCTGTTCGAAATCTATCCCATTTAGCACGGTGGTAGTGCCACACAACACGATGGAGGGTATCCTCAATGTGAAGGTGGGACTTTGTCTCCACAACCACTGTGTGGTGGTCATTCCTACCAATACTGTCATGGATAGATGTATCTGCAGCAGGCAGGTTGGTGAGGATGAGGTCAAGTATATTTTTCCCTCTTGTTGGTTCCCTCACCAACTGCCACAGACCCAGTCTAGCAGCTATGTCATGTAGGACTGGCCAACTCAGTCAGTAGTGGTGCTACTGAACCACTCTTGGTGATCGACATTGAAGTCCTCTAGCCAGAGTACATTCAGTTCCCTTGCCACCCTCAGTGCTTCCTCCAAGTGGTGTTCAACATGGAGGAGCACTGATTCATCAGCTGAGGGAGGGTGGTAGGTGGTAATCAGCAGGAGGTTTCCTTGCCCATGTTTGACCTGATACCATGAGACTTCATGGGGTCCAGGGTCAATGTTGAGGACTCCCAGGGCAACTCTCTCCAGACTGTATACCACTGTGCCGCCACCTCTGCTGGGTCTGTCCTGCCGGTGGGACAGGACATACCCCGGGATGGTGATGGTGGTGTCTGGGACATTATATGATTCCAAGAAGATGACTATGTCAGGCTGTTGCTTGACTAGTTTGTGAGACAGCTCTTCCAATTTCAGCACCAACCCCCAGATGTTAGTAAGGAGGACTTTGCAGGGTCGACAGGGCTGATTGCTGTCCTTGTTTCCAGTGCCTAGGTAGTTGCTGGGTGGTCTTCTGGTTTCATTCCAGTGTTTCCAGCCCAGGACTGCTGCAAATAAGACATGGCCCCAAAAGGCAAGAAGCCAGGTTTAGTGACGCGTCCCTCGAGTGCCTTTTACATGCTGTGGAGGCTGTCCATAATGTCCTCTACTTCCACTCTGGCTGCATGAGAGGCAGCAACATTACCACTCTGGCTTGATAGGTGATGTCAGTGGTGATCAGTGCCAATGCGGCACAGAAGAGGTTGGCCATCCAATGCAGATAGAGAATGAATGACCTCATCCGTGCTGCCAGGGTAAGGCGACCATATCATCATTCCAAAATCAACCTCAAGCCCATCACACATTCCCTTGCATCTCACTCACTGCCAGCTCATGGCACATCACCTCTCACTCTTTCACACACACTCTCACATCTCCATATGGGCTCATCTGTTCAGGAGACTACCGCCTCAGCCTTCACCATCTTGAGGCCATTTGCACAGATCAACTTGTGCCCCCACACAAACCCTGGGATACCCCCTTCCCCAGTATAGCCCTCACCCTGTAGCCTCTTCCCTTGCCAGAGGCCACTTTGTCTCCTTCCCCAAGCAAGCCCTGGCCCTGCAGCGGTACAAAGCTACTCCCACCTTACAGCTGGTCTGGTAGGTAGCGACCTGCCTGTGAGCCCTCCCAAAAGTGCTATGGTGCTGTCTGAGATGCCTGGCTCTGATGACTGCAAGTGCTTCCCGAAGCAAGGCAAACAAACCTTGAAGTCCTGAACGAATTGCAGCACGCCAGGTGCACGTCACTTACGAGCAATTGCAAAACACGTTAGCATGCAATCACGCCAAAATGGGCGGATGATCCACCAGTGGGAAGATTCCAGTGGGCTGGCCTTATAATGATATGCAGATCCATTATAACGAGGTTCCCATTGTCTGATGATGGGAAACACGGCCCGCCATCGACGGTCTGAGCAGACGATTGCAAATTGGTTTCACAACATGACAAAACCAATTTTTGGCCTTTTCGCCATTTTGGCGCATGCCACCAAGCACTCCTGAAGTCAGCGAGCATGGAAAATCCTGCCCAAAGTCAAGTCCTATCATATATGGTCATTCATCCCTAAAGGTTCTTTTACAAGATTATTAATTAGCCCTTTCTCATTACATAATGCTAGATCTAAAATAGCCTGTTTGCTACTCAGTTCCTCAAAATACTGCACTAGAAAACCATTCCTAACACATTCCAGAAATGCGTCTTCCACAGCTTTACTGCTGATTAGGTTTACCCAGTGTATATGCAGATTGAAGTAGTCACCCATGATTACTGTATGACCCATGCTACATGCTTCTCTAATCTCTTAAATAATACCATACCACATACCACCATTACCATTAGGTGATCTACAAACAACTCCTACCAATGTTTGCTAGCCTTGCTGTTTCTTAGTTCCACCCAAAAAGATTCCACATGTTGTTCTTCCAGTCTGAGATCCTCCTTTACTGATGTACTGATCCCATCCCTTATTATCAGCGCAAAACCACCTGCTTTTCCTTTTTGCCTGTTCTTCCTAAATGTCAAATATCCTTGAATATTCAATACCCAGTCTTGGTCAGTAACCATGCTTCAGTAATGGCAATTAGATCATACCCATTTACCTCTATTTGTGCAGTTAATTAATCTACCATGTTGCGAATGCTGTGTGCATTCAGGTACAGTGCCCTTAACTTCGTCTTTTTAACATTATTCCACATTCTAAGATAAGTTAATGCTCGCCTTCATTTCACCTGCCTTCTAATTTCATTTGCCACTTTTCTACTTCCTCTTACCAGCTCTACTTCACTCCATTTTGAGCTGCCCCTCAGGTTCCCATGCACCCCCCACCCCTCCCCACCGACAAGCTAGTTTAAATCCTCCCCAACAGCACTAGCAAATTTTTCTCTGAGGGTATTAGTCCTGATCCTGCTAAGGTGTAACCTGTCCATCTTGTACAGGTCCCACTTGCCCCATAACCAGTCCCAATGCTTCAGAAACCTGATGCCCTGCCATCTACACCAATTCGCCAGCCACATGTTCAATCGCTCAGTTCTTCTATTACAATGCTTCCTAGCACGTGGTGCTGGGAGTAATCCTGAGATTACTGTATTTGAGGTCTTGCTTTTTAATTTCCTTGCTAACTCTCTGAAACCCGCTTTCAGGAACTCATCCCTTTTCCTACCTATGTTATTGGTACCAATATGGACCATGATCTCTGACTGTTCACCCTTCCCGAGAAGGGTGCAGTAGCTCCGTGGCATCCTTGAATCTGGCACCAAGGAATCAACACACCATCTTGGATTCTTGTTTACAGCCACAGAACAGCCTGTCTGATCCATAGACTATCAAATCCCCTCATCCTGACAAGTGGAGAGCATTCCATCACACTTCTGATTGTGCCTTGGAGATGGTGCAAAGGCTTTGGGGAGTCAGGAAGCAAGATATACATCACAGAATACCCAGCCTCTGACCTGCTGTTGTTGCCACAGTATTTATGCTGTTAATCCAGTTAAATTCCTGGTCAATGGTAACCCCAATGACAAAAACAAAAATAAAAATACCTGGAAAAACGCAACCGGTCTGACAGCATCTGCGGAGAGGAATACAGTTAACGTTATGAGTCTGTGTGACTCTTCAACAGAACTAAGGGAAAATAGAAGAGAGGTGAAATATACGCTGGTTTGGGGGGGTGGGACAGGTAGAGCTGGATAGAGGGCCAGTGATAGGTAGGGATTGCCAAAAGATGTCATAGACAAAGGGACAAAGAGGTGTTGATGGTGGTTATATTAGCTAAGAAATGTGCTAATAGGTGACATTAAGGGTAGAAAGCAGGATGAGCAAAGTACAGATAGCCCTAGTGGGGGTGGGGTGGGGGTGGGGGAAGGGATTGAAATAGGTTACAAGGTAGAGATAAAACAATGGATGGAAATACATTTGAAAATAATGGAAATAGGTGGGAAAAGAAAAATATATATAAATTCTTGGAAAAAAGGGGGATCGGAAAGGGGCTGGGGATGGAGCACAGAGTTCATGATCTTAAGTTGTTGAACTCAATATTCAGTCTGGAAGGCTGTAAAGTGCCTAGTCGGAAGATGAGGTGCTGTTCCTCCAGTTTGCGTTGAGCTTCAATGGAACATTGCAGCAGGCCAAGGATGGACATGTGGGCATGAGAGCAGGGTGGAGTGTTGAAAAGGCAAGCGACAGGGAGATCTGGGTCATGCTTGCGGACAGACTGAAGGTGTTCCGCAAAGTGCTCACCCAGTCTGTGTTTGGTCTCTCCAATGTAGAGGAAACCGCATTGGGAGCAGCGAATGCAGTAGACTAAACTGAAGTGCAAGTGAAATGCTGCTTCACTTGAAAGGAGTGTTTGGGGCCTTGGACGGTGAGGAAGGGGGAAGTAGAGGGGCAGGTGTTGCACCTTCTGCAGTTGCATGGGAAGGTGCCGTGAGAGGGGGTTGAGGTATAGGGGGTGATGGAGGAGTGGACCAGTGTATCCTGGAGGGAACGATCCCTGCGGAATGCTGCCAGGGGGGTGAAGGGAAGATGTGTTTGGTGGTTGAATCATGCTGGATTTGGCAGAAATGGCAGAGGATGATCCTTTGAATGCAGAGGCTGGTGGGGTGATAAGTGAGGACAAGGGGGACCCTATCATGGTTCTGGGAGGGAGAGGAAGGTGTGAGGGCGGATGCGCGGGAGATGGGCCGGACACGGTTAAGGGCCCTGTCAACCACAGGGTGGGTGGAAAACCTCGGTTAGGGAAGAATGAAGACATGTCAGAGGAACTGTTTTTGAAAGTGGCATCATCAGAACAGATGCGAAGGAGGCAAAGGAACTGAGAGAATGGGATGGAGTCCTTACAGGAAGCAGGGTGAGGAGCTGTAGTCAAGGTAGCTGTGGGAGTCGGTAGGCTTGTGATGAATATTGGTGGACAGTTTATCACCAGAAATTGAGACAGAGAGGTTAAGGAAGGGAAGGGAAGTGTCAGTGATGGACCGGGTGAAAATGATGGAGTGGTCAAAATTGGAAGCAAAATTAATAAGTTTTTCCAGGTCCAGACAAGAGCATGAAGCAGCACCGAAACAGTCATCAATGTATCTGAGAAAGAGTTGTGGGAAGGGGCCAGAGTAGGACTGGAACAAGGAATGTTCCACATACCCCATAAAGAGACAGGCATAACTGGGGCCCATGCGGGTACCCATAGCCACACCTTTTATGGTAACCCCAAGGATATTGATGGTGAGGAATTCAGTGATGGTAATGCTATTTAATGTCAAGGCATTCAGTTTCTCTCTGTCGGAGGTGGTGCATCTTGTTGTTTGACCCACCATTACAATGCATCAAACTTCACTGTACCTGAGCAGTGGATATAAACTAAACTTGCCACAGAAAGTTAATTTTTGACCATTGCAATCTAAGTACTTTTTAAACAATGTAATAAATGTGAATGACTGCCAAAAACCTTCCTGGAACTGAACATTAATTATTACAAACCTGCAGTTTCATTCCTTCAGGTTTTAATTGCTGCACCTTTCAGAAATGTAATACTTTAATTTTCTTTTCCTTTTCCAGCCTCATTTTTCTCTCTCTTTTAATCCGATATTTCTTTCCCTCCTTAATTTTTTTTCATACCTGATTTGATATTGATTTCACCCACTAAAATTCACCCTCTTCCTTTGCAATTGTGCTCTTCACAGTGCTTGAATCTGATTGGTGAAGGAGATATAGTTGCTTGCCTTGTTCACTCAGGTCCCAGATGCCTTGTTATCCTCACTGTCACACTAACAGCTCGCATTGTTAATCAACTTGCCTCACAATAAAAAATTAAAGCCCAAATGTGCAAGAGCAAGCCTAACTAACAGCAGATTAATGGGAAACAAGGAAATGGTACAATGTTTTCACAAGTATTTTGTATCGAATTCACAGAAGAAGATACAAAAAGCATCTCAAGAATAGTAGAAAATTCAGAGACAAAAGGGAGGAGGGCAATTAAAACACTCACTCGCACTAGAGAAAAAGCACTGGGAAAACTAATGGAACTAAAGATTGACAAATTCTGTGGACTTGATGATCTGCATCCTAGGGTTTTAGAAGAAGTGGCTGCGGAGACAATGGATGCGTTCGTTGCAATCTTCCAAAATTCCCTAGGTTCTTGAAAGGTCCCAGTGGATTAGAAAACCACAATTGTGATATTTTGGGCTGAATTTTACAGGGGGCGTATTGCTTACTATTTGCCCCATTAGAAAAATTGGTTCCAAACTGACCGACTTAAAAAAGGCCACCCCAAAGTACTAACACCCTGCTGGTGACCATAACAAGCAGAGACTGGGACTTCTACCCCTCAGTGGGAGGAAGTCCCATACTTGAGAACTGGAAGCCAATTTTACTGGCCTTCCATCCTACTTGCTTCCTTCCTGTTTTTTCACCTCAGATGGTGAAAAAGCAGGCTCCCCACAATCACCTGCCTGCCCACGCTAACCACATTATGGCATGGACAGCGTAATATTCGGGTCAATTGACTTATAAGAAGTTCAATTCCTCATTAACAATTTTTTTCAAAATGGCTGTTGTGTTGCTGATTTCAGCCCTGCCTATCTGCTATATTATGGGGAGTGGGTCAGGTGAGGTAAGAAGGCAATGGGCAACACACCCGGTGAGGTTCTGTAAAATCCAACCCCTCAATTCAAGAAAGGAGGGAGACAGAAAGCAAGAAACGATAGCCCAGTTAGCCTAATATTTGTCATTGGAAAAATCTATTGTTAAGGAAGCAATAGCAGGATATTTAGAAAATCCTAGTACAATGAAGCAAATTCAAATTAGTCAACTTGGTTTCATGAAAGGGAAATCGTGTTTGACAAATTTATTAAAATTTTTTGAGGATGTAACAAGCAGAGTGGGCAAAGGGGAACCGGTAGATGTAGTGTATTTGGATTTCCAAAAGGCATTCGATAAGGTGCCACATAACAGGTTGCTACACAAAATAAGAGCTCATGGTGTTGAGGGTGATATTTAGCATGGATGGAGGATTGGCTAACTAACAGCAAACAGAGAGTTCGAATAAACGGGTCATTTCGACTTGGCAAACTGAAATGATTGGAGTGCCATAGGGACCAATACAGGGGCTTCAACTATATATGATCTACATTAATGACTCGGATGAATGGATGGACTGGATTGTAGCCAAATTTGCTGACAATAGGAAAATAGGTCAGAAAGCAAGCTGTGAGGAGGTCACAAAGAGATATGGATAGGTTAAGTGAGTAGATAAAAATTTGGCAGATGGGAGTATAATGTGAGAAAATGTGAGATTGTCCGTTTTGGCAGGAAGAATAGAAAAGCAAAATATTATTTAAATGGGTAAACACAACAGAATGCAGCAGTACAGAAGGACCCAGGTGTCCTTGTACATGAAACACAAAAGCTATTATGAAGGTTCAGCAAACAATTAGTAAGGCAAATTGAATGATGGCCTTTATTGCAGAGAGGATGGAGGATAAATGTAGAGAAGTCTTGCTACAGTTGTACAGCGCATTGGTGAGACCATGCCTAGAGTACTATGTGAAATTTTGTTACCTTAATTAAGGAGGGCCATATTTGCATTTGTGGCAGTTCAGAGAAGATTCACTAGGCTGATTCCTGAGATGAATGGGGTTATCTTCTAAGAAAAGGTTTGAGCAGATTGGCCTATGCTCACTGGAGTTTAAAAGAATGAGAAGTGATCCTATTGAAACATGTAAGATTCTGAAGGGCTTGACATGGTGGATGCAGAGAGTAATGTTCCCCCCATGGGGGAATCTAGTACTGGGGGCACAGTTTACAAATACGGGGTCTCCCATATTAAACTGAAATGAGGAGAAATTTCTTCTTTCAGTGAGTCATTAATGTTTGGAATTCTCTTCCACAGAGAGCAATGGAGGCTGGATTATTGTATAATTAATGGATGAATAAGACATTTTTTTGACTAACAATGGAGTGAAGAGTTATGAGGGGTAAGACAGGAAAGTGGAGGTAAGGCCACAATCTCAGCCATGATCTTATTGAATGGCAGGGCAGGCTCAAGGGGCTGAATGGCCTACTCCTGCTCCTATTTCTTATGTTGCTAGATGCCATGCCAAAGCAAAGTCTGGCCCATATTTTCCATATATTAAAAGAATTACATCTGTGTCTACTTCATCCGTAAAAGTTAATTTGCTATCATGTTTTTTTGCTCATGCTTTTGTGTTCACTTTATTCACTGTAAATTCCTAAGCCAATATTTTACATTCAATTTCCCTATGTCAACTATCTTGTCATTGTGTCATGACAGCCTCTGGCTACTACATGACTCTTTCAAGCAAATTTGTGAATTCTCTCTGCAGCCATCTTGTTTTTTGATAAACTTGTATTTTGGTAAACAATTACTGAACTTAATATTAAGCCTTTATTTTATGCCCTTGTATTTTAAAGTAGGTATTGAAATGTTTAATTTCTTTGTATCAATAACTTTAATAATAAACACCTCGTCATTACCCACCCATCTCCAACGATAGCCACAGGGGTGGCTAATCAAGTGGTTTAAAGAGCCTCAGTGGCAGCAGTAAGCAGCAGGTGAATTTCATTTTTGTTTGGTAAGGATACACAGCAACATGGAGGATGGAATTTAGGTACAGATTAGCCATGATCTTATTGGATGGAAGAATCACAGAATCACAGTGCAGAAGAGGCCATTCGGCCCATTGAGCCTGCACCGACACGTGAGAAACACCTGACCTACCTACCTAATCCCATTTACCAGCACTTGGCCCATAGCCTTGAATGTTATGATGTGCCAAGTTCTCATTCAGGTACTTTTTAAAGGACGTGAGGCAACCCACCTCTACCACCCTCCCAGGCAGTGCATTCCAGACCGTCACCACCCTCTGGGTAAAAAAGTTTTTCCTCACATCCCCCCGAAACCTTCTGCCCCTCACCTTGAACTTATGCATCCTTGTGACTGACCCTTCAACTAAGGGGAACAGCTGCTCCCTATCCACCTTCATAATCTTGTACACCTCAATCAGGTTGCCCCTCAGTTTTCTCTGCTCCAACGAAAACAACCCAAGTCTATCCAACCTCTCTTCATAACTTAAATGCTTCATCCCAGGCATCCTGGTGAATCTCATCTGCACCCCCTCCAGTGCAATCACATCCTTCCTATAATGTGGTGACCAGAAATGCACACAGTACTCCAGCTGTGGTCTCACTAAGCTTCTATACAACTCCAACATGACCTCCCTACTTTTGTAATCTATGCCTCGATTGATAAAGGCAAATATGCCTTTTTCACCACTCCACTAACATGCCCCTCTGCCTTCAGAGATCTATGGACACACACACCAAGGTCTCTTTGTTCCTCAGAACTTCCGAGTGTCATGCCGTTCATTGAATACTTCCTTGTCAAATTACTCCTTCCAAAATGTATCACCTCACACTTTTCGGGGTTAAATTCCATCTGCCACTTATCTGCCCATTTGACCATCCTATCTATATCTTCCTGTAGCCCAAGACACTCAACCTCACTGTTAACCACCCAGCCAATCTTTGTGTCATCCGCAAACCTACTAATCCTACCCACTACATAGTCATCTATGTCATTTATATAAATGATAAGTAGTAGGGGACTGAGCACAGATCCCTGTGGTACGCCACTGGACACTGGCTTCCAGTCACTAAAGCATCCTTCTGTCATCACCCTCTGCCTCCTACAACTAAGCCAATTTTGAATCCACCTTATCAAATTACCCTGTATCCAATGTGCATTTGAGCAGGCCATGAATTGCCTACTCCTGTTCCTGACATTGCTAGTTCAGAGAAGTACCAGAATTGCTCATAAGGGGTAACAAGGGGTAAAAAATGCCTTCATTTCATGCTCCCATTCCACTAGTATTAGGCTTGTATTTTGCATTAGCAATGGTGGCAAAACTGCCATGGTTCACCATCAATACTCTGCTCTGAAATTGACAGCAACTGCTGGAGTCTGCACACGAACTGTTAAAAGTGTAAACTCAGAAGCTGCTGTTAATAATTCTACACTATCCCACATTGTTGATGTTCCCACCAAGTTGCAATCAATTGGAAACCACTAAACTGACAAGACTTTCACACTATTAGCCTCATGGTAAAAACAGTTGAAAAGGTTACACCTTGTTGAATGAGGTATAATTAGGTTAATAATGGCATGCTAAGTCTTGATTATTGCTGAACAACATTACTGGCCCTGAAAGAGTTAGTTTACATCCTTTGAAAGTCATTTTTTTTTTACCATGATTAAAAAATTCCATCTATTTTGAAAATTTTTTTTAAGTTTATATTTTAGCTTCTGCCTGAATCCCCTTTGTATGTCCCATTTATTTCATTATCTGTTCATTTAAAAAATAGAGACTTCCTGGTTTGCTGTCTGTGCGAAGACTTCAATTCTAATCCCAGCTTGATGACATCATTGGTGCCAGATGCTTGGACATCCCCTTGACTTGGTACCAGAAACAAACTGACAATGGGAAAGGAGAAGTCCAGGCCACAGAGATAGCTCATTTTTTAGGCAGCTTTCTTTGATGCCAATGGTGAATGTTGTTGCTTTGCCACTGATGCAAAATCCAGTGCATTATATTCAAATAGTTCCCTTAATTATTTTGCTGTCTATAACTACAATATTAATTGGAAAGTGGCTTTGCCTCAGTTTGGATTTTCAGTTGAATGATCTTGCTTTGATTCATTCTTCAGAACAGGAGTTCTGAAAAGATTGCTATGCATACATAAAATATTGTGTGTACTGAAGATTACTGAGTGGAAAGCAAGTGTTTAAAAAAAGTCAGCAAATGAAAACATGAAAAATAACAAATATTAAGACTTCAAAGTGGGAAAAGCAAATCAAAGCATGAGTGTATACAGTATGTGCATAGGGAGAATTTAAAAACACATTATGCAGGTTGGAAACCGAAGAATAAGAATAAGGTATTAACCAAAAAAACTACAAAAACTGACAAAGACGAGAGGCAGCAAGGAAATAAATAGGAAGAGAAAATGTGATTAAAGATCTGGGGAATAAATGATTGTACAAAGAAAATTAAAGAATAATCATTCATAAAATAAAAAAAATTCACTAAGTAGTGCAGTACACTGAAATAACAAAAAGGTAAAATGAAAGCAAGAGAAATGGATGGAAAAATATGTGTGATAATCGAAGTTGTGTTCACAAAATGCTGCAGCTGGTGAAATAAATGGCCATGTGAAAAGATAAATGAGTCTGTTGGATGATCTGTGTTATGTTGCTAAATAAAGAAAACTTCAATTTCAGAACCAGCAAACCTCATGATATTGTTACCATTCCCTTTTATTTACAGCAGCTTCCAAATACTGAAAGATGGCTTCCATTTACCTGCCAGATTTGTTTTCTTCATACCATCTGGCACTAATGGCACAATCAAGGGTGCCAGCAGCCTGTTTTTCTGTCAATAAACGGGAACTACCACTGAATTTGCTAAAATTAAAAATAATAATGTGTTTTTTTTATGCTGCAAGATGAGCAGACACAATAATGATACATGACAATTTTCTCTTGAACGTTATGTGTTATTTAAGCTCAGAGGCTTTAAGTGTAAAATTGATTAGTTAAATAGAATGATGGCTAGAAGGATTGCCAACAATGCTGAGAATATGGCCCCAAATGAAAAATAATTTATCAAGCATATTTCATAATTCTCAAAATCACTTGAAACATTCTGCAAACAACAAATAACTTTCAACAAGCAGTGGCTGAATGTTGGCAAATCCAGCGGTATATACCTAAAATGGGAACTTTCAACATTCATCTACACAGCTGGTACAGGCACACAGTGGGCAGAATTTAGTGTGCACCCCCAAGGTGAGTTTGGAGGTGGGGGAGACATTTAATCAGGCGTGTGGTGCCGGTTAGGAACCCCATTGCCTTCCCATCCCAATTAGACCAGTTGGCTTTCCCACCCTGCTGCCAATTGAGCCTCTTAAGTGGGCAATTAATGCCCACTGGTATTCAAATAGTGGTGAGTCAGACAGGCACCATTTGGGAAGCCCAAGAAGAAAAACCTTGCAGGCTCACGGGACTGGGGCAAGTCCCTCATTCAAAGGCACTCAGTGCCTGATCTAGGAGTCCAGCATTGGGAAGGGGTAGAGTCCCACTAAGAGCCACCCCCTGCTCTTCCTTCCAACTCCCCTCACTCCCCCATATACCCCACCCTGCCTTCACTCATCTGTGACCAGGGGTCCTTTGCTGATCCTGGGCCTTTGGTGGATGCATTGCAAGCAGCAATCACCGCTCCCGCCATTGCTGCCTGCAATGGGCAGCTGCCGACCTCTGACTATTGGGGTCGGGATTTCTGCCACAGGCTCCTTGTTCTCGTGGAAGGCCCACCGCTGGCCAATTAAGTGCCTGATTAGCAATTAATACAGCGGGCCTTTGCCAAGAAGGCAACGCTGTGCTATCGCTGGCTGGTAAGATCACTGTTGTTTGGATTAAATACCGCCCAGTGTTTCAATTTAACACCTCATCCAAAGAACAGTGTGTTCACTACTTGACTGTATTATGTCCTGAAATTGGACTTGAACCCACAATGTTCTGATTCAGAAGGTACCACCAACTATAAGCTCAGCTAACACAACTGGGAACAGTAATATAATAGTTATGATACTGGACTAGTATTTTATGAATCTGAATTCAGTTTAAAGAAAAATAAATTTGGAATAAAAGCTGTTGTCAGTATTGGTGAACAAGAAGCTATTGGACTGGCAGAAATCCCAACCAGATCCATCAATCCCCTTTAGGGAAGGAAATCTATTATCCTCACTTGGTATGGCCTATGTTGTTGATTTTTAAATGCCCTCTGAAATGGCCTAGCAAGCCATAGGTTGTATTAAACCCCTACAAAGGAGTATAAGAACAATGCCAAACTGAGGAACCCTTGTAAAACTAAAGTCAATGGGAATCAGGTGGGAAAACTCTCCACTAACTGGAGGCACACCTAGCAAAAAGGAAAATGGTATGATTGTTGAAGGCCAATCACATCAGGCCCAGGACATTGCTGCAGAACTTCCACATGGTAGTGCCCTAGACTCAACCGTCTTCAGCTGTTTCCTTGCTACTTGCCATTGAGGGAGTGCAATGAATGTTCACCAAGCTGATCCCTGGGATGGTGGGATTGTCCTGTGAGGTGAGATTGAGGAAACTGGGCCTATTTTCTCTAGAGTTTAGAAGAATGAGAGGCAATCTCATTGAAACATATAACATTCTTACAGTGCTCTACATGGTAGATGCAGGAATGATGTTTTCCCGAGGTGGGGTCTAGAACCAGGGGACAAAATCTCAGAATAAGAGGTAGGCCATTTAGGACTGAGAGGAGGAGGAATTCCTTCACTCAGAGGGTGGTGAATCTTTGGAATTCTCTACCCTAGAGGGCTCCGAAGGTTCAGTTATTGAGTATGTTCAAGACAGAAGTTGATGTATTTCTAGATAGCAAAGACATCAAGGGATATGGGGATAGTGAGGGAAAATGGCGTTGAGGAGAATCATCAGCCATGAACTAGTTGAATAATGGGACAAGCTAGAGGGGCTAAATAGCCTCTTCGTGTTCCTATAAGTAAAACATCTATTTGTGGGGTGAAAAACTGAGGCTGGCTACTCATGTGAGTATAACATGTCATGAGTGAAAAGTTTGTGGGGGGGTGGTGGGAGGGCAGGTGTCGTCTTATCTGCCCAGTATATGCAAAAACATGATTCTTGGGGCCAATAAAACGGGGTCATCTTTCTCCCGGATTAATTTATAAGCTGCAATCTATTAAATCTAACCAGTTCCCCTTGATATTCAGTGGTATTACCATCGATGAATCCCCTATCATCAATATCTTGGGGATCACTATTGACCAGAAACTTGACTGGACAAGCCGCATAAATACTGTGGCTACAAACCGAGTTCAGAGGCTGGGTATTCTGCATAAGAACTTAAGAACATAAGAAAAAGGCACAGGAAACAGGCCATCCAGTCCCTCAAGCCAGCTTTATCATTTAGTAAGATCATGGCTGATCCTTGATTTTAACTTCACTTTTCCACCTGATCCCTAATGTATTGACCTCAACCTTGGATAAACGCAACCAATGAGCAAGCACAGCCCTCTGGGGTAGAGAATTTCAAAGATTCACAATACTCGGAGTGAAGGAATTTCTTACCGTGTCAATATAAAATGGCCATCCCCTAGCCTTGAGTACATGCCCCTTTGTTCTAGTCTCTCCAGCCAGGGCAAAAAGCCTCTCAGCATCTATCCTCTTAGGCCCACCCAGAATCTTATATCTCTCAACAAGATCACCTTTCATTCTTCTAAACTCCTGAGAGAGTAAAGGCCATTCAACTCAAACTCTCTTCATAGGACAAACCTCTCATCTCAAGGATAAATCTAGCACACCTTTGTTGCAACCTTTCAAATGCAAGCATATCCTTCCCTAGGCATGGAGACCAAAACTATACACAGTAACACAGGTGCAGTATTACCAAAGACCCGTAAAATTGCAGCAGGACTTCCTTATTCTTGTACACCAATCCCCTTGGAATAAAGGCCAACATGTCAATTATGTTCCTAATTTCTTGCTGTACTTGCATGCTAACTTTCTGAGTTTCTTGTACAAGGACCCCAAAACCCTTTGAATGTCAACATTTAATACTTTCTCACTATTTAAAACAAATTATTTTTCTACTCTTGCTACCAAAGTGGGCAACCTAACATTTCTAACATTATACTCAAACTTTCTTGCCCACTCACTTAGCCTGTCTATATCCCTTAGCAGCCTCTTTGCATTCTCCTGACAGCTTACATTCACATCTAGCTTTCATGGGAACATAAAAAAATCAAAGCAGGAGTGGGCCATTCGGCCCCTTGAGCCTGGTCCGCCATTCAAATAGATCATAGCTGAACTTCTACCTCCATGCCATTTTTCCACACTATCCCCATCTCCCTTGTGATCTTTAATATCTAGAAATCAGTCAATCACTGTCTTGAATATACTCTATGACTGAGCCTCCAGTTCCAAAGATTCACTACCCTTTGTGTGGAGAAATTCCTCCTCATCTCATTCTTAAATGGCTTAGCTCTTATTCTGAGACTGTGTCCCCCGGTTCTAGATCCCCTAGCTCAGGGAAACATCCTTCCTGCATCTACCCTGTTGAACCTTGTAAGAATTTTGTATGCTTCTATAAGATCACCTCTTATTCTTCTAAACTCTGGAGAATATTGGCTATTCCAGGTATGGTGTCACCAAAGCTCTATACAATTGCAGCAAGACATCTTTCCTCCTGTACTCAAATCCTCTTTCAATAAAGACCAGCATACCATTTGCCTTCCTAATTGCTTGTTGCACCTGTATGTTAGCTTTCAGTGACTTAATTCAAGGGCACCCAGGTCCTTGTAGACATCAATACTTCTCAATCTCTCACCATTTAAGAAATACTCTGCTAATCTGTTTATCCTACCATAATGGATAACTTCATATCTTTCCTCATTGTATTCCATCTGCCATGCTCTTGCCCACACATTTAGCTTGTCTAAATCCCCTTGAAACCTCTTCTCATCCTCCACACAACTCACATTCACACCTAGTTTTGTATCATCAGCAAATTTGTAAATATTACATATGGTCCCTACATCTAAATTATTGATATAGATTGTGAATTGCTGCCACTCAAGCACTGATCCTTGCAGTATCCCACTAGTCATGGCCTACCAACTTGCGAATGATCCAATTTTTCCTACTCTGTTTTCTGTCCGTTAATCAATTCTCATTCCTTGCCAGTATATTACCCCTAATCCCATGTGCTCTAATTTTGCTTACTAACCTCCTGGGCAGGAATTTACCGCTAGCGAGCGGGGGTGGGGCCATTACGTGGGCGGGGCAATTAAGGCCATTGACAGGATCAATTAAGCAATTAAAGGACCTGCCCATCCAACCTTAAGGTTGGCGGGCAGGCCCGGAGCCCTGGCAGCAACTAGAGAAACATGAAAAGGCGGGATGAGGTTTCACGTAGGGTTTTAAAATTTTTTTAAAAGTTGTTATGGAAATTATGAACATGTCCCAACTCATGTGATATTGTCACATGAGGGAACATGTAAGGGAATATTTTTCTTTTATTTTTAACATTGTCGAATGTAGAGCCGATCTCTTTGAGGCAGCACTTAGCCTCAGGGAGATGAGTGTGCTCATTCGTGCGCATGCGCAAAAGGGTGCATTCTCGATTTTAGGGATTCCTCCCCGCCCACACAGGGAACGCATAGTGCTTCCCTGCGGACGTCACACTGCTCGGGCCTTAATTGGCCCGCCCACATAAAATGGCGCCACGCCACCAATCATGGGCACCGATTGGAAGCGCGCCCGCATGTGCCAGCCCATCAACTACCCCCACGACAGGGGGAATATTCTGCCACCCGTGTGAGATCTTATTGAAAGCCTTCCGAAAATCCAAATACACCACAGCCACTGGGTCTCCCTTATGTATATTGCTAGTAACATCCTCAAAAAACTCCAACAGGTTTGTCAAACATGATTGTCCTTTCATAAATCCATCTTAATTCTGCCCAATCCACCCAAAATTTTCTAAGTGTCCAGTTATCACATTGTTTATAATAGATTCTATCATCTTCCCTTACAAGGATGTTAAACTAACAGGTCTGTAGTTCCCCATTTTCTCTCTCCTTCCTTTCTAAAATAGTGGGGCTACATTTGCTACCTTTCAATCTGCAGGAACCATTCTAGAATCTACAAAATTTTGGAAGATGACCACCAACACATCAAGTATCTCTACAGCCACCTCTTTCAACATTTTGGAATGAAGATAATCAGGTCCAGGGGATTTATCAACTTCAGTCCCATTAATTTCTCCAGTAATATTTTTTACCATCATATTATGATTACTCTTCCTTACAGGCTCCTTTACAACAAGATTATTAATTAGCATTTCCTCATTGCACAATAGTAGGTCTAAAATAGCCCATTCTCCAGTTGGTTCCTCAACATACTGTTTGAGAAAACCATCTCATATCCAGGAATTTGTCCTCCACAGCATTAGTACTGATTACACTTATCCACTCTATGGGAAAATTTACCCCCCTTGAGCGGGAAGTGCGGGAATGGGCGGGGGCAGGCGCACCTCTGGTTGGCACACCCAAATGTCACCAAAATGCTACACAATTGAGCTGCCATTTTATGTGGGTGGGCCAATTAAGGCCCACCCAGTGTGACCTTCACCAGGAAGCGCTATGAGCTCCCTGTGCGGGCCGGGGGGGGGAAATTGCCTCAGCTGAGAGTGCGCTCTTTCACGCGCACTGACGTGCCTGAGGCTAAGTGCCGCCTCAGGGAGATTGGCTCTAAATTAAAAATTGTTACACAAATGATAGAAAGATTTCCCTGACATGTTCCCTCATGCGACACCGTCACATGATTTGAGACATGTCCATAGCTTTTATTGAAACCTTAATTAAAAATTTAAATACCCTCATGAAACCTCATCCCGCCCATGGATGCTTTTACTGAAGCCCGCTAGGGCTCCCGGCCTGCCCGCCCACCTTAAGGTTGGACGGGCAAGTCCATTGATTATGTTAATTACTTTTGCAATGGCCTCAATAAGCCGTTGGCAGGTCGGCGGGCACGCAGCTGATTCGACTGTGTCCCCGCCGACCTGAAAATGGAAATGACGCAGGTTGACGTTGGGAGTTCCATCCAACGTCATCCCGCGTCATCTTATGCGTCGGCAAGCGGGCCCCACCCCTGCTCGCCAACGAGAAAATTCTTCTCTACATGTAGATTGAAGTCCCCCATGAGTACTGTATTACCCTTGTTACATGCACCTCTAATCTCCTGATTTGTACCGTTCCCTATATTATCACTGCTAATTGGTGGCCTATAAACAACTCCTACCAATGTTTGTTGCACCTTGCCTTAAACCTCCAAATTAGAGGATGCACAACAATGTTCTGTAAAATACAACAGCAGTCTAGAAACCCACCAAAATACATTTGGCAGAATTTTCTGCCTGTCGGGCGGGTGGGCCCGAACCGATCTCCGGCAGGCAGGGTGCCGATCCCCGCCAGTGAAGCAGGCCGCACTGCCATTTTATGTGGGTGGGCCAATTAAGGCGAGAAGTCTGGCAGGAAGCGCTATTCATTCCCTGTACGTGGTGGGGCGGCGGGGGAGATCCCTAAAAGCATGAGTGTGCTCTTTCGTGCTTGCACACTAAAGAGTACACATCTCCCTGAGACTAAGTGCAGCCTCAGGGAGATCGCCTGGAATTTCAAAAATATTATAAATAACTAAAAAAATTCCCTTATATATCCTCCTCATGTGACAATGTCACATGAGTTGGGGCATGTTCATAACTTACAGAATAACTTTATTACAATTTTTAAAACCCTACATGAAACCTCGTCCCGCCGCTGGATGAGGGATCATGTTTTCTCTATTTGCCACTGGGGCTCCTGGCTTGCCCGCCAAAATTAAGGTTGGACGGGCAGGTCCATTAGTTGTTTAAATGATCCTGTCAATAGCCTCAATTGGCCATTGACAGGCCGGCGGGCATGTAGCTGATTTTGCTGCCCCACCGTCTTCCTGAAAATTTAAATGGGGCGGGGTGATGTCGGGGGTTCTGCCTGATGTCATCCCTCGTCATTTTACACGTTGGCGAGTGGGCCCCACCTCCTGCTCACCAACGACAAAATTCTGCCCATTGTTGCTTCACTGCTTTGAAACCCAATAATATTTTATTTTCAAAACTGTTGCTGATTCAGAAAAAATTGTGTTAACAAGCTCTGACCAATTTTGTCTGGAATAATTTCCTCACTATATATTTGATATTTATGGCTTTGTTGGATCATATCTTGCCAGCATGAAAATTTGGTTTTCTTCAGTACTTGATATCTGCAAGTACAGACCATTTTAATTTTTATACTCTGTGACACAACTAAAACTTACCTGCAATAATTATAGTCCAACAGTCAACCCACATTTCAGTGATTTTTTTCTGCAGCTCTGTACCCCACAAGTAGCACCAGTATACAGAATTGGTGAGGTACACGTTATTAGTGTTTATAATGGAAAATGCAGAGAGAGCTCTAGACTTCTGAGTTCTTTGATGAAGTAACGAAGAGTTTTGATGAGGGTTGTGTGGTTAATGCTGTATATATAGATTTCCAAGAGGTATTTGTTCAAGAATCACGTAATAGACTCATTTGAAAAATTGAAGCCCCTGGGATTAAAGGGCAGTGGCTACATGGATATGCAATTAGCTGAGATAGCAGAGAACAGTGGTGATGGTTGTTTTTCAGACTGAAGGGAAATGTGTGCTAGTGTATCCCAGGGTTAGGACCACTGCCCTTTTTGACATATATTAATGGCCTGGATCTGAGCACACAGTGCATAATTTCAAAATATACAGATGACACAAAAAGTGGAAATCAACTATCAATGGGAGGGAGGCCTGTAACAGACTTCTGGAAGATACAAACAGACTGGTGAAATGGTCAGACATATTGTAGATGAAATTTAACAAATGAAAAGATGAAGTGATTCATTTGGGTAGGAAGAATTAATTAATGGAGACATAGGGAACAAAACAAAGAAATTTATGTTAAAATACAAACAGAAAACACTAGAAATACTCAGTGGGTCTGACAGCACTTGTAGAGAGAGAAAGCGAATTAATGGGCCAGGTTTCCCCACCCACTTTGGAATGGTGGGAGAAGAGGCAGGCAGGTCACCTACACGGAAGTCCTGCTTCAATTCCCATTGCTGGCAATTTTGAACAGTGCAGGAAATGGGGGTGGGTCACAACGCCACGTGGAGCAGTCCCTACTTTGCTGCCTCAATTGCGAGAGTGGGCATTATAGGCCCCCTGCAATGCTGATAGAGTAGGGCCAGTTTCTGCAGGTGATGTGGTTAAAACCAGCTCAGAGGTATCATAAAACCATGGGGGATCCTACACTGGAAATTAGGAGCCTTTTGACAGGTAAATTTAAAAGGTGTTGTCAACTTTAAGTGTTGGAATGTAGTGCTGTATGAAAAGTTAAATATGACTAATACAATGGCTGATGATAGGGCTTTGTTCTTAAAAGCTAAATGACCATTAAGTTGACCTGCATTGTGAATGTCAAAAAGTGTTCAGATGCGTTAGAGTACGTGATCCCAGGGATAAAGTGCTCTTCTGCATTGAACAATAGAGATATTTAGATTTGACTGCGTCAACTGTCCCCTGTGATTTAATCTTTTCATTGAATGACAGCTCAGACATCTGTTCCACTGCTTTAAAGCTTGAACAGATGGCTGAGCTCTTTGGATGACTTCAAAAGTTTTAATGTATTCAGGTGGAGATTTTGTTTATACAGCCATGCAATGGAATCCCATTATAACTGCTTGGTTGAACTCCAAATCCCACTAATGGATTCAGCTCAGCATGGCAGAATGAGAGTTGTTTATCTTGACAGTTTATGGCCACTTAAAAAGGACAACAGTTTTTTGAAGTGATTTCAAATGACTATTTATTTATCTTGACAGTGTTATGAGCATCTCATTTTCAATGTTTTATGGGGCTCAAGAGTTCTGTACCTAATGACTATTGGGTGAATGGGCATGGTGGGGGTGAAGGGGCATGGAGTTATGGAGTGGGGCATGAGGGGATATGGAGGAGATATGGGGGTGTTGTGTTTTTCTTCTCCTTGTGCTTACTTAGAAGATAAACAGCAAGGCACAAACTAAGCATAAGGGGCTGGTCAACACAAAAATACTGAGGTTCATTTATTAAGGATCTGAGAATTAGCATTATTACACATTTGGAGAACTGTACACAAGTTTGAGTTAGTAGCTTGCTCAAAACAAACTGAGACTAAGAGCAGCATTTTCCCATCAGCGAGCGAGGGCACCGGTGGGGGGGGGGTGGGACGCTCACCGATACGTAAAATGACGCGTGGTGACGTCGGGCGGGCATCCCGACGTCACCGCACATCATTTAGATTTTCGGTTCGGCTGCGTGCCTGCCGAACTGTCAAAGGCCTGTTAAAAAATAATTAAAACAATTAAATGAGCTGCCCATTCAACCTTAAGGTTGGCGGGCAGATGAAGTGCCCAGGTGGCCTTAGCATATTTCATGGAACCTCATCCATGGGCAGGATGAGGTTTCATGAAGTATTTAAAAAAATGAGTAAAATTTTTAACAACATTTCATTAACATGTCCCAGCTCATGTAACACTGTCACATGAGGGAACATGTTGCAAAAGTTTAAAAATCCTTTATTTAAAAGTTTAACACTGAAACAAATCTCCCTGAGGCACCTCCGAGGGAGATCTCAGCGCAGTTTCATGAAAGAGTGCAGGGAACCACTCAGGGAATCCCCCCCCCGCCCGCACAGGGAGCGCTCAGTGCTTCAGGGCGCACGTCACGATGGGTGGGCCTTAACTGGCCTGCCCATGTAAAATATTGGCGCGGACCTAATTGTGGGTGCCAAACGGGTTTGCACCTGCCCCTGCACAACCCCCCCCCCCCCTCCCCCAAGGGGGGGAGGAAATTTCTGGCCTAAGTCTGAACCACATGATATGTTGTATCATTTCCCTTCAAGTAATTTATACAGAAAATATAACCACACCCACTTAAAGGTGCACCACAACAACCCTGTTGCTTTCATTAAGACTGGAGAAATCAGAACCTCTGGAAAAACTGGGATTGCTCTCCTCAGAGCAAGAATGGTTAAGAAGAAATCTGATAGAGGTGGACAATTTCATAAACAGTTTTGACTGATTAAATAAGGAGATACTATATCTAGTGGCAAAATGATCAATAGCTAGGGGGCACAGATTGAGGATAATTTGCAAAAAGCGAGAAACCCAAGGGGGAGAAAAAACGCACAGTAAGTTATGATCTGGAAAGCACTGCCTGAAAGGGTGATGAAAGCAGATTCTTCAAGAGAGAGATTTACACGGCAATAAACAGGGGCCGGGATTTTCCTGCCCCGTCACGGGTGGGACCCGCCGCACGTGAGACGGCGCCCCAGCCAGAATTCCATTGACTTGCGGCGGGACCGGAAGACCCCTGCAGTGGGCAGGTGTGGAAAATCCCGGCCAGGGAGTGAGAATAATTGGAAACCTTTTTCAAAGTTAATGGATCAAATTACCTCCTTTTGCATTGTATCATTTTATGATTCTCTGACTCTTTTCATTAGAACAGAGAAAGTTAAAAGAAAATCTGATATAGATGTTAAAAATCATGATGGTCTTTGATGAAGTAAATGGAGAAAATTTGTCCATGGGGACAGATTATGTTCAGGAACAAAATGAGGAAGCACTTTTTCACATAAAAGGTATTAGAAATCTGGAACTCTCTCTCTCCCAAAAGGTTATAGATGCTAGGACAATTAGAGCTTTCTAGACTGATAGATACATTTTTGGTAAGGGTATCAAGCATTTGGTGCAATGGTTGGGAAAATGGAAATGAGGCTGCAGAACAGCCATGATCTAACTTAATAGGAGAGCAGGCCTGAGGAAATGAATGTCCTACTGCTCTTCTTAACTTCCTCTAATCAATGAATCAGTAACTAGGGAGATGTGAACACAAAATCATCATCAATAATTGGTAAAGTGGGGCATATGTGAGCCCATAACTATGGCTTTTAAAAAGGGGGTGGATCAATATTTGAGAAAAAAATCAGCAAATTATAGATAAAAGATTAGGGAGTTGAACCAACTGGGTGGTTCTTTCATGGAGCTGACAGAAGTGCCTGGGCCAAACATTACTTTACAGAGCTTTAAAAAAAAGTAGTAAATAAAATTGCAAGAGATCTTTAAAGACAAATTTGATGGGATTCATCTGCATGAATTCAGAAAATAAGTGAAGATTTCTGGAAATTTGCATATTTTCTACTACTTTTCCTGAATTCTTTTTAACCTGCATCAGATAAATTGTTTCTTGATCAATAAGGTTTTAACTGCTTACTTTTTGTATCACAGAGTAACGTCTTGAACAATTTATTGCCATTATTGTATGATATTTTAATTAGTAGCTGATCTTTCACTGTGGGAAAAGAAATATGAATGTTATTGTTGCTCATTAATTGTTTCATTTACATTTTTAACACTATCTTTATTCACTTAGTGAATAAGCATATAGGAATCAGTGATTATCACTGTCAAAAGTATTAAGTGATGTGTTCTTTAATAAGCAGTAATGCTACCAGTGTTTTTCGACCCTTTATTTGGTTAAGGAACCCAACAATATATTGTAAAATCCTGTGGAACCCCAACCCTCTCTCCCTCTCACTGTATATACATTATAAAACAAATTTGAAAACAAAATGAAACATTGAATGAATTGAATGATCATTAAATATAAGAACAATATACCTTAAAAGATTGAAAAAATTTGTACAATTTTCAAATGACTTGAAAATTACATGGAACCCTTTGGGAATGCTTGGGGAATCCTGGGGTTCTGGGGAACCCTGACTGAGAAACATTGTGCTATGCGAACAAAAACAGTGCAAATAATACTCCTGCCTCCTACCCAGCGACTTGATGAGTATGCGCACATTTGGAATGTTGACCTCAGCCTAGGTAACACAGAGGCTTTACAGTTGGAGTCAGTCCTGCTGCTGGATCATGTAGGGAAGGTGCTGGGGTGGGGAGGTGGGGAAGGGGTGGAGGGTTGAGTGGAATCGAGATTGGCACAGGTTCCCGTTGTATTTCATGATTTGGCAATGCCAGTATCCATGTCTGGATGACAGGTAATGACAGGATTGGGCTTGAGAGGCCAGTGAAGTTGAAGAGGCTGCCAATTTAACGCTCACACTTAGGTAAGGTACTGAAGCAAAGTGTCAACTCCTTCAGGAAAGTCAGGTGAAAACTGGTGAGGAACAAATTAAATAGGTATGAAAAAGAAATAATGTTTTCAAAAAACAAAATAATCAAATATTTCATGTGTTTAAGCTGTGATAGGATCTGTATGGAAATCATGATTCATGTTTCTCTGCCAATCAGATCAAAGTCACTGTATAAGCAGTGATCTGAAGCTCATACACATTCGATTCTACAGTGATTTAAACAACTTAATGGAAGCATTTATCAATGTCTGGAGAAATGTGAAAGCCCTCAAGATGCTTCCTTCCGACTCAAATATGCTCGAAAAAAATTGAATCATTCTCGGATCGAGAAGTTTACCTCATATGTTTAATAGTTTTGTGTTCATCAATATTTAAAAAAAGGCGACAACATCTGGCTCTGCAGTGGTGTTGATACCCGGTTGTACTGAAGGCTGAAAACTTCAAAAATGTCATCCAGCTTCTGTCACTCCCAGTCGGGTGCCCACTGATTGTAAAGACTCTAGTACAAGCATGCCATGTTTGCGTCAAAAGCATTCAGAGTGGGCAGATGGTGATGTCAAACTGCATCTAATGGTGATTTGCACCTGATCTGCCATTTTGAATCTTGCAGGTCCTATTACTGTCTTAAAGAATTTTATGAGTTTCAATGAGATCACTTCTCATTTTTTAAAACTCCAGAGAATATAGGCCTAATGTATTCAAAATTTCCTCATAGGACAATACCTTCATCCCAGAAATCAGTCTAATGAACCTTTGTTGCTCTCCCTCTAAGAGAAACATATACTTCCTTAGGTAAAGAGACCAAAATTGTACACATAGTACTCCAGATGGGGTCTCACCAAGGCCCTATATATAAGAATAACTAATGTTAGTCTTAAACTCCAATCGTTTTGTAATAAAGGATAACATTTGCTTTCCTAATTGCTTGCTGTACCTGCATATTAACTTTGTGATTTGTGTATGTGTAGATCCCTCTGAATACCAACATTTCCCAGTCTCACATTTTTTTTAGAAATATTTACTTTTCTATTTTTCCTACCAAAGTATGGAACTTCAGAATTCCCCACATTATATTCCATCTGTCACTTTCCTGCCCAATCATTTAACCTGTCTATATCCCTATGCAGCCACTTTGCATCCTCCCCCTTGATTATTTTCCCACCATTATTTAATCCATTCATACAATTTCTGCTACCTGCTTCACAATTCCCTCCATTTCCTAACATATCATCTGAAAACTAGAACATACACTGTTCAACTTTCAAATTTAGACCAGTTACGTATAGAAAAGCTTGGATTCCGGTCCTGATCTTTAGGTCATTGCTCACCAATCTGATAATGTCCTTTTTATCACAACTGCTTCCGATTTCCCAACAAGTTTCCTAATTAGGCCATCACGTCAATTCAATGCGCTTAAATTAACTAGTAATCTCTTGATCATCTAAGCGTTATGAAGATCCATATACGAGATAGTCACCACTGCAATGACTGTCAAGAACCTTTATTTAGCTTTACAGAAACTGTGGAGAGTCTGATGCACAATGGCTTACAGTCAGGACAAAGCTCCTTTTCTTAGCCCAAAATTTATAACTCACACCTCAAAATAGCCCTCTCAGTGCATTCTGTAGTAATTCAACTTTCAACTTCTGCAGTTCAGCAATTATTATAATAGCTTAAATTGAGGCTCCTAAATTAATGCCAAATGATAGTCTTTTAATCTATGAACCCCCTAGGAACTGGATTAATGCTATCATACTCTCACGAGTTTTACACAAGATTCATAATGAAAAATTTGCATTTTTATAGCACCTTTTATAATTTTTAGATGTACCAAAGCACTTTACAACTGACAAAGTATGTTTAAAGTGTAATGAATGTAGGAAACGCAGCAGCCAATTCACACACAGCAAAATCCCACGAAAGCAATGGGATTCACATTGTTGGCATGTTTCTATCTACGAAAGATGGTGAACACATAGTAAACAATCCATTTTAGATGAGATGTCTCCATATGATACACCTTTGCTGATGGCTGAAAAGGCCAATCCTTGAAAGGCAGATTCTGCCACAAGTGCCATACATGAGGTTCTAGGAGTCATTGTAGATTGTTGTTTTTGGCATTGGCACCTGGTGCCAAGTTGCTGTAGCCACTGATCATTGTGGTGATGCATGCCAGCCCACAAGAAGTGTCACCATTTTCCTCTGTCATCAGCGAGTGAATCCCAGGTGTGATAATTGATGTTTAGGGTCTTCATGTCAAGCTTGCAAGCATCCTTGAAGTGGAGCTTTGGGTCTTTCATTAGTTGTCTGTTTCCAACTACCTCACCATACAGAAAGTGCTTGAGTATGTGACTGTCTTCCATCCTGCGGACATGACTGGCTAGATAGCCTGTTTTAATTATGTTGGTTAAAGGGTAAATATTGGTCAGGGCGCCAGGGACACCTTTTCTTCTTCAAAATAGTTCCATGGGATCTTTTACTTAGACTTGAGCAGACAGGGCCTTGGTTTGATGTTTCAACTAAAAATTGACATCCCTTTCACTGCAGTACTACTTCGGTACTGCATTGAATTGTCAAATTAGATTTTATATTGAAGTCCCTGGGGAGGAATTGCACCCAAAACTTTTTGAGTCAGAGGTGATGGCGCTGCCACTGAGCCAGGACTCATAGTGGTTGAGGAGAAGAAGCCTTTCATTCCTTTCATTCATTAGTTGGGTCTAAATGTAAAATAAAGCTCAAAGTTGAACAGACAATTTCTTTTGGCTATTCACTACTGCTCTCCCTTCGGTTAGTTACTACACGCTAATGTGGGCATTATATAAGCTATTCAAGGCATGATGTGTTTTGATAGCGTAAATAAGGACAAACTGCTTTCAGTTGAAGAAGGGTCAGTGTGACCAGAGGGAACAGCTTTAAAGTGATTGGTGAAAGGATCAGAGGTGACATGAGGAATAAAAAAAATGCTTGCCTAAAAGGACGCAGTATCAACAATAACTTTAAAAGGGAATTGGATGGATATTTGAATTGTAAAACATTGCAGGATTATGGTGAAAGAGCAGGGGAGTGGGACTGATTAGATAGCTCATTCAAAAAGCCAGCAAAATTACAATGGGTTGAATAGCTTCCTCCTGTGCTGCATTATTCTATAATTCTATGGCATGTAACTGTTATGCAACATGTTAAATGAAATGCTTGTCTCATGATTAGGAAAGCTTTGCTTTACCCTGATGCTTTAATATTTCAATTTGAATTTAGTATAATTTCCAGTAAACTAATGTGTTAAAGTCATTTTGAAATAATCTTTAGGGATTGAGGATATGTGAAAGATATTTAGCTGACTCGTGCATGTCCTTGTGCTGATTCTTTGAAAGAGCTATCCAATTCGTCCGACACCTCTGCCCTTTTTTTGAGGCAGTGACTAAATTAGCAGGGGGGCTCAAGTTGGCTAGATGATTAGCATGT
Organism: Carcharodon carcharias; assembly: GCF_017639515.1. NCBI lineage: Eukaryota > Metazoa > Chordata > Chondrichthyes > Lamniformes > Lamnidae > Carcharodon > Carcharodon carcharias. Next base: position 87,333,540 of record NC_054469.1, on the reverse strand, counting down.
GGTTCAGGTGTTCAATACGTGCTCCCGCTGAGGCAGACTTGAGAGCTGCTTCCATGGCCTGCCCTGAAAGTGGAAAGCAATGGCAAACGACCACGGACAAGTCACCACAACTGCCAAGAAAACAGTTCTGGATGAAGCATCAGCAAACAATGAGCCAAGGACCTGCCTTTGGGACACACATGACTCATCAACTAAATTAGTAGATGGGTAGGCAAGTAGTCTATCTACATATGGACTGCCAGAAAGCTTTTGATGAGGTGGCATTTAAGACGCTGAATAAAATTAAAGCTCATGGGATTTAAGGCAAATTATTGACCTGATTCGGCAGTAGAAGGCAGAAAATATGGGCTGAATTTTCCCAGAATTGCACTAAGTGGGGTAGCGTGCGGGTAAAATGGAGTCCTACCCGCCAATGAAAATGGCGGGTTTTCACGCTGTACCTTCCTGAGCCTGCCTCATTATATATTCTGTCCCACCAAACACGCCGTTTCCATGGTGGGCAGGCTGTTATTCACCCGCTCACCATCATCCTGCTGTTGCATCACGCTGGCTGCTATCTTTAAAAGGCAGCCGCGAGCAAAGTGCTCATTGCCACCAGCTCACCACCATCGCCCGGGAGACATGGACAGCAAATGAAAAAAGACTGCAGCATCCTGCTTCAACAACGGATCCCACAAGCAACTGCTGGATGCCACGGGGGCCTGCCAGGATGTGTTCTACCCCAGCTCTGGCCGCAGGATGGGTAGCAATGTCACCAACTCGGCTTGGGAGGCGGTGGTCAGCACGAAAGCCCTGAAGACGAGGACAGCCACCCAGTGTTGCAAAAGGATGAATTATCTCCTTCGTTCCGCCAGGGTAAGTCATTCTTTTCATCACTCCCAACTCACATACTTACAAACCCATCGCACATCCACAGGGCCCTCACTCACTGCCAGTGCAAGGGACATCCCCATTCACTCTTTCACATACACCGTCATCGTCCTCATCCCGTCCATGGGATCACTCACCACCCACATAGGCCAGGCATACTCATCATCTGGCCCGGCAGGCGTCCTGATACACTCTCCCCATTTTTATCCAAGCAGGACAAACTGGCCCACAGCAGGATGGAAAGGTCGCAGACAGGTGGTGGGATGTCGGAGATCAAAGTTCTCACAGAATTTGAAAACAGAGCCATCCAGCTGGTCAGTGATGACCAGGACCGGTCCTGTGGTGATGGTGAAGTCGGCGCTGGTCTCCCATGTGAGGGTCCAGCAGTGCACCATCCATCAGACAACCATGCCGTGAGTGATGTGTCCTCTTTCACAGGCCACTGCACTGCACTAATTATCTCCCCTCGCTTTCGCAGGCACATCTGGGAAACAGCCAACAGAGTCCATGACCCAGAACTCCAAAGAAACCTCTGAAGAGGAATCTGAAGGCACACTCCCTGAATTCCCATCACAGCACTCCCCCACATCCTCCATCAGCGCAGAGACAAACAACAAACACCTTGGTGGGACCTAGCTTTAGAGTAGCCTCAGGATCACAATCTGGTGAGCACATCGTATTTTATGATCCACAGCCGGAGGAGGCAGGGACTTCCCAGGTACCGGCACTTGGAGGACTTCTGGAGGCCAGAACATTGCTGAGTTTGAGTCAGATGATGAGCCTCTGGACTCAGTCATGGCACAGCTGCTGGAGCTGCAAAGGCAATCTCGGGAATATCAGGAAGGGATGTCCATTGCACTCCTCAGATTGCAAGGCAGAATGGAGGGGTCCATCCGCCTTCAGACTGAGGTGATAGCACTGGCATTGCAACACACCGGAGGTCAACACTGGCAGGATGGCGGCCACCATGGAGACTTTGGTCCAGAACGTCACTCCTGCACAGCTGCACGGGCTTAACTCCATCACTGATCAAATAGTTGGCATCCAACAGTGTGTACATGAGAGGGGCACTGGGCAGCTCGATCTCACTCCAGCTACCTCTTCCACTCATGGTGTCAGCCAGGGGCCCTCGGGCACCAAAAGGGAGGAGGATCAGCATGTGCACACCCCGGGGCCATCCATCTAAGTGACTCTGGGAGTGACTAGCTCATTTGACTCACAGAATCACCGTGCAGAAGAGGCCATTCGGCCCATCGAGTCTGCACCGACACGTGAGAAACACCTGACCTAGCTACCTAATCCCAATTACTAGCAGTTGGCCCATAGCCTTGAATGTTATGACATGCCAAGTGCTCATCCAGTTACTTTTTAAAGGATGTGAGGCAATCCGCCTCCACCATCCTCCCAGGTAGCGCATTCCAGACTGTCACCCCCTGGGTAAAAAAGTTTTTCCTCACATCCCCCCTAATCCTCCTGCCCCTCACCTTGAACTTATGTCCCCTTGTGACGGACCCCTCAACTAAGGGGAACAGCTGCTCCCTATCCACCTTGTCCATGCCCCTCAATCTTGTATACCTCGATCAGGTCGCCCCTCAGTCTTCTTTGCTCCAACGAAAACAACCCAAGTCAATTCAACCTCTCTTCATAACTTAAATGTTTCATCCCAGCCAACATCCTGGTGAATCTCCTCTGCGCCCCTCTAGTGCAATCACATCCTTCCTATAATGTGGCGACCAGAACTGCACACAGTACTCCAGCTGTGGCCTCACCATCGTTCTATACAACTCCAACATGACCTCCCTACTTTTGTATTTTATGCCTTGATTGATAAAGGCAAGTGTCCCATATGCCTTTTTCACCACCGCACTAACATGGTCCTCCGCCTTCAGCGACTCCCCCCACCCTGTGACCTCCGCAGATCCAGCTTCACAGGCCAAGGAGGGTGCCACTGCCACACAGCAGGACCCTGAAAGCAGGCCGGGGCTCGCCAAGCCTCGGCCCTCCAGAGGGCGCCTGCAAAAGTTATCGCAGACAGGGTGTCTCAGTCAGCAGGCTGCCTCCACCTCTGCTATGGATATTCGGGGAGCACCAAGACGTAGCGGCAGGGTTAGGCAAGTTAAGGAGAATTAGTTGCACAGCCTGGGCATGGGTGCTACTCACTTGTACATAATGTTCACTACTGTGAATAAACTCCCAAGAATGTCTCCCTACCTGTGGCTCCTTGTTCTGATGAACAGTGTTCTTGTCACTCAGATGTGAAACCTTTCTGCACAAGATAAAAGCCAGGTGTCTCAGTCTAGGGCCTCTTTCCCTGTGCTCTGTGCGGCATTCAGACCACATTGATGGTCCAGCCTCACACCCTGGAAACATCACTGATGCCTGCACCTCAGCAGTGCTGGTCTTTGCTGCCAGAATGTAGTGGGCAGGTGCCACAGGGTTCTCACATACTATCTGTGTGCTCTCAGCACCTTTAAGGTGGGGCTGGCCCCCATCACACCAGCATCTGCGACCAGTGATGCTGTGCACCAGCTCCTGAAGGGCTGAGGTGCATCTCCATGACAGGAGCATTCTCACAGAAGGTATTGGTGCTGCGATAAGCCAGAATGGAGTCAAACTTTCACAACTGCAATGTGAGGATCTTCGGGGACACCTCACTGCATGCCGTCATCATCCTCCACAAATCTGGTAGCTATGACGGCCTCCCGAATGCCTGCCTCATCTAGCCAGTGCAAGAGCCTCATCCCTGTTGTCATCACCACCGAGGACCCCCTCACTCTCATCTTTGTCAGCGTCCTCCTCATCGGAGGAGACATGCAGCTCCTCATCTCGTCAGCCAGCTCCTCACCCCATTGCAGCACCAGGTTGTAAAGGGTGCAGTAGGTGACAACGATGCATGATACTCTCTGCAGACTGTATTACAGGGCTCCACCAGATCAGTCCAGGCGCCAGAACCGCATCTTCAGCATCTCGATGGTCTGCTCCACCAAGTTGCGAGCTGCATGAGCCTCATTATAGCGTCGCTCTACTGCAGTCTGAGGCTGCCGCACAGGTGAGGTCAGCTATGGCCTCTGCCATAGGAGCCAACCCTGCAGCCTCTGTGGACCCTGAAAGACTGCAAGGATCTGTGAGCGACTCAGGATATAGGTGTCGTGCACACTCCCTGGAAACCGTGTGCATACCTGCAGGATGCCTTTCTGCTGGTCGCATACCAGCTGCACATTCAGTGAATGGACACCCTTGCAGTTGATGAAGTCCACTGAGTGTAGTGATGGAGACCTGAGTGCTGCATAAGTGCAGTCAATCACACCCTGCACCTGTGTGAATCCCGAGATCAGAGGGAATCCAACGGCCCTTGCATCCTGGCTGTGTCGGTCCTAGGCGAAATGCACAAAGTTGTGTGCCATGGAGAAGATGGCATCCGTGACCTCATGGATGCATTTGTGGGTGGTGGATTGTGAAATCCCACAGAGGTCACCTGTGGTGCCCTGAAAGGATTCACTGGCATAAAAAATTAAGCGCCACAGTTACTTTCACAGCCATTGGCAGTGCATGCCCTCCATGTCCCTTGGCATCAAGTCCTGCAGTAATTGGCAGATGTGAGCTACCAGGTCCCTAGACATCCGCAGTCATCGATGACATTGGTTCTCAGTCAGCTGCAGGAATGGCAGGCGGTGTCTATTGACCCTGGGTGTCACTACGCGCTGCACAGCCACGGCTCACTGTCGCTCTTGGGCAGCAAATGCAGGAGTCCTTGCTGCCCCTTCTTCATGAGGTTGCTGCTCCTGCTTTTGTGCAGCCTGGTGCCTCAATTGCTCTTTCCTCCATCTTCTACGGTCTCTGTAGGCCATCAGGCCTACAGCTAGGTCACCAGGATCCATGATCCTGATGTGGTTCTCCTACAGCATGAAAGAGAGAGTCACACTTATCATGGCTGTACTTAACACCTTTCCTGGCCCTGTATGGCTGCACCTTAATGCTTTCCGGAGAGTGCTGGCCACACCTCGGATGGCCAGCGATGAGCGCGCTGCAAGGCTGCCCTGTCAACCTGTGACATGGGGGAAACTGGTCCAAACTGGGACGCTGAGATTGCAAGTGGCTGTGAGCACCTCCAGCAGTGACTGCTACATGGCCAGTGTTGGCGAGGAGATTGTACAATGTGTGTAGTCCAACTGCTCCAGGGTCCAATAAAGTCGTGGCAGACTCATATCTGTGCCAGGGGAGTGGGTGCAGGGGGGTGAGGGCGGCGGGTGGAATAAGATATGAGCACTTGGGCGCGCTTGGTGGCCCTTTGGTTCCTCTGCTTTGCTTGCATGGGTGGGCAGGCTAGCAGCCTGACCCCAATCATATCACTGTGGCTGCGCCTGTCTGGCCATGCATGGCCACTTCCCTCACTTACCCTGTGCCCCACTTGTGTGCGGGATGCAGTGCCACGGCAGCATTTGACCACACCACCCGCCCCCCCCCAACACCTCAGCAGTCACCTCCGAAGCTAGCCAGCACTTGCCCTCAGACATACCCCGCTCTCCCAGCCATAGCAGATAACTGCGGGGCCAAGCATCAATTTCTCCTGCCCCTTGGCACCCCTGAAGCCTGTAAACAACAAGCGAGCTGTGGAAAATGCTGCTGCTCACTCACCTCAGTTCCCCCAAAGTGAAAGCTGCCAAGTGCACATTGCCTGCATGCTATTGTGAAACACGTCGGCATGCTTTCCCACCGATGTGGACAGACGATACAGCGGGAATCCAAGAGCCTGGCAGGATGGCCCTTTAATTATAAGCTGATGTATTACAATTAGCTCCCCGCTGACCGATGGCGGGAAACATGGCCCGCCGTTAGCGGGCTGAGCAGAAGCTCGCGACCTGCCTTCACACTGTCGTGAAGCAGGCCGCACCATATTTTCCACGCACACCACCTATCACGCCCGCTGCCAGCAGGCTCAGAGAATTCCACCCTATGTATTTGAATTAGAAGGAAGCAACTAGTGGTGCCCTCAAGGAACTGTGCTGGTGTGTCAGCTATTCATTATACCTATTAGTGACTTAGATCTCCACAACAGAGAACTATACGTGCAAGCTTGATAATGACACAAAGATTGGTAGTATAGTTGGTGGTGCAGGCGTGAGCATAGAAAATTGATAGATTAAGTGAGGGGGCAAATGGATTTCAGCACAGCTAACCATGACATCATCCCTTTTAAACCAAAAAAGGATAGATCAAGGTATTATTCAAATGGTGAAGAGCTAGGAACAGTGGAGGTGCAAAGAAATTTCGAATCCTTGTACACAAAACAATAAATTGTAGTCGTCAGGTATAAAATGATAATTGAAAAGGATAACGGAATGCAAGCCTTTATCAATAACAACAAAAACAAAAATAGTTGGAAAAACTCAGCAAGTCTGACAGCATCAGAGGGAGACAGTTAATGTTTCGAGTCTGTATGACTCTTCATCAGAACTTTATCAATAAATAGCTGGAGTACAAACAGAAGTTTTGCTACAACTACAGTGAAGCCAGGTTACACCACATCTGGTGTAATGTGTACAGTTCCAGGTACCACACCTATTGACATTGCAAGGAGTGCAGTACAGATTCAGCAGAATATTATCAGGACCCCAAGAATTAGATTATGAAGCAGGATAACGGAGACATGGCTTGTGTTTCCTGGAACATAGAAGATTAAGGTGGATTAGATTGAGATTTTTAGCATTTTGAGGGAAATTGGTATGGAGATGGAGAAAACTTTCTTCCGCTGGCGCAGATGCCCAGAACAAGAGGACGTTATCTTAAAATCGGAAACAGGCCACTTAGGAGAGAAGTTAGGAAACACTCCTTCACACACAGGGTGGTAGATATGTGGAACTCTCTTCCACAAAAAGCTCAACGTGCTCGCTGAATTAACAATTTTAGGTCCAAGTTTGATAGATTTTTGTTAACTAAGAGTATACAAGTATATGAAACCAAAACAGCTGGATGGATTCAAAATATAGATCAGCCATGGCTTAATTGAATGCTGGAAGAGCCTCAAGGAGATGAATAGCTTACTCAGCTCCTATGTTCCCTCTAGCACCCTTACTCTCACAGACTGGTATTCAGCTGTGTTTTGAATAACTCTGGCATTTCTGTTTTCTTGCCTGGCAGATTATTATAGACATCTATCATTCTTTGCATAAGGTTGTTTCTGATAATGGAGTTCAATTTACTTTTTGGGAATTGCACGTTTAAGTAACATTACGGGTTTACTTTATCTAAGTTACATAATATTTTGCATACTCTTTCCTACTAACCAGCTTCTGTCTAGACTGTAAAGATTGTGACCTCTTAGCCATTCATGAAAAAATCTTTGGGAGAGAAATGTGTTCATGTAGTGCAGCTTCTAGTGGCGCTATGCAGACTATGTTGATTTGCTGGGGACCGGGAGCACTGTGGGCTGCTGAATGCACAGTCTGCAATGATATCAATGAATAAAACTGTGCCTGCTCCTGGGAATTGACGCTCGAAGCAGTGTTGCGCAAATAGACTTATCTCCCCTCATGCTTTCATCAGTGTTAAATAATATTCAAATTGCCTGTTAATATAGAATCTGCTGATAGACAACAGTGACTATTTCAGTCAGTAAATTCCACTTAGGAATCTGTAAACTAACTCAATGGTGACAATTATAGAGTGGAAAAGAGGTTTGGCAGGGGGAGGGAAGGAAGTTTAAGTCCTGGAAGAACTTAAGTGCATCAGCAAACCAGCTCTAACCCACCAACTTCCACATTTTAACTCTAGCACATTTGGTTGTCCACTGCAACCTTCTCGGGAGAGGCGGGTTGTCAATTTCAATTTGTTAATCATTCCCGGGGTTTTTGGAACTCTCAAGTGAGAACACAGTGGCAATTGCGAGCACGGAGGACATGACAAAGAAATATGCCTATAGGTACTGTCACAGCTGCCTTCTTGCCAGCTTGATTCACATTGAACGTGCTGAGAGGTTATTACAACCTTGGAGGTGTGATCTATTCATTGGAGGTTTGTGTGCCTTATCTACATTTTGGAGCTCTCAACTATCAGATCAAAATTTCTGCTCTGTTACTTTGGATTTAAGAGAGGATCAAGTGACTAGGATCAGCAGAAGCAGGAACAGCAAGGTAGGCAAAAGATAAGCTTCTTTAACATGTCGCAAGACTAGTGTCTCAGGAGACTCAGGGTCACGTCAGGTGGTGGCAGACATTTGCAGCCTGCTGGAAGACCCAGTGCCAACTGGATCCAGTGGCCATGCTATTCCAAGGCTGTCAAAATCACCACTGCCCTCAAATACTTTGCCTCTGGATCCTTCCAGGCCTCTGCCAGAGATACTTGCAAGGTCTCACAGTCGGTGGCCCACAAATGCACAAGACAGGTGACTGATGCACTTCAGTGTGGTGCAAACCCTGTAACTTCAGCAGCGGTTGAGGCAGGCTGCCCAAATTCCTACACTTTGACTGCTGAGATGCTCTTAGCCAATGTCCTCCAGCCTTTCGAGCCCCATGAGGGTTCAAACAAAGACTGTTCCACCTGAAGCTGTGCAGAATTAGACTCAGCCAGCAGGACATGTGGCATTATGTGAGCTTCCGACTGGAGGTGGAAACAGTGAGTGAAAAGTGGAAGCACTTTGAGCTGCGTCCCCACTTCCATCTCCCCATTTGCCACCATCCATCTTATGGTTCCACTTGCAACTCTCTGCTAGTAATGAGCAGGAAAATAATTTACTGCACACAATTAGGATGATGAATGCCCGTGGCTTTGGTATCATGCATTCTATTTAAAGTGGCACTCTTTGCCATACGCTTCACGGCCATCCTCCAGTATGCACTCAAAGATCTTGATACAGGAGTACACATTATTTCAGGACAGAGAGTAACCTCATCAACTTGCAAATGCTCAAGGCTTGCACTAAGGTTCCTGAACAGCTACTGAGTGAACTCTTGATCATGGATGACTGCACTCTTATAGTACATACTCTGGAGGATATTCAGCTGCTTGTTGTTCATTTTGACTAGCCTCGGAACACTATGGCCTGACAATAAGTCTGAAGAAAACAGAGGTCTTGTATCAACCCACCCCTGGCCATGTACTCCAAGACCCCTCACTTACTATCAACAACATACCCTCCATTCAATCCAGATGTTTTACTAATTTGGGAGCCCCATCACCAATAACATTTCACTGGATGACAAAATCAACAACCAAGTGCTGCACACTTGGCATTAAGAGCATGATTGAGAGCTCAGCTTCACTGGGTCAGTCATATAGTTCGCTTGGAGGACTACTGCATACTCTATAGCCAGCTGAGCATGGGAACCCACAACACAGCACATCTCAATCTTAGATATAGGGCAGAATATTGCACTTTTTGGTCGGGTGCATGAATGGCCTGAACAAGCATAAAATGACGCGCGATGATGTTGGACAAGCGTCCCAACGTCATCATGTGGTTGTGTGATATTTTGGTCGGTGGGCATGCGCAGGAGTCGTCAGTGTATCAGATGACAATTAGCAGGCCTATTAAGGCCATTAATCAAATGAATTTTTTTGCTGCCCTCTCAGCCACAGGCAGGGTGAGGTTTCCAACAGCAAATACAAGTTAAATTAAAATTTAAAAATTTCATTCATAACATGTCCTTGCTCATGTGACAGGGTCACGTGAGGGGGCAGGATTTTAACATTGCTTAAGTTTTTAATTTTTGAGTTTATAAATCTTCAGCTCCCTGAGGCTGCTCGGTGCCTCAGGGAGTTTTTATTGTATGCAAGCGTATACATGCGTGAACCTCCATGCTCGCCCTCCTTCTGTCCTCACCCCGGCAACACTGAGTGTTAATTGACCATCTAGCATGAAGTCCATGTCGAGGCCCGATTGCGGGCAGTGGTTGGCTTCGCGATTGCTACTGGGCCCGCCCACCTCGCCCATCCAACGAGGGCAAAATTCTGCCAAAAAAGACAATTTGAAAGCCAACCTCAGAGTTTGCAAGCTGGATCCCAAAACATGGGAAAAAAAACAACTTTGGACAGATCCACATGGGGAAATCTCTGTCATCAAGTGATTTTGATATTTGAGGAGAATGGAATTAAGTGCCTTCAGGACAAGCGAGTACAGCACAAAGCCAATGTCTCCATCCTTTCCTCCAACAATGACTTTATTGCAGTATTTGCTTTTACTTATGCAAATCGAGACTTGGTCTAATGTCACACATAAGGCAACATCAAAATAGACTATAAGTTGTCTTTTTTTTGCTGAACACTCATCCATCAAAGCAACGGGAGAATCCATCAATATAAGGTGGCATTCATAGATGGCAAAATTGATCAATCTGGGCTCTGGTTACGAAGGAGTTAATAGATTAAATCGTGCCGCGGTTTTAAAAAAAAACTTTCAGTCAATGATGTACGCCATGCCTCAGGGAAAAGAAAGCTAAACAGGCACTTTTTTGAAATAAGAATGTCTACGGCTGGCCTATGTTTGCAAGATAAACTAGACTGTCACCTGCAGCAATTGTGCATTTGAGTATAATAGATAATGTTTTATCATAAATGGGATCTTTCACCTTAAACAGCTTTTATGGGAAATTCTTCCATTTTGAATTTTTAAAAGAATGCCTTTTAGTTTTAATTTAGACTATGTCCACCAGCACTTTTTCCCAAGGAAATTTCAGTTCAGTGATGCAGAACTGATAGCATAGTACTAAATCTGCTTGGTTGCAATTGTATTTCCCATAAAAGAATGGCAAGTGAAAACTAGATTGACCTATTGATAGGTGATAAACCGGCACTTGTACAAGTTTTTTTTTCCCCTAGCCACTTTCCTTCATCAAAAGGAAGTGAGGGGTTGTTGCAGAGGATCCTCTTATATATCGGCTATCATGGCCAAGTGAACAAAGTTTCCTTTTTCAGAACTGGTGTGAATGCTTGGGTTATTGGATCAATATGGTTTTCTTGTAAAGAAAGTTTATAATAAACAGAAAGTGATGTAACCAAGCAAAAGAGAGGAAGAGGTAAGTGCCTAAATATCTACAAGTTCAAATGACAAGCTCTTGTGGAACTTTGTGAATAAAATTGTGGAGATGTTCACCACACATTTCTCTTTATGTAGATACATATTTATATTTATATCTATATTGTCTAAGGCAGCCAAACCACACATTACTTCTCTGATCTCTATTTTCAAATCTGAAAAATATCAGTTACCTCCTCCACCTTTCCCTCTCTAGCTCTGAATAATATGCTTGACATGAAGAGGGCACTTTCAGATCGGATCCAATGGAGTTGAAATTCAGGTGTGGAGTAAATCAGGCTACTGACCTAGATGCTCATTGTTCTTTCCAGATGTTATTGGTTAAAATCAGGGCTTTTGTTATCTGATGACTGTGTCTTGTGTGATGGTGGATGTGCCTTCAGCCACCTCAGCCCCAAACTCTACATTTACTTCCCTAATTCTTTCCACTTGCCTCCCCATCTTCCTATCCATCTTTTAGACTAACCCACCTTTAAACAACTTGTTTCTCCAAGTTTTTAGCCATTCTTTCTACTTCTTCTTTGGTCCAACTTCCACTTTTTCCTTATGCTTCTGTGAAGTGCTTTCAGATTTGTTCTTTGTTGGAAGTCTACATGTATGGCCCAACAAGGAAGGAAGCATTACTGGATCTGATTCTGGGGAATGAGGTGAGTCAGGTGGATCAAGTGTCAATAGGGGAACATGTAGGGAGCAGTGATCATAGTATCATAAGTTTTAGGTTAGCTGTGGAGAAGGGCAAGGAGCAATTTAGAATAAAAATGCTGATTTGCAGGAATGCAAATTTCAGTGGGGTGAGAATGGATCTGGCACAGATGAATTGGAATCAAAGATTGGCAGGCAAAATTGTATTGGAACAATTACTTTAAAGAGGAAATGTTTTGGGTACAATGGAGGTACATTCTAGCCAGTGGGAAAAGTAGGTCAAACAAAGCCAGAGTTTCCTAGAAACAGAGTCAGATGGAACAGACATAAGTCATGTGTGACAGATGTCAGGTTGAAAACACATGTGAGAACATGTGAATTTAGGAAGTTCAGAGAGGAAGTGTAAAAGGAAATAAGAGAGGCAAAGACAGAGTATTAGAAGAGACTGGCAGATAACATAAAAGGGAATTCAAAAGTTTTCTGTGGGAATATAAGTAGCAAAGGATTGTAGAAGGAGGGTCAGTGACCATCAAGAGGATTGATGCATGGAGAAAATGGGCATGGCTGAAGTAATAAATGGGTGCTAAAGAAGAAGAAGCTGCTAAAATCATAGTGAAAGGGGAGAGAGATACTAAATGAGGTAAAATTGTTAGGGAGGATGCAGTAAAAAGGTTGGCTGTACTTAAAGTTGGTAAGTTATCAGGACCAGATCAATTTTCTTCTCTTTATGGGTTGTGCATGCCATTAACAAGGCCAGTATTTGTTGCCCATCCCTAATTGCCCTTGAACTGAGTGGTTTGCTAGGCCACTTCAGAGGGCAGTTAAGAGTCAACTATGCCATTGTGGGTCTGGAGTCACATGTAGGCCAGACCAGGTAAAGGCAGCAGATTTCCTTCCCTAAAAGACATCAGTGAATCAGATGGGTGTTTTACAACAATCAATAATAGTTTCAATTCCAGATTTATTAATTGATTTCAAATTCCATCACCTGCCATGGTGGGATTTGAACCCATATCCCCAGGCCATTAGCCTGGGCCTCTGCTTTACTAATCATTGCTCCTTATTACATTACCACTACGCCTCCATCTCCCTACTTTGAAGCTACAAGTTTTTGAATAGAAAAAGTGTAAGAAGATGGAGGCTTGCTGTACCTACATTATAATTTTTTGCATTTCTTGTATGAGTGAACAGCGAGCCGATTAACTCAGCTAGCTATATGGCTAGCATGTGGTTCAGAATAACACCAGCAGCACAGTTTTGATTGCTGTTCCAGCTAAGGTAAACTTGGGACCTGCCTCCGCTCCCTGTTCCTGAGAACGGAAGACAAAGGCAAACTGCCACTGACAAAATCTGCCATGAAAAGGCTCAGGATGAAGAATCAGCAGACAACGAGGCAAGGGTCTGCTTTTGCACAGAGCACACATGAAATTGACAAATGAATAACCTCATGCTTCGCCACATTATACTCCAACTTGTTGCCCACTCACTTAACCTGTCTATATCTCATTGTGTCCTCCTCAGAGCTTGCATTCCCACCTAACTTTGTACCATCAGCAAACATAGATACATGACTCTCTGTTTCTGTCTACATCATTAATACAGATTGTAAATAGCTGAGGCCACAGCACTGATCCTTGCAGTACTCCACTAGTCACAGCCTGCTAACTTGAAAATGCCCCATTTATCCCTACTCTGCTTCCAGTTCATTAACCAATCCTCTATCCATGCTAATATAACAACCCCAACTCCTTATCCTGTGTATTAACCTTTTGTGTTGCACCTTATTGAATACCTTTTAGAAATTCAAGTATACCACTCCTACTGGCTGCCCTTTACCTACTCTACCAGTTACATTCTCAAAAAGCTCTAATAAATTTTTCAAATATGATTTGCCTTTCATAAGACTACATAGACTTTTTCTAATCATACCATATTTTCTAAGTACATTGTTAAGATTGCCTTAATGATAGATCCCAGGACTTTCCCAATGATTGGTGTCAGATTAACTGGTTTGTAGCTTCCTGTTTTTTCTCTCTCCCTTTTCTTAAATAGTGGTGTTACATTCGCTAACTTCCAAACTGCTGGGACTGTTTCAGAATCTGAGCAATTTTGGAAAATCATAGCCAGCACATCCACTATCTCTAAAGCTATCTCTCTTAAAACCCTCAGATGTAGACCATCATATCCTTGGGATTTGTTAGATTTTAGTCCCTTAGCAGAGAAAAAAAAAGTACGGGAGAAACTGAAATTAATTACCATAATTTCCTCACTCTTATTAGTTCCTAGGTTACCCTCTATTTCTAGTATGTAACGTGTGTCTTCTGCAGTGAAGACAGGTGCAAAGTATTTGTTCAATGCCTCTGTTATCTCCTCATTCGCCATGAAAATTTCTCCTGTCTCTGATGTTAAAGGAGCAACGATTGCTTTAGGTACTCACTTCTTTTTATATACTTGTAAAAGCTCTTACAATCTGTTTTTATATTACTGTTTAGTTTATTCTCAGCCTATTTTTCCCTTATTATTAACTTTTTGGTGGCCCTTTGCTGGTTTCTAAAACACTCACAATCCTCAGACTTACTACTATTCTCTGGTAGTACAAAACTTGAATATTGCTGAAAACACAGACATGTTGCCAAAGCTTTTTGTCTTGCCTGCATCAGGACAAATACAAGAATGCCAAATTTCAAACGATCACAATAATTTATATTGCAGGAATAAGAGCATTGATTGGTTGGCAAGTTGACTCTGATTGGCCGAGGTGCTGCAAATAGGAACTATAGGACCCCCAACCTTCTGAGTAATTAAAGAAAGGTGCAAGGCTTGAATGTATTTCTCCTCTTTGCAGAGATTGGATCCCTGCTTATGGATGTATATCGCTTGTAGCAAGTGTAAATGAGCCACATTATGAGCTCAACTGATTGTCTTAAATGAGAGTATGGGCAAATGGGTGGAATGGGGGAGCAGACATGTGGCAGAGGAAATTTTAATACAAAGAAGTGTGAAGTTAAATACTTTAGTTGTGACAAGGAGGCAATACAAAGTAAAGGGTGCACTTCTAAAGGTATTACAGGAACAGAGAGACCTGGCATACATGTGCATGTGCACAAATTGTTGAAGCTGGCGACGCAGGTTGAGAAAGTGGTTAAAAAGGCATGCTTGAAATAAGGGAATAGAGTACAAATGCAAGGAAATTATGATGAACCTTTATAAAACACTGGTTTGGCCTCAACTGCAATAAAATGCCCAATTCTGGACATGTTAGGAAGTGAAAGGTTTAGAGGGGATGCAGTAATGATTTATGAGAATGGTTCCAGGGATGAGGGATTCAGTTACATAGATAGGTTGGAGAAAGTGAGATATTCTCCTGAGTGAACAGCAGGTTGAGGGGAGACTTCAACAGATGTGTTCAAAATCACAAAGGGTCCAGACAGTGTAGGTTAAAAAGAAACTGTTAGGGACATAGGAGCAGGAGTAGGCCATTTAGCCCTTTGGGCCTCCTCCACCATTCAATAATATCATGGCTGATGGTCTCAACACCACTTTTCTGTTTGCCTCCCATAACCCTCAACTCCCTTGTCTTTCAAAAATCAATCTAACTCAGGCTTGAATAAATTCAATGACCTGGCCTCCACTGCTTTCTGGGGAAGAGAATTCCACATACTAACAACACTCTGAGAGAAAAACATTCTCCTCATCTCAGACTTAAAAGGGACACCTTTCATTCTTAAACTGTGTCCCTTGGTTCTAGTCTCCCCCACAAGTTAGATACCGGGAGGATGTTTCCACCTATCAAGTCTCCTCAGGATATTATATGTTTCAATAATATAATCTCTCATTTTTCTAAACTCCAATGCATATAGGTGCAACCCATTCAACCCTTCCTCATAAGATAAGACCTTCATCCCAGGAATGAGTCGAGTGAACTGTTTCTCATGCAATTATATCTTTTAGTCAAATAGGGAGGCAAAAACTGTACACAATATTCTATATGTGGTCTCACCAATGCCCTGTATACCTGCAGTAAAACTTCTCTACTTTTATATTCCATCCCCCTTGCAATAAACAGCAACATTCCATATGCCTTCCTAGTCACTTGCCGTATCAGCATGCTAACTTCTTGTGATTCACGCACCAGCATCTGTACCACTGAGTTCTGCAATCTCTGTCCATTTAAATGGTATACTACTTTTCTATTCTTCCTGTCAAAGTGGACAAAGTTCACACTTTCCCACATGTCCCCTCATCTTGTGTCATAACCTTGTGGGACCTTATCAAATGCCTTTTGGAAATCCAAGTTCAGCACATTTACAGGTTCCCCTTTATCCATCTTGCTTGTTACTTTGTCAAAAAATTTTAATAACATTTTAAACACTATTTCCCTTTCACAAAGATCAAAGAAAAATACTGTGGATGCTGAGATCTGAAAGAAAAACAGTAAATGCTGGAAAAAGTTAGCAAGTCTGATAGCATCTGTGGAGAGAAAAACAGAGTTGACGTTTTGAGTCCATATGATGCTCTGAAGGGTCATATGGATTTGAAACATCAACTTTGTTCCCCTCTCCACAGATGCTGTCAGACCTACTGAGTTTTTCTAGCACCTTCTGCTTTTCTTCCCTTTCACAAAGCCATGTTGACTCTGCCTGATCATGTTTTATAATTTTCTGCTATAAGTATCCTGCTATAACTTCAATAATGGATTCCAGCAATTTGAATTCAACAACTTTAGATCTTGAACTCCCTCCTCCATCTCCACCCCCTTTCCATCTCTTCCCTCTCCCTTTTGTTTTTTCCAATAATTTATATAGATTTTTCTTTTCCCACCTATTTCCATTATTTTTAAATCTATACCTCTTATGCCCTGTTAGTCTCATTTCACCCCACTCCCACTAGGGCTGTACCTTGTGTATCCTGCCATCCATTCTTTAGCACATTCTCTTAGATAATATCACCACCTTCAACACCTCTTTGTTCTTTTGTCTGTGACATCTTTTGATTATCTGCTCCTATCACTGCTTGCCTGTCCCTACAACCACCTCCCCCCCCACCCACCTTAAACCAGCTTATATTTTACCCGTCTCCTAATTTACTCAGTTCTGTTGAAGGGTCATGAGGAATCAAAACGTCAACTTTGCTCTTCTCCGCCGATGCTGCCAGACCTGCTGAGTTTTTCCAGGTAATTCTGCTTTTGTTTTACTGTACCTTATAGGGTTAATGCTGGACTTTGATTGCTATTGCTAGAAAAAAAAAATCCTTTTACAAGAAAGGGGAGTTAAGCAGTTGCAAAACAAAACTGTAAACATCCTGACCATGGTGCGCTGTGTAAAAATGGGGTCACATGGTTTTTATGGCACTGAAAAAAAAAACCTGGAACTGTGTTTTTAAAAAGTGGGTTTTGGTCTTGCTTTTGAGAAGAGAAAGACCAACTGCTTGAGAAGGAAGACAGCAGCCTTTTTGCAGTCCAGAGCCAGTTGTCAGCCAGAAGTGAATATAAACTGCTCCTAAGTTGCCACATGCTGGGTTAGAGTACATGTGAGTATTCCTCAAGCCCACCTACAAAGCAGCGCCAGAGTCACTTCTTATTTCCTGGATCAGTGCTGAGAGACCATCCATATAACCCGGACACCATTTCAAAGACTCCCCCATCTATCCTGTGCCTTTCAACCACTGACTTTTAACCTTTGGCAGAATTCCTCCATTTCTATTTTTATTTCACTGTGTGTGTGTGTGTGTGTGTGTGTGTGTGTATTGTCAATGTATCAGTATTTATATTGTCAAGGTCCAATAACAATTTTCTTGTTGACTGGCAATTACATTGTATAGCAATTACATTGTTAAAATAGGTGATGAGCAATTGTTCACCTATAAATGGGTACAGCTGTAATATTCTAGTATGGAAGGGACTCAGAGTCTGCTACACTGCAGAGGTGTCTTTGGAATAAATCAGCTTGAGGTAAAAGTCTACCATTGGACTCATTCTTCCATGACATGCACTTATTGTGAGTAATGTGGAAGTAGAGGATGAACTTTAAGCTTTGGTGATTGATTGCTGCATATGAAGTTTTTTGTCTTAATCCTCTGAAGGAAAAGAAGCATACTGCTGCTGGCAATCTAAATTGCAGAGTGATGGAAGGACAGTACAAAATCCCAAGCTTTGACTATCCACCAATTTTTTCTGAGCCTGAGCCATATCAGCAATGGAAAACTGAAGTTGAGATGTGGACTGGGTTACTTCAGTACCCCGAAAGAAGCAAGGGATGGCTTTGCTTTATTATTACCAGCCAAAAATAAGATTAGGAGTAAAGTATTTTCAGAATGGAACGTGGATGATTTGGATCACAAAGCGGGTTTGGACCTTCTGTAACAGGTTTTAGATAAGTTTTACAAATGATGAATTATTGGAAGAATATGAAGCATAGTCAACCTTGATAGATTTAAGAAAACAGATGATCAGTCCATGGAAGAGTATATTATGGACTTTGATAAATGTTGTAAGAGATGGAAGAGATTTTGAACTTGAAATCCTGGGGTCTGCATTGGCATTTAAGTCATTTGATTGTGCTTGTATCTCTCATGTTGATAGACTTTTCGTATTCATGGAAGTTCAATTCTATGGGAAAGACTCAAACAACTATGCTGTGAAACAAAGGATGGAGGATTCTATGCTGGCCAAATTTTGAGATTGACCAATTTGAGATGAGGATTTCAGTACAAAGGCAGCTTTACTGACAGGCAGTCTGAAAATGATTCATAGCTTCAGCCAATTTGAGAGTTGAGACAAAAAGTGGGTCTGGGACAGTGACTGTGGGTGTTTAGAATCTGAAAAATGCACAGGGAATGGTTAATTGGTATCATTCTTAGTATCATTACATGATGAATTGCCCATGGCAAAACAATTGTTTTTGAAGTAACCCATGAAATGGACTCCTCTGAGGCTGAAAATGATGATGGTGACTGCCATGATAGAATTGTGTTGGTCACTGATATTTCAAATCCAGTGATGAGTATCTTGATGGTCAATTCAATTCATTCAACTGTGCAGTTCTGGACAGAAGGTGCACTTCCACGGTGTGTAGGATGGATTCGCTTAACAGCTACCTGGAGTTTCTTGATAAGCCAGGAAGATCAAGGAGTATGAAAGCTCTACCTGCTTCAGGGTTAGAGATGATAACAAAAGAGTAGTCCTCCTTTGCAGAGTAGTAAGGATCAGTCTGTTGTTAAGTTGATTTGCAATGAAAAAGTCTCAGAATATGCTGGACATGAAGAATGCTAGAGTTGTTGTGTTGGGGAAGAATGGGAATCTACATTTTACTCAGTCGGGCCCTTACTGCCTGCACTAAGGAAGCCAAGAATTTCTCATCTAAAAGTTCATGAAGTTTTGTTATCTTCTGGGAATAAGCATATAGTGGACAAAAAGAAGATTATTTGGAAGCTGAGCAGTTTGCACATCCAGCGCCACAAAAACAGGAATCTCTATGACAAGATGCTGGAGTGATTGATAAAGGATACAATGATCTTATTGAGCAAATCACGGCTCAGTGTGAAATTTGTCTAAAATATTGCAAGACATTGCCACATTCTGTTGTGAGCTTGCCACTAGCTAGAGAATTTAACAAAGCAGTGGCAATGGACTTATCAGGATGTGAAAAGGATATGGGTATTTTTTTTCTACACTTTATAGATATGGTGACCAGATTTAGTTTATCCACTGTAATACATGATAAGGAAAAATGGACCATTGTCGATAAGGTCATAGAGAAATGGGTGTGAACAGGATTAGGAACACCAGACTAATAATGGTGGGGAATTTGCAAATGAGGAATTTTGAGGCATGTGTGAAAATTTGAACTTCATAGTTATGCACGCTGTGGCGGAGAGCCCGTTCAATAATGGTCTCTGTGAGAAATCATGCGGTGATAGATGACGTTACATAAAATATTGACTGATCAACCAGATTGCAAATTGCAAATGGCGCTGGCATGGGCAGTGCATGCAAAAAAACTCTTTGTAAATGGTTGGGGAGTGGGGTTCAGTCCATACCCATTGGTGTAAGGAAGAATTCTGAAGTTGCCTTCAGTGTTATCAAATACTCCCCCTGCTCTAGAAGGGATTAGCATTAGCTTCACATTTTCTGCTTATCTGAATGCTTTGCATGCCAATAAAATGGGTTAGATCCTCACAAAAAGAGGATCCTGCATCTGAGGAAGAAACGGACCAATTGAGAAGTTTGATTTAGCTGCTGAACTGGTTGTGCACTCAGACTAGACCTGATGCTAGTTAAGACGTGTTGGAAATGAGTAATATGATGAAGCATGCTATAGTTGAAGTTCTGAGAGCAAATAAAACATTAAATAAATTAAAATCAGAAAAGTTTCCAGCCTTGGGTGAACTGGAAGATATGAAGTTGGTCATTTTTAGCGATGTTTTACATGCCAATCTTGCAGATAGATATTCTAGCATGGCAGCACTTATCAGATTATTGGTGGGAAAGAATGATAAATATTGCACATTGCCTTGGGAAGCCAATAAAATAAAAAGGGTAGTGAAAAGCACCTTAGCTACTGAAACACTGGCCTTAGTAGAAGCAATCTATATGGGGGTCTACTTATGCAATATACTAATGGAAATACTATATAAGGGGCAATGTGAGAAAAGTTTCACCATAGAATGCTATGTTCATAACCAGTCTCTTTGGGATAATGTTCATTCAACAAAAAGTGTAGCTGAAAAAAGATTAAGAACAGACCTGGCAAGCATAAAAGAAATGTTAGAGAGAAAGGTAAGATATAATGGGATGACACAAGTCACCAATTATCAGACTGTTTTAGAGAAAGAAATGCCTGCTCCAAGTAATGACTAAATGTATTAGATGTTACAATGATTAAACGGAAAACCGATTTTTTTTCTTTGCTTTGCAATTGTATATATATGGTAAAGGAAATGTGGGATCTATAAGTGCGAAAAATATGCCACTTTATTTCCTTCTGTTTGATTCGAAAAGAATGTTTTTGAATTTTTCAAAAAATTTAATTTACAAGAAAAAGGGGGGAATCTAACAATGTATCCAAGGTCCAATTTTCAAGCTTTTGAGGGCAGAATTTCACCCTTGGGCAGGCTTGGCTGGGGTGGGCAGCCTACGATCGGGGTCAGACGGCAATTTCATGCTGGCGGGCTAACTAAGAACTGTCCAACATGAAACCCGAGCGGAGGCATTTAGCGCTGCCTGTGCGGGCGGAGATGGGAGTGCGAGCCAGGCGAGCGCGAACTTCACGCATGCATAGAGCTGCATCAGGGAGATGAAGTGTTATATAAAGAAAATGAACATGTAATGAAACATGTCCCCTCATGTGACATGTTATTAATTCAGTTTTAACATTTTTATTTGCTTTAGGAAACCTCATCCTGCCCATGGAGCAGAGGCCGCTTGGCATTTGATAATTTAATGGCTTTAACAGGCCTTTTAATTGTCGACGGGCGCACTGCCAACTCCAGTGCGCACCTGCTGAACGAAATATCACGCAACTGCACGGTGATGTCGGGATGTTCGCCTGACGTCAACGTGTTTAACTTTTCGCTCCAGCAGGTCAGATGCACGCCCGCCCGCCAAGCTAAAAATTTTACCCCATGTTTTAGGGAATACCTGTTTGTTTTATCAGTTACGGAACTTTTGTTTTGGAATGTGTTATGTGCAATTTTTGATTTTATAAAATAAAATTAACAAGCTTCTTTCTGACTGGCAATTTCATTGTATAGCAATTATATTGTTAAGATAACTGCATTGTTAGAACATGGCGATGTGTATTGGTTCAGCTATAAATGGGTACAGCTGTAATACTCCAGTATGGAAGGGACTGGGAGAGTCAGCTACACTGCAGAGTTGTCTTGAGAATAAACCAGCTTGAGGTAAAAGACGACCTTTGGATTCATTCTTCCATGACAATCATTTATTGTGAGTAACGTACATGTGTGAGCGCATGTACATGGAACAAGTAATAGATATAATTTTATATTCCATACTGCATGTTGATAAACTTTGCTTTTCTATTTGATAAGACTGCTTTTATAATAAACTAATAAGTCTGTTGTTTATTGAAGGAAGCCTCGTCAAAGTCTATTTTATTCTGCATAACAGTAATGAAGGTCCATCTTGATGAGTCAATTGAACATTTAAACTAACGTTACAACCTGTGGAATAATAGGGCTAGATCAACTGCACACTCCTCCCATCCCAGTCATAACAATCAGAAGAGCCTAACCTAAGGGTGTGACCACCTCCTGGAAGAAACTGTCCAGTTGCTTTCCCTCTCCCTGATGCATCGCAATGCCTGCAGCTCGGCTTTCAGCTCAATTACTCTGAATCGAAGCTCCCCGTGCCGCTGACACTTAATACAGATTTGTTTACCCTGGATCACACTGGTGCCCAGGAGCGGCCACATTTTGCAGTCACAACACATCACCTGCCCTGCCATATTTATTGTGTGTTAATTAATTTATTATTACTTTCTTAATCAATTTATACTTAATAAACTTTACTACTCCCAATGAGTTTTCCTACTGCTAGTAAACCTTACTAATGAAAGCTTACAATTACCAATAAATTACCTGAGTTTTGAAATATAAATGAACAAAATATTCACTAGCCAATCATTTACCTGCTTAAGATAAAAGCAAAAAACTGTGGATGCTGTAAATCCAAAACAAAAATAAAAATACCTAGAAAAACTCAGTAAGTCGGAAAGCATTTGCGGAGAGGAATACAGTTAACGTTTCAAGTCCATATGACTCTTAAACAGAACTTACCTGCTTCCCTCCTCCCTCCTCACTCACCAAATTCCCAAGTTCACACTTTGAGACTAACTGCTTTCCATGATTAGCTGCTGTCTTTGTGCTTGCTTTGTGTGCTTAGCAAGACAACCTCTATTTATACTATCTGAAATTTTAGAGAGATGAATCAGCACCGCTGACAAGAGAACTTGGTCCAAACTAGCTCCCAATTAACTAACTGTAGCTGAATCTTCTATAGGGAGCTTGTTTATTGCTGACTAAGACTAAAAGAAACTTAACTTCAACAGTAAATTGTAGTTAAATTCTAAATGTAAACTAGACTAGATATTAGCAAGAGTTTAACCCTTAAAATTCCCTCACTCCCATTGAAGGAACGGTTGAGAACCAAGGACACCTATTTAAGTTAAATGACACAAGAACAAATGGTGACATGAGGATCTGAAATGCACTGCATGAGTCTCATGGAGGCTGATTCAACTGTGGCTTTCAAAATGGAATTGGATAAGCCCCCAAAAGGGAAAAAAATAATCACAGGGTTATGGGAAAGGAATGGGGAGTAGGACTGGCTGAGTTGCTGTTGCAGAGAGCTGGCATAGGCATGACTGCCTGAATGGGTACAGCACAGAAGGAGGCCAATGTATGATTTTATAAACACAGACTACTATATTTATTTCCCTCCACTCAACCTGTTCTAGTTGCATGATTTACTTATTTCCAGTAATTCTTTACTTCCAAGTAGCCCATAAAAACAGCACCTTTACACTTCAATTCATTTCGATCCAAACCACTATAAACTCTTAACAGTATTCATGATATGTTAAATGGTATAACATTTCGGTTATTACAAAGCAACAAATTGTTTGTCTCACACTGCAGAGCTAATGGAGTAAAATTGGCCCATATTCTACTCAATGGAAGAGTCATATCTACATGGAAATTGTTTTTTAATATTGCTAACTAAGGAAAAAGTAAAAACATAAATGACGCGAACCAATGACTTAATTTTTTTAATAAAGTGGAGCCCTTATAGCTCATGGAATTAGTCAAGCAAAATCTATGGCATCTTCCCAATTATATTTTCAATGTTGTGACACTATATACCGTGCGTGTCTTGATCAGTTAAAGCTCCATCAACAGTTTGAAATCTAAGAATTTTCCTTAAAGAATAATTTCCTGAGAAAAGCCTAAACCATTTTTTTTAAAAAGGGAGCGCTTTGATCTAGTGTCCCCAATTTAAAATTAGATCAGTTAAAATTTGCTTTAGTTAATTCATGAACAGCTAATAGATATTGAACATAAGAACGTAAGAAATTGGAGCAGCAGTGGGCCATATGGCCCCTTGAGCTTGCACTGGTATTCAATAAGATCATGGCTGATTGAATAATTCAATAAGATCATGGTGATAAATCATAAATGATTCAATAAAATCACGGCCTGTTCTACCCCCATATGTTTTGATTTACTTTTGGTTCCATATTGCTATGTGGAGGGAGTTCCTCTTCTTAGTGATTCAGAAACTGAGGTAATTTCTTAGATCGCCATGAGGAAGAGGGCTGGAATTTCAGCAAACAGTTGACAGAAAACCTCAAGAAATGGTTGATGACTTGTTTGCTGCCATAGGCTTTATTTTTATCATCATAGTTTTCAGCTAAGACAAAGGTACAGTTGAAATATTCTTCCTCACTGAGCAACTTTTAAACACGTTAACTCTTTTTATTGTAATTTTTATTTCAGCAAACAGGAAATGAATCATGTACTGATATAGTTCACCGTTGATACTACAAATGGACTTTCAGATAATCATTCCATGATTCAATATAACTGGAAAGGGAAAAGATTGTTCCTTTCTCCAGGGACTCAAACTGCCACACAGATCTTGGAGACAAGATCAGTTTTCTTCCTGTGGATAGTGGAGATGCTTTGATCAGGTAATGGCCTATTTCTCATTTAGATCTCCAGATATATTGGAATTCTTAAATTAGAAACTGCTAGTGCATAGAAAAAATGTCTTGCATGGTTTAGAATTCATCTTGTGTAAACTGGTAATTTTTTTACCACAAAACCCGCATCATTCCTTTCAGCCTTTGTTCGAAAGTAATTGGGTAGTTTTGCTGAGTTCCGCCTGACCTCCTCCTTGAGGATAAGCTGGTCTTTAGTCACACGCTTGAGGATGCACTTTCTGACTCTTATGAAATTTTCTCACTTCATATAGTTTTCTTGTACGAAACATTTACATGAGGCTAACAGCTCTCAAAAATGGTAACAGCAATATCAGTTTCTGTCTTTAAAGACTGTGTGGCCTCTTGTTCTGGTGGTTGATGTAAACTACAATTGGTTGTACTTTACTTTTAAAAATAATGAATTAATAAAATAAATGCAGTTAATATTACAGCCCAAATCTTCCGGTCAGCGTCAGAGAGGGTACATCCAACACTGACTGTGCTTTAATCTGCCCACTTACCATTTTATGCTGGAGCCTTTGCACATTCTCCGTGCCTCAGGGAGCTTTCTGCGCTCTTTCGCATGCATGTGCGAAACAGCGCCGGCCCCAAATCTCCCTCCTACCCCCGCCCACACAGGGAACGCTGAGCACTTCAGGATGTGCGTCATGCTGGGCGAGCCGTAATTGGCCTGCCCACATAAAATGGCAGAGCGCAGCGATCGGCTGCACACCTGCCCGCGCCCGTTCCCACCCAGCCTGCACAACGGGGAGAAAATTCATCCCATAATCTATGCTGTCAGTTGAGTGCACTACTCAGTGCACTGTTATGAGTGCCATTTTTAAAAACCAGACATTAACGTATGGCGCTCTTTGCTCTGATAAAGCTACCACAACACAACTGCAGAACATCCTAAGCAACTCAGGGCCCAAAATCTTATTTCTGTATAAACATTGTATTACAGTTAGAAAAAAGTTTTGATTAACTCCAATAGCCTTCTGATTTATTCCATTTCTTTCTTTCTAGGGTTTAATATTTAAAATGGAAGTGCTGATTACATCATCTGGGAACTAATTTCAAGGAATCTCTGATTCCGACAGTACAATAGAGCTGGATTAACATACTTCAAGTGATCATGGGAACTCCCTAGATTAATAACTATATTTCTGTATATGTTAATTCAGCTCCTCGCATCCTCTGGTTCAGCAACTCTTCTCGATAAGCTCCCCAATGAAGATTAACAAGTCATACTTTAATTTTTAAAAAAAAGCACATGAGGATACTGTATTTTTCACCACTGAATTTTGTGACGCATAACCATAATAACATCTACTCATTTCTTGACTATCTTTTAAAGCTATTTTTTACTTTGCTTTAGAGGAGGATTTCTCCATTAGCTTGGTGTCAGGCACACACTCAAACCCATTACCAAGTTTAGGAGTCTCCAGAACAAGCAACTGAACAACCCTCACATACAAAATTTCTGTTTGCACACTATGATGAGCAAGTGCGCACTGCACAGAGAAATGTTCCACTTACTATAAACCGGAGGGTTTAAGCAAAGGATGACAAAGCTAAGGCTCAGGGATTCTAATTGTGCACTCCGGGTGCGGCTAGTTGAAAACTACAGGAAGCACTGATAAGCTTCCTTGCCCTTGTCCAGAATATCAGCCAGTCTCAAAGGATAAGTATACAGTAATCTGGCAGTGGAAATGGTACATAAGCAAAATAATACTGAGAGAAATAATCTGTGACATAAGTGAACAAGATTGTCATAAAAAGCTATCAGTAGTTTAAAGTCACCATTACCGATATTAACTTTTTATTCCAGATTTATTTAAATAGTTGAATTGAAATTCCTCAGCTGCTGTTGTGTAATTTGAATTCATGTCTCCAAATCAATAGTTTAGACTTCTGGGTTACTAGTCCAGTAACATAATCACTATACTCCTGCGCCCAGTTTAAATGCAGGAGGTTAATGACTTGATCATAACAAAGTGGGGAGAAGCTGAATTAACATCAGTAGGTAAAGTTACTAATCCAGGTAGTTTTTTTATGAGTCATGGAACTTCAACTGTGCACGATACTCCTAAAGTAATTCTCTAACATTTTCACTCGTAAAGTGGTACAAATCAGCAGAAACATAAAAATGGAATATTAAAATTCATCAGAATTCTTTGATTTTTTTTAAGGAGGTTGCATCAGTGGTTCTCATACTTCATTTCATTTTCAATATTTGCAACTTTATCCAAAGCTCAGTTGAAGATTTCAACTGTTTGTATTTGTTTGACACATACCTGCAGACATCTCAATGCTGTTCATCTTTGTCTGGTTGATGCTAATGTTAATGCTGACTTTTCCATCACTGAGGTCAATTTCCACCATTCCATAGCCTGGGGCAAATTTGCTGAATAAGAGTAGACTGTTGGGGTTCCATGTACGAAACATAAAGCTGACTGAAAACAAATCCTGGTTCATGTGTCCAGGCAACAGCAAGTAACTGCTACTATTAAAAAACACAGGAATGGCACGAGATTCCACACAAGAGAAACTCAGATTACCCTGAAAATAAAAACAACGAATAAGCATTAATATTTCAAATATAGCTGGCAGTCCTCTACACAAAACATTTTTTTCACAAATGGTGCCAAGAGCATCCCACTTTACATCGATTATTCACTTCCTTTCTGTTGTATCAGCTGTGGCCCAGTTTGTAGGACTCTCTCTCAAGGTTTTAGGTTCAAGCCTCCATCAAGGACTTGAGCACAAATTCCAACCTGATGCTTTGGTGCAGTACTGTGGGTGTGCAGTAATGTTGGTGGTGCCATCTTTCAGATAGGGTTTTTTGAGGCCCTGTTTGCCTTTTTAGAAAACAGAAAAGATCCCAGACTACTAATTCAAAGATGAGCAGGGGAATTCCCTCCAGTATTCTGGCCAATAATTTGTGGAACCTTGTTATGTGCCAATAGGTTGCCTTGTTTCCTACATTATAACAGTGACTACACTTCAAAATTACTTAATTGGCTGCAAAGCACTTTGGAATGTTTTAAGGTTGTGAAAGGTGCTGCATAAATTTTCAATCTTCAGATAAATATCCTCATTAAGACACCAAGCAGTAGGCCCTGAATACTTAGTGTAGCACTGCTGAGGCTAACTGTAGCAAACAAACTGCTGATTGATCAGCTAACTCAACATAAATGAGGCCTTGAACCTTGTTTATTGTTGTAGACTGCAGTGTCCTTAATCACTAGCTCAGTGGGAGAACTAAGATAAAAGCAAAAAACTGTGGTTGCTAGAAATACAAAACAAAACAAAAATACTTGGAAAAACTCAGCAGGTCTGGCAGCATCTGTGGAGAGGAGCACAGTTAACGTTTCGAATCCTCATGACTCTTCAACAGAATTAAGGAAAAATAGAAAAGGGGTGAAATATAAGCTGGTTTAAGGGGGCGGGGGTACAAGTAGGGCTGGATAGAAGGCCAGTGATAGGTGGAATAACCAAAAGATGTCACAGACAAAAGGACAAAGAGGTGTTGAAGGTGGTGAGATTATCTAAAGGAATTTGCTAATTAAGGGTAGAAAGCAGGATGAGCAAGGTACAGATAGCCCTAGTGGGGGTGGGGTGGGGTGCGGTGAGGAGAGGGAACACCTGCCCCTTCACTTCCCCTCTCCTCACCGTCCAAGGGCCCAAACACTCATTTCAAGTGAAGCAGCATTTCACTTGCACTCCCTCAACTTAGTCTACTGCATTCGTTGCTCCCAATGCGGTTTCCTCTACATTTGAGGGACCAAACGGAGACTGGGTGACCGCTTTGCAGAACACCTTCGATCTGTCCACAAGCATTACCCAAACCTCCATGTCGCTTGCCATTTCAACACTCCACCCTGCTCTCATGCCCACATGTCCGTCCTTGGCTTGCTGCATTGTTCCAGTGAAGCTCTACACAAACTGGAGGAACAGCACCTCATCTTCCGACTAGGCACTTTACAGCCTTCCGGACTGAATATTGAGTTCAACAATTTTAGATCATGAACTCGCTCCTCCATCCCCATCCCCTTTCTGATTTTTCCCCTCCTTTTTGTTTTTTTCCAATAATTTATATAGATTTTTCTTTTCCCACCTGTTTCCGTTATTTTTAAATGTATTTCCATCCATTGTTTTATCTCTACCTTTTAGCCTTTTTCAATTCCTTCATCCCACCCCACCCCCACTAGAGCTATCTGTACCTTGCTCGTCCTTCTACCCTTATTTAGCACATTCCTTTAGATAATATCACCACCTTCAACACCTCTTTGTCCTTTTGTCTGTGACATCTTTTGGTTATCTACACCTATCACTGACCCTCTACCCAGCTCTACTTGTCCCACCCCCCACCCCCCTTAAACCAGCTTTTTTTTCACCTCTTTACTATTTTTCCTTGGTTCTGTTGAAGAGTCATACGGACTCAAAACGTTAACTATGTTCCTCTCTACAGATGCTGCCAGACCTGCTGAGTTTTTCCAGGTATTTTTGTTTTTGCATTGGGAGAACTATATGATAGTACTTACGTTACACCTTATTTCCAAGGTTATGATTTTAGTCAATGACAGCTGTTTTGGGGATGCTAAAGCTTGTTTCAGGTTGTGGGGGAAGCACAGTTACTTTGCCTTTCTCTTGGCAGAGAAATATCTTCTCAGGCTATCCTGTCTTCCCAATCTGTGCTGCCTTATTTTAGCCAAGCTACAAACTACACAGGCCTATTCCTGGCATATGAGACAATTTATTTTCTTCACGAGGATGCAGGTCAACACCTTCTGCTATCTTAGCTTTATGTCACTATCAGCACCTTAACACTACCATTAACACTGCCTTTGTTCTGTGTCCATGACATCTTTGTCAAATTTCTTCTTAACTCCCACATATCCCTAACCTTTTAGTTTGCTCCACCTGCTCCAGCCCTCTTAAATGGTATAAAATCCACCACATTCCTACTTGCCTTTAGCTCTGAAGGAGAGTCATGCGGATTTGAAACATTGGCTCTGTTTCTCTCTCCACGATGCCACCAGACCTGCTGAGTTTTTTTTGCTTTTATTGCAGATTAATTCTGCTTTTCTGCACTGTTTGTTTGCTATTATACTTTCCTTTGAGAAGTATCAGTGTTGACTAGCCTGATATCTCTTTCTATTGCTATTATCACTTGAGTGCCACCTTGTCATTAATTCCTTACACATTCACATCCCTGCTGATACTGCATCATGCATAAAATTACATTTGCTGTCATCTGCAAATTTTGAAATAGTACTTCTAATTCACGAATCCAAATCATTTACGGAAATGGGGAACAACAATGGTCTCAGAACTATAGAATACCATTTCTATCTTCTGCCAGTCTGAATAACTATCTTACTCTCACCTACGCTCTGTTTTTTGCTTTTTAACCATTTTACTATAAATTCTGGAACTTGTCCCCTGACTCTGCATATTTTCACTTTAAGTCATGAGGTTGTGACTCTTGAATCTTGAATTGTAGACCTTTTAAAGTTCATATATATCACATCCACTGCATTACTCTAGTCTACTCTTCCTGTTACTTGTTCAAAGAATTCAAGAAGGTTGGACAAGCATGACCTTCCCTTCTGAAATCTATGCTGCCTATTCTTTGTTCTATTTTTTAATTGTATTTTCAGGCTCGAGATGTTTTGCTCCTACCTTGTTACCTGTGCATCCCTTAATGGCTCTATCTCTAATCTTCATTTTCCTTGTTATTTAACTTTCTATAGAATAGTTAAAATATTACATACTTTTTGTCATAAATCATTGTAAAAGACAGGGATAACAAAGTCATTTACATTATAGTTTAAAAGTTGCATTGTGTTTGTGTAATGCTACTTCAGATACTGTAACAAATAATTTGCACCAAAGATTTGCACACTAAAAAAAATCACTAAGAAATATTATAGCCCAATGAAAAAATACTTATTAATCACAGAATTGCTACAGCACAGAAGGGCACTATTTGGCCTGTTGTGACTACGCTGGTTCTCCATTGTCTCTTGTGCTCTGTATCCTAAGGGGGTATAGGATTTCGTAAGTGATTCTAAATGTTGCTGATGGGGATGAAACCAGATAATTTTAAGCTGGTGTAGGCCTAGCCTTGGATCGCTGTGAGGTCCAGGCATTGTGCTGTCCTTCCACACTGGACTTTTTGGTAAACACAAACATTTACACATCACCAGAACAGAAATCAGACATTGTCTCAGCATCACTAACTGAGCTGCACGAGACGGCAGATGTACATGATGACAACATAAATCAAACTGACCTTCAGCAAAATATAGTTGAAATGTCTAGTTGCACACATGAGCAAGATCTACAGAATAATCCAGGAATTGGGTTTCAATACTTGTGTTTTGCACAACAAAATGCTGACGCCCCAGGCATTTAAATGGAGTAGATGCAAATCAACAAGAAAATGATTTTTCACAGCTTGTACTTTATAGAAAACAATCTGTTGTTGATGTCTTTCTGTGCTTCCTTGTTGACCTGATTAGTAATGATTACTGACTGATGACAGTTCCAGCTGTTCATTTTAAAATGCCACTTATATCAGCAATATGGATATCCCATTGTTCTGCTATAATAGCTGACTGAAGGGTATGTTTACAAGGCTGATTCTTTTTTAAACTGCTGGTAGAGCTGTTCCATAGCAATGGTTATTGAGAACAGAAGTTGTAACATCTTCCACCAATGGTTAGAGGAGTAACTGACAGTTAGACCAGACTAAAAATCTATTGTTATAATGATATTCTTATTGCCCGAAGAAAAGAGTTCACAATTATTGCAGAGAGGAGCTATGTGATGCATTAAACCATCTGCCTTTGTGCAGTGTTTGAAAGGATGTCAT
Organism: Carcharodon carcharias; assembly: GCF_017639515.1. NCBI lineage: Eukaryota > Metazoa > Chordata > Chondrichthyes > Lamniformes > Lamnidae > Carcharodon > Carcharodon carcharias. The sequence goes on along the minus strand of NC_054469.1, from coordinate 87,302,393 downwards.
AGGTAAAGTGGATTCGGCATTAGGGGATGAACCACCAACAAACTATATTGTGTTAGAGATCATTTTATATTAGAAAAGATTGCAGTGAGTGGATTGTGTATTGTTCATATCCTGGGGCTAGATAGATTTACCAACTGATGATAGCTATCAATTTAATATGAGAGCAATAGCAATATTACTGATAAGAGGTCACTGCTAAACTTTTACTTGTTGCACATGACTTGTCTTTATCCATATAATAAAAATATATAGGGTAGCCTTTTTACAGATTTTCCCAAATACAAGCCACAGTGTTAACTTAGAAGTTAACTGTAGTCTGATTCACGAATCAGTATTTCAACCATGTCCTCTTTGAGTTGTACACGAATCAATAGCGGTACTTCCCTGTAACTATCTGCAAGATAGTCTTATTGATTTGTAGCAACAGAGATATCTGTAGGAACATATCAAACTGATAGCAGTTTCAAGTTAACAATAAAGAACTTGCATTTATATAGCATCTTTAATGGCTTGAGGGCATTGTGATGACCTTTGACCCCAAAGCAGTACAGTAAGGAAAATTTGTACTTCTTGAAAATGTCTGTGGAAATGAACTGTTTTTAAGAATGTTTGAAAAGGAATTTTAAGAGATTGCATCAATTGTAAAGGGATCAACTGTAATTTGCTTGAATAATATGCACTGCTTCAAGTGACCGTTGAACTGACAGCAGTACTAACAGGGAGGCGGTTAGGAAACAAAAAAATCCACGTGACCAGACATAAAGCGGAGCTGTAGAAAAAGGAGATCCGCAGACAAAGGAGAGCTGCAGCAGAGGGGAGAACATCAAAGGCACATTTACCAGGAGCTGGTGTATATAATACACTTAAACAGGACAGAAAGCCGAAGACAGGGATGGAGAAATAATTATGAATTGGTCAATTTTACTGCTGCTGCTTCAGTTCTGCTGAAGCCAACCAGACTGTTTAATAGGGTTTGTTAAAGGGATTGGGTGATGGAGTCTTTGAGGAATCTGTACCATTAAGACTGCGTAAACCTAGAAGAATGAGAGGTGACCTTATTGAAACAAAGAAGATTCTTGTGGGGCTTGACAGGGTGAGAGGTTGTTTGCCCTTGTGGGAGAGTCTAGGAGCAGAGGGCATAATCTCAGAGTAGGGGGTCACCCATTTAAGACAGAGATGAGAAAGAATTTCTTCTCTCAGAGGGTAGTTAATCTGTGGAAATCTTGACCACAAAGGGCTGTACAGGCTGGGTCATTCAGTATATTCAAGGCTGTTAGACAGATTTTTAATTAGTAAGAGAATCAAAGGTTATAGGGAAAAAGCAGGAAAGTGGAGTTGAGGATTATCAGATCAGCCATGAATGGTGGAGCAGACCTGATGGATCAAATGGCCTACCTCTGCTCCTACGTCTTATGGTCTTATAGCTAAGGAGGTTCTGCAGGAGTGTGCCTTTCAGGTGTCCAGTGTCTCCAGTACCTCAGACAGAATACAGCTGATAATGAACGTGACTCATGGGCCAAATCAACTGATTGAAGTGACAGGTCCTATGAACCAGAGGCTGAGTCAGAGAACTTTGGTGTCACATGTCTGTGGTGAGTAATGTGGGTGTTTATGGTTGCATAAAACTTTTCTTTGTTGTATCAACCACTTAAAGCAAAATTTATTTTTTCATCTGACATATGATTTGCCTGTTAATTCATGTTTAATTTGCGTTGGTTCTGATTCGTGTTATAATAAAAATTACAAAAATTGGAATCGTGTTGGTAATCTCTTCATTTCGGAGTCATTTAGTAAATTCGGTTATTTTGGTTGACAGTTCTCCCAGGGGCATAATCATAACAACATCTCAAAATGATTTTCAACCAATTAGATACTTTTAAATTTTAGTCATTATTTTAATATAGGGAAACTCAGCAGCCAATATGGACACAGCAAAAGGCAATAAGATAATGACTAGATGTCTGTTTTCATCATATTATCTGGGAGATAAATATTGGTCAGGATACTGGGACAAGTTCCTCGCTCTTCAACTGCTGTCAAAGGGTCTTTTATGTCTACCTTAGAGGGCAAATTAGTCTCTCTTTAATGTCTCATCCAAAAGACTGCACCTGCAACAGTGAAGCACTCCCTTAGTACTGCACCAAGGCATCAGCATAGATCATGTGCTCAAGTCTCTGATTGTGGGGCTTGTACCCAAAACCTTTGACACAAGGGAGAGGCTCGTGCCTTGACCATCCACTGTCTACATAGCTCCCAAACATTGCATCTTCCACAAAATGCAACAGAGTAAGGATGGTGAGATTGTTCCAAACTATGTCTGAAAAACATTGTATGGCAGTAGCCAAAAAAGGAAAGAAGTGCAAATTTTACTGTAATACCTGTCCTGTACAAGAGGTCTTTGTTGCTAAGAATAGTAATAGCTCTACATAACACAGTGTCAGGTCTATGAGGGTTCCTGTAGAATCTCCTCCTTTAAAAAAAATGTAAGTGGTACCACAGAGTACTGGAGCTTTGAAGTGCTATACCAGAGGAAGGCAAGATGTAGCCATATATTCTCAGACTTCATGAAGTGAGTCACTGAACTCAGTCATGCCATGCAAAAGGACAATGGGAAGGTGCAAAGGCAAGGATAGGTGCTTACCACAAAGGGTGGAGGGGGATCAAGGGTCAGTCATCTTTAGCTGTGCAGGATTTGGGCAGGATTTTCCTTTCGTTGGGCGGGTGCAGTGGGCAAGCCCGGGAACAGTCTCGAAATTGACCGCTGCCCGCGATTGGGTCCTGACCGTGATTTCACGCAGGCTGGTCAATTAAAGGCCAGCCAGGGTGAACGGCGCACTGAAAAGCTCAGCGCTGCCGAAGTGGGGGCGGGAGGAGGGCAAGCACGGAAATCTGCGCATGCGTGAGGGAGCGCGCGCTGACAGCTCCCTGAGGGCACAGAGCTGCCTCAGGGAGCTGAAGATTTGGACAAAGGAAAATGAAGCTTTAATAAATTATATATACGTGTCCCCTCATGCAACTCTTGCATGCGTCTGCTGACAGAAAGATCACGAGAGTGCGCAATGACATTGGGACGCTCGCCTAATGTCATTGCGCGTGATTTCACACCTGATCGAGACCGCACCAACCCGATGAATGTAAATCCTGCCCTTTGTATTTCTTAACAGTGTAGTTGCAAAGTGGAATTGGCTTAAACCTGGGGCAGTATGCTGTTCACACACAAAGTATAAATTGATATATGTGAAGATCTCAAGTGGCAAAAGGATGAAGATTTTAATGATTAGAGAAAACTACAATAACTAGAAGATAAATATTTCACTTAAGATTGATACGTCATACCTGAGCAATGACCTGTTATACAGAAAGCAACATACAGAAATGATTTAACCTGGCAGCGTCGGTGCCAAATTCTAAAACATTTATCAAGTTGCCTTGTAGAAAAGAAGAATAAAATGCATAATCGATGTAGAAACAACTCTTATCATAGGAAAGAAAGAGCATAATAGGGAATAACAAAAAGTCTACAAGCTCCAGTACTTGTCCTTACTTCCTAATGTGAATTGATTATCACATTTATGCCTTTGTGTTCCTCATTTTACAGGACCTTGTTTTCAACTACTTGGTGCAATCTCAATCACGTCATCCTGGATATATCAACTTAACGTCACTCATTGCTAAATCAATGATCTTACCACTTTAGATGTGTCTAGTTTTCCCCTCCTGGCAAGATCAGTGATATTAATTCCATTGTAATTTATAGACTCCATGCAGCCTTTGAAATTTTTTCCATTGAAGCTTGGCTTTCCAGAAAATGGCATTCCCCCAAAACTGAGCTTGAAGGATAAATGAAATGGTGTTTTACATTGCACACATGAAAAAAGAGTTTTACATGTTATATTCTATTGTAAAATCTTATAACATGCAAGGTAGATACAGAAGGATTTGGAAAGTTAATCATTTCCTTGTACTACAAATAAGTAATAAATAAACAATGTTAATAAATGTATTCTTTTTCATAATCAACTCTGGCCAGTTCATCAACATGTTTGGTTATGCTTGAATACCTTAAAGAGAATAATGATTTTCCAAGCCAAACACTTGAAAAGAGTTATGAACCTTACTGTCAGCAGCTCCAGCAAAAGCTATGATAACTGGGCTATTTAAAAAAAAGTCAAATGACAGTAAAGCAGGTCTTAATATTACAGGAATTTTATTGCTCATGTGGCTTGATTATAACAATATTATCTGTTATTTTAGTGAGTCATCTCAAAATTCTAAGAGTTGGTGGTAACGTATAGGTAATGAATGTAATGCTGTGAGTTTAGTTGGAATCTATCCCAGCCCAGGTGTTAACAAGTGATATGTAAAATGAGAATTTGCAATAACCTCTCCCCCTTTTAAATAATTCAACCACTTCCTTAACTGATTTACGCTCAATTGGCAATATAATGAAGACAGCAGAAGTAAACATGTGCAGTTTATTGGTAAGTTAAGCAGAAAGCTGAAGCACAAAGCGTTGTCAATAATGCACCTATGTGTCTATGAACCAGCACAAACTGTATAAAACTGTGATTTGACCTTCATCATTTTCTGTGGACAGGATCATGTCTTTTCATTCCTTCTTTCAAGACTGGCACACAGATCTCATCCCAGTAAAACAACCTTACACTGCTAACCTGAATCCTCCATCTCACCATCCATTAAGAATTTTTTTTTTAATTCATGGGATGTGGGCTTCGCTGGCTGGGCCAGAATTTATTGCCCATCCCTAGCTGCCCTTGAGAAGGTGGTGGTGAGCTGCATTCTTGAGCCGCTGCAGTCCATGTGGTGTAGGTAAACCCACAGTGCTGTTAGGAAGGGAGTTCCAGGATTTTGACCCAGCGACAGTGAAAGAATGATGATATAATTCCAAGTCAAGATGACAAGTGACTTGGAGGGGAATTTCCAGGTGGTGGTGTTCCCATCTATCTGCTGCCTTTCTCCTTCTAGATGATAGTGGTTGTGGGTTTGGAAGGTGGTATCTAAGGAACCTTGGTGAATTCCTGCATTGCATCTTGTAGATGGTACACATTGCTGCTACTGTGCATTGGTGGTGGTGGGAGTGAATTTTTGTGGATGTGGTGCCAATCAAGCGGGCTGCTTTGTCTTGGATAGTGTCAACCTTCTTGAGTGTTGTGGGAGCTGCGAGTGGCGAGTATTCCATTACACTCCTGATTTGTGCCTGGTAGATAGTGGACAGGCTTTGGGGAGTCAGGAGGTGAGTTACCCATCGCAGGACTCCTAGCTTCTGACCTGCTCCTGTAGCCACAGTGTTTATATGGCTAGTCCAGTTTCTTGTCAATGGTAGCCCCCAGGATGTTGATAGTGGTGGTTTCAGTGATGGTAATGCCATTGAACATCAAGGGGCAATGGTTAGATTCTCTCCTGCTGGAGATGCATGGCAGTTGTGTGGCGTGAATATTACTTGCCACTTGTCAGCCCAAGCCTGGATATTGCGCAGGTCTTCCTGCATTTAGACATGGACTGCTTCAGTATCTCAGGAGTCACAAAATGTGATGAACATTGTGCAATCATCAGCGAACATCCCCCCTTCTGACCCTGCAGCGCCATTTTCCACCTATAGGTAAGTGTGGGTGTGAAGTTTCATGTGTATGTGCATTTAGAAGAATGATGGTTGAGAACAGCATTGAAATAAATAGCTATGATGACCAACGGTGAAGAGAAATAACCTACACTGTGAAACATCCCCCCATTAAGAAGAGAATCAACTCCAGTACCCATAAAGATGGAAATGAGCCCCAGCACAATACAACTACTGCCAAATGCCAAACATCCAGCAGAGACAGTTGCCATTTGTGCTAATCTGCCAGAAATATGAGGGTTCTGTTCATCTGCTGCTGCAAGTTTGCTGGAAACCCCAGAGGAATGGTATAAATGGCTATTTACAGAATTCCTATGAGGTTCCACCAGCTTTCTGCTGAAGTAATTCTATGAGATTGGGACAATTTTGTGAAAATTCTAGCCATTTTTTAAAAATTGCTTTCAAAAATAATTTAAATTTGCATCTACATTATCCCTTCATCATGACTCTCAAACACCTAAGTGCTTCAAATAGGGTGAATTGCTTTTTATATGCATGACTTATCACGGAGGCAAATTAATCTGTCCCTGTATCGTGCTTCACACCTTCTTATGATCTCTCATGCCATTAAAGTTGGAGGATATGATATTTTCCATAGACACAAGTATTACTTTGGTACTGAGACACAGAAATGAATTATCTCTTCGAGGTCACAAGTTCTGATTGCTGTAATCTCCTAAAATCAATTATTGGTCAAATGCATCGAAGAACATGGAGTCCTCAGGTCAACTAGAAAATACTTTGATTGCAGGGAAGTTTGTCTGTATTAGCTCTGTCATTTCTTTAAGGGGTGAAAACAGACCATGTCACAGGATTAAGATTAAGAAAAACTGCAAATGTTGAAAAAAAATTAGAACTCAAACTGTTAGAAATGCTTCATAGTTTACTAAGGATCTGTGCACCAATACATTAACCTATCTTCATCTTTCAGTCACTGACTGGCACGCTGTATATTTACATGATTTTCTGTTTTTATTCATCCTTTACCTCATAGTCTAGATCCAAGTGGTCAAATTCTCCATTGGTCCTGAAATGTTGTGTTTCTCGGTCCAGTGTAAAATTGATATTGCGTCCATAGCGCTCAATGATCACAGAGTGCCAGTGATGGTCATCTAGGAGGCTGCCAGTTGTTACAGAGGTGTCACCATTGATAGAACTGTGCTGATTACTACCTGGAGATTAATATTGAAAGCTTGTCAGTGGCAGTTCCAACATTGAAATGGAAAGTAGAAGGATCATAACATTGGAAGAGTTATTAAATTGGAAGCTGCAGTTAAAGGTACAGAGAACCTTAAGTACAGTATTACCTGGCACTACCAAATATACAATAGTAAATATTACTATGGCAATAATTAAAGACTAGTAGCATAAGTACCTGACTAATAAAGCAAAGTATTTCAGCAAAATTGAGTTTACAAAAACACAATTCTTTTCTTCAGCATACGAAGTGGCTTTACACAATGTTTAAAGGCATGAGGAGGTTCTGGTGGTAGCAGAATAGTGAACCAATTTTTACAATAGCACACTGCAAACAATTGGGCAACACTGAGATAAAAACAAAAAAACTGCGGATGCTGGAAATCCAAAACAAAAACAGAATTACCTGGAAAAACTCAGCAGGTCTGGCAGCATCGGCGGAGAAGAAAAGAGTTGACGTTTCGAGTCCTCATGACCCTTCGACAGAACTTGAGTTCGAGTCCAAGAAAGAGTTGAAATATAAGCTGGTTTAAGGTGTGTGTGGGGGGCTGAGAGAGAGAGAGAGAGAGAGAGAAGCAGAGGGGGTTGGTGTGGTTGAAATATAAGCTGGTGAAATATTGTTGGTGACATCTTTTGATGGTCTGCTTCTATCACTGCTTGTTTGTCCCTACAACCACACCAATCCCCTCTACTTCTCTCTCTCTCTCTCCGCCCCCACACACACCTTAAACCAGCTTATATTTCAACTCTTTCTTGGACTCGAACTCAAGTTCTGTCGAAGGGTCATGAGGACTCGAAACGTCAACTCTTTTCTTCTCCGCTGATGCTGCCAGACCTGCTGAGTTTTTCCAGGTAATTCTGTTTTTGTAATTGGGCAACACTATTCCCTTTAACGATGAACAGTTAGAAGCCTTGCTGCAGGCAAGCATCAAAGGAGAATTGGGATATTTCATACTAAAGGAGCCCTTTCAGCAAACTGCCTGCAGTAAGGTTGCCACCCAAATCAATGTACTTAATCAGCTCCTTCATTCCTGGTTGCTATTGAGGAGGAGGTTAATTGAATGAGAAGGAAGGCAAAGGTAAATGTGCCCTTCACCTTTGCACACACTTCTTCCGGGACCCATTAGGCATCGGACAAACCTAAGTTGGGAGCTCCAGTACTGTATCGTTCAGAGCAACATTTAAAGCATTACACATTTTTTCACTGTGTCAAAGTTGGATTTAACAGCGAACAGTTCCTCAAATTTCCAGCCAGAAGCTGTCTTCTGATGTTAAAGCATTTCCCAGAAAGTTTAGCATACACAAATAACTGTTTCCTAAGAACCATACCCAGTGTTTCATCTTGTTCTAAAGTTGCAGGCAGCATGGACTACTGCAGTAGGAAGGGCATCATGGCTTCTTTATGTATGATGACTATTGATGCACATGTTGATATCACTGTGGTTACCACTTGCTGGTCATGAAACCCTATTGCCCACAAAGGAGACAACTACCATCCCTTGTACTTGAAAGAATTGTGCCATTCAATGAAAGCCCTGCCTTTTCATAGTGAGCGAGATGGAAGTGTTACAACTTCCACATATGGCCTAGGGGTTTCCAGCTTCTGCGCTTGCCAGTTCACAATATTCCAGCCACTGAAGTTCATGGAAGAAAAATTATTGACTATTGAGGGCAGAAAAGGGAACTTCATCCATGGGGTTTGTCACTTTCTTGAAACATATATGCGCAGCATTTATCCATCTGAGTGGACCAGCTTCAGGTGTTTAAGTGTATTAGGTGCATAATGTGATGGAATCTTCCCAAGTTGATATTTTTGACATGAAGCTAGTTTTTCCAAATGATGCATATCTGTCACATTACCTTATTTTTTTCACCCTTTAAAATCCACTATCACACAACAAAGCATCCTGTGAATCAGATAAGCAAACTGCTTTTGGATCCTGCATTGCACAATCAGCTCCCATAAATTGAGACAGTGGGCTAAAGTGGTTTATACACAGTAGGAGGAAGTTGCCCTAGGAGTCCTCAACATTGATTCCGAATCTTATGAAATCTCATGGCATCAGGTCAAATATGGGCATTGAAGTCTCCTGCTGATCAGTCAGTGCTCCTCCATGTTGAACACCACTTGGAGGAAGCACTGAGGATGGCAAGGACGCAGAATATAGTCTGGATGGGGGACTTCAATGAGTGGCTCAGTAGCACCACTACTGACTGAGACCTAAATGACATAGCTGCTAGACTGGGTCTGCGGCAGTGCTGAGGGAACCAACAAGAGGGAAAAACATACTTGACGACATGCTCGCTAACCTGCCTGCTGCAGATGCATCTGTCCATGACAGTATCAGTAGGAGCGACCACCGTATTCACATTGAGGGTACCCTCCATTGTGTTGTGTGACACTAACACTGTGCTAAATGGGATATATTTCAAACAGATCTAGCAACTCAAGACGAGGCATCTATGAGACACTAGGGACCATCAGCAGTGGCAGAATAGATCACAAACACAATCTGTAACCTCATGGCTCAGCATATCCCCCACTCTACCATTACCAACAAGTCAGGGGATCAACACTGGTTCAATGAAGAGTGCGGAGGGCACGCCAGGAGCAGCACCAGGCATACCTAAAAGTGAAGTGTCAGCCTGGTGAAGCTATAACACAGGACTACCTGCATGCCAAACAGCATAAGCAGCAAGTGATAGACAGAGCTTAGCAATCCCACAACCAATGGATCAAATCTAAGCTCTGCAGTCCTGCCACATCCAGTCGTGAATGGTGGTGGACAATTAAACAACTCACTGGAGGAGGAGGCTCCACCAATATCCCCATCCTCAATGATGGAGGAGCCTAGCATATCAGTACAAAAGATAAGGTTGAAGCATTTGCTACAATCTTCAGCCAGAAGTGCCGAGTGAGTGATCCATTTCGGCCTCCTCTGGAGGTCCCCAGCATCACACATGCCAGTCTTCAGTCAATTCGATTCACTCCACGTGATATCAAGAAACAGCTAAAGGCACTGGATACTGCAAAGGTTATGGTCCCTGACAATATTTCAGCAATAATACTGAAGACTTGTGCTCCAGAACTTGCCGCGCCCCTGACCAAGCTGTTCCAGTATAGCTACAACACTGGCATCTATTTGGCTATGTGAAAAATTGCTCAGGTATGTCCTGTACACAAAAAGCAGGACAAATCCAACCTGGCCAATTGCCGCCCATCTGTCTACTCTCCATCATCAGTAAAGTAATGGAACGGGTCATCAACGGTGCTATCAAGCGACACTTGCTTAGCAATAACCTTCTCACAGATGCTCCGTTTGGGTTCTGCCAGGGCCACTCAGCTTCAGACCTCATTACAGCCTTGGTTGAAACATGGAGAAAAGAGCTGAACTCTAGAGGTGATGTGAGAGTGACTGCCCTTGACATCAAGGCAGCATTTGACTGCGTGTGGCATCAAGGAGCCCCAGTAAAACTGGAGTCAATCGGGGGAAAACTCTCCGCTGGCTGGACCTTGCACAAAGGAAGATGGTTGTGGTTGTTGGAGGTCAGTCATCTCAGCTACAGGAGATCACTGCAGGAGTTCCTCAGGGTAGTGTCCTCAGCCCAATCATCTTCAGCTGCTTCATGAATGAACTTCCTTCCATCATAAAGTCAGAAGTGGGGATGTTCGCTGATGATTGCACAATGTTAAGCACCATTTGTGACTCCTCAGATACTGAAGCAGTCCATATCCAAATGCAGCAAGGCCTGGACAATATCCAGGCTTGGGCTGACAAGTGGCAAGTAACATTCGTGTCACACAAATCTTAGGGATGACCGTCTTCAACAATACAGAATCCAACCATCGCCCCTTGAAGTTCAATGGCATTACCACCACTGAATCCTCCACTATCAACAACCTGGGGTTACCATTGACAAGAAACTAAACTGGACTAGCCATATAAGTACTGTAGCTACAATAGCAGGTCAGAGGTTAGGAATCCTGCGATGCGTAACTCTTCTCCTGACTCCCTAAAGCTTGTCCACCAGGCACAATTCAGGAGTGTGATGGAATATTCCGCATTTGCCTGGATGAGTGCAGCTCCCACAACACTCAAGAAGTTTGCCACCATCAAAGAGAAAGAAGCCCGCTTGATTGACACTACATCGACAAACATTCACTCCATCACCCCCAACGCACAGTAGCAGCAGTGGAGACCATCTACAAGATGCTCTGCAGGAATTCACCAAGGCTCCTTCGTCAGCATCTTCCAAACCCACGGTCATTACCAGCTAGAAGAACAAAGGCACCATGCACATGGGAACACCACCACCTGGAAGTTCCCCTCCAAGTCACTCATCATTCTGACTTGGAAATATATTGCCATTCCTTCACTGTCACTGGGTCAAAATCGTCGAACTTCTCTTCCCAACACTGTGGGTGCACCTACACCACAAGAACTGCAACAGCTCAAGAAGGCAGCTCACCACCACCTTCTCAAGGGCAACTAAGGATGGGCAATAAACACTGGCCCAGCCAGTGAAGCCCACATCTCGTGAATGAATAAAAAAACAAGTACACAATCAGTCCCCATATTCCTATGAGACCAGTCACTGCAACTGTACCAAATAACCTGCATTTGATTAGCAAGAATTCCCACTTACAGTATCATAATAGGGGTGGTTTTCCAAGCCTGAGGTTCCAGCAGGGAGGTTTGTGGCTTTGAGCACATCAGGACAGCGTATAGACAAAATCCACACAATTTTCTGTTCATAAAATAAACTTAGATGGAAATTTCAATCTGCTAATATTGAAACACATTATTTCGCTCAACTAATCTGTTAGTGTTCATCCTCCATTTAATCCTCAATGCCAGACCATCTTTCTAATAGCTTCTTAAATGTTAATATGAACTCTGCTTCAATCACTAACCCCAGTAATGCATTCCCGAACCCCATAACAGGTGGGTTAGGCAGCATGTCTGGAAGCCGACGCCAAAGTTCTGACTTCTGGGTTTAGCTCAGGTATGTTCAGCTAGTTACGCGTAACCCTTTTGGAAGACGCAAGTTTACCAATTTAACAATGCATGACTCCATAGCTGTAATTTTATATTTGGCCAGTGTCCCCAATCCATGACAAAAATATCAATAACTTTGATGAGGGGAGTGAAGGCTTGGTAGCTAAATTTGCAGATGACACAAAGATAGGTAGGAAAGCATGCTGTGAAGAGGACATAGGAGGCTACAGACAGATACAGATAGGTTGAGTGAGTGGGCAAAAATCTGGCAGATGGAGTAAAATGTAGGAAAATGTGTAAGTTTACTTTGGCAGGAAGAATAAAAAAACAGAGCATTGCTTAAACAGAGAATGGATGCAGAATTCTGAGGTACAGAGGGAGCTAGGTGTTCTAGTACATGAGTGTCAAAAAATTAATATATTGGTACAGCATGTAATTAAGAAGACTAGTCGAATGCTATTCTATATTACGAGAGGAATTGAACATAAAAGTAAGAATGTTATGCTTAAGTTATACAGGACATTGGTGAGACATATCTTGAATATTGTGTGCAGTTTTGGTCTCATTTAAGGAAGGATGTAAATGTGTTGGTGGCGGTTGAGAAGAGATTTACTAGATTAATACCTGGAATGTGTGGGTTGCCTTATGAGGCTGGTTAGACAGACTGGGCTTGTTTCCACTGGAGTTTAGAAGAGTATGGGGTGACTTGATTGAAGTGTTTTAGATCCTGAATGGTATTGACAAGGTGGATGTGGAAAGGATGTTTCCTTTTGTGGGTGAGTCCAGAACTAGGGGGCAATGTTTTAAAATAAGGGGTTGCACTTTTAGGGCAGAGATGAGGAGATCTTTTTTCTCTCAGAGGGTTCTGCGACTATCCAACTCTCTACCTCCAAAGGTGGTGAAGACGGGGTCATTGAATATTTTTAAGGTGGAGGTAGATAGATTGTTGTTAGACAAGGGAATCAAAGACTATCGGAGATAGATGGGAATGTGGAATTCGAAACACAACCATGATCTTATTGAATGGCAGAGCAGTCTTCATGGGTCGAATGGCCTACTTCTTCCCCTTTTTCCTATGTTTGTATGTAAATGCTGGGAGTGAGCTAGCCCGCACTCTGGCAGCTTGCCCTGCAGCCATTTAACGGTTGGTGTGCCGTTAAGCAGCTTGAAGCAAAACCACTGACCCCATCTGAGGAGGAAGTCACACTTCAGAGAACTGCCGGCCAATCAAATGGCCAACAGCTCTCTGGTCCCAGCAGCACCACCAGGAGTGGTGGTTGCTGCTAGGTTTGCATCCAGACACAACGGTGATCGTCACTGGAGCTGCACACCAAGTTAAGTGGGGGAGGTATTGCCAGGTCCAGGCAGGGGGAGTGAGGGTGGGGGAAACAAGGTGGATATGCTGGGTGGGGGGTTGGGGGGGTGGTGGTGAGGAGAAATGGTGAAGACCTTGGGGACCCTCCGATGATTCTAGGGAGCCTGTAAAGGAGGTAACCCCATTCTCCACCACCAGCCCAAGCAATGAAACCCACAGAAAAAAATTACAGCGGGGTGGGAAGGGGCCTTTAAGTGTCCATTAATTCGCACTTAAGGGGTTCAATTGGCCCATGGGCTGGCGATACCTCCCTGCCATGTTGTAAAATTGCAGCAAGGCTGTGGCAGGCGGGTAAGCTCCAGGAACAGCGCCCCCTTCCTGCTAACCCCCCCTTCCACTGATGCAGCGTAACATTTAGCCCCATATTTCAAAGTTCTTTAAAGTTAACAGTGTATCCAGGAGAATCCAGAAACCTGCCACTGAAACCAAGGTGAGAATGCAAAGGAAATTCATAAGGCTCATTAAGAATCAGGTAAATACTGCAATAAATACTCAGCACCCACAGCTGCATTTTTACCTACCACCTGTTCACAGTACCTGTGAAGGGTCAGTTTCTGCACTTTGAACATTTTGGGACTCAGATCAGGACGAGTGTTGCCTTGGCTGCCATAGGCTGGACGTTGGACAAGGAGTGATATGACCAGCAGCAGCAGCAGCAGTGTGCCCTGGAGAGACCTGCAGGTGGCGAGCAGACAGGAGAGCAGCAGCAAGGTCTAGCTCACAGGAGGCAGTAGCTCTGTAACAGATTGTACAGGCAGAGGCTCAGCTTCCTTGGCCTCTTGAAAGAGCAGTGCTTCTGGAACCTATGGTTGTATCAGATGGTGGCAGACATCTGCAGCTGAGCAGAATTTGGACAGGGCTACAGCCTCAGATACAAACACTCCACAGCTGTTCCTGCCACCACTGTCTGCTCTTCCTCACTTTATGAGCTGAGAGTCATCAGGTAAAAACCAAATCAACTGTTTAATCGGGCCATTCGGAGTGCGGGCATCTGAGCTGGTGTCTTATAAACATGAGACCTGTGACGGTGCACCCTCAGAAGGAATCAGTTCCTTTGAGGATTTATCTTCTGTGAGGTCTGGCAATTGATTTTGAGTGTCTGGATCCCTGGTGGATAGAAAAGATATGAATTAATATTGGGAAAGTATGAATGTTGCAACTTAATATTATGAGGATCATATCTCACTCGCTACTGAAATCAAGTTAACATGACTCAGTGCTACATGAAATGAACAAGGGTTGATGATGTTTAACTGTCTCACCAGGTGGCTGGGGGGCCCCCATTTCCAATGTCCAGGAATGCCTAAACACCACTGGTCTTCAGCACTTCTTCATCGCCTGCAGCTGTCGACTGCAAAATCTTCCCTATATTTTGCATCAATGGATGAAGTGCATTTGGTGAGAGTGACGATCATGAAGAGTCATCAGATTGCATAAATTGCATGAGTGGCAGTGGTGGAAGAGTAAATGCTGACATGAAGAACTGAACAGAAAGAGAAGGATGGGTGAGCGTGTGATGAAATAGGCTTGAAAAGGCATGGTGAGAAGATGGGATGATGTGCACTACAGGAAGTAGATGAATAGGGAAGAAGAAGAGCTGGAGGAAACCCAGTGATGTTACCAAAGTGGAGATGTTTCTGGAGGATGTGAAGCTTCAGGAATGGACAGTGAGTGGTCTTAGATGACAACCTGTTCTTCATTGACACAGGAGACAAAAAGAAAGTTTTGCTCCATAATGAAGGAAAACCTGAAGCCTCTGTGGATCAATTTAACTTATTAAAGCATCCCTGCTCTAAAACCTGGAGTATGGTGCAGTGCCCCTGCTTCTGAACTCCTGACAAGCTCCAGCCACACACTCTTTATAAAGGCAGCAGGTTCCTTCTTTCAGTGCTAGGGAAGAGTATCTCCCTCCAGCTTTTTACTGCCCACAGCAATAATTCAAGGTACAATCAGTAAAGCAGGCCATGGCCTTTCAGTGTTCTGAGTCCATATTTCAAAATTGATGGCTCTGTGTCAAACTCCTAACTCCAGCTTTGTATCGGCCCTTTAAATACTGAAATTGAGTTAGTATCCTTTGGGGGTCACATGACACCCATTGCTGCACAATCGGTGCCAAGCCTGGAAATAAAATGATAATGAGATTTCGATATTAAAATGTCAGGTTGGCAGGCTGTGATTAGTGGGGTACTGCAAGGATCAGTTCTTGGGCCCTAGCTATTCATAATTTATATCAATGATTTGGATGTGGGGACCAAATATTTTATTTCCAGGTTTGTTGATGATACAAAACTTGATGGGAATGTAAGTTGTGAGGAGGATGAAACGAGGCTTCAAGGAGATTTAAACAGACTAAATAACATGGCAGATGGAAAATCATGTGGAAAATATAATGTTATCCACTTTAGTGGGAACAAAAGAAATGCAGCTTATTTCTTAAATAGGGAGAGCTTGGGAAGTGTTGATGTCCAAAGGGACCTGGGTGTCCTTGTTCATAAGTCACTGAAAGCTAACATGCAGGTGCAACAAGCAATTAGGAAGGCAAATGGTATGTTAGCCTTTACTGCAAAGTGTTTTGAGTACAGAAGTGAGGAACTCCTGCTGCATTTGTATAGAGCCCTGGTGAGACCATATGTGGAGTATTGTGTGCAGTTTTGGTCTCCTTACCTAAGGAAGGATAAACTGACCATAGAGGGATTGTCCTATGAGGAAAGTTGAGGAGACTGGGCCTGTAATCCCTAGAGTTTGGAAGAATGAAAGGTGATCTCATTGAAGTGTACAAAATTCTTAACAGGGCGCAACAGGGTCGATGCAGGAAAGTTGTTTTCCCTGGTTGTGGGGGGTGGACTAGAACCTGGGGACACAATCTCAGAATAAAAGGTGGGCCATTTAGGACCAAGATAAGGAGGAATTTCTTCAGTCAGAAGGTGATGGATCTTTGGAATTCTCTACCCCTGAGGGCTATGGAGGCTCAGCCATTGAGTATGTTCAAAGTAGAGGTCGCTAGATTTCTAGATACTAATGACATCATGGGATATGGGGATAGTGCAGGAAGCTGGCATAGAAATAATAGATCAACATGATCCAGTTAAATGGCAGAGAAGGCTCGAAGGGCTGAATGACCTGCTCCTGCTCCTATGTTCCTATATCACAGGTGCACGGAAATTTATTTTCCCACATGACATCAGATTCAAATTCCCAATACACCTCAAGGTTAGTATCAAGGCCCTTGTCTCCACTGACTGTGTCCCATTCTTTCAGAATTTTAGAAATGTCCATTAGGTCACCCATGATCTCCTCTGTTCTAATGAGAACGGCTCCACTTTCTCATGTCTTTGTTTGTATTTGTATTTCATCATATCAAGCAGCCTCCTTAGAAAATTTGCACGGTATCCTTCCTATTGCCTCAATGTGCTTACTACAGTGCAGAATTCAAAATTGCACACATCACTCCAACTATGGTCTTATTAAGGTTTTGTACAGATTCACTATTACACCTTGGCTTTTATATATCACTTGCCATAAATCCCTGGATTCCATTAGTATTTTTTGACCTGATCCGCTTGATTTCGACAAGTGAAAATTGTGGGTAGTCCTAAGATTTGATCCCAGTAGATTAGGTTTCCCACTAGGTGCACACATTCAGGGAATCATCTTTCAGAAATAAGGTTGAATATTTTCATTTTTGAAAAATTTCCATAATTTTTTTTTTCTTTTTCAGTAATCAAGGCGAGTTGGGGGCAAACTGCATCTACGAACTGCATTGGTGGATGGTGGATAGCCAGAACAACCTCCAGATATGGAGAACAAAAACAGAATTACCTGGAAAAACTCAGCAGGTCTGGCAGCATCGGCGGAGAAGAGTTGACGTTTCGAGTCCTCACGACCCTTCGACAGAACTTGAGTTCGAGTCCAAGAAAGAGTTGAAATATAAGCTGGTATTATTATCCAGATATGGAGGTTAGCTGCAAAATAAGCAGGCCCTCGCCTGATGAATAAACAGTTGTAGACTGCAGCAGTAGGTTGTTTAGAGTGGAGTGAGATAAAGGGTGGTGCCTTTACTTTACAGCATCCTGTGAAATGGCAAGCAAAAGCTACAATTCAATAAGTCCTTTGTTGTCATCATTGTTTATCAAAAATGGCAATTTCTTGGGACTCTACATCTGTGTAGAGTCATCTGTTGTGCATTTTAATGTGACTTTGGAGCCCAATTGCAGATCTGCATGGCTTTCCACAGTGCAGGCAAGGATGAATTGTCTGATTTACTGGGGCTGTCCAGTCTTTCTAGCTTGCGTTTTGTCCTTTGCTGCCTGTATTCTTTGTTGTTCGAATGAAACAATGTTACTACTTGAGATTGCTCTGCAGGTAGTTCTTGTACATTATTCTCCCAGTGTGTTGTGGACATGCCACATTTTCTGAGGTTCATCCTCAAGGTGTCCTTGAACGTTAATCTCGGCCTAATTTGCAGGCAGTATCCAAGTTTAAGCTGTGAATACATGACCGCCTTAGAGATTTTATCATCAGTCATATGTACTGCATGTCTACTCCACCTGAGCTGAGCCCTGGATGATGAGACCTTCAATTCCAGACATTTCTACTCTTTGAAGTACCTCAGTATTGGGTACTTTATTCTTCCATTTGATGCCCATGATGTTCTGAATGCATTTGATGTGGAACCTGTCCAACTGCTTAATATGTTTGGAGTTGGTAGTTCATGTCTCACAGGCTTATGTGAGGATAGGTATTACCACAGCTTTGTACACAGCAAGTTTTGATATAAATTTTATACCTTGTTTCCTCCATAGTCTCTTACCAAACTGGGCAAATACTGAGCTCGCTCTGGCAATTCTGTTTTCCAGCCCACGGTTAATACAGACATTTCTGGAGACTGCGCTTTTGATATAGGTGAAGTTAACTTCAGCCGTCAGGGTTGTGTCACTGATAGTTATAGTAGTGGGGTATCGTCAGAATTTAGTGGTGTTTGGTGAAGTATCTCCATCTTCCTTAATCTGATGGTTAGCCCATCTTCATCAGTTGCTTTTGAAAAACAGTCCATGATCCTTTGGAGACCATGCTCAGTAATCGGCAAACAGCAATTCCCATTTCATCATCTCTGATACCTTAGTTGAAGATTTCAGTCATCTCAGGTTGGAGAGATTGTCATCTGTTCTGAATTGGATGAATATAATCCATCAATAGGTTCATCAATAAGTCCTATCACAACACAACACAATTCTTCAATAGCAGAATTGGCTGAAAGGTTTTTTTTTAATCCATTCATGGATGGATTCCATGACACATGGGTATCACTGACTAGGCCAGCATTTATTGCCCATCCTTAATTGACCTTGTTCAGAGGGCATTAAGAGTCAATCACATTGCTGTGGGTCTGGAGTCACATGTAGACCAGACCAGGTAAGGACAGCAGGTTTCCCTCCCTAAAGGGCATTAGTGAACCAGATAGGGTTTTTACAACAATCAATTCCAGAATTTTATTGAATTCAAATTCCATCTGCCATGGCAGGATTTGAACCTGGGTCCCCAGATCATTATCCTGGGTCTTTGGATTATTAGTCCAGCAATAATACCACTATACCATCGCCTCCCCTGTTCCAGCAGGACATTGTCCTCAATTATGCAGGATAGCCTGATCATTGCAACCAGACAATGCCCCGGCAAGACAATGTGGGGCTTGCTGTGCAACAGGCCTCCCATTCTAAAAGACACCATGCACAGGCCCTTCTATAAATGACAGATGTCTACATGCCCTTTGGTGATCAGCTAGTGGCATTGGAGCAGGATCATAATATCTGGAAGTTCCAGTCATAAACTGACACAAAGATGACAGTTAGTAAATAATCAATTCACTCTTTAATCAAGGCAGAAAGGTGGTCAGTGTTCGTAGCTGCATTTGCAGTCCTATTCTGGATTAGCTCTGCTCACCTTACTAGGAGATGGGACCAGAAAAGTTGCTCTAAAATTAGCCTGTCACACTCTAAACCTAGCTGGAAAACTGCATCCAGGAAGTTCACTCATCAGCAGTTGGAATTCACAAAAACAATCAGGATTAGGTTGTTAATGGATAACTCAGAACAATCTGAGAGATGAATTGATAGTAGCCTTAGATGTCTGATGCCTAGACATTGACATAGTAGCCCTGAGTGAGACCTGCAAAGCAGATGAGGGACAGATCAAAGAAATGGAGGTGGCTATACTTTCCACTGGAAAGGGAAGATTGTGAAGTTCAGAGAATTTATGGAGTAAGCTTTGCCATCAAAAACAAATTCATGAAGTGACTCCACGAACGATGAACACCTTATGACACTTAAGCTTAAGCTCAACAGCTATCAATCTGCCGCTCCCATCAGCGCTTGGACTCTGAGGATGAAGTGAAAGAAACCTTCTACTCCAACTTAGACACATCTCTGGCAGCTGTACCATCACAGTCAAAGATCATACTCTCTACGATTGCATTGCCAGGGCGGAGAATAATCACATCCTTTGATTGAGCACCATTGGAAAGCATGGAGTTGGAAAGTCCAATTCCAATGGTGTACACTTTGTTACCCTGTGCACTGAATATGATCTTATGATCAGTAACACCCTTCTCTGCCAAAAAACAACTATTTCAAGACATCCTGCTGTGGTGGGGCCATCGACAGCAGGTGGTGATGGTGGGGGAGGGCACCGAGCAGGGGAACTGGTCAGCCCCTGTAGGGGAGGGCAATATATTTGACAAGCTGATTGGTGGAGCCAGATGCCTTGAGGGGAGGGAGAAAGCAGTAAGGACAAGCATAGAGCATCGGTGGTGAATATTCTTTGTAAATAGTTTGTTTCTTGAAGTTATGTTTTCCCTTGAGAGTTTTTACAGTTTTGATGCCAGTGAAATAAAAAAACCCTTTTTTTAACTTTTGTGCAGTCTGTGTGCTTAAATCTCATGTTACATTGGCAACGTCAAAGATTGAAGCAATGGCACCTAATAGATTATGCGATAGTCAGGACCAGGGATCGAAAAGATGTACACATTACACATGCTATGGTTATGTCATGCACACTGGACAGATCATTGATTAATTCACTTATAATTGGTGTTGGATCAGCCCCCAAAAGGAACTGACAGTCATGAGAGATTCAAAGATAGTTTGAGGTTTCTGACCTGTCAAACAATACCAAGTTCAAAGAATTTTATGAACAAATCAATCAGAAACCACAGGAATGGATGGTCACACCATCAATCAAGATTCAAGATGACTGATAATCAATAAAATCCATCATTACTCATACATGCTAAGAAATTCTTGGGCACACGAATAAAAGACCCAAGATTGGTTTGATGAAAATGCTACAGTAATTTATAAACTCATCAATTGTAAATGGGGAGGCAATGGCATAGTGGGAGGAGGTGATGGTATAGTTGTATTGTCACTAGACTAGGAATTCAGAGACCTAGGGTAAAGCTCTGGGGACCCAGGTTCAAATCTTGGCACAGCAGATGCCAAAAATTGAGTTCAATAAAAGTCTAATGATGACCATGAAACCATTGTCAATTGTTGTAAAAACCCATCTGATTCACTAATGCCCTTTAGGGAAGGAAATCTGCTGTCCTTACCTGGTCTGGCTCCAGACCCACAGCAATGTGGTTGACTCTTAAATGTCCCCTGAACGAGAGCAATTTGGATGAGCAATAAATGTTGGCTGGCAATGAATGAATAAAAAAAGGGGATGATATTCCAAACCTAGCAACAGGATACAAACCCCAAAGAAAAGAAGCTGATCTATCAGACAGCCAGAGCTGAAGTTCAAAGGAGAAGCTGTGATTTGAAGAACAAATGGTGGACAGAAAAGGCTCAGGAAGTTCAACTCCATGCTGCCATGCATGACATTTGCACCTTTATCAAGGCAAAGAGATCTATGGACCAATACCAGTAAGATCCAAAGATGGTAAGACACTTCTCAAAGACATGGACAGTATCAACACCCACTGGAAAGATCAATTTGCAAAACTACTCAATCAGAATTCCATGGTGGACATGCACCTATCCTCCCACAACATGCAATCAGTTGTGAGTTAGATGATAATCCAATGTTCAAGGTGATAACCAGTGATAAAACAACAAAGCTTCTGGTCCTGACAATATCTTTGTAGAAGTGCAGGGGAGACATGCTGATCTTTAGCATACATGCCCTATTTGTGAAGTTCTGTTAGAATGAAGAAATTCCAAGTCACGTTAGAGATGCCATGATGAGCAAAATCTCAAGGTAGGGGACAGGTTGAACTGTAGCAATTACAAGGACATAGCATTGCTCTCAGCTGTTGGCAAAACTCTAGCTAGGTTACTTTATAATCATCTCTTGCCAATTACAGTGGAGGTCATTGCAGAGCCTCAGTGCAGCTTCCAACCTGGCAGAGGAACAACCAACATAACCCTCACACCAATACATGAGCTTAAAGAAAAGTGCAGAGGGCAGAACATTCCTTTGTACATGACTTTCTTTGCTGTCTTAAAAGCCTTTGACTTAGTAAATTGAACTGCACTTTGGAAAGTGTAACAGCAATGTGGATGCCCAGCGAAGTTCACAACCATCACCCATCTCCAACATGACAATATATAATTAACAATACTAAGCAATGGCTCCAATACGGACCCCTCCTCTGCCAAAGCAGGTGTCAAGCAGGGGTGTATTATTGCACCAACACTATTCCTAATTTTACTTGCAACAATGCTTCAACTTACTACTGATAGGCTCCTCCTAGTTATGGTAATAACTTAGTGTAAAGATGATAAAATCTTCAACCCCAATCAGCTGAAGGGCAAAACCATGGCAGCAACCGCATCTGTAATAGAACTGCAATATGCTAATAATGTGCAAGTTAATGTTCACTCTGAAGAATAACTACAACAGATAACTGTTGTAGTTATCAACAAAGCCTACAAGAGCATAGGACTTGTCTTGAACACCAGGAAGACCAATGTCCTCTACCAATCCACTCCAAATGTATCAAACCCAATGCCTTCAACTGAGATTCATGTTGAAATGTTGGAAAGTGTCCCTGACATCCAATATCTTGTAAGCTATTTATTCCAAAAATCAGACATTAAAGAAGAGGTATGCCACTGAATCCAATGTGCTAGCTTACGTCTGTGGTAGATTACATACTCAAGTTTTCAAGAATGGTGATCTCAGACCTGACACTAAACTTAAAGTCTATCGAGCAGTGGTTGTTCCCACACTTCTCTACAGTGCTGAAGCTTGGACAACTTATAGACACCACATCAAAGCCCTAGAACAGCATCGATATTGTCTTAGAAAGATCTTGTGAATCGAATGGGAGAACAAAGGAACAAATATGAACGTCCTCTAAGACACAGGTATGCCAAGTAAAATGACCAAGAGAATCTCATATCAGCGAAGATGGACATGACGTCATCAGAATGACTGACTCAGGACTGCCCAAACAGGTGCTCTACTCAGAGCTACACCAGGGAGCTTGTTCACATGAGGGCAATAGAATGTTTCAAAGACAATCTCAAAGCCCAGTTGAAGGTCTGTTCTATTAACATCAACACATGTGAATCAGATGCCCAATCACAGCCAAAATAAAAAATGATGGCAAGACTTTCTAATTAACAAGAGCAGCTGCTAAGCCAGAACAAGAGACTGGAAAGAAAGATATACTTGCAATGGAGGCAGTTTAGAGAAGGATCACTAGGTTGATTCCTGGGATGAAGAAGTTGTCTTATGAGGAAAGCTTGAGTAGGTTGGTCTATGCTCATTAGAGTTTTGAAGAATGATCAGTGATCATCATTGAAACAATAAACAAAAAAAGTTCTGAGGGGGTTTGAGAGGGTAGATGCTGAAAGGATGTTTCCCCTTGTGGAAAAATCTAGAACTAGGGGGCACAGTTCAGAATAAGGGATATCTCATTTAAGATGGAGATGAGGAAGAATTTCATCTCTCAGAATGTTGTTAATCTTTGGAATTGTCTACCTCAGAGAGTTGTGAAGGCCAGGTCATTGAATATTTTCAAGGCTGAAATAGACTTTTGATCTACAAGAGAATTATAGGGGGCAGGTAGGAAAATGGAGTTGAAGCCATGATCATATCAGTCATGATTATTGAATCATGGAACAAGCTGGAAGGGCTGAAAGGCCGAAGGGCCCACTGCCGCTCCTATTTCTTATGTTCTTATATTAGCAGTGAGAGAGACGGAAAGTGAGGGCTGCTGCTCATGCCAAAAATCCACCACCACCTCTACCGGCTGGCAACTGATGTCCTCCCTGTGAGAAAGCCTATAAGGCTAAAATAGGGCTCCTACGTCAATTGCAAACCCATTGCCAACTCTGACATCTCACTTCCACCCAGCCATCCACAGTGAAGAGTCATCCTCAACAAGAGGGCTTGTCGATAGATGCAAAGATATAAATCAAGGTGAAAATCAGGAAGAAAGTGGGCAGTTTTCTGAATGGAAGTTGAGCAAAGAATTCAGTGTTGCTAAAGGAAGTACTTCTGAATACTCAATAATGGTATAAATACGAGAGAGTGGACCAAGAAAATGTGACTACCCAGTGCCTTGCTACAGTTACAGCTGTGACTCATAAATGTTGTGGAAATCTCATGTTGGCAAATCTGATGGATAACAAATCAGGCAAAAGTAATAAAAATTGATTTGAAAGAACTTTAAAATCTAATAATTCTATTTTTGGGAAGATGGGAGAAGAGAAGGAAATCAATGTAAGCTGGAAATTAAAAACTTTAATTCAAATTGGAAAACACAGAATAAATCCTGTCAAATTATATTGAAAGAATTAATCCAAGTTCTTTGAATTCTTCAGTTTATTCTATCGCTTCCTCAAAGACTAAACAAAATATCTTGCATAGCAGAAATTAAGTTTTGCTATCATTTGCATGGCTGAAATGATATCTATAAAGGGCTAAAAATCTCATTAGTGCCACATAAATTTGTGTTTTCATTCTTAAAGTGCTTTCTATTTTGCTTATTAAGTAAAAGGCAGATCAACAGATGTTCTTTTATTTTGATGTTCTATATATCTTCCAATGTGCAATTATGCAAGGCTTCCAGCTAGAAAACTTCATGAAGACACTGATTTGGCTTCAACTCTCTTCAATTTAAAATCGTAGTGTGAATTCCCATAATATATATATAAATACATTAGATGTAGATGCCATGTAAACATATACCTCTCATTTGCCAATTTCAACAACTGTTTGGCACAGTCATTCACTTATTCAAGTCTTCCTGCGCTTAGCTTTAGCTTTATCTTTCCACATGGTCTTTGCCAGATTGGACCTATCCTATTCCTTGCTGAGATGGCAATCCTTAACCAGACTGACATTTATTGTGCCCATTGACAACATCTTGCTGTAACCAATGAACAATGAAGCCAATACTCCATCAGTGTTAATCACTCGGTCTGCCAGCTCATTACTAATATTCTTACACAATACACTTTGGGCTGAATTTTATGCCTCCTCTGTGGGTGGAAGGTGGTGGTGGTTGAGGGGGCCAGTGGGTTAGAGGGCTAAAGTTTGACACAATGTGATGGCCGCAGTTTCTAATGCCAACCCACCTGCCCCTGCCGCAATTTTACCTGCAACAGAGGAGGCATCGGTAGGCCTGTCCTCCAGTGGGATCATTGAAACTTTAGGTAGCCAAAATACATAGAAACCTAGAAACTAGGAGCAGGAGTAGGCCATTTGGCCCTTCGAGCCTGCTCTGCCATTCAATATGATCATGGCTGATCCTCTATCTCAACACCATATTCCCGCTTTCTCTCCATACCCCTTAATATCCCTAATATCCAAACATTTACCAAATTCTTTCTGTTATATGCTCAGTGGCCCAGGCTCCACAGCCTTCTGTGGTCGAGAATTCCACAGGTTGACCACCCTCTGAGTGAAGAAATTTTACCTCATCTCAGTCCTAAATGGCTTGCTCCATATCTAGACTCCCCAACCAGGGGAAACACCCTCCCTGCATTTAGTCTGTCTAGTCCTGTTAAATTGTTATATATTTCAATCAGATCCCCTCTCATTCTACTAAACTCTAGTGAATACATGCCCAGTCAAACCAATCTCTCCTCATAAGACAGTCCTGCCATCCCCGGCATCAGCTTAGTGAACCTTCACTGCACTCCCTCTAAGGCCAGTATATCCTTCGTTAGGTAGGGAGACCAAAACTGCATGCAATACTCCAAGCCTGGTCTCACCAAGGCCCTGTATAACTGAAGTAAGACAGTCCTACTTCTGAAATCAAATCCGCTTGCAATGAAGGCCAACATACCATTTGCCTATCTAAATGCTTGCTGCACCTGCCTGTTTACTTTAATTGATTGGTGTACAAGAACACTCAGGTCCCTTTGTACATCCAAATTTCCCAATATATCACCATTTAGATAATACTCTGCCTTTCTGTTTTTCACACCGAAGCACACAACCTCACATCTATCCACATTACACTGCATCTGCCATGTGTTTTCCCACACACATAACTAAATCGCCCAGAAGTCTCCTTGCTTCCTCCTCACAACTCACAACCCCGCCCAGTTTTGTGTCATCAGAAAACTTGGAAATATTGCATTTGGTTCCCTCATCCAAGTTATTTGGTACAGCAGTAGTTACTGCCTGCCACCCGGAAAAAGACCCTTTTATTCCCATTCTCTGTTGCCGGTCTGTCAACCAAGTCACAATCCATGCCAGTATATTACTCCCAATCCCATGTGCTTCAATTTTGTCCACTAGCCTCTTTTACAGGACCTTATCAAAAGCTTTCCTGAAATCCAAATACACCACATCCACTGGTTCTCTCTTATCTATTCTACTAGTTACATCCTCAAAAAACTCCAGTAGATTAGTTAAGCATGATTTCCCTTTCATAAACCCATACTGACTTTTTCTAATCCCGTTAATGTGTTCCAAGTGTTCTGTTACCATGTCTTTTATATAATAGACTCTAGCATTTTCCCCACTACTGATGTTAGGCTAAATGGTCTGTAATTCTCTGTTTTTTTTTTTCTTTCCCCCCTTTTTTTAAATGCTGAGGTTACATTTGCCACCCTCCAATCTGCAGGAACTGCCCCAATGTCCATAGAATTTTGCAAGATGACCACCAATGCATCCAATATTTCCAAGGCCACTTCCTTTAGTACCCTGGGATGTAGATTATCAGGTCCTGGGGATTTTGTAGCCTTTAATTAATTTCTCTAGCACCGTTTTTTTACTAATACTGATTTTCTTCAATTCCTCCCTCTCACTGGGCACTTGGTTCCCTAACATTTCCAGGAAATTATTTATGTCCTCTTTTGTGAAGACGGAACCAAAATATGTGTTCAATTCTTTTGTCATTTCTTTGTTCCCTAATATAATTTTCCCCATCTCTGACTATAAGGGGCTTACATTTGTCTTTGCTAATCTTTTTCTCTTCACATATATATAGAAGATTGTACAGTCAGTTTTTATGTTCTATGCAAGTTTACCCTCATACTCCATTTTCCCTTCTTGATCAATCTTTTTGTTTACTTTGGCTGAATTCTAAACTGCTCCCAATCGTCAGGCTTGCTGCTTTTTCTGGCAATTATATATGTCCCCTCTTTGGATCTAATATTATCTCTAATTTCCTTTGTAAGCCATGGTTGAGCCACCTTTCCTGTTTTATTTTTGCGCCAGACAGGAATGAATAATTGTTGTAATTCATGTATACCTTCCTTAAATATTAGTCATTGTCTATTCACCGTCAACTCTTTTAGTAATGTTCCCCAAATCCATCACTGCCAACTCGTGCCTCTTACCCTTGTAGTTTCCTTTATTTAGATTCAGGATCCTAGTTTTGGATTCAACTTCCTCACTCTCCATCCTAATGAGCAATTCTATCATTTTATGGTCGCTCTTCCCCAAGACCCCGCACAACAAGATTGTTAATTAATCCTTTCTGATTGCACAATACCCAGTCTAGGATAGCCTGCTCTCTAGTTAGTTCCTCAACATTTTGGTCTAAAAAAACATTATGTACACACTCCAGGAAATCCTCCTCCATAGTATTATTGCTAGTTTGGTTTGTCAAATCTATATGTAGATTAAAGTCACCCATGATTACAGTTGTAGCCTTATTGCACACATCTCTAATTTCCTGTTTAATGCTTTCTCTTACATAGCCATTAATGTTTGGGGGCCTACAGACGACTCCCACCAAATGGTCACTTAAGGGCCTCTTCCCTCTGCCCCCAGAATTTAACCCAAGGAGGCTGGCACTAAATGTGCAGCCAGGCACCTTTCACTGCTCAGACTGATGACAGGCAAGGGGGATTATCTCCTTTACAAGCCCCCTGGTCCCATCGGAGGCACCCAACACTCTGCAGGTCTTTCACCCACTGCCATGTTTCTCCTTCCCCGGCCTGTCAGCTACCCCCATTGCCAAGGCCTGCCAGCCTGACCCCAGCAAAATCCCTGCCCCACTTACTTTTGCATCTAACTCCAGCGACAATCACCAATGGGGACTTGGTGCAGTCCCAGCAGCGGCCACCGCTCCCAGTGATTGGCTGGCAGCTCCGAAAGGCAGGACTTCCTCCCCAGGAGGGGGCAGAAGGCCCATTTCAAGCCAATTAAAGGAACATCAGTCATTAAATGGCTGCAGGGCAAGCCAGCAGGGGAGGGCGGGCTTTCCGTGATATTTATGCTCGGAGGAGACCCAGCCCAATATAAAAATCTCGGCCAAAGTGCCTATATTATGCTTCAATGCCTTTGTCAAGAACTCATCTTATACAGAAATCCCAAGTATATAATAAATAAATAAAACAGCCTGTTCCACATCCTGTGATAAGTCCCTCCTCTTTCGATGTTTACCATATTGAATGCTCAGAGAGGAGTATATGGAGAAAAACGCATGGAGCTCTATTAAAAGCTCATTGTACTAAATTTCCTTGTCTTTATTGGAACTTTAGCAGCAAAGTCAGTAGGTCATCTATGAACCTGACAACTGACAGGACGATTAGTTGATCTCCTTGGGTTAAGTTGTGTGTCGAGAAAAAACAGCAAACAACAGAGGAAATCGGGCGTATCGCTTCCTCACCACAAAATACTATGCTTTTATACATTATTAACAGCTTGTGCCTTTTCTAACCATTACTTTGCCAGAAAATTCTGACACCAATATTTATGGCTGTTGAACCTCCTCAAATGACTTTACACAGTGAAATTTTAAAGAAGTTTAAAGCGTTAATAACATCTGGAAAATAAAATGTGTGGTGTACTCACAGCATAAAACAATGAGCAAAAATGGAAATCAATGGCTCAATTTTTGTATCTAGAACTTGTATAATAATTAGGTCTAATATGCCTGTGTAAAAATTCAATACTTAATGATTAATCTCTGCAGAATGTGATGCCCCTCTCTTTCCACATTAATCAACATTAACAGTGAATTAAAACAGATTAAAATAAATATTTTTCAGAACAAATTTTTGCAGCAGTTAATTACACTTAGAGTGGAATTTTACGACAGCAGGGTTTCACGGTCCTGCCAAAATCAATGGAGTTTAGAATGGCTCATTGCATTTTCTGGGTCCGTCCCCACCACCACGGGGCCATAAATTTCCGGCCTTAGTGCCTATGGTAAAATATTGTAAATAACACACTTTAAATTCACCTGTTTATAGGAGCTGTTAGTGTGAACTAAAATCATTAAAATGTTAGCGATTTGATGTCCAGATTCTGCCTACAACAATCTGTTAAAATATTTCTGTGCACAGCTGAAACTAAATGAATTTGATTGATCTGCTCCTTCCCAATATTGCTAGCATCACCATTTCTGAAGCAAGATGTCAAACAGCAAGTTACAAATTTAATACAGCATCAATGCAATTTATACCTATATTGATTTTTTTTTATGAAGTTGCTGTGACAACAGACTCTGCTCCTGCTAAAGGCTGGCATCAAATTGCTCCATTTTAAAAAGGCCTAAGTTGGGCACATGACTCAAATTATTTTTGACTGCCTTCAATGTATCAGATTTTAGCATATTTCTAGCATAAATGTAAGTAGGTGGCCACAAAAATAATGAGTGGAAAATGAATCAAATCTTGAAATTGCTGATTCATCAATTATGAACAGCTTAACCCCAAAAATCACTAGTTTATGTGAATACAATTTTTAAAAAATGAAATACTACATTTTTTTTGGAAAGGTAGAAATGTTCCAAGCTTCAGACTTTTAAGCATCCTCTGCAAAGAACTTCATAGGGGTAAATCGCTAATACCTGCATTTTCTCCAGAGAGCTTTGAAATATGACATGCTCAATAATGTTTACAATCACCAACATTGCACCGTATTTCATTGCAAACATGATAAACACTTTCTTACATAGACAAAATTAGTGATCAGGCCAGAGGCTTTCTATCTATACTCTTCGGGGATCACATGTGCAGTTACTGAACTGAGAGATTTTCAGTGTGGTTTCCCCATGATCAGATTGGATTGTGGGATTGGGAGAGGGCAGTAGTTAGTTCACTTACTATGTCCTGCCTTAATACATTATTTCACAAGTTCAACATTTTTCATAGCTGCAAAGTTAATTCTGTATGAAATCTTCCTAGACCAGAAACTATTCTATTAGCACTTATTTCATATATGAATAATTTAATTGTATTTATTTTCCATAATTCCCTCAGATCCTTAAAGGAATGTTTCAGAGTACAATGAACGTATGCATTTGGCATCAGAGGGCAATAGTTAGTTTGGTAACTGCAGACCATTTGTAATAGAGAAAACTACTGATCCTAATCTATCCTTAAAACAAAAGCAAAGCACTGTGGATGTTGGAAACCTGAATAAGACCAGAAATTTGGGAATAATAGACCAGTTATGCAGCATCTGTGAAACGAGAAACAATGTTAAGGCTTTGAGGTTGATGACTTTTCATCAGAATTGTCAAAACGTTAGCAAACTGAATTGCTAATCTATTCCATTCTAACTTGACATTCATTTTGCCTTCACCCATTTGTGAGGCATATTTTTATGTTAAAGTAACTTTATATATCAAAGTTGTGGTTGATACTGTATGATCTCAATTGAAACAGTTTGAATTAAAGCTTTGATGATGGGAAGTATGTCATATGATGCATTTCAGTGATTAATAAATGTCTGAGGAATCTTCCCCAATGATGTTGAGACGGAAAGTCTAAGGCAAGTCTGATATATCATATGGTTAAATATCTGCATTATATTATATTACATCCCATAATATATTCTACCTTTCTTACACACATACCATCCAAGATTGGAGAGATGCTAAATACTGAATTTATTAATCTCATTTTACTAATATAATTGTAATTTGAATAGAAACTTTACAATAAAACTCATCTTCAAGCTAGAAGGTTGAAATAAAATGTCTTCAGATCACAACCCATTTCATTCATTGTGTAAAAAACAAAATAACGGTTTGCACAAACTGGGTAAATATTCCTGGGGATTACATGTTAACATGTCCAGATAATGTTACATAGGGTACACGGCACAGAAACAGGACTTTCGGCTAAGCCAGTCCAAGCCAGTGTATACGTTCCTCTGGAGCCTTCTTCTATTTTTCATAATCTACATCTAGCATTGTAACCCTCTATTCCCTTCTTCCTCAAATGCTTTTCTAATGTTCCCTTAAATGCATCTATACTATTTACTTCAACCGCTCCCTGTAGCAAGTTCCACATTCTCACTATTCTTTGGGTAAAGGAATTTCTCCTAAAATTCCTATTGGATTTCTTGGTGACTATTTAAGTTGATGGCCTCTAGGTATGCTCTTCCACCATGAGAGGAAACATTCTCTCTGTATCCACTCAATCAAAACATTTCCTAATTTTCAATACCTCGATTAAGTCATCCGTCAGACTTCTTTTTTCAAAGGTAAAGAGCCCCAATCTCTCAACTCTTTCCTAATAGGTCTGCACATGCATTTCTGGATTCCTCAACTGAGATTCTGCCTTTGACTCGAATGTCCTCAACTCCATTCGGCCAATTGAGAGGCAGCACAGACATGATCCTCACTGTGCGGCAAATTCAAGAAAAATGCAAGGAACAGTGCCAACTGCTCTATGTGGCCTTTTTCAACTTTCCAAAAGCCTTTGACTGTCAACCATGAAGGCTTAAAGAATATCCTCCTTAAATTTAGCTGCCCTTAGAAATTTGTCAACAGCCTCCAGCTCCTCTATAACATGCTAGCCATGATCCCCACCAATGGAGATACCATAAACCCTATCTCAGAGAAAACTGGGTTCAAGGCTGTGTCATTACACCAACTTCCTTTTCCATTTTCCTCACTACAATATTACACCTGCAGCAAATTATCCACATGCGTGGAGATAATTTACAGAACAGACAGAAGAGTGTTCACCTACAGTGCTTTCAATCCAAAACCAAAACCACTGCAAGCTTAGTCACAGGGCTTCAGCAGGTAGATGATGCTTGTGTGTGCGCTCACTCAGAAACTGAGCTTCAGGGCATTGTCAATTTCTTCTCTAAAGCACATGAGAAAATGGGCCTTCCACTAAACACCCAGAAAACTAAGGTCCTCTTCCAATCAGCTCCCACAGTAAAACACCTCCCCACAACAACCCCCCATCACCCTCCCATCGATTAAGATCAATGGCAAGATCCTAGAAAACGTAGATGGCTTTTGTATCTTGGGAGCCTCCTCGCCTCAAAGGCAGACATAGATGATGAAAATCATCATCGCTTTCAATGTGCTGGCTCAGCCTTCAGTTGACAAAGGAAAAGAATATTTGAAGACCAGGGTCTCAAACATGACACTAAGGTCATAGTTTACCAGGCAGCAGTGATCCCCATGCTCCTATATGCTTGGGAGCCTTGGACAACATCCAGCAGACACCTCCAAACACTGAGAATGACCACCAGTGGTGTCTTTGCAAGATCCGCAACATCTGCCGGCAAGAAAGACATATCATTCGTAAGCCTGACACCAGACTCCAGAAGCATCTATTCAGAACGCAGTCGTGGTGGAAGACTTTCAGGAGGACAGTGAAAATGCTTTTGTGATGTCCTGAAAGCATCCCTGGAAATGTCAAAAATACGTTTGACTCATGGGAGACTCTGGCTTGTGACCGACCAAAATGAAGAAGTCTCATTCAGGAAGGCACAAAACACACTGGGAGAATTTTCTCCCTGTCAGGTGGGCCAGCCGCCTGCGAACGGCTGTGTGCCATGTTACGTGGCGGGCCAATTAAGGCCCGCCCAGTGTGATGCCTCATAGCACTCAGAGCTACCTGTGTGGGCAGGGGGAGGAGGGAGAGTTGGGGCCTGTTCTTTCGCGCATGCACGCAGAGGAGCGCAGAAATCTCCGAGGCAGGGAGCTGCCTCAGGGAGACTAAGATCAAAATAAAAGTATGAAAAAAGGAAAGAATAAAATTATTCAGACATGTCTCCTCTTGTGACAGCTTCACATGAGCTGGGACATGTTTATCAACTGTCAAAAAATGTTTTATTTATTCAATGAAACCTTCATGAAATCTCATCTCACCCGTGAATGAGGTTTCATGCAAAAGACGAAGGCTGCTTAGGCTCTTCACCTGCCCGCCAACCTTAAAATCTGATGGGCAGCCCTGTCAATTTGTTTAATTGCTTGATTAATGGTCTTAACAGGCCTTTGACAGTTCATCGGGTGCACAGCTGACTGGTGCGCACCTGCTGATTAAAAGATCAGAATGACGCACGGTGACGTCGTGATGCATGCCTGAGGTCACCACGCATCATTTTACGTGAAGGCATGTGTGGCCTGCTCCCACAAGCCAAAGAAAAATTTTTGCCCATCAAGAGACTTCATCAGAATGTGCAGAGGCAAAGTTGAGGCATTGGAGGGAGCGCACAAACAATTCATCTACCCAACCCTTCAAGCAGCACTTGCTCCACATATGGCAGAGTCTGCAGATCACACACTGGATTTATCAACCATCTCAAAATCCATTGAACTGGAGTGGAAGCAAGTCATTCTCGAACCCCAGGGACTGCCTAAGAAGAAGGTATCATCCTTGTAAATCTTCTCTGCCCCATCTCCAGTGCCTCTGTATCCTTTTTATAAAATGATGACTAGAACTGTACATGGTACTTTAAGTGATGTCTCATCAAGGTTCGATGCAACTTTACCAAATTGCAAAGCATGTAGGCAGGCTATAATGATAATCAACCTGTATATTCTGCAGCGAAGCACCATTGTCCTGAAGTAGCAGCCAGAGGTTTTATTTTAAAAGGATCTCCCTTTCCTCTAGGGGTCATACTTAAAGGGCAGAATTTTCCGTTTGTCAGTCAGGCATGCGGGCGGCCGATTGCCGCTGGAGAAACGGGCCGCACCGCCATTTTCCGCAGGCGGGCCAATTAAGGCCCACCCTGTGGGTAAGCGACTCCCGTGGGGAACAGGAAAATAGTCGCGCAGGCCGGCAACCTGCATAAAGATTGGCCAGGCAGCCTGCTTGAGGCAGTGCACCATGGCCACACATAGGGAAAGACATGCTGGATTGAGGGCAGAGGAGCAGGAGGAGGGGGGCAGGCTGCAGGAGAGCACAGCGGGAGGCCACTGTGCACCCCTCCCCACTGATTTTCAGTTACATGCCTTGCTGTCCTCCTGCAAGAGGTGGCTATCTGTCGGGACATTCTGTATCCTGAGGATGGGAGGAGGAGGGCCCCCTATGTCACCAGCCAGACGTGGAAGGAATTGGGTGACGCTGTAAGCGCCCATGATGATGTGCGGTGCACTGGCTCCCGGTGCAGGAAAAGATTCAATGATTTGCTGCGCTCTGGAAGGGTGAGTACCATGTCTGTCTTGGCCATTTGACCCAGAAGGCAGCCTTAGCCTTTGAGCACCCCCCCCCACCAACCATGTCTTGTTGTCGTTACTGCATAGGGCATCTAGTGCACGCTGGATGGGCAAATGGGTACTGACCATGCTTACATCAGCCTTAGTGGTTGAGGAAAAGATGGGTTCTCCCTGCAGCATATGTTGGTGTTTGTCGTATTTGAGTAGTCTTCAGGGGAAGCTGCTGACACATACTCAGAACTCCAACACATGTCATGTTGATGGTAATGAGATGGTGCAAGGGGTGCCTCAAGGTGTTTTGGGCAAGTGCCATCTGCTGGGATTGGCACTGCACATAGTTGCGCCTCCTTGCCATGGGTGCTAAGACCCATGTGCTATTCAAAGTCATGGACGCCGAATGTGTCCAAGGTGTCCGTTGGGTGAGGGGGTTGGGAGCAGCCATACTATCTTCTGGGGACTGATCACCCAGTGTGGATAGGAGCCGCCAGAGGCCTCAGATGGGCCACTGTGGTTGGGGCGCAGCATGCGCATGCAGAGTACATGAGCGAGCAGCCCCAATAAAACCTCCTCACTGTTTTGCAGGTAAAAGTCACCACAATGCCCGGGAGTGCCAGAGGACTGGAGGTGGGCTTGCCCTCCTGCAGCACCTCACGCCTTTTGAAGAGCAGGCCGTGGAGCTGGGCAGCAGTCAGGAGGCCAGGGCAGCCGGGGGCGGTGAGGCAGGGGTCCGGTGGGCAGGCATTTGAGGTCCACAGTCCCATCTGCTCTGTGTGCCCACCATCCAAACCACTGATGGTTGCTGCAATTGTTAATGCTGAAACACTGCTCATTCACAGACTGAGACATTCTGACATCTGGGTCATACAGAAGGGACCCTCGTCTCCTTGAGGAATTGCATCTCCACCACCTTCCAAAGTCACGTATCCCATTTGTGACTAACACCATGGTCTAACATGCCTTTGGATCGCTGCTGCACAGCCAAAGACTTATTTCATTTTAGGGGGTTTGGGACCTCCAGCACCCTTTCAGCCAGTGAGCCCCACATTACTTTGTCCAAAAGGTCCTCATCACCTCAGCTGTGAACCTCATGGAACTCAACTTAGATGAATGCCACCACGTAACTCATCCCTGTGCCAAGGGGAAATGTTGCCTTCTGCCCGTCCGGTCTATGCCCCTCCTAATGGAATGAAGGTCAATAATGTGACCTCTCAATCTCCTGTGATCGACGGCAAATGTCACAACTGTTTGCGATGTTTCCTCAGCCCTACAACTATCCAGGCCACAATGCATCCAGGTCAGGTACCTCTGCCCTCTCCCCACTCCTATGGTTCAAAATATGCCATGTGGTATTTCTGAGGCCATCTAATCAGCCTGCCTGCATATGAGTTTAATGGTTGGGGCTTGTCTTGACTCTTTTCTACCTCACCAATGTTCTTCTCCTTAGGGTCTTGAAGGGTGAGCGACTTATGAGGTTGGGGGCAAAAGGGATGAAAGGTTGAACTGACTGTATGCTAACTGATGCACTGTCTTTGTTGTTAATTTCAGCATCACCACCAGAGCGACCCACACGTCGACACCGCAGTCCCCCCTCCGCACCTGAGGGACAACATGTGCAATTTGCGGCACATCATTTCAGCCAGCCAGGCACCAGCGCAGACACACACACCTCGGTGGGGACTTTACCATCAGCTAGTGTCCTGGGTCACAGTGGAGAGGGCACATCACGATCGCTGGAGGAGATGGTAGGGGCAGAGAGTGCCGATGGCTCCAGCAGCCGGAGGGCTGCAAGGGACGAGGCACATGCTGAGTCTGGCACTGATGACGTGCCTCTGGAGTTGTCCCCAATGCAGCAGCTTCAGGACAGGCAGCAGGAAGTGCGTTTGCATCTGGCAGGGCTGCATGAGGAAATGCTTCAGTTGCTCTCTGCGACGGAGGAGTCCAGGCAGAGTGCATGTGAAAGTTTAGCCCTCAGTGCAGAGCTTTAGGTTTTCTCCAATGAGAGATTGGCGACTCTCAATTCTTCAATCAAATGGAACATTTTATGATTGGAATACGCTCTGACCTGCAAGCCCTCACAGCGGTACTGGCTATGGGTGGTCATTCCCAATGTGGGAGATGTTGTGGACACCAAGCGTCAGCACTCAGTGCCCATGCATCTGTGGTGAGCAGGGAGGTCGAAACGGACCTCACGTCGGTGCAGCAGCTGCCTGTCGTCGCTGCAAGCTCCTCTCAGGGCACTCCAGATAAGGGCAGCAGACCCTCCGTCCCTCTGCCAATCAACTTTTCTTTCGTTAAGGCTGCGACAACTGGGGAGGTGCCAGTTCAGGAACTGGCCACTCCCTCCCCGGCAGGGCCAACACAGGCTCTATGGACCAGAGGACGCCCGCCAAGGATATTGAGGCCAATAGGACAGCAGTCAGCAGGCTATCTCTCAAGCCACTCCAAGCAATGGGGCAGCATGTAGACGTAGCAACTGAAAACGTAAGCATAAGACACCTTAGGCACTCCACGGGTATGTCACTGGTGATTTCGTGTTGGCCTGAGAATAGGGACCCATATTTTTCTTTTCGCAAAAAAGTGCTGTGTGCTTTTCTTTTGGACACAATAAAGGTACTGAGCGGTCCAGGCAATGGAAGCGCATCTTGAGAAGACCAATGGATCTCTCCACCAAAGCCCTTGTGGTGCCCTGGCTCCTATTGTAACGCTGCTCAGTTTCTGTTCTTGGACGGCGGAGTGGCATCATGAGCCACCTTCATAGGGGATAGCCCTTGTCACCCAGCAGCCAACCATCCAGCCGGGCTGGCACACAGAAGAGCCCCGGCACCTGGAAGTATCTGAGGATGTAGGTGTCGTGGGAGCTGCCTTGGTACCTTGTACAGACTTGTAAAATCTGCATCCTGTGATCACACACTATCTGCACATTCATGAAGTGGAAGCCCTTCCTGTTGACGAGGGCGCCGGGCTCACCTGCTGGCACCTTGATGGTCACATATTGCACCCTGGACACGGGGCAAGCCAGCAATGGCTGGGAAGCCTCTGGTTCGCTGTGCCTGACTTGCCTGGTCGCAGTAGAAGTGGATGAAGGTGGATACCCGTCTGAACAGAGCGTCTGTAACCTGCTTGACACAATTGTGGACAGCTGATTGGGAGACACCGCAAAGATCACCCACCGAGCCCTGGAAGGAGACATGCATAGAAGTGGAGGGCAACTGTGAGGTTCAGACCCGTTGGCATGGGGTGTTCGCCCACACAGTTAGGAGAGATCTCAGGGCCAATCATCTGACAGATGTCGTTGACTGTCTCCCTTGACAGTCGGAGCCACCTTCGGCACTGCACCTCAGCCATATTGGGGTAGCTGCTTCGCCACCTGTATACCCTAGCAGCAGGATAGTGGCAAGTTCTGCGGCCCCTTGCACCTTGGACAACTTCTTGGCCCTGCGTCCCTTGTGCCTGCACCTGGCCTCCCAAATGTGGCTCCCTGGAGGCTGATTGTCCAGTCCTGGCCTCCTCCTTATTCTATCCCTCCCTTCCTCCTCAGAGGAGCTGCCTTCTGTGGAGAGGTCAGAACCCATACCTCCAGGC
The DNA here is from genome assembly GCF_017639515.1 of Carcharodon carcharias. Taxonomy (NCBI): domain Eukaryota; kingdom Metazoa; phylum Chordata; class Chondrichthyes; order Lamniformes; family Lamnidae; genus Carcharodon; species Carcharodon carcharias. The sequence goes on along the minus strand of NC_054469.1, from coordinate 87,264,771 downwards.
TAAATGGAGGCCTCCGGAAAGCTACAGGCCCGAGAAAGATTACTGCCTGCAGACTGGTTTCAAAGTACACAAGAAGCTCTTGGAAATTGATGAGAACTACTAACAATCACACAGGCAACTTTTAAACACTTTCAGCAATTAAAACTTGGCGTAAAACATGAACAACCCCTCTGAGTCCACATATCCTGACATTGCATGAGTTTTCTTAAAAAATCTCCTACCCGCCCGCCCGTTGGGCCCGTGCTCCAACCCGAAGTTCGCACTCAAATTCCAGGACAATTGGCAAGTTAAGGGCCTTAACAAGGCCTTCAATTAATGGCGGGCGAACGCCCCACTGCTGAGCGTGCCTGCGGATTGAAATATCGCGATGCCGTGTGCTGACATTGGGAAGCTCACGCAACACATTTTAACCACTGACATGCGGGCTCCGCCACCCACACATCAGCCAGAAAATTCTGGCTATGGTCACTCTTTTGAATGTTATATTTTCTTCCTAATTCCTATCTCATTACATTACATTCATATAATCATTTAGACATGAAAAATAAAATATCCTACAGGATTAAAACCAAAAAGCTATTCACAAATGTCTAATATTAACTGAAATAGGTTAACCTGGCAACTATGGAAAAGACCCTTGCACTAGCTGCCCTTCTGCTGACACAATATAATTTTGTAGCAATACATATAAGCTCAATATTTGTCCCTAAACCAATAGCAAAATATTTAATTATAAACTTCCAGTCATTATATTATTATTTAATTTTAATGCTGTTGCACTTGAATGCTATGAAGGACATGAATATGTGATAGTGAAGTGAATATTCATTTCTATTACAAACAAAAACAAAAATAGCTGGAAAAACTCAATAGGTCTTACAGCATCTGCGGCGAGGAACACAGTTAACGTTTCGAGTCCGGATGATTCTTCATCAGAACTAAAGAAACATAGAAATGTGGTGAAATATAAGCTGGTAGATGGGGGTGGGTCAGGTAGAGCTAGATAGAGGGCCAGTGATAGGTGGAGGCAAAGAAGAGATTGCCAAAGATGTCGTAGACAAAAGGACAAAAGGGTGTTGATGGTGGTGATATTATCTAAGGAATGTGCTAATGGTGACATTAAGGGTAGAAAGCAAGACAAACAAGTGGCAGATGGTCATGGTGGGCATGGGGTGTGGGGAAGGGATCAAAATGGGCTAAAAGGTGGAGATATAATGATAGATTTAAAAATAAGTGGGAAAAGAAAAATATATTTTAAAAATATATAAATTATTGGAAAAAGGGGGATCGGAAAGGGGATGGAGATGGAGGAGAGAGTTCAAGATCTGAAGTTGTTGAACTCAATGTTAAGTCCGGAAGGCTGAAGAGTGCTTAGTCGGAAGATGAGGTGCTGTTCCTCCAGTTTGCGTTGAACTTCACTGGAACATTGCAGCAGGCCAAGGACAGACATGTGGGCTTGAGAGCAGGGTGGTGTGTTAAAATGGCAAGCGATGGGGAGGTCGGGTCATGCTTGCGGACAGACCGAAGGTATTCCCACAAAGCGGTTACCCAGTCTGCGTTTGGTCTCTCCAATGTAGAGGAGACCGCATTGGGAGCAGCGAATGCAGTAGACTAAATTGAGGAAAGTGCAAGTGAAGTGCTGCTTCACTTGAAAGGAGTGTTTGGGCCCTTGGATGATGAGGAGGGGGGAAGTAGAGGGGCAGGTGTAACACCTTCTGCGGTTGCATGGAAGTTGGAGGTTGAGGTGTAGGAGGTGATGGAGGAGTGGACCAGGGTGCCCCGGAGGGAACAATCCCTGCTGAATGCCACCAGGGGGGGTGAAGGGAAGATGTGTTTGGTGGTGGCATCATGCTGGAGTTGGCGGAAATGGCGGAGGATGATCCTTTGAATGCAGAGGCTGGTGGGGTGATAAGGAAGGACAAGGGGGGCCCTATCATGATTCTGGGAAGGAGAGGAAGGAGTGACGGCAGATGTGCGGGAGATGTGCCGGACACGGTTGAGGGCCCTGTCAACCACAATGGGTGGAAAACCTTGGTTAAGGAAGAAGGAAGACATGTCAGAGGAACTGATTTGGAAAGTGGCATCATCAGAACAGATGCGACGGAGGCAAAGGAACTGAGAGAATGGGATGGATTCCTTACAGGAAGCGGGGTGTAAGAAGCTGTACGCGAGGTAGCTATGGGAGTCAGTAGGCTTGTAATGAATATTATTGTAATAAATATTGCTGGACAGTCTATCACCAGAAATTGAGGCAGTGAGGTTAAGGAAGAGGAGGGAAGTGTCAGTGATGGACCATGTGAAAATGATGGAGGGGTGGAAATTGGAAGCAAAATTAGTACATTTTTGCAGGTCCAGACGAGAGCATGAAGCGGCACTGAAGCAATCATCGATGTACTGGAGAAACAGTTGTGGGAGGGGGCCTGAGTAGGACTGAAACAAGGAATGTTCCATGTACCCCATAAAGAGGCAGGCATAACTGGGGCCCATACGGGGATCCATAGCCATACCTTTTATTTGGAGAAAGTGAGATGAGTTTAAGGAGAAATTGTTCAGTGAGAGAACAAGTTCAGCCAGACAGAGAGTAGTGGTGGATGAGGATTTTTCGGGCCTTAGTTCGAGGAAGAAGCGGAGACCCATCAGACCATCCCGGTGGGGGATAGAGGTTTAGAGGGATTGGACGTCCATGGTGAAGAGGAGGTGTTTGGGGCCAGGGAACTGGAAATTGTTGATATGATGTAGGGCATCAGAGGAATCGCGGATGTAGGTGGGAAGAGACTGGACAAGGGGAGAAAGAATGGAGTCATGATAGCAAGAAATGGGTTCCGTGGGGCAGGAACAGGCTGAGATGATCGGTCTGCCGGGACAGTCCTGTTTGGGGATTTTGGCTAGGAGGTAGAAGCGGGCCATCCGAGGTTGGGAGACTATGAGGTTAGAAGCTATGGAGGGAAGATCTCCAGAGGAGATGAGGTCAGTGACAGTCCTGGAAACAAAGGCTTGATGTTCAGTGGTGGGGTCATGGTCCAGGAAGAGGAAGAAGGAAGTGTCTGAGAGTTGACGCTCAGCCTCTGCGAGGTAGAGGTCAGTGCGCCAGACAACAACAGCACCACCCTTGTCAGCAGGTTTGATGACAATGTCAGGGTTGGACCTGAGAGAACAGATGCGGCAATTTCAGAAAGACACAGGTTAGAGTGGGTGAGAGGCGCAGAGAAATTGAAATGACTGATGTCACGCCGACAGTTCTCAATGAAAAGATCAAGAGCAGGTAAGAATCCAGAGGAAGGGGTCCAGGTGGAGGGAAAATTTTGGAGGCTGGTAAAAGGATCCGCTGAACAGGGAGAGGACTCCTGCCCAAAGAAGTGAGCTATTAAATCACCTCTTAGATACCTCCTGTCAGAATGTAAATACTGTTGGGGATATAGATATCAATATTCTGTTGACTTTCTGATTTGGTTAGTTGAACATTTTCATCATCAAACCATCCAAGGCTCTTGGGTCTCCCTAGCTACTATTCATGAAACATGTATATTGCCATTTTCCCTCCTATGTGCATTATGTATCTCCTAGAGGAACATGTAATGCAAAAATGTGTTAATATGAATTGTGTCTGTACTCACTGATTGCCTTTTTAACTCCCATTTATCATTTTTAACCTCTTTTATTTGCTTCATCTGCTGCCCACAGCATTTAAATATCTACCTGTGTCCTTTAATAGATCTATTAGATTCAAAAGTGAGAATTTCTCCCTCTCATCCAATATCCACCACAAAAAATGTGACCAACGAGCTGCTGACTTTTTTTGAAAACATTTTTGCTCTTACCACTAAGCTAGAGATTCAGGCCTTAAGGGCGGATTTTTACTGCCCTGCGGTGCCAGGGATGGGGACATAAAATGCGACAAGCTGTTCAAAAGACTTTGGCGGGACTGGAAAAATCTGCCGGCTGGAGGGGCCGTTAAATTTCGCCCTGGGTGATAAAACCATCACAACAATCTAACAAATTATGAGTTGCATGAATATTAGCAATAGGTTTACCTTCAGATTTGATACGATTACGGCTTTATTACCCTTTTGCTGTGTTACACAACTCTCAATGTTTTTACTGTATTCTATGTAAAGGTAAGATACTCAGCATTTCCAAAATGTGTTGCATAGTGTAAAAGACAAAAAGTGACTGGGTTCAAAACAATAATCCAGCCTTCCACTATTGCTGCTATTCATAAATCTTTGAAAACAAACTGTCAAGAGTTTACAACATCATCAGAAGTACTCAGTTGATTCACTGCTTTGTAGTTCACCACCAATCATTATCCTATGTTTTCACCCACTGTTCCAGAGTTTTACTGCTGGATTTAAATCAGGGGCTGCCACAGAATATTGAATTATCCAGGTTTTTGAGGATTACAACATCAAAGGAAAACATAACTTGTGATTTAAACTCTTTCATCCAGTGGTTTGAGAGTGGCATAGTTGTAACATCACATGAGAAGACCTCCAAGCCTACCTTCATATCAAGGTCTATTCTCACCTTGCTACAATCACCCTCCATTTTGTCCTACATACGTATTTGATTATTGAGTTTACTGATAGAAATAAGTGAAGGATTCATGACAATTAAAAATTTCTGGGTTGTCTAAAGCAGTCCCTCCATTCCCAGCAAATATGGCGGCACTTCACCTTCAAGTGAGATCTTCATCCTCAAAGGTTCTTCTCTATTTAGAAGGTCAGAATGAGGTAACTTTACTTCAGTAAAGTTGTGATTTATACATAATGTGATGTCAATGTTTGCTACTTAGCGTTTACTATTACACAGACTAAAGCAAATATTGCAGTACTGTCAAATATTTTAAGAAAATTCAGATGAAATGTAGATTACCTAGGTTCACACGAAGAACCAGCTTTGCTTTCTTGATTTCAAGCGTTACATAATCTCCTTGCTGTCCCTCTCCATGGAATATCACACCTTCATTCTCAGATGTTTTAAACTTCAGTGAAATAATATCCTTTAAGGTTTTCATTTTCTTATTTCTAAACATGTAGGACAATGGACTGTAGCCGTCAAAGTTGATAACATCTGCCCCTGCAAACACAAAAACAAAAGATATTCAGTGTGCACAAAATAAGAAACTATAAATAGCTTGTAATAAAATGCAGTTACAGGCAACTCAATAGCCAAAGGAGCACTAACTATACAGCGTAAAGAAACTTTGAGAATAGACCAAGGTCCAATTGTAATGCAATCAAAACCAATTTAAAACTTACTGCTTGAAAGAACTTTAACATTATGCATTATCAGGCCAACACATCGGGGCCTGAACTTCACGCTCCCCGGTGGGCAGGTTTTTAGCAGATGGAGGAGCTTGAAATAGAAGGAATGGGCATCCCTCTTGCCTGCCCTAACCTTGCAGAAATTTTACATGGGGACCGGCAAGGCCTCAGATGGGTTACTGGCCCTTGCCCCAGTTGAAGCCCTTAAGTGATCAATTATTGGCCACGTAAAGGCTGTTTCCCGCCCAACCTCAATTGTAAGGCTGGTGGGAGGATTTCAGGGTGTGGGGGAAGCATGAAAATGATCAGACTTAGGCCTCAGGTGGAAAGGGGGTGATCTTCTCCATCAGAAGCCCCCTTCTGACTTCAGGTGCCCCCCCCTTAAGGCCCAGTGGCTGTTGGACCTCCCTCGTCTCCCCACTGGCCCCTCCCCCAACACCCGAATCGCCCACTTGCCCACTTTGCACTCTCCCAGGCCTTCCTTGCCCTGGGACCCCGAAAATTTACCTTGCCATTCAGTCCCGGGACTTAGGCTCAGGCATCTTCATGTACTTCCTCTCTTCTGTCCAGTGCAACTCCTTGCACTGCAGAGACTAGAGAGTTGCCAGCCAAATGGAACTTCATCCCGTGTGTGGGGCGGAAGTCCTGCCTGGACACAACTGATGCTCATTTGAGTGCGAAATGGCTGCAGGCAGGCAGAGGTGGCGGGCACATGTTCCTCACTGACTCTTCGGGTAGCGGGAAGGGAAACCGTGCCATCTGAAATATTCAGGCCCAGGTCTTATTACAGCTTATGTTTGATGAACTAGGTAATTTGATGAAGTACCTCAGTTTCATATGCAGCACTTCGTATGTGCTATTCCACAGTCATGCCATTTTGTTATATACTGGCCAGATTTGGCAGTCAGTGGTGATGAACTGAGCCAGTCATTTATTACACTTAAACTGGCCCACAGGCTTTTGCACTGGAACTTGCGGTGATTAGAAATCCAAAACAGTGCTATGTCCCATTCAGGGAATTGAGGAACAGGGCAAGCAATGGTGGGCTGGATTTCACGGAGAGGCATGTTGTTTGCACCCCTCTGTTGCAAGAGTCAGCCAGCAGCTGACGGGCCTAAAAAACAGCCTGCCCCGCAGCAATTTTGTACTGCCAGCGGGACAAATGAGCTGAGAGTGGGACTTCCACCCCTCAGTGTGCACTGCTGGGACTAGAAGTAGGCCCAGGAAGATGAGAGCAATGATTTTCAGAGCCAGGTAAGTCCCAGGTTTTTAGAGCAGGGAGGGATTACGTAGCCTAACGAGGGGGGTGAGGGGAGGGGGGTGGGGGGGTCGGTTCTGGAGAACAGGTGGGGAGGAAGAAAGGGAGGGTGGGGTAACATCTTGGTTGGGGGGGCGGTGCACCAATGCGCAAAGAGCAACCCCCAAATGCTGTGCTCCCCCTTCCTTACCATCTTTTCAAAAATTGTTTTCAAAAGCAGGCTCCCCATTTCCACCTGCCTGCCCATGGCACTCATTTTATGGCATCGGTAGCATGAAATATGGGTCAGTTGGCTTGGTAACAAGCTCACTTGCCCATTAATTATTATTTTTTTGAAATGGCGGGCTATCTGCCAATTTTGGCACCCACTGTGTTATGGAGACTGAGTCAAGTGTAGATGGGAAGGCGGTGGGATTGCCATCGTTTGAATTTTATGCGTCCCCCCTGCCAAAAATAGGGCCAGTGAGGATGTAAAATCCAGCCCTATGTGTCTCTTTAACCAACTAAATTGGGTGGACTTGTCCCAGGTTTGCATTAAATGCAGTAGTGGGTGTGAAAAATGACATTTTACCTGCTGACCGCAGTGGCGGGTTTTCGTGACATGTCATCCGTTTCCCACCTCATTAATTATGCAGCCACAGGAAACACGCTGTCTCGCTGGTGGGCAGCCTCTGAATTGCCCACCACACCATTACCTCACCATTTCCTCATTCCAGGTGCCATATCTAAACTGCAGCTACACACACAGTTCTCAATGTTTGCAACCCAGGACTGCTCCAGTGAAGATATGGCCCTGAAAGCCAGGAAGAGTTCAGTGACCTGTCACTACAGCACATTTTGGAGGCCCGCTGTGATGTCCTCCATCCCCTTTCTGGCCGCAGGAGATCCAGCAATCTCACCACTTCAATTTGGGTGGCGGTGGCAGTGGTGGTCAATGCCAGTGCCGCAAAGAAGAGGTTGGCCTTCCAGTGCAAAAAGAAGATGAATGATCTCATCAGTCCCGCCAGGGTAAGGCAACTATCTCATCACTCTAAACTCACAAGGCCATCACATATTCACTGGCATCCCACTCACTGCAAGCTCAAGTGACACCACCACCTCACTCTCTCACACACACCTCACATCTCCATTTGGTTTCATCTCCTCTGCAGACTGCCTCCTCAGCCCTCACCATTTGGAGGCCACTTACACAGATCAACATGTGCCCCCACACACGCCCTGGGATAACCCTCCTTCCCCAGTTCAGCCCTTGCCCCGCAGCCTCATCCCTTGCCTAAGGCCACTTCTCTCTCTTCCCAAGCAAGCCCTAACCCTGCAGCCAAGGTAAAAATCCTGCCCATTGCTATAGTAAAGCTTGTAGAGGAGCAGATAAGATGGATAGCAACTTCCTGATTTACATGTATAGCATTGTTTTTTTTTGACCACAAAATCCAGGCCAATGTTTAACCCGCCACCAGTACATAATTTCAGGCCTGAATCTCAACCCTGCAATTATCATTCATGGGGATTATTGTTTATTGTTCTGAAAATATAAACTCCTTTGCTATTCTGAAAACTAAGCACAGATCCATCTGAAATAGATTTCAGATTTTCTAATCTGTGTCACTTCTATGATCATCAGTCTCACTCACAGGGGAGAATTTTCCCCAGGTTGGGCGGGCTGAGCGGGAGCAGGCACAGGCGGGCACGGACCCGATCGCTACCCGCGATCGGATCCGCGTCACCATTTTATGCGGGCAGGCCAATTAAGGCCCACCCAGTGTAATGCGCAACTCCCAAGGATAGCGGGAGTGGGCGGGTGGTGGCGGGAGTGCAATGACCGCCGGTTCCAATGGCGACTTGGCGGCCTGTTTGAATGAAGTGCTGGCAGCCTTGGAAAGGCTGCTCACAATGGCAAATAGAAAGGCTTACCAGAGGGCTAGGTCAGCGGAGCAGGCCAGGCCAGAGGGCAGGGCAGCGGAGCAGGTCAGGACGGAGAATAGGGCAGCGGGGCAATGTGCCCCTCAGTTTTCAGATAAGTGCCTAGCTGCCCTCCTGGAGGAGGTTGTGGCACGGCAGGAGATCCTGCTTCCCAGGGACGGAAGGCGGAGACCTCCCCATCTGACCAAATGTGCATGGTAGGAGGTGGCCGAGAGTGTGAGCTCCTATGATGTGATGCGACACATGTGGGTCCAGTACCGCAAGAGATTTAATGACCTCCTGCGCTCAGGAAGGGTGAGTACCATGTTGGCTGAGGTCACTTAATGCAGCCGTCAGCCTTTCCCCACCAAAGCACCCCCCCATCTCCACTCCCACCCCCACCCACACATCTTTCCTTCTCTATTTATTATGGGGGTGATGGAGTAATTTTGAACTTGAGTGTGATTACTGTCCTGTTATGAAACCCAGGTACATAAATTTCTCTAATCAAAGCAGAATTTGGGATCTTCCTGTTGCAATCTGTCTGATGCCATTGGTAGTAATTCAATCTTCCAGGGACTGCAACCATGATATAATCTTGTGGTTATTCGCCAGCCACGTGTGGCCTATCTCCTTCTAAAAAAGAGCAGCACGCTCCTTGGGTTTGGTTTGCAATGCCAGAGCAGGGAACACAAGGTTCTGAGCTTGTCCCTGGTAGGAAACATTAATGGGCCCCAGGTTTCACACCAGGGCAGGGTACTGTGCGGGAAACCTCTAATTGCTATGGAAGTGGGTTTGGTAAACAATTAGTGGTTATGAGGGGTGGGAATGGAGATGCGGAAACTCAATTGCGGGCTCGATTTAAACTCACCATGCCAGACATTATTCTGGCTGTCTTTTCACTGCTGTGACTGCAGAGTGAAAGGTCACAGAAGACTTAAATTACACAATACAAAAACAGAATTACCTGGAAAAACGCAGCAGGTCTGGCAGCATCGGCGGAGAAGAAGAGTTGACGTTTCGAGTCCTCATGACCCTTCGACAGAACTTGAGTTCGAGTCCAAGAAAGAGTTGAAATATAAGCTGGTTTAAGGTGTGTGTGTGGGGGGTGGAGAGATAGAGAGACAGAGAGGTGGGGGGTGGGGTATGGTTGTAGGGACAAACAAGCAGTGATAGAAGCAGATCATCAAAAGATGTCAACGACAATAGTACAATAGAACACATAGGTGTTAAAGTTAAACTTGGTGATATTATCTAAACGAATGTGCTAATTAAGAATGGATGGTAGGGCACTCAAGGTATAGCTCTAGTGGGGGTGTTTTTTTTAAATATTTTTTTAATTTTTTTTTTATTTTTTTATAATGGAAATAGGTGGGAAAAGGAAAATCTTTATAATTTATTGGAAAAAAAAGGAAGGGGGAAACAGAAAGGGGGTGGGGATGGGGGAGGGAGCTCACGACCTAAAGTTGTTGAATTCAATATTCAGTCCGGAAGGCTGTAAAGTGCCTAGTCGGAAGATGAGGTGTTGTTCCTCCAGTTTGCATTGGGCTTCACTGGAACAATGCAGCAAGCCAAGGACAGACATGTGGGCAAGAGAGCAGGGTGGAGTGTTAAAATGGCAAGCGACAGGGAGGTCGTGACTTTAGGTCGTGAGCTCCCTCCCCCATCTCCACCCCCTTTCTGTTTCCCCCTTCCTTTTTTTTCCAATAAATTATAAAGATTTTCCTTTTCCCACCTATTTCCATTATAAAAAAAAATTTAAAAAAAAACACCCCCACTAGAGCTATACCTTGAGTGCCCTACCATCCATTCTTAATTAGCACATTCATTTAGATAATAACACCAACTTTAACTTTAACACCTATGTGTTCTTTTGTACTATTGTCGTTGATATCTTTTGATGATCTGCTTCTATCACTGCTTGTTTGTCCCTACAACCACACCCCCCCCTCCACCTCTCTCTATCTCTCCGCCCCCCCACACACACACCTTAAACCAGCTTATATTCCAACTCTTTCTTGGACTCGAACTCAAGTTCTGTCGAAGGGTCATGAGGACTCGAAACGTCAACTCTTTTCTTCTCCGCCTATGCTGCCAGACCTGCTGAGTTTTTCCAGGTAATTCTGTTTTTGTTTTGGATTTTCAGCATCCACAGTTTTTTTGTTTTTATCTCTGTGTTGAATTACACAATGCCTCAGCAGGACCTGCGGCAGGGCAGTGGACTTGGAGGTCACACTGGAGGCTGTTGGGGAGAGGAGGGATTTCTTGCTCCTGGAGGGAGGCAGGAGGAGACCACCTACCCAGACAAAATAGATGTACATGGACATTGTTGCTGTAGTCAATGGAAGAAGTCTGGTCAAAAGCACTTGTATCCATTGTTGGAAAAGTTTCAATGACCTGTAAGGCTCTGTCCTATCCCTCAGGGCAGATCTCTGGGTATTCACTTTTCAACAGATACACAAACCGAGGAGTCTCAGGGCGTGTGCTCCTCCTGAAGATGGGGGTACCGTGTATTCCCAGGCCACTTAATGATCTCTCAGAATGGATCTGAGCCATAGTGCAGCTGAGGACCTGTAATCACTGATACACACACCTTCAAATGAATTGCAGCAGCTGCCATTGGCCATAAAGGATGGCAGTGCCATTACACATTGTCTTTTGTCCTTACAGGAGGGACAGGTTCATAATGCCCAAGAGATGACCAAGATATTTGGAGCTGTCCCCTACATTAAAGTCCTCACAGCCATGGAGGAGGGTGCAATAGAAATAGCTGGGATCTCAGACCATGTGGAAGTTGGTCATGGCAAGATGGGCATTCATGGTGAAGATGATGATTATAGAGGGCAATGCGCTCATTAAGAGAGTACATTTGACTCCACCTCATCCGACAGCATGTGGAACACTGAGTTGCATTGGGAAGTCTCAGCACTGCAGAAGCTTCTCTTCTCTAAAGTCAGCTCTCATGATCTCTTCTTGCGTCTTCCAAGGCATTGGCCTAAGGAGACCTTCTTCCTCACTACCACCGGGCATCAGAGCTCCAAAGAAGTGCCGTCACACCTTACATGTGCACCATTCACCTGCACAGATACATTTACCTCTGAGAATCCTCACAATCATTTAGATAGGGTGGCACTGGGTAAGGAGCATGGCACTAGTGTGCAGGAAGAAATTACAAAGGCAGAGGCAGGTGTGTGCAGTTCCTTGCAGAGGATGGAGGACAGCTACATTCCTGGACAGCTGCAAGGCTTCAAAAGTCACTGAAAAGGAGGGTCTACCTAGAACAACAGAAGATGGGCTCCCACATAACAGGGTGCCCTGAGGCAATGCAAAGTTATGGTCAGTGAATGCAGGAGTCCATCCAGCTCATGTATGCCACAAAAGTCCTTGCTTTGAGCGCATGAGCTCCTTCTTTGAGTTACCAACTTCATGGAGAGCCATATGTGACGACACATGGAGTGCATTCAGGAACTGCACACTACTGTACACAGGATGCACGCTACACTAAATAGACCACTCAGTGACACTGAGGTCTTTGGCGAGGATGCCAGTTGATCCCGACTGGTACTCCTCTCCAGCCATCTGGAGCGTCAGTCAAGGGCTGAGGATATCGCTGAGAAGGATGAGAATGCCACTCCATACAAGCAGTCTTCATCATCATTGGCCTCCTTAGCCCTGTTGATAGTGAGCGCATCCTTGCAGCAGGGCACAATGACAGAGGCTGTATCTGCAACGATCCCCATGCAGCAGCCTCCGGGGATGCCCACATTGGTATCTCCACAACAAGGATGATGGCCACTTGCCACAAACCAAGTCAGGTGAGCAGGCTAACTCGACCTCCTACAAGGCCACAAAGGGAGAAGTACCAAAGAGTGATCAAGTGTAGAGACCAGCAAGTCATGGGGTACTGAGTGGGTCACGGAGGCATCTTTTACCTGTAACTGTGCACTGTTTTCTTTTATGAGTACCATGTGACTCTTGAAGCCAGACCTGTGAGACTCCTTTTACTAATGGTGAACCAAGGAAAGAGGGATGAGGTGGTTACTCAACAGTGTCAGCAAAACCTCCGGACAGATGGGCATCCTTCATTGTCGGTAAGAGTTTACAAGTTCCTGTCTGAGTCCTCAAAGGAGGTGTTAGCACAAGCACCTCAAAGTGAGTTCCATACCATGCTGTTCATCCTGGGTCAGAGGGATTCAGTGGAAATGTTGCTGAATCAGATGATCACTGACATTCATGGCAGCTTGATGAGACCTTCCTGCTCTGGACCATGACCAACCAGCTCATCCAAAGCACCTCACTATTCTTTATCGTCCCTCTCCCCCACCACCTCTTCTATATCCTCTGCCTCCTCTTCGTCCGATGAGCTGGGTCCTTCCATGGCCTCAGTCCTCATGGTCCACACCTCTTTGAAGTGTTAAGAAAAACAAAGCAGCTTACTACAATGAGCAAGGTACTTGTAGTAGTGTACTGAAGGGCACCAGCTACCTGACCGCTCCAGGCAGCAGATCTTCAGAAGCCCAACGACCTGCTCAATGGCAGTCCTGCTGAGCAAAAGGCTTTAGTTATTTTGCTTCTTTCCCTCTCCCTATAGCTCCCACAGAGGGGTTAGTCACCATCTCTTCAAGTGACATCCCTTGTTCCCTAAAATCCATCCATAGACTTTGGGGTTTGGAATGACAAGCTGCAGCAGCCTGAACTAATGGAGGATAAAGCATTCATGGAAGCTGCCAGGAAAGCAGGCAGACACATGGGAGAACCTCTTCTTATGGTCGCCCATGGATGAGGTTTCGCAAATAATGCAAAGGCTGCTTGGCCTATCTGCCCGCCCTCCAGCCATAAGGTTGGACAGGCAGGAAAAATCTCGCTTTAATTAATTAATCAATGGGCTTAACAGCCGTCTTAATTGTCGGTGGGCGTTCTGCCGACTCTCATGTGCGCTGGCTGACCGAAATACCATGTGAGTGAACGATGACGTCGGGACACTTGCCCGATGTCTTCGCATACTATTTCATGCTCGTGCGTGTCGGGTGCACACCTGCACGCCCAGATGAAAATCCTGGTGTTGGCTTCAATTCACAGTCCATTAACTTTGAGATGCTTTAGGGGCTGAGTTGTAAATTTAAAGAAGGCCTTCGTAGAGAAAAAGAATGCTACAATGTGTGCTAGTGAAAGAAAAGAGGCACCATTGTCTGGTAAATGTATGGGAATGGTGTTCAATTGAAACCTAGAGATCAACATGAAAAATTAATGCAATTAATGAAAATAAGGCAAATAAAGGTAACTTTTAACTTTAGGAAGAATAATTTAACTGTAGCATAAATATGTTCTAAAACTTTACTTGCTCGGTTTTATCAGCACAACACAGGACATGTCTTTCTGCATTGACAAATTGCTGATTAAAGAAATATTGGGGAGAATTTTTCCTATGGCAGGCGAGCTGGGCAGGAGCGGGTGGGGTGGGTGCAGAGCCAATCATAGCCTGCAATCGGCTGCGTGCTGCCATGTTACACGGGCAGACCAATTAAGGCCCACCCAGCGCAATGTGCGGCCAGTAGGGCTCAGTTCCACGTATGTGCGTACGGGGGGAGGAGGGAGAGTCTTTCGCACGCAATCTCCCTGAGGCATGGAGTGCCTCAGGGAGATTGAATAGACAAGAGAAAACTTTAATAAATGATATTAAAATTTGTTTAAATATGTCCCCTCATGTGACGTGTTTGTAAAGTTTAGGAAATTATTTTATTGAATTTATAGAAGCTTCAGGAAACCTTATCCAGCATTCTTAACTAGTTTAATTACAATCTTAATGGCCTTAATAAGCCACTGACATTTCAGTTAGTGCACAGCCAACTCTGGTGCGCGGCTGCCGAGCAAAATATCGAGCTGACGCACGATGACGTCAGAACGCATGTCCGATGTCATTGCGCAAACAACTGAATTGGCAACAGAAAAATATTTGGATTTGCTTTGTACTATCTGGAGTTTGCAACATTGTAACAAAACTAAATATAACTGGTATTCGTTACAAGTAATGGTCCTGCCGTGATTTGCCCAGTGGAATTAATGAACAACACTTAGGGAAGATTTTTCCGGTCGGCAAGCAGGTCCTGCCTCCACTTACCAACGCGTAAAATGACGCGGGGATACATCGGGCGCATATCCCGACGTCACCCCACGTCATTTAGATATTCAGTTCAGCGGGCAGACAGATGGATTGGTTGCGCACCCGTCGAACTGTCAACAGCCTGTTAAGGCCATTAAAAAACTAATTAACCTAATTGATGGACCTGCCTGTCCAACCTTAAGGTTGGTGGGCAGGCCAGAAAAAGTATGAAACCTCATCCATGGGCGGGATGAGGTTTCATGAGGATACTTACATTTTTAGGAAAGGTTTCAATAAAACTTATGGACATGTCCCAACTCATGTGACAGTGCCACACGAGAGAACGTGGCAGGGAAAAATTTTAAACATGTTTATTAAAAGTTTTAAATCGAAGCCGATCTCCCTGAGGTAACCCTTTCCCTCAGGGAGATCTCTGCGCTCCTTCGCGTGCATGCATGAAAGAGCGCTCTCCCAGCTGAGGGAATCCCTCCCCCACCTGCACAGGGAGCGCATAGCAGGCGGGCCTTAATTGGCCCGGCTACATAAACGCCCAACTGGGGGCACCGATCAGAAGGCCGCCCGCTGGTGCCAGCTCCCGCACTTCCCCCTCAACGGGGGAAAATATTGCCCTTAGTGCCTGAGGAAAGCATTGCAACAATGTTATTTTCGCTCATATACTTAGCCAGTTCCATTGATCTGAAGCATGTGTTTTACTGGTGGTTAAAATATAAGGCTGTTGTGCTCAGATGTAATAATGATACCCTGCCAGTAATAGCCAGTCTGCCTCAGGTTTTGAAGGTTAGGTTGGAGTTAAAACTATCTCTTAGGGATGAGATGAGATACCTGGCATTTGAATGTCATGTTTAATTGATGCATTCTGACCATATGACTGATAATTTCAAATACTTAGCAAGAGTCAGTCAGTAAAGTCAGGAAGAGCTCTACAATTTTATATTCTAAGATGCTCCAATCCAAAAAAAACTTTAGTGGGATTATGGATTTTTTTTTTCAATATTATCCTCACAAGAACTTTCTTAAATCAAATTATATTCCCCATGGAGAGGAAGCGACAGTACACAATAACAAACATAAAGTTTCTGACACTGGGAGCATTACCCTGAAGAGAAATCCCATGGAATCCAC
This sequence comes from Carcharodon carcharias, assembly GCF_017639515.1. Classification (NCBI taxonomy): domain Eukaryota; kingdom Metazoa; phylum Chordata; class Chondrichthyes; order Lamniformes; family Lamnidae; genus Carcharodon; species Carcharodon carcharias. The sequence continues at coordinate 87,249,107 of NC_054469.1, read as the reverse complement.
AGCACAGAAAATAAAAAATACAGCATGAAAGAAAATTCAGAGAGAAAACTTGTAATTCCAAATAAAATAATTTTCCTCCCCTCTGGAAAAAATATCAGAATAAACATATTTTTTGTATCTAATATTTGTTGGAGACCTATCAGGCAGGATTTTCTCCAGGGCGTTGGAATCAATTGGAGGTCCTGAGCTCATACTTGCTGGGAACTGGACAGGGGAACTATCTTTTTGGAGGCTGGGGCAAATATCCAGTTCATGGTTCATGTTAACACTTTACAGGCAATGTTTAGTTCTGGGAAGAATGTTGTTGCAAAAGTAAGGTAACTAAAATGCTGGGCTTCAGAGATTGACAGAACACCGAAAAGAAAATGTCAGGTTCAGAAGATCACCATGTTTGTTCAATAGGGTCAGAGTAAAAGAGAGGGTGCCACAAAACAGCAGGGGGACTTACTTAACTGGCAAAATTGTAAAGGTGGAATAATTGGCTTTGACTATAGGCCAGAGCAGGCTACTTTATCATGGACGTAGGCAGAGCTTAGAAGAGTCTCTGGTTTTAATCTATCTATCTGTTTGCTGGGGGAGAGGGTTAGTTGCAGTTTGGACCTGGTGTGGTTCGCAGCTCACACTGAAGACCTGGGATACTGAAAGGGTGCTGCTGTCAACAGACTCCAAGCATTTAGGGTTCAAGAGAAGTTCTGGAGAGCTGAAAAGGTGGTGGAAGGTCACTGGTTCTCTGATGGAGAGGGTTAGGGCTTAGAAGAAGCCTAGGAGTCATTTATAACTCATACAGTGACAAGACTGGAGTTCTGAGAAACAAAGGGGGAATGCCAGTTTAGTGAAGCTAACAGTTTGTGGCAGCGTTGGAATTGTGCTGGTAATTAGAGGCAGGACTGGAGCTTTGTGAATCCTGTGGAATGTAATCTCAGAAGAGACTGAACCATCGGGAGGTGAGCAGTCATTGAAGAAGTCTGAGTCAGAGCAGCTTTTGAGGGAATTCAAAGGTCTTCAAAATTCAAGAGTTGAAATCTCTCATGAGGGAAACAGTTTTAACAAGATTTTATGATTTGCAGTGGTCACTCAGATCCGGGTGGGTTGCTGGGAATCCTTAGTGTGTCTTGGTTGCATCTGCCATTTAATATGCAGTATGGTGTATTTGACCACAGTTTCCCTGTGAATTTACATTTACTTCATGTTAATTCTGAATGTTATAGGATAAGATAGATATTGTAGATTGTTTTACTTTTCTGACTTTGTAAAGTTTATTTTGTTTGTTAAAACTGTGGAACCTTGTGGCTTTATTTTCCTAGTGGGTTACTGGGGTTTCAAACTTTGTCCACTTTAAAAACGGTTACTGGTCCCCAATTGGATTGTAACAAGGTGGCCTCTTAATTGACTGTCTCAGAACTTACTGGCTCAATCAAAGTACTGGCAGCTCCAGAACATCAGCAGCACCCAAATTGGGGTGTGACTGGGCAGCTCAGAGGATATGAGGGCACCTCGAAATGGAAGTGCCTTCGGAGGGGCGACAATTAATAATTTTTGTTCAGGCAGACCAAGACCTTAGGCCCCTCTGATCGGAAGGGAAAGCCTTGCAGTGGCAGCATTTGGACAGCAGGTGTGGCCTTTGCTGCTGGAGGCTCCCTCTTTGGGATGACCCACCCCTGTGCACCATACCCCTAAGCCCCTCCCCAAGACCTGCTGAATGGAGACTGCCTCCAGTTTAAATGGCTTCTGCAAACAGCGGGGTGGGCCACACTGTCACCAGCAAAATGTCAGCAAGCATGCAAAATCACCCCTAATTGGGCCCTTAATAACTTCAATAGGCTTCCCACCTTTGCTGAGTGGCAGCTGATCCACCTGCCAGCCTGCCCATGGGTAACATCCCTGGCAGCGAGAGTGCATCTGGGCTCCCCAGTGTTTTTCTGGCTATTTCCCTCCAAAGCTACTCTAGAAATGTCTGCAACAGATAGGGGCTTGATGCAGCTATATTCATTTCAATGGAGGTTGGCATCCTGCAGCAGAACTGCCACCATTAATTTCTGCAGCCGTTATCCTGATTATCCACTGTAAATCTGAGGTATGATCTGCAGAAATCCCTGAGAGATGCCATAATTATTTACACCATTTGTCCAGGATTTCTGCAGTTCTTCCACTGAAGCTATGGTGCACAGAAATTCTTCCCAGGTGTGTTTTACATAGCAAAAACAGAATTACCTGGAAAAACTCAGCAGGTCTGGCAGCATCGGCGGAAAAGAAAAGAGTTGACGTTTCGACTCAACTCTTTTCTTCTCCGCCGATGCTGCCAGACTTGCTGAGTTTTTCCAGGTAATTCTGTTTTTGTTTTGGATTTCCAGCATCCACAGTTTTTTTGTTTTTATCTCTGTGTTTTACAAAGGTCATTTGGCTGTGAATCAACTCCAAGATTGCTTCACAGTTCCAAGCTCCACAAGAAAATGTCAAGGTAAGACCAGAGACTCCAACTGTATTCTGAATGTTCTTGATGTTTTGTGTCAACAAACTACCTGCCACATTATACAAATTGATCATTAGCGATTCAGTTCGAGCCTATTCATATGGCTGGTCCAGTTCAGTTTCTGGTCAATGGTAATCCCCAGGATGTTAAAAGTGGGGGATTCTGCAAGGGTAATGCTATTGAATGTCAAGGGGAGATGGTCATTGCCTCGCACTTGTGTGGCACCAATGTTACTTGCCATTTATTAGCCCAAACCTGGATATTGTCTAAGCCTTGCTGCATATGGACACGACTGCTTCAGTGTCTGAGGAGTCATGAATGGTGCTGAACATTGTGCAATCATCAGCGAACATCCCCACTTCTGACCTTATGATGGAGGGATGGTCATTGATGAAGCAGCTGAAGATGGATGGGTCTAGGACACTAACCTGAGGAACTCCTACAGCCATGCCTTGGGGCTGAGATGATTGACCTCCAATAACCACAATCACCTTCCTTTGTGCTAGGTATGATTCCAACCAGTGGAGAGTGGATTTTTTTTTTTAAAAAGCTAGTAATGAAACCATTGTCAATTGTCAGAAAAAGCGTTCTGGTTCTTGATGTCTTTTAGCAAGGGAAATCTGCATCTTTACCTGGACTGTGTGACTCCAGACCCACGGCAATGACGTTGACTCTTAAATGCCCTGTGAAATGGCCTGGCAAGCCAATCAGTTGTAACATTGTAAACAACTTCCCATAAACCGGCCCTCCCACTAAATTATACAGCTTTGTCTTTTAAACAGTGGCATAATGCTTAGATATCTACTAATCAGCTTATTACTTTTTTCTGCACCCTCTTTAATGCTTGTACATTTATTTTTGTTGTCTTGTAATCAGAACTTAACTAAATAGTAACTGGGCTGATTTTCTGAATATGTATTCTTCCGAAACACATCAGAAATTGTGTGTGTCCAAGTTTGTCAGTCCACTAGTACGTGTTAAGAATTTTTTCCCTGCAGTATGGAGCACTGAAGTGCAAGGTCTGCTCATTGACCAATTGACCCATCATGCCATGGCATGCCAAGGAAATTATTGCAGCATTCAGAATTGTGTGCAAGGCTTCCGATGGCTTTAACTTCAATACGAATTGGGGGGGGGGGGGGGGGGGGGGCCCTTCATTGTGAAACTGGAGCACCTGAGTAATGTTCAAGGTGTTGAGAGACTGCAACTGGTCGGCATGAAAAGTAGGCTCACAAAGAGGAAAATCAGCTCCTAAATGACCCTTGTGGTGTTATCAGACAATACTTCCTCATTGCTTTTACTTTTTTTTGGCCTCCAATGGCCAATTCCTGAAAGGGATTCTCCAGTGTATGTTAAAAAGTGGTAGTACATTGGCCACAGCCTGAAGCCCTTTAATGACACCTGACATTCTGGCCCCTTAAGCTAAAGGGAAGTTCCACAATGCCTGATGTGCCGTGTGCTGGAATCATCACGAAGTTATTTAATTGAGATCATTGTGCTTGAGGCACAAATTGTCCCTAAGGAACTGAAGTGTTGGCAGTTCTGCCCGATTCTAATATGCAGAGTCTTCTCCTAATAACCGATGCTGCGGCAAGTCCCGACTGAAGGAGAATTAATGTAACTTCTATTAAATTTCAGTACAAAATAGATTTGCTTTTTTCTGTATATAGCTATTCAGATGCAGATTCTGAAGTGCTTCTTCCAGACTTTCCTTCACCTATAGTCCAGGATTCAAAATGTACATTTCGTCGACTTTAATTGAAGTGATCTGGGCCAAACATGTTCTGAGCAGAGCTTTGAAAAAACGCAATTGAATTTGATGAAGGCACATTTTGAAAGAGTGTTTCAATGGAAATAAGAGAAGACGTAAAACGGGCTGCTGATTGAATATCATCTGTTATTCACTGTTACACTAAGTCAAAATTACTCTGGCTCTCATTTGCTTAATCCTATATTGATTACCTCATATTATCTGTATATTGATGGAGTCAAAGCCTTTATGAAAGTGAAGATATTGTGTACAGGAGCCTATAGGGGCACATAGCTGCAAATAATGCTTGCCTTTGACTTTGATTTTTCTTGCCATGTGCTCTTTCACTCTGAAGCTCATCATCAATGGAAAAAGATGAAATTATTTGCCCTGTAAAAAAAATGCATCAACCACCTGCTGATACATCTTTGAACTACAAGCTTCATGCTGTGAGGTAACTTGAAATGAGCTGGAGGCACAAATGTTCAGGAATATCATGATTTTAACAACCTTTGGGTGTGCCTTCCAGTGGTGGGCATTAATTAGAGGAAGTGGCACAGCTCTGTCACTGCCTCTCATGTGAAAGGCAGGTTTCTTCAGACCTACTGATGCTGCACCTCAATGTGATTACAGGTCTGTGAGTAAAGCCAGGTGCAGGCAGGCAGTCTGAGGGTTAAACCCATATTGCCTTGCATCCCTTCTTTCTTCCTCTCTTTCCTCAAAAAGCTAAACAATAAATAATTTGCTAATGTAGTAAATTATTGATAATGTAGCTAAAAATATTTCAACCAAAATACTTGGCTTACAGTCCTATCATGGGAATCAAAACAGCACCAAAAATATCATGATCCACAAAGCTTCACTAAAAATGCAGTTTAAAGTTTCAAAATTTGAAAATCATTAGTCTCCCTTAAAACAATGACCCCTCGCCAATGCACCCTCTCCCCCCACTAGTTTACAAGCTACTGCACAGTACAACCCGAAGAAGATCTGCTTCTCCTTACCTGCAGATCATGAACAATGTAATAAAGGAATTTATCCATTTTAGTGGAAAGTTTTGTCAACTTATATTCCCCTCAAATAAGAAAGAACTTGAACTCATGTAGTGCCCTTCCAATCCTCAGGATGTCCCAAAGCATATGGCCAATTCATTACTTTTCAGGGTATAGTTACTACTAATTTATAGATAAATATGACCTGCCAATTTCCAATAATAAGGTAAATTACCTGTTAACTTCTTTTTGGTGTTGGCTAAGGAGTGAATGTTGATCAAGACATTGGGGGAATTCCCTGCTTTATTGTGGAAGGGTCAGGAAAAATGGGGCACAAGTTCAAAATTAGAGCTCGGTCATTCAGGACGGAACAAGGAAGAACCTTTACATTCATTGGGCCAGGCAAACATCATATCCAAAAGAATACCCCTCTGACACTTAGCAGTCCTTCAATACCACTTTTAAGGGGTTATAGTATGTTTTTAAGGAATCACAGCATGACATTACTAGAAAAGAAGTGTGTCATGCAATCGTGTTTTAGTTTCACTTTTACTTTTCAACAGAGTGCACACGCACACACACACACACACACACACACACACATACACACACACATATATACAGCTCTGATGTTGATGTCTTCAAGCTTTCTGTCCTTGTATATCTATTCAGATGTGCCTGGTCTCAAGAAATGATGTGTTTGCCCAATCCCTTATGAGTGATTGGTGCCTTTATATCATTATAAAAACACGACATGGTTTGCAGCAATGGCTCTTTCTAAATGGCATGGTGCTCAGCCTGGCAGCAAGATTCAAAAACAGGTATGACTTGGTGAACAGTTTTAGATCATGCTACATGGCATGAGATGACTCTTGACATTTTGGTCAGACTGCAATAAAGTCACAGTGCCGTAAAGTGTTGAAATTGCACCGTGGCGACAGAGTAGCAAAGCTTTGAAGACACAGTGCTCAGATAAAGAGTTGGTAAGCTGGTGGATGCTTCATGGTGAGACTGCAGCACATAGCATGTCAGTTCAATGAGTGGGACAGTGCGCCAAGATGACCTGCACCGGGTTAGCTCAGTCAGGAAAGGTAAGTGACCAGGGAATGGGCTGGATTGATAGCAAGTGAGGGAGAATCAAAGAATAAAGGACAAAGAAGCTCATAATAAAAATTGGGCTGGAGAACATTGCGATTATAATGGAAGTTTTGGAAGGCTTTGGAAGTTGCTGAACAATAAATTGAATAAAACAAGGAGGAAGGTTGAAGAGATATTATCAAAATGTCCACAAAATCCCCCAGTTTGAATTGGGATGCAGCTGACCTAATATCTAAATTCAGAATGTTTAAGCAGTGTACAGAACTATAGTTTCTTAATTCAGCTGTGACTGATGTAAACAAGCAAGCCATAAAAAATTACCTAGCAATTGGGAATAAAGATCTACACAGGTTGAAAATATCAGGATTAGCAGCAGGAAGGATCCCCAAAAGATATGGGCCACTTTAGAAGAATGGTTCAGAATCAGGTTAAACTTCTGCATTCATCGACTAGAGTTCATGTTATTTTGACAATAGCCTACAGAATCCACAGACCACTTTGTCAGCAGATGCAGAAAAAACGGATGCGTACTGTAATTTTTTGGATGCTGAGCTAGCAGACAGTATTGTTGAGTTGGTGATCACATCCACTCTAATGGAAGCATTCTAGAAATTCCTGCCAGGCAAGCCCAAAACCTATACCATTGAAGAGCTACTGAAGCATGGATGTAAGTATGAAGCAATCCTTGTAGGTTGCTGAAGCTTCCAGGTCCTAAATACAACCTCAATTGTTGACACACTTATTAGAACACCCAAACCTCAGCAAGGCTGCGCCAAGGAACTACCCAGTTTCTATCAATTCTGCAAGGCATGTGGCAGAAAAAGCTATCGGCAGCGGCTGTGCACTAGAGCAAAGGCTGATGCAGCTACAAAGAGCCGTGCATTGATCCAAACAGACCATATCTTCAAGTAATAAGAATAAAGATTGAGTATCCCACCAGAAACATACATGAGGTGAGTGACAAACCAGAAAATAACAATGTGTGCCTGATGAAATGAAGAGTAGTGAACACGTTTCACACTATCGGTCTCATGAAAAACATAGATGCTGTCACATCATCCAAAGCGTTTGCAAAGATTTAGATTAACTGGCCTAAGAAGGTTGGTAACTATTCAGTAATGGCCAAGATTGACACAGGGGCAAGAGCCAATATACTACCCCTGAGAGTTCTCAAAAATATGTATCCACAGACATGGAAGGCCATGGCGAAACCTACAACTGCACAACTTTTGTTGTATAATGGTTCATTAGTTCCATGCACAGGATCCATAGTCCTGGTATGCAAGTGCAATCAATCCTCCTGGGTGTCACAGATTTTCTACATCGTGGAGATTAAAAGCCTAGCGATTGCAGGACTATGGTATGCCAGACCTTGCACTAATGACAATCCATGGAATTAGTCAAACCTCATACGGCAGATCAGAAACTACTCCGATCAGTTCAATTCATGACCTAACATTGGAATGTCCAGAATATTTCAACAAAATTGGCAGTTTCACGGGGGTTGCAACATTATGCTTACAGGAGAATGCAAGTCCATCAACTAATCCGGTAGATTTTGCGCAACACAAATGCCAACAGCTACAAGTAGAACGGGGTTCAACACTACAGAAACTGTGGAAAATCTTTATTGAAGGATAGCTTGATTCAAGTTAGCATGCTCACGTATATGTGACACCATTTACGCCTTAACGGGATGAGCTAGGCATCTCCTGGGGAGTCAATTTTGAAGGCAGGTAGGTCATCAGATCAGAATCTTTGCGGCCTAATATTCTTCAACAACTTCATCGCTCACACATGGGCAGAGATCAGATGAAAAGACTTGTAAGAGAGACAGTCTATTGCCCGGTTATGAACAATAACATTGAAGTCATCATCAAGAAATGTGAAGCATGTCAAGAGCATATGCTAAGTCAACATAAAGAACCATTGATTCCACATGAAGTTGCAATCCATCCTTGGCCAAAATCGCATCTGAACTCTTTCATGTCGATAGCACTGATTCATCGTCACCATTGACAACTTAACCAAGTACTCTATTATTCGACAATTGCACAATATGTCAAGCACAACTACCATGCACACTTTAAGTGCTATTTTCAGTTTATTCGGTATGCCTAGAGAGGTTATTACTGATAACGGTCCACAATTTTTTGTAAGCTATTTCAGGCTATGTGACAGAAGCGGAATATCAATCATACTATTTTTTCTCTCATTGCCTAGGTAAACAAATGATTCACACGGTGAAATCCCTAATTTTCAAATGTAAACAGACCAAGCATTGCGATGTTACATCTGAGAGCAACAGCTTTAAGTGCAATTATTCCAACACCAGCACAGCTCATGTTTGGCAGACCAATGCTTACCAATTTACCTCCTCTTATCCATTCTACTCTCTCAGAAACTAGACAGCAACTTTTAAAACTGCAAGAGAAGGTGACCAACATGCATGATAAAAATGCCGGTACAGAATTATCAAATTTATAATTGGGACAACAAGTTCGCAGCCAGGATCTCACTGAAGGAATGTGGCAACCGGCCGAAGTGACGAGGATTGCTCAGAGTCAAGGTCCTATGAAGTCATTACACAGATTACAATGGTGACGTGTAACCAAGGACAAATCAGATCCACTTCAGCTCTTCAACCATCATGCAGTCCTAATTCATTGAGGACTAGATCCCAAATGCAACCAGGAACAATATCCAAGAATGACAATCACACAGATCACTGTGAGCAATTTAAGACACTTCCAGACAAGGTTACCATCACAGGATCTGAGTGTACCAGCAGATTACCTCTATGTTTTAGAGACTCATACATTCATATTTTCTATGCACCCATGTAATGGTAACTAAACATGAACTTGTATTGTAAATATAAAAACAAAAAAACTGCAGATGCTGGAAATCCAAAACAAAAACAAAAACAGAATTACCTGGAAAAACTCAGCAGGTCTGGCAGCATCGGCGGAGAAGAAAAGAGTTGACGTTTCGAGTCCTCATGACCCTTCGACAGACACCCAGTCCTGCCCTTCCTTGAGCCAGGTCTTTGTTATTGCCGCAATATCATAAGTCCGCGTGGCAATCTGTGCCTGTAACTCACCAATCATATTTACTATACTCTGTGCATTCACATAAATGGAGTATAACCCTGATTTAGACTTTGTTACTTTCTCCCTTACTCTGACTCTGCCTATTAACTTACTATTCTCCATTTTAGTGCTATCTGTCTCTCCCAGTATTTTTTGCACCCTGGTATTACTCTCTAATATTCTCTCTCCTGGTTCCCACACCCCTGGCAAGTTATTTAAACCACAACCCCTCCCCGGCTCTTTACAGGTGCAACTCGTCCAGCTTGTACAGGTGCCATCTCCCTTAGAGCCAGACCCAGTATCCCAGGAATCTAAAGCCCAACCTCCTGCACCATCTTTCTAGCCATGTGTTCATTTGCCTTATCCTCCTATTTCTGTACTCACTTGCACATGGCACTGGGTCTGCGCTGAGTGCTATCTTGGGCTACATTTGAGTGCTTCAATTGGAGTTTGGTGAGTGAGGGAATTTTAAAGGTTAATTTAAGGATTAATTTTGATCCATAGTCTAGTCTTTCTTTAATTCAGTAATTAACCACAAGTTGGTCTTTGGTTGGGAGAATGTGAGTTTTAGTGCAACTTTAAAACAGGGTTTCATTCATGCTCTGCTTGCAGCTAGTTAATTGAATAATTGGCTTAAACAGATTTACAGAAGCTAGATTCAAGGAGCATAAAAGCAGGCCATCTGCAGTGCTGCCTCATCCGCATTGAGTGCCATAAACTTGCAAGGAACATATAAGAAGATTGTAAAAGCTTCCATAAGTATGTAAGGAGAAAAAGATTGGTGAAGACAAATGTAGGTCCCTTACTGTCTGGAATGGGAGAATTTATAATAGAGAACAAGGAAATAGCAAGGCAATTAAACAACTGCTTTAATTCTGTCTTCATGGAGGAAGACACAGATAACTTCCCAGAAATACTAGGGAATCGAGGGTACAGTGAGAAGGAGGAATTGAAGGAAATTAGTATTACTAAAAAAACTGTGCTGGAGAAATGAATGGGGCTGAAAGCCGATCAGTCCCCAGGACCCGATTATCTACATCCCAGGCTACTAAAGGAGGTGACCATGGAAACAGTGAATGTGTTGTTTGTCATCTTCTAAAATTCTGTAGATTCTGGAACAGTTCTGGCAGATTGGAGGGTGGCAAATGTAACCCCACTATTTAAAAAAAGAGGGAGGGAGAAAACATCGAATTACAGACCGGTTAGCCTAATGTCAGTTGTAAGAAAAAAGGATGCGATAACAGGATATTTAGAAAATATCAATGGGATTAGGCAAAGTCAATATGGATTTATGAAAGGGAAATCATGTTTGACAAACCTGGAGTTAGGGAGAACAAGTGGATGTGGCGTATTTGTATTTTTAGAAAGATTTTGATAAAGTCCCACACAAAAGATTAGTGTACAAAATTAAAGCACATGGGATTGAGGGTAATATATTGGCATGGATTGAGAATTGGTTAGCAGACAGGAAACAGAGGGTAGGAATAAACTAGTCTTTTTCGGAATGGCAGATGGTGACTAGTATGGTGCCGCAGGGATCAGTGCTTGGGCCCCAGTTGTTCACAATATATATCAATGATTTGGATAAAGGAACCAAATGTATCATTTTCAAGTTTGCTGATGATACAAAACTAGGTTGGGATGATTGGTGAGGAGGATATTGAGAGGCTTCAAGGCAATTTTGTCAAGTTGAGGGAGTGGGCAAATACATGGCAGATGCAGTGTAACATGGATACGTTTGAAGTTATCCACTTTGGTAGGGAAAACAGAATGATAGAGTACTTTTTAATGGTGGTAGGTTGGGAAATGTTGATGTACAAAGGGACCTGGGTGTCCTTGTACACCAATCACTGAAAGCAAGCATGCAGGTGTAGCAAGCAGTTAAGCAGTCAAATGGTAGGTTGGTCTTCATTGCAAGAGGACTTGAGTACAGGAGCAAAGATGTCTTATTGCAGCTGTACAGAGCCTTGGTAGACAACACCTGGAGTATTGTGTGCAGTTTTTGTCTCCTTACCTAAGAAAGGATATACTTGCTATAGAGGGAGTGCAGGATTCACCAGGCTGATTCCTGGGACAGCAGGATTATCGTATGAGGAAAGATTGGGTCAACTAGGCCTGTATTCACTGGGGTTTAGAAGAATGAGAAGGGATCTTATAAAAAGTATAAAATTCTGATATAGCTGGACAGGCTGAATGCAGGGATGATGTTTCCTTTGGCTGGGGGCTCTAGAACAAGGGGTCACAATCTCAGGATACAGGGTAGGCCATTCAGGACTGAGATGAGGGAAAATCTCTTCACTCAGAGGGTGGTGAACCTGTGGAATTCTCTACCACAGAGGGCTGTGGAGGCCAAGTCACTGAATATATTTAAGGAAGAAACAGATAGATTTCTAGATTCTAAAGCATCAAGGGGTATGGGGAGAGAGTAGGAGTACAGCATTGAGATAGAGGATCAACCATGATTTTACTGAAAGGTGGAGCAGGCTCAAAGGGCCAAATGAACTACTCCTGCTTCTATTTTATATATTTCTATGTTTCTAATCTAGAGATTACTATTTTTGATGCCCTGCTTGTTAATTTTCTACCTAGCTCCCTAAATTCTGTTTGCAGGACCATATCACCCTTCTTACCTAAGTCATTGGTACCAACATGGACCATGACTTCTGGCTGTTCATCCTCCCCCAGGAGAATGTCCTGCAGCTGCTAGGGACATCTTTGATTCTGGCACCAGGGAGGCAACATACCATCATTGAGTCACATCAACGGTCATAGAAGTGCCTGTCTGTTCCCCTAATTAATGAATCCCCTATCATCATTGCTCTTACTTTCTTCTTCCTTCCTTCCTGTACAGCTGAGTCACTCGTGGTGCCACAAACCTGGCTCTGATTGCACTCCTCTGAAGAAACAAAGCCCTCATCAGTTTCCAAAATGGAAAATCGATGAGCAAGCAGGACCCCAGGGGACATCTGCACTATCTGTCTGATTCTCTTGGACTGCCTGGTGGTCACCTATTCTCTTTCTGCCTCAATGCTGCTCAGTTGCCGTGCGATCACCTCTTTAAATGTACTATCAACGTAGTTCTTAGCCTTGTGGATGCACTACTGTGACTCCAGCTGTCACTTGAGCTCCAAAACCAAGAGCTCAAGTTTCTGCATGTGACAGGACTTCCTACACATGTGATGGTCTCGACATGTCCATGACTTTCCACACGTTACAGGACACGCATTCCACACAACCGAGCTCTCCTGCCATGTCTTAACTTTACTTCCCTTATATTAGCTTTATTTTTCTTTGGTTTATTTATATTACCTTACATCTGGTTTGCTTATATTACATTACCTGACCTTGACTTCCCCTTATTCCTAGTGTTTTTTCCTCCAATCCAAGTAATTACTTTAAAAATAACATGTTTTTCAAATTTACAGCTATTTAAAGACACTCCCTAACAGCAACTTCTTTCCAATGAATGAACTTACAGTTTTTCTGCGATGTCACTGTTCAATTTTTTTTTTTCAAACGCAACTCCGAAGGAGAAGTTTACAACCAGGTCTGTTTGCAATCAGCAGCTCCTGTTCCCGACTTAGAATAATTCCTATGTATACGACACCTCTTTCTCCCGTGCACTGAATTCCCACGTGATCCTCATTCACTACTCACTCAGTCTCCGTCTCATTCCAGCATAGTTGTCTGTCTCCTCGCGCGCCCTTTATTGATCATGTGGTTTGAAAAGCCTGTGTCTTTTATAGACCTCTGATGAGTCGCTAGCTAGTTTAGCTTCCTGCTACAGCAATTAACACCACTTGAACCAATTGCTTTTAGGTGATTGACCGGTAACTACCATTCCAGGCACTTCTCTACTTAATAAGCTAACCTAACTTATTTATGTCAGATCTTGATTCTTAATCTACAGTTAAACTTGAAAAGGCCTTAACAGAACTCACAATGTGAGCCTAATTTGCTACTCACTCGGTCTCTATGTCACTCCTGCGTAATCGCCTGTCTCCTCTCATGCCCCTTACTGGGAAGTGTGTCATAGGATCCAGTTTTTTCGCTTTTCAGGTCTGGGAAGGGATCTTGACTCTGTGGCTGGGATTTTCTGTGCCTGCTGGCATCAGGCATGTTCGATGGTGTGAGCGAATAACATGATGAGAAGGCCAAAAATCGGTTTCATGATGGCGTGAAACCAGTTTGTGATCGTCCGCTCTGCCCGCAGGTAGTAGGACGCATTCCCTGCTGGCTGAGAGCAGGACTTCTTGTAATAAATTAGCATATCGACTTGATAGAAATTTACAAAATTATGAGTGGCATGGACAGAGTAGATAGTCAGAAGCTTTTTCCCAGGGTGGAAGAGTCAATTATTAGAGGACAAAGATTTAAGGTGAGAGGAAAAAACTATAGAGGAGACGTGCAGGGCAAGTTATTTACGCAGAGGGTAGTGAGTGTCTGGAATTCACTGCCAGAGGAGGTGGTGGAAGCAGGTACGATAGTGGTGTTTAAGAGGCAGCTTGACAAATACATGAAAAGGATGGGGATAGAAGGATACGGACACTGGAAGTGCAAAATGTTTTTGTTGACGAGCAATATGATCGGTGCAGGCTTGGAGGGCCGAAGGGCATCTTCCTGTGCTGTATTTTTCTTTGTTCTCTTCTTGTTCTGTTCTCATATCATTATAACGCCAATCCGCCGGACTCATCCCCCTCCCCACTGGATTGTCTGCCCACCTCGACAGGGAAACACATCTGTGTGGAACACGTCTTTACAAGTGTGACATGCTGAAGTTGGGACTTATCCACCTAGGCCTTGATCACGTCGTGGACATAGAGCAGAAGATGCTGGAGACCAACAGCAATGGCACACTGGATGAACATCCATGGCCTGCTGGGTGGATTCTCGTGGACGTGACTCTGCTGTGAAGCAGTTCAAGGAAATTGGAAAGTCACTGTTGATGCTCACTACGGATGATGGTCAAGGGGGTGGGAGAGGAAGGTCTAGGATTGGCTGGGAGCGGAAGAGGTGTCGGAGGAATGAGGTTGGGTGGGGGGAATGGAAGTGTCGGTGGGGTGAGGTTGGGAATGGAGGAATGAAGGTGTCATGGTGAAGGAGTGGAGGGAGGGATTACAGGGAGGAGGGGGTAATGGTGGTAATGGGGGAGAAGACGGCAACTGGGGAGGTAGATGTAAGGGGGGTGTAAGGTGTAAGGGAAGGAATACGGAGAGGGGAAGAATTGCAGAGAGTGGGAAAGTCCGGGGAGGAAGGAATGTGGAGGGGGAGGGAGTAAGGGTGGAGGCAGTGAGGCTGGAGGAAGAGGTAAGACTGGAGGAGGGAGTCTGGACGGGGAAAGGGTGAAGGGTGGTAGAAGAAGAAAGGCTGGAGGAAGGAGTCAGGGAGGAGTAGGGTCTAAGTGGAGTGGGGAGTCCGGTGGGAGTGGGAGGACTAACGGAGGGGAAAGAGTTCCGGGGGGAAGGGGCTCCAAGAGGGAAGGAGTGCAAAGGGGGAAGGGGTCTGAAGGAGGGAAGTGGTGCGGAGGGGGGATGTGCAGGTGAACAGCATGGGAGGAGTCTGATTGGTCCATGACTGCTTCCTGGGAACAAACTGAGGGTAGGTGTGGTATAAAGGAATAGTGATAATGACCAAGGCCAGAGTGAGGTGGTAGGGTGGGAGGGTGAGGGTTCGACAGTAGTGATAGAAGGGGCGGTGAGGGTGGTTGGTTGGGCATTGGAGGCAGACACGGACCCTGGGGGTGGGAAGGAGGAGGTTGGGGGGGTTAATGTGGATGGAGGTGAGATTTCCTTGAAGGAAGGGAATGTGCACGATCACCTGTACATCCCCAAAGGAAAATGGTTGTGGCTGGTAGGTCACAGAGGTGGAAGATGATGCCTGGGTGGTCAACTGTGGTGGGGGACAGGAAATGGGTGACTGAGGGAGGGGAAAAGACAGGAATGAAAAATCAAATTTGGACCATGCCGTCCAAACTGGAAGTGAAATGATAGTCATGGTGGGTGAGATCAAGAGCTACATGGGAGCGTGGTCAGTGTATGGGCGGAGATGCATGTCAGCTCAGATGGACAACTGAAAAGTGAACCCCAGCAGGCAGCATTCAAAATGCTCAGGACATTGCGGTGAGTTTGATACGTGAAGGATCTGCGTGCATTTAAGAGTGTTTGCACGAGGCTCCACTAGGCCCCACACACACACTTTTCCCTCCAGAATCACTTGCAGGCTGGCTGCTCCCTCTGTGTTGACAGAGGACAAGGTTGAGGGATTCACAGACAAAGGGGGCTCAGAGGGACAGGACAGCCTCTGAGATTCCTGAGTGGATGACTCAGGGGTGTCCAGCTGCAGCTCCTCCTCCCTTTGGGTGCCTGAGGGCCCCGGCTTGACTCCTTGAAGGGAAGGAGCACCTGGAGAGACATCAAGGTGCCCCATTTTCCTCCTGCAGTGCCACTGCAAGAACTCACCCAAGGCTCAGGCAATGGAGTGCAGGTCTGCACATATCTCTGCATTCTGCTGGACCAGGGTCTCCATAGCGTCTGCCATCCTCCTCATGGAGACCTCCATGAGTGCACATGTGGGAACCACTATATCAGAGAGCAGACGGATGTACTCCTCTGACTCGCGTGCCATTCTGTTGAGGGCTTTCAATGGCTCTACGTGATGTTCCCCTGTTCTCTGCTGACTCCAGGGTGAGTTAGAAGGCCAAATCCAGAGGCTCTTCATCTGATTCAAACCTCACAATGCCTTCTGCCCAGCAGTCCTCCAAGTACTGGGGAGCTCGGCTGAACCTGTCTCCTGCTGCTGCAGACATATGTCCCTGCGGTGACCACCAGATTTTGAACCCGAGCCTCCTCTAGATCTAGGTCCCACCAAGGTGTGTGTCTCTGCACTGGTGGAGGAAGTGGGTAAGCGCTGTGATGGGTCTTTCGGGCTGCTTATTTTCACCTCTTCACTGGAGGAGTTCCCTTGGCTGCAGATGAGGACCTGGATAGAGCTGAGGGACTGGCTGCCTGAGGGTGACGGTCCCTTGGTAGAGCTCCCTGTGAATCAAAGTAGAGTTAATAGTGCATGGCAGCAGAGACAAAAACAGGAGTGAGAGCACTCACAGTTGTGTTGACGGAGGGATGATGTGGTGCAGGGTCCTCAGATGGGTGTTCACCATCGACCTCACTGTCACCACAGGCAGGGTCCACATCCTCAATAGTCAGCACGATGGCACACTCCTCAAAGTGAATGAGTGGCCTAATGTGAACTGCTCCACCCGTGAGTGTGTGGGGTGAGAGTAACAAGAAGAATGAGTTACCCTTGCAGAACAGATGAGATCATTCATCCTCTCTCGGCACTGGGTGGCTGTCCTCTTTCGCAGGGCATTGGCACTGACCACCGCTGCAACCACGCAGCATGCTGAATAGATGATGCCACTGATCTCATTTGTTCTTCAAGGGTAACTCATTCTACTTGTTACTCTCACCCCACACACTCACGGGTGGAGCGGTTCACATTAGGCCACTCATTCACTTTGAGGAGTGTGCCATCGTCCTATGGTCAGAGTGGGTGTAGAGGACACTGTGGCAGGCATCCATTGCCTTTTTTGCCTTTCCTGGACATCATCCCTGTGGTCATCGTGGGCTGCTAGCACTGAGCTGTGTGCACACGGCTGGACTTTAAATATAGCGCCTGGTGTGATGAAGCGGCAAGGTGATGGCATGGTGTGCAAATGAGAGCTCATCCACCATGGAAACGGTGTGTTTCCTGGGAATGCATAACCAATGTGGCGGGTTTGGGATGATGTGGCATGAAAAGCTGCAATTGTAGCCAGCAGGTAAAACGGCAAAGAAAGGCTAAAACCTTACCCAGAAGCCTTTATGCAGACACAGGGACATCTGTGAATTTGATGTCTACCATATGGAATATTACTTACTGGGGTGTCCTATTAAAGACTGCTACAACATTTACAAAAGACGCAACAGATAGCAAGAACCATGAATATTTAGCCAAAATAATGTTAAAAGCCTTTTTCAGGGCAAAGGTGCCAGGCACAGGAGTATCTCAAGAAAAACAGAACATTTAATTTCTGTCTATTTGACATTTCTAAATGGCTTATTCTTTAGCAAAGCAATGTTAAAAGGGTGTCATAACATACCAAGGTCAACATTGTCTGCAAAAGGGCACATTGATGTGTTTTATTTTAAAAACGAGGATTCCGCAAAAACTAGATCTGGATGATACAAACACCTCCTGAGCTGTTATCAATTAATTTAAAATCATCAATCAACTTAAATGGAATATTCCACATCACTCTTACAAGAATCACCCTTAGTTGAATGACCTAATGATGAACAAAAAGCCTTAAGCTGACCGTTCTGTAAAGTTTAAAAAAAGCCTTTTTTATAAAACACAGATTATGAAAGTAAGAGACAGGTAAAAAAATAGTTATAGGCATTGCTACTGGAAGACATTACAAACATCTATTGCCCAGATAAAAGCTCAGTACATGATAAAGCAAACCTCAACAATTAAATAATTTACCAATAATAGGGAATGATATGGCCTTATAAAAACAGGAGGAGTTTACATAGAGAGGTAATACCCACAGCTGCTAAGGATGATGTAATTCAATTCAATAAGGGTATAAAGTGAGGAGCTTTTGGCATTCAAGGCAGAAGTGTTGAGAAAACTTCAAATCAATGCTTCTAAAGCTAGTTGAATAGCGGGACAATTTAATTGAGAAGTTTTTATGCCCTGCTACTTAGACAGCTACGCTGCTTGGAGATTTAAGGTAACGCTTTGCTTTAAATATTTGATGAATATTCTAAGGCAGAATTTTCTGCCTGTCGGGTGGGCAGAGCTGAAGCGGGTGT
This sequence comes from Carcharodon carcharias, assembly GCF_017639515.1. Lineage (NCBI taxonomy): Eukaryota > Metazoa > Chordata > Chondrichthyes > Lamniformes > Lamnidae > Carcharodon > Carcharodon carcharias. The sequence continues at coordinate 87,230,850 of NC_054469.1, read as the reverse complement.
GGGTGGGCACGGACCCGATCGGCTTCTGTGATTGTGTCCACACCGCCATTTTACACTGGCAGGCCAATTAAGACCCGCCCAGTGTATTTGCTGACTCCCGTGGATAGTGGGAATGTATGGGTGGCGGCAGGCTTGCACAGACCACCGGGTCCAATGGCAGTATTCCGGTGCCTTGTTTGTTCTGACCAAGGGCATGACCTCACACTTATCCACATTACATTCCATTCCATTTGGCATTCATCAGCCCATCTGACCAGCCCGTCTATATCCACCTGTAATGTAAGACTATCCTCCTCACCATTTGCCACCCCACCAATACTCGTGTCCATTGGTTCTGGAAGGTTGAGCACATAATGAGCCAGGGGGAAAGGGATGCAGTGTGTCACTGTGTGCACGCTAATTGATCCACTGTCCTTGTTGTTCATTTTAGCATCATCAGAGCATGGCCGCCAGGAGGAACTGCAACTGCCTCCTCTAACACCCGAGAGCCCTCAAGTGTTACCTGCATCACACCATTTCTGTGAGGCAGGCACCCATGCAGATACTAGCGCCTTGATGGGCATTGCAACATTGGCTAATGTCCCGGGGCACAGCAGAAAGGGCACTTCACAACTGCTGGAGAAGCTGACAGAGACAGTGCCAATGGTGCCAGCAGTCGGAGGACGGCAGGGGACCAGGCACCTGCTCAGTTGGTACCTGATGATGAGCCTCTGGAGTTGTCCGTGACGCAGCAGCTGCAGCTGGGTGTGCGGGAGCATCTGGGAGTGATACATGAGGCTGTGCTTTGCTTGGCATCCGTGGTGGAGGAGTCCATGCGGAGCATCACTGATGCAATGAGCCTCGTGGCTGAGCGCCATGCTTCCTCCATGCAGAGAGTGATGACTCTCGTGGAGAGGCACCTCCAGGAGAACAGTCAGGTTCTCCTAGGGTTACGCTCAGATCTGCAAGCTCTTACAGCTGGCCAGTGCCAATGTGGGGGATGGTGTGGGCTTCAAGCTTCCCAGCTCGTTGCCCATTCGTCCTCGGTGAGCAGGGAGATCCGAGGCAACCTCACGTCGGCGCAGCAGCTGCTTGTCATCTCTGCAGGCTCCTCTCATGGCGCTCCATGAGAGCACTAGCTGCTCCGCCCCTCTCCCAGTGACCACTTCATCAGGTGAGGCTGCAATGACCAGGGAGATACCCAACACAGGCTCCACAGGCCAGAGGACCACCACCAAGGTCATCGAGACCATCAGGACAGCAGAGTCAGCAGGCTGTCTCAGATGCCACTCCAAGCGATGGGGTGACATCAAGACATAGCACCCTTAAACACACCACAGGTTTCTCACTAGTGCTTTTGTGTTGGCCCGAGATTAGGTCCTCGTAATTTTTTCAGCTTCCTTAGCGTTTTGTTTTGTATTTGTGAGAGCATCTGATGTTTAAAATAAAACCAGATGTGTTATCATGGCTGAGGGTGCCTCCTTTTTTCTGTGTGCATATGTTTAAGATAAATATCATGAGTGTTTGTTTGAACATTCAAGTTTATGTCCAAAGCCCTGAGTTCCTCCTGATGACCTGGCAGATTTAGCACTTAGGTGCCGAGTGTGGAAGCGCCAGGCAAGGCTGGGACTGCTGATCCATTTGCCTTCAGCTAGCTGAAGGTTCATTGGATTAAAGCTTCCCTGGTGTCCCTACCTCCTTGGTGTAGTCCCGGGTCAGCGTCTACCCCCTTAGCATTCCCCTGTGCTTGCTCACCCTCAGAATCAGTGCTGGCCTCATCGTGTGCAGCTACATCCACTACGTCAACATCTTCATTGTCCACCGCATCCCCCTTTCCAGTGCAAGATGGTGCAGAGCGCAGCATGTCACCACTATCACTGACACACAATCTGGGGGGTACTGGAGTGCGGCCTCTGAGCGGTCCAGGCATCGGAAACACATCTTGAGAGGACCAATGGCTCTTTCCACCACAGCCCTTGTGGATGTGTGGCTCCTATTGTACCGCTGCTCAGCTTCTGTTCTTGGATGATGGAGGGGCATCATGAGCCACCTTCTGAGGGGATAGCCCTTGTCACCCAGCAGCCATCCATCAAGCCGAGCCAGGGCACTGAAGAGCCCCGGCACCTGGGAATGTCTGAGGATGTAGGCGTCGTGAGAGCTGCCTGTGTACCTTGCACAAACTTGCAGAATCTGCATCCTGTGATCACACACTATCTGCACGTTCATGGAGTGGAAGCCCTTCCTGTTGACGAAGGTGCTGGGCTCATCTGCTGGCGCCTTGATGGCCACATGTGTGCAGTCTATAGCACCCTGGACGCAGGGGAAGCCAGCTATGGCTGCGAAGCCTCTGGCTTGCTGTGACTGGCTTGCCTGGTCCCAGCGGAAGTGGATGTAGGTCAATGCACGCCTGAACAGAGCATCTGACCTGCTTGACAGAAGTGTGGACAGCTGATTGGGAGACAATGCAAAGTTCACCCACCAAATCCTGGAAGCAGCTAAAGGCATAGATGTTGAGGGCAACTGACCTTCAGAGCCACTGGCATGGGGTGTCTGCCTACACAGTTAGGAGAGATCTCAGGGTCAATCATCTGATAGATGTCATGGACTATCTCCCTTGACAGTCGGAGCCTCCTTCGGCACTGCACCTCAGTCATATTGAGATAACTGCTTCACAGCCTGTAAACCCTGACAGCAGGATAGTGGCATCTTCTGCGGCCCCTCCCACCTTGGACTACCTCTTGGCCCTGCGCCCCTCGTGCCTGCGACTGTACTCCCAAAGGTGGCTCCCCTGGAGGTTGAATGTGCACTCCTGGCCTCCTCCTCATTCTAGCCCTCCCTTCCTCCTCAGTGTCACCATGCATCATTTTATGTGATGACGTGTGGGGCCCATCCCCTGCACATCACACTGAAAATTCTGCCCTAAGATTTTTGTCTGTAGCATTTTAAAAGTCTTTTTTTAAATCCTGGATTCTATATTAGAATTAAGATTATTTTCCATCTTTTTATAATCTTTAACATTGTGATGTACTTATCAACTTAAGGTGTATTGCATGTTACGGTTCTTTAATAAATTTGTAAATAAGATAGTAAAATAAAATATTTCACATAATATTCTGTATACAACTTCAAAGAACCCCTCTCTATACTCTCTTAAGTGGGAGATATATTTTTTTTGAAGAGAGACCCCTGTATTCTTATAATATCCAAGTAATTATAACTTCACCAATAATTACTAAAAAAAGGCTATCTGAAAGAAGGTAATTTTTCTTGATGATTATCTTCCTTAAGGAAGAAGCAGTTCATTTACTCAGACCCAAAACAGTGTCTGCAGTAGGTAGCTATTCTGAACTCAAGTGAAGGTAATTATTAGGGAAGCATGCTCTCGATCTGGGATAGCCCCAAAAAGGACTAGGGTTATGATCCACTTCACTGGATGCACAGCTTGATAGTGTGGAGGAGGCAAATTCAACTGGGGCTTTCAAGGGGGAACTAGATGAGCACCAGAGGAGAAAAACCTTTCAGGCTACAGGGCAAGGACAAGGGAGTGGGACTAGCTGAGCTGCTCTTGCAGAGAGTTGTAGGGCCAAATGGCCTCCTTCAGTGCTTTAACCATTTTATGATCCTATGATCCAATGTACCAAAACCTGAGCTGAGCCTTCTTTTTACACTATCTCCTTTGGTCTTGATCAATAATGAGATTTAAATCAATTATCTGTTCATTCTACATCACAGGATTGACTTCCATGTCAATAATATTCCATGAGATGCATATAGTGAGAGCTTCAACCACCTAAGTAACATTGATATAAATGGTAAACCAATATCAGAATAACAACTAAATAAAAATGTATGAGGGATAAAAGTCATATATTGTTCATTCAGGAGAGACATGTCATTTGAAGCAGGTAAATCAATGTGCAGGATTAGATGATTTAATATTTTTTGCTCCTTATTAAAATAAGCAAATTATTTAGGGCAGTCAATTGTGACAAACAAAAATCTGCTAATCAATCATTTCATTTGCTTGGCTTTTGACATTTTTTTGTTTTGTCAGGCAGCATAATCGACTGAAGCCCGATATAACTGTAATAAAAACAAAAAAACTGCGGATGCTGGAAATCCAAAACAAAAACAGAATTACCTGGAAAAACTCAGCAGGTCTGGCAGCATCGTCAGAGAAGAAAAGAGTTGACGTTTCGAGTCCTCATGACCCTTTGACAGAACTTGAGTTCGAGTCCAGGAAAGAGTTGAAATATAAGCTGGTTTAAGGTGTGTGTGTGGGGGGCAGAGAGAGAGAGAGAGAGAGAGATGGAGTGCGGGTGTGGTTGTAGGGACAAACAAGCAGTGATAGAAGCAGATCATCAAAAGATATCAACAACAATAGTACAAAAGAACACATAGGTGTTAAAGTTAAAGTTGGTGATATTATCTAAACGAATGTGCTAATTAAGAATGGATGGTAGGGCACTCAAGGTATAGCTCTAATGGGGGTGGGGAGAGCATAAAAGATGTAAAAAAAAATTTTTTTTTTCTTTTTCTCTTTTTATAATGGAAATAGGTGGGAAAAGGAAAATCTATATAATTTATTGGGAAAAAAAAGGAAGGGGGAAACAGAAAGGGGGTGGGGATGGGGGAGGGAGCTCACAACCTAAAGTTGTTGAATTTAATATTCAGTTCGGATGGCTGTAAAGTGCCTAGTCGGAAGATGAGGTGTTGTTCCTCCAGTTTGCATTGGGCTTCACTGGAACAATGCAGCAAGCCAAGGACAGACATGTGGGCAAGAGAGTAGGGTGGAGTGTTAAAATGGCAAGCGACAGGGAGGTTTGGGTCATTCTTGCGGACAGACCGCAGGTGTTCTGCAAAGCGGTTGCCCAGTTTACGTTTGGTCTCTCCAATGTAGAGGAGACCACAGTGGGAGCAACGAATGCAGTAGACTAAGTTGGGGGAAATGCAAGTGAAATGCTGCTTCACTTGAAAGGAGTGTTTGGATCCTTGGACGGTGAGGAGAGAGGAAGTGAAGGGGCAGGTATTGCATCTTTTGCGTGGGCATGGGGTGGTGCCATAGGAGGGGGTTGAGGAGTAGGGGGTGATGGAGGAGTGGACCAGGGTGTCCCGGAGGGAGTGATCCCTAAGGAATGCCGATAGTGGGGGTGAAGGGAAGATGTGTTTGGTGGTGGCATCATGCTGGAGTTGGCAGAAATGGCGGAGGATGATCCTTTGAATGCGGAGGCTGGTGGGGTGATAAGTGGGGACAAGGGGGACTCTGTCATGTTTCTGGGAGGGAGGAGAAGGCCTGAGGGCGGATGCGCGGGAGATGGGCCGGACACGGTTGAGGGCCCTGTCAACGACCGTGGTTGGAAAACCTCGGTTAAGGAAGAAGGAGGACATGTCAGAGGAACTGTTTTTGAAGGTAGCATCATCGGAACAGATGAGACGGAGGCGAAGGAACTGAGAGAATGGGATGGAGTCCTTACACGAAGCGGGGTGTGAGGAGCTGTAGTCGAGATAGCTGTGGGAGTCGGTGGGTTTGTAATGGATATTGGTGGACAGTCTATCACCAGAGATTGAGACAGAAAGGTCAAGGAAGGGAAGGGAAGTGTCAGAGATGGACCACATGAAAATGATGGAGGGGTGGAGATTGGAAGCAAAATTAATAAATTTTTCCAAGTCCCGACGAGACCATGAAGCGGCACCGAAGTAATCATCGATGTACCGGAGAAAGAGTTGTGGAAGGGGGCCGGAGTAGGACTGCAACAAGGAATGTTCCACATACCCCATAAAGAGACAGGCATAGCTGGGGCCCATGCGGGTACCCATAGCCACACCTTTTATTTAGAGGAAGTGAGAGGAGTTGAAGGAGAAATTGTTCAGCGTGAGAACAAGTTCAGCCAGACGGAGGAGAGTAGTGGTGAATGGGGATTGTTCGGGCCTCTGTTCGAGGAATAAGCTAAGGGCCCTCAGACCATCCTGGTGGGGGATGGAGGTGTAGAGGGATTGGACGTCCATGGTGAAGAGGAAGCGGTTAGGGCCAGGGAACTGGAAATTGTTGATGTGACGTAAGGTGTCAGAGGAATCACGGATGTAGGTGGGAAGGGACTGGACAAGGGGAGAGAGAAGGGAGTCAAGATAACGAGAAATGAGTTCTGTGGGGCAGGAGCAAGCTGAGACGGTCGATCTACCGGGGCAGTTCTGTTTGTGGATTTTGGGTAGGAGGTAGAAGCGGGCCGTCCGAGGTTGGGCGACTATCAGGTTGGAAGCTGTGGGAGGGAGATCCCCAGAGGAGATGAGGTCAGTGACAGTCCTGGAAACAATGGCTTGATGTTCAGTGGTGGGGTCATGGTCCAGGGAGAGGTAGGAGGAAGTGTCTGCTCAGCCTCCGCGAGGTAGAGGTCAGTGTGCCAGACAACAACAGCACCACCCTTGTCAGCGGGTTTGATGACAATGTCAGGGTTGGACCTGAGAGAATGGAGTGCAGTAAGTTCAGAGAGAGACAGGTTAGAATGGGTGAGAGGAGCAGAGAAATTGAGACGACTAATGTCGCGCCGAAAGTTCTCAATGAAAAGATCAAGAGAAGGTAAGAATCCAGAGGGAGGGGTCCAGGTGGAGGGAGAATATTGGAGACGGGCAAAAGGATCCGTTGAACTGGGAGAGGACTCCTGCCCAAAGAAGTGAGCCCGGAGACGAAGACGGCGGAAGAAGAGTTCAGCATCATGCCGAGCCCGAAATTCATTGAGGTGAGGGCGTAAGGGTATGAAACTAAGTCCTTTGCTGAGCACTGAACGTTCAGCATTGGAGAGGGGAAGGTCAGGGGGTATAGTGAATACACGGCTGGGGTTGGGATTGGAAGATGGGGTGGGGACGGAGGGACAGGCTGGGGTGGAGGGTCCTAGATGGGTGTTGGTGTCAATGAGTTGTTGGAGCTTGCGTTCTCATGCCTTCTTAACCACCTTATCTACCTGTCCCGCTACCATAAGGGACCAGTGGACATGCACACCAAGGTCCCTCTGATCCTCGGTGCTTCCCAAGGTCCATCCTGTATTCTCATGCCTTGTTTGTCCTGCCCCATTGCATCATCTCACACTTATCCGGATTAAATTCAATTTGCCACTGATCAGCCCATCCGACCAGCCCGTCTATATCCTCCTGTAATCTAAGGCTATCCTCCTCACTATTCACCAGCCCACCAATTTTCGTGTAATCTACGAATTTATTGATCAACCCTCCTACATTCAAGTCTAAATCGTTTATATACATCACAAACAGCAAGGGACCCAACATCGATCCCTGTAGAACCTCACTGGACACAGACATCCATTCACAAAAACACCCCTCGACCATTACCCTCTGCTTCCTGCTACTCAGCCAATTCTGGATCCAATTTGCCAAATTGCCTTGAATCCCATGGGCTCTTACCTTCGTCATCAGTCTCCCATGCGGGACCTTATCAAAAGCCTTGCTGAAGTCCAAGTAAACTACATCAAATGCATTTCCCTCATCTACACATCTGGTCACCTTTTCGAAAAATTCAATCAAATTGGTCAGACATGAACTCCCCTTAACAAAACCATGCTGACTGTCCTTGATTAATCCCTGCCTCTCCAAGTGTAGATTAATTCTGTTTCTCAGAATTGCTTCTAATAGTTTCCTTACCACTGAGGTTAGGCTGACCGGCCTGTAGTTCCCTGGTTTATTCCTTTCTCCCTTCTTGAATAACGGTACCACACTGGTACCACATAACTTTTCGACTCCATGTGACTCTTCTTCAGAGTTAACTCTGTTTTAATCTGCACAGATGCTGTTAGACCTGCTAAGTTTTTCCATCATTTTCTGTTTTTGTTTCAGGTTTCCAGCAACAGCAATACTTTGTTTTCTTATTTTCTTTAAGTTTGATACTATCTTTAACCTTTCTAGTTAACCATGGATGGTGTGTCCGTCGCTTGCACTTTCTCTTACTCATTGGAATGTATCTATTCTGTGCATTCTGAAATATCCGTTTAAATATTGGATATAGCCTTGGTGAGACTACATGTGGAATATTGTGTACAGTTTTGATCTCCTCACCTATGGAAGGAAATATTTACCAGAGGGAGTGCAACGAAGATTCACCAGACTGATCGCTGGGATGGGAGGAATGTCCTGTGAGGAGAGGTTGAGGAGGCTGGGCCTATATTCTCTAGAGCTGAGAAGAATGAAAGTTGATCTCATTGAAGCATACAAAGTTCTCATACAGCTCGACAGGGTAGATGCAAGATATTTCCCCTAGCTTGGTGGGAGTGGTGGGATTTAGAATCAGGGGACACAGTCTCAGAATAAGAGTTAGGACTGAGATGAAGAGGAATTTCTTCAGTCAAAGGGTGATGAATCTCTGGAATTGTCTGGCCTAGAGGGCTGTGGAGACTCAGTCATTGAGTATATTCAAAACAGATTTCTAGATATTAAAGCTATCAAGATATATGGGCATGGTGAAGGAAAATGGCACAGAGATAGAAGATCGGTGATGATCTAGTTGAATGGCAGAACTGGCTCAAGTGTCCGAAAGGCCTACTCCTGCTTTTATTTCCTATGTTATCTCTGGACTTGACTATTCCCATGCATGCCTGGCAAGCCTCCCACCTTGCACTTTACACAAACTTATGCTCATCCAAAACTCTGTCCATCCCTTAACTCACTGGAAATCTTATTCACCCATCATTCTTGCTGACTCCCCCAACAATATCACAATTAAAAAAAAAAATTCTAGCATTCATATAGTGTTTTTCACAAGCACTATATGTGTTTCAATTGCTTTACAGCCAATTATATGCTTTTGAAGTGAAATCAGAGTTGTAATGGAAGAAACAGGGCAGCCAATTTGCAGCAGGATCCCACAAATAGCCATGTGAAAATGACCAGGTAATCTTTTTCATGATGTTGATTGAAGAATAAATATTGGTCAGGACATCAGAGGTAACTCCTGCTCTTCTTTTAATTCTTGGTCTGCTTTGAAATAGTACCATAGGATCTTTCACATTTACCTGAGAGGTCACAGAGTCTTGAGTTAACGTCTCATCCAAATGACAGGGTCACCAACAGTGCAACACTTTCTCAATACTGCACTGAAGTATCAACTGATTTCTGTGCTGAAGTCCTGGAGTGGGACTTGAACCTAGAACTTACAACTCAGAGGCAAGAGTGGAACCAGCTAAGTCACAGCATGATAAATCCTCTCTCTTGTTTTCAAATCCCTCCATAGGCTTGCCCATTCCTATCTATGTATTCTCCAGCCCTCCAATTCTGCTCCCTTGCATGGCTGATTTTAATTGCCCTACTCTTGGCAACCATGCTTTCAGCTCCCTTGGCTCCCAGCCTCTGCAATTCCTTCTTTCATTCTCCTTTCATCCTCTCGACTACTTTCTCCTCTTTTAAGATGTCCAAAAAACCTACAAGTTTAATCAAGCTTTGGTCATCTTTATCAAAGATCTACTTCTCTGGCTAATTGTAAAAAATGTTCTTTTAATTGAAATTGCTTTTATTAAGTACCTTCAGACATTTTATGACTTTTTGTACCATGTAAGTTATTGTTGTTATATACATTTAAGTCTGCTCCTTTCATGTCAATAAATTATGTTATCAATAATTTCAGTTGCTGTTTGCTAAACAAATATGTTACCTGTTTGAATCTCTTGTGGGTAAATTGGTTTCACTTCTAGCTAGATACCTGGCAGGTATTACGCAATAAAATCTTGGTGTGGTAGTTCAGATCCAGAACAACCCTGAGGTTACTATTCAAATCCCACCCAACCAAGTAGTGAAACTGAATTCAATAAACCTAGTAACCGTGGGCTAGTCCCAATAAGAAACCCAACTAGTATAAAAGCAATATACTGCAGATGCTGGAAACCTGAAACAAAAAAAGAAAATGCTGGAAAAACTCAGCAGATCTCACAGCATCTGTGGAGAGAGAAACAGAGTTGACATTCCAAGTCTGTATGACTCTTCTTCACTGAACAAGAGTCTCACAGACTCAGAACGTCAACTCTTTTTCTCTCTCCACAGATGCTGTGAGACCTGCTGAGTTTTTCCAGCATTATCTGTTTTTGTTTAAGAAACTCAACTAGTTTACTAATATCCTTCGGGAAAAGAACCCATCACCTGTACCAAGTCTACATTGAGATTAACTGTTAAGGCCCTCAGGGCAACTAACAATGGATAGTGAGTACAGGTTTACAAATGTTGCCCACATCCCAAGAACAAACTGCTGATGTTGTTGAACAAATTAAAAGTGCTATACAGCAATGCAGGGCACTATTGGTGTACATAACAACAAATTGATATTTGAATTTAAACAAACATTATTTCTGCTGGTGTCTTCACAATGTATATTATACTCTGAATAACAGCCAACTAGGTAATTGGGAGTCCTTGTCCTTCCACCTTCAAGTGAAATACAACTTAAACTGACAGAAAATTTTCACTGACAGTACGTGATCATAGTAAAATCAGGTTGTGCAGCACCAGCTCAGCTTTCTGTAGCTATGCGTTCATGATGCCAAATGGTACATTTTTTCACTAATTGACACTCAGGCAAACCACGAAACGCATAAGAAACGAAAAGTGTGTGCATGCGTGTGTGTGTGGAGATAATGTGAAAAAAATTGTTTGCATAGCACTGCTTTTAGCTATATGCACTGTCGATTACCCAGGGGCAGGTAGCTACCTGCAAGTGTCATTCCTCAATGATATTTATGAAGAATGCCACATGGACCACCTAGGCAGTGGAATGTGCAGCTAATAGCCCACAATGCTGCCTCCCACTCAGGGAATCAATGCAAGTCTGTTAGCGGTGCTTCTTGAACAAACTTTCCCCTGCCACTCTTCTAGAATGTGCCGTACTCTTAAATTCCAACAGGGCAATGCTTTTGTTGGCTCCAACCTGAATGCTCAATACAATGCTGCATTCATAGAGTATGAAATGTGTTAGTTGCCCAACATTGATCTCTTCATTATGACCATGTTGGAAAAATGTTTTTAAGAACATGAAATTGAATAAGGTTTTTGTTCAGAGTGAAAAAATGTAGTTAAGTGCTGCTAACCTGTGTAATGCCCTTACTGTGCCTACCTGGAAATTTTATTGCAAGAGTTTCGAATGAAGCAGCTGATTGTTCCATATTCAACAATTTGGGGTGATAATCTTTCCTAGTCAATCAAGTGGATCTAACTATTCTCCACAGAATAATCTATTAACCCAAACTTTTCTAAAAATACATCTATAAAGTTTGTCATGGTGTTTTATATGACAATTTTTATAAATTTTTCATGCTTAGCTCTGGAATGTATAGTATCACAGGCAGGGTTGGGAGGAAACTGAAACCATTGTATCCTTTCCCTTACTGTCCGTAATCAATATGGTTTTGGAAAGGAAGGTGTGTGTGTATGTCTCTTAGTCCCCTTGAATGTGTAGTTAATTTAGATAACAGTAGTAAGCTTTATGAGTTCAAATAATGCATTCTCCCTGAAAGTCTGAAGGTTACGTCAATCACTCAACACACACACAGACACACACAAAAAACAATACAGTGAAAGGGAATAGGGCACTTTTACAAGTTATAAACGAAAGAATAGTTCACAGTTCATTTGTCTGGCTCACTGTAGGGGAACAGCAGTTGCAGACTGGTAAAGAATGGAGGGCAGAATTGGCCCAGGTTTATGTTAAGTGCGGTAGCGAGTGAGAAAAAGGATGTTTTACCCACTGGCTGAAATGGTGGGTTTTCTCACCATATCATCCCAATCCTGCCTCATTACTCATACATTCCCAGGTAACACAACAGTTCATTGGTGGGTAGCTTCCAATTCACCCGCTGTGCCATCACTTTACCACTTTCTTACACCAGGCACCATATTTAAAATGCAGCCATGCACAGAGCTCTCTGTACTTCCAGCCCAGGACTGCTGCAGAGAAGACATGCCCCGAAAAGCAAGAAACGCGCTGCCCCACCCCCCAATTCAGTGATGCTTCACTGGAACACTTTCTGGACACCGTGGAGGTCTGCTGTGATGTCCTTAGCCCCCATTCTGGGTGAAGACCAGCAAGCAAGGACACCAATCCTGGATGAGAGGTGGTGGCATCAGTGGTCAGTGCTGCCCAGTGCAGAAAGAGGTTGAATGCTCTCATCCTTTCCACCAGTGTAAGTCACTCTTCTCAGCACTCTCAACTCACACACTCTGAAACCCATCACACATCTATAGGGGTCTCATACCTCAAGGGGCAACACCACACACCCTCACATCTCCATCAAGCTCATATCCTCGGGAACTGGCATCCCCATTATGTCCATGGGTCTGCTTACCACACAATCATTCCACGCAGTGCCATGTGTCCTGCTCACACTCTTTCCATCTGTTTTCACGCAGGAGGAGCTGGCTCATCAATAGGGAAAAGTCCCAGACCAGGGAGTGAGGTGGCCCACATTTGGCTCCTCCCTCACTTTGAGGAGCGTGCCATCGCACTGACTGAGTACGTGGGCCATGCCTGCGGCGATGGTGAAGTTGGCGGTGAACACCCATATGAGGATCCTGCATCACATCATCTCTCTCTCAATACAACTGTGACTGCTCTCTCTCCTGCTTTTAACTCTGCTGGAATGCACTAATTATCTCTACTTTGGTTCACAGGGAGCTCTGCCAAGCGATCAACACCCTCAGCTCCATCCAGATCCTCAGCTCCAGCTAAGAGGACACCTCCTCCATCGAAGAGCTGGAAATAAGCAGTCTGGAAGACCCATCACAGCGCTTACCCACACCCTCCATTAGTGCAGGGACACACACCTTGGTGGGATGTAGATCGAGAGCAGGTTCAGGTTCACAATCTGGTGGTCACCGCACGGACACGGGTTCGCAGCAGGAGGAGGTTTGGCTGGGCTTCCTGACACTCTAACGACTGCTGGGAAAGAGGCATCTGTGAGGTCTGAATCAGATGACAAGCTTCTGAATTCAGTCTTCCAACTCATCATGGAGGGTCAGCAGAAGGTGGGGGTACATCATGCAGAGCTGTTGGAAGCCATCAAAATGGCATGCAAGACTGAGGAATGTGTCCACCTGCTCTCTGAAGTGGTGCCCACATGTGTGCGTATGGAGGTCTTCATGGGAAAGATGGTGGATACCATGGAGACCTTGGTCCAGCAGAATGCAGAAATGTGTGCAGACCTATACTCCATCGCGGTAGTCATGGGTGAGTTCTTGCAGTGGCATTGCGAGAGGGAATCTTGGCACATTGATGTCCCTCCAAGTGCTCTTTCTCCTCAAGGAGTCAGGACAGGGCCTTGGGCACTCAAAGGAAGGAGAAGCAGCAGCTGGACACCCATGGGTCATCCACTTAGTAATCTCAGAGGCTGTCCTCTCCCACTGAGTCCCCTTTGTCTGTGACCCCCTCAACTTCATCCTATGTCAACACAAAGGGGGCAGCTAAAGCCGCACAGGAGGACAGCCAAAGCGAGCCAGGGACCCCAAGGCCTCGGCTCTCCAGAACAGTCATGCCGAAGTCAACAGGGGCAACTGTTGTACAGGCAGTCTCCACCCCTGCTACAGGTGTCAGACCAGCACCCAGAAGGAGTGGTAAGCCAAGAAAAGTTATGAATTTCTGATCACAAGTGGTTGCACGGTGAACACATATGTTGTAATTTTATAATCTGAAAATATATTCACTTTCAGCTGCATGCAGTTGGCCCACGAGTGATTCTGGAGGGAGAAATGTGTGTGGCAGGGCATTTCGAAGCCTCATGCAAGCACTCTCCCTTGCATCCTTCCTCATTAGGTTCATCTCAATGTTCCGAGCATTTTCAATGCTGCCTGCTGGGGTTCTCTTTCGAGTGTCCATCTGAACTGACCTGCATCTCCACCCACCTACTGATCATCCTCCCATGCATCACCTGTTCCCACTCAGCACAAGGCTCTTTTTAGTTTCCATTTTGCACCAAGTTACTGATGAAGCATATCTTAGCCCCCCTGTCCTTTTCTCTCCCCCAGCCACCCAACTCCTATCCCCCATCACTGTTGACACCCTGGCATCATTTTCCACCTCCCCACTATCACCTATCAGCCAGAACCCTTTTCTTTCCAGGATGACTGGGTGAACATGCACGTTCACTACCTTCTTGAGAATCACACCTCCAACCACAATGACCTCACTAACCTCCTCCTTCCCACCCCCAGGGTCCATGTCTGCCTCCACATCCCCACCAACCATCCTTGCCATCGGTTCCACTGCTACTGTCGCACCCTCACCCTCCCACCCTACCGGTGCACTCTGCCCTCTCTCATTCCCACTATTCCCTCCTACCATGCCCACCCTCATTTTGCTTCTCAGGAGGCATTCATCAACTCCACAGATCTCTCCTTTGCAAGACTTACTGAAGTTCTTTGCAAGTTCACATGACCATCTGCCCCCCACCCCCCACCCCACCCCACTCCTGCTTACTCCTTCTTCTACCCTTGACTTCTTCCTCTCCACCTCTTCGATGATCATCCTGATAAGACCATGAACAGATGAACAAGACACTGATGTCCCGAAGCAGACTTGCGATGCCCTGGCATACAAGGCTATGAGCCTAGTGCTGGAAAATGGGATTAGAATAGTTAGGTACTTGTTTGACCGGCGCAAACGCAACAGGCCGAAAGGCCTTTTTCTGTGCTGTAGACCTCTATGATGCTATGACAGGCCCTCAATGGTGACCTTCCACCTTCTGTAAGTTGCTTCGCAGCAGAGCCACGTCCAAATAAATGCACCCTGTGTGCAATGCACATGTTTCTCCAGTGTCCAGTAGCTGTTGGGCTCCAGCACCTTCAGCTCCTTGGATGTCCACGGCATGAGCAAAGCCCTGACAGTAATTCCTGGCTCCCACTATTGAGCTCAGCTGTGGCTGGGACTCCAAGAGCTGCTGGCCAATCAGATTAGCCAGCAGCTCACAAGGCTGGATCCTCCTTCCACTGAGGAGTGGAAGTCCCACACTATGCTTGTTATGGGTGTCTGCAGCGTATTATCATTGCAGGACAGCCTTTTTTAAAGCAGGATGGTTCACAACCAACTTTTGGTTGTGAGGGGGCATGAGCAATATGCACCCTCTCTCCATAAAATTCAACCCTTGTTTACTGACCTTCACAATACAGGACCTAACATGGATACCGGAGCACTCTAATTCTCTGAACACAAACATTGTGAAATCTATATCGATCTCTTCAAGCTGTGCCAATAGTACATGTCATACCATGTTTTACAAACTAAGCCTCATTCTAACTAATAATCCATTGAAAAGACAGCTATTTATTTTTTATTCACTGAAGTATGTAGAGTGGCAAATCATTACAAAAGACAAATTAGATTAGGGCATGCAATAGACTTTTACACAGTTGATCATTTGTATGGGCAGGAACAAGATACCGGATTTAAATGAAACTTCGAGTGCTTATGGATTTTGCAGTTATTTTCTAGGGAAATGCAAATCTTCTGATAACTGGATTTGGTTCAGTAAACTAATGACCCTTGCTGCCAGATGCTGTTCTTCAATAAGTCTATCCAGGACAAACAACAGTCACTGAAATGAATGATTGCATTAATCAAACAGACAATGAGGTCCTGGAAGAGCCCTTGCAGTTAGTGGGCGAGTCCTACAACAATAAAATCTTGTATTTGTATACCATCTTTAACATAGCAAAACATCTCAAGGCACTTCATAGGAGCACAATTGGGCAAAAACTGACACCAAAGCAAAGAAAGAGACATTAGGATAGGTGACTAAATGCTAGGTTAAGAACCAGCACCCAGTCCCCCTCCTCAGCACAGATTACAAGATCTTTGCCAGGGTAATGTCCTCCTGCCTTGGCACCGTGCTGGACCACATGATCCATCATACACAGTCCTACACGGTCCCAGGCTGCTCCATCCATGATAACATACATCTGGTCTGGGACGTAATCCACCTTTTCCAGAGGACTGTTTATGTATTCAGAGAATTAGAGTGCTCCTGTCGAGCACCTTCCTGCCTCTTGACCAGGAGAAGACATTCGACAGTGTGGATCACGAATATCTACTCTGGACTCTGCGGGCATTCAGTTTCAGGGTGTATTTTGTCACCTGGATCCGACTTCTGTGCGCTAGCATGGAGTGTCTGATTAAAGTTAACAGGTCCTTGATGGCACCCCTTCACTTTGGGAGAGGAGCTGCTCCCTGTCTGGCCAATTGTATTCCATCTGCATGGAGCCTTTCCTGCGCCTCTTGTGGAGGAGATTGTCGGGATTGGTTCTGCATGGGCCGGGCATCGGGGTGGTCCTCCGGGCTTATGCCGATGACATGCTCCTCATGTTCACCAACCCGGCTGACCTGCAGAGGATGTATGAGTGCCAGGAGATCTAAAAAGAGATAAAAACAAAAAACTGCGGATGCTGGAAATCCAAAACAAAAACAGAATTATCTGGAAAAAACTCAGCAGGTCTGGCAGCATCGGTGGCGAAGATAAGATTGGACGTTTCGAGTCCTCATGACCCTTCAACAGAACTGGGTGAATCCAAGGAGAGGGGTGAAATAAAAGCTGGATGTCCAATCCCTCTACACCTCCGGCCCCACCAGGATGGTCTGAGGGCCCTTAGCTTCTTCCTCGAACAGAGGCCTGAACGATCCCCAGCCACCACTACTCTCCCCCGTCTGGCTGAACTTGTTCTCACACTGAACAATTTCTCCTTCAACTCCTCTCAATTCCTCCAAATAAAAGGTGTGGCTATAGGTACCCGCATGGGCCCCAGCTATGCCTGTCTCTTTATGGGGTATGTGAAACATTCCTTGTTTCAGTCCTACTCCGGCCCCCTTCCACAATTCTTTCTCCGGTACATCAATGATTACTTTGGTGCTGCTTCATGCTCTCGTCGGGACTTGGAAAAATTTATTAATTTTGCTTCCAATCTCCACCCCTCCATCATTTTCACATGGTCCATCTCTGACACATCCCTTCCCTTCCTTGACCTCTCTGTCTCAACCTCTGGTGATAGACTGTCCACCAAAATCCATTGCAAGCATACCAACTCTCACAGATACCTCGACTACAGCTCCTCACACCCCGCCTCTTGTAAGGACTCCATTCCATTCTCTCAGTTCCTTCGCCTCCGTCGCATCTTTTCTGATGATGCTACCTTCAAAAACAGTTCCTCTGACATGTCCTCCTTCTTCCTTAACCGAGGTTTTCCACCCACGGTCGTTGACAGGGTCCTCAACCGTGTCCGGCCCATCTCCTGCGCATCCGCCCTCACGCCTTCTCCTCCCTCCCAGAAACATGATAGGCTCCCCCTTGTCTTCACTTATCACCCCACCAGCCTCCGCATTCAAAGGATCATCCTCCGCCATTTCCGCCAACTCCAGCATGATGCCACCACCAAACACATCTTCCCTTCACCCACCTGGCGGCATTCCGTAGGGATCGTTCCCTTCGGAACACCCTGGTCCACTCCTCCATCACCCCCTACTCCTCAACCCCCACCTATGGCACCTCCCCATGCCCACTCAAAACTTGCAACACCTGCCCCTTCACTTCCTCTCTCCTCACCGTCCAAGGGCCCAAACACTCCTTTCAAGTGAAGCAGCATTTCACTTGCATTTCCCCCAATTTAGTCTACTGCATTCGTTGCTCCCAATGCAGTCTCCTCTACATTGGAGAGACCAAACGTAAACTGGGCGACCGCTTTGCAGAACACCTGCGGTCTGTCCACAAGAATGTCCCAAACCTCCCTGTCGCTTGCCATTTTAACACTCCACCCTGGTCTCTTGCCTATATGTCTGTCCTTGGCTTGCTGCATTGTTCCAGTGAAGCCCAACGCAAACTGGAGGAACAGCACCTCATCTTCCGACTAGCACTTTACAGCCTTCCGGAATGAATATTGAATTTAACAACTTTAGATCTTGAACTCCCTCCTCCAACCCCACCCCCTTTCTGTTTCTTCCCCATTCCTTTTGTCTTTTCCAATAATATATAAAGATTTTTCTTTTCCCACCTATTTCCATTATTTTTAAATCTTTTATGCCCCCCACCCCCACTGGAGCTGTACCTTGAGTGCCGTACCATCCATTCTTAATTAGCATATTTGTTTAGATAATATCACCAACTTCAACACCTCTGTGTTCTTTTGTTCTTTTGTCTGTGACATCTGCTCCTATCACTGCTTGCTTGTCCCTACAACCACTCCCCCTCCACTTCTCTCCCCCCACCCAAACCCCACCCCCCCCACCTTAAACCAGCTTATATTTCACCCCTCTCCTTGGATCCACCCAGTTCTGTTGAAAGGTCATGAGGACTCGAAACGTCAACTCTTTTCTTCTCCGCCAACGATGCCAGACCTGCTGAGTTTTTCCAGGTAATTCTGTTGTTGTTTTGCCAGGAGATCTACTCTGTCATGTCCTCTACCAGGATCAACAGCGGCAAGTGTTCTGGACTCCTGGTCAGTCTGTGGTAGATGGTTCACCTACCTGAGGAGCTCAGGCCTTCACCTGGAGCAGGGCCAGTTTCCTCTACCTGGGGGCCACCTCTGCCCTGCCAAAGGACCCTGGCCAGCGAACTGGGAGCTGGAGGCCAAAGTCACTACTCACCGGAGTGGACAGGACTGCTCTGAGTGCTGTCCTACAGGGGTTGAGTGTTGGTCATAAACCAGCAGATATCCGCCATGTTGTGGTACCGGTTGGTCACTTTGACCCCGCCCCCTGAGTTTGTCACAAAAGTCGAGAGAATGCTAATTGATTTCTTCAACAAAAGGCTGCACTGGGCCGCTGCTGAGGTTCTGAGTCTTCCGCTTAGGGAGGGTGGTCAGGTGCTTGTGTGCCTACACACCCAGGTGGTGAATTTCTGCTTTCAGGCCCTGCAATGATACTTTTATGTAGAGCTCTGTCTGAGATTATGTGCCCTGGTGACCTATTTTATCCACCAGGTGCACAACCTGAATTATGACATGCAGCTCCTGTTTATGGACCTGGGGGGCCTCAGGGGCCCCTTGCAGGTATTGCCCGTCCTTTACCAGGACCTGGTGAAAGTCTGGAGCACGGTTGTCCCATGCCGCCGCGCTCCATCGTCAGGAGTAGCAGCTTTCGTCAGGGAGCCACTGCTCAGGAATCTGCAGAACCACCACTATGACTTCAGGTGGCTGGTGGAGGAGGATGCTGTGGCTGCTGGGATAACCAGGGTTGGAGACATGCTGGGTGGTGAAGGAGTGAGCTAGGTAATCCCGAATGAGCTGGCGCTTCATGTGGCAGTGGATGTCTGGCTCACGGCCAACGCCATCCACACCCTCAGGGAGGCTGTGTTCAACCTCAACTGCATCTGTGGTCTCGGAGGTGCAGGTGCGCGGTAGACTCTCATCTGAGCGTACCCCTGCTCAGATGGAATTCCACATTGGCCCCAAGCCCTGAACACCACCTCCGGAGGCAGAGCCCCACAACCTGAGCCATCTCATGGAGATGCACTCCGTGCCCTGCCACTCAGTATGGAGAGGTTTCCTGTGCGGGCTACTGCTGCACACTTTCTAACTCTTTGCCTTCACCCACCGTCCAGACACGCCTTGGCGTGCCACGTTGCCATCTGGCGATGGAGGTCCCCAGTGGAGGGTTCTCTATGTGGGAGTCCTCCCTCTTACCATTGGGGATCTGGGATGGAGGGTGTTGCACAAACCATTCCCGTACAACCATAGGTTGCGTTAGTTCACAAACTCCCAAAACACCGGCATTTTTTTGCCATCTTTTGGAGTCCACGGGCCACGTGTATGTAAGCTGTACTAGGCTGCTCTCCTTTTTCAGTTATTTGAAAAACCTTTTACTTTTGCTTTGTTTGCATTTCAGCCCCATGTTCCTGATCTATGGATACCTGGTGCACAGTTAGTGGGTGGGGGTGGGGGGGTGGAGGGGAGGGTGGGGGGGTGGGTGCGGCAGGGAGGGAGGAGGACCTCCTTGTGAACCTGCTCCAGGTCTTGGCCAAATTGGCCATCAGCAGGTCCAGGCAGCAGGTGATTGAGAGGGTCATCCCACCCAACTGTCTGCCCCTGTTCTGTAGCTACATTCGTGGCCGGGTGTCCCTGGAAAGGGAACAAGTGATGTCAACCGCCATTGAGGCCTTCTGTGCCTGGTGGGCACTGTGGAGACTTGAGTGCTTTATTGACCCCTTTAATCACATTTTGGTTTGCTGCTGAAAGTTTCGTTTAAGACTAGCTTTTATTTTTGCAGTATCCCTTTAAGGGGCTGCTCTTTTAATTTTTTTTCTTTAATTAGTTTAATTGGTTAACTCAAAAGAGTAAAAGAGCTAGGTTTGAAAGATCACCTGGCAAATTCTCCAACTGGAAGCTTTACAAAAGGATGAAATCTTTCCAATTTTAACCTTAGGAAAAGCAAATGGAAGAGCAGAGATAGGGGTTCGCCCATCACATTAGTGTGAATAATTCTTTAACATAAGACGGATATTTAATGGGTCAGGATCACCATTCATCCTGACGAAAGTGAGGGGGAAAAGTTAATAGTCAATTTGTCCTCAGGTGGAAAATGTTTTTTTGAATAAGGATCTTAAATATGCCCTCAGGTTTAAAATATTGTTCCTAGCTTACAATAGAATACAGGTGTACCACCCCCTTGCTTTCAGGGACAGCAACAAACAAGTACTTATCGGTTTTATAAAATCTTGCTTTAATTAAAATAACAAGATACTGGAGTTGGTGGAGATCTGATACAGAAAATGCACAAGACATTCGGTAGGCATCTCTGAATAAAATAGACAAATTGATGTTTCAGGCATTGATTGTTCATCAGAACTTCCTTTAGTTCTGGCAAAGAACCCACATCTGAAATAGTATGTTCTTTTGGTTGTCCATAATAGGCAGAGCATAGACTGTGCTCAACCAGCCCATGCTTAAAAATCTAAAACAAAATGTCTACTGTTAAATGTGATTCCACAATTGGTTGGCACTTGACTAAATAATCCTGAGTACACTAACAGCCACACTAACAACCAAATTAAGATAATCAATCAAGCTTGTGATGTGGCCCATTTTTACTTACATGTATACATTCATATGCAGGGTCTCATCCACTGCAAGCAAAAGGAATTTGTTCAAGCCTTGCGCCTTTATTGAATTACCCTGGCAATGACTTGGTCAATTAGAGTCAATTTGCCAAATAAACTGAAGCTGTGCACACACTTCTCCGTGCTTGCAGCCCAGGACTGCTCTGAAGACATAGTCTCAAAACCGGGAAGAGTGCAGCCAAACGATTCAGTGAAACATCCCTTGGATGCCTTCTGGATGCCGTGGAGGCCCGCCATGATGTCCTCTACCCCCATTCTGGCTGCAGAAGGCCCATCAGTCTCACCACTCTGGCTTGGGAAGCAGTGGCAGAGGTGGTCAGTGCCAATGCTGCACACACAAGAGGTTGGCCATCCAGTGAAGAAAATGGATGAATGTTCTCATCTGTGCCACCAGGGTAAGTCAACCATGTCATCAATCTCAAATCGCCCACTCATAAGCCCATCACACAGGCACTGGCGTCTCACTCACTGCCAGCTCAGGGACATCACCATTCACTTCCTCACACCAACACTCACATCTCCATCTGGCGTCATCTCCTCTGGAGACTGCTTCCTGATCCCATCCATGGCTCCACTCAGCGCACGCACACACACACACACACACACACACACACACACACACACACACTCCTGGCATCCTATTCATTTGACATGGCATGCACCTTGCTTACACTCTCTCCATCTGTCTTTGTGCAGCACAAGATCGCGCACAATCAACGGGAGAGGTTCCAGACTAGGGGTGGAGTGCCAGACATCAAGGTCCTCACTCCATTCGAAAGTAACATGTTGCAACTGGCTAGAGAGGTCGCAAACCATTCCTGCAGCGACGGTGAGGTCAGTTGCGAACATCCATGTGAGGATCCAGGACCACATCATCTCTCTCTCAATGCTACTCTGAGTCCACTGTTCTGTGTTCAATGCAGCTGCTAAGCACTAATAATCTCCACTTTCTGTCATAGGCGCACTTGCCACGTCACCCTCAGACAACCATGACACCAACCTCACCACCGAGAGCACCTCGGATGAGGACCCTGAGGGCAGCACTATTGAATACCTGTCATGGTGCTCACTCATTTCATCTACCAGCGCAGTGACACACACCATTGTAAGACCTAAATGTAAAGTAGCCTCATGATCACAGTCTGATGAACATAGCACACAATCTGTTCCAAAGCAGGCGGAGGCAGGGACATCCAAGGTCGCCAGCACTCAGAGGGCTGCTGGAGGCAAGGAATCTGCTAAGTTCGAGTCAGATGATGAGCCTCTGGACTCGGTCCTCAATCCGTTGGTGGAGCTGCAAAGGCAATCACAGGAACACCAGGAAGGGATGTCTGGTGCATTCCTCAGATTGCAACAGACAACGCCTTCAGTCCAAGGTGATAGCGCCAGCATGCAAGGCATCGAGGTCAGCAGTGGCAAGATGGCAGCCGCCACGGAGACCTTGGTCCAGGACATTGGTCCTGCACTGCTGCGTAGACTGAACTCCATCGCTGATGCCATAGTTGGCCTCCAGCAGTGTCAACACAAG
This sequence comes from Carcharodon carcharias, assembly GCF_017639515.1. NCBI lineage: Eukaryota > Metazoa > Chordata > Chondrichthyes > Lamniformes > Lamnidae > Carcharodon > Carcharodon carcharias. The sequence goes on along the minus strand of NC_054469.1, from coordinate 87,208,272 downwards.
AGGGGTGTGAGGCAGCTCCAGATTCCACTTCCCAATGAATCAGCCAGGAGTGTTGGGCACCCACAGGGAGGAGGACCAGCGGCTCCACACCCCAGGACCGTTCACCCGGGTGACTCCAGAAATGTCCAGCTGATCCAAATCTCCTCTTCCTGTGACACCCACAGCTCCAGCTCCAAAGACCAAGGGGAGTGTAGCTGGCTAATAGAAGGACACCCAAAAGCAGGCCAGAGCCCTCCAGGCCTCAGCCCTCCAGAGGACAGCCACCAAGGTTATCATAGACAGGGCGTAGCTGTCAGCAGGCTGCCTCCGTCTCTGCTGTGGATGTCAGGGAGTACAAAGATGGCAGGAGTGGAAGGCTAAGACAATGTAGTTGCACAACCTGGGCATGGGTTTTAAACACTTGTACATAACGTTCACTATTATAAATAAACTCCCAATAATGTCTCCTTGCCTATGGCTCCTTATTATGATGAACAGTGGTCGTGTCACTCAGATGTAAAGCCTTGGTTCCAGCACCAGATAAAGTCAGGTGTCTCAGTCCAGGGCCTCTTCCCTGTGCAGTGTGTAACCTTCAGAGCAAAGTGATAGTCCAGCTTCACACTCACTGGACACATTACTGATGCCTGCACCTCGATGGTGCTTGTCATTGCTGCCAGAATGTTGTGGGCAGATGTCAGAGTTCTGTCATTCTCTCATTGTGCTCTCAGCACCTTTTTAAGGTGGGGCTGGGCCCCATCTGTTCAGCGACTGTGACTGGTGACGCTGTGCTCCTGAAGGGGATAGGTGCTGAAGGCTAACAAAGGATCAGGTGCATTTAAAGTTTCATGGCTGCGAATCCATGATATTAACCAGATCACAGAGCGCAAGCATGCTGCCCTCAGCCAGGCAGGAGTCAGGCATTCTCAGAGGCTATGTCCTCACTGCATGTCGTCATCACCCTCCTGGAATCGAGTGACTATTAAGGCATCCGCTGCGGATCCATGACATGAGGAGCCTGAGCACGAAGAGTAATTTTTTTTTAATCCATTCATGGGATGTGGGCATCGCTGGCCAGGCCAGCATTTATTGCCCATCTTTAATTGACTTTGTTCAGAGGGCAATTAAGAGTCAACAACATTGCTGTGGGTCTGGAGTCACGTGTAGGCCAGACCAGGTAAGAACGACAAATTTCCTTCCCTAAAGGATATTAGTGAACCAGATGGGTTTTTATGACAATCAACAATAGTCTCATGGTTATCATTTCCTGGTGATGCATTTTGGGAGGACTAATATGGCAAGGGAATACACAATGAATGGTAGGATCCTAGGGAGTACAGAGGATCAAAGGGACATTGGTGTACATATCCATTGATCCCTAATGGCAGCAGCACAGGTAGATAAGGTGGTTAAGAAGGCATATGGGATACTTGCCTTTATTAGCCGTGGCATAGAATATAAGAGCAGGGAGATTATGTTGGAGCTGTATAAAATGCTAGTTAGGCCACAGCTGGGGTAGTGTGCACAGTTCTGGTTGCCACACTATAGGAAGGATGTGAGTGCACTGGAGAGGGTGCAGAGGAGATTCACCAGGATGTTGCCTGGGCTGGGGCGTTTCAGCTATGAAGAGAGACTGGATAGGCAAGGGTTGTTTTTCTTAGAGCAGAGAAAGCTGTGGGGGGAACTGATAAGAGGTATACAAAATTATGAGGGGCATAGATAGGGTAGATAATAGGGTAGATAGAAACCTTTCCCTCCGCAGAGGTGTCAATAATCAGGGGGCATAGATTTAAGGTATGGGGCAGGAGGTTTAGAGGGGATTTGAGGAATTTTTTTTTCAGAGGGTGGTTGCAACCTGGACCACACTGCCTGAGGGGGCAGTAGAGGCAGGAACCCTCACAACATTTAAGAAGTATTTAGATGAGCACTTGAAATGCCATAGCATACTGGGCTATGGGCCAAGTGCTGGAAAATGGGATTAGAATACTTAGGTGCTTGATGGCTGGCATGGACATGATGGGCCGAAGGACCTGTTTCTGTGCTGTATAGCTCTATGATTCTATCATGCTCTTAATTCCAACTTTTTATTGAATTCAAATTCCACCATCTGCCATGGTGTGATTCAAACCCTGGTCCCCAGAGCATTACCCTGGGTCTCTGGATTACTAGTCCAGTGACGATACCACTATGCCATCAGCCACACTGGAGTCAAACATTCACAGACGCAATACGAGGAGATCAGTTCAGTCCTCACTACATCTTACCATCACCCTCCATGAATCATGTGGCTATGAGGACCTCCCGAGCGCACCTGCCTCATCTGACCAATGCGATAGCCTCATGGCCAGCATCCTCGCCTTCGAGGACCTCACCACCATCATCCCCTTTGAGGTCCATCGGAGAAGGTTTGCAGCTTTCTCATCTCCTCTTCAGCCAGGTCCTCCCCCTCCCCACCCCTGTTGCAGCGCTAGGTTGCGTAGTGTGCAGCAAGTGACAATGATGCATGATACTTTTGGTGGACTGTATTGCAGTGCGCCACTGTACCTGTCGAGGCACCAGAACCTCATTTTCAAAATGCCTGTCGTTTACTCCACTGAAGTCTGGGTCACAGCCTGAGCTTTGTTGTACCATCAGTCTGCTACAGTCTGAGGCTGTCGCACGGGTGTCATCAGCAACGTCCTCTGTGGATAGCCCTGGTCCCTGAGGAGCCATCTCTGCAGCTTCTCTGGACCCTGGAAGATGTCAGGGACCTGAGACCTGCTGACCATATAGGAGTGGTGGAATCTCCCTGGGAATCGTGCACAGACCGGTAGGATGCGTTTGTGTGGTCGCACACCAGCTCAACGTTCAATGAATGGAAGCCCTTGCAATTGACGTAGTTGATTGCTTGTTGCCATGGAGATCTAATTGCCTCATGAATTCAGTCGATGGCACCCTGCACCTGTGGAAAACCAGAAATCTGCACAAGTCCCAGCATTCTTGCTTCCTGACTTTCCTGATCCTTGTCAAAATGAACAAAGTTCTGTGCCTTTGCAAAAATGGCATCTGTGATCTCCTGGATACACTTGTGCAAGGAGGTTTGCAAGATCCCAACAGATTACCTGTACGACCCTGGAAAGAGCCACTGGCACAAAAATTTAGCATCGCGGTCACTTTCATGGCCACCCATGGCATCAAATCTTGCAATAGGTGGCATATGCGACTGACCAGTTCCCTAGACGTGCCCAGTCTTTGGTGACACTGGTTTTCAGTCATCTGCAGGAATGATAGGCGCCATCTATAGACCCTGGGTCTAGCAAAGCGCCTACGAGTGACGGCTCACTGTGGATCTTCAGCTGCACGCACAGCAGGCCATGTCACCCCTTCATCTTGAGGGAGGTGTTTTTCCCTTTGCCCAGCCAGGCGCCTCTGCTGTTCTCTTCCTCTTTCTCTTCTTCTTCTCTGGTCTCTGTAAGCCATGAGGCACACCACTAAATCACCAGGCTCCATGGTCCTGATGTTTTCCTCCTGCATGATCAAAGAGAGATATGCATGAGCTAGCATGGGTGTACTAAGGACCTTCCTTGATTAAGTCTGAAGCCCCTTCACGCTTGCAGGGGAGTGCTGGCTACCACTTGAATGGCCAGTGTGTAGTGCGCTCATTGGCTGTCCGAAACCCCACCCAACTCCACTTGACCAACTGGTGGCAGCTTTGCCCACTGGACTGCATGGGCTCTCAGTCAGGCGCTGGCATTCTCCTAACCTACACTTTAAGGCTGCACTGTTAGCTTGAACCATGATGGATACTGGTCCACACCTTAATAAAGACATTGCAAGGGGCTGTGAGCGCCTCCACCAGTGAATGCTCCATGGCCACCTTTCGCAAGGGGAATCTACAACTTGCCCAGTCAGCCTATTGATCTTCTGCCCCCTAAAACACGCATTAATTTGCAGTCTGCGCCCAAGGGGTGAAACTTTCTGGAGCAATTGGTGGCACTTTCATGTTTTTGTGTTGCTTGAGTGGGCAGAAAATCTTCAGAGGCCCGACTCCAAGCATGTCAATGGAACTGCAGCTGAACTGTCAGCTGCAGAAGAATGCTCACTTTTGATGAGCTTTTCCGAGTGTGTGGTCACTTCTCTCACCCTCCCCCGACCCCAGCATGTGCTTGTGTACTTCCCTCAGTCTGTGCTGCCTTGCACCCCACCACCCTCCACCAACACCCCCGTAGTGGAGCCCTTGCCCCAGCACTGCACTGAAAGCCAGCCAGGAGAAAGCAGCTTGCCTGTTCCCCCCACCGAAAGCGCAATGTCCCTTCCTTGATGCCTAATGGTCGATGCTTGCGAGTGCCATGAAAGGTTTGTGCACTCACCTCCAAGCTCCCTCGAAGTTCAGGTTGCCAGGTACATGCCTTTTAAAGGCAGTCATGAAGCACGCCGTTCTGAAGTCATGCCAACATGGGCGGTAAATTTGACATGCATCGGTGGGAGGGGGGGATGATTCCTCTGAGCAGGGTTTATAATCAGATGCTAAAGTATTGAAATTAGGTTCCTGATGTGCGGTGGTGGGAAACACAACCCACCATAAACAGGTGGAACAGACGATCGCAAACTGGTTTTGCAACAGCATAAAACTGATATTTGGCTTTCTCGTCATATTGTCTGCTCACACCCACCATGACGCCCGCTGCCAATGGGACCAGACGATTCTGAGCTCAGTTTCTGCTCCTTTCTTTAATCGGTTTGCAAATATTCCAGAGCAAGAATCTATCAAAGGCTGGTCTCATAAAAGCCTAAGACATAAACACCGTTGCTTTTCTGCATTCTGATTTAACTCATTGGCTCTAGAAGAATGCAGCACACTTCTCAGATTACATTTTTGCTTCAACCATATTTAATCACCAGGCCATACTGCTGCTATCACTTTTCTTTGAAGTAAAATGCCTATTTACAGAAGGCAGACAAAAACAGAAACTATAAAACATAGCTGCTGCATCACAATATTTTAATAATGTTAAGTCAATATGAGAGGGGTTTAGATCTAAGTAGCAACTTCATTTCTGATACCCAGGGCTGGAATTTTAGCAGCCATATGGGGACAGCCTAGGACGTAGGAGGGTGGTAGAAAGGCAATAGGAGGGAATCCTGGCCTGTTCCTGACACCCCAGGATATTTCCAAAGATGGGAATAGCTGCAAGGTAATTAATTGAACTATGGATGGCAATTTTCTGACCCATTTGGCAACTTATATATGTCGGAAAGTACGCACGCGAATGAGTGCAGAAATCTCCCTGAGGCATGGAGCTGCCTCGGGGAGATTATATTCAATTTGAAACATCAAAATAAAAAAAGTTAAAAATCATTTACACATGTCCCCTCATGTGACAGCATCACATAAGCTGGGGCATGTTTATTAAATGTTCAAAAAATATTTCCTAATTTAATGAACCCTTCATGAAATCTCATACCGTGGATCTCATGGATGGGGTTTCATGAAAAACACAAAGGCCGCCTGGGCTTTTCGCCTGTCCGCCAACCTTAGCCTGGCAACTAGATTAATTAGTTTATTAATGGTCTTAACAGGCCTTTGACAGTTCGGTGGGCGAGCAGCTGACTCCAGGACGCACGCCCGACGTCACCGCACGTCATTTTACACGTCGGCGTGGGAGCTGAACAGAAAATTCTGGCCTGGGAGTCAGGTTAAGTAGGAATTTTAGGAATTATTATTTAGGAGTTACAAGTAAGTTATTGTAATCTTATGTATGTGCTTGAAATCTTCTATTTTGTTGATAAATATTTTAAGTTAATTTTTAAAATCTCTAAAGATTTTAGTGGACTCATTACTTCTGAATTCTCATAATAAATACAAATTGCAAAAATGTTGTGATAGCATGATCAAGTTTCCTTTCTGGATTTTGTCTGCCTGGCGCACATCTACCGCTACTTTTCTCTACTTTTAATGCACAACTTGACTTAGGAAAGGTGAATTGGATACTGGGGATCTAAAGAGCAAATGTGCCCTATATCCTACTATTAATATTGCAACACAGTTCAACCAAATGATGTAACATCATGGGAATATATTAAAAAATAAAAATGCAAGGTATGATTTGAAAACAGCCAAACAATAAAATCAAGATTCCAAAGTTTTTTTTAAATTTCTAATTTTATAATTGTTGTCCAGTCTGAATTACCCTTGAACTGAGTGGCTTGCTAGGCCATTTCAGAGGGTAGTTAAGAGTCAACCACATTGCAGTGTGTCTGGAGTCACATGTAAGATCAGGGAAGGATAGCAGATTTCCTTTCCTAAAAGACATCGGTGAACCAGTTGGGTTTTTAACAACAATCAATGATAGTTTCATGTCACCATGACAGAAACTTGTTTTCAACTCCAGGTTTTATTAAATTAAATTCAAATTCCACCAGCTGTCATGGTGGGATTGGAACTCATATCCCCCAGAGCATTAGCCTAAACTTCTGGATTACTTGCCCGATGACATTATCACTACACTGCCATCTCCCCTTAACTGATAACATAGTAGCTACACCACCACGTGCTACAGCATAGTTACTTTATGTTGCTTTTGCCAATGTTATCAAATTTTAACAGCTTCAAACAGTATTGCTTAACCATTATATAAACAGGTTACACAAATCAAATATTGAGATATTGGATGACGAAAAATTGATAAAGATGGGGCACTGGAAAAGCTGGCTGTACTTAAAGTAGATAAGTCACCAGGTTTGAATTGAATGTTTTTTCTAAACTCCAGAGAATATAAATCCAATTTGTTCAGCCTCTATTCACAAAGCAACCTCTGGGGACCAATCTAATGAATCTTCACTGCACTGCCTCCATTACGGAAGAATGTGGTCTTGGCACTGGATGCATGTAGTTCAGCTCAGGGTTGAACAGCATCCATTTTGATCAAACAGCATGGAGAGGAGATGAGCATAAAACTTTTGAAGGAAGCCACACAGAACTAATTTAGTTTTATCTGATGTAGGCTGAAGTAAAATTTTGGTTCATGCAGAACGATATAAAGTAGAATAGCAACATCATTTAGGTGGTTATGGAGTTGGAATACAATGGATCTCAAGAGAAGAATTCAATCATATTTTGTTGCAGGGCTCAGGAGAGCAGGGCACCACTTGACAAATCAGCTAGATGAGCAGACAGAGCGAGATTTTGAAGAGGAAAAATCCTTGAGCTCACTCCAGTATGAGAATGGAGGGAGTTAGGTGTGTAGGAACAGTCCCATATAATGCTTATAATGACCGTCAGAAAGGACAGCATAAACACAACAGGCCAAACCTTCCAGTTCCCGGATTGTGTCAGATGGGACATATGTTGGGAGATGGGACATATGTTGGGAGATGTGTATCGGAACCCTGTGGAAGCCCTAATGTGCTGAGGTATGCAGGAATTGCCTGGGAAGTTTAAATTTCTAATGGGTTGATTTCCGCTGCCCTGAGTCCTCTGTGAATGTCTCCAGCCTGGGGCTCATGGCAGAAACATAGGCCAGCTATGCGGGACTTACCTGCATACTTATCCTGGAAATGTTACACAGTTTAATAGCTGGTCTAACTCAGTGATTAGCCAGTATAACTGAACTGAGTGCCACAACCAACACCCGACCACCTGACTACCCCCATGACCACCCAACCACTCCCCCCGACCGGACCTGATTACTCGACTAACCCACCCACCACCTGACAATGCCGCTGACCTGACTAGCACCCCCTGACCCAAACATCCATCTCTTCTTGCGTCCGACAATCTTCCCTTGGAGAGTCTGCGCTGACCCTTTTTCAGACAGGGTCAGAAGACACATTTAATAAATCATAAAAGGATTGGGTCGCAGAAATCTTCACAGGCAGCGTTAATATGCTCAGCATCAATGCTGACTGGAAGATTTGGACCATTATTATTTACTCCAATAAAAATTTTCCTATTCTCTATTTAAAAGTTAAAGAGATACAAATACCTCACCTTCCCATGCGTATGGGGGAAAAAAAAACACTTGTTAAATGCAAGATAGATATAGAAGTCATAAACTGCAGACATGGAAGTTGTCCTACTTAGCTAAGGTCATGCTGCAATGGATAAGTGACAGTCGCAGGATTCTGCATTCACTGGGAGGATTAGCAGAAGGACAAAGCCTTGTAACATGTGTGTTACTCTGATGGTTAATCAAATGCAAGGAGTTTCTCTTTGAAATTAGGATTTTGAAAGGGAAGGCAGTGTACCTCTATAACAGCAGCTGAATCAGTAAGCAGCCTGTAATCTGTAAAGTCGCAAAAGGTTGCTTTGTTAGATCCCCTTAGACTACTGTTTTAGATGAGTGTTCTCTTTGTAATTAGATGGAGGTTACTTTTTTTCTTCTGTTAAAACATTTGCTTAGTTGATGCAGAAATATATAAATTTCACAAACATATTCAGGACTGATTATGAGGTTATGAAAAAGTGCTCACTTGGATTGGAGATAAATCTAAAGCTCACATGTAGGTCACATTCTTTGGTCTGGTAAATGTATCTGTCGAAAATGAATAATCCTATTATGCTTGAATTCCTATCTAATATTTAAGAAAAAGCTCAATTTTAGATCTAATTTTAATTTATATTTATATCTATAGTGAGCCATACATCTTGGTATCACCTAACCACAACTCACTGGTTTGTCGCTTCTTCTTCTCTCCTCGTTTTAACTTTGTACCATGGGCTGGGATCTTTCGATAATAAAACGTTATAAGATTTGTGTTATTTTTAAATTGGTACCAAGCGAAACTTCAGCAAGCTGACAGAGAAAGTGGTGAAAACTGCAAAGCAAGAAAGAGTTTTATTTAATTTCATCTTTAGAGTATTTGGAATTACTCAACAAGACAATTGGAGTACAATCTGCTGAATTACAACGTAAAGTGTATCACAAAGAGCAGGAGGAAAATGATGAAAAAATTGTCAGGACTTTTTGCATTTCATATGATCTGCTGCTGGAGTGGTGGTACTATTATTCAGGGCAAATCATTAAGGCTCACTGAGGTCAGAAGATTATTGTGTGGTACATGGAAAGGCTGAAGGCATTTTTTGATAACAGTGCAGGATATTATTCACATAATTGCATTTTAAATGAAAGTATTCCGATTTTTTTTAAACACTTTACTTCATGAATGCTATGTTGTGCAACATTCAAGAGAAGCTGGATAATATTTGATTTATGCACAGCTGAAAATAAGGTAAAGCTAATTCATTTGTTGTGGTAATATTTTGTGAAATGTATTGTTTACTAGAAGTGAATGCCTCTTTTAGATCTGAGATAAGCAGTAATTCATTCAAATGAGAAACACCACAATACTACACTTAATGCAAGTCTCAATTTAACATTCAAATCACATTCAACATTGCAGCAATAGGATTGTTTCTATTTTGGTTAACAACTGTTTGGTAGACTGTGACACATTTTATATCATATTTACTACATGGCTATGTCATATAAAGGGCAAACTTATAACATTTGATTTTTTGAGATGAACAGGCTATGACTGAAAAGAGTGGAGGCTAAGAGAGTTAACATTTAAAAATGGGTTAGATAAAATATAGGAATGGATGTGGACTGAAATGAAATAGTTCTCCATGGAACATAATGATTACTATGAAGTTAACTGGAGAGCTGAGCAATATTTCTGCTGAGAACAATGGGGAGAGATGAACGATGAAGAAGCTAGAATGGATTTATGTTCTAGAATTTTATTATCTCCGAAGTTCAGGATATACTTGCAGATCCATCTCTTGGAGATAGAATGAATAGTCCATGATAGCATATAGTGTACACAATCTACAGAAAAATTGGCTCTGTAATCGTGTAGAAATAGTCATCAAACTGTAATTTCCAAAACCACGTCACACTCCGAGTTGCACCTTTTAAACAGAACGGCACTGTACAAGGTCAATGTCAGTACAGGTGTCAGCTTGACTCACTGGTTGCACTATCAATTCTGGGTTCAAACTGCAGTTTAGAATTTAGTGCATAATCCAGCCTGATACTTCATTGTAATACTGAGGAAATGCTTAATTGCTGGAGGTACAATTTTTCATTAAAGTGAAGGCTTCCATGCTTAGGTATATATAAAAGATCCCAAAGGCAAGATACCCAGTAATTTCTGATTTCATCAGGAATTTTTTTTAATGGAAAATCAAGACTTTTCAGATCTCAAAGAACGCAAGTTGATGGTTTCTGGCACTGCTTATCAGCCCTCTTGTTTAAAACAGCTTTAAGCAATTTAGCTTGATGATGCAGGGCAAAATCCATTTCCTACCACTGGAGTGGTTTATTAAGACCGTCTATTTCTATCAGATTTTCTGACCTACCAGCAGATCAGTCCTAATTACAGCCTATCTAATCAGATACCAGCTCATTAAAATGTCTTTAGACGCAACATACTCTCACAGGTCTGTTGGACAGCACTAATTTGCCAGTCATTGGCACAACCCTTTACTATTTAACATTCTTAACATTTGAAGCTGTTCTTGATCCTTTAAGAAAATCATCTCTATAAAATGGATTAAATTGAATGCCACAGTGTAATTTATCGAAAGATTTTATTCCCAGCTCTAACAACTATTTTACAAATTGTTGGATATTTCATACATTTTTATTTATTTATTCATGGAATGTGGGCATCAGTAGCTAGGCCAGCATTTATTACCCATCCCTAATTGTCCTTGTTTAGACGGCAGTTAAGAATCAACCAAATGGAGTTCCATACAGGCCAGACCAGGGCCTCTCCTCGTTAATATAGTGGTGAGTATCCCTTGCCTGTCACGCTGGAGACCGGGTTTCAATTCTCCGACGTGGGCATCTACCCAGCGCTTCAGACAGAAGGCAGGTTTGAAAGGATGGACCATGAGCAAAATTTCTGGACAGTTCTTGTTATCAATATCACAGGCCAGACCAGGTAAAGACAGCAGATTTCCTTCCCTTCCCTAAAGGACATTAGTGAATCAGATGGCTTTGTACAACAATTAGCAATGGTTTCATGGTCACCCTCAAACCTTTAATTCCAGATTTTTAATGAAATCAAATTCCACCATCTGTCATGATGGGATTCAAACCCAGGTCCCCAGACTATTACCCTAGGTGTCTGGATTACTAGCCCAGTGACAATATCACTATGCCACCACCTCCCCTTTAGTAGCATTGTTTAAAGCCAAAACCTAGGCAGAAAGCCTAATACAAGAATTATGGCCAGAATAAAATGTGGCAGTATGGATGAGTGACCTTAATGTTTCTGACATCTTTAAATCAGGATAAAAATACCTTGAAGAAAACATATAGGAAGAACATTTTAGTTTATCAACTGACAGTAAGGTATTCTGGAAAAATGATGCTAAATGAAAGATAGTTAACCTCCATCTAAAAAGAATGCTAACTTCAGGCAATGGAACAGCTCTTGATAAAGATAAGGCCCCTAAAACTCTCCGTGCTCAACCTGTTCGATTACCTATGGGTCATAAGATGCCCAAAAATCCAAGGGTTACAATCCAGAACTTGATCAAAAATGAGACCATTTTTGTATAGATAGTGAAATGACTATCAAGAAAAAAAGGCCATTGAAACTTGTCACAGCAACAGGAGGCAACATCTTAACTCAGCTAAGTGTTACAATTGTGAAGTTTTTAAGATTACTATGATTTAGGACTGTGTCTTTAATCTAATGTAAAATGAAGGGGAGTCATGTGGCCTGTTCTGAAGTTTGCCTTACAGCAAACCTGAGTGATTTGACAGAGATTAAAGGGGACCCAGAGTGTTTTACTGGAAAGAAGATGCAAGGTGTTTACACTGGGAGATGATGGCAGCAGCACCTTTGTTTACAGTGGTTAGGCTGCAAGTCTCCAAAGTTTCAGGAAGGTGTTGGGAATGTCAAGTTCTAAACAGTTATGCTTAAACTATCTATTTATTATAAGATAAAAGAGAGTTGGGGTCTCAAATATAACTAATCAGTATTTCTATTTGGATAAAAGGCCTATGTGATTCATATTGCCATGGAGATGAGCTTTGAGTAGGTAAGGGTCCAAGAAATCCGTGAAAACTCACAGGCAAAGTTAGTGTGCCAGATTCTGGGAGAGGGAGAGCAGCTATAGGCAATAAGATGCTTTGATTGCCCATTTGGGAATGCGGTTGGGAGCTTGTGCTCATATTGAAAAGACCAAATTCATGAAGAGTTAAAATGAGGCTGGATAATTTGCTTAGCTGGCACGAAAGGAAGCATCTAAGGTGGGAGAACCTCACTGTAAAAGACAAGCCTTTCTCTTGTCTGTCATGTTGGATTGGCCACAACAGAAATGTACAAATTTTTCTTCCAAGTAGTAAGGCCTACTCTATTTTGCACTTGAGGAATCGAGATTTGAATTGGCCTCCATTTTTGTGCTAGATCTTCAGGCAGCATTGATGCAGTGAAACAGCAATGAATGAATACACCAAGAAAAAGATGTGCGAGAGCTAAAGCCATCGACAACCACAAGTTCACAGCCAAAAGGAAATGCAGCGCATATGGATCAAACTTCAAAATTTGTGGAAAGCCTAATGACTTACTAATGTAAAAAACTTACCGATTAACGAGCTGATATAAAATCTTACAGGATTTCAATGGTGCAGGAGGCCATTCGGCCCATCATGTCTGCACTGGCTTTCCAAATGAGCATTATGACCTAGTGCCATTGCCCTGCCTTTTCCCTGTACCCCTGCACATTTGTTTCTATTCAAATAACCATCTAATGCCCTCTTGAATGCCTCGATTGAGCCTGCCTCCACCATACTTCCAGGCACAGCATTCCAGACCCGAATCACTTGTTGCGTGAAAAAGTTTTTTCTCACGTCAGATCTGCTTCTTTTGCAAATCACTTCAAATCTGTGCCCTCTCACTCTTAATCCTTTTACGAGTGGGAACAGCTTCTCCTTATCTGCTCTGTCCAGCCCCCCTGCCATCGGCAAGCAGGGGACAGGGCCCGCTCGCCAATTGAGGCCATTGACAGGATCATTAAAACAATTAAAGGACCTGCCCGTCCAACCTTAAGGTTGGCGGGCAGGCCAGCAGCCCCGGCGGGCTTCTGTAAAAACATGAAACCTCATCCACCAGCGGGATGAGGTTTCATGTAGGGTTTAAAAAAGTGTAATAAAGTATTCGCGAAATTTATTAATGTGCCCCATCTCGTGTGACATTGTCACATGAGGGGGACATGTTAAGGATTTTTTTTTTCTTTTTTCAATGTTTGTACAACTCTTGCATTTGGGGAATCTCCCCTGCCCACACAGGAAACACATAGCGCTTCCCGCTGGACATCACGCTGGGCAGGCCTTAATGGGCCCGCCCACTTAAAATGGCAGTGGGGCCCCACTTCTCCGGCGGGGATCGGCTCCCCGCCCACCAGCGATTGGGTAGGGCCCGCCTGCCTGGCAGGAAGAAAATTCTGCCTATGATTTTGAAAATCTCTATTGAATCTCCTCTTAGCCTTCTCCTCTCCAAGGAAAGCAATCCCAACCTCTCCAATCTATCTTCATAGCTGAAAGATTAAAAGTTCCCAAGCTGAAAAAGGAAAAGAACTGAAGTAAACCCTTAGGAGCTATGAATCACCTTGAACTGGTTCCAGGAGAAACAAATTTCTACTTAAAGGACCATGTAAAGTGTGTTTCCACTGTTGCAAAAAGAAAAAGGAAAATGTTTTGTTTTGTGATTTAAAGTAAAAGTTGCTTAGAAAGATAGGGTTGAATTTTCGCATGGATATGGAGCAGGGGTCGCTCTCCAGCTTATCTAAAATGGTGCCAGAGGCCTGGTTCCAGTAGTCCCCCCTTTAACTCAACTCCTAACATTTTCAAGGGGGGGAATCGGGAGCAGATTGTACTTTGTGCTTCAGTGGTTCACGGAGGCAACTGCACATGTTAAAGCACAGCTGCCTGCACTCAGATACAATTTGCGTTTGTGGGATGTCCAAATCACGGGGCGGAATCATCCCAGAGTTACACTAAGTGTGATAGCAGGCGGGTAAAAAGGTGTTTTACCCGCTGGCCAGAATGGCAGCTTTTCACACCGTATCGTCTGAATCCCATCTCATTAATAATGCATTCCCGGGAAACCCGCTGTTTCATTGACAGCGGGCTCTTATTCGCCCGTCACGCTCCATGATCCTGATGTACTCCTCCTCCCGGATGAAAGGAGAGACGCGTGGGTTAGCTTAGGTGTTCTATGAACCTCTCCTGGTTAAGTCTGAAGGCCCCTTAACACATCCCGGAGAGTGCTGGCCACCACTTGGATGACCAGAGTTCAGTGCCTTGCATGGCTGCCCGAGACCCAACAACCTCTGCCCCACTCAGGTTGACTGATTTGCAGCAGCTTCCCCCCACTGGTCTGCATGCTGTGATCTCAGCTCAGGCACAGGCATTCTTCTAACCCATACTGCAAGGCTGCACTGTTAGCTTAAACCATGGGGGAGACTAGTCTACACCGGGATGATGACATTGCAAGGGGCTGTGAGCACCTCCACCAGTGACTGCTCCATGGCCAGCTTTAGCAAGGAGATTTAACAACGTGCCCACTCATTCAACTATTCTGCACTCTGCTAAAATGCTTATAAGTTTTCAGTTTGAGCCCAAGGGATGAAAGGTTCAGGAGGATTTAGTGGCAATTTCATGCTTCTGTGTTACTTGAGTGGGCAGATAAGCTAGAGGCCCGACTCTAGGATGTCAATGTACATTTGAACTGTCTCAGCTGCGGAGGAATGGTCACTTTATACAAGGTTTCCCTAATGTGTGGCTGCTTCCCTCCCTTCCACCCACCCTGCACGTGCTTGTGCACTGCCATCAACTGCAATGCAGCCCTTGCCCACGCCACCAACTCACCCCTACTGCAGTGCAGCTCTTGCCCCACAAATCATCTCAACTGTGGTGCAGCACTTGCACCCCGCCCACTCCCCCCCCCCCCACCCCCGCCCCCCACCCCCAAATAATCTCAACCAAAGGGCAGCACTTGCCCCGGCATCACACTATCAGCAGGTAGGAAAAAGCGACTTTCCTGTGTCCTCGTCTGAATGTGCGGCACCTCAACCCTGAAGTCCAACAGGTGACCCTGGTGAGTGCTACACAACGTTACTGTGCACTCACATCCGAGTTCCACTCGAAGTGCAGCCCACCAAGTGCACGCCTTACATATTCTGCTGTGAAACACGCTGGCGGGTGCTCGGATGATCCAGCAAGGGCGGGGGGATAATTCCGGCAGGTTGGGCTTATAATGATATGCAGATGTATTACGTGAGGTTCTTGAAATCTGGCGGCCCACCATTGACGGACAGAGCAGATGACTGCAAATTGGTTTCATGATGTCAAGAAACAATTTTTGGCCTACTCACCATATTGCCCACTCATGCCACCAAGCACGCCTGAGTCAGCAGGCATAGAAAATTCCACTCTCGATTTGTGCACTTTACACCTATCGGGGAAAGCCTAAAGTTAGCGGATTTCTTTGAGGAGGTAGGGTATCCTTTTGGATATAGTCCCGGGACACCTTTGAGAGAGGTCAGCTGTCCTTTGGAAAGGTCAGGTTTCATTTGGGCTTGTTAAAATTAGATATGGATGTATGTTAAATATGGATAAACTCTTTGGAACTAGCACAGATGCTGTCAATGTATGCAGATCCCCTGCCCTTTAAAAATTTGAAAGAAAAAACTCTGCTGTGTTCAAAACAATCAGTGCTTGCTATTTCCTCTGTTTGATGACATGGGCCTGGGAGTTATCATTACAGGATTTGTGCTGTATGACAGGTTGTGGAATCAATCATTGTCACATTGGGCTGCCTATCAGTTCAATTTGATGGACAGCTCTGAGTGGTTATTAAGTCTTTGAAGTAGTACAACTGCTTATTGTTATTTAGGATTAAGTGCTTGAAGGATTTACAATGCAGTGAATAGCGTTTTAACAATGTGAGTGTTTTTTAAACAGTGGATTCATTAATAGACACTTAGTACTTTATCTCATTTCCTCTCAGCATGGGTCCTGAGGTATGCCCATGGTGGATAGTGGATGAGTTGGCATGGAGGGTGGAAGAGCAAAGGATGGTAGGTAGGGGACATGGATTGGCATAATTTGCCACTCATTTAGCATAGAGGTTATAATGAGCCATGGGGGGGTGGGTGGAGGGACATAGGTTGGCATGGAGGGTATGAGAGGCCATTGGGGGTGGGTGGAGGTAATGAGGTGGCATGAGTTGGCATGGATGGGGCATAGGGAGTGTGTGGGGGCTGAGGGGTGAGAGCTGGGGTGCTGTTTTTCACTTAATTGGGTTTTTTTGCAGCTGGGACAAAGTGCTGAATCACCTTTATCCCATCCCACTTCTGCACCCGGCAGCCCCTGTGCTGCCTTCAAACTGTTTCCAGGGTCAGCAGACCCAACTCCCATTACACCCTGGCCCTCCAGAATGAAAAGCTGAACTTCTGGAACAGTTTTCAGGAGTTGTCCTAACTCTGCACTCCAGATCCAGCATCAGGCCATAGTGTTTAGTCCAGCCTTGTCCAACATGTAGCCGTGGGCCGGATATGGCAAGTGAAGATCCCCAATGAGGCTCCAGGAGGCAGTTTTCAAAATGCTGGTAAGTGCAGTGGTAGGTTCTGAAAGAAACTGCTCCTCCAATCACAGGCCATTCCTCTCCCACTTTTGCAGCTGATAGCTGAGCCTATCAGCAGCAATGTGGGAGAGAAGCAGTCTGTAATTGGAGGTGCAGCACACTGGCGGCAGCGAGTGTGCTCCAGAAAAGAGGTATTGGCAGGGGGAGGGAGAGAGAGATGATGGCGGGCCAGCTGGGGGAGGAAGAGGATGCCACGCTGGAAGTGGGTGCCATGCTGGATGAGGCTGGATGTGGTGGTGCCAGTGGCAGTCATGAGGGTGAAGAGCAAGAGAGAGAGAAAGAGAGAAAGAGAGTGTGTGTGGGAGTGTGTGTGTGTGTGTGTGTGTCTGGCTCACTTGTAGTCTCAGGATTCCCACTCACCCTCACACACCAACACACAATCACACCCACTCAACAGCGGATGAGAGTGAGTGAGTGAGCATCGAGATTGGGAGTGAGCCAGACAAATAGACGCTTTCTCACACTCTAAAGTTAATCTTTGTAAATTTCTCATTTTAATTATCAATTTATTGCTTTGATATTGGTTTATTTTTGCTCAGCAAGTTATTTCTTTTCTTCAGTTTTATTTTAAAATTCACGTTTATTGTTGTGCCAAACCTTATCTTTCTGAAATTTGCTCATTGGCCTCTTGAGTAAGTAAAAATTGAAAATGTGGCCCCCCCAACTGAAAAGGTTTGACAAGCCTGGATTAGTCAATAGTCTTTTATTACAGTAAAAGTCTTAAAACATGAAATCTTGTCATGTCATCATTTCGACTATTTACTTGAATCTTGAATTTCTTTTTAAAGTTTATCAGTCTCTACAAAGATCATAACATAAATGCCCCAAGGGTCTGTGTGCAGTTAAATGCTTAATTACGACATGTATTAGAATAGGTCTGATAGTCTTCTTAACTGTCTATTAATGTACTCAAATTAAGTTTGGATAAACTATTTACTAATGAAATAATATTTTGAACTTACCATCCCATGAATTACTGAGAAAACAGACTTCGACAAATACATAGTACAATTTATTTCACAAAATGAAATAAGACATATTCACCAATCTTACCCATCAGATTCACACAGATAACAATGTTCAACAGCGATTCCAAAATGAGTTACAAACAGTTCAAGTTTGACAATGTTCATTTATGCCAAACAATGTTAGGAAATGGAGATATTCATAAGACTAAGATTCAACACTTGGATTGCGTTAGTCGAATCCAAACTAATTGATCAGATACAAAAACAGAATTACCTGGAAAAACTCAGCAGGTCTGGCAGCATCGGCAGAGAAGAAAAGAGTTGACGTTTCAAGTCCTCATGACCCTTCAACAGAACTAGGTGAATCCAAGGAAGGGGTGAAATATAAGCTGGTTTAAGGTGTGTGTGTGTGGGGGTGGGGGGGGGGAGGGCGTGCGGGGTTGGTTTGGGTTGGGTTGGGTTGGGGGAGAGAAGTGGAGGGGGTGGTGTGGTTGTAGGGACAAGCAAGCAGTGATAGAAGCAAATCATCAAAAGATGTCACAGACAAAAGAACAAAAGAACACAGAGGTGTTGAAGTTGGTGATATTATCTAAACGAATGTGCTAATTAAGAATGAATGGTAGGGCACTCAAGGTATAGCTCTAGTGGGGGTGGGGGGAGCAGAAAAGATTTAAGAATATTTAAAAATAATGGAAATAGGTGGGAAAAGAAAAATCTATATAATTTATTGGAAAAAACAAAAGGAAGGGGGAAGAAACAGAAAAGGGGTGGGGATGGAGGAGGGAGTTCAAGACCTAACGTTGTTGATTTCAATATTGAGTCCGGAAGGCGTAAAGTGCCTAGTCGGAAGATGAGGTGTTGTTCCTCCAGTTTGCGTTGGGCTTCACTGGAACAATGGAGCAAGCCAAGGACAGACAGACAGGCAAGAGAGCAGGGTGGAGTGTTAAAATGGCAAGCGACAGGGAGGTTTGGGTCATTCTTGCGGACAGACTGCAGGTGTTCTGCAAAGCGGTCGCTCAGTTTACGTTTGGTCTCTCCAATGTAGAGGAGACCGCATTGGGAGCAACGAGTACAGTAGACTAAGTTGGGGGAAATGCAAGTGAAATGCTGCTTCACTTGAAAGGAGTGTTTGGGCCCTTGGACGGTGAGGAGAGAGCAAGTGAACTTCTCTCCCCCAACCCAACCCAATCACCCGCCACCCCCCCCCCACCCCCGCTACACACCTTAAACCAGCTTATATTTCACCCCTTCTTCGGATTCACCTAGTTCTGTTGAAGGGTCATGAGGACTCGAAACGTCAACTCTTTTCTTCTCCGCCGATGCTGCCAGACCTGCTGAGTTTTTCCAGGTAATTCTGTTTTTTTTTTGGATTTCCAGCATCCGCAGTTTTTTGTTTTTATCTCTGTGTTTAATTGATCAAATGTTCATAATACACACAGCGAAGGAAAGAAACTTTTTGTTTCATTTGGTTGACATTATGCTGCACTTTAAAAAGAAACATGATTGGCAAACTATGTGCTCATTGATGTTGGTCAGTATACTTCCAGCTAGATATTAATCAGTTGTGCTATGCCAGCTCAGGCAACATACAAAAACACTTGGTAAAGTTGTTCCTTTCTAAATTCAGCTGTCAAATAGATTCTCTGTTTAGGTCTGTTTCCTGCCCACCTTCCCCCACCCCACGTACAAACTTTGAGGATCGCACAGACCAAGACTGAGGACTCAATATTCAAGGGTACTCAACATTCTGGGAAAAATAGGCAAAAGAGGAAAAGGAGGTAGGGTGGCTTTGTTAAGAAAGGAAGGTATCAGTGCAGGGGTGAGTAGTGATATAGGTGCAATAGATCGTGGCGTGGAATCAGCTCAGATAGAAATAAGGAATAGTAAGAGGAAGAAGTCGCGGGTGGGAGTCGTCTATAGGCCCCCGAAGAGTTGCTTCACCGTAGGACAAAGTATAAATTGGGAAATAATGGAGGCGTGTAAGAAGGGGTCTACAATTGTCATTGGTGATCTTAATCTGCACATTGACTGGACAAATCAGATTGGCAGGGGTAACGAATATGTTGAGTGCATCATGGATTATGTCTTAGAGCAGGTTGCAGAACCTACCTGGGAACAGACTATTTTAGATCTAGCAACATGTAATGAGGTAGGATTAATAAGAGATCTTGTAGCTAAGGATCCTCTAGGGGGTAGCGATCACAACATGGTAGAATTTCAAATTCAGTTTGAGGGCGAGCAACTCGGATCATAAACCTGTGTCCTCAACTTAAATAAGGGCAATTACAGAGGTATGAAGAAAGAGTTGGCTAAGGCTGGGAAAATAGACTAATGTGAAGGTCAGTGGATGAGCAGTGGCAGACATTTAAACAGGTATTTCATAACGCTCAGCAAAAATTTATCCCAGTTAAAAAGAAGGACTCGATGAGAAGGATGAACCACCCATGGTTAACAAAGGCAGTCAACGAGAGTGTCCAATCAAGAACTAAGGCATACTAAGCAACGAAAACTAGTGGTAGGCCAGAGGATTGGGATTTTTTTTAGGAACCAGCAGCGAATGACTAAAAAGCTAATAAAGAGGGAGAAAATTGATTATGAAGTAAATTGGCAAGAAATATAAAAACAAACAGCAAGAGCTTCTACGGGTGTATAAAAAGAAAAAGAGTAGTTAAAGTGAGCATGGCACTTTTGGAGGATGTGACTAGAGAATTGATAACGGGGAACAGGTAATTTATATAGCAGGTAATTTAAATTAGTATTTTGTACCGGTCTTCATGGTAGAGGACACTATAAATATTCCAAAGATATCAGAAAAGCAAGATGCTAATGGGAGGAAAGATCTTGTAACAGTCTCTATTATGAGGGACAAAGTATTTGAGAAACTAATGGGGCTAAAGGCAGACAAGTTGACAGGACCTGATGACCTGCTTCGAAAGGTTTTAAAGGAAGTGGCTGCAGAGTTAGTGGAGGCATTGGTCAAAATACTCCAGAACTCATTGGCCAGGATTTTCCCCTCAGCGATTGGCGAGCAGGCCCCGCACCCAAAGGGGAAAATGACATGGGAGGAATCCCCGAAGTCATCCCGGTCCCTTTAAATTTTTAGGAAGGCGGCCAGACAGCGAAATCAGCAGTCTGCCTGCCGACCTGTCAATGCCAATTGAGGTCATTGACAGGCTAATTAAAGTAATTAAAGACCTGCGCGGCCAACCTTAAGACTGGCAGGTGGCCAGGAGCCCCAGCAGGCTCCAGATTATTGATGAAACTTCATCCACTGGCGGGTTGAAGTTTCATGTTCGTTTTGTAAACAAGTAATAAAGTTTATGTGTTTTTTATTAATATGTCCCATCTCGTGTTACATTGTCACATGAGGGGGACATGTTAATAATTTTTTAATGTTTCTATTTTTACATTTTACTTACCTGTCATAATATTCCCTGAGGCAGCACTTTGCCTCAGGGAGTAGTGTGCTCATTCACGCGCATGCACGAAAGAGCACACTTTGACAGATGGGGAATCACTCCCCAGCACCCCCTCCTCCGCACAGGAAGCACATAGCGCTTCCTGTCAGGGGTGCCGCTGGGTGGGCCTTAATTGGCCCACCCACTTAAAATGGCGGTGGGCCCAGTTTCAGTGGCGGGGGTCGGCTGGCCACACGCCAACCGAGGGCAAAATTCTGCCCATTGGATTCTGGGAGGGTCTCAGCAGATTGGAAGACCACTAACTTGAGGCCCCTGTTCAAGAAAGGAGGGAGACAAAAAGCAGGAAACTATAGGCCTGTCAGCCTAACATCTGTCGTTGGGCAAATGCTAAAGTCCATTATTAAAGAAGAAGTAGCAGGACATTTAGAAAAGCTTAACGCAATCAAACAGAGTCAACATGGTTTTTTGAAAGGGGAATCATGTTTGATAAATTTGCTAGAGTTCTTTGAGGATATAACAAAGCAGAGTTAATAAAGGGAAACCGATAGATGTAGTGTATTTGGATTGACAGAAGGCATTCAGTAAGGTGCCACATAAAAGGTTATTACACAAGCTAAGAGCTCAGTTTGGGATGGTAACATATTTGCACGGATTGAGGATTGGTTAACACACAGAAGATAGAGAGTTGGGATTAATGGATCTTTTTCAGGTTGGAAAGACATAACTAGTGGAATGCCACAAGGATCAGTCCTAGGACCTCAATTATTTACTATGTTAATGACTTGGAGGAGGGGGCAGAGTGTAATGTATTCAAGTTTGCTGATGATATAAAAAATAGGTGGAAGGGCATGTGATGAGTACATAAGGAATCTGCAAGGGGATATAGACAGGTTGAGTGAATGGGCAAAAACTTGATGGAGTTTAATGTAGGAAAGTGTAAGGTCATGCACTTTGGTAGCAAAAAAATCAAAAGGTAGACTATTATTTAAATGGAGGGAGACTCCAAAAGATTGCAGTACAGAGGGATCTGGGTGTTCTTGTGCATGAAATACAAAAGGTTAGCGTGATGAGGGCAGCAAATGGAATTTTGGCCTGTATTGCTAGGGGGTTGGAGTTTAAAAATAGGGAAGTCTTTTTACAACTGTACAGGGTGTTAGTGAGGCTGCACCTGGAGTACTGTATTAGGTTTTGGTCCCCGTATTTAAGAAAGGGTGTACTGGCATTGGAGGCGATTTAAAAGAGATTCACTAGGATGATTCCTGGGATGAAGGGATTGACTGAAGAACGGCTGAACAGGTTAGGCCTTTATTCACTAGAGTTTAGAAGAATGAGGGGTGATCTTATTGAAAGGTACAAAAAGATTCTGAGGGGGCTTGACAGGGTAGATGTTGAGAAGATGTTTCCACTTGTAGGGGAATCTCAAACTAAGGAACATTGTTACAGAATTAAGGGACACTGATCTAAAACTGAGATGCAAAGGAATTTCTTCTCTCATAGGGTAGTGAATGTCTGGAATTCTCTATCTCAGAGTTGTGGAGGCTAGATTACTGAAAGTATTTAAAGAGGGGGTAGATAGATTTTTGAAATATTGGGAAGCTGAGCGCTATGTGGAGCTGGCATGAAAGAGGAGTTTAGGCCTGGGGCAGATCAGCCATGATCTTATTGAACGGCAGGGCAAATTTGAGGGGCTGAAATGTCTACTCCTGTTCCTATTTCTTATGTTCTTATGTTCCTGTAGACAAATACACTACAGTTACCTTTTTGAAATGTTTGGCTTCCCAGATACGTAGGTTTGAGCATATTGAAAAAAAAAATTTTTGCTGTTTCTTTGGAAAATTAAAGCACATTTCCTGATTTAAACCAAAGCCAAAACCAACAATTAAGTACTGAAGTTTGTGGAGTCACCACTACATCCTAAATTAAAAACAGTAAATTCAAATGAAATGTTTCCATGCTAACAAAACTGACAAACAATATCCAAGACAGTTGGATCCTGTGACCAGACACCATCCTTCAAAAGGCATGGAAATTTTCTGCCAACTCTTAAGGCATTAGTGTGCCTAGACTGTTATTATCTAGTGCTCCTATCCGGCTACATTCTATTGAGTGTAAGAAAGTTTTACAGTATTTCATATTTGTAACTGATACTTACAGTAGGGACAGCCAAAGACTTCCATTCTCAGTCCAATATGACCTTCACCATTCCAGTCCAGTGGTACCAAGCGCACATAACGTGCAATGATTGGATGTTGTAAATCGTGCCTCACAACTCCATCTGAGTTTGTGTTTCCTGCAAAGGCCTGTGAGAAATAAAGCACAGAATTCTTAGCATTAAGGAGTCAACATACTGGGTGAAAAGCAGAAGTGCTGATTTAACTGATCTTATATATACTGACAACTTCTGAACTACAATCTTGGTGAATGCTATCTCATAATTGCAATGTTTTAATCTGTACACCAATTGTATTATTCAAGAAAACAAATCATCTTTGCTTTTTTATAAAACCACTAGACCTTTGAACTCCAAATAAATTGGCAAAATCTTTTTATTTATATATATATCAAATCACTTTTTTGTTATTTTACCAAAATAGAATTAAAACAGTAATTCAAAATAGTTATGAGGTGCTCTTCAGCTCTGGATTAGGGAGAGGGTGTCCTTGTATTTGTCACACCTAAAGCCAATTAGCCCTAACAAAATATTACATAGTCCCAAATATGTTCTGTACCACAATGAGAACTAAAGAATACTGCTTGTCACTTCAGCTATTGTCTAAGAGATTATTAAACTGCGCAGATCAAGTGCATAATGTACAAACTCAGACAAATATTCTGGCAAAAGCAGTAGTTTCTTTGTGCCTAGTTACCTAGTCAAGTTAATTGAACATATTGGAATTTTTGAAAATGGTTTTTCAAGAGTTTACAATCATGACTTATTTTTAATGGGCTACTACACCATTTGATTACAGAGTACTCCGCAGAGGAGTATTTTGTCACTCTAAAGTTTTTGTTGTGGTCGTACCTTTCACTGAACAAAGCCTCACAGCCTCTTACTCCCTCCACCGATATCCAATTATTCATTTGTGGGCAGCCGAATCATCCAAGCACGGTGCTACTCAATCCCTGACATTCTTTCCTCTGTCTTGTAGGACAAAGTGGCATACAACAGATGTGAGCAACTGCGAACCTTTGGGATTACGCCTTTATCCACTGGACCCAATGGGGGAGGGGGGCGATGGCACTCCTCATTGCAGATTTAGCTGCAACAGAACCATAGCATCCGGTGTGAATGGACCTCTCATGATAATGGCCTGTTACTACCTTATGGCCCTTCTCAACTCCCTCCTCACTCTCATCCTGCTATCAAGCATGATGTGCAAGCTGTAGATGGTGTGACCATGGTGCTCTTGCTTTCCTCTCTACCCCTTTCTGATTTTATGCTTTCCAGTATCTAAGAACTGCTTCCACGGAAACAGAGAAAGCAACCACACACCAGTGACAAGGAAATAGCTGACACTCAGAGCCACCAATTCAATACTGGAACAGCGTGTACCTTAGAGGCTGGCCTAGAGTAAGGATCTGCACATGGTGGGTCACTGAGCATGAGTGCAGTCAGGCCAGGGGAAAGTGTACTGCATATGCCAGCTCCCAAGAGCATAAGGTTGCATATGAAATCTGCTACAGGGGACTCAGGTGAGGACTTTGATGGGACAGCATACAGGCAAACGCAGATAATAATGTATACTGAGATGCTTGGTGCATTAGCAAGCTTGCCAGTAGCCTCCTGTCACTGTCAAGGAACAAGGAACAGTTCCAATGTGACACAGGACATCATGCAGAGCTTGAAGTCTATCTCTTCCACCATGGAATTGGTGTCCAACTCCATGGCAACATAAGCAGACCCAGCCATGATGCAATGCCTGGTGTCTGCTGTCTCAGCTTCCACCACGGCACAAGTGGTAGCCACCCAATCTCTCAGTGCTGCAGTGGAAGCTCAGACAAAGGCCATGAGGACCATGCTTGTGGCCGTGCAGGCTCAGACTGCTGCCATCATGGCTGCGGATGCCAGTGCTCAAAGAAGCGATGCGGCTAGATCATTGGGATTTCTGAGGCAGCACTCCATGGGAAGGGCAGAGGAGCTGTGAAGCATGAACCTGCTATTCTCTGTCAGGGTGACAGTTTGCATGTTCCTACCACTGCCACTTTGCCATTGCTCCTGCTGTTCCCTCTCAGCTAGCCAGCTAGCCCAGGCTGCTGTCTTTTTAAAATTTCATGGGATGTGGGCATCACTGGCTAGGCCAGTATTTATTGCCTATTGCCCTTGAGAAGGTGGTGGTGAGCTGTCTTCTTGAACTGCTTCAGTCCATGTAGTATAGGTACACCAACAGAGTTGTTAGGAAGAGACTTCCAGGATTTTGACCAAGCAACAGTGAAGGAATGGTAATATAGTCCAGGAATTTCCTCCTGTTGGGAGGGCTGTGTGGGGGCGGGTGCAAACTCGATCGGCACCCCCACTTGGGGCTGCGCTGCCATTTTACACCTGCGCATGAAAGAGGACAGAAATCTCCCTGAGGCATGGAGGTGCCTCAGGGAGATTTGTTTCAGTCTTAAAAGATTTTTAAACTTTTAAAACATGTCCCCTCTTATGGCACTATCACATGAGCTGGGACATGTCAAAGAATAAATGTATAAATTTTTATTAGATTTTAAAACAGTTCATGAAACATCATCCCGGCCGTGGATGAGGTTTCATGAAAAATGCGAAGGCCGCCTGGGCTCTTCGCCTACCCGCCAACCTTAAGGTGGATGGGCAGCTCATTAAATTGAGTTAATTAGTTTTTAACAGACCTTAATAGGCCTTTGACAGTTCGGTGGATGTGCAGCCGACTCGGCTGCGCGTCCGCCGAACTGGCAATCTAAATAACGGGTGGTGACATCAGGACGCCTGCCCGACATCACTGCGCATCATTTTATGCATCGGCGAGTCGCCCTGGCCCTCGCTTACTGACGGGAAAATGCTGCCTGTAGCTTCAAGGCAAGATACTGTGTGGCTTGGAGGGGAACTTGCATGTGGTGGTGTTCCCATGTATATGCTGCCCTCATTCTTTTATGTGGTAGAGGTTGTGGATTTGGAAGGTACTGTCACCTATGTTGGGAGATTTTAGTCTGAAGCTGGACCCTCAAAGCCAACGTTGCTCAATGACATCCTGAAAGGCCAGATGAAGTTTCCTCCATTAAGAGTTAGTAGCCTTCCACCAGACTTGCTGCAGCCATAAGGTTAGCACTGCAAAAGAACACAAGGCCAGGCCCAGGCATCCGCAGGAAAGGCACTAAAGGTATCTGGTTCATTTTGGGTTGTATAATTGGGGGTGCTGGATAAAGATACTAAGGAAAAGATTTTTTTGGTAGCTTTTATTATTGGATGATAGCCGAGGAGATGCTATAATTAGGCTCCTAATATGGATGTCATGGTGTGGAATAGTGGATCAAAAGAAGTCAAGGGAAGTAATTTTACTGAAATCAGAGTCTAAGCAGGCAGTCTCAGGCAGCCCATCCAGAGTGAAGAGGTCCAGGCCAAATTCTCCCTAATTTCTCTTCCTCCCATTCTTGTTCCTGTTTCTCCTTCGAATTTCTGGAGGCAATGGTTGTGTCATCCTGGTGGTTACATTATGGAGGGAGCAACAGACCAGCATGAACTTGGACATACACCCATTCTGGCATGTACTAGGTGTGGGATGGTCTTGGTGGGGCAGCTACCTTGAGCAGTCCAGCATCAGAAACATGACTTGAGCAGACCAATGGTCTGTTCCATGATGTCCCTGATGGCTCCATGGCTTTCATAGTATGTGCATAATCCTGTCATAGTCAGGTGATAGAACAAGTCATCAACCATGAGCATATGGGGTAGCCTTTGTGTCTGAGCAGCTACCCTCTGGTTCTTTGTGTATGCCTCAAGGTGGTATAGATGGCTGACTGCTTCAGAATTAATGTGTCTTGGCTGCTGCTGGGATAGCAGGCATTCAACAACATGATGTACTGTGAGTAGTTGCACATCAAATGCACACTGATAGAGTGATAGCTCTTGAGGTTCCAAGACATTTCCCCATTGACATGAATCCCTGCGATACCTGCAGTCATTTTGCACCTGTTCTCATGGCAAAGCTACATGATGCACTCATCTCTCCCGATGTAAATGGCCTCTGGTTCCTCCAAGATGCTTGAATGGATGGCGGACTGGGAGAAGTTCACAATGTCACCTGCACCCACCTGGAAAGATCCAGATGTATACAAGTTCAATATGCTGGTGACCTTTACATCTACAGGCTGTGTCCTCCTCTCCCTAGTGCAAGGCTCCAGGTCAGGTTGAAGGAGGTGGCACAGTTCTGTCCTCACTTTCTTGTTGAACCTGAGTTGCCTCCAGCACTGCTCCTGGGTCAGGTGCAGGTAAGAGAAGTGCTCTTGAAAAACTCATAGTGGGTAGGGCCTCCTGTGGAGTGTCTTCTTCCTCCACCTTCACAAAACTTTCACTTTCTGCAGCTGTTGCTCCATTTTCTGGTCATGTTGAAGACCCAAAAGCACGGCAACCACAATCCCCATACCTGTCACCAAATCCTCTTGTCTCTAATTTCATGCAGCAGCTCTCCAAACCACCTCCTAAAACACACCACAATACATCCCTTGACTATACCTAAGCAGTACTAAACCAAAAGCAACTCAAGTGTAATTTGATGGCTGGCCCTTTGAATGATGTTTGTGTGCGAGTTCCTCCTACTACTGATCATCTGTTTAGCTGGGAGTGATTTACACTTGGACTACTCATCTGCATTGAACACAAGTTGTTAAGCAAGGGTCAGATCAGCCAGAACGGCTGTCTGGCATATGATTGTGCCTCTTCTAACACTCCCAGCACACACATGGCACGCCTGCACTAGCAGCCTCCCCAACATGAAGTTACGAGTAGACTCTGCTGAAAGCAACTAGAAACACAGCCAGCCTAATGTCGGCCTTTGGGCTTTCATAGTGCCAACACCGCTTTGTGACAAGCCCCAATTTTGCAACCATTAAATCATAAGATCTTACAACATAGAAGTTGACTATTCAGTCCATTGTGTCTGTGCAGACTTTTTGAATGAGTTATCCAATTAGTTCCTGTCTCCTGCTCTTTCCCACAGTGTTGCATTTTTTTTTCCCCTTTTCAATTCACTTCTAAAACTTGTTACTGAATATGCTTCAACAGCTATTTCAGGCATGTGTAACAGATCAACAAAAAAATAGCTTTGTTCAGAAAAATCCTCAACTTCCCTGCAATTCTTTTGCCTTTTGTGCTCTCTGGTTACCAACCCTCCTGTGAATGGGAACAGTTTCTCCTTATTTATCCTATCAAAATCCTTCACAATTTTAAACACCTCTATTAAATTTCACCTTAACCTTCTCTATCTGAGAAGGAGTCATCTTCTCTAATCTGCACGCAACTGAGGCCTTCAATTCTAATAAATCTCCACTGCACCTTCTTCAAGCCCTTGACATCCCTCCCAAAGTGTGGTGCCCAGAATGGCCACAATACTCCAGCTGAGGCCAAACTCGTGTCTTGAGTTTAGCATAACTTCCTTGCCTTTTAACTCTAGACCTCTAGTTATAAAGTCTAGAATCTAATATCATAGGAAAAAAGGCACAAAACCCTGGGCCACAATTAGAATTGTTAAGAGGTGATTCATTATCATATTCTAGTAAAGATTCACGTTTTATGTTGAAAGGGGCACAGCTCTTCCAGCTTGAGCATGAGATTCCCTGATTTGAACTGGAACCCACAGCAAGGAGGGTGATAGCTGTTTGATTGGCAGTTTGCCAGCTGGCCAATCCCCAGACCTGAAGAGATGGGCAAGGCCTGAACTTTAGTTATGATGTCCAAATAAATGCAAAAAAATGTAAGGGGTAAGATTTTCGCTCATTCAAAACTCATGCACATGCACAGACTTAAAACCAAACCCATGATCTGCAAAATCTGATAAGAAAGTCAGACAAAGGGAGTGACAGTTTATTCGGCAAGCTTAGTGCTGATTTTACTCAAAAATTAACTCGTTAAAAGTTGTAGTTAAACTTCTAACAGGGATGGAGTGACATTTTTTGCTAATTTTTTATAAGAAGTACAGTAAGATATGTTAAAATTTGCTGTAGTCTTTGCTCACATATTGTATGAAATATGATTGTATCATAGGAATAGGAGTAGGCAATTTAGCTCCTCAAGCCTGTTCTGCCATTCATTAAGGTCCGTGAACTAACTCCAAATACCTGCCTTTGTCCCATATCCCTTAACACCTTTGGATATAAAAAATCAATCAATCAAACTTAGAATTGATCTTGCATCAACTGCCATTTGCAAAGAGAGTTCCAATCTTTTGTCGCCCTTTATGAGTAGGAGTGTTTCCTAATTTCACTCCTGAAAGGTCTAGCTCCAATTTTTGGACCATGCTGTCCTGGTGCTACACTTGCCAATTAGTAGAAATAATTGACCTTTACCTATCCCTGTTATTCCCCTTAATAACTGAAAAACTTCAGTCAAATCACATCTTAACCTTCTGAATTCCAAACAATACAACACTAGGGGGGGAAATTTTCTCCCTATCCGGTGAGCCGGTCGGGAACGGGCGCAGATCCGATCACTGCCCATGATTGCTGCGTACTGCCATTTTACATGGGCAGGCCAATTTAGGCCCGCCCAGCGTGACGGGTGAGGCACGGGGCTGCCTCAGGAAGATAAAACTGAATTTTAAAGTTCAGAATAAAATAAGTTAAAAATCATTTACCACATGTCCCCTCATGTGACACTGCCACATGAACTGGGACATATTTATCAAATGTTCAACAAATATTTATTAATTTAATAAACCTTTCATGAAACCTCATCCCGCCCGTGGATGAGGTTTCATTAAAAATGCCAAGGACACCTGGTTCTTCGCCTGCCTGCCAACCTTAAGGTTGGACAGACAGCCCTGTCAAATTGTTTAATTGGTTCATTAATGGCCTTAACAGGCCTTTGACAGCTCGGCGGGCACGCAGCCGACGCCAGTGCTCGCCCGAACAAAAGATCGGAATGACACGCAGTGATGTTGGGACGCACGCCGAACAGAAAATGCTGGCCTAGCTGTTTAATCTCTCCAATTTAATCCTTGGAGTCTAGATATCATTCTGGTAACTTTATACTGCTCTTCCTCCATATCCCTGCTAAGCTCTGGTGCCCAGAACTGCTCACAGTAATTCAGTTCTGATCTAAGCAGGGTTTTGCATGGCTGAAGCATGACTTCTACCCCAGGTATAAAGGCCAGCATTGTATTAGATCTATTGATCATTTTCTATCCCTGTTCAAGATGTCTTACTGATATGTGCACCTGGACCCCAAGGTCTCTATGGTGAAAAGAAAAAAACCTTGGAGGTTCATTTAGAAAATGCCCTTTTCTATCCTGTTTACGTTCAAGGTAGATGATCACATATTTCCCTATGTTGAACTCCATTTGCTGAATTTTAGCCCATTCATTTAATCTATCATTGTAATTTTATGCTTCCACACACCTTATAACACTTTGTGTCGTAGGCAAATTTGGATATGTGGCTTTCTATCCTATCAACTAAGTCATGAATGTTTACAGTGAATAGTTGACACCCCAATACAGATCCTTAAGGGGCACTACTTGTCACATCCCGCCAATCGGATGACCTGCCCATTATCCCTACTCTGTCTCCTGCTGCTCAGCTAATATCCTAATCAGATCAAGAGTTTGCCTTGAATTCCATGGACTTCAACTTTAGGTAACAATCTCTTTTGAGAGACTTTATCAAATGCTTTCTAGAAGACCATATAAATAACATCCATACATTCCCCTGTCCTGTACTTTAGTTACCTCTTCAAAAATGTATAACTTAGTTAACTTAAGTTTGTTATATCCATTTACAATTGGTCATTTTATTAAGGTGTTCCTTAGATCACCGTCTCAAATATAGTAGAAATACGTGAGGGGTACTTCTGAGATTGTGTCTTACACGTACACTGACGAAGGTAATCCATCTGGCAGTGCATGCAAGAATCCATGGACCTGATGATGCATGAGTCCAAGTGAACTGATTTCTGTGAACAGGCAATCCACAGAATTCTTTGATTTGTTTACGATGTCTCTATTCACTTTGCCAGATTTTCAATGACTTGGGGAAAAAAAAACCTTATTTTTCCTTTAGTATCTGAATCTTGACCTGGTGGAATGTTTCCTCTACATTGGAGAGACCAAACGCAGACTGGGTGACCGCTTTGCAGAACACCTCCACTCTGTCCACAAGGTCTCTGTCCAGACCTCCCTGTCACTTGCCATTTCAACACTCCACCCTGCTCTCATGCCCACATGTCCGTCCTTGGCTTGCTGCATTGTTCCAGTGAAGTTCAACTCAAACTGGAGGAACAGCACCTCATCTTCCGACTAGGCACTTTACAGCCTTCCGGACTGAATATTGTGTTCAACAATTTTAGATCATGAACTCTCTCCTCCATCCCCACCCCCTTTCCGATTCCCCCCCCCCCCCCCACACCCTTTTTTTCCCAATAATTTATATAGATTTTTCTTTTCCTACCTACTTTCATTATTTTAAATGTATTTCCATCCATTGTTTTATCTCTACCTTTTAACCTTTTTTGATTCCTTCACCCCACCCCACCCCCACTAGGGCTATCTGTACCTTGCTTATCCTGCTTTCTACCATTAATTAGCAAATTCCTTAGATAATATCACCACCTTCTACACCTCTTTGTCCTTTTGTCTGTGACGTCTTTTGATTATCTCCACCTATCACTGGCCCTCTATCAAGCTCTACTTGTCCCACCACCACCACCCCCCTTAAACCAGCTTATATTTCACCTCTCTTCTATTTTTACTTAGTTCTGCTAAGGGTCATTCAGACTCGAAACATTAACTGTGCTCCTCTCTGCAGATGCTGCTAGACCTGCTGAGTTTTTCCAGGTATTTTTGTTTTTGTTTTGGATTTCCAGCATCTGCAGTTTTTTCTTTTATCCTGGTGGAATCATACATTGATCGACAATGATGGTGCTCCATCTGTTGATGGCTTGACTTTATTCAGCTGCTTGTGGTGACTGGTTGTTGACATTCCAATGTTGCAGATCCCCAGGGTATAATACACTTCAAAACAAAAACAGAATTACCTGGAAAAACTCAGCAGGTCTGGCAGCATCGGCGGAGAAGAAAAGAGTTGACGTTTCGAGTCCTCATGACCCTTCGACAGAACTTGCCAAGTTCTTCCGCAAGTTCTGTCGAAGGGTCATGAGGACTCGAAACGTCAACTCTTTTCTTCTCCGCCGATGCTGCCAGACCTGCTGAGTTTTTCCAGGTAATTCTGTTTTTGTTTTGGATTTCCAGCATCTGCAGTTTTTTTGTTCTTATAATACACTTCAGTTGTGTATGCACTTTGATCAGTTTAATTGCTTTCTCTGCAGGTTTTCTTTTTGCTGTCATAGTAATTAATGATCCTCTATTTTTGACACCTTTTAAAGTTCAAATTTCTCTTTGTTCTTGCTGTGACTTAGTTCTTAGTGCTTTTTCTCAATTGCTTAGCACTGACTTTTGTTGTTTCAGAATGCTTCCATGTACTACATTTGTTAATTGCTGGAGGATCTCCACGCAAGCCAGGCTGTGGAAGATCCAACAACCCACTGTGTTGGAGATGTGTGCCCTTTCTATAAAGCATTAGCATGCTTGAGAGACACCAACCTGCAGCAGCTTCCCATTTGAGTGAGTTAAAATCAAGTTTTTGGATGTAAAATCAGCCCCCGTGTTCTTGGGGTGTTTGGGCTGCCCCACCCACCCTCAAATGTTTTTTGGCAAGTATAAATGACGCCAGGTGGGAACATGGCGCGAAGCCCTCAAACATCGTTTTAATTGCCCATTCAGCCCATTGGTGCTGGGCTAAAAACACTTAACTGGGAAGAGAGCTCATTTAAATGATTTTTTTCAGTTCTCTTACCAACGAGTCCACAAAGGAGCAGATCACAAAAATGGAAATGTATCAATATTAGTTAAAAGTGGAATATCACACAGAGTACTTTGGAACTTAACAAGCAAGAATATAAATGTACTAACATAGATAATTTCAGCATTCATGTAATTCTGATGGCTTTGTAGATAGCAATCTTCAAAACAATCATTTTCAATTTAGGTTTATCCTTATTTTTAGATCTGATCATGTTTCATTTCATCTTCATTGCCAAAAGAGGAATAACAATCAAATATATTTGATAATATGATCTTTTGACACAGTTATTGGTGCTTTTTTTTGTCTTTCATGTAGTGAATCAAATGCAGTTATTATCATGAAGGCTAATGCTTGGGCCATCAATCATGCTAGTGTGCTACATATGTACCCTCATGTGAAGCATTTTAGGCTATTTTGATAAACCAAAGACACTTTCTCAATGCAATTGTCATTGTTCTTGTGTGCTCATGGATTAGTTACCCCCAAAAATTCAAAACTGTTTGCGAACATTGTTTAATACGAGCAAACCGCACAATTTAGTGTCAAACACTTGTAAAGAATATCCTGAGGAAATTAAAGTCAACTCAAACATTTTAAAAATTCTTCACAATTGAAAGTTTAGAAATTGGTCAGTGCCAACATTGCCTACACAGTTATATATGTTGTCCTGTAAATGAGGGAAACAAAGGCTATCTCAATAAGATTGACACCATATTGTCTGCTAATGCAATGGTACAGTACAATTTAAAAGCCAGACTTTCATTTAAATTTTTGACTCTCTTTAACCAAACTCAACTCATTTTATGAAATGTTTCTGAACATATTGTGACTTAAGGTCAATTTCAGAGCTTATTTCCGGAAACATGTTAGTGCTTGTGGCACTGACCCTGTTATGAGCCAAAAGCCTGTTAAACTAAAGTGAACAATTGCTTTTCCTCAATATAGACACACATATGATCAAGAAATAAAATTCAGTTTGACACTTTACAAGAAAAAGATGGCAATCAAGTTAGTTTTTTTAAACTAAAAAATATACTATATAAAATATATTTTTTTTCTTTGGCATCATTTACAACTCTCTCCTCCTCTCTAATTTTCTACTCCAATCTCTTCTTTAACAAAGATGCTGTCTTATGCAAAGGCAACATTCCATTAAGTCTGAGCTGTCTTCCAATATCCTGCTCAAATCTCCATCGTAAGTTGAGACAGTGAGTGCTATATGGCTCATGAGGCTAATCCTATTCTCATCTGAGGTCCACACATGCATACACTGAATGTAGAGTTACTCAATGGCAATGGCACTGAGACCAATTATAGTGTCCATATTACCATCAGCTAATTCAGCAAAAAACCAATTTGCAACCTTCCATACTAGGCAGTGAATTTCACTAATAAGATATCAAGAGAGTTTTATGCTTAATTTATTTCCCAGGAACAATTTAGAATGTAGTTTTAGAATGCCAAGTGTGGCTTTGAATGTTGTAAAAACAACTTATCTTAGATTGTGGGCATTTTCCACAGCACGAAATCAGCAGCCATCAACATTACAGGGGAAAATATTTTTACATGCCTGTGAATGAAAAACTGCTTCACTGTTCTGTACAAAAGAGACTATAGGTGGTATTTAATGGAAGCATGGAGGTCTTGTCAGCCGGTTAGAGAGCTGGCGAAAGCCCTGTGTTACCTCGTTTAGGGAAGGCCTGTCATATTAAGTGTTACTAGTTAACTGGGCAGCGGAGGGCCCTGGTATCAAGGATCCTGGGGTGAAAGCCACAGTCAGAAGCCTGCAGCTCTATTGAATAGCAGCAGCATCGTGGAGATGGTAGCTGTTGTATAGTAAAAGGTTAACTCTAATAAGAGTATGCTGAGCATGTACAATAGCAACTGCATCACAGTGATGTCACTCACTGAGAGAGGATGTATAAGTAGCATCTCAGAGGGCTGCTCTAGTTATATGTTTGTCTTATTTAACTTTTGTAAATTGTTAGAATGTTAATAAATGTTTTTTTCTTATAAAGAGCATTGCTACCAGCAAGATCTCTTCTCAAATAAGAAGCTAATGAGACAAACCCATGATAATAGAGCTGCTGCTGGCACGACACCAAGTATCATCACTGGATCCCAGGCGACAAGTGAGTCGTGGGAGGGGAGTCACGGGGAGTTGGGGGTGGGGTGGGGGGGGGCGATGTTGGCCGCAAGACCAAGGGTGGCTCTCAGCAGGCCTCCCCCTTCAACCCCATTGCCAGGTCCCAGTTGATCAGTTACTGAATACCTTTGAATAAAGTAACACCCCTCCCTCCCCAAGAGCATGCAAGTAACTGCACAACTCTGAGTTAATACCTGCAACAGTGGGATAAGACCCTTAACCCACTTAACAGGGCATTAATTGCCCAATTAGGTGCTTCAATTGGCAGTTGGGCAAGAAGGCTTTCCACAGGCATTCCTACCATGGTTTATTCAGGATGGAGGTTGGATGGTGGCAGGGTCCCCATCCGCCTGATTAATTGCCCCCCGCCACCAACTCCCCACAGGGTGAGGGCATTAAATTCCACTCCATGAGTGCCTCAGCCAGTTTCCCTAAGAACATAGCTGACTCTGTCTTCCACAGCTTTTATTGGAAATGTTGGTTGACAAAAGGGAGGTACTTCAATTAATTTAGCACCTCTCATTGTCTCAGGCCATTTTAAAGCACTTTACAGCCTATTAAGTACCTTTGAAATGTACTCTTTGTGGTAATGTTGGGAAATATGGCAGCCAATTTCCACAAGCCAAAGTCACACGAACAGCCTTGAGACATGACCAGATAATCTGTTTTAGTGGTGTTGATTGAGGTACCAATATTGGCAGAAAACTGCTCTGCTCTTCTTTGAAAGATGCCATGGGATCTTTTAATTCCACTTAAGAGGGTAGCTGGAGCCACAGTTTAACATTCAGCAGCTCCTTCAGGATTGTACTGAAGGATCAGCCTACATTATGTACTGATGTCTCTGGAGTGGGGCTGAAACTCATAACCTCTGACAAGAGTACTTACGAGCACTAAGCCTGTTTTGATGACTTAATGCACAGAAAACAGTGCTATGTTACCAGAAATTATGCATTTGAGTATCTTGGGACATCATAGGCTTCAGCGTACCCCAACAGCAATGCACTAATTTAATCCTGGAAAAATACCTTCCTGATCATGATTTCTTCCCTGCCAAGTAATAACACCACTTCTTTTGATGATGTACACTGCCTTAACGCTGCAAATACTGCCTTGTTCATATCACAACTTGTTCACCAATTTCAGAACTATCATCACTAGAAAATCAGGCTTCGAGAATTTAGGTCATGAGGAGAGATTATGTAAACTTGGCTTTTATTTCCTGAATATTGATTGAGGTATTTAGGATTTTGAAAGGAACAGGTGGAGAGAATTTTTTTTCTGCAGTTGAGGAGGTAAGGACAAGGAAATACAGAGCCTGGCCATTCAGGAGAAAATTAAGGAAACATTTCTTCATGAAAGGAATGGGAGAAATGTGGAACTCTCTCCCAATAATATCTCAAATAATAATGATAAATCTGACAGTGATAGAGCCAAGGCAGCTGGATGGAGTTAAGATACAAATCATCCATGATGTTACGTAATTAAAAGCTTGTGGGGCTGTTTGGTCTATTTCTGTTGTTATGTTCCTAAAATAAGGGCATTAAGTGTCTTAATATAAGATTTGTGATTTGGAATGGTGGCTAAGGTGTAGTAAATCGAGACATTCAAAAAGTGGTAGATTTATGAAACTTATACTCTCTGTTATGTGTCATCTTTGACATACTAAGGAAATATTGCCACTAGCAATTCATAAAAATGCGCCAGTGACCACTCCTGTCACTGACTCGTGTACACTGCACAATGCACTCAACTGAAACACAAGGAAGCTGCTGAATTTCATTTGAACATGATGGCAAGATCTTGAGGCATTGCTGGCAATTTTGATAGGAGGGTTAGAATGCAGATTTTTAAAAATAATTTTGTCCTTTTTGCATGGAATTTTCAAATAAATTTGGTACTGAACTCAGCACTTCGAAAGAAACATTGAAAATCTAAGAAAAAAAAGCACAACCATCCTTTTCACCTACTGTTTGGCAAATCAGCAGAGGAAACTGTTCACAACAGCTTCCTGGTTCACTTGAACATTTGTATTCTTATTTCCAATTTATTGACCTGATCTAAATTTCACGCTTATCAAAATGATCTATTGGAAATGGAAAGTAATTATTCCGTAATCAGGAATAACTTCTGTGCAAACGACCTTCAAAATGAACAATTACATGTTTTTCTCAACGTCTCTTCAAAAACTAATAACAGCTCACAGCAATCTCCTTTCTGGCTGATTCTCTTCACACTGAAATGATGTAAGTCACAAGATCTATTCCTTACAATTTTTAAAAGCATGTCTGAATTAAAGTTTGTTGTGAAAACTGTCCAGGTCAGCAATATTCTGATTCACATGGAACAGCAGGACAATTTTAAAATATTGAGTGAATCCATTTCTCTTTCAATTCCTCTTACAGCAGCCTTGAAAGCTATTTTGTGACTTTTATTAGTGAACCGAAAGGATGTAATCTGGTGTCTGCAGCCTCAAAGATGGTGACTTAGGTCACTGCTATTCTGTTCAATATTTAACACTTTTATCCCTTGCCATGCAATTATTTTCTACTCAAATTTTAAACTCAGCTTTCACACTATTGGGCCAACTTTAACCTTGCAAGCTTAGTGGAAGTCAGACAGGTGGACAGTTAACATCTCCAGTGTGGCTTAACCACACATGCTACCTTTCTGCATGTTGTGATCTAGACCTGCTCTTCTGAGCTGGAGACTCACCCTTCCGAAAATGGTGAGGTCCTTTTTCAATTGTGTAAACAGGACTCTGCTGACAAAATGATAATAATTGATTAAGTGAACAGACAAAACTGTGGCAAATGGATTTCAATGTATGCAGTTGTGAGGTCATCCACTTTGGACATTAAAGTAAAATAACAGGATACTTTCAAAATGGTGGAATACTAGCAACAGTGAAGGTACAAAAAGACTTGGGGGGGGGGGGGGGGTGTCCAGGTACACATTATTAAAATATCATGAACAGGTACAGAAAATAAAAGGCCAGAGTTTGCAGTCTTAACAACGCTCTCCATGATTGAGGATCGAAATGGCACCAAAACTTCCAGCTTAGACAAATGCGCGCACTTGTGCTGAAGTTGCAGTGTGCCATTGAGTTCTGGAGAAGCCTCCACTGATGAATCCATCATGAATTTGTAATTATCCACAAGTATCGACAAATTTAACTTGGATTGTTTTTTAGGGCCAGTATTCTCAACTGCAGATCCTGGTCAGGAGCCTAAACAACATTCCAAGAAGGTGCTGGCAACAGCCGGAGGGAACTTTTAGAAGTTCAGTGCAGATGTTTTGGCCCGAATTTTCACCCTCGAGGCAGGCAGTGTAAGTCAGGAAAATTCCCAGCTCAGCCCACCCACCTCGGGAGAAAGTGTCCGCAAAGGCGAGATCTTCACTGCCAGGGTGCGGGAGGGTTGGTGTAGGTGCATGCTGGAGTCAGGCCAGCTGACCCAGTATGAACTTTTGAGGCAGCCACAGGCGCTGCCAGGTGCAGAGGCAGGATGCTTAAAAGGCCCATCTCAATGCTGTGGGACTTTGTCCCAGTTAAAAGAAAAAAGAGGCCCTCCAGCCCTCACTGTCCCCCCCACACACTCCCCATGCCCCATCCATGCGACCTCATGCTCCCATACCAGGCTATTCCCCCAACCATCCCCATGGGCCCTCATGCCCCCTTTGCCAAGCTAAGGTACTTCCATGCCCATTGATCTTTTGTATGATGTATAAAACCTATGAACCTTATATTGACAGTAGTATGTGTTTTAAAAAAAGCTTTTTAAAAAACTCATTAATTCATTACTTTCTAACATGTTAAAAAGTCATTTCACCACAAGGCAAAAGTGACAATCATTCAGGCCTTTTAAAGTATCAATAACAGAAACTACAAACACTTAAAACCAGTTAACCTTATGTAAATAAACATTGTGAAATTGGAGGCAGAGATTAGAGAGCCAGAGCTGTCAATCAAGCAATGTTTTCTCTGGGCTGTAGCTGTTTCAACAAGGCTAATAGATTTTTGGGTTCTCATCCAAGCCTCATGTGTGCTTGGCTGAGAGCCCAGGCAACCATTACTCTTTTTGAAACAGCTGTGCCCCAGAGAAAACATTGCTGGATTGACAGCTCTGGCTCTCTGATCTCTACTGTCAATTTCACAATGATTATTTACACAAGATTAAATAATTTCAAGGGTTTGTGCTTTCTGATACTTTAAATGGTCTGGATGATTGGCACTTTTATTGCCTTGTAGTGAAATGACTTTTTCAACATAGTAGAAAGTAATGAATGAATGAATGACTTTTTAAAAAAAGCTTTTCTTTTACACACCCCACTATGCACTGTATACAACCAATGGGTGTGGAGGTACCATAGCTTGGCATAGAGAGCCTAAGGGGTGGGTTGAGAGGCATTGCTTGGCACTGGGTCATGAGCTTGGCACAGCAGGCTTGAGGGATCATGCGGGGTGGATGGGGGAGCTTACCTTGACATAGGGGGCATGAGGGCTTTAGAACAAACCTTTCTAAGGTCCTCTCATGCAGTCTAGGGTTCACAACTCCTCTCAGGAAACTGTGAACCATGACTTTTTGAAAACCTGGCCCGGCTCCATAAAAATTACGGAGGAGTAGGACATGCCTATCTCCGCACTGGAGCCCACCAGGTTGGGAAAGCCGGGCATGGGCCTTTGACAGGAACCAACTCTTTAAAGGCACTCCTGAAAATCAGTCAGTCCAGGAATGATTCGGGAATCTAGGGTCCGACTCTACCAGCCCTTTTTAAAGGGCTCCCAAGTCATTTATATCAGCACTTTATATGAATTGTATTCGTTAAATACATTATTTTAGCATGGCACATGAGGCTTTTTAAATAGATGCGGCTACAAGAGCAGGTCAGAGTCTAGGAATCCTGCGATGAGTAACTCACCTCCTGACTCCCCAAAACCTGTCGGCCGCTTACAAGGCACAACTCAGGAATATGACAGAATACTCTCCACTTGCCTGGATGAGTGCAGCTCCAACAATACTCAAGAAGATTGACACTATCCAGGACAAAGCAGCCTGCTTGATTGGCACCACATCCACAAACATCCATTCCCTCCACCACCGATGCACAGTAGCAGCAGTGTGTACCATCTACAAGATGCACTGCAGGAATTCACCAAGGCTCCTTTGACAGCACCTTCCAAATCCATGACCACTACCATCCAGAAGGACAAGGGCAGCAGATAGATGGGAATACCGCCACCTGGAATTTCCCATCCAAGTCACCTACCATCCTAACTTGGAAATGTATCGCCATTCCTTCACTGTCGCTGGTTCAAAATCTTGGAACTCCCTTCCTAACAACACTGTGGGTGTACCTACAGCATATAGACTGCAATGGTCCAAGAAGGCAGCTCACCGCCACCTTCTCAAGGACAACTAGGGATGGGCAATAAATGCTGGCCCAGCCAGCGAAGCCCATATCCCATGAATGAATAAAAAAAACTGTCTCTTTTTTAAACAAGATCGGAGTCACTTTTAAAAGTTCTTTAAATGCATATGTGTTTTTATCAATATTTATTTACTTCTTTAATGATTCTCTATAAGAGACTGTAATGCAGGATTAAAGGAGTTTTAAATATATATGACTGCTTATCAATATTTAACTGACTTCTTTGGTTTTTCAATGTAGAGACTCCTTAGCAATATTGAAGTGAATTTTCAAAGCCTTTTAAAAACTCTGCTTACATGACATTGTAAGAAGACTTAAATATAACTGAAAGTTTCTTTTTAACATGTCATGCTGTGAGGGAGAAACATGTCTTTTCCAGGCTGTATGGTTTCTACCATATGGAAGCCTAATACAGGGATCAACAAAGAAGAATCAAGTATCATTACTGTAGGTTGATCAAGAGGCACTATCATCAATGAATACGTGGTTTGGGATGGCTATGAGGCGACAAGGGTTACCCACTAAAAACATGGCAGATGGCACCTTACCACATGACCAAAAGTGCAGCATGGGAAAGATACAACCATGCACATGTGGACATGCATCAAGTGGTAGAGAGGACAATCAGGGTGCTGAAATCACATTTCTGGTGCCTGGACAGGTCAAGGGCACTTTGCAGTACTCTCCTTTTTTCTTTATTGTTTCATGCGATGTGGGCATCGCTGGCAAGGTCAGCGTATCTTGCCCATCCCTTACTGGCTTTGAACTGAGGGGGAGTTAAGACTCAATCACTTTGCTGTGCGTCTGGTGTCAAATGTAGTCCAGACCAGGTAAGGATGGCAGATTTGCTTCCCTAAAGGACATTAGCGAACCAGATGGGCTTTTACAACAATCCATGATGGTTCTCATGGCCACCATTACTGAGAGTAGCTTTATTTTCCAGATTTATTAATTGAATTCAAATGTCACCAGCTGCCATCATGGGATTTGAATGCAATGTCCTCAGAGCATTAACCTGGGCCTCTGGATTACTAGTCCAGTGACATCACCACTGCACCACTATCTCCCCAGTTCCTCCTCCTGCTAAAGTGTTAGTGATTATAGTGACCTGTTGTGCATTGCACAATTTTACCCTGAATGGGCTGACCCACCACTCTACAGATGAGAATGCACCAGAAATTGACGTAATGGAGGACCCCAAATTGGAAGTACTGGAGCCATACCTCCTGGGCTAGCTAAGGAAGCCCCGGCTGCAGCTACCAGGAGCAGCTGGTGGCTAATGCCTTTGGATATTGAATAGTAAAATCCTTCTCCCTCTCACAGGAAATCAGACAAAAGAACAATGTAGATGGAAAATGAAACAAGTAACATTTTTATTTAGCAGCAAGTTTTTTGTAAGTTACTGTTGAACAACATAAACAACCGGTGCTTAGTGTAAGACTTTTCATGCCATTTGTGCTAGTTAGATACTTTTCTGCTTTGAAAATTTTGTAATGTTAAAATGCTTCTTGTTAATAAAATTATTCTGAATCCTGTAGAATTAAAACAGATTAATACATAAGTACAACAACAGACTCAAATAGAACATAAATAGTAATTTATAAATATAACTTAATAATCAAGGGCAGAATTTTACATCGCGCGTGCCCGACGACTGAAAAAATCAGGCCTAAGAACAGTTCTTGGCCCACTCTTCGCACTCAGTAAGATCCTACAGAAGACCAATTCCCTGTTTAAAACATTTTTTCTGAACTATTTCAGGATGATGACTCCTGGATTATCTAGGCATATTTCAGAGACATTCTCCAAAACCTATATCCCTGAATGCTGTTCTGCCAATCAATGTGCAGCACAAATTGTGAGCAGCGAGGTAGGGTAGTGCTGGAAACTTGAAGCTTAATGTTACCACTGTTTCTCAGTCCACAGATGCTGCCAGACCTGCTGAGTATTGCAGTTTGTTTTTATTTCAAATTTACAACGTCCTCAGTAATTTGCTTGAAATTTAAGACCATTTGACATCATCTAACCTTGAACATTCACCCCATTTACCCACAAGCAAGTTCTTCACTCATACTTTTCAAATGTTAAATGAAAATTTAAATTAAAAAAAAACAAAACTTTACAAACTCTGGCTGATTGAATCATTCCATTTTTTGTGATATTGCTCTCTGGTGTCTGGAATGATTGTTAGCAGTCACAGCAGCTGTGTTTTCCTTCCAAACCAAGAAGCTAAATTTTATAGGTGCCCTACATTTGTTACTGATAAGCCAATGATCCTTTGCCTCCACCTCTTTGAGAAGTGACTTGAGAATTTATTCACTAAAGTTACAACACTTATCTGCCTCTTACATTCTATCTTCTTTTCTGTAAGCAAATGAGTAAGTGCTTTTCGAAAAAACTGTTTGTTTTGCTTAGCTTATCTTTTTAGAGACAGTCTACTGCACTTTTCCATTGATTTTGAAGTTTTGAAAGTTTTTCAAATGTTTATTAACTTATGTCAAAGCTGTTAGCTTAAAAAAAATGTTCAAAACTAATAAAAATTTTAAAAATCATTATTAAACAATCATCTGCCTTTCAACCAACCTAAATGGGCATGTCTTTGGCTCACAGCATCACCAAAGGGTGTGGCTTTGCCTTGCTGCAAGGCCTTGCTTTTCCTTATGTCATTAGGCTGTGCTGAAGCAAAAACTTGAAATTCTCACTACAGCCAACAAATTAGGCAAGTTCACACTTCTCAGCACAGTGAGCGGCGAATGCCATTGTTAGGTGAGTGACTGCCTTGATATCAAGGCAGCATTTGATTGAGTGTGGCAACAAGGAGCCTGAGCAAAACTGAAGCAAATGGGAATCAGGGGGAAAAATACTCTACTGGTTGGAGCATACCTGGCACAAAGAAAGATGGTTATGGCTGTGATCAATCATCTCAGCTCCCAGGACATTACTGCAGAAGTTCCTCAAGGAACATCTTCGGCTGTTTTATCAATGATCTTCCCCAATCATAAGGTCAGAAGTAGGGATGTTCACTGATGATTGCTCACAAGCATTCACAAACCCTCAGATACTGAAGCAGTCCACGTCCATACGCAGCAAGACCTGGGGACAACATTCAGGCTTGGGCTGATAAGTGGCAAGTAATATTTGCACTACACAAATTCCAGACAATAACCATCTCCAACAAGAGAGAATCTAAACTTCTCCCCTTGACATTCAACAGAATTAGCATCACTGAATCCCCCACTACCAATAACCTGGTGTTACCATTGACCAGAAACTGAACTGGTCCAACCATATAAATACTGTGACTACAAAAGCAGACCAGAGGCTGGGAATTCTGTAGCAATTAACTCACCTCCTAACTCCCCAAAGCCTGTCCAAGTCATGGTACAAGTCAGGTATGTTGTAGAATACTCTCCACTTGCCTGGATGAGTGCAGCTACTCAAGAAACTTGACACCATTCAGGGCAAAGCAGCCTGCTTGACT
The DNA here is from genome assembly GCF_017639515.1 of Carcharodon carcharias. NCBI lineage: Eukaryota > Metazoa > Chordata > Chondrichthyes > Lamniformes > Lamnidae > Carcharodon > Carcharodon carcharias. The sequence goes on along the minus strand of NC_054469.1, from coordinate 87,164,184 downwards.
GGCATAACAGTGGCGGCAGTGTGTACCATGTACAAGATGCACGCCAGCAACTTGCCAAGCCTCCTTCAATGAGCCTTCCATTCACATGACCTCTAGCACCTGGAAGGACAGGGTGAGTAAATGCAAGGGAACACCACCACCTCCAACTTCCCCTCCAAACCACACACCGTCCTGACTTGAAACTGTATCACCATTTCTTCACTGTTGCTGCGTCAAGGATCTAGGAGCACTGTGGGTGTACTTATAGCAGATGGATTGCAGCGGTTCAAGGAGGCAGCTTGCCATCACGTTCTCGAGGGCAATTAAGGATGGGCATATACTGGCTTTTCCAGTGAAGATCACATCCCACAAAATAATTAAAAAGATGCTGTTGACCTGCTGAGTATTTCCAGCATTTTTTGTTTTTATTTCAGATTTCCATCATCTACAGTATTTTGCTTTTCATTATAAACCAGTTCATTAACAGAGGCCAACAGTATAAGCTTTGAGATAGGATAAATTGATCCTTAGGTGTGTCCAACTCAAAACCAATGCAGATTGAATCACTGGGCTGAATCACAACGTGAGAGGAATGTTTTACTCCAGAAATTTAGATGAGCAATGTCAACAACCAACGAAGATTGAAATCTATCAGTTAAACTATAAAGCATTATTTTGTGTCATAATGCAAGTAAAATTAAAATAAATTCACATTGTTACTGAACTTTTACAAATCCAGGAAGTTGGGCTGAATCTAGTGAGTGTGACTGTGAATTTATTTAAGGATTTTCTCTATTCATATTGCAATTTTTCTCATCTTTCATATTAGCATTTCAGTCATTGGTACTAAATCCCTTTGAATAGATATTTTCTATTGAAATCTTTTCAGCTTACTTACAGAACACAAATTGTATTCTCTCATTTCACAGTGACTTGCACCAGAGACACACACATTAGCTAAGAAGATTCGTTTGACTGAGCACTAAACATAAGCAATGGTTGCAGTTATTGAACCAAAGTTGGCTTAGTGTTTACTGTGCCATACAACAATGCATTGTATTCAGTGTAGATCAGGAGAAAAACATAAGTGCACAACATGGCCATACAACATACTGCATAGGGTACAGCTGGTCTGCACCAAAATACAAAAAAAAATGCATTTTGGATGTTGCTTGCAGGCAGGAATGATGACTGGAATAAATCTTCTTGTGGCTTTTCAGGAGTTTTTCTTGAATCAACTGTAAAACCACTACTCTGATTTAGTTTGAAATTCAAAATTATTAACTTCTGAACATAAAATTAGTTCACTTAAGAGTATAATTAACACTGGAAATGTACAGAATGTCTCGGTTGAGAGTCCAGTGGTCTAAAAAGGGTATAAGGCTGGAGAAGTTTACAGAGCTGGAGTAAAAACCTGAAGGGATTCGAGGGATACCATTAGGAATTAGGAAGGAAGCAGACAGATTTTTGCATGAGAAGTAAGCAGTATTGGTACTGAATATGATGTGCAATTTGAAGATCACCTCATGACCTACTTGGTAGCCCAGTACACCTACTTAAACCAATTAACGCTCCACCAGCTATGCATTTCCTGTGCAGGGGCGGGGGAGGGATTCCTCATCTGTCAAAGTACGCTCTTTGAGGCAAAGTCCAATGTCAGGGAGATTCGTGACACGTAAGTAAAGTCTAAAAATAGATACATATTGAAATTATTAACATGTCCCCCTCATGTGACAATGTCCCACGAGATGGAGCATGTTAATACTAAACACATAGATTTTATTAAATATTTGAAAAACAGACATGAAACTTCATCCCGCCAGTGGATGGAGTTTCATGAATAATCCGGAGCCCGCTGGGGCTCCTGGTCTGCCCGCCAGCCTTAAGCTTGGACGGGCAGGGCTTTAATTTATCTTAATGAGCCGGTCAATAGCTTCAATTGGCCATTGACAGGTTGGCGGGCGGACAGCTGATTTTGCTGTCCACCCACCTTTAACCTAAAAATTTAAAGGGACCGAGATGATGTTGGGGATTCCTCCCGACGTCATCCCACATCATTTTCCCCTTGGCGAGTGGGCCCCACACCCAAATCGCCGAGGAGAAAATCCTGCCCAGAATGTTGGCGAAACTAATGATCCAACAAGCAGGTCAAAAAATCTTTATATAATGGTCAGTTGGCTACTAGTGACAATGATAGCTCTTCCAGCTTTCAGGCCATAGGTCCTTCAATGTGAATCTTACAAGTTAAATGTTGAGGGTCTTTCAATGGCAAAGCATACAGTCATTAGCAAAATTGCTAACCATCACAAGGTTGACATAATTCAAAAATGAATTTGAGCATGGGATGGAGTATATTAAGGTGTGGAAGGAAATCCTCACAAATGGCTATAGATTCAGTGATCACAAACAAATATACACATTGGGATTAGGAAAAGTATAGGTCATACTCAATCAACCCATGTTTGTAAAATCCAAATACAATGCCTATTGTTGGTTTTGATTTCACGATTGGGAAGCACTTGCTGAAACACATACTATTACCGAATAAAGCTAGGTACTTTGCAATTAATGGATTTGATTTATTATATCGTTCAAAGCATGGTGAAGCTACCTCTGTCCATAAGAACATCATAGATGGAACTCATGTCTTATCCACTAATCATTGTGATGCCATACATGTAGGTGGTTTCAAGATTGTCAACATTTTATAAGCCATCAAATGAAACCTGAGAAAACAATCTACTACATTTCTTTCTCACCCAGCTATCAAGTGGTGAGCTGTTAGCCACCATACAGACTTGCCTTGCCAGCAACCAAATAAAGATCAATTATAAACTTGAACAATCAGTTATAAAGTTGAGCATCTAGCCGTGCCCTTGCCTTGATCCGTGATCCTAAAAATGTAGGACATTCCACTGAGTAAGTTGCGGTCACATCCACTCTCAGATATCTGCTGCATCAGATCAATCAGCAGTCACCCTCATTCACCATCATGCACTGTTCTGCATAATTTTCCATATGGTCAACACCAACCATCACGTATTCATGTTGGCCTGTGACTCCACTCCCAGGTAATTCAAAAAAGGCATAAGACTTGAAGATATCCCTTTTGCTTGCAGAGAACAGGTCCCTGTATATGAATGTGTGTTGCTTCTATAAAGGGGATATCATTTTTCTTAATATTACTGTGAGATAATGATGCAGGGGCCTGAATGTGTGTGTTTGATTTAATTAAACTGAAGACAGTCAGACTGCAAGATTTAAATCATCAAAGGGGTTTGATGTAAAAGCAGGCATTTTGAAATGGAGATGGGCAAGATAGGATGAGATTCCAGTAGGTACAGTATGAATGGGAATTTGCAGTAGGAGATAAATGAGGAGTGAAGTGTTAGCTGTTTGAATTTCAAAGAGACTTGACTGAAAGTTTTACAACGGTCAAAATCATAAATGAGTAAGGCAAAGTTATTAGGTTTATTTTCCCCGAAAGTGCTGGTCATAATGACAACATGAAAGATTTTTATATTCTGGGAAAGGTAACTTCCAAAGAAAGTTTAAAACAATGGGTTTTAAAGATCAAAAGGCAGGAAGTATATTTAAAGTAAGATTGAAAGCTGTATGGTGAATGGCCTTAAAAGGTGGGCTGTGCGAAGACAGACCTGTGAGAAGTAGCCTTAGCCATCCAAGAGAAGTGCTTGTTTGTTCCAGAAAGAAAGGTTTTGTTGAAAGCCTTGGATTTTCACTGTTGAATCAGAGGGAGAGAGAAGCTGTAAAATACCTCCCTTATAGCAACAGTGGGTGCCTTGTGGTAATATTACTGGATATTTTATAGATTAAGAATCTATTTCAACTATTGCCTGCTCTTGTACTCTATGCCCCAATTAATGAAGCCTAGAATACTGTACGCTGTAGAAAAAGCTCGCTCTACCTGTCCTAGCTAGATAGAAATTTTTTGGAAAATGTTGTAAGACTAAATTTAACTGTGTAACTGTAATCTTGTGTGTTTAAGTTTCCTTTTTTGTTAATAAATGTTTTAATTTAATATTTAAAATCTCAAAAAGTTGTACTGCAATCTTTACTTCTGACTTCAGTGCACAAACCTTCTCATAATATAAAATACAATAAAAAGTACAAATTTCAAATCGTTGTGATAGCTTGGCCAAGTTTCGCTTCAGGATTTGGTCAGCCCAGCAATTACCACCTGCCATATCATAACACTTCTAGCAAGCATAAATGAATCACAGAATTGTAACAGTGTAGAAGGAGGCTGTTCAGCCCATCATGCCTGCTCTGGCTCTCTGAGCATTTTAATTTAGTACCAATCTCCTGCCTTTTCCCCATAACCCTGCATATTGTTTCTATTTAGATAGTCATCCAATGCCCTCTTGAATGCTTCAGTTGAACCTACCTCCACCGCATTTGCAGGCAGTGCATTCCAATTCCTAACTACACGCCATGTGAAAAAGTTTTTCTCACCATGCATATGCTCCTTTTGCAAAACACTTTAAAACTGTGTCCTCTGGTTCTCGATCTGTTTATGAGCGGGAATAGTTTCTCCCTATCTACTCTGTCCAGGCCCCTCATTGTTTTGAAAACTTCTATCAAGTCTCCTCTCAGCCTTCTCCTCTCCAAGGAAAACAGTCCCAACTTCTCCAATCTTTCCTCATAACTGAAGTGTCTCATCCCTAGAACCATTTTTGTAAACATCTTCTACACTCTCTCAATGCTTTCACATCCCTCCTATAGTGTGGCGCCCAGAATTGTACACAATACTCCAGCTCAGGTCTAACCACTGTCTTATATAAGTTCACCTTAACCTCCCTGCTCTTGTACTCTATGCCCCAATTAATGAAGCCTAGAATACTGTATGCTGTAGAAAAAGCTCGCTCTACCTGTCCTGCCACCTTTAATGACATATGTGCATATACACCCAGGTCTCTTTGCTCTTTCACGCCCATTAGAATATTGTGCTTTATTTGTTACTGTCCCTTCATATTCTTTGTACCAACATGTATCACCTCACATTTCTGTGCACTGAACTTCATCTGCCACCTATCTGCCCACCCCATTAATGTGTCAATGTCCATTTGAAGTTCTACACTGTCCTCCTCACAGTTTATAATTCTCCCAAGTTTTGTGTCATCCGCAAACTTTGAAATTGTTCCCTGCACACCAAGATCTGGATTATTTATATATATCAGGAAGAGCAAGGGTCCCAATACCAACCCCTGAGGAACTCCATTAAAAATCTTCTTCTAGCCCAAAAAAATACCCATTCACTGGGACTGGCTCTGGTTGAGATGGCACCTGTACAAGCCAGACATCTGAGTTCCTTGTGGGTCATTTTGCTAGTGCTGTTGGGGAGAGTTTAAGCTAACTCAGCAGGCATGTGGGAACCAGGAGAGAATATTAAAAAGTAATACCAGAGTGCATGGAATGCTAGGAGAGGCAGATAACACTAAAATAGAGAATAGTAAGCTAATAGATGGAGTCAGAGTAAGGGACCAAGTCATGAAGTATAAATCAGGGTTACTCTGCGTGTATGTGAAAGCACAGAGCATAGTTAATAAAACTGGGGAGTTACAAGCACAGATTGTTCTATGGAATGTTGTGGCGATAATGGAGACCTGGATTAAGGAAGGGCAGATCTGGGTGCTAAATATTCTTGGTCACAAAGTGCTCAGAAGAGATAGGAAAGGCATAAAAGAGGAGGGGTGGCATTTTTGGTTAAGGAGAGTATTGCAGTACCGGAGAAAGAGGACGTGTCAGAGGATTCAAGGACTGAATCGATTTGGCTAGAGCTAAGGAATAAGAAGGGTGCAATTACATTGCTTGGTGTAATATATAGACCAACAACAAATGGGAAGGATATAGAGGAACACATCTGCAAGGAAATTGCAGAGAGGTGTAAACATCGTAGAGTAGTTATAATGAGGGGACTTTAATTACCTGTATATAGGCTGGGATAGTGGTAGTGTAAGGGGCAATGAGGATCAAGCATTCCTACATCGTGTTCAGGAGAATTTCCCACAGCAGTACGTGTCCAGTCCAACAAGAAAGGAGGCACTGCTAGACCTGATGGTGATAGGAATGAGGTGGGCCAAGTAGGTCAAGTGACAGTAGGGGAACATTTAGGGGACAGTATCATAAGGTTGAGGATTATGGTGGAAAAGGATATTAGTCAATCCAGAGTAAGAATAATCAACTGGCACAGAGCGGACTTCAATGGGGCAAGAACGGAGCTGGGCCAGATAGACTGTAACTAAAGGTTGGTGGGAAAAATGAACAATGCTGAACAATGGGCTACTTTCAAAGAGGAGATGATTTGGGCACACTCAAGGTATGTTCCCTCAAAAGGGATGGGTAGGACAAACAAATACAGAGCTCCATGGATGACAAAGGAGGTAGAAATTAAGTTAAAGAAGAAAAAGTATGCTTACGACAGGGGTTAGGTAGCAAATGCAATTGAGAACCAAGCTGAATCAAGAAGGTTCAGAAAGGATGTGAAAAATCAAATACGAGAAGCAAAGGGGATTATGAAAAAAGACTGCCAGCTAGCATAAAAGGAAATCCCAAAGTATTCTATAAGCACATCAATAGTAAAAGGGTGGTAAAAGGAGGAGTAAGGCTGATTAGGGAGCAAAAACAGGATTTACACATAAGAGGCAAGAGGCATGGCTGATGTGTTAAATTAAATGAGCCACAGTACAAACTCAGCTGATTATCTTAAATTGATTGTTGTTGTAGCTATGAACACACTTAGAATTGTTTAGCAAGTGCTTCCCCATTTAGGAATCATATCTAAAATTAGACATTGTGTTTTGGGTTTTGCAAACACAAAGTGATTGAGTATGGTCTGTACTCTCCCTAATCCCGAAGTGTATATTGGTTCATGATCATTGAATTTTCAGCCGTGTGTAAGGATTTAATATACTCCATCCCACGTTAAATTCATTTTTGAGCTGGAACAGTCTAATGCGCTCTCTTTCCTCGATGCACTGGTTGATTAATCTACTAACGGGTTCTCCACTACAGTCTACCACAAGCCTACCATCACCGGTCATTATACCCATTGGGATTCGTACAGCTCCAAGTACATTGCCTTATCAGCAATACAATTCCAATCTTGTATATGGGGGTTAGCCACTTACTCACCCTGCAACCTTGACACAGCAACAAAGGGCAAAATGTTATGTGTGGTGGGAGCAGATGGATTGTGCCCCCAACCCCCCATCTCAGAAGCAAATTTGACATGGAGCTCCACACCAACCTGCCCACAGCCATAACATGCTGCGAGTGGGCTAAATTTGGGCAAAGAGGCTTCCACCCCCTCACTGATGAGGAAGACCCACCCTCAGAGGCTCAATCAAATTGACCGACAGCTCCATCAGTCCTAGCAGCACCAACAGCGCATTCCTGTGCACTGCTGGGACTATAGGAAAACCCAAGATGAAGGCCCATGGATCCCAGAGCCAGGTAAATCCGGGGTAACTGGCAGAGGTTGCTTGGGCAGTTTAGGGTGGAGGGGGTGGGGGGTGATGGGTTCTATGGAGCAGGCAATTAGGAAGAAAGGGGGGCACTATTTTAGGAGGTTTGTCCCCCGAAAATGGTACCCCACTTCCCACCCTTTAAAAAAGTTTTTTTTAAAAAAACACCTTCCCCCTAACTACCCATGCAATTGTTTATGGCATGGGCAGTATATTATTGGGATCAACTGGCTTGTTAACAAGCCCAATTGACCTGGGCAGGTTGTTGATTTTGGCTCCTGCCATCCCCCTGTATTATGAGGGGTGAGCTCAGGAGGGGGCGGGCACCCAGGATGGGCACCCACCCTGTTTTATGTGCCTCCCCCACTGAAAACACAGCCAGCAGGGGCAGATAAAATGCAGCTCAGAGTGCAAAGGTATCCTGCTGGACAATGGCTATTCCGATCAGGTCATTGTTTGATGTGTATCACGCAAACCCAAAAATGGGCCAAAGGCCACCGTGCCCAAATCTGAAAAGTGCCCAGTCTACCTTAATAGGTTCAAAAAGACATTCTGCCTACCCACAGTTCAGCAAAGCCATGAATGAATTTCAGTGCTGGTGCAACACTAGGCACATAGGCCACACACCCCGATGATTGGCTGATCAAATCAAACACCATGTTCCTTCAGTTGTTTGTAACAGGCAGACTACAGACCTTACTCAGCCAGCCTATGCTTGCAAAAGCCACAACTAAACACATGCTGAACAATCCTGAGTGCACTCATAGCTACACTAACAACCAATATAAGATAATTATTCAAGCTCGTAACCTGGCTCACTTACACTTGCTAGAAGCGACACACATTCAATGCATTATTTGCAAACAAAATAAATAAGTTCAAGCATTACTCCTTTTTTGAATTACCCGGGAGCTTGGGAAGCCTATAATTTCCCGTTGCTTTCTCCAAGGCAACACCTCGGCCAATCAGTCTATTCAACTAATCAGCACCCTTTTCTCCTGTTGTATAAATTATTGTGATCATTTGAAATCTGGCGTTCTTGTGTTTGTCCTTATGAATGCAAGACGAAAAGCTTCACCAACATGGCTCGCTTTTTTTTTAGCAATTTTCAATGTCTATCAATAACTTCAATAGCTAGAAACTGCAGCATAAGTGCAAAGCTAGATCAACAGATAAATTATTTTGAATTATTATGGAGTCAAGTTAGAAACTGGTTGCTACCTGGTCTGATTACAGGAATCAAGTTCCAGAAGCTCGACACAATTCAGGACAAAGCAGCCCACTTGATCAGCACTCATCTACCAACTTAAACATTCACTCCCTCCACCACTGATGCACAGCGGCAGCAGTGCTTGAAATCTGCAAGGTGCACTCCAGCAACTTGCTATGGTTCCTTTGACAGTACCTTCCAAACCTGTGATTACTGTCACCTAGAAGAACAAGGGCAGTGGATGAATGAGAAAACCAGGCCCCTCCAAGTTACACACCATCCTGAATGTATCACTGTCATTAGGTCAAAATCTTGGAGCTCCCCTCCTAATAGCACTGTGGTTTACTGACACTACATACACAGCAGTGGTTCATGAAGGTGAATTACCAAGAGCAATTAGTGGTGGGCAACAAATGCTGTTTTTCCTTGTCAGCCATGCTTGCACCCCATGAACAAATTTTTTAAAAAGATGCACAGCCATGGTGACAAACAATTGGAAAGGTACAAAGCTATGTTTGCACAAAAACTAGAAGCACTAAAAATATTGTGGTCAATTTCAGCAACCATCCATTGTTAGAAGCATGTCCCCATAGTACACAGAAAATGTGATAACCCATGAAATTATGAGATATTCTGACATGCTTCTTGTAAAGAGCCATATTCTGGAACTGTAAGGCTGCACATAAGTCTGGAATCCAAACTAATGCTTAATGTTGAATAGGCCTTAAATGCCTTCAGTTTTAACCATGCTGCAGGCAGTGAAGTCTAATTCTGTGGATTCTGGCAGCCTTCTGGTATCTTGCTTATGTGGCCTCTTCACATGTGAACCTAAAAGTTGAGGGGTTATTATAAATTCAAGTCTTTCTTCTCTTTATTTAACGCTGGAAAGAAAATACAACAATCTCATGTTGTGACAGGTTCTCAACATACACATACAAAACAGCTCATGGATACTTATACAGGTGAAGAATGGCCAGTGGGCCTGCCAGGATGTGGAAACGCAACCTAACATTATGAGAAGGGAAAAGAACAATTCAACAAAAGGAGCCAAGAATCCTCAATTAAAGAGAGGTCAAAATCAATAATTAAATGAGATTGAAGCAAAGAATCAGCACTTTCCTCATTTCACTTTGTATGCAGAAGCCCAATTAATTATTCTGAGCAACAAGGGTGACTATTATTTATAGAGAGCAAAACTATCACTTAAAGCTGAGGCATTTGTTTTACAACATTATAGAAGGAACATGTTAAGTACAAAAGCAGATATAGTATTAAGCCTACAATAATACCATAATTAGATAACGGTGTGATATGTTAGATGCACTTAAAATTATGAAAGGACCAGATAGACAGAAGTGCAGAGTTTCTAGAAGATAACAGGCCATGAACAAGGGGCTATAGGTACCAAGAGATTTAGAATAGAGACCAGGATAAAAATCTGTACTGTGAGGTGCAATGCTATGGAATTCACTTCAAGGGTGGGTGTTAGATGCAGATATTATGTTAATGCTGAAAATTGTTTGGATCAGTGGATGATGGAAAAGTGGTTGAAAGGATAATGGAACAAAGCAAGTAAATATGATTTAAACTATTTGTTTATATGCAGGGTAAATGGTGGTGCAGATTGAGTGGGCTGAATGGCCTGGCTCCATGTAGTAACCTCTATGTGTTTCTCCACATACATACTATGTATACATAAGAGTCTATATACTCTTCCAATAATTGTGTTTGCATGTTCGCGGAAAGGTATTCAAATACTTCCCTGGTTAACCACATACATTGGAAAAATAGAATATAAAATGTTTAAAACTGTTAATGTTAGGAAGATTTGACACAAATTATTCTTCTCTACTTTTCATTTTTTCTGTGAGGAAGAGTAGTAAATGTTGATGTTACAACGAATTACAAACATCATAGGAGTTTTTTAAAAATTGTGCTCAACTCATAGATCAAGCAGTCAGGATATTATAAGATACATCTATCTGAATTCATAGGAAAAAATACATCCTGCACTTTACATGTTAATTTGCTGTAGGACTCAGCAGATCAAAAATATCTCATCAAATTCATATTTCAAAGGCAGGGTCTATTGGATGTCATCCAGCAAGTTATAAATGACAGTCTGAAGATGTGTATTGCAATTCTGCTTTCTTTTTTGGTTTAATTTCTGACTCTTGAATCTGCACTTTTCTCACTGTAAACGACAACAATCATAGAAAAGATGCTGATAGCAGACAGGAAGGTTATACTGTACCAAAAATTGAGTATATACACATGTGAAATGAATATTTTAATTGAAAAGAAACCAATAAAAGAAGAAAGAAGTGACTACAACACAAAATATGTTCTACACAGTGAAATAATTTAATTGCCATCAGCTTAACCTTTTGTATGCCTCAGATAAAAATGAAAGTGTTTTCTATCATAAATGAAAATTAGACAGGAAATTAAATTACATGTCAGTTTATGTTTCCTCCTCTCAATATACAATGACAACTCAGGTATGCTCATCAGTGACCTCATCACTTCTAATCCCTTCAACTCTGATGCCAGCATTCTGTTACATTATGAGCTTTCTGGCTGTTACCCCCTGTCATCCATGATCTTCATTAATCCCGTCTCGCAACATGTCAAATTGAAAGCCTTGTTAACATCTACACATCCTTGGACACACTTTCCAAATCCTATTTCTGCTACATTCTCCAAAATTCCATCTCCTTTTTGTCTCTCTGTTTCTCAGATTCTAGTTTTTTTGTGCTTCACCTACTTCATAAAAATGAGAAAAGATTTCAGCAATCTCATCAAACTTAGATGGAACTTACTTTCTAAACACTTCCATCTCTTTACCTCCATCCCTAAAGATTCTGATTGAGTAAAATTCTGCTGCTGCTGATCAACTGCCTCATGATACTCAGTTGTGAGCTGCTAGATTTGTTCTGAATCTATCCCAGTGGTCATGCCAACACAATAGAGGGTATCCTCAGGGCCAAGATGGAATTCCATCTCCACGAGGACTGTGTGGTGAGCAGCTCAGTGACGGCCCACTTCTACCTCCTACCCAAAATCCACAAACAGGGCTTTCCCAGCAGACCAATTGTGTCAGACTGTTCCTGCCCCATGGAACTCATTTCTTGCTATCTTGAGTCCATTCTTTCTCCCCTTGTCCAGTCCCTTCCCACCTACATCCGTGATTCCTCTGGCATCCTACATCATATCAACAATTTCCAGTTCCCTGGCCATAAGCGCCTCCTCTTCACCATGGACATCCAATCCCTCTACACCTCCATCCACCACCGGGATGGTCTGATGGCTCTCCACTTCTTCCTCGAACAGAGGCCCGAACAATCCCCATCCACCACTACTCTCCTCCATCTGGCTGAACTTGTTCTCACACTGAATAATTTCTCCTTAAACTCCACTCACTTCCTCAAATAAAAGGTGTGGATATGGGTACCCGCATGGGCCGCAGTTATGCCTGTCTCTTTATGGGGTATGTGGAACATTCCTTATTCCAGTCCTACTCCGGCCCCCTCCCACAACTCTTTCTCCGGTACATCGATGATTGCTTCGGTGCTGCTTCATGCTCTCGTCTGGACCGGCAAAAATGTATTAATTTTGCTTCCAATTTCCACCCCTCCATCATTTTCACATGGTCCATCACTGACACTTCCCCCCCCCTTCCTTGACCTCTTTGTCTCAATTTCTGGTGATAGACTGTCCACCAATATTTATTACAAGCCTACCGGCTCCCACAGCTACCTCGACTACAGCTCCTTATACCGCACTTCCTGTAAGGACTCCATCCAATTCTCTCATTTCCCTCGCTTCCGTCGCATCTGTTCTGATGATGCCACTTTCAAAAATAGTTCCTCTGACATGTCTTCCTTCTTCCTTAACCGAGGTTTTCTACACACGGTGGTTGACAGGTCCCTCAACCGTGTCCGGCCCATCTCCGGCGCATCCGCCCTCACACGTTCCTCCCCTTCCCTGAACCATGATAGGGTCTCCCTTGTCCTCACTTATCACCCCACCAGCCTCCGCATTCAAAGGATCATCCTCCGCCATTTCCACCAACTCTAGCATAATGCCACCACCAAACACATCTTCCCTTCACCGCGCCGGTGGCATTCCACAGGGATCGTTCCCTCCGGGACACCCTGGTCCATTCCTCCATCACCCCCTACACCTCAACCCCTCCCACAGCACCTTCCCATGCAACCGCAGAAGGTGCAACACCTGCCCCTTTACTTCCCCTCTCCTCATCATCCAAGGGCCCAAACAGTCTTTTCAAGTGAAGCAGCATTTCACTTGCACTTCCCTCAATTTGGTCTACTGCATTCGTTGCTCCCAATGCGGTTTCCTCTACATTGGAGAGACCAAATGCAGACTGGGTGACCGCTTAGCAGATCACCTTCGGTCTGTCCGCAAGCATGATCCAGACCTCCCTGTCGTTGCCATTTCAACACTCCACCCTGCTCTCATGCCCACATGTCCGTCCTTGGCCTGCTGCATTGTTCTAGTGAAGCTCAACGCAAACTGGAGGAACAGCACTTCATCTTCCGACTAGGCACTTTACAGCCTTCCGGACTGAATATTGAGTTCAAAATTTTAGATCATGAGCTCTCTCCTCCATCCCCACCCCTTTTCCGATCCCCACTTTTTTTCCAATAATTTATATAGATTTTTCTTTTCCCACCTATTTCCATTATTTTTAAATGTATTTCCATACATTGTTTTATCTCTACCATTCAGCCTATTTCGATCCCTTCTCTTCACCCCACCCCACCCCCACTAGGGCTATCTGTACCTTACTTGTCCTGCTTGCTACCCTTAATTAGCACATTTTCCTTAGATAATATCACCACCTTCAACACCTCTTTGTCCTTTTGTCTATGACATCTTTTGGCTATCTCCACCTATCATTGTCCCTCTATTCAGCTCTACCTGTCACACTCCCCCCACCTTAAACCAGCTTATATTTCACCTCTTTTCTATTTTTACTTAGTTCTGTTGAAGAGTCATACGGACTCAAAACGTTAACTGTGTTCCTCTCCGCAGATACTGCCAGATCTGCTGAGCTTTTCCAGGTATTTTTGTTTTAGTTTTGGATTTCCAGCATCCGCAGTTTTTTTGCTTTTCGCTCAGTGTAAATGTGGCTTGATATCGCTCCAGTGAATCACCTTGTTTCATTTTATAATGTTAAAGGCACTATATAAATGCATTAATTTGCTAATACAAGTTAGTTAACAGCTTGTAACGAGGAAGGGGTGTATCCTGAATTGTGAATTGCTAAAAGTTTCTGACAGATTTGCATCATTCTACCATTATCCCATCAGTATCTTACCCTGAATCTACTCATGGGGGAGAATTTTCACGTCGGAATGCAGGGGTGGCCTCCACACGCCGACATGTAAAATGACGTGCGGTGACATTGTGCGTGTGTCCCGGCGTCACCGCGTGTCATTCCGATCTTTTGTTTGGCTGGCCTGCTGTACTGTCAATGGCCTGTTGAGGTAATTTAGGTAATTGACAGGTCTGCCCGTCCAACCTTAAGGTTGATGGGCAGGTGAAGGGTCCAAGCGGCCTTCGTGTTATTCAGGAACCCTCATCCATGGGCGGGATGAGGTTTCCTGAAGGTTTTATTAAATAGATTTTTTAAAAATTCACAATTCATAAACATGTCCCAGCTCATGTGACACTGTTACATGAGGGGACATATCTAAATAATTTTAATCTTTATTTTAAACTTTCAATTTGAGTTTAATCTCCCTGAGGCAGCTCTGTGCCTCAGGGAGATTTCTGCGCTCTTTAGCGTACATGCATGAAAGAGTGCAGACTCCAACTATTCCTCCTCCCCCTGCCCGCACAGGTAGCACTGAGGTGCAAGTCATGCTGGTCGCGCCTTAATTCACCCGCCCACGTAAAATGGTGGCGGGCCGCCGATCACGGGCAGCGATCGGCTCCAAGCCTGCCCGTGCCCACTCCTAACCAGTCTGCCCGACAGACAGAAAATTCTGCTCATGATTTTCACGAAGGTGTGCATTTGCACTGTCATTGCCCATTAAACTTGTCACAGCAATTTAAGTCTAGCAATTGTTAGCATGTGTACTCTTAAACGAAAATGATAGTTGGTCATGTCTCAAATCAATCTCTCTGACACAGAAAATGAACAATTAAAAATGTGGTATCTTATTTCTTCAACTGTTATTGGAGATTTTAAAAATGTGAAGATTAAAATTTAATTTTTTTTCTTAATTTTCCTTTGTCTTTTTTTTTACTCTCTTTTAATCAAATCTTTCATTCCCTCTCTTTAAATTTGTTTTCTGTACCTGATAATGAGGCATGCTGTTTGTCTCATTCTTCATCAAGGTCCCTGATCAGATGCCGTGCAGCCACTCTTAGATACATCAAAGAAAAAAATTACCACAACAGAAAAACCTGGAAAAACTCAGCAGGTCTGGCAGCATCGGCGAAGAAGAGCAAAGTTGACATTTCGAGTCCTCATGACCCTTCAACAGAACTAAGTAGAAATAGGAAAGGGGTGAAATATAAGCTGGGTTAAGGGGGGAGGGGAAGGGTAGTTGGGACAAGCAAGCAGTGATAGGAGGAGATAACCAAAAGATGTCACAGACAAAAGAACAAAGAGGTGTTGAAGGTGGTGATATTATCTAAAAGAATGTGCTAATTAAGGTTGGAGAGCAGGACAAGCAAGGTAGCTCTAGTGGGGGTGAGGTGAAATAAACCATGGGTGGAATACATATAAAAATAATGGAAATAGGTAGGAAAAGAAAAATCTATATAAATTATTTTAAAAAACAAAAGGGAGGGGGAAGAAACGGAAAGGGGATGGGGATGGAGGAGGGAGTTCAAGATCTAAAGTTGTTGAACTCAATATTCAGTCCGGAAGGCTGTAAAGTGCTTAGTCGGAAGATGAGGTGCCGTTCCTCCAGTCTGTGTTGAGCTTCACTGGAACAATGCAGCAAGCCAAGGACAGACATGTGGGCAAGAGAGCAGGGTGGAGTGTTAAAATTGCAAGCGACAGGGAGATCTGGGTGATTCTTGCGGACAGACCGAAGGTGTTCTGCAAAACAGTCACCCAGTCTGCGTTTGGTGTCTCCAATGTAGAGGAAACCATATTGGGAGCAACGAATGCAGTAGACTAAGTTGGGAGAAATGCAAGTGAAATGCTGCTTTACTTGAAAGGACAAGGGTAAAAGAAAATGAGGAGAAAAAGAGAGAAAGGAAGAGAGAGAGACAAAAGAAGAAACAAGAAGGGTAGAAGGGAGGGGAAGGATAAACTTAAACCCCACATTTATACTACGCTGAAGGATGCAATATTGACTGTTTTCACAATAACAACTAGAAGCCACAATTCACTCACACCATTAAGTTTGGCTACGCATGGTTTCTTATGTGGTACTCAAAATGGGAGGAATTTTGCCCATTGCCAATATGCTTTTTTATAATGATTAATTTTATTTTTAAGTCAAAGTGCTGTAGCAGTCTCTTAAAGTTGGTTTAGGTTTAAAAGCTGACTTTTTTATGGTGGGCTCTGGACCATCAGTTTTAATACTGTGGTGTTTTTATTTCCCCAGTTTGGGGACACAGCAATTTCTGAGAAACGCCAGGCTGGAATTGCTTCTTCCTGGAGTTAGCAGGAGGCAATGCAGGGAAAATGGAGTCCCCAATAAGTGCCCAATAGGCATAAATGAGCGCACTGCATCTATCAAAGTGGGGCTTTAACATTTTCTGCACCAAACCATTTGCATTGTCTCGGTGTACTTCCAACACTAGCCCGCACTTGGCACAGTCGAGCATTGGAAAGTCGGGCAGGTAACAGTAACACATCTGTGGACCTCAAACGCCTCCAGCTGTGATCCTGGTTACGAGCATTACATTCTTCGGGCTGCTGCTGCAGAGCAGTAATAGGAAAATCCTTAAGTTCTGAAGATTCTACTGGGACAAAACCTTTCAGATGAAAGATTTTTGTGCTGCCAAGGCACTCCATAGATTCTCTGGTGACATGAGTCCAAGGACAACATGTAACACTAGGGGCAGAATGTTGCCCTCATTGGGCAGGTGAGCCTGGGATTGGCTGCGAAACCCACCGCCACCGGTAATTGGGCCCTGGCCGCATTTCACGTTGGCTGGCCAATTAAGGCCCAACCAGTGTGAAACGCAGCACCGCACTGGCCAGGGAGGGTCGAGGTGGGGCGGGTGCGAGTTAGCCACTGGGTCCAATGCTGACCCAGCAGCCGGTATAAAGAAGGCCCAGGCAGCCAATGAAAGGCAGCCACGGAAGGGCCTCTGGATGGTTGGATGGGCGATGCAGTCAAATGCTTCAGCAAACGCCAGGCGAGAGGG
Organism: Carcharodon carcharias; assembly: GCF_017639515.1. Classification (NCBI taxonomy): domain Eukaryota; kingdom Metazoa; phylum Chordata; class Chondrichthyes; order Lamniformes; family Lamnidae; genus Carcharodon; species Carcharodon carcharias. Next base: position 87,147,147 of record NC_054469.1, on the reverse strand, counting down.
CAGGTTGGGTGGTCATTCGGCCCTCTGGTTTTCCGATGAGTGTCTCACCATTCTCCTTGAGGAGATGACTGCCAGGAGGGACACCCCTGTCCCCAGAGATGGGAGGAGGAGGCCACCACACCTCACCAAGAAGGCATGGGAGGAGGTGGCAGCCTGGGTGAGCAGCCATGATCTGGCACGGCACACCTGGGTGCAGTGCTGGAAGCACTTCAATGATCTGCTGTGCTCAGGAAGGGTGAGTACCATGTTGGCATGCATTAGTGTGCAGAAGTGTTAAGGTATGGCCATCCCACTGTAGACCTCAGGGGTGCTAGAGTCTGAGTGCCAACTGTCAATCATGCAGCAGCTGGCCAAGAGGGTGTGCCCTGGCTGCTTGGACTGAATGCCTTGCTAAGAGCCACAACTTGGTTGTGTTCCTCAGGTTGGCCAAACTGCAATGGCGCTGCAGGTAGAGACTGGACTAATCAATGCTCCTCTGTCCTTTCAGGAGAAGATGAGCCAGGACCAGGCAGAGAGGGCACGGACAGGTGGAGGGCTGCCCAACTTGCTGCTGCTCACCAACTTCGAGCAAGATGCCCCGGAGCATGAGAGCCGACACGCTCCCCGTGCAACTGGGCACGGAGAGGCGGGGGTGCCAGGCGAAGATAAAGAGCGCAGTGCATAGAGGTGAGACTTTTGGATTGTGCACCCACTCTAATGTAGTCTCTTCACTGATGGGAGCCTCGAACCTGGGGTCCCCATTGATCGCTGGAAGACGATGGCACCATGATGCAGATCTCCACTGTCTCTCCAGGGTGCCTGGCATGCAGGTGACTGTGTGATGACTTAAACTAATGACATGTCCTTCTTCTCTCTTTTAGTTTTGTTAGCACTCATTCTGTCTCTGGACTCCCAAAGGCCACCTCTGACCCAGAGGACAACTGGGCGTCCCTGTCACATGCATCACACCCGCTGAATGAAGCAGGCACCAGTGCAGATATCAGCACATCAATGGGCATTTGATTGGCAGTTATTATGCTGATGCACATTGGTGAGGGCACTTCACTCTCGCTTGAGGTGCAGGCGCCCAGTGCGCCCGCAGTCAGAGGACTGCTGGGGACTAGGACGATGTTCAGTCGAAAGGTGATGATGGGCCTCTGGAGTCATCCATTAGGCAGCAGATGCTGGATGTCCAGTGAGATGTGCAGGAGCATCTGGCAGAGATCCGTGAGGGTCTGCCTGCCATGGTCTCTGTTGTGGAAGAGTCCATGCAGAGCGTGAACACTTCTTTGACCATCATGGGCGAGCACACTGCCTCCTCCATTGATAAAGTGGTGACTCTCATGGAGAGGCAGCTCCAGGGACAGAATGAGGGGTTCCTGAGGTAGCACTCAGACCTTCAAGCCCTCACACAGGCATTGGCCTCAGGAGAGGGTGAGGCACCCAGTATTCCAGCTAGGTGCCCATCCATCAATTGTGAGCAGAAAGGGCAGCGACCTCCAGTTGGCGCACAAACTGTCTGTCATCTCTGTGGGCTCCTCTCAGGGAGCTCTGGATGGTGGTAGCAGCTCCTCCGCCCCTCTGCCAGTGACCGTAGCATCTGATGAGGCTGCAATGACTGGCAAGATGTCAGCCATGGCACTGACCACTCCCTCCCACGTGGGGCTAGCTCAAGCTCCACCGGCCAGAGGACAACTGCCAATATCATCAAGGCCGACAAGACAGCAGGGTCAGCAGGCTGTCTCCAATGCCGGTGCCAGCGAGGGGTGAGCATCTGGATGTAGCACTCACAAGCGTAAGTTAAAGACCCCATGAGCACAAGAGAAACAGTAATTTTATGTTCATTTATGTTTAGTTGCTGTCTCCTGTTCTAGGATTTAAGACCAGAGAGTTGATGTCAGAAGTCTGTATATGTGGAAATTAAATAAATTTGGTTTTATCATCATGGCCTGCAGATGCTTCACCTTTTTATGTAATTGGTGCGGGTTGGGCCAGAATGTAATGCTGGACGTAGGTAGCTCTGAACTGTATTGCACAGGCACTGAGTGTTCTTTGTGTTCAAATGAAACTGTCCTTTCAGGCATCTGGGATGGAGGCAGCAGCCTCATTTTAAGCTGATCTTTGGTAGTCTAACTGAAGGAGTGTTGGATCAAGGCATCCCTGGTGTCCCTGTCCCCCTGGAGGTTACCGAGGTTTGGCCCCATGACCTCAGTGTTCTCCTCACCATCCACCTCTTCAAACTCACTACAGACTCATCATCTAAGGCCTGTGCAGCTGCATCAAGGTCCTCTTCCTCTAGTGGGTCCCCCCTTACCAGTGCCAGATTATGGAGAGCGCAGCATGCAACCATATCTGTGCCTCTGGGAGGTATTGTAGTGCACCCCCTGAATGGTCCAGGTATCAGAAGTGTATCTTGAGAAGACCTATGGTCCTCTCTACCACTGCCCTAGTGGAGCCGTGACTTGTATTATAAATGCTTCTCTGCCTCTGTTCTTGGGTGGCAGAGAGGCATCATGAGCCACCTCTTCAACAGATAACCCTTGTTACCCAGCAGCCATTCATGAGCCATCCATCCAGTTGGTCTGGAGCAGTGAAACGCCTCGGCACCTGGGAGTGTCTGCAGATGTAGGTGTCATGGGAGCTGTCAGGGTACCTTGCACACACTTGCAGGATCTTCATCCTGTGGTCCCACACTATCTGCGTGTTTCTTTTTTATTTGTTTTTGGGATGTGGGCATCACTGTTTAGCCCAGCATTTATTGCCCACCCCTAAATGCCCTTGTTTAGAGGGCATTTAAGAGTCAATCACATTGCTGTGGGTCAGGAGTCACATGTAGGCCAGATCAGGTGAGGACAGCAGATTTCCTTCGCTAAAGGGACATTAATGAACCAGATGGGTTTTTACAACAATTGGCAACAGTTTCATGGTCATCATTAGACTTTTAATTCCAGATGGTGGAATTTGAACCCAGGTCCCCAGAGCATTCTCCTGGGTCTCATGATTACCAATCCAGTGATAATACCACAGCGCCACTACCTCCCCCTGTTCATAGAGTGGAATCCCTTCCAGTTGACGAAGACACCCGGCTGACCGATTGGCCCCTTGATGGCCACATGTGTACAGTTGATGGCACCCTGGATGCGGGGGAAGCCAGTAATCACTACAAAGCCTCTGGCTTGCTCAGTCTGGCTGGCCTCGTCCATACAGTAAAGATTTAAGGTCAGTACCCATCTGAACAGAGCTTCGGTCACCCGTTTGATGCAGTTGTGGACAGCTGATTGGCAGACTCCACACTGATCCCCCCACTGCACCCAAGAAAGAGCCTGAGGCATAGAAGTTGAGGGTTGCTGTGACCTTCAGCGCCACTGCCATGGAATTCCACCCACAGAGTCGGAGCTGATCTCAGGCCCCATCATCTAACAAATGGAGGTCACGGAATCCCTTGAAAAGCAGATCCTTCACTGGCATCGCACCTCGGACCTATTGAGGAGGCTGCATCACCGCCTGTAAACACTGAAAGCAGGACAGTGGCATCCTCTGTGGCCCCTTCCACTTTGGACTAACAGCTGGCCCTGCGCCGCTTGTGCCTGCGCTTCTCCTCCCATAGGCCACTCTCCTGGAAGTTGCATTGGCCACCTGGCCTTCTCTTCCTTCTGCCCTTCTCTTCCTAGAGGAGGTGCCACCAGTAGAGACTACAAGCCCCATTACCAGGGTAAGGGAAGGCTGTCTGATACCTGGAAGGTTCCACATGGTCTGAATCTTCCAGGAGCCTGGCAGATAGCAATGAGCCCTGAAATGATGCCTGGAAATGCTAAGAATGAAGACCCAAACAGAGATGAAGCTGTCAAGTTCAAGTAAGCAACCAGTTGCAAACTGTCTCCAAAACTCCTCATTATTCACACTGGTAATGTGGCTGACCCTTTTTATCCCAGCCTTGGATGAAGTTTTGCCCGTGCGATGAGCAGAAAATCTCACAGGCAACATAAAATCAGAGACAATTGCATTATTAAGAGCTTTAAGTGGCCTATAAATTACTGGCAGGCCCCTCTCCAGCACCACACACGCCTGCCAAGAGAAATATCACGAGAGTGCGCGATGATGTTGGGATGCTCGCCCGAAGTCATTGCGCACTATTTTATTCTCATTCGAGTTGGATTCACACGCGCCCGACAAGGGTAAAATTCTGCCCTCGTGGCTATTGCTGTGATGCCCAATGGACTGTTGGGGAGGGTGCAGGGGGATGGATGGGGAACAGGAAAACTCTGGCCTAGATCTTCCAAGCAGCGGTAATGATTTTCGGGACACAAATTCAAGGTGAGGGGCAGGAGGTTTAGGGGGGATGTGAGGAAAAGCTTTTTTACCCAGAGGGTGGTGACAGTCTGGAATGTGCTGCCTGGGAGGGTGGTGGAGGCGGATTGCCTCACATCCTTTAAAAAGTACCTGGATGAGCACTTGGCACATCATAACATTCAAGGCTATGGACCAAGTGCTGGTAAATGGGGTTAGGTAGGTAGGTCAGGCATTTCTCATGTGTCGGTGCAGACTCGATCTGCCGAAGGGCCTCTTCTGCACAGTGTGATTCTGTGATTGCCGTTGCACTTGAAAATTCCTCTGACTTGATGCTGCTGCACGTTTCTCCTGAGGTCTCCTGAGCTCAGCTTCACAAAAATGTGCGATGCAGCATTCTACAGGGAACTTCGTAGGAGCAGAGTGGATTCGGGGGAAGTCAGGGCACGCCCCTTTTTAAGGCATTAGGTGCCATATGGTAAGTTTAAAGGTCCAGTTTGGATTGTAGTGAATGGATCTGTGAATGAATGAGTGGATGAATGGGTAAGTGGGTAAGTGGGTAGGGGGTAGGTTGGTGAGGTGGGTAGGTGGATGAGATGAGCAGGTGGATTGGGTCGTAGGGTAGTTGACTGGTCAGGGGGTGGGTGAGGTAGGGGGCTAGTCAAGGGTTCAAGAGGAGAGTCAGAGGAGTTGGGGGGTCATTGCGTTGTTACCCTGATGGACTGATGTTACTTTTTTTAATCTTTCTAACATTTCCTGGGTTATTATCCCGGTAAGTACATCGGATCTGTCCAAAGTCTGCAACTCTAGCTCAGAGTCAGAGACATTTGCAGAGGGTTGCAGGGAGTAAGGGTATTGCCCATTGGAAAATGAAACTTCCTGGGCAACTCCCTCATAGGTTGCATGCCACAATTTCCACAGGGTCCTGACACACTTCTTCAGTCATACGTTCGGTCTCCAATGATCTGAAGACCAGATTTGGTCCCTTATCTCATCTCATCAGCATCATAATTTTAGGCCGCCACCAATTCTAGGCACTGACTCTCACACCCTTCTGGTAAGTCCAAGAAAATCATGGGGTAGATGCATGGGGACTGAGGACTGTCACAATCACTTCCCTTTTTTGTTGCTCCTGGAAGCTGCAAAGAGGTTAATCATTTCTAAATTATCTCAAAGCTTTAGCTTTGGGTATTGACCATGGTATATTGCAATATAATGATTTTAAAACGCATTGAAGCTGTTCACCATATAACCATTTCATTTTAAATCTGTAAATAGAGGCTATGGCCCCAACAATCATCTGGAGAATTAGAAATGTAATTATCTGCTGAGGAGAGCTCCATATGTAAATATATACATGGTGATCTAGCTTTCCCAAATCAGCAATGATATGGAATGATAAATCCCCATTAGTCCTTCATATCATTGTTGAAATATTGCACAATTCAATGACCCAAAATCTCACTCAAAATTTCAATCGAAATTGACCTTAGCTGGGTCAATTATTATCAGGTTTATTATCAGAAACCTTAGATTTGAAAGAGTGGAAATCAGACAAGGCTCTGTGCAGGGTCCTCTGCTGAATGTTTGCATGGATGGTTGTCTGGTGAGGACAGCATTGGAATTGGCTATGATACTCCTGCGGTCAGATAGCCTTCCAAAACTTGGGTTGAAAATGGCCTTTGCTGCATTTGTTTTTTGAATGTACAATTGTACTGAAGGCCAATTTTTGGGAGCAAAGGATGCCTGAAAAGACATCTGGTCAAGAATTAGGAGCAGGAGTAGGCCTCACGGCCCATTTAGCCTGCTTCACCATTAAATAAGATCATGACTGATCATGGTTTTCAACTCTACTTTGTGTTGGCCCATTTTGCAGGTGCCACCAGAAATTCGGTTCATTATATATGTAAATCAGGGGCCAAATGCCTAATTTAGGCTCTGTCTGGGAAACCAGATATAGCAGACATCAGATCTGCTCTGCTCTCGATTCATCAGCAGCCTAAGCAATGGCCACCAATGCCAACAAACGGTAAGTTTAAAAAAAAATTAAAAGTTCACTATGGAGCCAGGCAGAAGTGTTCCCCTCTCTGCACAATATCCTGATCCCCACCACCCCCAGGGAAATAACTCTTGCCCATTTCCAGCAAGGCAAGCTGTCCAATATAAATTATCTTCAAACCAGCAAACTGCCCTTGAAAGTATGATGAACCCTGGCAGCTCACCTAACTAATATGAATGTGGTCCAGTCATGGACTAGCTTCAAACTTCCCGGAACGGGCAGGTGTTCTGGCCACAGTACAGCCTTCATGCCCAAAGTCTATCGCTGCTGAATTCCCCACTGCTACTGTATAGATTCACATGAAGAACAAACACATGTGCAAGGCACCAGAGGAGTTTAAAACCGTAACCTAATAAATAATTAATGCCTTCAGGAGAGAAGAGGCTGGAGGCTAGAGAAATAAAAAAGAAGTATTGCATTATTTCCTGTGCAAAACTGAGTATTGGACTTTTGACATCTAGGAGAGTTATATAAAACTGTGGTTAGGAAATTATTCTACAGAAAGTAATAAATGTGATCACTTTTCTATGACTTCAGTGGTGAAGCAGTTCTTGGATAATTTATCAGAGAAATTGATTAACTATGTCAATAAAGTGCATATTAATCACTTTTTTAATTAAAATGCAGATTTTTAAAATTTTGCAAAGAGTACAAATTTATTTGTGTTACTTTGATTAATGTCCTGAAATAAACAATCCAGACATTTTCATCTCCCTGATCTCTACACAGAATCCAATCAGTTTCCTTAGATAATAAAAGGTTGGGGTTGATTGAAACTGTTCTGATTTCACTCATCTCGAATGTCTCACCAGGAATAAGAAACAATATCGGTCTTAAATTTCCTGGAACTTTTCAGTGCAATTACAACAAAAGAGTGGCACTGCGGGACTATTTTTCCCTGGAAATTTGCGTATAACTGATTTACACCAGTTTTACAACAAAACATTGGTAAGCATGAATTTCTTTTATTATTTGTAACTCTTTTAGGATACTACTGCTGTTCATTTATATAGTTCTGTATACTCCACCCACACCCCCCACCACCATTTGCAAAAGGTCAGCTCACATGAGTTTCCTACATTTATGCCAGTAGTGCACTAGTGCAGATTTACACCTAAAGATTTACTTGCCAAGCAGTCCCAAGGTCAACTCTGATATTGGTGCAACTAAGAATTTTTGGATTTTTTATATCAATTTTCTTTATTTTAAAAAATATCTTTTTGCTGAGACCTGCTTTATACATGGCCAAAGTGAAATGAGATTTTTCAGACCTTGCTCCCCAATATATGTCCAGCAGGGCTAAGTGACTGGAATGGCAGCAAGATCAACATTGAAACTGATGTAATTTCTTCGTAAATACAATCTTTTAAATTCTGGGCCATTATCTCTTGAATTGTGCAATATGAAAGGCTCACACAAAAGAGACCTAAGCATTTTACATAGAATTACATGAGGGCTACAGCACAGAAAGACACCATTTGCAGCAACTAGACCAGTGCTTCTGAGCCACATGATCCTCCCTCTACCCCTCTTCATCCTGCATACATTTCTAATCCTTCTCCCTCATGTGCTTATGTAGATTCCCCTTTATGCCATCTATGCTTTTTAGCTCAACTACCCCTTGTAGTAGTGAGTTCTATTTAAAATCTTAAAAAGATATGAACAGAGAATATATCTGATAAACACCAGAGTACAAGAATTAGGAGCAGGAGTAGGCCTCATGGCCCATTTAGCCTGCTTCACCATTAAATAAGATCATGACTGATCATGGTTTTCAACTCTACTTTCCTGCCTGCTCCCCATATTCTTTGATTTCCTGAGAGACCAAAAATCTGTCTATCCCAGCCTTAAATATTTTCAGCAATGGAGCATCCACAACCCTCTGGGGCAGAGGGTTCCAAAGATTCACAACCCTTTGAGCGAAGTAATTTCTCCTCATCTTAGTCTAAATGACCAGCTCCTTATCCTGAGACTGTGACCCCATGTTTTAGATTCATGACCTGCAGAAAAGATGGGCCTTGTCAGGAGGGCCTGGGAGCGGTCGTAAAATGGGCCCTGAGCACGGTTTCATGCCGGCTGGTGAAGTAACGGCCAGCCAACGTGAATCGCATGCTGCAACACTGAGCGCTGCTGGGGTGGGGGCGGGAGAAGGACAAGCGTGGAAGTTTGAACATGCACACAAGTGTGCACACTGCAAGCTCCCTGCAGGCACACAACTGCCTCAGGGAGATGAAAAATTTCACAAACATAAATAAGGAATTTAAAAATGTTAAAAAAGATCCCCCGCTCATGTCACATGAGCAGGGATATGTTAAGAATAGTTTTAAAAATGTTTATTTCTTTTAATCATTGGCCAAAACCTCATCCCGCCCACAGATGAGGTTTGGCAAAAACTGCAAAGGCTGCTTGGTCTATTCACCCGCCTGCCAATCGAACGGTTGGATGGGCAGCAAAAAATCAGATTTAAGTAATTGATTATGGGCCTTAATAGGCCTCTTAATTGTCGGCGGGTGCACTGCCACCTCTGGCATGCACCTGCCGAGCAAAATATCACAAGAGTGTGTGATGACATTGGGACGCTCGCCCTGGCATCATCGTGCACTATTTTACTCTCACTTGGATCGGGCATGCGCCCACCCAACGTGTGAAACATTCTGCCCAATCTCTCAGCATCTACTCTATCAAGCCCCTTCAGAATTTTGTAGGTTTCAATGAGATTGCCTCTTATTCTTCTAAACGCCAGAGAATATAGGCCCAATTTACAAAGGGCTGAATTTTCCATGCTCATTGGTTGTGGACGTGTTTGGCAGCATGAGTGGAAAATATGGTGTGATGGCCAAAAGTCGGTTTCATGACCTTGTGAAACCAGTTTGCAATCATCTGTTCTGCCAGTCAATGGTGGGCTGCATTCCTGCCAACGGGATCTTGATTGTTATACAGTTGCATATCATTATAAGCCCAGCACACCAGAATCATCCCCCACGCTGGATCATCCAAGCACATAGGCATGATTGCATGCCGATATGTTTCACAACTGTACATAATGACATGCACTTGGTGAGCTGCACTTCACTCGGGACTTTGAGGCTTGTTTGCCTACCTTGATTCAGACAGCACTGTCGGTCATCAGCACCAAGCTTTGCAGGCAGCACCACATCACCTTTAAGGAGGCTCACGGGCAGGTCTCTACCTACCAGACCAGCCATAAGATAAAGGTGGCCTCTCAACAGCTGCAGGGGCTAGGCTCTTGCTTGGGGAAGGGGAAGAAGTGGCCTTAGGCAAGGGAACAGGCTGCAGGGTGAGGGCTCTGTTGGGGAAGAGGGGTATCCCAGAGTGTATGTGGGGGCACAAGTTGATCTGTGCAAATGGCCTCAAGATGATGAGGCAGTCTCCAGAGGAGATGAGGCCAGATGGAGATGTGAGGATGAGTGTGAGAGAGTAAGTGGGGATGTCTTTTGAGCTAGCAGTGAGTGAGAAGCCAGTGAATGTGTGATGACCTTGTGAGTGTGTGAGTTTAGAGTGATGAGATGGCTGACTTACCCTGGTGACACGAATGAGATCATTCATCCTATTTCTGCACTGGATGGCTAACCTCTTCTGTGTTGCATTGGCACTGATCATCACTGCCATTGCTAGTGAAGCTGGAGTGGTAATGTTGCTGCCCCTCCTGTAGCCAGAGTAGGGTTAGAGGATATCACGGCAGGCCTCCACAGTGTCCAAAAGGCATTTCAAGAATACGACACTGAATCAGGGCCCATGTTTTCTGTGCAGCAGTGCTGGGCTGGAAACTCTGAAAGGTGTGCACGCAGCTGCACTTTAAATATGGCACTTGACGTGATGGCATGGCGGGCAACTGAGGACCCGCCCACGATTGAAACCACATGTTTCCCAGGAATGCATGATTAATGACGAGATTGGGATGATCTGGCATGAAAAGTTACCATTGCGGCCGGCAGGTAAAACGTTCTTTTTCCCGCCAGCTACTGCACTTGGGTTCAAACCTGGGATGATTCCACCCTCAACCTCTCACCATGGGGCACCCTGTTCATCCCAGGGGCCAATTTAGTGAATGTTCACCATACCGTCTCCAATGCAAGTATATCCTTTCTTTAATGTGGAGACCAAAACTGCACACCGTACTCCAGATGTGGTTTCACAAGAACCCTGTACAATGTAGCAGCACTCCTGTACTCAATCCCTTGCAAGAAAGGCGAACATGACATTTGCCTTCCTAATTGCTTACTATACCTGCATGCTAACTTGCTGCATTCCTTGCATGAGCACACCCAAATCTCTTTGAACACCAACAGTTACAAGTTTCTTACTCTTTAAAAATATTCTGCTTTTCTATTCCTATAACCAAAGTGAAAACCATCACACTTCCCCACTTTATACGTCATCTACCATCTTGTTGCCCACTCACTTAACCTGTCTATATCTCTTTGCAGCTTTCCTGTATCCTCCCTACATTACCTTTCCACCCACCTTTGTATCAGCAGCAAATTTAAAGATTTGCATAAAAAATTAAACTGGCAAGAGAATGTGAGATTATAACATAGAAACAGCTACCAGTCTTCACAAGACAAACATGGGAAAATCACTAACATCTTGAGATTAACCAGACATTATTTAATCTGCTTTTATATTGGTACTGTTATAATTCAGATTCTGGGAGGCCAAGGGCAGAATTTTGCCATCGGCAAGTAGGGAGCGGGGCCCGCTTGCCAACACGTAAAATGATGCAGGATGACGTTGCAGGGAACCCCCGATGTCATCCCAGCTCATTTAAATTTTCAAGAAGGCTGGCCCGCAGCAAAATCAGCTGGGCGCCTGCTGACCTGTCAATGTCCAACTGAGGCCATTGACAGGATCAATTATACAATTAACGGACATGCCCGTCCAACCTTAAGGCGGGCAGGCCAGGAGCGCCGGTGGGCAATAAAAAAAAACATGAAACTTCATCCACCAGTGGGATGAGGTTTCATGTGGGGTTTTAAAAAGTTTATTATGTAAATTATGAACATGTCTCATCTCATGTGTCAGTGATCTCCCTGAGTACTTAGCCTCAGGGAGACGTGTGCTCTTTCGTGCGCATTTGTGAAAAAGCGCACTCCCGTTTTTGGGGAAGCCCCCCCGCCCACACAGGAAGCACATAGTGCTTCCCGCCGGATGTCACGCTGGGCGGGCTTTAATTGGCCCACCCATATAAAATGGCGGCGGGACCCGCTTCTCCGGCGGGGATCGGCTCCCCGCCCACCGGAGATTGCATCGAGCCAGCCTGCCCGACAGGCAGAAAATTCTGCCTCAACTCTGTGGGCTGGCTCCTGGGGCAGGATTTTAAATTTATGGTTAGGACTCTGATATTGGGGTCAAATAGAGGTCCCAAACTCGCGCTCTGTCAGAACTGACAGTGATTTTGCCAGAATTGGCCAGTTCATGGCCACAGGGCACACTCGCCATTCAACGAAGGACAGCGGACAGGCTCTCAAAGCTGAAAGGCCAATAAGTAGCCCTCCAGCATGAAAGGAGCTGCGGCCTGACGTTTCTGGTAAGGCAGAGAAAGACTCCATCCTGAGGCACCCTCTCAGCAACTTCAAGGAATTTGAAATTAAAAAATAACCACAGCTGCCGGAGCACCATTGTGGAGGGGGAGCCCCATCCACAGGGTGGCCTGTGGCCACAGCTAAGGCCAGGTGGGCCAGCGGGCGGGATGCCTCAAAGGCATTGGTACTCCTGTCCCCTTGGCCTGCTGCTGGAAGACCGCCTCCAGGCATCTGCTGTGTTTCTAACGCTACATGGGCTCACAGGCCGATTTGAAAATTCTAGTTGGGCTCTGATAATTGACCTTTATATTAGCTTAACTAACAACTTGTCACTTGCAGGCCATTTTGCCCCCGAACCAGCCTCCAGCAAAACTGTTTGGGAGTGTGAAGGTGCCGCAAAACTGCATGTCAGATGGCAGCACCAAATTAGGTGCCCATCTGCCTCTGTTCTAAACCCCATGTCAGGGTGAAAATCCTGTCCCTGCTGTTTACACTACCAAACGATGAATGAGTGTCAAAAAACCGTGTGTACAATTCTGCTCTCAAAAAAAAAGGGAAACTGAATTTGGCTGAGTAAATGCTGGGAGCTGGCTCATTGGATGAGAGAGTCCCCTGGAACCCAAACCAAAACAGAAACAGAGGGCTGAATTTTACTGTCGGCGAGCAGGGGTGGGGCCCACTCGCCGATGCACAAAATGATGTGGGATGACATCAGGGGGAACCCCCAACATCATCCTGCCCCCTTTAAATTGTCAGGAAGGCGGGGGCACAGCAAAATCAGGTGTCTGCCCGCTGACCTGTCAATGGCCAATTGAGGCCATTAACAGGATCATTAAAACAATTAAAGGACCTGCCTGTCCAACCTTAAGGTTCACGGGCAGGCCAGGAGCCCCGGCAGGGATGGAAAAAACATGAAACCTTATCCACCGGCGGGATGAGGTTTCATGTAGGGTTTAAAAAAGTTAAATAGTGAAATTTATTAACATGTCCCATCTCATGTGACATTGTCACATGAGGGGGACATGTTAAAGATATTTTTTTCTTTCTATTTTTAATATTTATGCAACTTTCAGCGATCTCCCTGAGGCAGCACTTAGCCTCAGGGAGATGTGTGCTCTTTCGTGTGCATGCGCATTTGGGGAATCTCTCCCCGCCTGCACAGGAACCCTTAATTGGCCCGCCCACTTAACATGGCGGCGGGGCCCACTTCTCCGGCGGGGACCGGCTCCCCGCCTGCCGGAGATTGGGTTAGGCCCACCTGCCCGGGGGGCAGAAAATTCTGCCCAGTATAAAATCAGCTTTAATAACCCTGATGCACATTCTCACATGGGCATGATGAGGGGAGAGGTTACAAGAAAATGAACAAAAGGAAAATATATTGAGTGAATATCTCAGGTAGAAAAGGAGATATATATCAATTTCAGGAATTAGAACAACTTGTTTCATCAAACTAATCTTTCAAAAGCCACGTTGAGGTGACAATGAAGTAGCAACAATGGTGAATTACAAATTGAATGATCAGCTTGTCAAGACAAACTGAGACCAATGCACATTGTTGTCCCCCATATCTGGCTGTATGATGCAATTATATTCCTAACATTAACTAAACAATTATGCAACGATTATTTTATGTATCAGTTGAAGACTGTTTGCCAGAACACACAGAACAAAATTAAAGCCTACGGTTAACCTCCTCAAAACAATGGTACTGTGATGCTTTAACTGGCTTAAGATCAGTAGGTAATTCTAAAGGACTGACAGAAATGACTCCCCATGGAGTATATATGTCTTCTTCAGTCAAGCTTTCCATGCATAAGAGGCTGGCACCAACAAACCTAGCTTTCCTGAAGATATGCCAGTTTCAAGTTACCACTACGTTGATAATGAACATTTCAGGAAATGTTAAGCTGAAATAAGGGACAAACTGCTAATTGAAATATGAGACGTGAGAGTGTGTGATGATGTTGTTACACCACAGCAGCACCCACACCCATTAGAAAGCAGCTGCAGTAACAAATATCCACATTGCTCTGGGGTAGTACAACATTTACTTGTTGAAATGCACAAAATGCTCTTGATCAACTACATACTGCTGTGAGGTTTTTAATGATTGAAAAGAATAGGATAAGTTCTTGATGCCGAAAGCATGGAAAGTTGTGCTATGAGTTATCTGACCTAGTTGGAATGGTGGTAGCAAGGATACAGCTTGTATCAGGGACTCCTGTTTAAGAAGGGGAAAGTCAGCACCATGGGGCTGAATCTTAACACAAAAAATTGGAGAGTTGAGGGTCATGACAGAGGTTAAAATGCAAAATATCTAGAACAAATGGAAAACACTTTGAACCAGTCCATTTCCTGTTTGTTGGAAATGGATTGGTCATTTAAATATTGCAATAAGGATATGTGCCTTTACTTTAACAGTCATCCTATTTCTAACCACAGGTGGTTGGGTTTCCTGTGCCTTGGTAAACTCAACTGATGAAAGGGGGTGAGTCGGCCTGAATCCATGAGGCAAGTGTACTTATAGCACGGCCTTTGGGCCAGGAGGAGGAGGAGTGTTTTCCCCAGGTCCAACAAGCTAACCCAATAAAACCACTACCCCACCCCCCCCCCCAACAATCTGCCAACTATCCCCATCTGCCCTGACAACGAATGGGTATCCCAAGCACCATTGGAACCAGAGACCTGGATCACCATAGGACCATGGGATCTCTCCCATAATCAGTACCTGCCCTTCACAATCCTGCCACCCACTGTCCTGCCATCCCCACCACCACCAAATGCAATTGGGACACCCTAACATGATTGCTCTCATTCTCCTGATACACCTACCTGCTCTCGTAGACTTTATTCCTATAAAATAGACTTCTTGCCCGAAAGGCCTTCAACTTGTAAATCAGGTCAATAGTGGGAGGCAGTGGCATAGTGGTATTGTCACTGGACTAGTAACCCAGATACCCAGGGTAATGCCCTGAGTTTGAATCCCAGCATGGCAGTGGTGGGATTTGAATACAACAAAACCCTGGACTATGAACCATTGTCGATTGTCATAAAATTCATCTGGTTCACTGATGCCCTTTAGGGAGGGAAATTTGCTGATTTAACTGGTCTGGCCTATATGTGATTCTAAATCCACAGCAATGTGGTTGACTCTTAAATGTCCTCTGAAATGGCCTAGCAAGCCATGCAGTTTCTCAAGGGCATTTAGGGATTGTCAATAAATACTGGCCTAGTCAGCAATGCCCATGTCCTGTGAATGAATAAAAGAAGCAGGAATCCCAGGTTAAAGGAATCCAGTTAAATGCTGCAGGGCATTTGGGAAGTCAGACTTTCTGGATTTCCTGACCTCACAATGAACACCGCTCCCCTCACCCCTAACCCTAGCACAGAAATCGACTACAGACCACTTCTTATGTTCTCCACTGAGACCTGCTAGAGCAGGAAGTATACCTGCTGAGTGGAGATATTGTTGGGCTTGACCATGAGGTCCTCTGTGGTTCAGTACCATTCAAACCATAGAAGCAAAGAGAGGAAGCTGCTAAGGTCTGTGTGTTGGCTGTTTGCTAGAACAATCTAAAACCAATCCTCACTGCCCCATTCTATCCCATAACCTTGTGTCTTCCTTTGCTTTATACGTCCAGTTGTCCCTTAAAAGATGCAATTGTATCTACCTTAACAATACTCTAGGGGAAAGACTGGTCCAACAAAATTATGCGAAGAAATTTCTTCTAACGTCTCTTCTCATTCATTGAAGATTTTAAATCTGTGACACCCCCATTCTCTCAGTCTCCACAACCAGAGCAAATGGGCTGAGAAATTCCAGGGGGATTTCATCAATATTCCACCATCATCTCAGCGGAAGCACCTGGAAAATGTTAGAGACATGATCTGCATTTCCTCAGTTGTTACTCAGTTGCATTGTGAGTGAAATAACATTCATCCAGCGAGATAAATAAAGATCAGAGCAGCACTTCCTTAGCAGAGAATTCCTGTATTTCAAACTAGATATCAACCTGGCACATCAGTTAGGGATTGTTATGCCAAGGGATTGGCTTCCACAAGAGTGTACATGGGTGTCAGCAGCCTGGACCTCCATCGAATGTTTACTCTTTAATTTTGGTAGATTGGTACCCTTGGTCAGGGGCCTGAGTGGAACCTGGCATGGGTTTATGAGTGCTACAGTTTTTGCTCAATTTAGGCATCTGACTGCCAGAGAGGTGCCCAAGGCTGAATGTGTATCCATCTGGCCCATACCAATGTGATGTCTGACCACTAACCCTACAAACTAGATCAGAGCTGGAGGGTACCATTGAGGCATGATCCAAGGAATTTCAGGGTTATATTCTTTCCCTGGACACCAATAAAACTGGGTATAATTTTAAGCAATCTCTTCATGGACTTCTCTTGCGGAAATAGACCAATAGTGGAATAGAATTGGAAATCACTTCTCATTTTGACATAATTCTAATAAATCTACGTTGTTCTTTCTATAAACTGCACAAAATACAATCGGTATGGCTTAGCCAGCATTTTGTAAAATATATTATTTATTTACATTTATATTGTATCAGCCACCTTCCTGATAAATGTCCATTTCATGGAATCATAGGAAAGTACAGCACAAAGAAGGCTATTTGACCCACCAACACTGCAACAGCACTTTTGATAAGCAATCCAGTTAGTCCCACTTCCCTGCATTTTTCCCATATTCCTGCATTTTTTCTTCTCCAAGTATTTATCTGATTCCCTTAGAAGGCTACATAGATACCACCACTCTATCGGGCAGTGTATTTTAAATTATCACTATTTGTTGGATAAAAAATGTTTCCTCACGTTGGCCAGGATTTTGTGGCCTTGTCATGGCGGGAAATTTGGCCCAGCCAAAAGTCAATCGACCTTCAGCGGAACCGGATGATCTCGGCGGTGGGTGGGGCAGAAAATCCCACCCATTACCTCTAGTTCTTTTGCCAATCACCTTAAATTTATGTGCGCTGGTGAGCAATCTTTCAGCCAATGGAAACAGTTTCCCTTTGCTTATCACAGAGTCATTAACTGTATCTAGCCCCTTCATGATTTTAAGCACCTATATCAAAGCTCCTCTTAGCCTTCTCTGCTCCAAGGACAACCATCCCAGCTTCTTCATTTAACTGGAAACTGTCACTCCTGAATCTATCCTAATAAATCCCCTCTGTACCTGCTCCAAAGTCTTCACATTCTTCTGAAAGCGTGATGCTCAAAATTGGAAACAATAGTCTAACCTGGGTCAAACTCGTCCTTTATGTAAGTTTTAACTTCCTGACTTTTGTACTTTATGCCTCTGTTTACAAAGCCAAGGGTCCCATATGTTTCAGTAACTATTTTTTTAACCTGTTCTGCAATTTCAAAGATTTATCCTCAGGCACTCCAGGTCAGTCTCTTCTTGCACCCGATTTAAAATTGTACCATTTAACATGTATTGTTTTTCATCAATCTTCCAGTCAAATGCATCACCTCACATTTTTTTGTATTGAATTCATCTGCCACCAGCCTGTTTATGTCCTCCACAAGTGTATCACCACCTTCCTCACTATTGTGTAATGTGACAGGATTAATTAATAACTTCAGAGTAAAAGCACCTCTAGATGGCAGTGACCACAATATGATTGAATTTTACATCCAATATGAAAAGGAGAAGAGCGGGTTTAGGACTAGTATCTTAAACTTAAATAAGGGCAACTATGTGGGGATAAAAGCTGAGATAGCTGAAGTGAACTGGGAAACTTGGCTAGAGGATGGGTCAATAAAGAAGCAGCAGCAGACATATAAGGAGATATTTTGGAGTATTCAGAATAAGTACATTCCTCCTATAAAGAAAAATTCTAAGGGGAGGACCCACCATCTGTGGTTAACTAAAGATGTTAAGTAAAGCATCAAACTTAAGGAAAAAGCATACAACTCCGCAAAGATGAGTGGCAGGACAGATGACTGGACAGAATATAAAGAATGGCAGAGAATGACTAAAAGGTTAATTAGGAGAAAAAAATTAGAGGATGAGAGGAAGCTAGCTAAAAATGTAAAAATGGAGAGCAAGAGTTTCTACAGGTATTTTAAAAAGAAAAGAGTAAGTAAAGTGAGTGTTGGCCCTCTAGAGAGTTAATAGTAGATAATAAGGAAATGATGGAAGAAATGAACAAATATTTTGCTTCTGTGTTCACAATAGAGGATACAAAAAACATTCCAGTAATAGCTGCAAATCAGGAGGTGAACAGGAGAAAGGAACTTGGTGAAATTGAAATTACTAGGGAAATGGCACTGAGCAAATTGATGGAGCTGCAGGCTGGCAAGTCTTCGGGTCCCAATGGACTACATCCTGAGGTCTTAAAAGAGGTGGCTAATGAGGTAGTTGATGCATGAGTGTTAATTTTCTAAAATTCGCTAGATTCTGGAAAGTAGCAAATATAACCCCTCTATTCAAGAAGGGAGGGAGGCAGAAAACAGAAAACTATAGGCCAGTTAGCTTGATGCCTGTCATGGGGAAGTTATTAGAATCGATCATTAAGGAGGTTATTGCTGGGCACTTAGAACAGCTCAAGGCAATAGGGAAGAGTCAGCATGGTTTTGTCTTAGGAAAATCATGTTTAAACAATTTATTGGAGTTTTTTGAAGGGGTAACATGCGCTGTGGATAAAGGTGAGTCTGTAGACGTACCATACTTGGATTTCCAGAAGGCATTTGATAAGGTGCCACATCAAAGGTTATTACGGAAAATAAAAGTGCATGGTGTAGTGGGTAACATATTAACACGGATAGGAGATTGACTGGCTGGCAGAAAGCAGAGAGTATGCATAAATGGGTGTTTTTCTGATTGGCAGGATGTGACGAGCAGAGCCCCACAGGGGTCTGTACTAGTGCCTTTACTTTTTACGATTTACATCAATGACTTAGATGAGGGGAGCAAAGACATTGTAGCTAAATTTGTAGCCGATACAAAGATAGGTAGGAAAGTATGTTGTGAAAAGGACATGAGGAGGTTGTAGATGGGTATAGATAGGTTGAGTGAGTGGGCATAGATCTGCCAAATGGAGTTTAATGTGGGAAAATGTGAAGTTGTTCACTTTGGCAGGAAGAACAAAAAAGCAGAGCATTACATAAATGGAGAATGGCTGCATAACTCTGAGGTGCAGAGGGGTCTAAGTGTTCTAGTACGTGAGTCACAAAAAGTTAGTATGCAGGGACAGCAGTATTTAAGAAGGCTAATGGAATGCTATCCTTTATTATAAGACAGATTGAACATGAAAGTAATGATGTTATGCTTCAGTTATACAGAGCATTGGTGAGACCACACCTCAAATACAGTGTGCAGTGTTGGTCTCCTTATTTAAGAGTGGATGTAAATGCATTGGAGGCGGTTCAAAGGAGGTTTACTAGATTGATACCTGGAATGAGCAGGTTATCTTTTGAGGAAAGTTTGGACAGACTGGGCTTGTTTCCACTGGAGTTTAGAAGAGTGAGGGGTGATTTGATTGAAGTATACAAGATCCTGAACGGCCTTGACAAGGTGGACGTCGAAAGGATGTTTCCTTTTGTGGGTGAGTCCAGAACTAGGGGGCACGGTTTTAAAATTAGGGATCTCCCTTTTAGGACAGAGATGAGGAGAATTTTTTTCTCTCAGAGGGTTGTGCGACTTTGGAATTCTCTGCCTCAGAAGATGGTGGAGGCAGGGTCATTGAATATTTTTAAGGTAGAGATAGGTAGATTCCCTTGCCTAACAAGAATCAAAGGTTACTGGGGCTAGGTGGCAATGTGGAAATCGAAACACAAGAAGATCAGCCATGATCTTATTGAATGGCAGAGCAGGCTCAAGGGGCCGAATGGTCTATTCCTGTTCCCATTTCTTATGTTCATATGTTTTTATGTTTACAGCACTTTCAAACTTCTTTTTCATCTGCAAATTTCAAACCGAAGTAACTTAAAATATATCAAAAACAGAAATGGTTCTCGTACTGAACCTTGGAGAACTCCACTGTATACCTCCCTCCAGTCTGAAACACAGCTATTCACCATAATTCTCTGTTTTCTATCTGTTAGCTAATTTTTGTATCCATGCTGCCACTGCTTTTTTTATCCTATGGGCTTCAATTTTGCCAACAAGCTTAAATGTGGCACTTTATCAGACACCTTTGAAAGTCCATAAGGACAATATTAACTGCATAACGCTCCATCCACCCTTTTTGTTACCTCATGAAAAGCTTCAATTGAACTAGTCAAACATGACTTGCCCTTAACAAGTCTACAGTCACTCTTTATTAGTGCAATCTTGTCAAAACATTTGTCTTTCTCCTGGATTATTGTTTCTGAAAGCTTCCCCACTACAGATGGTAAACTGAATGGCTTCTAATTGCCAGGTTTATTTTTCCCCTTTTTGAATCAAAGGTGTAACTTTTGCAATCCTTTAGGTCTCTGGCACTGGTCATGTATCTAAGGAGGATTGGAAAGTTGTGGACATGACCTATTTCTACTGTTAATTACCTCAACAAACTATACATCCCACCTGGGCTACGTGACATTATTTTATGTGCTGGCAACCTACGTAAGGCAGAATTTTCCGAGCCCACTGGCATCGGGCATCCAGGCAGGCATGAGTGTACAATAGGGTGGGAAGGCCAAAAATCAGTTTGACACCTTTGTGAAACCAGTTTGCTATCATCTGCTCCGCCCATCAATGGAGGGCCACATTTCCCATTGGCGCACGTTAGGAACTTAATTGTAATACAGCTGCATATCATTATAAGCCAAGCTTGCCAGAATCATACCCCCATGTTAGATCATCCGAGCATGTCAGCATGCAATCAAATGACATTCACTTGGTGAGCTGCCCTTTGCTCGGGGCTTCGAGGTTTGTTTGCCTACTTGGCTTCGGGCAGCACTTACGGTTATCAGGCAGCACCACATCACTTTTAGGGGGCTCATGGGCAGGTCTCCACCTGCCAGATCAGCCGTAAGACAGGGGTGGCTTTTTAATGGCTGCAGGGTTAGGGTTACTTGGGGAAGAGGGAGAAGTGGTCTCAAGCAAGGGAAGAGGCTGCAGGGCTAGGGCTGTACTGCGGAAGGGGGTATCCCAGAATGTGTGTGGGGGAGGCACAAGTGGATCTGTGCAAGTCCCCTCAAGATGTTGAGGGATGAGGAGGCAATCACCGGAGGAGATGAGGTCAAATGGAGATGTGAGGGTGAGTGTGAGGGAGTGAGTGGTGATGTACCTTGAACTGGCAGTGAGTGAGATGCCAGTGAATGTGTGATGGCCTTGTAAGTGTGCGGGCTTAGAGCGATAAGATGGTTGCCTTACCCTGGCGGTACAGATGAGATCATTCATCCTCTTTCTGCACTGGGTAGCTAACCTGTTCTATGCATCATGGCACTGCCACCGCCTCTCAAGCCGGAGTGGAGTGGTGAGATTGCTGGATCTCCTGCGGCCAGAGCAGGGATGGGTGACATCACGGCGGGCCTCCAAATAGCATTCCAGTGATGGGTCACTGAACTCTTCTTGGCTTTCAGGGCCACGTCTTCACTGGGGCAGTTCTAGGTTGCAAGAATTGAGAACTGTGTGGGCAGTTGCAGTTCAGATAGGGCACCCAGAGTGAGGAAACGGTGAGGTAATAGCGTGGCGGGCAATTCAGAGGCTGCACACCAGCAGGATGGTGGCTTTCTTGTGACTACATAATTAATGAGGCAGGATGGGGATGATACGACATGAAAGACCGCCATTGTGGCCGACGGGTAAAACATCCTTTTTTCCGCCTGCAACTGCACTTAGTGCAAACCTGGAACAATTCCGCCCCTAATCTTTTTTTATTTCATCTTGGGACCTGACTGTCACTGCCAAGGCCAGTATTTACTGCCCATCCCTAATTGCCCTTGATTAGTAATTTTGCGGATGACACAAAGATTGGCCAGGTGGTTAACAGTAAGGTTGAGTGTCTTGGGCTACATGAAGATATAGACGGAATGGTCAAATGGGCAGACAAGTGGCAGATGGAATTTAACCCTGAAAAGTGTGAGGTGATACATTTGGAAGGAGTAATTCAACAAGGAAGTATTCAATGAACTAGGAAGTTCTGAGGAACAAAGGGACCTTGGCGTGTGTGCCCATAGATCTCTGAAGGCGGAGGGGCATGTTACTGGGATGGTGAAAAAGGCATATGGGACACTTGCCTTTATCAATTGAGGCATAGATTACAAAAGTAGGGAGGTCATGTTAGAGTTGTATAGAACCTTGATGAGGCCACAGCTGGAGTACTGTGTGAATTTCTGGTTCCACATTTTAGGAAAGATGTGATTGCATTGGAGGGGGTACAGAGGAGATTCACCAGAATGTTGCCTGGGATGAAACATTTAAGTTATGAAGAGAGGTTGGATAGACTTGGGTTGTTTTTGTTGGAGCAGAGAAGACTGAGGGGTCACCTGACCAAGGTGTACAAGATTATGAGGGACATCGACAGGGTGGATAGGGAGCAGCTGATCCCCTTAGTTGAATGGTCAGTCACAAGGGGACATAAGTGCAAGATGAGGGGCAGGAGGTTTAGGGGCGATGTGAGGAAAAACTTTTTTACCCAGAAGGTGGTGATGGTCTGGAATGCACTGCCTGGGAGGGTGGTGGAGGGGGCTGCCTCACATCCTTTAAAAAGTACCTGGATGAGAACTTGGCATGTCATAACATTCAAGGCTATTGGCCAAGTGCTGGTCAGTGGGATTAGGTAGGTAGGTCAGATGTTTCTCACATGTCGGTGCAGACTCAATGGGCCGAAGGGCCTCTACTGCACTGTGATTCTATGATTCTGTGCGATTCTGAAACTTCACAAAAATCATGCGCGTTTCTCCGCATAACCTATTTCATTCTCAAGGACTAGATCACCAATGGGCAGGATTTTCCCATCCATGCTCTAAGTATGGTGGTAGGCAGGAAGAACAGTAGTTTTTCTGCCAAGCGCAATGGCGGCTTTTCGTGCCCCTGCCTCATCACTGATGCAAAAACCAGAAGTACGTTGGATCATGGACGGTCAGCCTCTGAGTCATCTGCCCTGCTGTAACCTCAGTGGTTCTTTCATCTAGGCGCCATATTTAAAACACAGTTGCAAACAGCCTTCTCAATGTCTACTGGTCAGGATAGCACCACGGAAGAAATGGCCCCGAAAGGCAAGAAGGGTGTGGCTCCCAAGTTCAGTGACGCTTCTCTGGGCCACCTGCTGGACCCTGTTGAGGCCGGTCTAGATTTCCGCTACCCCAATGATGGCCGGAAGAGATCCACCAATGCCACCTTTCTGGCTTAGGAGGCAGTGGCTTCCGCAGCCAGTACAAACAGGGTGCAGAAAAGGTCTGCAATTCAGTGCAAGAAGAGAACAAAGAACAAAGAAAAGTACAGCATAGGAGCAGGCCCTTCAGCCCTCCAAGGCTGCGCCGATCATATTGCCCGTCAAATAAAACATTTTGCACTTCCAGGGTCCGTATCCCGCTATTCCCATCTTATTCATGTATTTGTCAAGCTGCCTCTTAAATACCACTATCGTACCTGTTTCCACCACCACCTCTGGCAGCAAATTCCAGACACTCACTACCCTCTGCAAAAAAAACCCCGCACATCACCTCTATAGTTTTCTCCTCTCACCTTAAATCTATGTTCCCTAGTAATTGACTCTTCCACCCTGGGAAAAAGCTTCTGACTACCTACTCTGTCCATGCCACTCATAAGTTTGTAAACTTCTATCAAGTAGCCTCTCCTCATAAGTTTGTAAACTTCTATCAAGTAGCCTCTCAATCTCCGTCACTCTAGTGAGAACAATCCGAGTTTCTCCAGCCTCTCCTCATAGCTAACAACCCCCAGACCAGGCAGCATCCTGGTAAACCTCCTCTGCACCCTCTCCAGCACCTCCATATTCTTCTGGTAATGTGGTGACCAGAATTGCACGCAATATTCCAAGTGTGGCCTAACCAAGGTTCTATACAGCTGCAACATGACTTCCCAGCTTTTATACTCAATACCCCTGCCAATGAAGGCAAGCATGCCATATGCCTTCCTGACTACCTTATCCACCTGTGTTGCCACTTTCAGTGACCTGTGGACCTGTACACCCAGATCCCTCTGCCCGTCGATGCACTTAAGGGTTCTGCCATTTACTGTGTAATTCCTGCCCGTATTAGACCTTTCAAAATGCATTACCTCGCATTTGTCCAGATTAAACTCCATCTGCCATTTCTCCGCCCAAGTCTCCAACCGATCTATATCCTGTTGTATCCTTTGACAATTCTCTTCACTATCTGCAACTCCTCCAACCTTGGGTGTCATCTGCAAACTTACTAATTAGCCCAGTTACATTTTCCTCCAAATCATTTATGTATACCACAAACAGCAAATTTGCTGCGGAAGTCCACTGGTCATAGCTCTCCATTCAGAAAAGCACCCTACCACTGCTACCCTCTGTCTTCTATGACCAAGCCAATTCTGTATCCATCCTGCCAGCTCACCTCTGATCCCGTGCGATATTACCTTCTGTACCAGTCTGCCATTAGGGACCTTGTCAAAGGCCTTACTGAAATCCATGTATATAACATCCTTTTGCTCATCTTTGTCACTTCCTCGAAAAACTCGATCAAGTTAGTGAGATACGACCTCCCCTTCACAAAACCACGCTGAAGAGGGTGAAAGATCTCATCTGTTCTGGCAGGATAACTCAACCATCTCATCACCCTCAACTCACACATTCACAAGCCCCCATCAGGACTTAGCAGGATGACAATCCACAGGGATCTCACACACTGCCAGCTTAAGGCACATCGCCACTCTGTGGGTGTACCTACAGCAGTTCTAGAAGGCAGCTCACCACAACCCTCTCAAGGGCAATTAGGGATGGGAATAAATGCTGGCCACCCAGCAACACCCACATGCCAAGAATGAGAAAAAACTCTTCTTTGCATCGCAATCTAGTCCCAAGCCCAGTGTACATCACGTCCTCATCTCATTCATTGCTCCACTCACCATGCACACAAGGCAGGCATCTTTATCATCTGCCTTGGCATGTGTCCTGCTCACAATCTCTCCATTTATGTTAATGCAGGACAAGCTCGTACACAATAGGAGGGAGAGGTCACAGACCAGGGTGGAATGGCTGAAATTAATGCCCTCACTCCATATGAGGAGTGTGTCATCATGCTGGCCGGAGAGAACAGGGATCATGCATGTGGTGATGGTGAAATGGATGGCGCCAATCCAAGTGAGGACCCTGCACCTGTTCATCCTTTAAACAACCATACTGTGAGTCCATTTTGCTATGCTCCAGTTGCTTGCCATCATTAATTAATCTCTACTTTCTTTCATTGGCACCTCTGGAAAGCATCTGAGGACATCATCCAGCCAGGCCCTCATCTGCAGACCTAAACACTCTTTGGAGGTAGAAGGAGAGGAGAGCACTGTTGAAGACCAGTCACAGTGTTCACCCACACCTTTAACCAGTGCAGAAACATACTTCAACAGGACCTAGTTCTAAATTAGCCTCGGGGTCACAATCTGGTGAGAACAGCACACAATCTGGTCCACAGCAGGCGGAGACAGGGACATCTGAGGTAGCCAGCACTTGGAGGATTGCTGGAGGTCAGGAATCTGCTGAGTCCAAGTCTGGTGACACGCCCCTGGACTTGGTCCTAATTCAGTTGGTGAAGCTTTAGCGACAGTCAAGGGAACATCAGGAAAAGTTGTCATTTGCTTTGGACAGATCACATCAAATGATGGAGGAATCCGTCCACATTCCATCTGAGGTTATAGCTTCAGCATGCCAATGTACCAACGTCAACACTGGCAGACTGGTGGCTGCCATGGAGACCTTGGTCCAGGGCATAGGTCCCGCACTGTGGCAGGAGCAGCAGCCGATCACTGTAGCCATTGGTGGCATCCATCGGTGGCTATATGATGGTAGGGGGAAGGCGGAGGGAGGCGCAGATCAACTAAACCTCACTCCAGCTGCCCCTTCTCCTCAAGGAGTCAGCCAAAAGTCCTCAGGCACTCACATGAAGAGGGACCAGCATCTGGACACCATCGGGACATCCACCCGGATGACTCCAGGAGTGTCAAGCCAAGCCCAATCCCGTCATCCTGTGACCCCATCATTTCCAGCTCCACAGGCCGAGGTGGGTGGACCTGCCCCACAGCATGAGACCCAAAACAGGTTGGGGCCCTCCAAACCTCAGCCCTCCAAAGGACGCCCACCAAAGTTATCACAGGCAACAAGGCGTGGCAGTCAGCAAGCTAACTTCACCTCCATTATGAATGTCAGGGATGTACCAAGACGTAGCACTAGGGTTAAGAAAGTTAAGAAACCTTAGGAGAATGATGATGGTACGGGTGATAATCACGTGTTGCATACTTTGCACCAATATAAATAGAAAACCACGCATTTCACAACTTTTGTATCTGCCTCCTCTTTATGATCAGCTGTGTTGTGCATCAGGTGTGACACAATGGCCCTTACTGCCACTTATTGCAGATGTCGAATCCAGGTGCCTCGGGCCGATGTTGTCAGCTTCCAAATCACCACAGTGTGTGTGCGTTCTCATATCATTTCCAATATCATTGATGCCTCCTTAATGTCGAGTCTGACTGTGTAATGAACCTCGTTCACATTATGTGCTGCTTGATGTATTCTTCATTCTTGGCTATTTAAGATTGAGGCTAAGGTGTTCTCTCAGCTCGCCTGAATTATTGTAAAGTGAAGGTCTCGTTTCCATCAAGACATGTAAATACATGCAGAAGGGTCATAGATCCTCACACTCCATTTACTCACTGTCATCTGGCAGGATTTTCTATCCATTAGACCTTACTCAGAGATCGTGTGCGATCCTGTCCGCCTTGCATATATCCACGTCTCATGGTGCTCAATTGCTAAGTTCAGCAACAAATGTCAGCACCTTTAAACACTTAAGTGCCAGAGTTCATCCTCAAAGGCACTTCATTTTGCTGGCGCTCAAGCCTCCAACTTTCTGCTTTTCTAACTTTGCAGTTGTCCACATTGTAGCCACAAGGTTCACTTCATAATATAGGGATACAGTGCTGAGCCACACATTTTGAGTAGCCTCCCCTCATCTATACCCTCACCAAGGTCATTGAAGATAAAAACAAATGGTCAGATGGTACGATCAAAGGAGCATTGGAGCATGCTGTGGAAGCACATATGGTAGCTTTTGGCAATTTTGAGAGTACCAGTGGGATGCAACCCAGGTTGTAAATAATTTGATGAGTGCTCTTTATCACCAAACAAGTGTTACTTTGAACAGTTCATGGTGAGTTTGCATTTTGCAGTTGGCAAGGGCCAGGGCTGACCATGAGAGCAGACTGACTGTGTGAACTTCGTGATCCTAAGGTGCTCTGAATCCATGGAAAGGTCAGGATGAATGCACACCCTCATCCCTAACTGAGAGTGGCAGATGTCAATGTGATGGGGGAAAAGGGGCAGAAAGGACCATGTGATGTCAAATGGAGTTATAACTGCGGAATGTCCCCTGCTGTTTTGACCAAGTGTGATCTCTCAGTTAAACCATTGAGGTGACAAAGAATACATTATCCCATTTGGCAGACAGATCTCCTTGAGGAGCTTTGTCAGACTGAAGGCATACAGCTAACATGTGCATTGAGGATTGTGGAGCTGCTTCTGCCTCTATTAGACTTCTGTAGTGACTGTGATGCTACAGTGACGTTACAAGAGGCTGTGCCTTCTGATGTGTGATGCCAGAATGTCCTTGTTCAGGTTGGACCTCCTCTTAACAAGGAGACATGTTACCTACCCTTCAACATCCTTCAGAGAATCAGGGCAATGATTGGCAGAATGGTTGAGAGCTCACTCTCAGATTGAAGTGCATGATTGCAAGGAGAGTGTTAGCAATGCTGGTGTTTATGTAGGTCCATGAGAAAGAACACTTGTCCAAGAGGATGCAGACTATTATTTGTCATCCCCTTCTTAGAATCTGGTGGCTACGAGCGCCTCACATGCACGCCTGCCTCATCTGGCCAATGCTATAGCCTTTTCCCCTGCAGCCTTGGCTTCCTTGAACTCTTCACCCTCATCCACTTCAATGTCCTTCCCAGTGAAGGAGAAATGCTGCTTCTCCATGTCTGCATCTGGCAAGACCTCCTCACTTTGCAGCACCAGGTTGTGTAATGCGCAGCAGATGACGATGATCCGGGAGATTCTTTGGAGTGTGTACTGGAGTGCTCCACCAATCTGTTGGGGCATCAAAATCACATATTCAAGATGCCAATGCTCTGTGCTACCAATGTTCGAGTAGCGATATGAGCATCATTTTATCTTCTCTCTGCAGGGTTTTGTGGCCATCGCCATCAGTCAGGTGCTTTGTGGATACCCTTTGTCGCTGAGAAGCCAGCCCTGGATTCTGTGTGGTCCCTCAAAGGTGTCAGGGATTTGTGATCTGCTCAAGATGTATGAGTCATTGCAGCTTGCTGGGTATTTTGCACAAACCTGCATGATTTTCTTCTTATGATCACAGTGCATGCTAGACATTGAATGAGTGGAATCCTTTCCTATTTATATATTGCAAAATCTGTGGCCAGGGAGCTTTAATAACCAAATGAGTGCAGTCAATAGCACCCTGAGTCTGTGGAAATTCAACAATTTCAGCGAAGCCCAGTGCTCTGGCCTACTGGCTCTCTTGATCTCTGGTGAAGTACATGTACTTGTGGGCCTTTGCAAAAAGAGCATCTGTCACCTCATGTATGTATTTGTGCACTGACGCTTGGGAGATCTCACACCGGTCCCCAGTGGAGCACTGGCACAGAAGTTCAGTGTGGTGGTGACTTTTCAGAGCCACTGCTAATGTATACCCTCCCATTCCCCGTGGTGTCAATTCCTGGAGAATATGGAAAAAGTGAGTCACCAGATCCCTGGACATGCGTAGGCATGCGCAGCAATGTGTCTCACTCATCTGTAGATAAGACATGCAAGGTCTGTAGACCCTTAGATTCAAGAGCTGGCTAAGCAACACGTTTTTGTTCGTCTCATCCTCTGTGTCTGGAGGGGTGGCGGGTTGGGGTTGGGGGGAGGGTGGTTTAGCTCCTCCCTCTGGAAAGCCTGGTACCGCAATCACAATAGTCTCTGCCTTCTCTCGTGCCTCTATGCAAGACTGCAGGCAGCAACAAACCCAACCTCCATCTCCCTAATGTTTCACTCTCTGTGGCGTCAAAGAGAAAAAAAATGTCAGCATGAGCCTCCAAAGCTCCAATTTCTGTATATTTCTAGTGTGTGATCGTCAGTTCAAGGGCTTGGATCCAGTTATGGCAACTATTCAATACTGAAATCTTGGTCAGCGCAAGCAATGTTTGATCATACACCTACCCCCTACCATCCTCCTGCATCCCCACCCCTTGACATGAGTGGCTGCTTTGCGATCAGTTTGGCCAAGCGCTGGCATCCTCAATAATTGCACTGTCATACTACACTCTGTTCTTTAAGGAACTGTGATTATTGGAGGTGGCTCTGAGACTTCTCATATGTGAGCCTGCCAGCACCAAGACTGTGAGCTCCTACTTTAAAGATGTATCTGGAGCTTGTCCAGTCACCTAAATGGTCTAGATTTCGTTATTGCTGTGGGTAATTGGCACTCTAAGAACAAAGGGTTACATCAAAGGGTTCTTTTATTGAAATGGCTTGTCATTAGTCGCAAATGAATGCACTTCATTGCTTCACTCTCCTGATTCTCTGTATTATCATTGAAAGGCTCCTAATATGTCTAAGGCATGCATCTATCCTCATTAGACAATACGCAATTCAGTTGGGTGCCACTTTAATTGCCCCCCCCCCAGTCCCCAGTGGAGCGCACCAATCCGCCAAATGGTCCTCAGAGCCCCCACCAGCTGTGCTATTCCTCAGATTAATCTTGTTCTCCGTCATTCCGTCAGGTTGCAAGATGGTGGCGCTAAAGCCTCACTGCCAGACCAGCGTGGACCCTCTCATGTGTGAGTGTGGTAATCCCTGCATTCATCCCGGGGGTGCATTATGTTCAGGCTTTCCTTCCTCCAAGGATTCACAAGCCTTCCCATCCATTTATGCCATTTTGATTGTGGAGGATAACCCTGCGCAACCCCTTGAATGCATCACGGCAGATGTGTCTATGTCACTTTGGTAGATTGGCCCACGCTTCTTGATCCCCATTGTGCTGTGAGCTTCTGAGCCTATCACCACCACCCCCCCCCCCCACCCCATGAAGCCTTCAAATAGCCCTACAATTCCTTTTAACCTCCTACAGCCTACCCTGACTGTGAGTGTTCTAAGTCCGGTCCATTATTGAGCCAGAAATCCACCAGACCGAGGCGTTAGTTATAATGACTGCACCCTATGCACAACTTGCTGGGCATGAATGACATTTTACATACATTCTCTCCCCCTCTCTTGTCTAGGACAGGGACAGTCCTTGCAAGGTCAGCATTGTAAATTTAAGCAACTTGTCACTTTGCGAATTCTAGCCCCAACTCACTTATGACTCTCTCTGAGGCACTCTTCCCCATTCTGGCCCAGAGGATGCTTCCAACCCGCACCACCTAACCATGTGTTGGAGTGCATCCTTTGCCTCTTTTGCCCCCTTCCCCATTGAGGCCTTGCTGTGCGGCCATTTCCACAGCACCGCTGGTCTGGTAAGTAGAACCTTGCCTGTGATACCACCTGAGAGCGATGTGGTCCCGCCTGTGAAGCCTGGTACTGACATGAGATGCTGTGAGTGCAGCACGATGAAAGGTAGGCGAACAAGCCTCAAAGTAACGAGCGAAGTGCTGGTTGCCAGTTGCATATCGATTATCTCCTATTGTGAAACACTTCGGTCTAAGTAGACACTGACGTGACCTCCTCTACCAACATGGGGGGGTGATACCAGCAAGCAGGTTTTATAATGAGTGTTCATTACGTCTAAATGTATTCAAATGATCTTCCCAACATTGCACGTTGGGAAACCCCCTCCGCCATTAAAGTCCGGAACGGACATTAGGACCCTGTTTTCCCACCGATGTAAACCAGATTTTTAGGCCGTCGCAATTTTGGCAGGAGCGCAAAATCCCAGCCAAAGCCTCCTTTCTTGTCAGGCAGGAAACATGGTGATCAAGACAATTCTCCTGAGCACACTTCAGAAACTCCTCCCCTTCTCTCACTGTATCACAATTATTGCCCCATTCAATACTGGAGAAGGTAAAGTCTCCCATCATTGCAACTCTCAGTGCTTCATTTGCAAATTTGCTCCTTTATTCCCTTCCAACTATTTGGTGGCCTATAAAGTGCATCGAGTGGTGGAAGAAGCTCCTTTATTGTTTCTTACCTCCAACCAAATAGGTTCTTGATGTGCTGGTACAAAACACAAAAAATGCAAAACCTCCTCTCGAGATCAGTCTCCATCTCACCAATAATGAGCCTCCATTGGCAACACCAAACTGAGGTTTGGACTCTGGTGTAATTCAACAGCGTACTACTGCCAAAGGTGAGGAGACACACAACTATCAATCAGCTTCAGATCTTATATTCTCATATAAAAGATGTTAGAACACTCATCAAAGTCACTATATGATTTACATAATGTTTTTTATCATGGATTAACAAATAGAATTTTTACCACAAAGAAAAAGGCACAATATGGTTAAATTTATAACATGATGCATTAAGCTTCAATCAAGGGAGAAGAATGCTGATGTCAAAATCAAAATATGCTTCTTTATAGTTGACAGTTGCTCAGTGATCCAACAGCAGCAGGTGATCGGATATCTTTCTTTGATTACTAACAATTACTATCTTAACGTGTACACAGCTGTATCATATATACATATTATCCTGGAAGAGTCCCCCTTTCATGTTAGTAGATGATATATTACTATATCAGAGGCACTGGCTCCACTGTCATAAGAGAGATTACGAAAACCAAGATTGCTATTCACTATTAAGGAATTAGCCTCATAAAGCTTTTAACTGTGAAGCATTTATTTATCCTTTAATCACAATCAAGTTAATGTAATGTAATAAAAAACAGAAAGAGGAACAGTATGAAATGAAAGATGCACACACTTGATTGAGATATTCTTCTCACCCTTGTAAGTACACATGCATGAAAACTGAGCATGACATAACTTGTAATTTGTGGCAGTATTATAGGCGGTAAATTCTCAAGCTGGATGCTGTTAATGAATTTTTTTGGATTTCAACAACTATACACAACATAGGCTTTATGTTAGTGTTTCCAAAAAGGAGCATTGGAATAGATGTAGGCCTTTCAGTCCCTCTAACTTGACCTGTAATTTAATTTGATCATGGCTGATCTTTGCTTCCGCACCATTTACATTTAGATGGATAAAGGAGCTTGTTAAAGTACATCAGGAAATGCTTCAATTCCTCAGACTATTGATCTTTCTCTCTATCAAGAAAAACATTCTTACTAAAAAGGAAATGGTCATGTTCATAAGTTCAGAAGTAATGAAGAGTCTGTATGCTTCATGTGATGTAACTGTTGGTACAGGATTCCTTGCAAGCTAATCAAAAATATTTTGACAAATGTTGCTGATTGGATCTTTTAAAATATCATATGCATCTTCCACAGTGTCTAAAGAATGTTTTTAAAGTTTCATAACTTGCAGCAAGCATCCACAGGCACAAATAATGCTATTTCAGGGATGAGAAGGGCAGTTTATAGCTTCATATACTATTGTTAATGTTGTGCATAAAAATTAGAGCTAGCATTTAATATATTTAGTTATACCAAGAAAAGACATAGGAAAAAGAAATGTAATATAGAAATTTTGTTTCACAGCGCTAAAGGTGTTAAATAGCAGCGCACAAATTTGGATCCAAAAATGAGTTGAAGGACTGGGTTGTTATGGGGGTAGAAACTGGTCTGTTGAAAGAATGTTTCATGCTCAATGTAAGCATATAATAGTTGAGGGCAGTCACAATCCAATTCCATGTGGTGATGCATCCACAGTATTAAACTTTCATAACAGTTTGGCTGTTTCAATCAAAGGGAGCGACAAGGGCATGGGGAGCTGAAAACTCCTCCTGAGCACTATATGGCCATTGAGGGATTTGAAGGATATTGATGGGAACATTGGGAGAGCTTCACCCTGCATTTGGTTGTGATCTGACCTTGAAGTGCCTGCTGTGATAGCTGAATGACTAAGAAAGAAGTATTCCATCCTAGAAATAATAATCCTCAACCTGATGAGCACCAAAGAAAAATGTCTGAAGTCAGGCATGCATCCAATAAATCAGTCAGTACTGCAGTGAGGCAGCACATGACTGCTCCCTTATAGCATTTGGATGCTGGCCTAATATCTGGGGCATTTGCAAAAGTCCATCAGTCTATCCCAAGTATCAATCTTTTTGCTTTCTGTCACAAATCAATACAAATATCTTGAAAGCCTCAGGCTTAACTCAAAAAAGGATCGATGTTCAGTTTACACCTTACTCATTCATACTGGTAATCAACTGCTAATGGGTGCACTGAGGAAATCATTCTGAGTTCAGCCCATAGTTTCTCATTTATTTCTTACTCTTGCATGACTTTAAGCAACTGTATAGCTGCAATAGATGTAAAAATGAATTACATTCCACTAAGGTCACACGAAAACATTGAAATTGCAATGTAACACATTTCGTTATTACGTGAAATCAATAGGGTCAACAATGCAATCTCTGGCTCTCACAAGGCAGCCTTTCATGGTCTTACCAGACAGCCCAAAGTCCAGAACGTAATCAAAGACACTCGTGGTCACATAGGCCCCTACAACTAATGTCACCTTCTTCATTAACAAAAGGTGATTAGACTCCATAAATATACAGCTAGACTGAGAGACTACAAGTACAGGTTCATGCACATCAATGCTTATGACCCAGTAGTTACCATGATTCATTCAAACCATGGTTCAACCATTATTTTAGGAAATAGGAAGACTGAATGTGTGACTGTTGGAGCACCAAAGCTGTGCACAGCAGCTGTGGTTGCTTACTTCATGAAGTCAACTGAAGTCAAGTGGTAAAGAGATATTATAAGATATGTACTGTGAGAGAGATTTAAAGAACAACAACTTACATTTATACAGCATCATTAATGTAATGAAATATCCCAGGCATTACACAGGAGCTTAATCAGTTTATTGGGGTAAATGAGAGCACAACGAGAGGTGTTTTGTCAACTCTATTTTTAAAAATGTAGATGGCCCTCACCACACATAAGGACCTGTCAGAGGAAAATTGAGGTAATCATTTCACATTAAATGCTGCCGTAAAGTTGTGCCATATGTTACATGAAAGCTTACGGACACCATTCAAAAGGGTTTCCCATAGCTGTAAGAATACAATTGCATTATGCTTTTATGCTACTGGGTCCTTCGAAACTATGACAGGGGAGATCTGTCAGATCAACCTTCCCGAAATCAACACATATATCAAGTTTACAAGGAACAGTATTTTCATCACATTCCATATGGAATGGGAGCATCACATGGAACAGTACAGTCATTTCACAAGGAGCTAAGGTTCCCTCAATTGCAGGATATCATAAATGGCACCCAGGTAGAAATCAAAGCTCCTCATGTCAACTCTATGGATATATACTCAATTAATGTTCAGATGATATCTGACCATAAAAACATAAATTATGCATATTTGCAGCTCTTATTCAGTAAATAACCATTCATTATGCAGTACTCCATAATAGCTGCATTATTTGAAGACGATGAAAAACTGGATGGATGGCTCTTAGGGAGCCACTGCTGTTGACTTCATCAAGTAACCCCCTAAATGTAGAACAGCACCTCGGCTGGAATCTACCTGCAAGGAAAGTGCAATGGGCAGTTTTGTCAGAATGAAAAGGTGTGTGCAAAATTATGAAATACTTTCAATGGTTCTTCTCAGATACTGCAAGAACTTTGAAATGTATTTTGTGCCATGTTTAACGAGTCCAAAAAGAAACCTGAGCAAAAGTGAGTACAGTTATTTTTGTCCTCCTTCAGACAGAATCAAACATGTTCTTCAAATGCAGCCAGGAATGCAGGAGTGAGATGACTGCACTGACCCATTCATGAAGCTCCCTACATACAGCTTGCAGCTGAGTTTTTACTGGAGGGTGGCCTTCAGCTTCAAATGCAGCCACCTTCCTTTGGTCAGCCTCCTGCAATAGGGCATTAAATACTCAGCATTAAAGGGAGAATGCTTACCCATATTTCTCCTTTGTGCCATTCTGGACAATCATTCAGTTTTTCTTCTATCATGACAAATTACCCTTAAGTGCAAGATGCAGCCCATTACTAAGTGTTGCTTCATTGGTTTTTCCCAACCACACCGTCCAACTGCACCATGAACCAAGAGACCAAATTTTACAGGCATGTTTTTCATGTTCTGGAAGCCTATTGAAATCAGGAGGGGCTAGCATGACAATATTTGGCCTAAACAGCACTCTTAGTTACTCATGTTAGTGTGCCCATGCCAGGAACTATCTCAGTCCCAATTTTGCTGCATGTACAAAACTGGAGTTCGTATGCAAGTAGCATAACTACAGTAATACATATACAAAATTTCACTTACCTACTTATTGTAGGTAATTACCTTGGGTTTTCATACATATTGTATTAAATATCCTGTGTATGTCCATACTTCCTGTGCTAAAAATGTGACTTCCTGTTGTAGCCTGTGCCTTTAAAAGTTTCAAGCAAATATTTGTAATTATATTTTTTTACCTCTGTCAACAATGGGTCATTGTGATTCAGACCAGTCATAGTTGTCACTTGTAAGCAGTTTAGATTTTCTGATGCTGTAAATCTCCCCGCCAAAAACTGGTGAGGCTGGGTCAATTCAAGACCTCACTGTTGTAGGGTGACCTAGTTGTACTATTAATGATTGAGATAATCAGCACACACTTCTTGGGTGGCAACATTAAGTTTATTTACAATATACTCAGCTGCAACTTTACGTGTGCTTTCAACTCCAACTCAATCTCTACATTGACAGCACAGGTAACCCAAACTACTCTCCTATTGGTTACTACGGATCATGTGATCTTCCTTAACAAGTATTATTCTTAAATGTACATTGCATACTAAATAAAACCATAATTGCTACATTCCTCCCCCTTTAACTCAGCTATACATGTATTTATAAGCACATATTTTTCAAGCCAACATAATATTTACACTGGGTAAGGAATTTACAAGTTCAGTCTTTCAGCTGGTTTCGTGGCACATGGAGAATGTCGCATCTCCGCAGCTTCAGATTCTTTGTCAGATACCCCCTTTTCCAGAGTTGCCTGAACATCAGCTGCTTCAGTCGACACTTGCAGTTCTGTATCCTCAACTCTAACAGGAACATCAGACATGTCAGCCCTGAGTTGAGTATTCTGAACAGGAAACGCAGACACGGTCAGGATCACTGGTGGAGCCAAACCCTGGTGACTTGTCTCTCTTTTCCTTAAATGGTCCACATGTTTATAGATGATCTGGCCTTCCACCTTCACGTGGTAAGATAGAGGTCCAGTAACTGCACTTATTTCATCCGGTAACCACTTCGGTCTTTCCCCGAAATTTTTCACATACACCGGCTCTCCCACAGTAAATTTCCTCTCGCGACTATGCCAGTTGTGCCTATTTTTCTGGCTTCCCTGACTCCTTTCTACCTTCCCCTCTAAATTTGGCATTATTAAGCTCAATATCGTCCTGAGACGGTGTTTCAACAATAACTCCACAGGTGTGACATCGGTTGTTGTGTGAGGGGTGATCCTGCAATGAAAAAGAAAGCTTGCTAGCTTGTTTGCTAAGGAATCACCAGTTAGCTTTTTCATGCCTGCCTTGAATGTTTGAACCGCCCTTTCAGCCAGTCCGTTTGAGGAAAAGTGGTACAGTGCAGTTTTCACGAGTGATACAGTTGAGACTGATTAATGTTTGAAACTCAGCACTCGTAAATGCAGTGCTGTTATCAGAAACGACTACTTCTGTGAATGGCAAAACTCTGACGCAGTTTCTCAATTGTAGCAGCCAACGTTGGTGGCTTCACCTCATATATGCCTAACCGTTTTGAATGGGCATCGAAATTCATTGCTCCCAGGAAAGGTCCAAAGTAGTCCATTTGTAACCGCACCCAGAGTCTACCTGGCCACTCCCATGGGTGTAATGGAGCTGTCACTGGCAACTTTTGCCATTACTGACATTGCACACAGTGCTTTACTAAACTCTCTATTTCACCATCCATCCCAGGCCACCACAGATAGCTGCAAGCTATGGTCTTCATTAGGAAAATTCTTGGATGGGCACTGTGTAATTCAATTAAAAGTGGTTCCCTTCCCTTTGGAGGAATTATCACTTGTGCTCTCCACAATAAGATGCCATCCTGGCTGGCTATCTCATGTCTTCTATTGAAGTACAGTTTCATTTAATCGGAAATGGACTCCTGTGACACTTATTCTCGTACTTGAGATAGAACTGGGTCCCGACTTGTCCAGTCTCTGATCCGTCCAGCACATACCAGCGAGGTATCTAAGAAATGTAACAGTAAAACAAGTTCCTGTGGAACTGGGATGTGCTCATCATTTTCTTGTAAAGGCAAATAACTAAGGGCATTGGTATTTGCTATTTGATTGCCAGGTCTGTGTATGAAGGTGTATTCATATGCTGCCAGAATTAAAGCACATCATTGTATTCTTGCTGAGGTTATGAGTGGTATAGCCTTGTCCTCACTAAACAATCCTAGCAATGGTTTGTGGTCTGAAACAATTGTAAAATTACAGCCGTGTACATACTGATGAAATTTCTTGATGATGGACAGGTCTTCTTTTTCTATCTGCAAGTATCCCTTTTCTGTTGTGATGAGCGTTCTTGATAAATAACCTATTGGCTGTTCCTTGCCATTGTCTATCCGATGAGAAGCCACTGCCCCCACTCTGTAGGGAGATGCATCACGTGTCAGCACCAATTCTTCCATTTGGTCATAATGCACTAATAGATTGGATGAGTGCAACAATTGTTTCACCTTTATGAAAGCTTCTTTCTGGGTCGCTTCTCAAGACCAACATTGGTTCTTTTTGAGTAGAGAATGCAGTGGGGCCAGCACTGTAGACAAATTGGGTAAGAAACACCCATAATCTACCCAGTGACCCAATACATTACTTCCCTCGCTTGGAAAGTACACTTTTCTTTTTTTAAACACACTCCAGATTGCAAGAAATGTTTTAAGACTTTTCTAAGTTTGCCAAATGCTCTTTTTCAGTGAATCCTATCACCAATACATCGTCTAAATAGACTACAATCTGGGGAAGTGCCTGCAATAAACTTTCCATTGTTTTCTGAAAGATGGCACAAGCAGAGGAGAAACCAAAAGGCAATCATGTATATTGGTCCAACCTTTTGTGGGTATTATTTGTGACAAATTCCCAGGAGGCATTATCCAACTCTAGTTGTTGATAAGCATGACTCATGTCAAGCTTTGTGTATGTTGTCCCTCCTGCCAGCTTGGCATACAGGTCTTCCATTTTTGGAATGGGGTCTCTGTCTTGCTTAGCTACTTTATTAACCATCAGTTTGTTGTCTCCACAAATTCGGATGCTTTGGTCAGGACGGGGTCTATGGGTGCTGCCCATTATGAGAACTGAACAGGTTGTATTATGCCCAATTTCTCTAATCTGTTCAGTTCAATGTTGACTTTTTCTTGCAGGGCATGTGGCACTGGTCTCACCTTCATGGTTGCTTCCAGATCCACATGAATCTTGGCCTGCAGGTCCTGGATTTTCCCCAGTTCGTCCTTAAAGATGGTGGTGTACTTTCTAAGTGGCTCTGTTAGCCCACTTGCTCTCAGCTGGAAAATATCAGCCCATTCTAACCTAATCTCCTTTAACCAATTTTGCACCAGGAGGCTTGGCTTTTCACCTGCTACCACCATCAAGGGTGGCTTTGCCAATTGGCTTCCATAGTGGACAGTTACTCTGCTTATGCCTTTTACTTGAATGTCTTCATCCATATATGTTTTTAGCTTGGGGTCTGTTTCTTCTAAACTTAATTGATGTTCACCATTATTCAAATATCTGAAGGTATGTTCTCCAATTACTGTAGTGGAAGCTCCTGTGTCTACTTCCATTCTAACAGGTTTGCCATTTACCTTCACTGTGACAAATATTGGTTCTGTCTTTCCAACTTTCAAATTAAACAATGAGTAAGTGCCTGAATTTGTTGTTTCAGACTCTTCTACATTGTAGGTTTCATTGGGTTTTTTTCTTTTGTTTACAAGCCTGCTTGAATCATTCCTTGTACTGCCTCATTATATGTCCATTTCTATGACAATAGTAGCATTCAATGTTTTTAAACTGCCAATCACTAAAAGATTGCTATTAAAATTATTCTTCAATTTCACTGCTAAGTTATTTTTCTTTATTCTTCGGCTAGCAGGGGCTGTTTCCTACTTCTTGGCAGAGTCGTGCTCTATTGCGACTCTTTCGGCTGAGGTTTCTCACCCGATGTGGAAGAAGGCGCCATTTTGCGCAACCTCTATTGCATTTGAATCTCACTGCGCTTTCCATGGCCAGCGCTATCTCTAGCACCTTCTTGATATCCAGATTCACTTCCGAAATAATCTTTTCTGAATAGAGTCCTCTTTCAAACCACACAATAAACTATCCCTGAGCATGTCATTCAGAGTCGTACTGATTACACAATGTTCTGTTAGCTGCTTCAAATTTGCCACATAGCATGCGACTGTCTAACCCGGGCTCTATTTTGCGATTAAAGCTGAACCTCTGCATCGTGACTGAGGGCTCTGGTTGAAAGTGAACCTTCATGAGGTCCACCAATTCAGCAAAATTCTTCAAATCTGGGGCACTGGGTGCCATCAAACTTCGAATCAAACTGTAGGTTTTGCTCCCATAAGTACTCAAGAGGATCACTTGCCTCTTCTCTTCCCCCGTAATCTCGTTCACTTGATAAAAGAACGTGAGGCGTTCTATGTATTGGGACCAGTCATCTGTGGCTGGTTCAAAAGGATCAATTCTCCCAAATTGTGGCATTTTGAGAGGGGATAACTTCTTCAATTCTAACAGAGCTTGCTACTTACAATCACTGGGTGAGGTACATGCCGATTTCTTTTTAACTTGATTTTTTCTGTTCAATCCTGTTTTGTCCTCATCACTAGTTTGTTGTAGGGTAGCTGAGTTGTAATATTAATGATAGAGTTGATCA
This sequence comes from Carcharodon carcharias, assembly GCF_017639515.1. Classification (NCBI taxonomy): domain Eukaryota; kingdom Metazoa; phylum Chordata; class Chondrichthyes; order Lamniformes; family Lamnidae; genus Carcharodon; species Carcharodon carcharias. Next base: position 87,107,072 of record NC_054469.1, on the reverse strand, counting down.
GCAGACACTTCTTGAGTGGAACCATTAAAGTTTATTTACAATATACTTAGTAGCAACTCTACGTCTGCTTTCAACTCTAACTCTATCTCTACACTGACTGCTGAGGTGGCCCCAGCTACTCTCCTATTGGTTACTTCAGATCATTAGATTTCCTTAATGAGTACTATACATTGCACACTAAATAAAACCATTATTACTACATTCACAATTGAAATTTGATTGATTTTGGTTAGGCAAAGGCATTTAAGGGCTACGGTAATCAGGTGAATCCGGGTAGCAATACATTCTAATTATCACATCATATCAGCAAATGATAGATGGATAAATTTAACGAAATAATCAAATTATGAAGAATAGAGATGATTAATAGTAATTAACACATGCTAAAACCTGGCATCCCTTACACAAAATAAGTTACCAAGTGTAAGGGAGTAATCATTTTACAGATGGAAGATACAGCAGCAAAGTTGCAATAGGTAAGGTGCATAAAAATTGTTTAATTACCACTAGCATTTTCTTGTGAGAACAAATAAACTGAAATTCTCACTTCATCACAGTGCTATAGCTGTCCTTAAGTACTGTGCAGTCAAAAGCATACTGACATCCTGGATTAATTACTTTTCACTACTGACCCTGTACTAAAATGCTATGACTTATTTCCATTATGACAAGTTACTTTCTTTCAGATAGTGATTGAAAATGTTGGGTTGAAAGAAATGAAAAGTCACAGGTTTGAATTGCTTTCTAAATAACTACATTACGAAAACTAGTCATAAATCAGTTAGTTTATTGCCTCTTCAGCAGACACATGAGCCTCCGGTGAATTATACAATATATAAGCAATTTTATCATTACTGCTTGCAGCATGACCTTTACCTACTGTAGCAAGTGAACCTTGGCAATAACTTTGCATTGCAACTAGGCTTATATTCTACAGATCATTACTGCAGACACATGAGAATTTGTGCACTTTCAAACATCATTTGCTACCTAACCCTGATGAAAAGAATCACTGTCTCAAAATGTTTGACACATCTGTACCTGTTATTATTGAATGCCCTTTTTACCTTTACTCAGCTTTATTGGCATTTAATGAAGTACTCCTACAACACCTATTTTCAAGATAACTATTTTTACTGGGCCAGATTTTCTTTCTGGCATTAAGTCACAACATCAGGACCATACCTGTACCCCAATCCTGCCTTTGGTGGGGGAAAGCAGGCACAGCCTCCAATTTTCATGGAGGGAGCTTGTTTATTGGCTGGAGGGCAGCCACAGGGGTGGAAATGGATGTGGGACTTAGTGAGTGCAGGCTTGATTTAAACAGACCATTGCGGCCTTCAGTGTGGCTGTTGTTTTACTCAGCGAACTGAAGCGGCAGTGATGGGAGATGAAAAGCAGAGGCCTGGGATCCGGGACAGGGCCGTCCCTTACTTCACAGACACTGAGCTGGAGGTCTTCATTGAGGCAGTGAAAGAAAGAAGTGAGGAGAGGGAGGTTCTCTTTCTTCAGGGTGGCTGGAGGAGGACACCCTCCCAAACCAAGCAGACCTGGATCGAGGTTGCCAAGACCATCAGCAGACAGAATGTGATGAGGAAGAACTGGTGTCAGGGCAGGAAAAGGTTTTGTGACCTTATTCACTCTGGAAAGATGTGTCCAATGCCAGATCCCCATGGCAAGCTTCTGCATTCAGCAATCACACCAGCTGAGGAGCCTGAGGGTGCATGCTGTTCCTGAATATTGAAGGAATGTGCACCCAGGGTATTTACTGATCCTTCAGCAAGGCTCAGAACCCTAGCGTTGTTGAGGACTTAGCAGAATGGATACACACAGCTTCCTACCTCAATGAGCTGCTAGCATTGGCCACAGAGGCCAGCATTGCCATATATCTCTCTTGGCCTTGCAGGAGTAAAGGGCGTATAATGCCCAAAAAGGGCACTCACAGGAAGGGGAGGGGTGCCCTATCTGTACTATGTAACCACCATGGAGGAGGGGCAATGGAATTTTTCATAATCATTTAGTTTCATGGTTTATATTAATATTTTAGAGGTAATATTTAGCTTTGGGGAGATTAAATTTTTATGTGTAAGGTAATTAAAATTCTGGATTTTAGGAATTGCCAGAAAATGTCAAGCAATGATAGCTCAAAGGGTTATTATGTTTGGTTAATAAGGTCAGCAGTGGAAGTGTGAAAAAATTTTAAAATGGGCTATTTTCTTGAGATTCTTGGTAGAGATGAGATGTCTACAATTATCTTCATAAGGGGTTTAAATTAGCCATGTAGTTTGCTGACTAAAGAAGCTAAAAGCACCTTTGTAAACAAGGGAGCTTCTTGGTGGAGTCAGTAAGTCTGAGGACAATTGCCCTGACTTCACTGGAAATTTAAATTATTCATGTGGGTCTCAGAATCAAAGGTTTGGTTTTGAAGCTAAGAGCTAATTAATGTACATTTCTGTTTGAAACATCCCAGGTATGCAACATTGTCAAGATAGGTTGCAGGGAAATGCCCTTCTCTGTGGGGTTTATCTGTGTATTTTGCTCACACTGAGACAAGCAGTTCAGTATAGGAGCAGATGGACACGGTTGCACTTCACTGAATGAAGGGAGCAAAATAAATAAATGCTAGCCAGGTTTGCACCTCAAGGAAAGAAAACACTAACCTTATCATTCATTGCACGGAATATCGGTAGGAGCTTGCACTCTGTTCGGGGGCAGTGATTGTGAGGGGAAAAAAAGCTGACAGATTTGCCTATGTTGCAGCTAGAGGGAGAAATCTGCAGTAACCCTCATAGTGAAAACAAGCAGTTAGCTTGGAAAAGGCATTGAGGCCCAAGCTTGAGCTAGGGAGTCCACAGTTGTTGAGGTCTTATAGAAAAGTTGGAGGGTCGCTTAGCCAAAAGCTAATGGAAGGATCCCCATGAAATCTCGTACCTCAGAAGAGTGGCTATAACACTGAGTAGAAATCAAGGTGAATTCTGGGAGGGCTGTGGCATACCTTTGAGTTGGTTCCGGAAGAAGTGAAGGATCCCTCAAGATCTTGTAATATGTATGACAACTCTTGGATGTAACTAAAAAGTAGAACTGGGTTTACAACTTAAGTAATTACAAAAGGAAATGTTAAGTTAGTAGTGCTTGTTTTAATTTTTTTATATACAGTAAAATTTATTTTTGCTTAAAAACATAAACATTTTGTGGTGCAGTTCTTTTACTTGATGCCTGGATGTTGCCATTTCTCTTTAAACGTTAACAGTCTCTACAAGGATCATAACAAGATTTTCAGGGTGACCTCCAAGGACCAAGTTGGGAAGGAAAGAAAGGCATCCCTGGTGGAGAAGCTGAAAAGAATGGAGGGGTTTGGACTTGAATCTACTTCTGCTGAGAGCATGGCTTAACATACAAATGGGTCACAACATATCTTGTTTGTATTAATTAGTTAAAAGCTAGGTACCTTTACTGTAGTTTGGTATATTCGTTGCCTATGTAGTAATGTTTAGTCTCTGCTGATTTTACTTTGTGAAAGTCTTAAAACATGAAATCTTGTGTGATACTTTCCGTCAGTCACTGGGAAATTCATCTCTCATTTCAAAAAGTTATTAGTGTTTATGGGGACTGTAATACAGTACTGAACATTGTCCTCACAACCTGTGCACACCTGATGCCACACCTGTGCCAATGGATGAGTGCCCCTCTCAACTCTACTCCCTCTCATGGATTCCACCTAGTTTCAGAGCCACGACTGACTTCCCCATTGTTTTGCCACCTCTATGCATCTGGTCTGGCCTGATCTGCCTTGGTTGAGACGAAAAAATCTGCCCTCTGTGCCTAATGTAACAGTCTAAACAATTACATACTTCAACTTGTTAGAATATGGTTAAAGCCAATCATGGTCATGTATCCCAACTTGTATAGCACCCAGACATTTAGCAAGAGTGTGATGTTGGTGGGGAGCTAAGTTCCTTTCTTTGTGTGAACAAAATATTCTTCAGAGCAAAACTAAGGGGTGTGGTTACTATTGAGTCAACCTAGCACAGAATTTGTATCATTGTCAATCTGCTAAGGCAGCTAACACATAGCGCTATGGAACACAGATGTCTGGGATCCCCATATTCCAGAGAATAACAAACAGCTTGCAAAAAGAGCCGGTTTGACACGAAAATGAGGTACTGTGAGATCAGGGAACAAACGCGTATATGCAGAATAAGCCAGATGAGTTTAAAGACAGGCTGTGTTCCCACCAAACCAAGAGCTCTTGGCATAGTCAGAAGTCCATAACCTATTTAAGATAGCTTACAAAGGTCATGGCCACAGGGGAACCAGGTTGTACAAATGTTCATCACTTAATGCAACGCTGAAGACAGCTGTATCATGATACTGTTATAGATCAATATTTAAGGCTAGTTGTTGAACAAAACACTCAGGCCTGAACCAAGAGGAAGCCATTGTTGAAGGACCAACAACCTTATACTGCAGCAGTGATGTGAGATCCACTCACAGTGACTGAGTTAAAGCAATTGAAAATAACATGTTAAGAGATTTGACGCATTCTGACACAAAGGATAAAGAGGGATAAGTGGTTGTGACCAAGTTAATGAAAGGTAGCCAACCTATGCAGCATAAAGAAAGGCCCATGGTAGGTTCAGCTAAACTTAAATTTGCAATCCATATGTGGAAAATTAAAACCTGGAGTCATCTATATACAAGAAATTGGAAAGTTGTGGTCTTGCTAAGACAAGGACAGAATATTATAAAATAGAAGACCAATAAAGACAATGAGTGCACTCCAGAGTTCCTTGGCCCATTGAATGTCTTTCAACCACACCACATTTCGATTATCAAATCTAATATCCTGGTGGTAGCCTGGAGTTGGTAGAATAGATTAGTGAAATACATATGTGCGATGATAAAGACAAGGTTAAGTTATAATTCATGTTTATCACCATGAAGTATGCAAGTTATTATCAACTGATGTTAGAACAGGGACCAGTGAATGCAGAGAAACAAAGGCAACCTTATAGAAAGCAACTGGGTTTGGGGTGGAGTCAAACCAGATGGTTCTGAAGTATTCGTTAACATGTTAAGGTATCGATGAATACCCTGGACCTTTCATTGAGTGAAAGTGGCACAGCTATAGGCTATTTTCCCCACCATGGATCCAGCAGCTCGAGGAGAGGAAAGTACAAAAGTACAGCTTTAGTTCCTGATAGAAGGCATCATTGACCAATATGAGAGACTAGTGATATCTATGACCTCTCAACTGCAACCCATAATGAACAGGATGGTGAACCCATAAAGAGAAACAAATTAGACTCAGGGAAGGGTCACCAAAATACATTATGTACAATGTGTAGTGGTCCCTGAACCTCAGAGGAATGAGGATAATGAGGCAGGCTAGGATGTTTTATAGTTCATGAGCATTGGAGCTGTGAGAAAAGTAATTGCTAAAGTAGCCTACAAGATGGTGACCACCTGCAAGGAAAAGTGGGCAGAAAGCATTACAGCAAGGGCAAAAAACAGAAAAATGTTGGAAATACTCAGCTGGCCTGGCAGCATCTGTGGAGAGAGAAACAGAATTAATGTTTCAGACTATTGAAATTTCATTAGAGCAGACATGAAACATTAACTCTGTTTTTCTCTCTCCACAGATGCTGTCAGACCTGCAGAATCTTTCCAGCATTTTCTGTTTTTATTTCAGATTTCCAGCATCTGCAGTATTTTGCTTTTGTTGTAGTCTGGTGTGGATGCTCTGTGAAAGGAAATAGAATCCATTAGGAAGCAATTAAGTGGCTAAACCACCCACCCCACCACAATGGACAAATAAACAGTTCAGCCCTGCCCACAAAAGTGAAAAATGTATGGGCTGATGGCAACATGCCTCTCCAGTCAAGGGGGCCATCTGTGTATCGTACAGAGACCTTTACAGATGCCACATACCAATGAATGGGTAAAAGGCTGCTCAAGAATATTGCTGATAGATACTGGTTTGTCACATACTGTGGTTCGGGGAACATCCTCTCATCTATTTGATATTAATGGCACAATATATTTAGGGGGATTCAGAGAAGGAGTAGGAAATATGGAAAAATGGTAGAGATGGAGGTCATTCTAGGGAATTTGCACACTGGCCACATGCCGGTGTGGACACATTAACAGAAGACAGGGGATCATAAAATATGAGTAAATTAAATGGGAAGGTGCAATATGGTTGCCGACATACTACATGTATTTGTGGCAAACGTATGCAGCCTCCCCTCAAGGAGGGTTGCTGATAGGCCATAACTAGTCAGTGCGGAACTGGTCAATAGCAGTGCAAGATCAATAAGACCTGGTGATGCGCCACTGACATGGATGGACGGAATTTTATCAACAATTAAAAGCTGCCTCTTACCGAGTACAAAACTAGAATGAGTGTGATAGAATAAACCAAGCATTTCAGATTGACGGATCTGACCTACCCTGACCAGCCAGCAAAACAGTTTCTCAAAGGTAGCAGAATACCAATAACCAAGATGGTGGATACATTGATCAAATAAGAAGTCATGAGGACGGCTAGTGCTGGTAAGTCCCTATCTGAAAACTGGATGGCTTGTGGTAGTTAACCACTGCTCACCACAAAGTTAAACATTACTCCCCAGCAATATCCCCTATGGTGGTCTTCTCCCTGAAACACTGTTGAAAGGTATTCACAGTCTTAGGTATCTTCAATGGATTCTGGGTGATCACCTTGAGCAGCCAGTGCTAATATAAATTAGCTCTTATCCTGTTTGAACAACAACAAGTTTGCCAAAAGGACTTCACTATTCCCCCTTTATGATGATCAAATGTTGAAGGCCATCTTGTCTCCATTCTCAATAAACCAGCAGCGCAGTCTGTGGATGAAAATTAGATCCAAGAGCTGCAGGCTGTCATGCATGGCAAAGGCCCACAGCTTCTAGGATATCCTAGAAATGGAGAAGACATCACACTTGAAGTTGATCAATTTGTACATTATCAAATCCAAATATTTCTTGTCCGATGGATTCATACATTGAGTAGGCATCAGGTCTGAGAGAGCTCAGTCCAGTGATTGTTGAAGCAATGTGGTGGCAGATGTGACTGAATTTGTGTACAAATGCATAATATGTGCACATTAGGACTCAGGGCCTAAAAGGTACCAAAGGTAACTTAGAGAGTGTTGAACTGGGCTGCTCACCGTGGCTGCCTTGGGTGTTGAACTGGGCTGCTCACAGTGGCTGCCTCGGGTGTTGAACTGGGCTGCTCACCCTGACCGCCTCGGGTGTTGAAATGGGCTGCTCACCGTGGCTGTCTCGGGTGTTGAACTGTGCTGCTCACCGTGGCTGCCTCGGGTGTTGAACTGGGCTGCTCACCGTGGCTGCCTCGGGTGTTGAACTGGGCTGCTCACCGTGGCTGCCTCGGGTGCAGAACTGGACTGCTCACCATGGCTGCCTCAGGTGCGGAACTGGACTGCTCACCATGGCTGCGTCAGGGCTGCTCACTGTGATTGCCGCGCTACTCTGGCAGGATGGCATTGCGTGCTGTGAGTCTCAGGCAGTGCTGCATTCTAAAACAGAGATCAGCATGTTGATCGGGGTAGGGGCAAAATGAGAGACATGAGGGCGAATTGGGCTTGGTAGGGTTGGATTGGCGAATGGGAAACAATGGCAGACAGAGAGTCAGTTGGGGGTGGGGAAGCTGAAGCCCGACATGGAACAGTAGAACGCAGACACAAAAGGGGGTGGATAGGCTTTGATTTGCATGAAGGGATTGCCTGCAGACTCGAGTACAAAAGTGGCGGCAGAGGTGTGAGTTAGTGTGGCACAAGACAGAAGGGTTGGACAGAGACTCATGGAGCAGGGGGCGGGGGAAGGGAAACGGTCTTGTGGTCATTCATTAAAGAGCCAGAGAGCTGCGTGAAAGACAGGCATAGTCCTTGGACCAATGCCAAATGGTCGGGGTGAGAGATTAAAGGCAGACCTGGGGCTTTGTGGACTTCGTAGTCAGGTTGAGAGATTAAAGGAAGCCCTGGGCTCTGTGAGCCATGCTACAGGGCTATGCATCTCCAGGGAGAGGCAAGGCCTGTGTGCTCAATGGGAATCAGGAACAGCTTGATATCTAGGGCATAGACACAGTCTCACAGCTGGTGATGATGACGGTATCTGGCTTGGTGCTGGGCTGCAGATGGGATGGTCGTGTTTAAAGCATGCAACTGCAGCCTGTAAATGGGGAAAACATAATAAAGGTAGGTACTTAAAAATCTCCTGGGGGATTTTGCCTCTGTATGTGACCATACACATAGCCTCACGATGGAGAGGGGAAAGATCCACATGGGGCATAGGGAAATCAACAGTGATGGGTTCAACGGGGAGGGCAGAAATGTCCACAACAATGACAAGGGGATCCAGGGTTACTGGGGGAGGCTGGAGAATAACCGGAGGGAGGTCTACCTGCACGCAATGGGGTTCCAAGAAGATAGCGGGGACCCAAACTCTGACAGGGGAAGGGTCAAAGCTGGTTTCTATAAAAATGCAGCACCACCATCTTGAGATCCCAAAGTTATGATGCAGTTTAAAATCAAAATAGGAAAAGTATCTGCAGGGCTGAGGCCGCGTGGAAGGAGCCCAGAGCTGGATTTGGGTCCTAACAGGGCACCCTCTCACTGCTTAGGGTGACAACATGGAAAAGGAGCCTGAGCTGATTGGTCTCAGGATGAGTTTATTGAGAAGGTGCAATTGGAGCCACTGATATTTGGAGGGCTTTAACATGAGACTGCAGGAGTCATTGGGTTCAAAATGAAGCTGATCAATTTGGGCATTAACAGGGAGGAATGTGAGAATATGAGAAGGAAGCACAGCTGCTGGATATCTGCAAAATGATCAATGAAAGCATGTAACTCTTTCGAGTACAAACCCGTTTCCATCTGTTTCAGATGTTGTTTCATAGTTTGCCATTGTGAGATTTGAACTCTTGATACTCTTTTGAGTAAACCTGTTTCCAACTGTTTCAGATGAAGTTACATTGTTTCATAGTTTGCCATTGTGAGATTTGAACTCTTGATCTTGGGGTTACAAACCCAGTACCATAACCACTTGGCTATTTAGGCCATGAAAGCATGTAAGGTGCTTTCTCCAATTGGCATGGCTAACAGGTCAAAGGGCATCCAGTCATTCCAAAAGTGCAGGTCAGGCATAATCAATATACCGCATCAGACATAATAGGAATGCATTAGGTAAAGTCGAACATAACCTGGATGTGCTCAAGCCTCTTCCAACGTCTCTGGGATTAGGATGTCATGTAGCTGGGGTGGCACCTTAGTCACCTAGATCTGTGAGGTAGCACCTCAGCTGGAACGCTGGATCAGGGAAAGGCGAGTAGCACAGACACAGCTCTAGGGCATGACGGTGGCTTTGTGGTAGCTATTGTGAGCTCTACTATAGTTTCCCATTACTCTTTAATCTGTTGGATATATCTGTCCACAGGGAAAAGGAGGACTGAATAATGGAGCTGTGCTCAATGCTGCCTTCTTGATAGCAGTGATCTGACTGAAGAGGAGGAGGAGGAGGAGGACCTGGCGCAGCCTAGCACAGCTTGAGGAGAGGCCCAGACTGAGGACCAGGGTCCAGGGAGCCCCATAAAGATCCAGAGAATGAGGAGGTCAGACATATCTGACAGAGGCCAATGGTCTACCAAGTATACAGTACCTATCTGGAGATGAGTGATGGACAATGTTGTGCACATTTACCCTTGTCAAGAGCTGTGGTAGCTCATATCTGCCACGTTCTGTGGGAGGACCTAACACCTCATGAACTGGGAGGGCATCCCCTACCAGTGCCCCTGAAGGTGACTGTCACACTCAATTTTTTTTGCCAGCGGGTCATTCCAGGGATCTACAGGCGACCTATGTGGCATCTCACAGTCCTCAATGAATAACTCTATCAAGGGGGTGATTGATGCCCTCTACAGTAAGGCTCATTATTATGTAAAGTTCACACTAGATGAAGCTAGCCAGGCTGCTAGAGTCCTGGGTTTCACTCCAATCTCTAGCTTTCCTAGAGTTGAGGCTGTGATCGATTGCATACATGTGGCTTTGAGAGCACCATGGCAGCAGCCCCTGCCGTTCATTAACAGGAAGAGTTTCACTCACTAAATGTTCAGCTTGTATGCAGTCATCAGGGGCATGTGATGCATGTTTGTGCAAGGTACTCTGGGAGTTCCCATGTCTCTGACATCCTGAGGTACTCCCAGGTGCCTCAGGAATTTGAAGGGCCGCTATGCTTACAGGGCTGGCTGCTTGGTGATAAGGAGTACCCACTGAAACAATGACCTATGATACCTGTGCATCGTCCTCAAAGTGCCTAGGAGGAAAGATGCAATGTGGCACATAGTTTAACAACTTCCATCAAGACCATTGCCATCCTGAAGCTGTGCTTCTCATGCTTGGACTGTTCAGATGGGGATCTGCTGTTCTCTCCAGAGAGGGTGTCCCTTATCATCGTGGCCTGTTGTGCACTTCAAAGGGGAGATCACTTGCCAGAGAGAGACATGGGGGAGGCTGAGAACTGGAAGAGCAGGACCCTGAAGAGGGTGATGTTGAGGAGCTTCCACGTGAGGTTGCAATCGAAGATGTAAGATATGGGAGACATGGCTGTGACACACGTATAGCCACAGGGTTCCAGGAGGAGTGAAGTGTAGGGAAGCGTTCACAAGCACATGTCTCCTGTCTCTTTGTGGCATGCCAGTGATCTGAAAGGCCTTTACAACCATTAACATCAAGAGCAAGGTCAACACTGGGCCTTGGACCTCCAACCCTCATGTTCCACCCGGCCCTAATCTTTGAACGGTCAGCAGCCAAAGCTACATATAGCCACTCTGGGGAGTAAAAGGGAGCACATCAGTGCTAAGCCTATAACATGTGGACTTGATGCAATTGTGGCGTCCTCAATGAGACACTACTTGCTGCCATGGAGATGCGCACATGACAGCCAACATCCAAGAGCTCTCCAAATTTGAGGAGGATGCCGCCGAGTTGACAGGGGAGGTCAGCAATCACTCCTGTGGTGAGGGTGAGGTCAATCTCTTCCAGTAAGCCAGTACGGATGAGCCCTCCATGAGTTGATCACATCCTGACATTCTCAGTGAGTGACATGCAAAGTTGTATTTGGCCTGTTCTATATCTTCTCTCTCTTACAGGCAGCAGCAGGTCTAGACAGACCAGCACATAAATCCTAGCCCCCAGGCCACTTAGAGGAGGATGTTGAGGAGTCATTTGAAGAAGATATCACCTGATATCACTTTTGGGTGATGGGTGTTCACTCACTGTATATATCATGCACCTTTGTAAGTACATTTGCTGTTCACGACAATGGTCTCTTCAGCTGAATTGGTTGTGCATATACATCTATGTGGCCACTTATTGTAAGGGTAATCCAAGCCTTTTAGATTGCTTAGTGATCGATCCCTTTTGTGAGCTTCACATTCATGTGATGTCTAGCTGACTCATGTTAGTTACTCGCTCCTTGTCTAATGTCAGGGAGATGTTCAACTTCTTTACTGAAAGTCACTGCAAATTGCATTCGGAATATGGAGTTATGCATGCTCAATTGCACTGTCTCATCATCAAATGGCTATCTTCATTGTTTGTGCAAAAGCAGAAGATATGCAGCCATGATGGTCTCTCCAGCCATGTGCACATCTCTGTGGCAGCTAGTAGTGTCTCACTGAGGAGGCCACAGTTGCATCAAGTCCACATGTTTTAGGCTTAGCGCTGGTGTGCTGCCTTTTACTCCCCTGAGCAGCTACATGTAGCTTTGGCTGCTGACCATTCAAAGATTGGGGCCAGGTGAAATATGAGGATTGGAGGTCCAAGGCCCAATGTTAAGCTTGCTCTTAGTGTTAGTGGTTGTGAAGGCCTTTCAGATCACTGGCATGCTACTAAGAGACAGAAGACATGCGCTTGTGTATGCTTCCCTACACTTTACTTCTCCTGGAACCCTGTGGCTATAAGTGAGCTGGGTAAGTGGGTGAGCTGGGGAAGAGGGTAGGTGGGTAGGTGGGTGAGATGAGTTGGTGGGTAGGTAGGTCAGAGAGTAGTTGGGTAGATGGGTTTGTCGGTAAGTGGGTTAGTGGGTAGGTGGGTATGTGTGATTGGGTGGGTAGGTAGGTGACTATGGGGTGGGGGTGAGATGATTAAGTGGGTAGTTGGGGGAGATGGATAAGTGGGGATAGGGGGGCTAGGTGGGTAGGTAGTAGGTGGGTACAGGGCAGGGGTGTGGGTAGGGGGTTGGTGGGTGAGGTAGGCAGGTGAGAAGGTGGCAGGTGGGAAAGTGGGTGAGGTGGGTTGGAGGGTACATGGGTTGCTGGGTTAGTCAGTAGGTGGGTTAATGGGTAAATGGGTAGGTGGGGGAGGTGGATATGGGTGATGGGGTGAGTGGGTAGGTGAATATGGCATTGGGGGTAAGATGGGTAAGTGGGTTAGTGGATATGTGGGTAGGTGCGTGAGGTGGGTATGTGGGTAGGTGAGTGAGGTGGGTAGGTGGGTTTAGGTAAGTGGCTAGGTGAGTACAGTGGGTAGGTAGGTGAGGTAGGTATGTGGTTAAGTGAGGAAAACGAGTAGGTTAGTCAGTGGATAAGATGGGTTTGTGGATAGGTGGGTGAGCTGGGTAGGTGCATAGGTGGCTATCTGTGTAGGTAGGTAAGTGGGTAAGTTGGTAGGTAGTTGGGGTGAGTAGCTGGGTAGGATGGGTAAGTGAGTAGGCTGGTAAGTGGGTAGGTGGGTATGGGTGGGCCAAGTGGATAGGTTGGTAGGTGGGTAGAATGGGATTATGATTAGTGGGTAGGTGGTAAGTGGGTATGTTGGTGTGTGTGTACATAGGTATATAAGTGATGTGGGTGGGTATGGGTGAGGTTGGTAAGTGGATAGGTTAGTAGGTGGGTTAGCGGGTAAGTGGGTAGGTGAGTGAGGTGATTAGGTCGCTACTTGGTTGAGGTGGGTAGAATGGGTAAGTGGGTAGGTGGGTGGGGTGGGTCAGTTGGCATTGGGTGAGGTGCATAGGCTGGGTAGGGTGGCTAAGGTGGGTAGGTGGATGAGCGGGTAGTCAGGTCGGTGGGTTATTGAGTTGGGTCAGGTCACTGTGCGGGAGAGGTAGTCATGTCAGTGGGGTAACAGGGTCAGGTCAGGTCAGGGGTGTAGTCTGGTCTGGTCAGGAGGGTAATCGGGCAGTCGAGATGGGGTAGTCGGGTGATTGGGAGGTAGTTGAGGGGCTGGGGTGGAGGGGGTGTGTGGTGATTGAGAGGTCAAATGTGGAGTTACCCATGTGTTAGATCAGGTTTTAATCTGTCTAACATTTCCTGTGTAACTTTTCAGATAAGTGCCATGGAACTGTCGGAAGTCTCCGACTCTAACTCAGAGTCAGAGACGTTCACAGAGGATCCCATGGAGCAGGAAAATCACCCATCAGAAGTTTAAACACTCTGGCAACTCCTACATAGGACCGCGTGTCAGGGTTTCCACAGGGTCTAGACTATACTAGATATTCTTCTTTTCCGTAAAATTGAATATCCACACCAACATTCCATTTTACAAATCTTATTAAAAGAAAATCCTTCCAAACATCAATTTTCCTTCGTGCCTCCATAGCATAAATAAGATCACTGTCTCTATGTAACCTCAGGAAGGAAATATTTACTCTGTGCACAATTTGTAATGGAAATATCAATCCATTTATACAGAACAATTTTCTAATTTCACTCCATCCGTCAAAGAGAGAAAGCTTCCACGCTGATCCACTCACAACAGTTCCATATAACATTCTATTCATATTCAGACAATAAATCTGCACCTGTTGTGAATCAGAAACACCATTCACCTAAATCCAATATAGTTACTTATTCAAATAGAATCGTGCAATCAAACTCTCAGCTCTTCCCATACCTCTGATTGTAGCAAGGGAGCAGAATGTTCACTTCAAAATGGTTGGAAAGGACACTCATGAAAATTTCAATGTGTATATATTTAATCCCTCGCTAAGAAAGTGCAGAAAGAGATAGAGGGGGACAGAAACTATCTTAAACAAAAACAGAATTACCTGGAAAAACTCAGCAGGTCTGGCAGCATCGGCGGAGAAGAAAAGAGTTGACGTTTCGAGTCCTCGTGACCCTTCGACAGAACTTGAGTTCGAGTCCAAGAAAGAGTTGAAATATTTCAACTCTTTCTTGGACTCGAACTCAAGTTCTGTCGAAGGGTCACGAGGACTCGAAATGTCAACTCTTTTCTTCTCCGCCGATGCTGCCAGACCTGCTGAGTTTTTCCAGGTAATTCTGTTTTTGTTTTGGATTTCCAGCATCCGCAGTTTTTTTGTTTTTATTTTTAGAAACTATCTTAACTGACTGAAACTTTAGTAACTTTGAAAAACATAAAAGTATTGTATCTCCTTTTATGGTACTTTCAATTTTTACTTTTAAAGTTGCAGCTTTTAAAGCCATCCATGGCTTTGCGTCACCAGGGCACTTGACATGGAACCTACTAAAAATAGTAGATCGTGGTGACTGACACAGACAAAAACACTTCTGCGCAATGTTCTTCCAGATGCAGAAATGGTTTGTAGTGTGCAATTTAAATCGAAGTCTCAGCGTGCAGCACTTAAATGAAATAATCCAAACCCTTTAGGGTCTATAGCTTAGCTGCTATTTTTCAAACTGCATTAGTTATAAAACAATTTTGGGTAATGCATGTACAATTATAGTTCTGAAATGTTGCTGCCAATTTTATTTTATATTTGAGAAGATTACATTTCAAATAATGCATTGAAGAAATGATGATTTTGTGAGCTTGTAAACCATTGAGCATCATCTTAATCTGAATAACTACCGAAGAAATAGGAACTGGTGGCCAAGAAGTGACTTTTCTGAAATTTTCTCAGTGATGAATTATATGGTACAATTTTATCATTGCACTACAAGTGCCAGCTAATGACGGCCTGCAATAAGAGAGAGCCTATCCACCTCCCCTTGACATTCAATGTCATTACAATTGCCTGATAATCCCAACATCAACCTTTATTGTTCCACCTCTGGTGCACGGTGGCTACAGTTTCCCCCATCTATATGATACACTGCAAGTAGCCAATGCTCCTTCAGCCAAAAAAACACAACCTCCAACACCTACAAAGAGGCATCTATCAAGTGCATGGGTTCACCATCAACTCCAAGTTCCCCTCGAAGGCACACACCAAAATGGCATGGATATATACTATCATCCTTACATCAATGCTCAGTCAAAATGCTGAAAGTCCCTACTTAACAGCATTGTGAAGGTACTTTCCCCACATGGACTCAAATGAGACTCACCATCATTTTCTCAAAGGAAACTAGGAATAGGAAATAAATTCTGGCCTTGTCAATCATATCCCAAGCTTGGATAAAAAAAATGCCACCTTTTCCCAACAGTGTCTGTTTTGAACAGCATCAGTAGAAGTATTTGGGGGGGGGGGGGGGGGGGGGGGGGGGGGGGTGCGGTGGCGTTGGGTGGGGGGGGATCTTCCGTACATTAAACATTAAACTTTCATGTTTAGGGACCATTGAGTCAGCAGTTGGCCAGAACCGAAGATTTCCAGGAGGCAGTCAATTAGCAGACTCCTCAGCATTCACTGTCCAGTTAAGGATGTTGGGTGGAACAGAGAGGTAGGAGGGCCAATGGGAGAGTGTGTAGGAATTTCTGGGTGGCAGCCCCACTGGGAGAGGTGACACTTCTAAAGAATACAGAGACCTAGAGAACACCTCAAAATGGAAGTGTTCACAAAAGGCTCCAAACTTCACAAGAATGCCTGCAGCTGCAAATGAGCCTCTTTGAGCCTTGTGGATCCCTGATAATTCCATTTTAATCACCTCCCATTAAGAGGCCATAAATGAAGGAATTGCTAGTTTCCTGATGTAGTGCAGACTATGACAGTCAAGTACAGTCAGAAAATGGCCCTCAGTTGAAGCCTTAATTATGTTGATTGCTTGCTACCTTCACGGAGTAGGTTGTCAATTCCAGTGGCAACAGTATCTGGAAAATCACCATGTGATGGGGCCATGATGAGTAGATGCCCGACTGGGTTTTACAAAGTTTGCCTACCTCCTATCATGCCTCCTGACCCACTGCTGCAGGGCCAGGCAGATTCTACCCATTTCTGTAAATGCATATTTCAATGATAATTAATGTTATTTTTGGCACAGGTTAATGTTTTACATTTCCCCAATAGGTAAAGATTCCAAATGGCTTTGTGGCTAATTATGCCAATATACTACTTCCTAGTATCCCACAATACCACACACCTCCCTCTCCTTCAAGTTGTTTACAACTAAGCTCTCAAATTCCAAACACCGATTATCTGCCCTCCAATCAGCAATAACTTTGTCTCTACTACCAGTCACGTAACTGAACCCCTTTCCCCCTCTCCTCCATCCTCACCTTTAATAAGTGAAAGGAATTCTTAAATTTATTGTTCAGCAAGATAATACGTATCCATTTGGCCTTGCTGCTTTTGCCCACTAAGCCAAAATGCACCATTCAGTGCAACCCCGCAGCCACCTGCCTCCACCCAGGTTTCACTCCACTCTAGTCCTGAACTTATGGAGTCTCTAATTTCCACGCCCACCCCCCCCACCCCATTCACCTTGCCCTCTCCAAACTCATTTTGTCCATGAGACCCAGCCTTGATCCAATTCTCACTAAATTGACCACCCAACTTCCATTCCTAACTTCTGTTTGGCTGGTGTCATAAATGAATCCCTTTCCTCACACAATGTTCTCCTCTGCCTGAAAACAACTGTCATTCTGCCCAGTACTGGAAAAAAATCTTCAACCTGTCTGTCCTCACTAACCCCTGCCACATCACCAACCTCATTTCTTGAATGCTTTTCCCTGCCAGGTCTATCCCCAATTCTCCTGCGACATTCATTTGAGCCCATCTAATTGTTATGACCATGGCCGGTGTTAATTGCTGCGCAAACCAAATCCCAGTGGGAAACTTGGCTTACAGGCCTTTTTTTGGTATTTTGAAAATGCGAAAAAGTCATACTGATCTCAGCAGCAAGAAGTCCAGTAACACTTCTGGGATTTTAAAAATTAAATGTAAAAGTTTTATTAACAGGAGTAAAAGAAAAATTAAGCACACAAGGCTACAGTTCCACTGTTAAACTTAGTCTTACAAAACATTCCCCCCAAAATACTCTCTACTGGTCAGGCCTGCAAGTCTTCCAAGCAACACTCCATTATAGATGTTTTAACTATAAAAAAAAGTAATATTCCCCAAGGCAAACTGCTGTAGCTTTAATAAAGGCTTGCCACATGACCTGTGACTCTCTTCCACTCTGCTGTGGAAAACCAAACTTCAGAATAAAACTGCTTTTTGCGACACAATACTTTTCTGGCTTGACTGGATGGCTGATTCAAAACTGCATCATCTCCCAGCCTAGAGCAGTAGCTCAGCAGCTACAATTCACAGCACAAGCTCAACAGCTCCCCTAAGTTCTCCACAGTAACTCTAAAATTATTTTATTTCCCTTTTATCTCAGGATCCATTATTTTCATGCTTCTTTAAAACTCAAACCCTTCCAAATGTAAGATTTTCCATAATAATTCTCATAATATTATTGGATGTATTGTAAAATAGAGTAATAGTAGGATAGTAGGACGTGTCTGTGTGTGTGTGTGTGATTTAATTTAATTAGTCTGGGTTCTTTGATCTAAGAAGAGAGGTTAGGTTTGAAATATTAATTAGATAAACACTGTGAAGCTTGAAAAAATAGGTGTCAAGGAAACATTTGCATTTTGAAATAAACCAAACTAGATTGTTTTCAAAGGGGAGGGGTTACAATATGTCACCTAGTCACGTGAAGTTCAAAAAAAGTGTGGTTATTTTTCCCAAAGATTACTGGTAAAATTTAGTGCAGCTACTCTATCCACCTACCAACCTACCCACTTACCTACCTCACCCATCTGCCCACTTACCCATCCTACCGAGCTATGTATTTAAAAATAATTTCTCATATTAATAAATGTTTAATCTAGTTTTGGAAATCCTATAAGACTTGGTGGTCTTATTACTACTGAATTCAAAGCACACATCTCAAAATTTATACGAATTAAAAATTAGTTGTGACAGTTGTTTCAAGTTTCCCTCTGGGATTTGAACAGCTCAGCATTTACCATTGGCTGTGTCATAGCAAAAATTGGGGGCTCTATGCCAGATATATTTGAAATTCCTTGATTGGGTTGGCATTGGTGAATCTTAAGGTTATGAGTACAAGAAACACTTAGAATTTAAGAGTTGAGGTGAGGTTTTTTGTAGTGGTGAAACTGCAACATGGCTTTGGCAGTTGCTCAGACTTGTCTGGGAATTGAAGCTATAACTTTGGCTTGTTTACAAAAGGTAACTAAAGTTAAGTTACTGGAATTGACAGATCAGTTACAATTGGGGTTACCTGCAGGTAATAATTGAAGGTGTAGCACAGTATTTAAAGTTGGAAGTGATACCTGACACTAGTGAATCACCACCTGAGGTAGTGAGAACAAAAACAGAATTACCTGGAAAAACTCAGCAGGTCTGGCAGCATCGGCAGAGAAGAAAAGAGTCCTCATGACCCTTCGACAGAACTTGAGTGAATCCAAGAAAGGGGTGAAATATAAGCTGGTTTAAGGTGTGTGTGTGTGTGTGTGGGGGGGGGGGGGGGGGGGGGCCTAAAAAGTTTGGGTAGGAGGTAGAAGCGGGCCGTCCGAGGTTGGGCGACTATCAGGTTGGAAGCTGTGGGAGGAAGATCCCGAGAGGAGATGAGGTCGGTGACAGTCCTGGAAACAATGGCTTGATGTTCAGTGGTGGGGTCATGGTCCAGGGAGAGGTAGGAGGAAGTGTCTGCGAGTTGATGCTCAGCCTCCGCGAGGTAGAGGTCAGTGTGCCAGACAACAACAGCACCACCCTTGTCAGCGGGTTTGATAACAATGTCAGGGTTGGACCTGAGAGAATGGAGTGCACTAAGTTTAGAGAGAGAGAGATTAGAATGGGTGAGAGGAGCAGAGAAATTGAGACGACTGACGTCGCGCCGACAGTTCTCAATGAAAAGGTCAAGAGAAGGTAAGAATCCAGAGGAAGGGGTCCAGGTGGAGGGAGAATATTGGAGGTGGGTGAAAGGATCTGTTGAACGGGGAGAGGACCCCTGCCCAAAGAAGTGAGCCCGGAGACGAAGACAGCGGAAGAAGAGTTCAGCATCATGCCGAGCCCGAAATTCATTGAGGTGAGGGCGTAAGGGTATGAAACTAAATCCTTTGCTGAGCACTGAACGTTCAGCATTGGAGAGGGGAAGGTCAGGGGGTATAGTGAATACATGGCTGGGGCTGGGATTGGAAGATGGGGTGGGGACGGAGGGACAGGCAGGGGTGGAGGGTCCTAGATGGGTGTTGGTGTCGATGAGTTGTTGGAGCTTGCATTCCTTAGCACTTGAGAGAAAGAGAAAAAGTTTCTTATTGAGGTGTCGGATGAGACGAAAAATAAAATGAAACTGGAGGCACGCGCAGCTTTGAAAAAGGGTACGGCGGTGCTGCTGGAGGGAGAGGTCGAGTGTGTTCATATGGCAGCGCATGACACTGAGTGTGGATCTCAGAATGTGATGGGAACAGCAGTCCGAGAAACGTTTTATGTCCCGGAGATACCTGTAATCCTGGGTGGGTTCGAAGCATGAGGGGTGGAATTTCAGTTGAACTCCATGGGGGTAAGTCGGAGACGGAGACAGTCACTGAGAAAGGAGATATGGCTGTGAAAGTGGGTTTTAGTAAACACCTTGTCAAACACCAGGAGAGAAATGGAATGCAATGAAGGTGAGCAAGGCAAAAGAGAGATACGGAAATCTTGTCGCAGAGACGAACAGAACTTCTTCAAGGAGGTAGGCATTTCTTGAAGAGCAGTGGCAGTCAATTAAACACAGAGATAAAAACAAAAAAACTGCGGATGCTGGAAATCCAAAACAAAAACAGAATTACCTGGAAAAACCGAGGTAGTGAGACTTCAGTTAGAAATGAAGAGGCTTGAATTTGAACAAACAAAGGAAATGGGAAAACCTGAGCTACAGGCAGAAGAAAAAAAAAGGAAGAGCATTTCAAAGGGTACAGGCAGAAAGGCAGGAGAGAGAAAGAAAACAAGAAAGGGAATTAGAGAAGGTGAAGTTAGAAAAAGAAAAATGAGAGAGAATTTCAAGTTAAAATGCAGGTAGTTAAAAAAGAGATGCTTGTAGTTGAGGAAGGACTTCCAGATCAGAACTCAATGAGGAGATGCTTAAATTTGTAAAAGCTCTTCTAAAGTTTCAGGAAAAAGATGTAGAAGCAATCTTTATTTCATTTGAAAAGATAGCTAAACAGATGAAATGGCCACAGGAAAACTGGACATTGTTGTTACAATCCAGGTTGTTTGGTAGAGGTGGTAGAGCACATGAGGTTTGTGCTTCACTGTCAGAAGAGCACATGAGGTTTATGCTTTGCTGTCAGAAGAGGTGTCGGCGAACTATGATGTGGTTAAAAAAAGCAATTTTGAGTGCATATGAGTTGGTTCCTGAGGCATACAAGCAGAAATTCAAGAATATGAGAAAACAGCCTGGGCAAACTTATATTGAGTTTGAAAGAGTAAAACAAAGTAATTTTAACTGGTGGAAATGGGCATTAAAATAAAGACAATGTATGCAACTCTTAGAGAAGTAATTCTTTTGGAGGAATTTAAAGATTCAATTCCTTCGGTAGTGAGAACTCATGTGGAGGAACAGAGAGTTGAATCTATAAGGCAAGCAGCAGAGATAGCTGACGATTATAAGTTAGTTCATACAGCTAAACCATTCTTTCATCACCCTTTCAAATTGGAAAAGGATAGAAAGTGGGAAGATGAAAGGGAAGTGGGTAGTCAAGGGAGAGGAGTAGGTGGAAATTTACAGGAAGTTTTTTCTCAGAATGAAAAGGAAGATGCTAAGTGTAGAGGTAACATTTGAAAATTGAGGTGTTTTCATTGTAGTAAAGTTGGACACACAAAGTCTGTGTGCTGGAAATTACACAGAAAATCTGTTGGAATTATAGGGATGCAGAAAAGTACTGGAAGTAAGGATACTGTGGGGTCTGAGGTTCAGGCACTGTAAAAACTAATGGTTTGTGTAGGGGTAAAACAGTGAGGATCAGTGATAGGTAAAGAAGTGGGAATATGTTTACAATTTACCCAAGAAAATTCAGAGGTGCAGGTTGCAGAAACATTTAGCAATTTTGTATGTGAAGGGAAAGTCTTTCCATGTGTACAGGGTGGAGTAAGTAAAAGTGTTAAAATTTTAGTAAATCCTTAAGGTTGTGGAATAGTGATATTTGTTGTTTAAAGGGAATATTGCAGGGTTCATGGAGATGCTAAACTTATTCCATTGTGGAAGGTAAATTTAAACAGTAAGTGGAAAACAGGTGAAGTGACTGTTGGGGCAGGATTTTTACCTTGTTGGGCAGGTGCGGTGGGCAGGCATGGGAGCAGTCGTGAAGCCAACTGCTGCCCATGATTGGGAACTGATATCGATTTCACGCTGGCTGGTCAATTCCAGCGTGAATTGTGCGCTGCAGTGCGGGAGGAGGGTGAGCGCAGAAGTTCACACATGCGCGAGTGCGCACAATGAAAGCTCCCTGAGGCACAGAGCTGCCTTAGGAAGCTGAAGATTTTTAAAAATCAGAAATATAAAATTTGCCACTGTTGAAACCATGTCCCCTCATGTTATAGAAGCAGGGACATGTTATGAATGAAATTTTAAAAATTTTATTTAATTTTTAATTGCTGCTAGAAACATCATCTCTCCAGTGGATGAGGTTTCCTAAAAAATCCAAAGGCCACTTGGACTTTTCGCCTGCCTGCCAACTGTAAGGTTGGATGAGCAGCCAACAATTTCAGTCAATTATTACTTTAATGGCCTTAATAGGCCTGTTAATTGATGGCGGGCAAGCCAGCTGACTGAAATGTCGTGCTAATGTGCAATAACACCAGGACCCACACCCGGCATCATCGCGTGTCATTTAATGCTTGAGCGGGTCTGGCATGTGCTTGCTCGCTTAGCGCAAATTTCTGCCCTTGCAGTGGTGGAAAAATTGCCCATTGCAGGGGTTCAGTTTATTTTGGGTAACGATATAGCTGGATCACAAATGTGAGTGATGCCTATGGTAGTTGAGCAGCCTGTAGTGGTATCTTCAAATGAAGTGTTACAGAGACAGCATCCTGGATTATTCCCAGATTGTATGATAACAAGATCACTAGTTCATAGGTTGAAACAAGAAAAACAAGAAGGGCAGGCAATTCAAAGGGAGGAAGAAGGCTTTGAAATCCAATTAGCTGACACTGTGTTTGATTACATTGCTCAGGAAGAAATATTGGAAAACAATTCAGCTGAAGTGCTTAACCCAAGGCAATTAGTGGAGTTACAGAAAAATATTTTCAAATACAACATTTATATCAAACAGCTTACTCAGAAACAGAGGCAAAATGTATTCTGGAATCTTATTATCTTAAGGGTTTTTTTTTAAATGAGAAAATGGAGGCTGTATCATGTTTCAACAAATGAAAGCTGGAGGGAAGTACATCAGATTGTTATCCCATTTGGCTATAGAAATGTGAATCTGAGGATATCTCATGAACTTCCAGTGGGGGGACATTTAGGAATTAGAAAGACACAGGTGAAGATACAAAAACATTTTTATTGGCCTGGATTGCATAGGGATGTAGTCAAATTCTATAGAACATGTCACACATGTCAGGTGATAGGGAAATTACAAGCAGTGATTAAGCTGGCACATTTAATTCCAATTCCAGCATTTGAAGAACCTTTTACAAGGGTCATGATTGGTTGTGTAGGATCCCTCCCTATGACTAAAAGTGGAAATCAGTACTTACTGACAATAATGGATGTGTCTACCAGATTTCCTGAAGCAATACCTTTGGGAAACATTACAACAAAGGAGATTGTGAGTTAGCTTAAGTTTTTACAAGATGTTCGGCGAGATTTTCCACACCCACCCACCGCCGCAATCTTCCGGTCCCACCGCAAGTCAATGGACTTCTGGTTGAGGTGCCGCCTTGCCCACGGTGGGTCCCGCCCGCGACAGGGCTGGAAAATCTGAGCCATAGTTTACCTAAGGAAACACAGTCAGGTCTAGGTTCAAATTTTATGTCACAGCTGTTTAAGGAATTAATGAACAGTTTGGGGATAAAACAATTTAAGTCAACAGTTTGTCATCCTGAGTCACAAGGGGCCTTGGAAAGATGGCATCAAACCCTAAAAGCTATGATGAAAGTGCACAGTCAGGACCATCTGCAAGAATAGTATAGAGGAATTCCATTCTTGTTATTTGCTATTATGGACACACCTAATGCATCAACTGGTTTAATTCCTTTCGAACTAGCCTATGGTCAAGAGGAAAGGGGACCACTGAAATTTATTTATGAGAAATTGGTGGGTCAAAATTCAGAGACTACTCTTCTGGATTACATATCAAACTTCAGAGAGAGGATAGACAGAGCATGTGAGTTGGTTAGGGAACATTTAAAGATATCACAGCAAGTGATGAAAGTGAAAGCAGACAAGAACGCTACAACTCAGAATTTTTTTGCTGGAGAGAAAGTGTTAGTTCTGCTACCAGTACTGGGTGATTCCTTAAATACAAGGTGTAGTGGGCCTAACAGAATTGAAAAGAAACTAAGTAGAGTAAATTATTTAATAAATACTCTGGATAGAAGAAAGAAGCAGAGTGTCTGTCATATCAGCCTGCTTAAAAAGTACTTTGACAGGGAAGAGGACCCAAAGGAGATGTTATTGTTTGTAGATAAAAAGAAAGAAGTAGAAATGGAAGATTCAAAATTGATTTTCCTCTAAACATATTGTATAATGAGGGGGTACTTGAAAACTTAAATGTAATATTGAGTTACCATCCAGACAAGTGTCAAAGTGATTTGGAAAAGCTAATACAGTCACAGAAAGCTATTTGTGGAAATAAGTTGTGGAGGACAGATTTAGCTTTACATGATGCGTCTGTAGAAGCTGCATTTTTGGTAAGGCAACATCCTTTTAGATTAAATCCAGCAAAGTTATCAGAAGTACAGAAAGAAATTGATTTCATGTTTCAAAATAATATAATTGAGTCAAGTTGCAGTAACTGGAGTTCGCCTATTGTACTGGTACTGAAACCAGATGGAACACAAAGGCTATAGTGTGGACTATCGAAAAGGTGAGTTCAGTGACAAAAGCGGATTAATATCCTATACTACAGTTGGAGAATTGTATTGAGAAAGTGGGACAATCAAAATTTATCACAAAGATTGACTTGCTAAAAGGATATTGGCAAGTACCGTTATTGGAGATATCAGCTTTTGTAACACCAAATGGACTATATCAGTTTAAAGTCATGCCATTTGGTATGAAGAATGTACTTGGACTGACGAACAAAGTAATTGAAGGTCTAAACAATTGTGCTGTTTATATTGATGACTTGATAGTTTTCAGTCCTATGTGGGAGGAGCATTTACAACATCTGGAAGAATTATTTACTCGATTACAAGAAGCTAATTTGGTGGTGAATGTGGCTAAAAGTGAATTTGCAGAAGCACAAGTTACATATGTAGGCTATATCATTGAACATGGTAAGGTGGCTCCAAGAGTTGTGAAAGTCAAGGCTGTTGTCTATTTCCCAGTGCCTACAACAAAACAAGAAGTTTTGAGATTTATGAGTATGACCTGAAAGCAAAGACAAGATGGAAACATGAAAGGTCTTTGTTATGACACAGCCGATGGTAAATGCTGAGCTGTTCAAATCTCAGAGGGAAACTTGAAATAACTGACACACCTAATTCTCTATTTGTATAATTTTGAGATGTGTGCCTTGAATTTGGCACCCAGAACTGTACACAATTCTTCAGCTGAGGTTTAATGAATGTCTCATATAAATTCAGTATAACCTCCTTGCTATTGTACTCTATGCCCCTAAAAATAAAACCAAGGATGCTTTATTAACTGCTCTCTCCACCTGTCACCTTCAATGATCTATGCAAAGATATACCTAGGTATTTCTGCACCTGCACCCCCTTCAAAATTTCACCCCCTATTTTATATTGTCTGTCCATGTTCTTTCTACCAAAATGCATTACCTTATACTTCTCCGTATTGAACTTTATCTGCCACCTATCTTCCCACTCCACCAACTTGTCCATGTTTTTTTGAAGTTCTACACTGTTCTCCTTGCAGTTCCCAAATCATTCATTCATACACACACACACACGCATACACACATGCACACACACAGCCTTTTCCACAGAATAACACATTATCCCCCCAAAATATCAAAAAAAACATCAATTTTTCACACAATCAGGTTCCTGACCTCTAACTTGTACTCTGTTCTCTGCTAGTCCACTCTGCAGGCATTGAAAAGGTTAATTATATGACCTACTCTCAAAGTTTCTCCCCCATGATCCAGTCTGGTGGAGATGCTCTCACTTCGTTCCTTTGTTATCTAACCAAATGTAGTCACAGCACCCTTTTGCTTCCCCATCCCCACACCATGAATTTTAGGGTCCATAAGAATCCATCCCTGGCTGCTCCTCTTCATTTGTTAAATGCTGTCCCTTGGCAACATTATTTAGGCACATGGTCAGCTTCCACATATACAGTGATGATAAATAGCTCTGTAACTCTATCATCTTCCCGGCCTCTTCACTGCTTCTACGCTGTTAGATATTCAGTTTTGCATGCTTTGTAGTTAACTATAACTGAACAATAGGAAGACAGGAGTTATTTTCTTCAGTTCCGGGCCATTCACTTTAATTAGGTGTCCTTTGGTTTTTCCTGTTGCTCTGTTCAGGTCCCTCATGGTTTTGTCACTGTCTCCATCACCCTCTAGAAGCATTATCATAGGTTAAAACAGACTATCCACAACAAGTCAATCCAGGGCTGAATAACCAACCCCATATATTCTCCCTCAAAAAGACTGCGCCCCACCAGCCCATCTGCCAATGTTACTCTTTATGCCTATGTTCCCTTGCCTTCTCTAACCTACACTGTCTCCCTGTCCCCCAACTCTTCAAGTTTATATTCTCATCTGTTTAATTCCCTCCTTTACATTTCCCCTTTCTGTATCTATACCATCGCAATGCTACAACCCCTTAAACTTTTCTTTTCTCTGTCTCCAACCTCTTGTGGATCCATCTTACTTTACTCCAGCATTACTGGAGTAATTTGTGCTTACATCCACCTACGCCCACACTCTGGAATTTCTTCCCAAGCCCCTTTGCTTTTCCACTTTTAGGACTGCCTTTAAAATCACCTCTTTGGCCCACTTTCTTTGTCTTGATGTCCATCCTTTTTCTCATGCCCATTTTCCTACCTTTAATACAAATTCTGCTCATCCTTATTGTTATACCCATGTGATAGGAAGCAGACTCACAGCTGTTCTCCTTGAGTCATCAATGAGTAACATGGAATGGTGTACAGACTGGTGGCGGGCAATTAATCGTAAAAATTTAAAAAAATAAGAACAGATAGGTAAGCAAGTGCTTTTGAAATCTTCTCAACAATAAATGACATTGCATAATTGAGGGAGGAGGGAAACAAGAAGAGATAATTGACTGAGACACCCCAGGTCATTCCCACAGCTCTCTTAGCAAGTGGCTAGTGGAGAGCATTGACAACTACATCAGAATAGTTGCCTCACCCGTCTCTGGCAGGGATGCAGGGGATGAAGACTAAAAAAAATAGTTATGCTGACCAATATTTATTGCAGCCATCCATTAAATTCTTTATGTTGTAGAAGCAAATATTTTATGTATGTCACCTAGAACTACATTAAGTATAAAAGATTTAGTAGTTTGTTTTAGCTATTAATTCATTTTCATTTTTATTTTAGGCTACACTGTTCCATTATCCATTCCACAAATCATGTTTGATGCTCCTGAGAGGGATGTTGTATCCTAAGCTAGGACAGCAGACCACAGACAACATCCATCAGAGAGCTGTCAATTGGCTTTATTGGCAATTTGGATAAAAAAAACCCGAGCCTGCGATAATGGTACTATAATTGGGAGAGCACATTTTCAGAGTCTCTGAAACACCACCATGTTGCAGGTGTCTGATGATTTTTACAGTGTGCTACATTGATTTTATGAACTCCCTAGCTTCCTCTGGATTAAGGAACACCACAGAAAATTCTACTATATAATCCTTACATAGTATCATTATAATCCATCTCAGAGCCTGATTGAAAAGGTGGAGGGAAGGAAAATAACCAAACCTTTATCCATTGAATACTGGCATAGTCACTTGGGTGACAGCCTATTCTTGTGATACCATATGGCAACTTGGACCAGTATCACGAGGATAGGTTGGAATGGTTACAGCACCCGAGGTGGCCATCTGACCTGTAATGTCCATGCTAGCTCACTGCAGGAGCAATTCAGCTAGTCCTGCTCTCCCATCTTTCCCCTTGCAGCCCTGCTAATCTTTATCATCAGATAATTATCCAATAAACTTTCAAAAGTCACAATTGCACCTGGCGGCAGAACACTCTCGGGCAGTGCATTCAAGATCCGAATCACTTGCTGTTTAAAAAAACTTTTCTTCAAATCACCTTTCTTAATTCGATGTCCTATGGTTCTTGAACCCCTACCACAATTGGCGCAGTTTCTCCCTATTTAATCTGTCCAGATCCCTCATGATTTTGGATACCTCTATCAAATCGCCTCTCAACTTCCTCTAATCCATCTTCGTAACTGAAGTCCCCAATCCCTGGAACTGTTCTTGTAAATCTTTTCTGCACTCTCTCCGACGCTTGTAAAAAGTGGTGCCCAGAATTGGACACAATACTCCAGTTGCAGCCAAACTAGTTGAACCAAGGTATTTATATTCAGGAACTATGACTACTTCAGTACTTTTTTTCTCTCTCACATAGGGAGTGATCTACAAATGTATGCCATGCTATTTTTCAAAAGGAATGCAGAAATTTCCCAATTTATTGTATAAGTTTTCTTCCCCTGAACCCATGTTAAATATTTCCTTATTAATGCACTATATGCAATTGTTGGCACCAAAATCCCTGGAAGCAGTTACCCTGAAATTGAACCACAGATGCCTGCCAGCCCTCATCGCCCTGGAGTTGTGGGTACCTAAGCTGGCAGACACATCTTTGGCACCCATCTAACCCATGCAGCTGGAAAACCCAATACCTGTCCCCCAACTAACCCACTCCATTGCACAAGCAGTTTCCAAGTCATTCCCTAGGCCCCAGCTATGCCCCTCTATGCTCTTGTGTAAGGGAGCCAATCAAACATTTTTAAAATGTACCTTTCTTGCTTGGCCTAAATATCCTACACCCCAACTCAGGCCCACACCAGCCCATCTGGTGGATAGTACATTTCATCACATTTGACCTATCGGCTACAAGCACTATAGCGAGAGCTATACAAATAGGGACTTGTGGATTAGGGGCCCTCCACCCCTTCCCTGATCAAAACAACTGCCTTTTAACGGTTGGAAGATGTTTGACCCCTTATGTGGCATGCCAGAATATCCTAAAAAACAGGGAACACTGGAAAAGCCCAAGTGCATTTCTGGGGTCATTATCTTGAAACAATTTCTTAGATGGCAATAATCAGAACTGTGTTAAAAGTAACAATGAATTTACTGCTATTCAGAAATCCTAGTGCAAACCACCTTAATATACTAAAATTATTTATCTATTCCCTGTTTCCAATATTTAAAACATCAGCTTCACAATCCATACATTGTCATGGAAGTGTTTCTTGATGCACTGTGTTGGCATGTAAATTGAGCTTACACTTTTCCTTATTTTGTCATTTGACTGAAATAAGCCCATTAAGAAAATGAGGATGAGAGGGAAGAAGTGAACAAGTCCTGTGAGAATTTCTATGCACCACTGAAAACTGGAATAAGACAGAAACCCAATTTATCATCTTCCATTCCAGAAATACAGTCAACTCTACTCAAACAGCTGTCAAGTGAGCATTCCTGTTGTGCGAATAGCAATTGAATTCCAAAACTATTTTCTGTTTTCACTCTTCCATCATTTTAACTTAACTGTTTATTTTCTAGTAAACAAAGGTTTTTCACCCAAATTCCACAAGTTGCCTTTCTCTATCTTTAATTAAAGTTCTCTTGCCACTCTTCCTGTCTCCAGAAGGAATTCACAGTTTCCTAGGACATGGTTCCATAGACACAAGTAATCATCTGATAACTCATCTACGCAGTTAATATTAATGGGAAGTTCTTTGATGGATAACCCCAACCGATTATTCAACTACAAAGCCAATAACAGCTAAACTTAATCTGTCCTCGCCTGATGGTTGCACATACACAAGTCACTGAACAGTCAGCAGAAGTGACAATCTTGTCTGATTTTACCCATAGGAGTTGAGATCAACTGGAGCAATCCCTACTAATAGCAGCTAAGATGAGGAACCAAACGAGGGACATTCTCT
This sequence comes from Carcharodon carcharias, assembly GCF_017639515.1. Lineage (NCBI taxonomy): Eukaryota > Metazoa > Chordata > Chondrichthyes > Lamniformes > Lamnidae > Carcharodon > Carcharodon carcharias. The sequence goes on along the minus strand of NC_054469.1, from coordinate 87,077,565 downwards.
TCACTGGATAAGTTCACAAAACCTTACATAAGGGAATGACTTTTTTAAAATTCACAAGACTTCCTGTCACTTTTCTTGTAGGAGTTTTATTTTATTATTTCTTCTGATATGAGCATCATTGGCAGGGACAGTATATGTTGCTCATCCTTAATTGTGCTTCAGATGATGATGATGAGCCACCCTACTGAACCACTGCAGTCCATGTGATGTAGGTATAGCAACAGTGCTATTAGGGAGGGAGACCCAGGATTTTAATCCAGTGATGGTTAAAGAACAGTGATATAATTCCAAGTCAGGACGATCTGTGGCTTGGAAGGAAACTTGCAGGTGATGATGTTCCTATGTCCTTGTTCTTCTAGGTGGTAGAGGTTCCAGGTTTGGAAGGTACAGTTGAAGGAAGCTCAGCGAGTTGCTGTGGTGGAGCTTGTATATGGTACGCATCACTGCCACTGTGAATTGGTGGTGGAAGAAGTGAATGTTTAAGGTGATGGATGGGGCACTAATCAAGCTTATGTCCTGGATGGTGTCAAACTTCTTTTGGAGCTGCACTCATCCAGCAAATGGAGAGTATTCCATTACACTTCTGACTTGTGCCTTGTAGGTGGTGTACAGGCTTTGGGGGGTCAGGAGGCGAGTTACTCTCCGCAATATTCCCAGCATCTGCAAATTTTCATTTCAGCATCATTAAAAAGGCAATCTAAATGTTGGTGCTTTTAAAATGGATTTTGTGATAGTAAATATCTGAGTTTGCAATGCATTTTGAGAGGGATTATTGCAAACCATGCAACAATTTTAATTTATAAGAGATACTAATTCTGATGGGCAACAGAATATTTTTAAAATTTTTGTTGCTCAGCGTCAGCATTAAGCACTCTTAAGCCAAGTATAAGCAAGGCTTAGATACAGAAGAAACTCTCTTTGAGCTGCCAAAAGGTATGACTGAGCCATTTCCTCAGGAGAGGACCAGCTGATTCTTTTCCACTTCTTACGTTTGCAACCTTCATGACCTCATTAAGTAAGAGTTCCAATTTAGTACCAAACTGTGTGAACCCGGAGTCATGAGTACACATCCATTCGAGTAGGGGCCAGGTCTGCTTTAGTAACTTTCCTGTGAGACCCATACAGCAGGCAGACATTCCTCCCATTAGGCTGAGCTGGATTTGAGTTCTAACAGTGAAAGGATAGTGTACCACCTGGGTCAATCGATTATATTTTATACTTTGACTACCACCGTATTTCAGGTGCAAAATGAAATGGAAGTAGAAAAGATTATAAATCATCTGATTTATCATGAGATTTACATATCACTCACTGTAAAGGTCTCCAGCAAGAACATTGTACATACTGGTAAATAGAATTTAACTCTAAAACTCAGGAATATTCTATTCAATTCCTGTTATTTGCTTATCACAGACAACATCCGCCCTCAGTCCCGCACAGTAGGGCCATTATATCCTGTGGAGCATTTGAACACCTCAACTGTGACATATTCCTGTAACCAGCAGTTCTATTCTCAACAAGATATTTATCCACATTCTTTTTTAAGGTGTTCACGTAGCTTTAGCTGCTATTTCTACAATTATTCCACATTTCCACATATATGGGCAGAATTTTCCATTCTGGGACTAAGTCCCATGGGAAGGGCATTTCCTGCTGTGGAGGCTGCTGGGTATTCACGTGACATCACCAGCCTAATTACTTATGCAGTTGGGGCTTTTCTGACGTATCGCGGGGTGGGGCGGGCTGGATGGCGCGCGCCCCACTGTTATATCCAAATGTCATGTTTAAAAGGCTCCCAGACAGCAAACTACCCAACACTGAGTGAGGAGATGGCCCAAAGAGGACAGGGATCTTCAGCACCCAAATTCAGTGAGTCTCCCTGGGCATCCTGCTCGCTGAAGTGGAGGCCGTGAGTGACAACCTCCATCACAGGATGAGAGAAGGGGGCCAAGTAGGGAGACAAGCCCAGCATGGGAGCAAGTCTCCAGGGCAGTCAGTGCCCAGGCTTCCTCCAGAAGATTGTCCTGCAATACTGCAAGAGGATGAATGACCTCATCTGTGCTGTCAGGGTAAGTGAACCCTCAACTGCTCACACTCACCCCACTGAACAGTATAAAGGACATGGGCCCCACTGGCAATGTGATAAGGTGATACTTCATAGTCTCACTGCAGTACATCTACTCTGCAGTGGAGATGCCATTGTGGGTCCCTGACCCCTCCGTATAGAGACCTCAAATTCTGCCCAGGGTAAGGGAGAGGGTGGGGGTGCAAGGTTGGGGGGGAGGGGCTCAGGAATTGAGGGCACCAGCTAGCACCGCTAATGACATGCGTCTGTGAGCCTTATCTTTATATCTGCATGTTTTAACTGCTCTGAGGGTGCTGCCCAAGAACCCGTGTGGGCAACATGCAGTGCGTCAATCACATGGCACACAATCCACTGGGTTATTTGTAAGACTGAAAGCATAGGAACGATACATGAAATCCGGTTGCTCTCAACCCTATCTTCACTCTTTGCGCAGGAGAAGTTAAGCCATAATACGAGAGAAAGAGAGAAGACAGTAGGAGATGGCCACGCCTGAAAGATATCACCGACTTTGAGGAGCGGGCAGCCCAAGTGGCATGGGTGGAGTGGGACTGATCCTGAGGAGATGGGGAGATTGGCTTGCAGCCTCCATCCGGTAAGGATCTATGCACATCATAGAAACCTAAGGGTCAAGTGTTCCTCCATGTTGGAGGCAGCTCATGCAGTCATTTGCTCTCTCCTCTCACTTACAGGTGCCACCAGGAAGAGGGCAAGGCCTGAAAGTGAGGAAGCAACTGTCCAGTGCTTAGACAAGTCTGGAGAGGAGTGAAGACATTGTGGGGGAAGAAAGTGCACATGTAGAGGCATCACAGCAGTCACCTGCACCAGCCCAGAGACATACACCTCAGTAGGTATTAGACCTACTTTAGGAAAGGTCTCACATTCTGCTGATCACTGCATGGACACATGGTGCAGCAGGAGGAGGCAAGGTCAGTTAAACTTGCCGGCACTTGGAGTGCTGCAGAAGAGGCATCTGCAAGATTTGTACTCCATGATGGGCCTCTGGAATCAGCCTTCCAAGGGATGCTGAAGAGGCAGCAAGAGACAAAGGGAAATCAGGCAGAGATATCAGAGGCCCTCAACTGGGTCACACATAAGGTGGAGGAGTCTGCCTGCCTGCTGGCTGATGAAGTGGTGTCAGCCTGTGCACGCATGAAGGTCTCTATGGGGAGGGTGGCAGATACCATGGGGAACCTGGTCCAGCAGATTCTGCCGGAGATGCGTCCAGACCTGCACTCCATTGCTTGTAGCCATGGCTGAGCTTCCGCAGTGGCTACGCCAGATAGGGATGGGACACCTCAACTTCCCTCCAGGTGACCCTTCCCATTAAGGAGTCAGGCATCCAATGAGAAGAGAAGCATCAGTTGAACACCCTTGGGACCTCCACTCAGGACTCTCTGAAACTGTGCAGCCCTTCTGAATCCCCTTTGCCTGTGAGCCTTTCAGCCTCGCCCTCTGTGACTGCAGAGGGAGCAGCTGCCCCAAAGCAGGACAGCCAAAGTAAGTCAGGGCTCGGAACTCCAGAGGACAGCTGCCAAGGCCATCCAAGGCAACAGCGTCAACTGGTCAGCAAGCTGCCTTCACATCTGCTGTGATGTCGGGGCAGCACTTGGAAGTGGTAGGGAAAGAAAAGTTAAGAAGTTCTGATTTCACACGTGGTTGCACGGGTGGACTATGATTGCTACACTTACCACACTTTTGTAAATATAGTTCACTTGCTCTTTAATCATGTCTGATATAGTTTATTTGCGATAGTCCTTAAGCCTGTGTGCTCCCTCCCTACCACTACCATCTTCTGAGCCACACCCCATGACCCCCAAAATCAGCCATGTGCAAGGAGACAAAGATCTTTGCCAGGATCCTTGCAAGCCATGTGCAAGAAGTCTGCTGCTCATGCTGCACCTTTGCCCTTCACACTCTCATCTGTCCCAAGGCCATAAGACTATAAGACAATAAGACATAGGAGCAGAAATTAGGCTATTCGGCTCATCAAATCTGCTCCACCATTCAATCATGACTGATTAGTTTCTCAACCCTATTCTCCCACCTTCTCACCGTAACCTTTGATCCCCTTACCAATCAAGAACCTATCTATCTCAGTCTTAAATACACTCAATGACCTGGCCTCCACGGCCTTTTGTGGCAATGAATTCCATAGATTCACCACTCTCTGGCTAAAGAAGTTTCTCCTCATCTCTGTTCTAAAAGGTCTTCCCTTTACTCTGAGACTGTGCCCTCGGGTCCTAGTCTCTCCTACTAATGGAAACATCTTCCCCATGTCCAGTCTAACCAGGCCTTTCAGTATTCTGTAAGTTTCAGTCAGATCCCCTCTCATCCTTCTAAACTCCTTTGAGTATAGACCCAGAGTCCCCAAACGTTCCTCATATGTTAAGCCTTTCATTCCTGGGATCATTCTGTTGACCTCCTCTGGACCCTCAAAGGATGGGCCAGCACATCCTTCCTGAGATACGAGAATATTGCTGACAATATTCTAAATGTGGTCTGACCAGAGCCTGAGAAAGCCTCAGCAGCACATCCCTGCTTTTATATTCTAGTCCTCTCGAAATAAATGCCAACATTACATTTGCCTTCCTAACTACCGATTCAACCAGCAAGTTAACCTTAAGAGAATCCTGGACTAGGACTCCCAATTCCCTTTGCACTCCAGATTTCTGAATTCTCTCCCCATTTAGAAAATAGTCTATGCCTCTATTCTTCCTACCAAAGTGCATGATCTCACACTTTCCCACGTTGTATTCCATCTGCCACTTCTTTGCCCATTCTCCTAACCTGTCCAAATCCTTCTGCAGCCTCCCTGCCTCCTCAATACTACCTGTCACTCCAACAATCTTTGTATCATCTGCAAACTTAGCCAGGATGCCCTCAGTTCCTTCATCTAGATTAGTAATGTATAAAGTGAAAAGTTGTGGTCCCAACACTGACCCATGAGGAACTCCACTAGTCACCGGCCGCCATCCTGAGAAGTACCCCCTTATCTCCACTCTCTGCCTCCTGCCAGACAGCCAATCTTCTATCCATGCTAGTACCTTGCCTCTAACACCATGGGCTCTTATCTTACTGAGCAGCCTCCTGTGCGGCACCTTGTCAAAGGCCTTCTGAAAGTCCAATAGATAACATCCATTGGCTCTCCTTTGTCTAACCTGTTCATTACCTCCTCAAAGAATTCTAACAGATTTGTCAGACATGACCTCCCCTTGATGAAACCATGCTGACTTTGCCCGATTTTACCATGCACTTCCAAGTATTCTGAAATCTCATCCTTAATAAAGGATCTAAAATCTTACCAACGACCAAGGTCAGGCTAATCGGCCTGTAATTTCCCATCTTTTGCCTCACTCTCTTCTTAAGCAGGAGGGTTACATTAGCGATTTCCCAGTCCTCTGGGACCCTCCCTGATTCCAGTGATTCCTGAATGATCACCACTAACGCCTCCACTATCTCATCAGCTACCTCCTTCAGAACTCTGGGTGTAATCCATCTGGTCCAGGTGATTTATCCACCTTCAGACCTTTCAGTTTTCCTAGCATGTTCTCCTAGGCAATGGCCACCATACTCACCTCTGCCCCCTGACTCTCTTGAACTTTGGGGATGTCACTTGTGTCTTCCACTGTGAAGACTGATGCAAAGTACCTATTCAGTTCCTCCGCCATTTCTTTGTTCCCCACTAATACTTCTCCAGCGTCATTTTCCAGTGGCCCAATGTCCACTTTTGCCTCTCTCTTACCTTTATATATCTATCAGTTATCCAGTTGAAATGACCTGAATGTCTGCCCGCCCTTAATGACCCAACTCCCATGCAGCATCTCGAGATCTTCACCATGAGCTTCTGCATAGTAGCTTGCAGCCATGGCTGTTGTCATCTTTGAGGTAGAATCTAATATCTTTTCCCCTCCACCCATCAGCCACACCCTCCCCCTTCCCATAACTATTGACTCATCACCCAGGAATCACTTATGACCTCCCATGGTCAACCTCCAATGCTCCCCCATCACCTTCCATCCTGTAAAGGTCAACAGTACCTCCTGCAGCCTTCCACCTGCTGCTTGAAGACCCACCTCCTGGAAAAGCTGCTGTGCCAAGAACAACCATCTTCTGGAAGTTGCTGTGTAGAAAGATCCACAAGGTTGATGCTCTATGCACCTAGTGCTGCATGTGCTGTTCCAGGGTCCGATCGTTGGAAGCTTCCATCTCCACTTTAGATCTCTGAGAGCTTCCCCAGGCCTGCTCCAGATAAGTGCCGACATATACACGCCACTTTGGTACAGATGTGTTCTGGACCGACATGATTTCTTGCTGGTGGCACCCATGATTGGGTTTGGGAGGTGGGGTGGAAAGGGGGGGGATCGGCGATTCCAGTCAGGCCTTCATCTGCATTCCATTAGCAGGATGCAAATCAGTTTCACACCAGCCTCTGGTGGGAATGGTGACCTGGGTGGGAACGGAAAATCCCGCTGCCCATTTACGTCAGCGGGAAACCGATTTTTCAGCTTCTGCGGCATTGTCCCCCTGCTTATTTGCCATTAAACCTGCCGTGGGGGGCACTGGAAAAGTCTGCCCATCAACTTTGCTTGGGATGGGAAGGGAGGGGAAAGGGGAAACTTGCAGTTATTTCAAAATAACCATTTTTCTATGTGCTACAACTATCTATCATGGTGCAGCAGGGTAACGGACACAAAAATTGAGTTTTACAAACTTTTAAGAGTGGGTATCAGAATATGTTACTTTTATCAGTTCTCTTGACAGTACGTACTGGAAAAACAAACAAGACTATGGAAAAAAACAGACTGATCACCTATGGCAGGACTCGATTGTGGAATTTTTTTTTCACCTTCAACATGAGATTTATTCACTTCATTAAATTCAGCCGATTAAAAACTCTGCGGACAGCACTAATCAAAATCGTCGGTCATCCCAGAGTGATAGAAACTGAGGAATGTTAGCTCCCAACACGAGGTAAATTCATCAGCTGCCAACCTCCGAGAGCACAGATTCCTCGCTTGCCTTTCAGCCTGGATTCAATCCGTCACCTCCTCATCCAGTTGATCCGGAGATTCGGGGGGAACTCCGAGCCAGCCAGCTCCTGGAACCCGAAAGAGTCGGTGTTGGCCAGCTGCTGGTAAAAGTGCAGGAGGTTGCCCGGGCTCCTCATCTGGTGGAGCCAGGAGTTGGCACCATGTGGCTCAGCTTGTCGGACAGCTCGACAAGGAGATGGAACCTCTCATCTTCGCCCAGCCGCGTTTCCTGCCAGCCCAGGGCAGCAGGTGAACCAGTCACCCATTCCAACACCACCCGCACCCTCTCTTCCAGCTGGGCAGGGGGTTGGTATTTCCGGCTTGGGAAAGAGGGCCTCGTCTGGGATTCCCCAGGATCTTCCTGTTCATTCCTGATCTCAGACTTTTAAACATAATTTATTAATCCCATGGTTACATTTACATAACATTGGTAGAGTATTTTGTGATTACTAAACAATAGCCTTTTTAGGAAGGATAAATTTTTTAACCTTAGCTTCAGCCTTTTAGGTGATATTTTCCTACATGGAACACACTCATGGGTAATGATTTTTAGCTCTGTGTGCTGTCCTTTGCAATGTTGGCTGCCCATATTCAGTTACTCCATATTAGGCACTCTTGACGATGCCAGTTACATCATTTTCCCAGGATCCTTGTTACAGGACCCAGGATCACCACCTTGACCTCCAAATTCAACCTTCCACTCCAATACAGATCCCCAGAATCAACACCTTAAGCTCCAGACTCAGGTGACACATGACTTAAAGCAGATAATGCATGCCCCCACAATTCAGTGATCGCTTCCTGCAGGTTCTCCTCCCTACTGCCCAAGAAAGATGGGAGGTGTTCTTCCCACTGACACCATTAGGAGATCCTACTGCCTGATTAAAGAAGCCTGAATAGAGATTGCAGCTGAGCTTAGCAGCTCCAGGGGCCATATGAGCACCTGGGTCCAATGCAGGCAGAGGTCAATGGCATTCTCACACTGCCAGGGTAAGTACAATGATAGTGTTAGATCAATTTTTGGTCTCATGAGAGCAGCAAGCAATGGGTCTCATGAGGGGAGGGTGCAGGCAAGTGGAAAAATGAAGCCAAAAGCACAGCAGCAATGAGCCCTGCATAGATCTGGGCCCAAACTTTCACGCTCTTATTTCCATCATTATTCAAGTGGTGTGTGAGTGGGCGTATTGAGGGTTACCCAGCTGGCCTCAGAGGAATACGTGCTGATAAGGGGAGTAGGTGCCAATTGTGCTGAAACACATTCTCTCCTTCTGTCTGCAGGAGAAAATGGCACACAACTCCAAAGAAAATGCAAAGATGGGTGGAGGAATGCCCAACATAAGGATGCTCACACCTGCAGAGGAGGAAGCAGTGTTATTGGCAGTGCTGGAGAGAGAGCGGACGGGTGATCACAGATGACGGTGCATAGGGAGAAGAGTGAAGAGGCCTTGAGCTCAACCACTGGGCAGAAAGGAGACACGTGTTACAGAGGGAGAGGAAGAAGAGTTATAAATAATGTGAGCTTAATTCTTTCTGATCTCTAATGCAGGTCCTTGCATTCTGGAGGAATGGCCTGCAGTTCACCTCTGAGGAGGAGGATGCACCATTACACCTTTCCCCATACCCTCTGTCAGTGCAGATACAGCCACCTTGGTGGGCATGCAATTGTGGTTAGAGTTGAGTTCACAATCTAGTAAGCATGTCACAGACATGCCAGAGCATATGGAGGCAATGAGAGCTAAGGGACCTGACTGTCAGAGGACTGTTAGTGGCCAGGCCCATGCTGAGTCCCAGGCTGCTGACAGGATTCTGCTCATAGCCACATGAAACAAACTGGAGATTTTGCAATGGTCAGTGGAATATCTGTCAGAGCTGCCAGAAGCATTGTGTAGACATCCACAGTAGATGGAGGAGTCCATCCATGCCATGAGTTCTGCTATGTCTCAGGTGGTTGAGCACTTGACTTCCTTCATGGAGAGCTTGGAGATCATCATGGCAAGTCAGGATCAGCAGAGCCATCTGTGGATGTTGGGTATTTGCTTGGACCTGCATAGAGCATCATTCTCACCATGGGCTGTATGCAGCGGAGGCTAGGTGAGAGGAGAACAAGGTGCCTGGATCTCCCTCCAGGTCCGCTCCTCCTCAGGTAGTGAGGGAGGTACTACAGTTCACAAAAAGGGAACAGGAACAACAGGCTGCCTCTTCTGGAGGCTTCACTCAGGGCTCTGTGAGCGTGAGCAGCCGGTCCTCAGCCCTTCTGTCAGTGACTCCAGTCCCTCCAGTAACCAAGACCAAAGAGGATGCACCTGCACCTGTGCAGGAACTGCTTGGCATGCCGGGGCCCTTCAGGCCCCAGGTAACGAGAGGACGTTTTTGCCAAAGTCATCTCAGGCAACAAGGCATCACACTCAGGAGCCTGCCTCAGCTGCAGATGTTGTGGATGCACTGAAAGCATAAATGAAAGAACATGTAGGTTGCATGGGTGTTCAAACATTATGTTGCAGCCTATGTTAGTGTGTGATTAAATAGACTATTTAAGACTATAGTTGCAGTGCAGGATCCTCACTTGGTTGAGTGCTGCTGACCTCACTGTCTGCGCAGCAATGGTCCACATCCTCACCAGCAGGCTGGATGGCTTTATTTTCAAAAGCTGTCTGGATCTTCAGTTCATCATGCCTTTTCCAGTCTGGGGCATCTGTCACTTCTTGTGGGTTAGCTTATCAGGCATGGAGACAGAGGAAGAGAGCGTAAGCAAGATGCCTGCCAGGCCAGATGAGAAGGATGCCTGGCATGTGTGGAGTGTGAGTGGTGCCATCGATGGCATGAGGACATGATGTGCAGGAGAGATGAGGGTGTTTGTGAGGGAGTGAGTGGTAATGTCCCCTGAGCTGGCAATGAATGCAAACCCTGTGGATGTGTAATGGGTTTGAGAGTATGAGTTGAGAGTGATGAGAAGAATGACTTATAGTGACAAAATGGAGGAAATTATTCATACGCTATGGGCACTGGGTGGCTGTCCTCTTTTGGAGGGGTTTGGCGCTCACCACCGCTGCCTCACCTCCCCTGATGAGTTGGTGAGCTTGGTGACTGGTCTTTTCCTAGAACGGGAGTAGAGGAGTTCACGGCGGTCTTCCACTGCGTCCAGCAGGCACCCCAGAGACACATCATTATATTTGGAGGCTGCTATCTTCTTTGTTCTTGCGGCCATCTGTCATCTTGAGCAGTCCTGGTTTGTAGACATGAAGTAGGCTGCGCTCTGGTGCTCTTTAAATATGGTGCCTGGAGCAAGGAAGCACTGAGGTCACGGCACAAATCTGAGCCTGCCCACCAGTGATCTGGAGTGTTTCCCATGCATTATTAATGAAGTGGGATGCACCGGGAAGCAGACGTTAGGATGCAAAAACCAAATCAGAGATTGCTGGCTCTGTAGGATGGGGAGGTGGGGATTGGGTAGAGGCATAGAGTAGCCTGCTGCAGATGTTCTGAGGTTGTGGTCAGTTTCAGAGGGGTAATGATGGCAAATGTTCACAATTCACTGTCAACCCCCAATACCACATAAAATCCTGATCAATTATTGATATATTTAAGGGTAGTTAGCTGGTGCCATTTTATTATAACAGTAAAAATGGGTTTATCACAAAAAATAAGCATTTTAATTAAGATTATCTAGTCGGTAGTCATGGGAGATTTTAATATAGACTGGAAAAATCAAACGTGCAAAGGTAGCCTTGATGATGAGTTCATAGAATGTTTTTGGGATAATTTCTCAGAAGAGCATGTTCTGGGGCCAACCAGTGAGTAGGCTGTACTAGATCTAGTATTGTGCAACATGATGGGATTAATTAATGACCTCACAGTGAAGATGGCCCTATGTAGCAGAGACCATAATATGATTGAATTTTACATTCAGTTTGAGGGAGAGAGGAGTGGATCCAAGACTATGTTTTTAAACTTAATAAAGGCAATTATGAGGGCATGAAAGCAGAGCTGGCTAAAGTGAATTGGCAAATTAGGTTAAGGGATAGGTCAATAGAGATGGAGTGGCACACATTTAAGGAGAAATTTCAGAATACACGGAATAGAAACATTCCAACAAATAGGAAAAAGTCCAAGGGATGGGCACACCATCCGCGGTTAACTAGAAAGATTAAAGACAGTACCAAACTTAAAGAAAAAGTGTATAATTGTGCAAAGACAGGTGGAAGACGAGAAGTAAGTATTTCTATAAATATTTTAAAAAGAAATTAGTTAAAAAAGTGAGCATTGGTCCTATAGAAAGTGAGTCTGGAGAATTGATAGTGGAAAACAAGGAAATGGCAGATGAATTGAACAGGTATTTTGCATCAGTTTTCACTATAAAGGATACAAATGACAATTCAGAAGCAGCTATAAACCAAGCAATGGAAGGGAGGGAGGAACGCAGGAAAATTACAATCACCAGAGAACTGGTACTGAGTAAATTGTTGGAGCTGCGGGCTGAGAAGAGCCTGGGTCCTAATGGACTTCATCCCAGGGACTTAAAAAAAGTGGCTCGTGAGATAATTGAAGCATTGGTTTTAATTTTCCAAACCCCCTAAATTCAGAGAATGTCCCATTAGATTGGAAAACAGTAAATTATTCAAAAAGGGAGACAGAAAGTGGGAAACTACAGGCCAGTTAGATCAACATATGTCATAGGAAAAATGTTAGAAGTTATTTTTAATGAAGCTGTAGCAGGGCACTTGGATAAATTCAAGGTAATCAGGCAGAGTTAACATAGTTTTGGAAAAGCGAAATCATGTTTAAACAACTTATTGGAGTTCTTTGAGAAAGTAACATAAAGGGAAATCGGTGGAAGTACTGTACAAAGGTTTCCAGAAGGCATTTGATGAAGGGTTATTGTGGAAAATAAAAGCTTATGGTATAGGGATAACATATTGGCGTAGATAGTAGGTTGGCTGGATAACAGGGAGCAGAGAGTAGACATAAATGGATCTTTTTCAGGTTGGCAAGATGTAACGAGTGGTGTGCCACAGGGATCAGTGCAGGGACCTCAACTATTCACAATTTATATAAATGACTTGGAAGGGATGGATGGGATGTTGGCCAAATTTGCTGATAACCAAAGCTAGGTAGGAAAGTAAGTTGGGAAAAGGACATAAGGAGGCTACAAAAGAATATATGGATAGGTTAAGTATGTGGGCAAAGATCTGGCAAATGGAGTATTATGTGAGAAAGTGAAATTGCCAATTTTGGCAATTAAAAGAAAAGCATATTATCTAAATCGTGACAAAATGCAGAGCTCTGAGATACAGAGGGATCTGGGTGTCTTACCGCATGAATCACAAAAGGCTAGTATGCAGGTATAGCAAGTAATTAGGAAAGCTAATAGAATGTTATAATTTATTGCAAGGGGAATTGAATACATAAGTAGGGAGGTTATGCTTTAGTTATACAGAACACCAGTGAGACCACATCTGAAATATTGTGTACAGTATTGGTCACCTTATTTAAGGGAAGATGTAAATGCATTGGAAGCAGTTCAGAGAAGGTTTACCAGATTAATATCTGGAATGGGTGGGTTCTTTTATGAGGAAAGGTTGGACAGGCTAGGCTTGTATCTGCTGGAGTTTAGAATAGTAAGAGCTGACTTGATTGAAACATATAGGGCAGGATTTTCGGGTCGTCGGGCGGGTGTGGTGGGCGGGCTGGGAGTGGCTGGGAAACGGCCCACCGCCCGCAATCGGCTCCTGACCGCGATTTCATACTGGCTGGCCAACTAATGGCAAGCCAGCGTGGAATGCATGTGGAGAAGCTCAGCGCTGCTGAGGTGGGGGCAAGAGGAGCGTGAGCGCAAAACTCTGTGCATGCATGGGGGAGCGCACACTGAAAGCTCCTGAAGGCAGGGAGCTGCATCAGGGAGCTGAAGAATTTTAAAATAAAAAATAAAGCCTTTGAAAATTGGAACAGAGATGTCCCCACATAGGACTCACTCAAATGAACATAAACATAATAAAAATTATGTCAATACATTTTTATTTTTTAAAATTGATGTCGGAAACCTCATCTCGCCCATTGATGAGGTTTCCTCAAAAATGCAAAGGCAGCCTAGCCAATTCGCCGGCCCACCAACCGAAATATCGCGCAAGATTGCGATGACGTCGGGATCCTCGCCTGACGTCATCATGCACTATTTTACACCCGATTGGGTCGGGCGCGCACCTTCTCCTGGGATGTAAAGTTCTGCCCATAAAATCCTGAGGGGCCTTGACAGGGTGGATGTGGAGGGGATGTTTCCTTTTGTAGGAGAATCTAGAACTACGGGTCACTGTTTAAAAATAAGGGGTCGTCCATTTAAAACGGAGATGAGGCGAAATTTTTTCTCTCAGAGGATTGTGAGTCTTTGTGACAATCTTCCTGAAAAGGCTGTAGAAGCAGAGTCTTGAATATTTTTAAGGCAGAGGTGGATAGATTCTTGGTAAGCAAGGAGGTGATAGGTTATCGGGGTAGATGGGATGCAGATTTGAGGTTACGATCAGATCAGTCCTTATCTTATTAAATGCCAGAGCAGGCTTGAGTGCCGAATGGCCTATTCCTGCTCCTTGTTCAATGTCTGTAAGTGGCCTGATTTTAATTCACTGAAAATGACTTTACAAAAGCCATTCTGAAACATTTCTGAATTTCACTGGTGTACACTAGTCAGTTTCTTAGTAAGCTTTTAAAATATGCCGATGAGTGCCTGTGCAGCTAACAAAACTAGCTTAATTAAGATAAAAGCAAAATACTGCAGATGCTGGAAATCTGAAGCAAAAACAAAAATAAAAATACCTGGAAAAACTCAGCAGGTCTGATAGCATCTGCGGAGAGGAATGTATTTAATGTTTCGAGTCCATATGACTCTTCATCAGAACTAAGGAAAAATAGAAATGAGGTGAAATATAATTAAGAATCTCCTTGAATGTTTGCAAATAAGAAAAACTCGCCATCGTCATTAATTTGATTTGGAAGCATAGCCAGTGTTGTGGGAAGAGCAGGCTTCTAGCACCATGTTTATTAAACCAGCATTAAAGAATGAGGAAATTCAGTGTATGCTTGACTTAACTTGAATTTAAAATTCTGTTTTACCCTTTGAACTGAGTTGGCTGACTTCAATGCAGTTTGGACCAAAAACCAGCACAAACTTTAAGCCTTGATCCGCAGCTTCTTTGCTACATTTGTGTCCACAGTTGCTATTAGTCTGGCTTAGCAAATGAGCACCATTGTAATATGTCATTAAGAGATAGTAGCATGACATCACTAGAAGGGAAGTGTATCATGCGATCCAGTCTTACTTTCACTTTTGCTTTTAAGCAGAGCACATGCACAGCTCGGTTGCTGATATCATCGGGCTTTCTATCTATGTATATCTGTTCTTACGTGCCTATTCTAAATAAATGAACACATAACGTGTTTACGCAATCCCTTATGAATTACTGGTGCCTTTATACCATTATAACTACACGACAGGCACTCTGCAGATTTTTCTTAAATTTGGAATCAGTAAACCAATAATATCCATAGCAGGATTAAACATGTGACAAAGCATCAATACTCACTATTAACATAGTTTAACAAAGAAAAAAAGTTAAAGGCAAATAAATACATAAAAATGTGTGTAATTTAAAAAAAGAAATATCAGAATTTTGTAAGTTTTATATTGGAAAGCAAATGTCATCAGAAGTATTAGATCTGGATTTAGTCACCTCTTGAGCATAAAATATAATCTAGTGCACAAATGGCTGGGTATTTTTTATAAATATATTAATTCAATATAAATTTATACAAGACACATAGAAGTATATGGATTGCAAGAAATTATTTCATAAATTCTTCCTTTAAGCAATAAACTTCAAATTTGATCAACTGACTAAGTACATTATGAAATATAGGAACATATTTATAAACTGACATGTTAAACAACACACAACTGATGAAATAATTCTTATATGTTTGTCACACTGATATATATTTCTTTGTAAACATATCCTCTCTGAGGCCAACCACAATGCTGACAGTATCTGCAACATTAACTGAACTCTGCAGGGATAGATAGTTAGGCTTGTTTCTGCTTTGTTTGGGTGCACTAGAAAGCCTGTGTCATGGCTAGAGAGAAGGACACATCAGTTAATCAGCTTGAACTTCTAATATTTGTAATGCTTGTGATGCTTAATAAAAAAAAACATGCTAATGGTTGTGTAAAAGTTTAATGCTTACTATCTGGATGCCAAAATGCAGCATTCAAGGAAGGCAACAACTAACTACATAGAAATACACATGGCACAAGGAAACGATGCTGATATTTTCAAACCAGTTTCTTTAAAGTGTGAAATTTCAGATGTTTCAATCATTGCTAATGTTACCTTAGGTTAATTGATTAACATTGTATTTATTGTTATCCCCTTTCCAATATGATTCCAGTCTCTTATTTAACATTTATTTAATATTTAATAATATTAACTTATTTAATATTTAATAAAACCAACACAATTGGTATTGCAGTCTCAGTTGTGTAAATAATCATGATCCTTTCTATGTTCATTCTGCTTCTTGAATAAATTTATGCCACCAACCTTTTTAGCATGTGCATTAATCAGGATCTGAATACTACTTTTGGTCTGCAGAAATGAATACTGTGTCATTAATACACAAGCTTAATGCATATAAGAAACCCAGTTGTTTGCTTGGATGTTGCTGTGGCTTGTTATAGCTAATTCCCGGCTAATGTAATACTTCAAAACCACCTGCATTTACATCACAGGCCTCAATATTTTTCACCACTCCTTAGTTTACAAAGGCAATGTTTGCAAACGTGTATATGAATTCACTAGAAGTAATACACAAAGAAACATATTAAGCTAAATCATAGATCATTAACTGTAGACATATCCTGTTGTCACTATACAGTATTTAAACTAAAGAATCAACTGAAGTTGGTACATACCCATATGTTGCCATCCTGATGGTACGGTTTCCAGTTCCGCCCTTTATCACTGTAAAGTAGTCTGTATTGTGTCACCCAATCTGAACTGCTGTACCTGCCTTGGGTTGCTACAGCCGTGACCTGTTTCCTGTTCCCAAAGTCCATCTGCAACCACTGGTAATGATCAGAATCCAGAGGGGACCAGCCACCAGCACCTACACAGTAGGGGAAAAAAAATGGAAAAATCAATGCATTTTCATGAAGATTATTTCTAGAAGAGAACTGTATTAGCATTAAAACAAAAGCATATATATATACATTAAATCCACCAAAATAAGATCACTGGAATATCACTGTTAAATATTATTTTAAATAGCCTATTCTCACTTAGACATGATATTCACACATTTCTTAACACAGAACACAGCTGTTGAGGAATATAGAGTTATTGCTCATGGATAGGCAACATGGTTGAACGTCCCTGTTCTTGTATTCTAATTTCTATGTAATTCTACAAAAATACAATAATAGTCAAATTTTTTTTTGAGGTTGGAGCTGGTATCTTTTATCTTTCACAATGGGCTGGATCTTGCTGGGTTGAGGAATTTTACGACATGCACATCGGCTAGACTTTTTCTTGCACTCTTCAAATTTAAAATATTTTATGGCAGAAGTAACTGAATGTGCACCATTGATAATGGGATGGTGAAATAACTGGGAGTACTTTTTGATAATGGAATGGTGAAATAACTGGAAGTACTCCATGATAATGGAATGGTAACACAATGGGGCATTTCGAACCTCAGTTAATTGGTGAGAACAAGAGTCTATCTCCTTAACCAATGAGATATAAGGGTTGAGAAAAAAATGAGAATGACAGAGGAGAAGAGTCAGTTAGAGTGGGTGAAATAGAGATAAGTCAGGTACAAAAAAGAAATACAGAGAGGAAAGGAAAGGTTGGATTTAAAAAAAAATAGGCAAGAGGAAAGGTAAGACAAATAAATGAGGATTTGATATTTATAATGTCATTAACAACAATTGGTCACATGCAGGAATGACTTTGAACATTTTAAATTGTTCCCATTCTGGATCAGAGAGGTTGATTAGTATTGTATTAACAATCATCCTACTGTTAAAAAGGCATTGAAACTATAAGTTACAAGACTTAACTTGATATAGTGGGCAATTCATATGCAAATCCAGCAAGTTCTTACAGTTCTTTCATTTATATTATGAGGAAGTAGTTACAGTTCAATGCTGTGGTTAATAATCGATTCAAAGACTTTAGCTGATGCAGTGTGAATGGTTGTGATGCCATCAGGAATGGATCTCTCAGAGCAGAAATTCAATATGTGGTCGATAGTCTGACTTGGATGATCATCATCACAACTTGAGCTATTCTTCATGTTCCACTTGTGGAGCAAGTGGCCACATCTTCCCTGGCCTGTCCTCAATTGGGTAAGGGTTGTCCAGGTTTTGCATGGAAGGTTGAAATCCGGGACTTCACCACTCGGCCAGTTATCAGGTTACGGCTGATGATGTTTACAGTCAATCAGAAGGTGCGCCATCAAGAGATGATGCTGTTGTCAGTTTGTAGGGTATGGAGTGTGTTCCAGTAGAGACTATAGTATTTCAGACGAGTGTGTATGTTTTTTTTTCCCAAGGTCCTATGCCAATAGGACTGCTTTGTTAGCTGTTGGCCAGTGGTGTTCTCTGAGGAAGAAGTTTTCCCTGCAGACATCAGGACATTCAATATGTGCTAGTACAGGAAATCACTCAGCTGCGTTGGTCTCAAAATCGCAGAAATAATCTGCATGGCTTCCCAGAAGTAGATAATTACCAAGTTTGTGCAGTGGCTCCTGAGCCAGGTTGAGCAGCAGTACTCTGCTGTAAGGTAAACCACGGTGAGTGAAGCTGTGCATAGTGTGTTGGCTCTGCTGCCCAGGTGGCACCTGTCAGTTTCCACACATGATTCACTCTCACCTTGACCTTGGCTCCGGTGTTTCAAGGTAGGTCAATGTATGGTCAAGAGTGATGCCAAGATATTTTGCATTGAGTTTTGGGTGAGTGGTCTGCCATAGGACAGGACATGAAGCGCCTCCTTGGCTTTCAAGTTGTTCAGGTGGAAGGCCAAAATGACAATCTTGGCGGTGTTTTGTCATAATCTCCATTTTCCAAAAGAAGGCTTCCGGAGAACATACATCTTCAGTCAGTGCTTTCTCAAGTTCTTTAGCCAGAAAACCAGGACCAAGTCATCAGCAGATGTGAAGAGCCATGACTTTATAGGAGGGAGGTCACTGGTACATACGGTGAAGCGAGCTTGTGTGAGGACAGATCCCTGTTGGAGCCCATTGTGTATGGTTATGAGTGGGTGGCTGATTTGATCTCAAAGGTGCAAACAGATCAAACGGTTGCTGACCTTGCGGTTGATAAGTAATAGGATTTTCATAGATCAGATTATTTTTGACAGCTTCAGCAGTATGGCTGTGTGCCACACTATGTCATGTGCATGGGATAAGTGTGTCATGGGAACAGGAAACTGGACTCAATGTGTGAGGTCAATGTCAAGATCTGCTCAGAGTGGTAATAATCTGTGCAACAACCTGCTTGTTGGGGAGGGTGTACTGCTGCTTCCAGGGTGGGTCTATTTAGCAGGAGGTGTTCCAGGACCTTATTGACAGCAGGGAGAAGGGGCAGTCACTGTGTGGGTCGCTTGACAATGGCCGCTATCTAGGATTGGTGCTAGATGTTTGGAATGGTGCCTAATCTGTGGATGTTGATAAAGAACTTTGCTAGCCACTTCCTTCCTTCGATCCGATGATCTTGAGGAATTCTGGGTAAATCCCATCGACTCCTGCTGCTTTATCTGATTTGGTTGATGTCAGAGTGTTGTCCATTTCCTCTTGTGTGTAAGGGTTTGAGAAATGAGTCCACTCTGGGGCAGTCTTGAGAGACTACAATTATTAAAAATAATGGGAAGTCTGAGGGCGAATTTCTGTTTGTGCAAAGCAAATGATAAAATGATCTAAATCGACTGGCGAGTTCTAGAGATTAACAACTCATGGTATATCTCTTTGCTAGCAGATTTGTACATTTACAATGACATACAATGTTACTAGGCTGACACTTTTACAGCAAGATTTAGTACGCTATTATTCAATACACCTAGAAATTGTCATTACGACAATGACACTTCAGTAAAAACGTATCAAATGAGGTTGGAGGATAGGGGAAGCCATTCAGATCTTGAAGTCAATAACTTTTAAAAATATTTTTATTCTTTCATGGGATGTGGGATCGCTGGCAAGGCCAGCATTTGGTGCCCATCCGTAACTGCCCTTGAGAAGGTGGTGGTGAGTCACATTCTTGAACTGCTGGAGTTCCAGGGTTGTGACCCAAAGACAGTGAAGAAGCAGTGATATAGTTCCAAGTCAGGGTGATGTGTGGCTTAGAGGGGTGTTGCAGGTTGTGGTGTTGCCATGCATCTGCTACTCTTGTCCTTCTGGTGGTAGTGGTTGCAGGTTTGGAAGATGTTGTCGAAGGAGCCTTGGTGAGTCACTGCAGTGCATCTTGTATATTGTACACACTGCTGTCATTGTAGTGGGGGTAGTGAATGTTTATGTTGGTGGATGAGGTGCCGATCAAGCAGGATGCTTTATCCTAAATGGTGTTGGGCTTCTTGATTGGTGTTGGAATTGCATTCATTCAGGCAAGTGGAGATTATTCCATTAAACTCCTGACTTTGTCTTGTTGATGGTGGACAGGCTTTGGGAAGTCAGGAGGTGAGTTACTCGCTGCAGAATTCCTAGCCTCTGACTTGCTGTTGTGGCCACAGTATTTGCATGGCTGGTCCAGTTCAGTTTCTGGTCAATGGTAGCCCCTAGGATGTTGATAAGTGAGGGGGGCTGGGTGGGGGTGGGGTGGGGGAGGTGTTGGTGGGGGTGGGCAGTGCTGGTAATGCCATTGGATGTTAAGAGCAGATGGTTAGATTCTCTCCTGTTGGAGATAGTCATTGCCTGGCACTTGTGTGGCATGAATATCTCTTGCCACTTTCAGGCCAAGCTTCAGTATTGTCTAGGTCCTGCTGCATATAGATATAGGCTGCTTAAATATCTGATATATATGTACATAAGAATATACAAATTGGGAGCAGGAGTAGGCCATTTGGCCCCTCAAGGCTGCTCCACCATTCAATAAGATCATGGTTGACCTGATTGTTGCCTCAACTCCACATTCCACCTACCTTTGATAAACTTTGACTCTTTTGTTCGTCAAGAATCTATCTACCTCTGCCTCAAAAATACATTAACATCGCCTCCACTGTGCTCTGGGGAAGGGAGTTGCAAAGATTCATGACCCTCTGAGAGAAAAAAATTCTTCTTATCTCCATCTTAAGTGGGAGACCCCTTACTTTGAAATTGCGTCCCCTAGTTCTAGCCTTTTCCACAAGGGGAATCTTCCTTTCACCACCTGCCCTGTCAAGTCCCCTCAGGATCTTCTATGTTTCAATAAGATTGCCTCTCATTCTCTTAAACTCCAATAGATACAGGCCCAGTCTGTCCAATCTTTCCTCATAAAATAATCCCTTCACCCCAGACATCAGTCAAGTGAACCTTCTCTGAACTGCTTCTAATCCATTTATATCCTTTCTTAAATAAAGAGACCAAAACTGTACACAGTATTCTAAATGTGGTCTCACCAAAGCCCTGTACAACAGTAGCAAAACATCCCTACTTTTACATTCCATTTCCCTTGCAATAAACACCAACATTGCATTTGCCTTCATAATCACTTCCTACACCTATATGCCACCTTTACCTGATTGATGTATCAGGACATCCAGATCCCTCCGCACTACAGAGTTCTGCAATCTCTTTCAATTTAAATAATATGCTGTTTTTCTATTCTTCTTGCCAAAGTGGACACGTTCACATTTTCCCACATTATACTCCATTTGCCAATTTTTTGACCATTCGTTTAGCCTATCTATGCCCCTTTGCAGACTTGTCCTCTTTACAACTTATTTTTCTATCTATCTTTGTGCCTTCAGCAAATTTAGCAATCATACATTCCGTCCCTTCATCCAAGTCATTGATAGGAATTGTAAACAGTTGAGGCCCCAGCACTGATCCCTATGGCACTCCATTTGTCACACCTAGCCCACCCAAAAAAGCCCCATTATTCCCTACTCTCTGCTTCCTGTTAGCTAATCAAGCTCCTATCCATGCAAAAAAACAGAAAATGCTCTTCTTCAGAGCAGAGTCATACCCTTATCCCTATCCATGCTAATATTTTACCCCGTACACCATGGGCTCTTATTTTACGCAGTAACCTCTGATGCGGCACCTTGTCAAATGCCTTCTGGGAATCTAAGTACAGCACAACATCCACAGATTCCCCTTTATCCATCTTGCTTGTTACTTCCTCAAATAACTATTATATTATCCAAACATAATTTCCCTTTCACAAAACCATGTTGACTCTGCTTGATTGCATTGAACTTTTCTACGTGCACTGCTATAACCTTCTTAATAATAGATTCCAGCAATTTCCCCTCAACAGATGTTAAGCTAACTAGCCTGTAGTTTCCTGCTTTCTGTCTCCTTCCTTTTTTGAATAGAGAAGTCAAATTTGCTATTTTCCAATCAGATGGGATCTTTCCAGAAACTGGGGAATTGTGGAAAATTAAAACCAATTTTACCATCTCAGCAGCCACTTCTTTTAAGGCCCTAGGATGAAGTCCATTAGGATCTGGAGACTTGTCAGCTTTTAGTTCTAATAATTTTCTCAGTGTCCTTTCCCTGGTGATTGTAATTGTTTTAAGTTTCTCCCTCCCTTTCACCTCCTGATTCATAATTATTTCTGGGATGTTAGTTGTATCCACTACAGTGAAGACAGTTGCCTAATATCTGCTCAATTCATGTATCATTTCCTTATTTTCCATTATTAATTCTCCATTCTCACTCTCTAGAGGACCAACACTCACTTTACTTACTCTTCTTTTTTAAATACCTGTAGAATTTCCATCTGTTTTTATAATTCTAGCTAGCTGTAGAAACACACGCTGGAAGCTTCTTAGTCAAGCAAAACAAACTTTATTTACACAAGAACTTTTGTGGCTGCTTGTATCTAGCCAGCTCCTCATACAACCATTTCCTAGGAAACTCCTCCTTGGGAATTTATTCCCCTGTGCTAGCTACACATTGGTTGAACAAACCACGTGACTCCCTACTGCGGTAAACTGATCTTAAATTGACAGTCATCACACCAGCTTTCTCTTGTACTCCAATTTCTCCCTCCTTATTGATCTCATAGTTTTTCTTTGATGTTCTTTATAATCTGTTCAATCTTCTGACCTGTCACTTGTATTTGTGGAATTATATGCTTTCTCTTTCAATTTGATGCTATCGTCAACTTCTTAAGTTAGCCACTGATAGTGTGTCCTTCCCTTACACTCTTTCTCTCTCATTGGAATCTATCTTTTATGAGTATTCTGAAATATCTCCTTAAATGTCTGCCACTGCAGCTCTATTGACCTATCCTTTAACCTAATTTCCCAGTTCACTTTAGCCAGCTCTGTGTTCATGTCCTCAAAATTAAAATACTCATCTTAGATCCACTCCTCTCTCCCTCAAACTAAACGGGAAATTCAATCATATTAGGATCAATGCTACCTAGAAATGCCTTCACTATGAGTTCATTAATTAATCCTGTCTCATTGTACACTACCAGATCTAGTATAGCCTGCTTTCTTGTTGGTGCTAAAACTTGCTACTCTGAGAAACTGTCCCAAAAACACTCTGTGAATTTATCATCCCATCTACCTTTGTCAATCTGATCTGCCCAATCTATATGTAGATTAAAATCACCCATGATTATCACCATGCTTTTCTCACAAGCCCCCATTATTGCTCCCTGTATACCTCATCCTACAGTGCAGCTACTATTAGGGGCCTATAAACCACTCCCACAAGTGACTTTTAACTTTACTATTTCCCATCTCTACCCAAACTGATTCTACATCTTGATCTCAAGAACTAAGATAATCTCTCTCTATTGTAGCAATGTAATCCTTAATTAACAGAGCCACCCTGCACCTTTTCCTAGCTTCCTGTCCTTCTTAATTGTCATGTACATTTTAATATTCAAATCCCAGTCTTTGTTATCCTGCAGTCACATCTCTGCAAAGGCTATCAGATCATACATTTTTATTTTACTTGTGCTGTCAATTCATCTGTTTTATTATGTACGCTATGTGCATTCAGACACAGAGACTTTAGTTCTATCTTTTTACTTTTTTTGTAACTTCTTAGGTTTGTACACTCTGTCCCTTCCTGCCACACTCTGATCATAATTTCCTTATTCCTAACTTGCTCTTTCGCCTTGTCTTCTCTATATAATTCAACACATCTTCCAAACTTGATTCCCTTGCCCCAACTTTTAAGTTAAACCTCACTCTACCATCGTAGTTATACAACTTGATAGAACACTCATGCTAGCAAGGTTCAAATGAAGGCCATCCCAAAGGTACAGCTCCCTATTGCCCCAGTACTCATGCCACCAACTCATGAATCAAAACCAATTTTTCCCACACCAATTTTTCAGCCAAGCATTTAACTCTCTAACGTGATTTACCATAGGCCAATTTGCTCATGATTCAGATTGTAATCCAGAGATTATTGTCTTTGAGGTTCTGCTTTTTAATTTAGCCCAAAGCTGCTCATACCCCCTCAGCAGAACGTCTTTCCTAGTTCTACCTACGCCCATTGGTACCTACGTGGACCACGACCACTGGATCCTTCCTCTTCCATTTCAAGTTCCTCTCCAGCCCAGAACAGATATTCTGAACCCTGGTACAGGGCAGGCAACACACATTCTGGACTTCCACTGTTGGCTGCAGAGAGCTTTGTCTATCCCACTGACTATTCTGCCCCCAACAACCACTACATTTCAATTAACTATCTCTGCTTGAATGGCTTCCTGTACCCTGGGGCCATGCTAAATTTGCTCATCCACCCTGCTGCCACCACTTTCATTCACACAGGCTGCAAGAACATCAAACCTGTTGGACAATTGCAAAGCCTGAGGCTCTACCATTTCGATCGTCATGTCTGCCTTACTTGCCGTCACATGCTCCTGCCCCTGACCAAATCAGAAGACCCTATCCTAAGGGGTGTGACTGCCCCCGGTACAAAGTCTCCTGGTAACTTTCCCCCCTCCCTGATGCATCAGAATGTCTGCAACTTGACTTCCAGCTCAATGGCTGTGAGCCGAAGATCCTCAAGCCGCAAACACTTACTGCAGGCATGTTTACTCTGGATCACACTGGTGTCCAGCAATTCCCACTTTCTGCAGTCACAGTACATCACATATCCGCCTAGATTTATTATGTGTTAATTAATTTATTAATTTATAATTAATAAACACTGCTACTCCTGATGATCTTTACTATTGCTAGTAAACCTTATTATGACTAAAAAAGCCTTACAATTACGAAGAAATCACACAAGTATTGAACATAAATGAGCAAAAAATTCACCAACCAATCACTTATCTGTTTTCCTGTGATGTCACACTTTGTTTTCTCTCAGAACGCAGCTACTCCACTCTGGAGCCACAGGCTAGTCTGGATTGGATAGCTCTTCTCGGTGGTGGTTACTGCCTCCGGGTCATCTTTTCACCTACTCTTCTAGGTGTTCGTTATGGCCCCTGACCCCTCTTATCGCCCTCTCTTCTAGATGGTGATTACTGCCTCTGGGTCCTCTATGCACCCGATCTTCTAGGTGTTGGTTACTGCCTCGGAGTCCTCCTTTCACCCACTCTGATGAGTTGCAAATGGTTCTGAACATTGTGCAATCATCAGCAAACATTGGAGGGAAGGTCATTGATGAAGCAGCTCAAGATGGTTGAGCTAGGACAACACTATGAGGAACTCCTGCAGTGATGTCCTGAGACTGAGACGATTGGTCTCCAACAACCACATGCAACTCCATTTGACCTAGGTGTGATTCCAAACAGTGAGGAATATTCCCCGTGATTTCCATTGACTTCTATTTTGCCAGGGCATCTTAATCCCAAACTTGGTCTAATGCTGCCTTGATGGCAAGAGCAGTCTCTCAAATCTCAGCTCTCAAATTCAGCTCTTTTTTCTATATCTGGGCCAAGGCTGCAAGGAGATCAGGAGCTGAGTGGCCCTGATGGAAGCCAACTAAGCACCATGACCATTTATTCCTCATCATTTATGACGTTCTAATTTAAGTGGAGAAAATTAAGTACCATTTGCCTTAATTTCAGGGCTGAATGTGCAACAGGCATCCATATTTTGTTTCTGGGCCATGTAGCATTCAAGACATTTCTCAATGGGCAGGCTGGCTGTCATTTCCCATTTCTCAGCTGGTACTTATACCAGAGTTCCCTACTGTTGCCCAACACCTATCAGATTCACACGTGTTAAGTGATCCTGATCACTTCTGCTTTTCTTCTTATGGTGACAGATTAAGGGAAACTGAAAAGAATGAACAACTAATCATTTTATTAACTATTAAATTCACTTTTATGCTGACATACACATCTGATCTGTTGATTGTGGGATCACTTACCTATGTTTATAGCATGCTGCTTCCACTGTTTAGTATGCATGTTGTTGTTGTGTTACAGCTTCACTAGGTTTTCACCTGGATATGGTGAGGTCAAGTAAGTCTTTCCCTTATGTTAGTTCTCTCACTACCTGCCGCTAGCGCAGTCTGGCAGCTATGTCATTCAGGTATTGGCCAGCTTGGTCAGTAGTGGTGCTGCCGTGCCGCTCTTGGTGATGGACATTGCAGTCTCCCAGCCAGAGTGCATTCTGTATCTTTGCGATTGTGAAGGCTTCTGCCAAATGGTGTTCAACATGGAGGAGTACTAATTCATCAGTTAAAGATGGTAATCTGCAGGTTTCCTTGCCCACCTTTGACTTCATGCCATGAGGCTTCATGGGGTTATCAAACAATTTTGTGGAGTCCCAGGGCCAACCTTCCCAACTGAATATCACTGTTTCCCCACCTCCTGCAAGTCTCTCCTGCTCATGGGGCAGAACATATCCAGTTATGGTAATTGAGAAATCTGAGGCGTTGGCTAATTGGTATGATTTTAAAGTATGACTATGTCAAACTGTTGTCTGTAGGACTGCTCCCCCAATTTTTGGCACAAGTCCCAAATGAGCAGGATTTTGCAAGGTTGACTGGGCTGATTGTGCCTTTGTTGTATCTGAAGCCAACGCCTGGCTGATGCTTGGTGAACTGGTAGGTGTTATTCGTTCTCATAGCGGTTTGATACAACTGAGTAACTTCCTAGGCTATTTCAGAGGGCAGTTAGGAGTCAACCACATTGCTATGAGTCTGGATTCACATATTAGCCAGACTGGGTAATGTTATGAAGATGTATTATATAAAATATTCACTTATGTCATCGGCTGGACATATATTGAACTTTTTTGAAAAGAACACTTTTGTTGAGCAAAGGAGTTTGGCTTGCAGCAGCTACTATGTTGCAAATACAAAGGACACAAAATTGCTTTTTACGGCAACAGAGTCCATGGAGCTCAGAGAGAGTTCATATGATCCAGCTCTTGGGTGCAAAGATGCTGGATTTTAAATAGTCAGAAACTGACACCTGGGCATCAGCCTTACCCCATCTCATTTTCTTCTGAAACTTCTCTCATCAAAGCTGAGCTATTTGTGATTTGAAAAACCCACCAGAAGACCTCATGGTTGCAAACCTAAAATTCTTAAAGAGGGAATTCTGAATCAATTAGCCACGACTGCAGACTGACTTCTTCACTGTGGAAAGGAACCCTTCAGCTGTAAGCAAACCTCCAGACAATCTGTGATTTTTTTTTTCAACGATACTTGTTACTTCTTCAGTGTTTTTAGATCTGATATTCTGCAAAGTTTTATTTCTTCTTTACATGCTTGGGGGTTGGGGGTGGGGGCAGTGGCGGTGTTTATGTGTTATTTTTGCATTAGTGGGCTGTTGGTCATATTTGTACATTTTGAACCTTTTGTTAATAATTTCTGCATATTTATCTGAGTGAGTTTCAGCAATAAAACTAACTCTTTGCTTGTTAACTTAAGGATACTGCCTGGCTTATTTCTTGCACCGAGCTATACATAGTTAAATATATATTAAATTGGTAATATCACTTCCCTTTTAAATTTAAACTCTTGTTATAACCAACTCAGGAGTGGGACAAAGAGAGGAGTCATCTCTGCTATCTTAATCGTAACAGAAGAACAGCAGATTTTCTTCCTTATAAAACATTGGGCAGAATTTTCTGTTTGCTGGTCGACTTGGTGGTGGGTGGGCAGCTGATTGCCACTGCCGAAAAGGGCCGCACCGCTATTTTCCGCAGGCGGGCCAATTAAGGCACACCCAGCGGGTTAGCGACTCCCGTGGAGAACGGGAAAATAGTCACGGAGGTGGGCGGTCTCAGACTGCCAGTTCCAATGGGGAACCAGCAGCCTATATAAAGAGTGGCCAGGCAGCCTGCTTGAGGCAGTGCACCATAGCCACTCGGGGAGCAAGGGAGGGAGATCTGCATGTACAAGAACATGAGCAGGAGGAGGGGGACAGGTTACAGGAGAGGCAAGTGGGGTGGGGGGGGGGGGGGGGGCACTGTGCCCCCCGATTCTCTGATGCATGCCTTGCTGTCCTCCTCCAAGAGGTTATCAGCTGTTGGCACTTGTTGTATTCGGAGGATGGGAGGAGGAGGGCCCCACCTGTCGCCAGCCAGGAGTGGAAGAAGGTGGGTGTAGCTGTCAGTGCCCATGATAATGTGCGGCACACTGGCACCGAGTGCCGAAAAAGATTCAATGACTTACTGCGCACTGGACGGGTGAGTACCATGTCGGCCTTGGCCATTTGACCCAGAAGGTAGCCTTAGCCTTTGAGCACCACCCCCCCACCCCCACCAAATCTTGCTGTTGTTACTGCATAGGGCATTTGGTGCACAATGGGTGGGAAAACGGGCACTGTCCATGCTTACATCAACCTTAGTGGTTGAGGAGAAGAAGGGTTCTCCCTGCAGCATATGTTGGTGTTTGTGGCATTTGAGTAGTCTGGGGGCAACCTACAGGGGAGGCTGCACGACACATACTCAGAGATCCAACACATGTCATGTTGATGCTGATGAGATAGTGCAAAGTGTGCCTCAAGATGTTGTGGCTAAGTGCCACCTGCTGGCATTGGCACCGCACCTAGTTACACCTCCTTGCCATGCGCACTAAGACCCATGTGGTATTCAAAATGATGGATGCCGAATGTGTCCAAGGTGTCCGTTGGGGGAGGGGGTTGGGACCAGCCATACTATCGTCTGGGAACTGATCACCAGTAGTGTGGACAGGAGCCGCTGGAGGCCTCAGATGGACCACTGTGGTTGGGGTGCGGCGTGCGCGTGCAGAGTACATGTGCGAGCAGCCCCAATAAATCCTTTTCTCTGTTTTGCAGGCAAAAAGTCAACACAATGCCCTGGAGCGCCAGAGGACTGGAGGTGGTCACGCCCTCCTTCAGCACCTGACAACTTTTGAGGAGCAGGCCATGGAGCTGGGGAGGAGGCAGAAGGCCAGGGCGGCCGGGGGCAGCGAGGCTGGGGTCCAGCGGCCAGGTATTTGAGGTCCACAGTCCCATCCACTCTGTCTGCCCACAGTCCAAACCACTGATGGTTGCTGCAATCGTTAATGCTGCAACACTGCTCATTCACAGACTGAGACATTCTGACATGAGGGTCATACACAAAGCTCCCTCGTCCCCTTGAGGATTCGCATCTCCACCACGTTCCAAAGTCACCTTATCCCATTTGTGACCACTATCCCCATGGTCTAACATGCCATGGCATCACTGCTGCACAGCCAAAGACTTTTTGCATCTGAGGGGTTTTGGGACCTCCAGCTCCCTTTCAGCCAGTGAGCCCCACATTACTCTGTCCAAAAGGTCCTCAGCACCTCAGCTGTGAACATCATGACACTCAACTTAGATAAATATCACCACGTTACTCATCCCTGTGCCAAGGGGAAAAGTTGCCTTCTGCCCACCCGTTCTATGCCCCTCCTAATGGAATGAAGGTCAATAATGTGACCTCACAATCTCCTGCAATCCATGGCAAATGTTTGCGATTTTTCCTCAGCCCCGCAACTATCCAGGCCACAATGCATCCAGGTCAGGTACCTCTGCCCTCTCCCCACTCCAATGGTACATAACATGCCATGTGGAATCCCTGAGGCCATCTGACCAGCCTGTCTGCATGTGCGTTTAATGGTTGGAGCTCCTCTTGACTCTTTTCCACCCCACCAATATTCGTCTCCTTAGGGTCTTGAAGGGTGAGCGACTTATGAGGTTGGGGGCAAAAGGGATGAAAGGTTGAACTGACTGTACGCTAACTGATGCACTGTCCTTGTTGTTAATTTCAGCAGCACCACCAGATCGCCGCACCCATAGACACTGCAGTCCCCCCTCCACACCTGAGGCACAACATGTGCAACTTGCGGCACATCACTTCAGCCAGCCAGGCACCAGCGCAGACACAAACACCTCGGTGGGGAATTCACCATTGGCTAGTGTTCCAGGTCACAGTGGAAAGGGCACTTCACAATCGCTGGAGGAGATGGTAGGGACAGAGCTGATGATGATGCCAGCAGCTGGAGGACTGCAGGGGACCAGGCACATGCTGAGTCGAGCACTGATGATGTGCTTCTGGAGTTGTCACCAATGCAGCAGCTGCAGGACAAGCGGCAGGAATTGTGTTTGCATCTGGCAGGGTTGCAAAAGGGTATAATTCGGTTGGTCCCTGCGATGGAGGAGTCCAGGCAGAGTGCACGTGAATGCATGAACCTTAGGGCAGAGCTTCAGGCTTCCTCCACTGAGAGATTGGTGACTCTCATGGAGAGGGGGTTCAATCAGATGGAAATTCTTCTGATTGGGTTATGCTCTGACCTGCAATCCTTCACAATGTAGGAGATGGTGTGGGCACCAAGTGTCGCCGCTTGGTGCCCATGCATCTACGGTGAGCAGGGAGGTCCAATTGGACCTCATGTCAGCGCAGCTGCTACCTACCTGTCGTCGCTGCGAGCTCCTCTCGGGGCGCTCCAGATGAGGGCAGCAGCTCCTCCACCCCTCTGCCAGTCAACGTTGCTTCCGTTGAGGCTGCGACAACTGGAGAGGTGCCAGCTCTGGTACTGGCCACTCCCTCCCAGGTGGGGCCATCACAGGCTCCACGGGCCAGAGGACGCCCGCCAAGGTCAGAGGCCAACAGGACAGCAGAGTCAGCAAGCCACTCCGAGTGATGGGGCGGCACCTAGACGTAGCACCCGCAAACGTAAGCATAAGGCATGTTAGACACTCAATGGGTATGTCACTGGTGATTTTGTGTTGGCCTTAGAATAGGGAACAAAATTCTTCTCATTGGAATGGAGAAGTATGTGTACTGTTTTTTGTACATAATAAAGTTCACTTTTCTGACCATGGCTGAGGGTATTTCCTTTGTGGTGCATTTTTCTTTTTCACAGACATATCATGAGTGTTTGAGTGGACATTGATGTTTCTGTACTAAGCCCTTAGTTGCAGCTGATAAGATGGAAGATGTAGCACCTAAAGTGCCACGTGTGGAAGTGCCAGACAATGCTGTTCCTGCTGATCCATGTGTGTGAAGCTAGCTGAAGGTTCTTTAGATTAAATTGTCCCGGGTGTCCCTGCCTCCTTGGTGTAATACCGGGTCGGCGTGCTGCCCCTCATCATCATCCTATGCTTCCTCATCCTCTGAGCCACTGCTGGATTCATCATGTGCTGCCTCATCCAGGGCACTAAGGTCTTCATCGTCAACTGCATTCCCCCCTTTCCATTGAAAGATTGTGCAGAGCGCAGCATACTACCACCATCAGAGAGATGCGATCTGGGAGGCACTGGAGTGCAGGCAACGGAAGTGCATCCTCAGATGACCGATGGCTCTCTCCATCACAGACCTTGTGGTGCCCTGGCTCCTATTGTACCACTGCTCAGCTTCTGTTCTTGGAAGGCAGAGAGGCGTCATGAGCCACCCTCACAGCCCTTATCACTCAACAGCCAACCATCCAGACAAGCTGGAGCATTGCAGAGCCCCGGCACCTGGGAGTGTCTGAGGATGTAGGCGTTGTGCCCGGGTACCTTGCACAGACTTGTAAAATCAGCATCCTGTGGTCACACACTATCTGTACATTCATGGAGTGGAAGCCCTTCCTGTTGATGAAGGCACTGGGCTCAGCTGCTGGCACCTTGATGGCCACATGTGTACAGTCTATTGCACCCTGGACGCAAGGGAAGCCAGCAATGGCCACGAAGCCTCTGGCTCGCTGTGCCTGACTTGCCTGGTTGCAGCGGAAGTGAATGAAGGTCAATACCCATCGGAATAGAGCATCTGTAACCTGCTTGACACAAGTGTGGACAGCTGATTGGGAGACACCGCAAAGATCACCTACCGAGCCCAGGAAGGAGCCAGAGGCATAGAAGTGGAGGGCAACTGTCAGCTTCAGAGCTGCTGACATAGGGTGTCCACCCACACAGTTAGGGGAGATCTCAGGGCCAATCATCTGACAGATATAGTTGACTGTCTCTCTTGAGAGTCTGAGCCTCCTTCGGCACTGCAGCTCAGTCATATTGAGGTAGCTGCTTTGCCGCCTGTATACCCTGGCAGCAGGATAGTGGCATCTTCTGTGGCCCTTTGCACCTTGGACAACCTCTTGGCCCTGCGCCCCTTGTGCCTGTGCCTGGCCTCCCAATGGTCCCTCCCCTGGAAGCTGATTGCCCAGTCCTGGCCTCCTCCTTATCCTATCCCTCCCTTCCTCCTCAGGGGAGCTGCCTCCAAGCTAAATGGAGGCCTCCATAAAGCTGCAGGCCTGAGAAAGATAACTGTCTGCAGACTGGTTTCAACGTACACAAAAAGCTCGTGGAAATCGATGAGAACTGCTAACAATCACACAGGCAGCTTTAAAACACTTTATGCAATTGAAACTTCGTGGAAAACATGAACCTCTCTGAATCCACATATTGCATGAGTTTTATTAAAAAATCTCCTACCCGCCTGCCCGTAGGGCAAGTGCTCCGACCCAATGTTCGCACAGGCTCCTCAAAATCCTGGACAATTGGCAAGTTAAGGGACTTATCGAGGCCTTCAATTAATGGCTGGTGCGCGTCCGGCTGCTGAGCACGCCACCGACCGAAATATCGCAATGCCGCACGCTGATGTCAGCACATGACATTTTAAGCACTGACGTGTGGGCTCTGCCATCCGCATGTCAGCCAGAAAATTCTGGCCATTAATGGGTTAGTTGGGTTTTTTTTAACTACGCTGGAATCTAAACTCATGTATTTAGATCATTAGTCCAGCCTTCTGGATTACCAGTCCAGTAACGTTACTGTTTTCCAATGTTCTAATATGCTGTATAAAATCTCCAACTTGATTAAAGAAAGTGTTGATTCTAATTGGAACAGACCACATCATTTGATGCATTTTTTCAGATCCAATTGCATTTTTGAGGTCACAGATTCTGAGGTCAATGCGGAAAATTGCTCTGCTATGTCCTGTCCACAAAAAGCAGGAAAAATCCAAATCAGCAAATTACCACACATCGGTCTGCTTTCAATCATCAGCAAAGCGATGGAGGTGTTGTCAACAGTGCTATCAAGCAGCACTTATATAACAATTGCCTGCTCACCGATGCTCAATTTGGTTTCCACCAGCACCATATAATTCCAGGTCTCATTATGATCTTAGTTCAAACATGGACATAAGTGCTCAATTCCAGGGGCGGAAGTGTCTGCCCTTAACTTCAAAACAGCATTTGACTGAGTGTGGGATCAAGGAGCCCTAGCAAAACTGAAATTAATGGGAATCCGGGCGAAAACTCTTTTCTGGAAGAAGTCATGCCTTGCACAAAAGAAAATAGTTGTGGTTGTTGGAGACCAATCATTTCAGCCCCAGGACATCACTGTAGAGGTTCCTCAGGGTAATGTTCTTTACCCAACCTTCAGCTGGTCATCAATGACCTTCCCTCCAGCATGAGCTCAGAGGTGGGGATATTTGCTGATGATTCACAGTGTTCATTCAGAACTCCTCAGATACTGAAGCCATCCATGTCCACATTTAGCAAGACCGGGATAACATTCAATCTTGGGCTGATAAGTGTCGAATAACATAGGAGCCACACAAGTGCTAGGCAACGACCATCTCAAAAAAAGAGTCTAACCACCTAACCTGACCTTAAACAGCATTGTCATTGCGAATACTGCATGATCAAAATTCTTGGGGGTAACATTGATCAGAAACTTTACTGGACCATCCACACAAGAGCAGGTCAAAGGCTTGGAATTCTGTGGTGAGTAACTCATTGCTTGACTGCCCAAAACCTGTCCACCATCTAAAAAGTAGAAGTCAGGAGTGTGATGGAATACTCTCCACTGGTCTGGATGAGTACAGCTCCAACAACACTCAAGAAGCTTGACAGCATCCAGGACTAAGTAGCCCACTTGATTGGCACCCCATCCACCAACTTAAACATTTACACTTTCCATCATCAGTGAACAGTGACAGCAGTGTTTTCTAGATACAAGATGCACTGCAGTAATTCAATGAGGTTTCTTCAACAGCACTTTCCAAACCTGCTACCTCCATCATCTAGAAGAACAAGGGCAACAGTTGCATGCGAACACCAACAATTGCAACCTCCCCTCCAAGCCCCACTCCATCCTGAATTGGAACTGTATTGTTATGACCAGTCCCTGGGCAAGGTTCCCCCAATTTATTATTTTCCCGGATGAGGGGGAAGGAACTGGCTCCCTTCTTTATTCAACCTCCTTGGTTGGTTGTAACAAGGTTAGTTTGAAAATCCCTTCCCTCATAGATACCTTTTCCCAGTTCAAATGTATTTATGTTTTAAAAGGAGTCAATTTAACAAGCTTTCTTGAGTTAAAGGGAAAGTTCATTTGTTACCAAAATGTGAGAAAAAAAATAAAAATGCATCACACATACACACAGATTAGAAATGAGAAGTGAGTCCAGAAATAAAAGTTAAGAGAGATATGAATCAGTCTTTGGCTGGTTTGTGAACAGTAGAAAATGAAAAATTGTGGCTGTTAAGTTGGATGATTCCGGTGCGGTTGGTTTGGAGATACTTAGTTCTGCAGTTGTCCCGTCACCTTTTCAACTGATTTTGCTGACTTATGATTTGCTTCCAGCAAGCGGACAGAGAGGACCTTTTTACCTACAAGTGCAGGGATGCTGAGTTGATGTTCACCAGCTATGAACTTCACAGCACACCCTCACACACCAGGCCTGGAGCACCAAAACTAATACAAGAGACCAGGGTTGCAGTTGGCTTTTAACCCTTTTCCTTGTATTGCTGGAAGGGAAAAAACAAACACATGTTTTGCCTAGATCTGCTTTCTTTTCAACTCACATCATGTCCACAGTCTGGGATATAACTCAGAGGAGATGGTTTCTGGTATGATGATAATCAGCCTTCATTATCTCTATAAACCCAAGAGTTACAGTTCATTTTTTTGCATTGCATCTTTCCCTTTGAAGTGTCTCTGTCAGAAGTGGGCCTTGACACCTTTTTAGGTGCAACATTCCGTTCTCTGGACTAGTTGGTCAAGTGTAATCCAGATAGGAATTTTCCAGCAAGTGGTTACTTTACAATCTCAGCTAGCTTTTGCTTGTATGTCCTTTTTAAAAAAAAACACGCCTATCTTAAGTTCAATATGTCTGTAAGTAATTCGGGGCTATGATCCGTGGTCATGACAATATCACCGTACCTTCAATGTCACTGGGTCAAAAATGTGGAAGCCCCCTTCCTAACAGCACTGTGGGTGTACCTATGGCACATGGACTGCAGCTGTTCAAGAAGGCAGCTTACCATCACCTTTTCACGGGCAATGGGATGGGTAACAAATGCTAGCTCTGTCAGTGATGCCCAAATAAAGAAAATCTGCAAAGATCGCCTTCTCAAGCACCATAATCTCCACCAACACAAATAGCAAAGCAGCAGCTTTATTGGCATACTGTCACCCTTAATCACCCATTCAGACATAATTGCAAATCTTTCACTTCACTGGTTAAAATTCCTGAATTTTCAGCCTAATTGTATCATATTGCTTTACGGACTGCAGCACATTCATGTGGCCCACCACCGTCTTCTCACGGGAACTAGAATAGACAATAAATGCGACCTTGTCAGGAATACCAACATCCTAGTGAAAAAAATCTCTCCTGTCATTTACTTCTATAGTGCAGAGAACTAAATAATGTAGTCACATATAAATTACTTATATTATCAACAAATTAAAGAATACTAAAAAGGAGGGCATAAAGCTATATTGAAAGGCAAATGCAATCTAAAATATTGAGATGAGCGCTCTTATTTATAATTTATACAAACAGTATGGAAACACTTTCCTTTATATAGAGCCTTGGGCCCAGATTGTCCAGTCAGCATCAATGCTGCACACATTGATGCTGCACCCAAAGATTTCTGTGATCCAACCCTTTTGCGATTTTTCAGCCGGGACTTCCAACCCCTGCAGAAGCATTGATGGATCAGTGCAGACTTCTATGGGGAAGACTGTTGAGCGCAAGAAGAAATGGTTGAAGAGAGGCCCTCTTTTCATGACGTTAGCTGTATTCAGGTAAGTTTTTAAAGGTCTCAAGTCTTTCAGTGCGTTAGTGACTGGGTGAGCAAGTGGGTGAATAGGAGGTCGGGTCAGGGATCGTTTGGTAGTGGTGCAGTCAGGTCAGGTCAGGTAAGGGGGTAGTCAAGTGGTGGGGTAGATGGTTCGAGTCAGGGGTATAGTCAGGTGTGGGGGGGGTTAAAGTCTGTGCAGGTTGGGGAAGTAGTCGGGTCAGGGGTTGGGGTGGGGGTGCGGGGAGGTCGTCAGGATTGGTTGTGCTGCTTAATAATGTTATGCTGGCTAATAAGAATTAGATCAGGTATTAGCCAGCATGACATTTCCAGGGTAAGTATGCAGGCAAGTCTCTCGTATCTGGCCCAAGGCTTGGGCACTAAGCTCAGTATTGGAGACATTCATGGAAATCAGCCCATCAGAAGTTTAACATTTCCAGGCAATTTCAGGGTATGTGTGTGCATCAAGATTTTCACAAGGCCCTGACATGCGTCTCCCAACTTAAGTTTAATCTCTGACAATACAGATACCGGAAGGTTTGGTTCATTTTATGCTCTATGTTTGTCCCATAGTATTTTACAACCAATGAATCGCTTCTGAATTGCATGCAATTTGTACTCAAAATGGTCATACTTGGGAAAAAAAAGTGAATGAATGGATAAATAATCCCTTTTTGGTGGATGGAGGACAATTTGCTCTCCCAGGACACTTGGACAGCTTAACTTTTCTTCTTAGAATAATGCCAAGGAATCTTTTATGGCTACCTGAACAACAGATGCTTTAGCATGTCATTAAAGACTTTCAGTTTCAGCAAGGTGTGGAAGTGGTGGTATCCATTCAGTCGCCCATTACACAATCTGTCTAATTTTCCTTTCAATGAGCTCCGTATATAACAGGCAGCAGATACGGAACCATCAGCTTTACACCACTGAATTTGAAAGTTCAACTAACGATTTCTGCCAATGCAGCACACCTATAGTACTGTACTCAAATGTTAGCTGAGTTTATGCACTCAAGTTTGCAGTGCAGCTGAAACCACTATTAGTTGAATCAACTTAACATCTGTCTAGGACCTAGAACAGACCTGTACAAACAAGCATTGAATTCCATTAGCAATTTTTGATATGGTTAATTAATTTGCTTTATTTGTGTCCAGCTCTATCTTCTTTAATTATTAATGCTTATTTATGTTTTTAACAAGCTGTTTAATGTGTTTTGGTAAATTCCTTTTTTCCCTATTTTAACACATCAATGGGCAGAATTTTCTCCCCACTGTGTGGGCGGGCCCAACCCAATCTCTGGCAGGCGGGGAGCCGATCCCTGCTGGAGAAGTGGGTCCCGCCGCTATTTTAAGTGGGCGGGCCAATTAAAGCCCACCTAGCATGATGCCCAGCGGGAAGAACTATGCGCTTCCTGTGCGGGCAGGGGGGATTCCCCAAATGCGAGAGTGCGCTCTTTCGCGCATGCGCATGAAAGAGCGCACATCTCCCTGAGGCTAAGTGCTCAGGGAGATCGCTGACAGCTGTATAAACTCAATTCGTCATTGACAGGTCATCGGGCGGACAGCTGATCGCGCTGTCCCCCTGCCTTCCTGAATATTTAAAGGGGGCGGGATGATGTTGAGGGTTCCCCCCGACATCTTCCTGCGTCATTTTGCGCTTCGGTGAGCGAGCCCCGCCCCCTGCTCGCCGACGGCAAAATTCAGCCCAGTGAGTTTTAAATATGTTAATGATGTTAAAATTGCACAGGAATTTAGGCAAGTACATTAACCAGTATTCTAAGGATGAGGAAATTAAATGTATAGATATTGAATTTCTGAAAATTTAAATAAATCATATCCACTGGATAATCTTGTCTACTAATTCAGTTACATTCTCAATGAATTACAGAGCTCACAAAGCATGACTTCTTGGGCAGGATTTTCTGAAGGCCTTTAAGACTCCCAATGTTAGTAGCTCATACTTGCCAGGAGCCAGGGCTATTTCCTGGGAGGCAGTCTGCTAATTTGCTGGCTCCGTGTTCATCATCCTACTAAGGACAGGTGGACATCTCCTGATGCGTTTGGCACAATTAGAGGGACGGCAGCTCTCAAGCCTTGGCAGCCCCACCAAGAGATAGAAGACTTTGAGGTAGACTGACAGGCCTAGTTAAGCAGGCAGGTAGGAAACTTCAAGGATACCTCAAAAAGGCGGTGCCCATGGAAGTGTTAAAATAATTATTTTAGAGTGGGGTAGGTAGCAGGCCCCTGGGATAGGAACCCCTCCACTTAAATAGTTGACTGCAGTCTTTAAAGCCCGCAGCCCTCTCTCTGGGGGAACAGAGCCCTCTGTCTCCAATGGCCCCCCCAGACTGCTACAGGGAGGCCTGTTTTATCTAACTGGCAGCCTCCATATGCAGTGAATGACCAATCCACACTCGTGCCACCCCTGAGAAACTTCTCCAGAGGCGGAAATGCTTTAGGATGCCATCCCATTGTGGCTCCCCACTATTTTCCTCCCCCCACCATTGCCTTCAAGGCCGCCACCATAGGGCCAGGAAAAGTCTGCCTATTGCTTCCTATGCCATGTGGTCTGCCTATTGCTTCCTATGCCATGTGGTCTGCCTATTGCTTCCTATGCCATGTGATGAACATGGCACATGCAGTTAGAACAACTTGTCGACAGTGCTGAATTTGTAGTTTACCCCTTTTTAATTATCAGAAAATGCTAGCTATACAGGGCTCTCTTGCAGCTCTCATATTTATTAAATTGCTTTCCCTGATATGCTCCTTTTTACACCCGTGATAACATCAATAAAATATCAATTTTTCCCCTTTCTATTTTCTAGCTTCACTCTCCACTTCATCTACCTAGGAGCTCTTCTTAAAATTCCAGTTTGCACTTCTAAACATCTGGCTTAGTTGGCCTTATCCTTCATTACCATATCAAATCTAACCATGCAGTGAATGCCAAACCTAAAGATCCACCCACTCCTGATTACTAATCATTTCTGGCAGACTACTGAATGATAAATCCAATCTGCTTAATATGCATTAGCAATCAGTTACTTATTACCTATGTGAAATTGCTTTAACTTTCACCCTTCTCTTTCAGTTACCTAATCTATCTGCTCTGGGCCTAAATTATTGAAATTTCCCATGATTATCACATTGAAATTCCCTGCACGTTCCTTTATTTGTCTGAACAATTCACTATTTACCCATTCATCTTGAGACAGCAGTCAATATCAATTGCCAAGTTTTATTTTGTTGCCCTTTTCATTAATTAATTTACAGATTGCTTCTGCCATCTAACCTCGTCTTGCTATTTCCAGTCTTGTGTAGCTATTCTGTCACTGCTCAACCATAATGATGCCCCTTTACCTAGCTGAATAGATCTATGCCTGCAAAACATTCTATGAATTGACACTTTCATCTCATTGAGCTTCAGCTTGCAGCCACATCCCTGTTTGCTGAAAATGTTAATAATTTTGCTGGCTACACATACTTTTAAATGCTAATGCTTTATTCCCAATGATCCTCACATTGATAAAAAGAAATTTTAAACATATCTTTCAATACCTGCTTACTCCTACTTGAACTTTATATAAGACTTGTATTCCTCTTTCTATAAATACATTTTCACTCTGTTTCTCAATCATTAATAATCACTTGCTTATCTTTGTTTGCCAAGGTGAGACCAATAACAACTTGCAGTTATATAGCGCTTTTAATGTCACAAATGTCCCAAAGTACAGAGCTCCAGTCACAGAAAAATAGATGCCAAGCCAAATGACATATTAGGAGGGGTGAAGCAATGCTTGGCTTAATGAAGTGGGTTTTAAAAGGGATCTTAAATAGAGGAGGCAAAAGAGGTTTCATGAAGGAACTCCATAGCATAGGCTTAAAGAGCTGAAGACAGGGTCAGCAGTGTGGATCAAGAAAGGAGAAAGATACACAAGTGGAGAGTTAGGGGAATGAAAAGCTTGGACATAGGATTGAAGTACAGAAATTAGGAAAGGTGAGGCCATAAATTGGTCCCAACATAAGGATGAATGTTTTAAATTAGAGGCTTTGGGAAATAGAGAGCTTATACATGTCAAGAAGAGCAGGAGTGAGGGTGAGTGGAAATGGGTGCAGGATAGACTCGGCAGCAGAGTTTAGGACAAACTGATGTTCGCATGGTGTGCAGGATGAGATGTCCACTAAGAAAACATTGGAGGGATAGAATCTGGAGTATGGATGAGCATTTGAGCAGCAGATGGGCTGAGGCTGAGGATTATGATGGAAATACAATTTGTAAACATTTGCCCATTGCCATTTGGTAATGGATCAATTGAATCTCACAAAATGCTTTTTTGAAAGAAATTCCTCTAACATTTTAATTCCATGAACAGAAATTGATGATGTCTAAAGTAAAATGTTAAACAAGGTAATGAAAAAATAAATTATTTTTGTCTCTCAATACCATTATTAAAGTTTTTACTTCAAGAACTCGGTCTCCCAAAAAACTCTGCTCAAATTTGGCATTTCTGCCCAGGGTAACAGTGCTGTACTTTCTGAAGGCAGTTTAAGCAAATGCAGGTGTGTACAATGTCTTAGGGTGCATCAATATAATTAAAACTATTCAATTGATGGATTGCTTTTCACTCATCATGTGACAAAATCTTTGCTTTTTTTTTAGTATTTCAAGAAATATGGAGGACACATTTTAAAAGATTTAGACCATAAGACGTAGAAGCAGAAGTAGGCCATTCGGCCCATCGAGTCGGCTCCGCCATTCAATGAGGTCATGGCTGATCTGATAATCCTCAACTCTACTTTCCTGCCTTTTCCCCATAACCCTTGATTCCCTTACTGATTCAGAATCTGTCTATCTCAGTATTAAGTAAAATTTCTAAAGAAATAACTTGCATTCATGTAAGACCTTTCAAAGCCTCAGGATATCTCAAAGTGTTACACAGCCAATAAAGTACATGTGAAATGTAGCTATAGTTATAATGAAATCAAATGTGGCAATCAATTTGTGCACAGCAAGGTTTCACAAACAGCAAAAAGGTAAATAGCCAAACATTCTGTTTTTTTGTCATGTTGGTTGAGGGATAAATGTTGGCAAGGGCACTGGGGCAAATTCCCAACTCTACTTGGAATAGTGCTACATACCCCTGTGACAGCAGTTGGGGCCTCAGTTTAATGTCTCGACCTAA
Organism: Carcharodon carcharias; assembly: GCF_017639515.1. NCBI lineage: Eukaryota > Metazoa > Chordata > Chondrichthyes > Lamniformes > Lamnidae > Carcharodon > Carcharodon carcharias. The sequence goes on along the minus strand of NC_054469.1, from coordinate 87,036,650 downwards.
AGATGGCACAGCCTAAGCATTGAAGTGTCAGTTTTTTAGAAAAAAATACAAAGGCTATGTTTATGTGTGGCAGGGGAGAGAATGACAAAACAAAAGGGACACTGTACCAATTACATGCATGTTCCAGTTGAGATGATGTTAAAATTATAAATACTCAATAAAATTCGCAGCTGATACAGAATGAGAAAGTCAGATCAACAGTTTATTTCTTCATATTTTGAGATCTTGAATGAAAAAAATAAATGAGTTGAATTGTAAAAGCAAGAAAGAAAAACTCCAATTACTCATTTTTTTCTGTCAGCAGGTAATGTGTTAACAGCAAAAATTGTTTCAAAGGCTTGTCTCATGTTGCACTCATGTTGCCATATGAGAGTTCAACCAAATCCCTGAAAGGAAACAAATGAATTAAAATGTTTTATGTAGAACTTAAACCAAACCACAGTCTGCAGTGGTTCAAGAAGGTAGCTCACCGTCACCTTCTCAAGGGCAACTAGGGATGGACAATATATGCTGGCCCAGCCAGCGAAGCCCACATCCCGTGAAGGAATAAAAAAAAAATTCATTAAATATTCTAGCTTCCTTTGAATATTCTGAGCAGTGTCACTATTTTTCCATAAACAGCTACTTGTGTAGACATTTTCGCATGATTAATATAACAATAAAATGCACCCCGAGTTATAAGGAAACCCAGGTGCTGGACTAAAGGAGGACGGATTGGGAGGTTAATTAAGAATTTGGTTAAAGGGAATTGTAAAGGAGGAGGAGGATGTGGAGAGGTGGAGGAATTTGGGGAGAGAATTACAAAGCACACGCCGAGGTGGTTCAAAGCATTGGGATGAATAGAAATGTTGCTAAGAAGAAATCCTGTACCACTGACTTGGCTGACTGCTAGTTTCTGTTTTCATCTTGTCATGCCCCTCAAAGGAATGTCATATTCATAACTTTTAAAACATAAACTGTAATATGTCTTGGAGCTGACTTTTCTTTTAAAAATTGAGATTAAATGCTGTAAAAGATAGCCAACAAGAGTCATTCCAAGCTAAGGAGATGTCATTACTCACATCCTGAGGCCATCCAAAAGTGATTTCCTGACCTGAATGGGTCTTTTCAGAAACAAACATGGTAATTGGCTCAAACACCCAAGGTGAATGTCTGCAAGCAACAATCCAGATTGTGGCTAATCAACTAAGTCCAGCACCATGGCCTGAATTTTACTGTGTCGGAGCAGACGCACAGTGATCCCGATGTTGTGTACCCGAGAAGTCATTGGGGGCGGCCTGACGCCATCGCAATGTTGTGCAATATTACAGTCAGCAGGCACATGCATATCTCAGAAATGCACCTGCATCAATTAAAGGGGCAATTAGTCCAACTAAAAAGGCAATTCACTTGGATTTTACGTGGACTGCCTGATTTCACACTTGGCGCACAGGCCACTCAGCCAGCTGGCCATCATGTTTTTAATTAAAACTTGATCTAGGGCGGTATAAAAGGATCTTGGCAAGTTGAATAGGTAGGAGTTTGGCTGTGATTTGGTTGGAGGTGCTTTTCAGATAGTTCATTGCATTTTCTCTGTGTTCTGGAGAACTTTGGTTTACCAGCATTTTCTGAGACTTTTTGCCGAGGGCCCCCTTCAGTGCACTACCCTGTGCAATACCCATTTCAGCAAATGGGTATTGTCTACTCTGTTGGAGGGACCTTCTCAGAAGAGGAAGAGGGGGCCAGGTATCCACAGACAGCATCCCAGCATGCGACTGTCATGAAAATATAATAATTCTATAATATTGTTGTGATTTAGTGTAAAAGTGGTTTAATAACAGGGTTTGGATAGTTTCTCTGTGTGTATGTGCGTGTATTGGATTTAATTGAATTGGACGCAGCAGGTCTGGAGGCTTTTAGTCATCAAAAAGGAAGCTAGGTTTGAAAAGCTAAATATGTAAGGAAAATTTGCATTTTTAGATAAATTAAGTTAGTTTAAATTTCAAAGGGATGGTAGGATGTTACACCTAGCCAGAAGAAGCCAAGCCAAACTGTTTATTTTTCTCAAAGGTTACTGATCAAATTAGTCCTCTGAAAGATTTACATTATGAGAGGGGTAAAGTTCCAAAAACAGATCAGAACAATGGAACTTACATTGAAAAGGGAGAAACATGTATAAAAGAGAGAAGGCTATGTGCATGACAGGAAAACATTCTGAGATCTAACACAAATGTGAAAAGCCTTCAGCCTCTGTGCATCAAGTTGCTGCCTACAGGAACTGAAGCTGAGAAAACTCACTTTGAATTCCACTGTCCAGGGCATTGTGTTGCTTTGCCTCAGTCTGTTTAAATCTATTTGTTTTTACTGTTGCCTTAATGTGGGTGTAACTGGGAGCCAGATTAATTAGGGGTTTTAGGAGTTTTCTTGGCAGTAATTTGTAGACCTATTATAAGGAATATATTAAAATGTTGTAAAAGACATATCTTTTTAATTTCTGTTGAACTGTGATAAAACTACAATGGCTGAAGTTGAAAGACGTGTCCACTGGAACAGGATGAAAGATAAATACAATGTTGCAGTCTTGGAACATAGTTTGTCATGAGTGACAGGATGGTGCCAAAAAGGAGTCCTGGACCAAAGGAGCTGCCTGACAACAGAATTTTAATTGGTTCCTGGCCAGGTGACCAGGGTTTGTGTGAAGAGCAGGGCAGAATAATAGTCCTAGCCTGAAAGGAACAAGACCTAAAACCACTTTCTCCTATGTGTGGAAGGTTCCTGTAATTCCACAAAAATAGCTAGCTGTTTTTCTTCCCCTCATACCTCTCTAACCTGCCCGCTCTCTCTCTGAGGAAACTCCTGTCAAGAGACAAAGGGGAAAACCACTATTAGAGACATTGAAAGGCAAGTGCTTAACCAGTGAAATACAGACAGAAAGTGCTGGAAGACTACCTTGTGTCATCAAGAACTCAAAGGAATTTGGAAGACATCAATCAAAATCAACCCATTGAATCCTATACTCTGGAACTGGTGCAATTGAACAATTTTATCCCACTCTTAAAATCCATGATTTCTGTGTTTTATGTGTCATGTGGCTATGTATTTGTGTGTGTGTGTGTAGGGATTTAAGGGGTAGAGTATAAGTTATAGTGTTAGATGTTAGTGGTTCATATTTCTTTCTGCTGCCCCTAGTTAATGAGTTTGTTCAATAAACAGTTATTTACTTATTAAGTTTACAAGTGCACTATCCTCAGTGAGTCGTGACACTATGTATGTTCTTAAAATCTTTTCTTTTGTTACTAAATGTTTAATGTAGTTTTGTAAAAAACTCTCTAAGTCTTGGTGGACCTTTTACTACTGAATTCAAGGCACGCATCTTGAAATACAAATTGCAAAATTGTTGTGACCGCGTGATCAAGTTTCCTTTGTGGATTTGATTGGCCTGGCACACATCATCTGCCGAGACATAACAGTGATCTGTGGAAAGAGAGGCACAGCCAGAGGGGTTGCAGGGCCAGCCAGAAGTGCAAGGCAAAGAGACCACAAAACACCATTATCCTACAGCCACAATTTACAGGCAGCGCTCTTGCTACCTGGACATGCCTGGGGTCCAGTGCCAATGGAGGCTCCACTTTTCTAGGGGCACTGTGACCTCCATTTACCAGTTTATTGGCCCAGAGATCACCTCAAACTGTCCAGGTGGCCACCCTATGCCAGTGGCTCTTAAGGTTACAGTGGTCCTGAATTTTTTCATCTCAGATTCTGTCCAGGGCTCAGTGGGAGATATATGTGGTGTCTCCAACTTAGCTGCCCACAGCTGTGTCAAACTGGTCACTGAAGATCTTCTCAGATGGGTCAGTAACTTCATTTATTTCAGGACCGACAAAGCCAGCCAGGCTGAGGTTTTGCTACAATTGCTGGGTTTCCATGCATCCAGGGTGCCATAGATTGCATGCATGTGGCCATAAAAGTGCCAATGGGTGAGCCGGCTGCCTTCATCAACAGAAAAAGGATTCCACCCCCTAAACGTCCAGCTTGTTTGCGACCAAAAGACTCAGATATTGCAATTCTGTATCAGGTACCCTGGATGTACCTCCTCCTCAAAACCCACAAACAGGACTGTCCCGGTGGACTGATCTTGTCAGCCTGTTCCTGCCCCAGGAACTCATTTCTTCCTATCTTGACTATATTCTCTCTCCCCTTATCCAGTCTCTTCCCACCTACATCCACGATTCCTCTGATGCCCTACATCATATCAACAATTTCCAGTTCCCTGGCCCCAATCGCCACTTTTTCACCATGGACGCCCAATCCCTCTACACCTCCATCCCCCACCAGGATGGTCTGTTGGCTCTCCACTTCTTCCTTGAACAGAGACCCGAACAATCCCAATCCACCACCACTCTCCTCCGTCTGGCTGAACTTGTTCTCTCACTGAACAATTTCTCCTTAATCTCCTTTCACTTCCTCCAAATAAAAGGTGTGGCTATGGGTACCCGCATGGGCCCCAGTTATGTCTGTCTCTTTATGGGGTCTGTGGAACATTCCTTGTTCCAGTCCTACTCAGGCCCCCTCCCACAACTCTTTCTCTGGTACCTCAATGACTGTTTCGGTGCCGCTTCATGCTCTCATCTGGACCTGGAAAAATTTATTAATTTTGCTTCCAATTTCCACCTCTCCAGCACTTTCACATGGTCCATCTCTGACACTTCCCTTTCCTTCCTTGACCTCTACCTCAATTTCTAGTGATAGACAGTCCACCAATATTCATTACAAGCCCACCGACTCCCACAGCTACCTTGACGACAACACCTCATACCCTGCTTCTTGTAGGGGCTCCATGCCATTCTCTCAGTTCTTTCGCCTATGTTGCATCTACTCCGATGATGCCACTTTCCAAAACAATGCTTCTGACATGTCTTCCTTCTTAATTAATTGAGATTTCCCATGCACGGTGATTGACAGAGCGCTCAACTGTGACTGACCCATCTCCTGCGTCTCTGCCCTCACACCTTCCTCTCCCTCCCAGAGCCATGATGAGATCCCCTTTGTCCTCACTTTTCACCCCATCACAAAATCACAGAGTGCAGAAGAGGCCCTTTGGCCCATCGAGTCTGTACCGACATGTGAGAAACGCCTGACCTACCTACCTAATCCCATTTATCAGCATTTGGCCCATATACTGAATGTTATGACATGCCAAGTGCTCATTCAGGTACTTTTTAAAGGATGTGAGGCAACCCGCCTCCATCACCCTTCCAGGCAGCTCATTCCAGACCATCACTACCCTCTGGATAAAGAAGATTTTCCTCACATCCCTCTAACCTCCTGCCCCTCACCTTGAACTTTTGTCCCCTCGTGGCTGACTAACTAAGGGGAACAGCTGTTCCCTATCCACCCTGTCCATGCCCCTCATAATCTTGCACACCTCGATCAGGTCGCCCCCTCAGTCTTCTCCGCTCCAGCGAAAACAACACAAGCCTAACCAACCTCTCTTCATAGCTTAGATGTTTCATCCCAGGCAACATCCTGGTGAATCTAATCTGCACCCCCTCCAGTGCAATCACATCCTTCCTATAATGTGGCGACCAGAACTGCACACAGTACTCCAGCTGTGGCCTCCTCAAAGTTCTATGCAACTCCAACATGATCTCCCTACTTTTGTAATCTATGCCTCGATTGATAAAGGCAAGTGTCCCATATGCCTTTTTCACCAACCCACTCACATGCCCCTCCACCTTCAGAGGTCCATGGGCACACACGCCAAGGTCCCTTGTTCCTCAGAACTTCCGAGTGTCATGCCATTCATTCAAGCCTCCGCATTCAAAGGATCATCCTCTGCCATTTCTGCCAACTCCAGCATGATGCCACCTCCAAACACTTCTTCTCTTCACTTGTACTTCCCTCAATTTGGTGTATGGCATCCGCTGCTCTCAATGCAGTCTCCTCTACATTGGAGAGACCAAACACAGACTGGGTGACCGCTTTGAGGAACACCTTCGGTCTGTCCACAATCATGACCCAGACCTCCCTGTTGCTTGCCATTTCAACACACCACCCTGCTGTCATGCCCACATGTTCGTCCTTGGCCTGCTGCATCGTTCCACTGAAGCTCAACGCAAACTGGAGGAACAGCGCCTCATCTTCTGACTAGGCACTTTACAGCCTTCTGGACTTAACATTGAGTTCAACAACTTCAGAGCATGAACTCTCTCCCCCATCCCTACCCCCTATTTGATCCCTTTTTTCAAATATTTATTGTTAAGTTATTATATATATTTTTGCCCACTTATTTCTATTATTATTTTTAAAATGTATTACCATTCATTGTTTTATCCCCACCTTTTAGCCTATTTCGATCTTTTCTCCCACACCGTCCCCTCCCCCCACCCCACCCCACCTCCACCAGAGCCATCTGTCACTTGCTCATCCTGCTTTCGATTCCTAATGTCACTATTAGCATCTCCATTAGCCAGTATCACCACCATCAACACCCCTTCAACCTTTTATTTTTGACATACTTTGCAATCTCTCCTTTGCCTCCACCTATCGCTGGCCTTCTACCTAGCATCACCTGTCCCACCCCCCTTAAACAGTATATATTTCACCATATTTTTAGTTCTCTTTAGTTCTGAAGAAGAGTCATACGGACTCGAAACGTTAACTCTGCCTTTCTCTGCACAGATGCTTTCAGACCTGCTGAGGTTTTCCAGCAATTTTTGTTTTTTGTTTCATATTTCCAGCATCCGCAGTATTTTGTTTTTACCCTGAATGTATGATGCATACATCCTGTGATACTCCCATGCCAAGGCTCTTCATCGCTCCAGCTCAGTTGGATGGTTGGCTCCTAGTGGACAAAGGCTATCCCCTGCTCACCATCGATGGCAGAGTCACTAGGTACGCCATCCATCTATCACATTGGCAGTGACCTGCTGAGGTCAATGCCACTATATGGGCTTGCAGATGGATACAATCCCAGAAATCCCTGATTGAGTTCCAGGAGCTGCCTGTCCTTGAGAGTCACCACTCTCTCAATGAAGGAAGTTGTGCGTTCAGAGCTCCAGTTCAATGCGGTGCTCACACCCCACATGGACTCCTCCAAGACAGAGACCATGGCATGCAGACCCTAAGGAATCTCTGCCAGATCTTCCCATACATCCCCTGGACATCCAGCATCTGCCGCTGATGAATGGCTCCAGAGGCTTATCATCTGCCTTGGGCTCAGCATTGTCCTGGTCTCCACCAATGCTATGGCTGCTGACACCCTCTGAACTCTCTGTCTCTGCTAGCTCCTCAGGCAAGAGTGATATGCCCTTACCACTATGCAGTATCTTCTGATCTGACACGCTAATGCCCATCGATGTGCCTTGTATCTGTGCTGGAGCTTGGTGCAGACAGAGGATGTGATGTGGGTGCATCTGTGAGCGGCTCCTCAGAAGTCAAGGGAGAGTCCTCAGGGTCTGCCTGGCATCTGACAGCTGAAGAGAAAATGTCAGTAGCAAACATCATTACAAAGTCAAATGCATGCCTCTGGTTGCTTCTCACAATGGACGACTGCCTAATAGAAGCAGTGTGAATGGATGAACTACAGGGACAATTGGTTTAAATTTCTCATTCCAAATGCCCTATATCTCTTATACCCTCCCCCAATCTTTTTCCTGTCCACAGGACTCTTACCTTCCTCCGAGATCTCTGTCTCTCGTGGATCTGGCTGCACGCTCACAGGCCATCTCCAGAGCTTCCTCCTTCACCTGCAACAAAATCAGGAGGTTGGGTACACCTCCACCTGCTTGTCCTCGTGCTTGGGGCGTTATGGCTCCTCTTCATCTTTAAGGACAAAAGTGAGTCCCTCCTCTCCAAGAGACGCAGGTGCAGGTGCCGTCACAATTGCACACCTCACCCTTGCATACATCCAAGCCAACCAGGCACATTTTTCAGTCTATCAAGGCATAGGGCATTTCACACATGAGCGCCAATAAGTCCTTCTGCCCACTAAGACATCGATACACAATTCCAGATGGACTCAGTACTCACCCTGGCAGTGCACAGAAGGTCATTAAACCTTTTACTGCACTGGAGCCAAGAACGGTGCACAACATCATGGCCGCTCCCCTGGGCAGCCACCCCCATCCCCACCTTATTGGTTTGGTGAGGTGGCCCTCTCCTACCATCCAACAGGATCACAAGTCCACAAATACCAGCCTCCTGCTAGCAAGAGTCATAGAGATCTATGGCACAGGAAAAGGCCCTTTGGCCCATCGAGTCTGTGCTGGTCAAACAAGTACCTAACTACTAGATTCCCATTTTCCATAGCCTTGTATGCCATGGCATCACAAGTGCACATCCAAAGACTTCTGAAATGTTACAGGTATTTCTGCCTCTACCCACCTCGAAGGCAGTGAGTTCCAGATTCCCACCACCCTCTGGCTGAGAAAATTCTTCCTCACATCACCTCTAAACCTCCTGCTCCTTACCTTAATCTATGTAGCCTGGTTATTGATCCTGCCACGAAAGGGAAAAGTTCCTTCCTGTCTACCCTATTTATGCCCCTCATAATTTTATACACCTCAATCGTGTCCCCCATCAATCTCCACTGATCGAGGGAAAATAACTCCAGTCTGTCCAATCTCTCCTCATAACTAAAACCCTCTAGCCCAGGCAACATCCTGGTAAATCTCCTCTGCACTCTCCCCAGTGCAATTACATCCCTCCTATAATGCGGATTCCAGAACTGCATGCGATACTCTAACTGTGGCCTAGCCAGTGTTTTATACAGTTCCAGCATAACCTTGCAGCTCTTATATTCTATGCCTTGGCTAATAAAGGCAAGTATGCCATTTGCATTCTTAATCACCATAACTATCTGTCCCGTTACCTTAAGGGACCAGTGGACATGCACACCAAGGTCCCTCTGATCCTCGGTCCTTCAGGATCACAGAATCACAATGCAGCAGAGGCCCTTCGGCCCATCAAGTCCGCACCGACACGTGAGAAGCACCTGACCAACTTACCTAATCCCATTTACCAGCGCTTGACCCATAGCCTTGAATATTATGGCGTGCCAAGTGCTCATCCAAATACTTTTTAAAGGATGTGAGGCAACCCGCCTCCACCACCCTCCCAGGCAGTGCATTCCTGACCGTCACCACCCGCTGGGTAGAAAAGGTCTTTCCTCACCTCCCCCCTAAACATCCTGCCCCTCATCTTGAACTTATGCCCCCTTGTGATTGACCCTTCAACTAAGGGGAAAAGCTGTTATCCATCCTGTCCATGCCCCTCATAATCTTATACACCTCGATCAGGTCGCCCCCCCCAGTCTTCTCTGCTTCAACGAAAACAACCTAAGTCTATCCAACCACTCTTCATAACTTAAATGTTTCATCCCAGGCAACATCCTGGTGAATCTCCTCTGCGCCCCTCTAGTGCAATCACATCCTTCCTATAATGTGGTGACCAGAACTGCACACAGTGCTCCAGCTATGGCCTCTCCAAGGTTCTATACAACTCCAACATGACCTCCCTACTTGTGTAATCTATGCCTCGATTGATCAAGGCAAGTGTCCCATTTGCCTTTTTCACCACCCCACTAACCTGCCCCTCTGCCTTCAGAGATCTATGGTCACACATGCCAAGATCCCTTTGTTCCCCAGAACTTCCGAGTGCCATGCCGTTCATTGAATACTTCCTTGTCAAATTACTCCTTCCAAAGTGTATCACCTCACACTTTTCAGGGTTAAATTCCATCTGCCACTTATCAGTCCATATGACCATCCCGTCTATATCTTTCTGTAGCCCAAGACACTCAACCTCACTGTTAACCGCCCGGCCAATCTTTGTGTCAGCCACAAACTTACTAATCCTAGCCCCCACATAGTCATCTATGTCGTTTATATAAATGATAAATAATTGGGGACCCAGCACAGATCCCTGTGGTACGCCACTGGACACTGGCTTCCAGTCACTAAAGCATCCTTCTGTCATCACCTTCTGTCTCCTACAACTTAGCCAATTTTGAATCCACCTTATCAAATTACCCTGTATCCCATGTGCATTTGCCTTCTTTATAAGTCTCACATGTGGGACCTTGTCAAAGACTTTGCTGAAATCCATATAAAGTACATCAACTGCACAACCCTCATCTACACACCTGGTCACCTCCTCAAAAAATTCAATCAAATTTGTTAGGCATGACCTCCCTCTGACAAAGCCATGCTGACTATCCCTGATCAAACTTTGCCTCTCCAAGCGGAGATAGATACTCTCCTTCAGAACTTTCTCCAATAGATTCCCTACCACTGACATGAGACTCACTGGCCTGTAGTTCCCTGGCTTATCTCTACACACCCTCTTAAATAGCAGTACCACATTAGTTGTTCTCTAGTCCTCTGGCCCCTCCCCTGTGGCCAGAGAGAAATTAAAAATTTGGGTCAGAGCCCCTGCGATCTCCTCTCTTGCCTTCCTCAGCAGTCTGGGACACAATCACCTGGACCTGGAGATTTGTCCACTTTTAAGTCTGCCGAGACCTCCAATAACTTGTCACTCCCTATATCAATTTGCTTAAGAACCTCGCAGTCTCTCTCCCCGAGTTCGATACCTTCATCCTCATTCTCTTGGGTGAAGACAGATGTGAAATATTCATTCAACACTCTAGGGATGTCCTCTGGCTCCACCCATATATTGCCCCCTTGGTCCCTTATGGGCCCTACTCTTTCCCTGGTTATCCTCTTCGCATTGATATACTTATAGAATATCTTGGGATTTTCCCTACTTTTACCACCCAGAGCTTTCTCATATCCCCTCTTTGCTCTCCTAATTGCTTTCTTAAGCTCCACCTTGTACTTTCTGTACCCCACTAATGCCTCTGCTGATTTGCTTCCCTTGTACCTGCTAAAAGCCTCTCTTTTCCTGCTCATCATAACCTGAATACCTCTGGTAATCCACGGTTCTCTGGTCTTGTTACTCCTTCCTATCACCCATGTTGAGCCTGTATCCTCCCCATTTCCTTTTTTAACACACCCCACAGTTCCTCTGTAGGTTTCCTCACAAGTAACTGTTCCCAGTCTACCTTGGCCAGACCCTGCCTTATTTTACTAAAATCCACTCTCCCCCAATCCAAAACATTTTTTTGCAGCTTGTTGATTTCTTTGTCCATAACAAACTTAAAATGTACCATGTTGTGGTCGCTATCGCTAAAATGCTCGTCCACCACCACCTCAGCCACCTGTCCAGCTTCATTCCTCAGAATTAGGTCCAGCACTGCACTGTCCCTTGTTGGACCATCTACATATTGATCTAAAAAGTTCTCCTGTACACATTTCAAGAAATCCACTCCATCCAAGCCCTTAACACTATGTCTATCCCAATTAATGTTGGGAAAGTTGAAATCACCAAATATAATTACCCTATTGTTATTGTTTTTACACCCCTCCACAAATTGTGCACATATTTGCTCTCAATTTCCCACTGATTATCTAGGGGTCTATAATAAACACCTAACAATGTGGCTGCCCTTCTTTTATTCCTAAACTCTACCCACAAGGCTTCATTCAATGCTCCCTCCAAGATATCATCACTCCTTACTTCCAAGGGTCCTACCATTCATCGTGTATTCCTGTGCCTTGTTTGCCCTGCCCGAGTGCATCACCTTACACTTATCCAGATTAAATTCCATTTGCCACTGATCATCCCATCTGAACAGCCCGTCTATATCCTCCAGTATTCTAAGGCTATCCTCCTCACTATTTACCACCCCACCAATTTTTGTGTCATCCACAAACTTACTGATCAACCCTCCAACATTCAAGTTTCACTCGTTTATATATACCACAAACAGCAAAGGACCCAACACCGATCCCTGTGGAACCCCACTCGACATAGGCATCCAGTCACAAAAACACCCCTTGACCATCACCCTCTGCTTCCTGCCACTCAGCCAATTCTGGATCCAATTTGCCAAATTGCCTTGGATCCCATGGGCTCTTACCTTCATTATCAGTCTCCCATATGGGGCCTTATCAAAAGCCTTGCTGAAGTCCAAGTAGCTTACCTCAAATGCATTGCCCTCGTCTACATACCTGGTCACCTCTTCAAAAAATTCAATCAAATTGGTCAGACATGACCTCCCCTTAACAAAGCCATGCTGACCATCCTTGATTAATCCCTTCCTCTCCAAGTGTAGATTAATTCTGTCCCTCAGAATTGCTTCCAATAGTTTCCCCACCACTAAGGTTAGACTGACTGGCTTGTAGTTCCCTGGTTTATCCCTTGCTCCCTTCTTGAATAATGGTACTATATTGGCTGTTCTCTAGTCCTCTAGCACCTTTCTGTGGCCAGAGAGGTCTTGAAAATTATTGCCAGCGCCCCCATCTCCTCCTTTGCCTCATTCAAACGCCTGGGATACATTTCATCCGGGCCTGGAGATTTATCTACTTTTTAGCCTGCCAGACCTCTTGGAACCTCCTCCCTTTCTATGCTAATTTCTTTAATTATATCACAGTCCGTCTAACTGATTTCCATACCCACGTGGTCCCTCTGACTTGTGAACACCGACACAATGTATTCATTTAGAACCCTTCCCACGTCTTCCAGCTCCACACACATTACCACTATGGTTCTTAATGGGCCCTTCTCTTTCCCTAGTTATCCTCTTACTCATAATGTACTTGTAAAAGAACTTTGGATTTTCCTTTATTTTACCTGCCAATGTTTTCTCATGCCACCTTTTTGCTCTCCTAATTTCTTTTTTAAGTTCCCCCCTACACATTCTATACTCCTCTATGACTTCCGCTGATTTGAGTCCTCGGTATCTGCCATACGCCTCCCTTTTTCTCTTTTTCCAATCCTGTATCTCCATTGGCATCCAGGGTTCCCTGGATTTGTTGGTCCCACCCTTTGTCTTTACTGGAATAAGTTGGTCCTGTGCTCTCCCTATTTCCTTCTTGAATGAGTCCCACTGCTCTGATGCAGATTTACCTATAAGTAGCTGCTCCCAGTCCACTTTGGCCAAATCATATCTGATCTTATTAAAATTGTCCTTCCCCCAATTTAGAACTTTGATTTCTGGCCCATCCGTGTCCTTTTCCAAAACAATCTTGAATCTAATGGAGTTGTGATCATAATCTGCAAAATGCTGCCCCACTGATACCTCTACCATTTACCTGGCTTCATTCCCTAAAATTAAGTCCAGGCCACACCCTCACTTGTAGGACCATTTATGAACTGGCTTAAAAAGCTCTCATAGATGCATTAAGAATTCCGCTCCCTCTAAACCTACCACACTATGACTAACTCAGTTAATGTTGGGGAAGCTGAAATCCCCCACTATTACTACCCTATTATTTTTACACTTCTCTGAAATTTGCCTACATGTCTGCTCTTTTATTTCTCTAACTGTTTGGAGGCCCCTAATACACTCCCAGCAATGTGATTGTCCCTTTTTTGTTTTTCAGTTCTACCCATATGGCTTCATTTGAGGAGCCTTCTAAGATGTCATCCCTCCTTACTGCTGTAATTGATTCCTTGATCAATATTGTGATACCCCTTCCTCTTTTACCTCCTTCCCTGCCTCGCCTGAAGACCCTATATCCTGGAATATTGAGCTGCTAATCCTGCTCCTCTCTCAACCATGTCCCTGTGACAGCAATGACATCATACTTCCATGTGTTCATTTGTGTCCTTAACTCATCTGCCTTATTTGTCAGACTCCTTGCATTAAAATAAATACCATCCAACCTTGCCAAGTTCCCTTGTGCCTTAACTGGCCTGTAATTTCTATGCCTTCCAGACTTACTTGCTTTCTCTTCTAATTTTGGCTGTGCATGTTCCCCTGCTGAACCTCCTCTCAGGATCCCATCCTCCCAAGAGCACTAGCAAGCTAGCAAGCCTCCTCACAAGGATGTTGGTCCCATTCTGGTTTGGGTGCAACCCTCCTGCCTTGTACAGGTCCCACCACCCCTAGGAATGGTCTCAATGTCCCAGAAATCTAAAGGTCTCCATCCTGCACCATCTCTCCAGCCATGCATTCATCTGGACTAACCTCCTATTTCTATTCCCACTAGCACATGGCATCAGGAATAATCCAGAGATTACTTCCTTTGAGGTCCTGTTTTTTAATCTTTTTCCTAGCTCCCTAAATTCTGCTTACAGGACCTCATCTCTCATTCTACCTATGTTGTTGGTACCAATATGTACCACGATCTATGTCTGTCTTCCCCTTTTAGGATGCCCTACAGCCGTTCAGTGACATCCTTGACCCAGGCACCTGTGTCAATATACCACCTTGGAGTCACATCTACAGCCTAGAAACGTCTGTCTGTTTACCCTTACTATCGAGTCTCCTACCACTATTGCTCTTCCCCTCTTTTTCCTCCTCCAACTATGCAGCTGAGCCACACTCAGTGCCACGAGTGTGACTGCACTCTCCAAAGGAACCGTCACTCTTTCCAACACAGGAAAAACGGTTCTTGAGTGAGATGCACCCTGGGGATTTCCTAGCTACCTGCCTGACACCTTTCTTCTGACTGATGGTCACCTATTCCCTCGCTATCTGCACTTCCAAAAGCTGTGGGGTGACCACATCTAAAAACATGCTATCCATGAAACTCTCAGCCTCGCGGATGCACCTCATTACCTTCAGTTACCACTCAAGCCCCGAAACTCAGAGCTCAGGTAGCTGCAGCTGGTGGCACTTCCTGCACGTGGTCAGTCAGAGCGCAAGGAGCATCTAGGACTTCCCACATGTTGCAGGTGGTACATAACATGGGACTGAGCTGCACTGCCATGCCTCTAGTTGTAAAAAACTCTTACTTTAAGTTAAATACAGTAAAGTTAAATTATTTATGTATTTTAAATAAAAACTAGAACCCTTACCTTTCCTTAGTTTAATCTATTTTAAACTGGAGAAAAACTGGAGAAAAACACTTACCCACTACTCACCAGTCAGCTCTCATCTTTGTGCTGATGCCACTTTTTAAAGCTTCCCCGCACTTGCGCTGGCTCTGATCTCTCTGCCACTCTCTTGCGCTGTCTTGTGATGTCACTCTTGTGATTTTCAACAAGATCTGGCTGCAGGGCACTCTTCCCAGACTGCTTCACCACGATGCTGACTGCAGGATACTCCTCCCAGGCTGATTCACCGAGATGCTGACTGCAGGACACTCTTCCCAGGCTGATTCACTGTGATGCTGACAGCAGGACACTCTTCCCAGGCTGCTCCACCAAGATGCTGACTGTGGGACCCCTCTTCCCAGACTGCTTCAGTGCGATGCTGACTGCGGGACACTCTTCCAGACTGCATCACCTCGAAGCAGGATGCTCTTCCCAGACAGCTTCACCGCGATGCTGACTGTGGGATGCTTTTCCCAGACTGCTTCATCACGACGCTGACTGCAGGATGCTCTTCCCAAACTGCTTCACTGCGATGCTGACTGCGGGACACTCTTCCCAAACTGCCTCACCGAGATGCAGACTGTGGGGCAATGCAATGCCTCACCGCGATGCTGACTGTGGGACACTCTTTCCCGACTGCTTCACCATGATGCTGACTGTGGGACACTCTTCCCAGACTGCTTCACCATGATGCAGGACATGCTTCCCAGACTGCTTCACTGTGATGCTGACTGCAATCCTAATCTCCTACTTTGCATCAGTGAATTCCTTCACACCAGGACCCAATGGTTGTTGGTTTCTGGGATTAAAAGGAGTCTATGTTAATGAATACTGGATCTCCTCAGAACTTTGTACTTTCACCTTTGCTCTTCACCCTCTATATGAATGATTGTCAATCAGCGTACGACAACATAACGACCCTGAAATATGCTGATGAAACAGTATTTTTGGGTCTTATAAGGAATAACGAAGGAAACTATAGGAACTCATTGGGGAAGTTTGTTATATGGTGTCATAACAATTCTCTTAAATTGAATGTAAGCAAGAAGAAAGAATTAGTTATTGACTTTAGGAATAAGCTAGTTAATTATATTGTTCCTGTGAAGATTCATGATGCAGGCACTGAAATAGCTACTAACTACATGTACTAGGTATCAAAGTAGATGATATGTTGAATTGGAAGGATCAGATATGGTGACCAAGGGTCACGCACAATTATATACCTCAGAAAATTAACCCTTTCGAGTAGATCCGACAATCAAGAAACTTTTCTAGGTATGGCTGTAGTTGGGAGTGCTATCCTGTTTGGATGTTTCTCCTGGTACTGTTGTCTTAGGCAAGTTGACTCTTTAAGGGTACATAGATTATTGAACCAGGCAGGAAGGGTATTTGAAAAACAGATCTTTCTTAACAAAATCCGCTCTTGAAGAATTTTGATGATAGTTAAGTGTGTTCAAAACAATGAGAATCTCTGCTTGTTTCATTATTACTTCTGGTTGCATTCAGGGAAAAGGCTACAATCCTTCAGATGCAGAACAAATAGGATCCTGAACTCATTTGTGCCCTTCTCTACAAAAATTTGTAATAGGAGCTTGATGTGTGGGTGAGGATATGCTTATTTTAATGCATTGGAATAGTTTTTAATACATATTTTAATTAAAGTTAGACCTCTGTGATAAGGAAATTTTCTTTCTTATTGTTATTATTAATTTATATGCAAATTTTAATAAACAAGCAACATCCCCAAAATGAATTTCCATATGGATAACAAAGTTAAATTGAAAGAAAATCCCCCCAGAGACACAGGGTGGAATTTTCCATGTCCGTTGGCAGCAGGCATCTTCGGCAGCGTGAGCAAACAATATGGTGAGAAGGCCAAAAGTTGGTTTCACGATGTCGTGAAACCAGTTTGCAATCGTCCACTCTGCCCTTCAATGGCGGGCTGTATTTCCTGCCTTCGGATGTCGGGAACGTCATGGTAATACCTCCGCATATCATTATATGCCCAGCACACGAGAATCACGCCCCCACCCTGGATAGTCTGAGCAATCACACCAACGTGTTTTACAATTGTACATAAGCGACATGCACCTGGCGAGTGGCACTTCACTCAGGGCTTTGAGGTTTTTTTGCCTACCTTGCTTCGCACAGCACTCATGATCATCAGTGCCAGGCTTTGCAGACAGGACCACATCCCTTTTAGGAGGGCTCATGGGCAGTTCTTGACTTACCAGACCAAGTGTAGGACAGAGATGGCCTTTTAACAGCTGCAGGGCCAGGACCTGCTTGAGGAGGGGTGAGAAGTGGTCTCAGGCAAGGAAAGAGGCTGCAGGACGAGGGCTGTACTGGGGAATTGAATGTTGAAGGGTTGATCAGTAAGTTTGTGGATGTACAAAAAATGCTGGGGTGGTAAATAGTGATATAATTAAAAGAAATTAGCATAGAAAGGGAGGAGATTCTAAGTGGTCTGGCAGGCTTAGAAGTAGATAAATCTGCAGGCCCGGATGAAATGTATCACAGGCTGTTGAGTGAGGCAAGGGAGGAGATAGCAGGGGTGCTGACAACAATTTTCAATACCTCTCTGGCCACAGGAGAGATGACAGAGGACTGGAGGATAGCCAGTGTGGTACCGTTACTCAAGAAGGGAGGGAGGGATAAACCAGGGACTACAAACCAGTCAGTTTAACCTTTGTGGTGGGGAAACTATTGGAAGCAATTCTGAGGGACAGAATTAATCTACACTTGGAGAGGCAGGGATTAATCAAGGACAGTCAGCATGGTTTTGTTTAGGGGAGGTCATGTCTGACCAATTTGATCGAATTTTTCGAAGAGGTAACCAGGTGTGTAGATGAGGGCAATGCATTTGACGTAGTCTGCCTGGACTTCAGCAAGGCTTTTGGTCAGGTCCTGCATGGGAGACTGATAACAAAGGTAAGAGCCCATGGAATCCAAGGCAATTTGGCAAATTGGATCCAGAATTGGCTGAGTGGCAGGAAGCAGAGGGTGATGGTCAAGGGGCGTTTTTGTGCCTGGATGCCTGTATCCAGTGGGGTTCCACAGGGATCGGTGTTGGGTCCCTTGCTGTTTGTGGTATATATAAATGATTGAGACTTGAATGTTGAAGGTTTGATCAGTAAGTTCGTGGATGACACCAAAATTGGTGGGGTGGTAAATAGTGAGGAGGATAGCCTTAGATTACAGGAGGATATAGGCAGGCTGGTCAGATGGGATGATCAGCAGCAAATGGAATTTAATCCTGATAAGTGTGAGGTGATGCACTTGAGCAGGTCAAATAGGGCACGGGAATACACGATGAATTGTAGGACCCTGGGAAGTACCTTGGATCAGAAGGACCTTGGTGTGCATGTCCACTGGTCCCTTGTAGTAGCGGGACAGGTAGATAAGGTGGTTAAGAAGGTATATGGGATACTTGCCTTTATTAGCTGAGGCATAGAATATAAGAAATAAAAACAAAAAACTGCAGATGCTGGAAATCCAAAACAAAAACAGAATTACCTGGAAAAACTCAGCAGGTTTGGCAGCATCGGCGGAGAAGGAAAGAGTTGACATTTCACATTCTCATGACCCACCATCCTCTAGGTAGGGTCATGAGGACTCAAAACGTCAACTCTTTTCTTCTCCGCCGATGCTGCCAGAGCTGCTGAGTTTTTCCAGGTAATTCTGTTTTTGCATAGAATATAAGAGTGGGGAGGTTATGCTGGAACTGTATAAAACGCTGGTTAGGCCACAGGTAGAGTTCTGGAAACCGCATTATAGGAGGGATGTGGTTGCATTGGAGAGAGTGCAGAGGAGATTTACCAGGATGTTGCTTAGGCTGGAGAGTTTTAGTTATGGGGAGAGATTGGGTAGACTAGGGTTATTTTTCCTGAAGCAGAGAAGATCGAGGAGGAACATGATTGAGGTGTATAAAATTATGAGGGGCATAAATAGGGTAGACAGGAAGGAACTTTTCCGCTTGGTGGAAGGATCAATAACCAGGGGGCATAAATTTAAGGTAAGGGGCAGGAGGTTCAGAGGGGATGTGAGGATGATTTTTTTCACCTAGAGGGTAGGGGGAATCTGGAACTCACTGCCTGAAAGGGTGGTAGAGGCAGAAACCCTCATAATATTTAAGAAGTATTTGGATGTGCACTTGCAATGACATGGCACACAAGGCAATGGGCCTAGTGCTGGGAAATGGGATTAGAATAGTTAGGTACTTGTTTGACCGGTGCAGACTCGATGGGCCTAAGGGTCTTTTCCCGTGCTGTAGACCTCTATGACTCTGATTGACATCAGGGTTTTTCAATCTTTCAAAAAGCTTCAATGGTTGCATGGTATTAAAAGTTGAAGAGTAATCAGGAAAGCCAGCACCAGCATAGTTGCCTAATCTAACCATGCGCTGCTGAATCAAATGGATGAAGATCAGAACAACATTGCCCACTGACTTAGGAAGTGGCTAAGCAGACTGTAACTGATCAATATGTGGAAAAAGAGGATCTAAAAGCTGCCTTGATATAATGCGCTTGAAGTACTTCAAGACTATCGATGTAAAAGCAACTTGCTGGTAATCACTCAGCTCAGCAGGCAGCAGCTTCTTAGTCACTGGAATGATGATGGCTGATTTCCAACCACTAGGAATAGTATGTGTGTCAAACAATTTCTGAAAGATCAGGGCCAACTGATGAGCACATTCCTCATCCACATGAAACAGGCTACTCAGGATAATGTGTGCCAGGATTTTCCCTATTCACAAGAGGGAAATACCTCACTCATATCCACAGCATGATTTCACTCTCTTCTTGAAGATAGTTACAATTGTCATATTCCTGAATCTGGGGTAGGGAGTTCTTTTGCCTCCAAAATCATTAGGATGAGCGCATGGTGTTGTAATGTGCAATTTAACCAAAAGCCACCATTGATGGGAGAGCTGCAAGAAGCAACCAAACAGATGAAAAACAACAAAGTCTGCAGCTTTGGTATTCCACTAAGGTCTTCAAAGCTGGCAGAATTTTGCTCACATCAAGACACTATAGAGGGACCTCCAGCAGCAGGTGGCAATGGTGGGGGAAAGCACCAAACAGGAGAACTGGTTGGCCCCTGTGGGCCTCTCCCTGCAGAGAGTGGTTTCTTTGACAAGCTGAGGGGCAGAGCCAGATGCCATAAGGTGAAGGAGCAAGCAGCCAGGACTTGAATGGCAGGAGCCTAGGCAGGAGCCACCCTGAGGATGGCTGAAGAGCCAGGAAGAGGAATTGGGACCTAGTCAGACTGACTGGCAGCCCTCCTGAGTGTGGGAAGCCTCAGAGGGGAGCAGGACTGCCGCCAGGATCTGGGCAGCTGGTCAAGCCTGAACACATCTGGTGATTGCTGCACTGAGGAGCTGAGGCCCGGATTAGGACAGGGATCTGGGGCATCAGCAGTGAATAGTCTCTGTGACTAGTTATTTCTTGGAGATATGTTTCCCCTTAACAGTTTATACAGTTTTAAAGCCAGTGGAATAAAGGAGCATTTAAAAAAAATCTTTGTACAGTCCTTGTGGTTAAGTGCTGGTTAGGCCAGCGTTTATTGACCATCCCTAACTGCCATTGAGAAGATGGTGGTGAGCTGCCTTCCTGGGCCACTGCCGTTCTTATGGTGTAGGTACACGCAGAATGCTGTTGTGGAGGAGCTCCAGGGTTTTGACCCAGCGACTGTGAAGGAAAAGTGATATATTTCCAAGTCAGGATGGTGAATTGGAGTGGACCTTCCAGGTGGCGGTGTTCCCATCTATCTGCTGTTCTTGTCCTTCTAGATGGTAATGGTTGTCGGTTTTGAAGGTGCCTTGGTGAATTCCTGCAGTGCATCATGTATATGGTACATATTGCTGCTACCTTGCAGTGGTGGTGGAGGGTGTGAATGTTTGTGGATTGGGTGCCAATCAAGTGGGCTGCTTTGTCCTGGATGGTATCCAGCTTCTTGAATGTTGTTGCAGTGCACTCATCCAGGCAAGTGGAGAGTATTCCATCAAACTCCTGACTTGTGCCTTGTAGATGGTGGACAGGCTTTGGGGAATCAGGTGAGTTACTTGCCCATTGATTCCATCATAGGGTACAGGGGGATAGCCTGGAGTATATCATCTTCCAACGTGGATGCACATTTGAGGAGTTGTTCAAAATGTTCATTCCAGTACTGACAGATAACATTGCCACCTTTAAAAAGAATACCACCACCCTGCGGAGAAGGGGATTTTGTCCATTTGACCTCAGCCTATGGATGGCCCTGGTGGCTTCAAAAAAACCTTTGTATGTCATGATAGTACTGTTGGATCTTTCTGGCTTTCCTCTTCTCACCACATATCCTTTATCATCTGGATTTTTCTTCACTTGTCAGCCTTCAGCTATACTATGCTGCCTTTTTGAGTTGTCACCTTGGATAGTTCTGCCAGGCAATGAAAGTTGTTTGTTTTTGATCTAGGGAGTCACATATTCGAGCATAATTTTTGTCAAACCAGTCCTAGTGATGACGCGCTCAAACACAATAGGTCTGAACACAGGAGTCTAGTTCAGCTGATTTTATTTGATCCCATTGTTCTAGAATTCATTGATCTAGCAAAAACATTTAACTCAGTAAATCGCAAGGCTCTGAAGATTGTGCTCCTAAGATTTTGATGTTCAAGAAACTTCATCACAATCCTGCAATTGCTTCATCATAATATGACTGCTACAATCTTGAGTGGAAGATCTGAAACAGATGCTTTTAAAATCTAGGCAGGGGTCAAGCAAGCCTGTGTGATAGCCCCCAAACTATTCACAATTTACCTAATAGTGACTATTCAACTCATCAAAGATCAATTGACTTCTGGTGATAGTATTAAATGCCACCTAGATAGAAAACTCTTTAAGCTCAGTTGCCTCCATGCCAAGACTAAACTGACCGCCATAGATATATAAGATCTACAGTTTGCAGATGGCTGCAGTGCCATTGCCATTATCCTTGACTCCATGTTGATCAAAAATCGATTTAACCAAGCCTTAAATATATTCAATGACTCAACCTCCAGAGCTCTCTGGCAAAAAAAATTCCACAGGTGACTGGCCCCGAGAGAAAAATATTCTCCTCATCTCAGTCTTAAATAGGAAGACCCTAATTTTTAAACTGGCTGCCCAAGTTCTAGACTCCCCAGTAAGGGGAAACATCCTCTTAGCATCCACCCTGGCAAGTCCCCTCAAGATCGTGTATGTTTCAATAAGATTACATCTCATTCTTTTAAACTCCAATGGGTATAGGCTTAATCTACTCAATGCTTCCTCATAAGATAAACCCTTCCTCCCAGGAATCAGTCGAATGAACCTTCTCTGAACTGCTTCTAATGCAATTATATCCTTTCTCAAGTAAGGAGATCAAAACTGTATACAGTACTCCAGATGTGGTCTCAAAGGCACAACATTTCTCTTCTTTTATACTCAATTACACTTGCAATGAATGCTAATATTCCATTTGCCTTCCTAATCACTTGCTGTACCTTTTTTAAAATTTGTTCATGGGATGTGGGTGTCACTGATCAGGCCAGCATTTATTACCCATCCCTAGTTGCCCTAGTTCAGAGGGCATTTAAGAGTCAACCACATTGCTGGTATGGCTCCAAATTGACCCAACCCGGCCAATTACCGCTTTATCAGTCTACTCTCAATCATCAGTAAAGTAATGGAAGGGGTCATCAACAGTGCTATCGAATGGCACTTGATTAGCAATAACCTGCTCACTGACACCCAATTTGGGTTCCGCCAGGGCCACTCAGCTCCTGACCTCATTACAGCCTTGGTTCAAACATGGACAAAGGAGCTGAACTCCCAAGGCGAGGTGAGAGTGACTGCCCTTGACATCATGACAACATTTGACTGAGTGTGGCATCAAGGAGCCTTAGCAAAACTGGAATCAATGGGAATCAGGGGGAAAAACTCTCTACTGGCTGCAGTCATACCTAGCATAAAAGAAGATGGTTGTGGTTGTTGGAGGTCAGTCATCTCAGCTCCAGGACATCATTGCAGAAGTTCCTCAGGGTAGTGTCCTCAGCCCAACCATCTTCAACTGCTTCATCAATGACCTTCCTTCCATCGTAAGGTCAGAAGTTGGAATGTTTGCTGATGATTTTACAATGTTCAGCACCATTTGCGACTCCTCAGATACTGAAGCAGTCCATATCCAAATGCAACAAGACCTGGACAATATCCAGGCTTGGGCTGACAAGTGGCAAGTAACATTCACGCCACACAAGTGTCAGACAATGACCATCTCCAATAAGAGAGAATCCAACCATCGCCCCTTGATGTTCAATGGCATTACCATTGCTAAATCCCCCACTATCAACATCCTGGGGGTTACCATTGACCAGAAACTGAACTTGACTAGCTATATAAATACTGTGGCTACAAGAACAGTTCAGTGGCTAGGATTCCTGCAATGAGAAGCTCACCTCCTGACTCCCCAAAGCCTGTCCACCATCTACAAAGCACAAGTATGGTGGAATACTCCCCACTTATCTGGATGAGTGCAGCTCCAACAACACTCAAGAAGCTCGAGACCGCCCACTTGATTGGCACCGCATCCACAAACATTCACTCCCTCTACCACCAATGCACAGTAGCAGCAGTGTGTACCATCTACAAGATGCACTGCAGGAATTCACTGAGGTTCCTTTGACAGCACCTTCCAAACCCACAACACTACCATTTAGAAGGACAAGAGCATCAGATAGGTAGGAATACCGCCACCTGGAAGTTCCCTTCCAAGTCATTCACCATCCTGACTTGGAAATATATCACCATTCCTTCACTGTCGTTGGGTCAAAATCCTGGAATTCCTCTCTAACAGCACTGTGGGTTTCACTACACTGCATGGACTGCAGCCAGCGAAGCCCACATCCTGTGAATGAATAAAATAAAACCTGAAAATTAATCATTTATTCTTTCTCTCTGCTTCCTGTTAGCTAACCAATCCTTTATCTGTGCTAATATGTTATGCCCTACACCATGAGTTCTTATTTTGTATAGAAATGTTTTTATGTGGCACCTTATTGAATGTCTTTTGGAAATCTAGATACACCACATTCACAGGTTCCCCTTTATGGGTCTTGTTACTTCCTCAGAGAACTAATAAATTTGGCAAACACGATTTCTCTTTCACAAAACCATGTTGACTCTGCCTGATTAAATTAGGATTTTCTCAACGTCCTGCTATTACCTCCTTAATAATGGATTCTAGCATTTTCTCTATGACAGATGTTAGGGTAACTGGCTCCTAGTTTCCTGCTTTTTGTCTCCCTCTTATCTTGAATTGGGATGTTACATTTACAAGGTCTGGCAAAGCTTGTCAGCCAAATATCCCACCTCCCATATATGTTGAAGGAGACACTCTGGAATATGTTGAACACTTCCCATACTTCAGCAACTACCTCTTTCAACAGGCCACCAACGATAAGGATATTCAACACCAGATCAGCTGCGCCAGTTCCATTTTCTACAAACTATGGCAGTGAGTGTTTGACAACAAAGGCATCAACAAGTCAGTAAAAGTGCTAGTGTACAGAGCAGCTGCCGTCATCACACGCCGGTACTGCAGTGTTTCAACGACACTTAAGAGTGCTGGAGAAATTTCATCAGTAATTCCTCCGTCACACCTTCCAGGTTCAGTGGAAGGACTGTCAAACAAACATTAGTGTCCATCTTGAAACTAGGTCCACATGCATTCAGGCAAAATTCCTGCAAAATCAATGGACTGGCCAAAGACAATATGGCCAAAAATCATACACCTGCCAGAACCTGTTCTCTCAACTCTCAAATGGCCAACATTCCAGAGGAGGGCAATGAAACTTCAAAGACACCCTCAAGCTCCCCTTGAAGCCAAGGCAGCATTGACCAAGGAGGAGCTTGCTACCAATCACACAGATTGATGACAACTTGCCCATCAGGCTGCATCATGCTTTGAGTCCCAATGCCTTAATAACAAAGCAGAGTGACAGCAGAGAAGGAAAGAAAAGGAAGCAAATCCTGCACTCGACATCCCACTGCCTCATGGGGGACATGTGTCCAAATATCTGGAGGCCGAGAATTGGTCTGCTCAGCCAAATGAAGACCCATGGCAGAAACACGTGACCCTCAGTGGATGTCATCCTCAAATTGATGCACAGCCACCGCCATTGATCTATCTACGGCACATACCAGCAATTTCACACCATTCAGTGCAAGTTAATGGCGAGGTAGACAGCAGGATGCCATCTTTAGTGAGCTAATATCAGAATAATGGCCATGGACAGCAACATTTGGATATTTGCGTTCATCTTATCCTGCTAAGTCTCATCTGCCCCTCATGTGAAGTTGTTGTAACATTTAGGCATAGATAACAGAAAGTACCATTTGTCTCATTGTTATTTTGATAGCAAACCTTGACCTATTATACGATCAAATACCACACAAATACAAAAATAATTGGTCTGTGCTAAATCTCTCAATTTGGAAAATTTTATCTGCAAGTGTTCAATAACATTACCACTGCCAAAACCCCCACCACGGACATCTGGGAGTGACTATTGACCAGAAACTTAACTGGATCTGAAAAGTTTAGTGGATTTACATTGTTTGACTATGAGTAATTCTGCAAGATTATTTTCTTTAGAAAATGTAATGTCAAGGCTGGACTGAAAAACATGATGTTTCGCTTAGCTGCAAACTGTCAATTTGTTAATGTTGGAATGTGTGTGTGTGTGTGTGTGTGTGTGTGTGTGTGTGTGTGTGTGTGTGTGTGTGTGTGAAACTGCACATAGCCTGCACTGGAAAGGGGAAGTTATTCAGATGGAACGAGGCCGACACACCAACTCTTACGGGTCACTGCGGAGAAGACAGACAACAACAGTTAAACTGATAGAACAAATTATTTGTTATGGGGAGGTGATGGTGTAGTGGTATTGTCGCTGGAATAGTAATCCAGATACCTAGGGTAATGGTTCGAATCCTGCATGGCAGATGGTGGAATTTGAATTCAATAAAAATCTGGAATTAAAAGTCCAATGATGACCAAGGAAACAATTGTCAATTGTTGTAATGTCCTTCACGGAAGAAAATCAGTCATCCTTAACTGACCTGCTGTGACTTCAAGCATTGTGGTTGACTCTGAAATGGCCTAGCGAGCCACGCAGTTGTATCAAACCGCTACAAAGTCACAAAAAAGGAATGAAATTAGATGGACCACCCAGCACTGTGGGTGTACCTACACTACATGGAATGCAGCGGTTCAAGAAGGCAGTTCCCCACCACCTTCTCAATGGCAACTAGAGATGGGCAATAAATGCTGGCCCAGCCAGTGAAGGCCACATCACATGAATGAATAAAAAGAAAAAAAATGTGCACCTGTTAACCTGTCTGTTTGAGTTAATGTTTTATCGTGAAAGTTTCTGTTCAAGGCTATACTTTGTATAAGAACAATGGTAGAGGTAAGATTGGGCCTTAGTAGGATAAGATGAATGTGAAGTTGCAGAAGTTGAGCTAATAACAGAAATGTGTGTTTTTGAGCTTTTGGAAAAACAGGAATTATCTGTAAGTGCTGATGTGTGGGGCATAGGAGGTCCATGGACTATCGATGACCGCAGCTTGATCCAATCATTTTGGCCAGGGCAAACTATAGCCTAATATGGTATGGCAAGGGTCTCTCAATGGGGATAAATGAAAGGAGCTGCAAGACATCATTGGCACACCTTGAAGGGGAAGACAGACTACGGTCAACAGAACACAGAAAGAGAAGAAGAGAAGTCTGTGCACACCAGATGGGCTGTCTTGACTAATTAAAACCAGGCTTTTATTTTTGATTTAAAAAAAGAGTCTCGGCTGCCCTCCTGGATTATTTTCTTACAACTGGCTGAAAGGGGAAACCTGTATAAGTTATCACGGGTGGTGGGTGTTCCTCGGATAGCCCTAATTTGTGTCCTCTTTGGGTAGCAGGAGGAAGTAAATATACTCCCCAAAGACGAGTGACCAACATCAGGTAAACAGAAAACCAGAATCAGCTTAAAAGAGGGGAGTTGTAAGAAACTTCTCACAAGGGTTGTTTCCATGATGCCGGGTTAGGGATGTACAAAATTTGACTATATTTGTGAATGAATGGCCATTCTATATTTTATCTTGTACAAATGCATGCCAGTTTAATGTCTGTGCCAAGATGTAAAAGTCGTTTAAACCTTTGTAGTCCTGTTTGGTACATTGTCTTAAGATGTCATTGTATTCAGGTTGAAGTTAATCTTTTCTCCAGATTTTGGTTACAGGCATTTTAAAGATGCCTGAAGGAAGACGACGCACAAGACTGTGACAAAGGACAAGGCAAAAGTTTGTTTGTGCTTGGATGCAGTAGCTTCCTGTGTTGAAATGAAAAGGGCTGTGGGAATGGTCTGTGTACGCTTGGCTGAAAGCCCGGAAATCTATTAGAATAATAGAGCACCTGAACTCCACAGGAAACGTTTGTTTGATTGACAGCTGAGGCTCTGCATCAATTTTGTAATGCCTGTTCACATAACCAGTGGTTTCAAGTGTTTGCAGTTTGTGGCTTTTGAAACTTCAGAAGGCCTGGATGATTGACACTTTTATTAGCTTGCCATCCAGACGTTTTTCCATATGGGAAAGTGATCAATGGATTACATTTTTTTCAAAGCTTCTTTTCTACACATCTACTTTACACTGTGGTGTTCATTGGTCCTAGAAAGCGTACAGGGGGACAGTTGGCATGGAAGTTTCAGAGACTGGCATAGGGGGCATGAGGGGCCTGGAGGGGATGGAAGGGCAAAGCCTGGCATGGGGGGCATGAAGGGACATAATGGTGGGTAGGGAACATGAAGTGGCATTGATGGAGTATGGGGAGTGTCTGGAGGGTGAAGGGGTTGTGAGAGTGAGGACAAGAGGTTTTTCCTTTTTTTTAACTAGGAAAAAGTCCCAGGGCACTGAAGCCGGCCTTTTAAACAGCCCAGCTTCGCAGTTGCCAGGCTCTGTGGCTGCCTCTGCACTTCTTCCTGGGTCAGCTGGCCTGACTCCAGCTTGCATCTGGCCCCCTTGGTGGGCACATTCTCCCGAGGTTAGCGGGCCAACCTGGGAATTTTCCTAACTCCCCCTACCAACCTCGAGGATGAAAATCCAGCCCTTCGTGTCTGGTTTTCTAAACAGGTGACGATGGTGTCCAAGTACAATAAAAATTCCAGCAGCTTCATGAATTTGGGAACTTACCTCCAGACAGCAAATGTCACAGCATGGTAACAATTTGGATTAAATACTCTGCTGTTTCAAAGGTTTTTGTTATTTTCGATTTCCTGAGACAGAGTGCTTGAGAACGGGAGATCTTATGTAAACACACTAATGAGACATTTCAAAACCACCAAGCCTGGGCACATGAAATTGGAATTGATAAACAAAATTAAATTCATGTGAATTGGTGTTCTAAACATCTAAAGGAACATTTACCTATAACTTAAAGGGATTTAAAAAACACAGCCGAGGTGGTTTCTATTAAAGTTAAGAAATAAAATATACATGGAGGAATAAACTTACAAACATCTCAGCCTTAAAACACTGCTATTTGAAATCAGATAATTTGGAAAACATCAGTATAATTTAGTGGGCTGCTTAATAAAATGTGGGTAAAATAACAAATAAATAACAGACAAAACATGCTAATGCTTAGAATCAAAGGGGAAAATTTGATTTCTGTTATAAAAAGAACATCTTCTTGGACTGTAAAGATTCTCCAGGGCTCAAAATGAAATAGATTTATATTTAACATGAACTGAGAATTAAATCCGGCAGATGCAAGAGTGAGTAAATGAATTTTGGGACTAGATATAGGCAAAATTAGAGTCCATACCATTAAGTTTCAAGAAGTCCAGAACATTCCAGTAAAAGTCAGAAAAGTATAGATTAAACAAATAATTTGACAACTTTCTCTTGGTGATGTTTGTGTCCTTGTCTATGAGTATTTTTTAAGGATAATTGCAGTTAATGGAGTGAGTCATTACCCAAGGTACTGAGACCATGCAGGGAGAGGTAAGCAAAGAATTCACAACAGACACCCTCATCCATCCACCCTACCCACACACACCATGATCACATAAGAGTCAAAAATCTGCGGCATGATATTGAAGTGTGTTGTGTGTGAAGTAACTAACATGCAAAAATATGTTAGTAAAATGCACTGAAGAATGGGTTTCAGATATGTGCAATTACTTGATGGTGAGGCAACGGGATTAAGGTGGCTGGTATAATAAAAAAACTTTTTGTTTGAAGGCATTGACACACAGGCCATAGAGAAACTAACATTATCATAAACCAAAACAGAAAACGCTGGAAAAACTCAGCAGGTCTAACAGCATCTGTGGAGAGAAAGATAGAGTTAACGTTGAGTCCGTGTGACTCTTCTTCTTCGAGACATATGGGCTCGAAATGTTAACTCTGTCTTTCTCTTCACAGATGCTGTCAGAATTGCTGAGTTTCTCCTGCATTTTCTGTTTTGGTTTCAGATTTCCAGCATCTGCAGTATTTTGCTTTCATATTATCAGAAACCGGATAGTCAACCATTGATTAGCTCACCAGAAAAGGTACAAAATAAAGAAAGAAAAATTTGCATGAGGACAGCTGCAAGGTTAGGAAGATAATAACATTCATCAGGAATTATCCACCAGATGGATGCAGATAAAGGGAAAGCTAGACAATCTTTTAAGTCCATACACAATTTATTTTAAATAATTGTGTGGGGTGTTCTGGAGGTGGGGACTGCTGCTCCAAGTGAAAGGGTCAGACCCCTCACTCAGGGTCTGAAGAGGGGTTTATGGCACTCAGTGATTACTGTTTTGCTGCCTGGGGGCCAACAGTAAGTTATGCTGGTGCACACTGGATTGCCTGTGACAATTATTCACACCCCACACCTTGCACTTGATTAGCAATAACCTGCTCACGGACGCTCAGTTTGGGTTCTGCCAGGGCCACTCAGCTCCTGACCTCATTACAGCCTTGGGTCAAACATGGACAAAAGAGCTGAACTCTAGAGGAGAGGTGAGAGTGATTGCCCTTGGCATCAAGACAGCATTAACTGAGTGTGGCATCATGGAGCCCTTGCAAAACAATAGGAATTGGGGGGAAACTCTCAACTAGTTGGAGTCATAGCTAGCACAAAGGAGGATGGTTGTGGTTGTTGGAGGTCAGTCATCTCAGCTCCAGGACATCACTGCAGAAGTTCCTCAGGGTAGTGTCCTCAGCCCAACCATCTTCAGATGCTTCATTAATGACCTTCATTCCATAATAAGGTCAGAAGTGGAGATGTTCACTAACGATTGCACAACGTTCAGCACCATTCACGACTCTTCAGATACTGAAGCAGTCCGGTCCAAATGCAGCAAGACCTGGACAATGTCCAGGCTTGGGCTGACAAGTGGCAAGTAACATTTGTGCCACACGAGCGTCAGACAATGACCATCTCCAACAAGAGAGAAACCAACCATCACCCCTTGATGTTCAATGGAATTACCTTCACTGAATCCCCCACAATCAACATCCTGGGGGTTACCACTGACCAGAAACTGAACTTGATTAGCCACATAAATACTGTGGCTACAAGAGCAGGTCAGAGGCTACGAATCTTGCAATAAGTAACTCACCTCCTGACTCCCCAAAGCCTGTCTACCATCTACAAGGCACAGGTCAGGAGTGTGGTGGAATACTGCCCACTTGCCTGGATGAGTGCAGCTCCAACAACACTCAAGAAGCTTGACACCATCCAGGACAAAGCAGCCCACTTGACTGGCACCACATCTACAAACATTCACTCCCTCCACCACCGACGCACATTAGCAGCACTGTGTACCATCTACAAGATGCACTGCAGGAATTCACCAAAGCTTCTTTGGCAGCACTTTCCAAACCCATGACCACTGCCATCTAGAAGGACAAGGGCAGCAGATAGATGGGAACACCACCAGCTGGAAGTTCCCCTCAAAGTCACTCACCATCCTGACTTGGAAATATATCGCCGTTCCTTCACTGTTGCTGGGTCAAAATCCTGGAACTCACTTCCCAACAGCACTGTAGGTGTATCTACACCACATGGACTGCAGTGGCTCAAGAAGGCAGCTCACCACAACTTTCTCAAGGGCAATTAGGGATGTGCAATAAATGCTAGCCCAGCCAATGAACCCCTCATCCCGTGAATGAATATAAAAAAATGAGTACCCCCTCACAGTGACAAAGGTTGTTCTGCTATTACCAGCATCAACATTTTTTTCTTAAATATCTTTTACCCCTATTATCTTAGATTCTATTGTTCCCATACGCCTCTTTTAATTTAACTTTTCCAAATATAAAATTCTTTCATGTTTTCCTATTGCCTCCACTGTCAGGTCAAATAAAATTTAATAACCTTCTCTTGTTCACTTATGAAACCTTTATAAGTTGTAAAAGTCCCTTGTCACTTCTAAACTCCCCTTTGAACTTTAACAGCTGAAAAGCCAAGTCCCTACCTATCACCTAATGCAAGTTTTAAAACCCAACCTACTTACTTGTAAATCCACTCCACCAGAGCCTCTCATTACAAATGCATGCATCTAACTCCTTTACCTTTCATCATTCAGTTCTCACAGACAAGCTGTCTTTACTAACCTTCCCCATGGGCATACAGCTTTCTTTACAGAATACCACCATATTCCCAAAATATCAGAATAATAACACCCATCTTCACAAAGGCTATACTCTGTTAAAACCTTTATATAAGTAGAGATAAGATGGAGAGCTTGGAAGAAAGGCAGGATAAAATGAATGTGAAACTGCAGGGCAGCAGAAGTTTAGCTATTAACAGAATGTGAATCTTAGAACCTTTGGAAAAACAAGAGGCACCTTTACATGCCCACGTGTTGGGGAATAGGGGTTTCTTGGACTATCAGTGATCTCAGCTTGATCCAATCATGTTGGCCAGGACAAACAATAGCATAATATGCTATGGCAAGGGTCTCTCAATGGGGATAAAAGAAGAGAGCTACAAGACTTCATTGATGCATCTAGAAGAGGAAGCCAGACTACGGTCAATGGAACACAGAAAAGGAAGAAGAGATATTGTGCTACAGAGAGCTCAGAAGCAGGAACTGAAGGACCCGAGTCTCACTGTATCTCTATTGCCATGGTTAACTATTAACTTTGTATTTTTTTGTAATACTTAATAAACTCTCTGATTTGATTAAAGAATTTGAGTCCATACCTTGTAGAATTAGTCAGGAACCCTAAGTAAGATGGGTTGGGGTATCTTCTGTTTCACATACATTATCATATCTAGCAGTCTCTTTCTGTGATATCTTACAGATCTGCCACATAAATACTTTCATAAGAGCAGGTCAGAGACTGGGGTTTCTGAAGTGAATAAGATACCTCCTGGCTCCCTAAGGTGTTTCCACCATCTACAAGGCACAAGTCAGAAGTATGATGGAATAATCTCCACTTGCCTGGATGAAGGTTGCTTCAATAACACTCAAAAAACTCAGAATAAATAAGCCCACTTGTTCAGCACCTTATCCCACCACCTTAAACATTCACTCCCCCCCGTACCATCTACAACATACACTGCAAATTCCCATTCATCCTGTACCAACTGGGATCTCATCTTAGCTCATCCATCTCCATTTGAAAATGTCTGCTTTTATACCTAACCCCTTCGATGCCTTAAAACTTGCAGTCTGACTGTCTTCAGTTTAATTAAATTAGTTGTACATACACACAACACATCCACAGTAATAATAGGAAAAATTATATTCTCCCTCCAAAGTGACCACACTACAGGCAAAAAATAAAACATTTGAAAAAAATGAACTAAATCAATTGCCCTAGAGATCCAGCATGATGGGGTGAATGGCCTCCTGAGTTATATGATTTTGTAAGAATATATAAACAATGTTTTGGTTCTAGGATATTAAATAAGAGAGGCCACACTTCTCTCAAACACACTCTTTGAATTTTGTGATGTTAAATACTTCAGCTTGAGAATTTCAAAATAGCAAAAAGTAATTTTTAAAATTCAAAGGATGTGGGCTTCGCTGGCTAGGCTGGAATTTATTGCCCATCCCATAGCTGCCCTTGAGAAGGTGGCAGTGAGCTGCCCTCTTGAACCGTTGCAGTCCATGTGGTGTAGGTACCCACAGTGCTGTTAGGGAGGGAGTTCCAGGATTTTGACCCAGTGACAGTGAAAGAACAGTGATATATTTCCAAGTCAGGGTGGTAAGTTGCTTGGAGGGGAAATACCAGGCTATGGATATCCCATGTATTTGCTGCCCTTGTCCTTCTAATTGGTAGTGGTCGTGGGTTTAGAAGGTGCACTCTAAGGAGCCTTGGTGAGTTTCTGATGTGCATCTTGCAGATGGTACACACTGCTGCTACTGTGCATCAGTGGTGGAGGGAGTGAATGTTGGTGGCTGAGGTGCCAATTAAGTGGGCTGCTTTGTCCTGGATGACGTCAAGATTCTTGAGTGTTGTTGGAGCTGCACTCATCCAGGAAAAGGGAGAGTATTCCATCACATTCCTGACCAGTGCCTTGAAGATTATGGACAGGCTTTGGGGAGTCAGGAGGTGAGTTACATGCTGCAGGATTCCTAGCCTTTAACCTGCTCTTGTAGCCACAGTATTTATATGGCTAGTCCAGTTCAGTTTCTAGTCAATGGTAACCCCCAGGATGTTGATAGTGGGGGATTCAGCAATAGTAATGCCAATGATTGTCAAGGGATGATGGTTAGATTCTCACTTGTTGGAGATGGTCACTGCCTGACACTTTTGTGGCATGAACTTGCCACTTGTCAGCCCAAGCCTGGATATTGTCCGGGTCTTGCTGCATTTGGGCATGAACTGCTTCAGTATAGGAGGTGTCACGAACATTATGCAATCTTCAGCAAACATCCCCACTTCTGACCTTATGATGGAAGGAAGGTAATTGACGAAGCAGCTGAAGATGGTTGGGCCTGGGGCACTATCCTGAGGAACTCCTGCAGTGATGTCCTGGAGCTGAGATGACTGACCTCCGAAAAACTCAACTATCTTACTTTGTGCTCGGTATGACTCCAACCAGCAGAGAGTTTTCCCCCTGATTCCCACTGACCTCAGTTTTGCAAGGGCTCCTTGATGCCACACTTGGTCAAATGCCTCACTCTCGCATTACCTCTGGAGTTCAATTCTTGTGTCCATGTTTGAACTAAGGCTGTAATGAGATCAGGAGCTGAGTAACCCTGGTGGAACCCAAACTGGGCATCAGTGAACATGTTATTGCTAAACAAGTGCCACTTGATAGCACTGTTGATAACCGCTTCCATTACTTTACTAATGATGGAGTATAGGCTGATGGGGTGGTAATTGGCTGGGTTGGATTTGTCCTGCTTTTTGTGTACAGGACATGCCTGGGCAATTTTCCACATAGCTGGTTAGATGCAAGTGTTTTAGTTGTTATGGAACAGCTTGGCAAGGGGCACTGCAAGTTCTGGAGCACATCTTGAGTACTATTGCCCGAATATTCTCAGGGCCCATAATCTTTGCAGTATACAGTGCCTTCAGCTGTTCCTTGATCTCACGTGGATTGAACCAATTTGGCTGAAGACTGGCACCTGTGATGCTGAGGACCTCTGGAGTAGGCTGAGATGGATCATCCACTAGGCATTTCTGGCTGAAGATTGTAGCAAGTGCTTCAGCCTTATCTTTTGCACTGTTGTGCTGGGCTCCCCCATCATTGAGAATGGGGATACTTGTGAAGCCCCCTACTCCAGTGCATTGTTTAATTACCCACCACTATTCACAGCTGGATGTGGCAGGACAGCAGAGCTTAGATCTGATCCGTTGGTTGTGGAATCACTTAGCTCTATCACTTGTTGCTTTTGCTGTTAGGCATGCAAGTAGTCCTGTGTTATAGCTTCACCAGGTTGACACCTCATTGTTAGGTATGCCTGGTGTTCTTCCTGACATGCCCTCCTGCACTCTTCATTGAACCAGGGTTGATCCCCTGGCTTGATGGTGATGGTAGAGTGGAGGAATATGTTGGGCCATGAGGTTACAGATGTGGTCGAGTACAATTCTGCTATTGCTGCTGATGGCCCACAGTGCCTCATGGTTGCCCAGTCTTGAGTTGCTAGATCTGAAATCTATACCATTTAGCATAGTGGCAGTGCTACATAACACAATGGAGGGTATCTGTCATGACTATAATGTTATTGGAAATTATTTTTCAAAATAGAGTTCTAGTGGGGTCTGTGTGTATGTGTGTGTGTGTGTGTGTGTGTGTCTTAATTGGATTAAAGCCAACTAGTTTGGGTACTTTGGTGTATAGTAGTTTTGAGATGTTAATTAGGTAAATGTAAGGGGGGGAGTAGAAGGTAAAGTGTAAATTTGCATCTGTTAAAGGAAACCACTCAAGGCTGTGGACGAAATCTTACACCTAGACAGAAGACGTCAAGCAATGTGTTTATTTTCTTCAGCTTACTAATAAAATTGGTGGGGTGAAAGGATGTTATTGTTAGAAGAGGTAAAGTTAAAATCCCAGTGATACAATGGAAAATTTACATTCAAAGAGAAAGCTTAACATATGAGGAACGTTTGAGGACTCTGGGTCTGTACTCAATGGCGTTTAGAAGGGTAAGGTGTGATCTGATTGAAACTTACAGAATACTGAAAGCCCTGGATAGAGTGGATGTGGGGAAGCTGTTTCCATTAGTAGGAGAGAGTAGGACCCAAGGGTACAGCCTCAGAATAA
This sequence comes from Carcharodon carcharias, assembly GCF_017639515.1. Classification (NCBI taxonomy): domain Eukaryota; kingdom Metazoa; phylum Chordata; class Chondrichthyes; order Lamniformes; family Lamnidae; genus Carcharodon; species Carcharodon carcharias. The sequence goes on along the minus strand of NC_054469.1, from coordinate 87,001,022 downwards.
AGGGAAGACCTTTTAGAACAGAGATGAAGAGAAACTTCTTTAGCCAGAGAGTGGTGAATCTATGGAATTCATTGCAACAGAAGGCTGTGGAGGCCAGGTCATTGAGTGTATTTAAGACTGAGATAGATAGGTTCTTGATTGGTAAGGGGATCAAAGGTTACAGGGAGAAGGCGGGAGAATGGGGTTGAGAAACTTATCAGCCATGATTGAATGGCAGAGCAGACTCGATGGGCCGAATGGCCCAATTTCTGGTCCTATGTCTTATGGTCTTATATATATATATATATATATATAAAAGAGTGAAAGGAGATTGTGTGTAGGGTAGAGGAATTTTAAGATCTAACAAATGTGTGTGTAGCCTTGAGCCTGTAAGCCTCAAGCTAATATCTGCAAGGACACAGAGCTGAAAGAAACGCATTTTGAATGTGACTGTCCAAGGTGTGTTTTACCAGGCATCTCTTTAAATCTATGTAATTTACTGTTGCTTTAATGGTGGTGTAACTGAGAGTCAGATTAAGAAGAGTATTTTTTTAGTTATTATAGTGGTAATTTTGTAGATATATGTATGTACTTACAATCTTTCTTGTATTAATAAACATATAATTTAGTTTTATAACAAGCCTTTTGAGACTCGGTGGTCTTATTACTACGGAATTCAAAGCCTGCATCTTGAAACATACAAATTGCAAAAATTGTTTATAATAGTTGTTTCAAGTATCCCTTTGGGAATTGAACAACTCAGCCTTTCCCATTGGCTGTGTCATAACATATCCTCAATGTGAAGACAGGACTTCCTCTCCACAAAGGATGTGCAGTGGTCACTCCTACCAATACTGCCATAGACAGATGCATCTGCAGCAGGCAAGTTGGTGAGCATGAGGTCAAGTATGTATTTCCCTCTTGTTGGTTCCCTCACCACCTGCCGTAGACCCCGTCTAGCATCTATGTGCTTTAGGACTCGACCAGCTCGGTCAGTAGTGGTGCTACCGGGCCACTCTTGGTGATAGACATTGAAGTCCCGTGCCCAGAGTACATTCTGCAACCTTGCCACTCTCAGTGCTTCCTCCAAATGGTGTTCAACATGGAGGTGTACTGAATCATCAGGTGAGGGAGGGTGGGGTGATAGGTGGTAATCAACAGGAAGTTTCCTTGTTCATGTTTGACTTGATGTCTTGAGACTTCATGGGATCCGGAGTCAACACTGAGGACTCCTAGGGCATCTCCCACCCGACTGTATACCACTGCCATCACCTCTGCTGGGTCTGTCCTGCTGGAGGTATAGGACCTACCCAGGGATGGTGATGGTGGTGTCTGGGACATTATCTGTAAGGTATGATTCTGTGAGTATGACTATGTAAGGCTGTTGCTTGACTAGTCTGTGAGACAGCTCTCACAATTTTGGCACAAGCCCCTAGATGTTACTAAGGAGGACATAGCAGGTTTGACAGGGGTAAGTTTGCTGTTGTCATTTCCGGTGCCTCAGTTGATGCCGGTCCAGTTTAATTCCTTTGAGACTTTGAGCCCTTTAACATCTTGGACTGAAAACCCAATTTTTAAAACTTGAGTAAACATGAAATAAACCAGCGGGACTTGTTATGCAAAAAAAGATGGCACATCTTATGGAAGCTGCCAAGAACGATTACTGAATATTACTATTTATAGGGGAGATGACCCAAGATTGCATATCACAGAGTCCTGCCTGCCAATTTGTTCCATATTTACTGCTTGTTCATGCTAAGTCCTAATATAACCTTGTACCTCTCATTGCTGATCACACATGCGCTTTATGAACAGAGTATGCATTCAATGACTACTCAACTTTAAAAAAATGCAATGGGCAGCCATGTTATGTTCCTATTGCCATTCAGTGGGTAATGGGATAAAAATACAGACTCTGCATCATTCACCTGTTTGATATATGTGTTGCCAGTTCTTTGGCTTATATGGAGGATGATTCTCATGCTAGCCTGGAACTGTTGGCAGCTGAGATGCGGAAGGAAATAGTGACCTTTCCTGCCACCGCCTGTGCCAGTCTTTATTGGAGGTTTGTTACAGGTATTCTGACAGCTGATGGCATAACTAGGCAATTAGTTCCATACTGAGGGATATGTCAGGGCCTGCAGGTATAGTTGTTACTGTAAAAGCAATGTAGAATTTGTGTTTGTGTTTCTGGCATGCATTATTTCACTTTGTACAATTTTATTAATTAAGTAATATAACTCTGGAGCTTTTAAAACAAGCCCATGCTTACTGTAAAATTGTTCTGCCAACCAAGACTGTATCAGGCAGCTCGATGCCTTGCTGCTACCTGAGGTAGACTGAATTGTTTCTACTGTAATAGTACGGCAGTTCTTTCACTATTTTCCAAGACCTCTAATGTAATTTCCTTTAAAAAAATAAGGCTCACCTCACACAGGTCTTAAAAATTATGGAAGGGTTTGAGAGAGTGGGTACAGAGATAATGTTTCCTCCTGTGGAGAAGTGCATAACTTGTAACTATTAGCATAAGATAATCACTACGAAGTCCAACAGGGAATTTAGAAGAAACCTCTTTTCCCAAGAGTAGTGAGAATGCAAAATTCGCTATCATATTGAGTGGTTAAAGCATTTAAAGGGATGCTAGACAAGCATATGAGGGAGAAGGGAAGTGATGGTTATGATGGTAGATTTAGATAGGGAAAGCAGAGGTTCAAGTGGAGCATAGATGCTGGTATAGGCTGGTTGGATGGAATGGCCTGTTTCAGTGCCATATATGTAATAATTGGTTACCCATTGACATTTTCTGGCAAAAAATGGCTGAGTTTGTTCTACATTAACATTTCCCGTATGTTCGGATGCCAACAAAATACACAGAATGCAAAAGAGTGAATTAACAGTTGAAGAAAATAGTCACACAAATGACATATAAAAAAAAAGGCATTAAAAGGTCCAAATGCCTTGAGGCTGGAAACATCTGTCAAAACAAGTGAGTATATTGCATAGGTTTACATCAAACTGCAATCCCCAGATATATGTATGTGCATCACATACAGGCACATGCAAGCACACATAAAGAGATTGCCAGCTACATAAAAATGCAAGACATGAGGATGTCCATCCTCTCCACTACACCCCTTCTTTCTTACAAATAGCAATGCTGGTCTCCTAGTGGTCAAGCTGCATCAAGTGAACAGCCTTGTCAGTCACCCAGGCCCAGGAACTTCAAGCAGCTTCAAGGCCCTACAACAAAAGACCATTTGGCCCTTCTTCAGAGCTCTGAAGAAGAGGCAAACATACTCGAAACATTAACTCTATTTCTCTCTCCACAGATGATGCTAGACCTGATGAGCTTTCACTGCATCATCTGCTTTTGTTTCAGATTTCCAGCATCCACAGTATTTTGCTTTTATCCACAGTATTTTGCTTTTATCTAAAAGTGCTACAAGTTATCTTTGCAAACAGCCACCAAGAAGAGGAGAACCAAAGTGTTGTGCACCAGATCAAAGGAGTTTGCATGTTGCATATGACTTGTTGGCTGCATGTTGGACTTCACAGTGGTGCCTTGTCTCCATGATAAATAATGACATATTGAGATGAATTCCTGCATTCGCCCTGAGAACAGTGCAGAATGAATAGTCATGTGCCTCAAATCATAGTAATCACAATGTATTTACAACAATCATTTCTCTTTTTCTGAATGCAACAAAAGACAGCACAGAATAAACACCTAGCCACTAAATTCAACTCATAATTGCAATCACTGCTCTCAGGATAAGCTACCTAAGAAAGTAATTCATCTTTAAACAACAACTGTTCAGAATAATTATCTCCAAAATAGGTGAATTGAGTTATTTCTATTTTTAAGGTTATTATGATTTAAAATTCTGTTGTTAGCACACTATTGTTAGCGTATGAACTGGTGAACTGACTGCACAAATGTTTCAGTGAATACAAAAGGCAGGTAGTGATAAATGGGGATTCACCATTTCATTGCAGCACCGAGGCTGCATCTCCAAGGGAGGTGGGTTTAATTTGTTCCCTTACTCAAATTCATAATCATTGCAGGAGATACCATCAAAAATTATTTCTCTTTGCTATGATATCAAATGAGTTACCTCTCAAACTGAAAGACAAACAGTGACTGAGTTATTCAATTGGACAGTGGGAAGACAAATGCTGGACTTACGAACATATGAACAAGGAACAGGAATAGGCCATTCAGCCCCTCAATCTGCTCTACCATTTAATAAGATGTGGCTGACCTGATAGTAACTTGAAATCTGCATCCTATCTACCCCTGATAACCTATCACCCACCCTCCTTGCTTATCAAGAATCTATCCACCTCTGCCTTAAAAATATTCAAAGACTCTGCTTCGACCACCTTTTCAGGAAGAGGATTCCAAAGAATCATCCCTCTGAGTGCAAAACTGAGAATACCAAATCAGGAACCCTGTTGAGAAAGATTAAACAGTGTTGTTGCCTGTCACTTCCAATCCATAAAAGTACCAAGCTGACTTTAATTACAAGTATTCAGTTCCTTGGTTTGATAATCACATCGGACCTGCACCCTATTGAACAAGTAGAAAAGAAAGCTGAAATGGCTGTTGCAAAGAGTAAGAATTGTAAAAGAAGCTCTTGTGAGCAACAACTCCAGTGTGAAGAGACAAAAACTTTATACACCAGGAGAATAATAGTGAGGCTAACACTAACAGTGCTCACTGTTATTATAGAGTAAATCAGACAACAACATTCCTAGTTTATGTATGTGCAGTAAAAGATTCAAATTCAGGAGCTGCTGTCCAAATCATGCTTCTTCTCCACAGACTGCATTGCAATAGCACTTACTGATAGGCATGGCATTGAAATCCATGTAAGGGGCTGGGCGTAAAATTGCTGCACTCACCCACTAAACATGACAGAAAATGTTAGAGCTGGTGCATTCAGGTGCAAGTGAATTTTTAACCATGTGGTAAATCATAATTACTGCCAAAGAACCTCAGAAGCTTAAAGTTTTGTTTTATAAGCATGAAGTTTCATTACTTCAAAAGTTAATTTTTGTTTTAATTAGATTTTTAAAAATAAAGTGAATTTTGTCTCCTATATCTCCCTTAATCCCGCCTTTCATTCCCTCCCTTTATTTTATTGTTCGTGCATGATTTAAATCTAATTTATATTTCTTGGTTTATACTTTGCATATCTCAGTGAGGATTCTTCAATCTGATTGCTATTGCTTGCTCTGTTCACACACACCACAGCTGTTTGTGAGAGGGCACTGCACTAGACCAATTACCTGATGACAGTAAATTTCTGCTCAAAACACTTGCAAAAAGTCCTGGGCAGCTGAGAGCATCTTGAACAATGAGTGCTGTTCCTTCACCACCGACTGCAAAATCTGAGCTATTACCTTAGGTTTAAGCTGAAATTGGAGAGCAAGAGCAGTCCCTGTCTGGGGAAAAGATCATGTCAAACAAGAGGTAGCTGTCAAATAACATAAGCCCAAGGCAATGTAGCCTTCTGAATTAGTTCTGATCACTTTGGGGGGAAGGGTGCATTGGAGAAATTATTCTTAAAGTATTTTTTATTAATCTTGGTTTTTATCTGCTTTATTCCCTCTCCCAAGACCTGAGTTGGGAGGGAACATCTTAACCTCTTCCTCCATCGAATCCCTCCTATTTATGTTCACAGCCACCCCTTTGACCTTGCCATTTTATATAGCTTCTCCATTCACATTATCTCAATCACAGATAAGGTCAACTCTGAACATTTCCTTGTATCCCTCTCCTGATCCTTCCAACTGCACTTCTTTCTGCATCGGCCCCTGGAAAATACCCCTCAAAGATACTTATAGAGGCACTTCCAAGTTCCCAACTGCCTTAATGTGGGTCCTCTCTTCACCATGATAATTCAGTTCAAACACTTCCTCACCACCAATTTTGATGCCTTGTCCCAGTAAACCCCTTACTCTCTTTCGCTCTTTCCATTCCCCTGGGCACTCTTTCCATTCCCCTGGGCACATCCAGCAGCTTTGCAGCCTTAAGTCTGGTTTTGCTTATTTATTATGAGATCTGGCTGGACCACATCAAGCAGCATATGTGTTTACTCTCCTCTGCCAAAACTTCTCACTACTCCAGGAACATGATGGAAAGCAAAGATAAGTCCTGGTTTCTTTTGTTCACTACTAATCATCTTCTTCAATCTCTCTTCATCTGCCCCCCTGCACCCCTTCCCAACCTCCAACAAATGCAAGGAAGGAACCTATGGTCTTCTCTGTCAATGAATTTCAGAAGTTATATGAGATGACAAGGTCAAAGGCGTGAACATAAATAGGAGAGATTCGATGGAGGAATTCCCTATCAACTCAGTTCTTGGGAGAGGGAATAAAGCAGGTAAAAACCATACAGCTTCTCTGCTGCTTCCCTCCATTCTTCTAGTCCACCAAGTCAAATTTTCCCAATGTTCCCCCACAGCCCCCTATCTTAGTGCAGACCTCAAATCTTTCTCTAGTTATTCTCCTATCTGTTTTCATGGCCTGTCCAAGCTCATCTAGTTCATAAGGCCCACCTTCTGCTCTCTTGAACTCACAACCTTCTAAACCCAGTGGCTGGAGTGGTATATGACTGTCATTAATGAGAACTCAGAAAATCAGCTCTCAGAGACTGTCTTTGATTCAAATCACAATGATACAAAGCTGACCTGGAAGGCAAAGTATTGTTACAATTGGACTGGATGATCCACACACAACTGAATTGTAGCTTGCAACATATCTCCTTCTCATCACCTATTAGCAATGATAATTTAATTGTACACACATCTATCTTAGAGCTCAAATTACTCTAAACTGTTCTTCCATAATCTTTCTGCTTTTTATCTTTTAATTTGACACTTACATTATCTCTCCTAAATGTAGAGAAAATCTAGAGCTATGGGTGTAGGAAGAAACTTTATTCCATTGGGTGTAGGACAAAACTTTATTCCATTCAAGAATAAAATGAGACCACTAGATCAACTAGGCTAAACAGCAGAAAGGTAAATACAGCAGCTCAGTTTCAAAAGTTTTGGTTACTCTCTCCATTAGAAGAAGCATATTGAACCATATGGTTATGGTTCAAATAATCATATTTGAATATATGGTTGTGCATATTCAAACCAACCTTCTTTCCCAAATCTATTGGCTTTATTGGAGTTGGAATAAATAAACCCCAAAAGTACCACCTGCAAAGAAAGAGAGTAGACAGGTACTAAGAAAGCAAAATAGTTGCAACAGAATTACTAAAAATTCACAGTAATGGGATGAGCCCTTTTTCCAATTGTTACAACAGAGAACCTGTAAATCAAATGTGCTCATCCAAGTTAAAGTACTTTCTACCCACATCAACCAAAATGTCTCTTATTCCTGTAGTTCATTGTTGATATTTGTATCATCCATGCTGCTGACACCGGCACCAATCAGCAGCAGCAGCACTGTTGTTTCAGGTTCAGATGCATCAGAAAGATTACCAATGAGTATGATGACTACTTTCCCGAGAAGAGGTGTAGAAAGCAGTTGCAGGAGAATATGGGGAAAGTAATCTAATCACAGCCCCATCCTAACTAATACCAATGACCAATCCTGCTATTTCAAATTGGGAACAGATGCTAATATGGTAGATGGTGACCACTCAAGTTTTTTCTACACCACAAATATATTGTCGGTATTAAAAACATGCAAATCTCCATCTGTTGTCTGGCAACATTTCACAGTTAATTAATTAAATTAACCCATTCCAAGCCCGCCAACAGAAGTGAAAAAGCAATATGAGAAATTAAGAGCACACAATCACAGTCCAAGACATACACTGTAGGCTGTACTGTGGAAAACACCCAGACTAGGTCTGGGTAGTGGAAATATTGTCTGAGCAATTCAATGGTCTTCTCAATGACAGTTCTAGTGGTTGAAATCATGGGCTATATTTGGGTTTAGCTGGTGAGTGTGGGCTTCATAGAGATTTCAAGAGCCAGTTGTAAAAGTATACCTCTTGCCACAAGTCATCGGCATCACAGTTACCATATTGGGTCAAAGACCAGTGGGAATGGAAGATTGCCACTATATGTAGGTGTCATTACATAGGAACATAGGAACAAAGGAACTTAGGAACAGGATTAGGACATTCAGCCCATCGAGCCTACCCATCATTCAAACAGATCATGGCTGATCATCTATCTCTATGGCATTTTTCCCCACTATCCCCATTTCCCTTGATGTAATTAGTATCCAGAAATCTACCGATTTCTGTCTTGAACAGAGCCAATGATTGAGCTTCCACAGCCCTCTGCGGTAGAGAATTCCAAAGATTCACCACCCTCTCAAGTGAAGAAATTCCTCCTCACCTCAGTCTTAAATGGCCTGCCCCTTATTCTGAGACAGCATCCCCTGGTTCTAGACTCACCAACCAGGGGAAACATCCTATCCATTTCTACCCTGCCACGTCCTTTAAGAATTTTCTAAGTTTCAATGAGATCACCTCTCATTCTTTGAGCCTCGAGAGAATACAGGCCCAGTTTCCTCAATCTGTCCTCAAAAGACAATCCTGCCATCCCAGGGATTAGTCTGGTGAACCTCCATTGCGCTCCCTCTACGGCAAGTATATCCTTCCTTAGATAAGGGGACCAAAACTATATGCTGGTCCATCTTGCCTGAGCCAGCTCTTTGAATGAGCTATCCAGTTAATTCCACCTCCTGCCCCTTCTGCACAGCCCTGCAATATTTTTCCCTTCAAGTATTTGTCCAATTCCCTTTTGAAAATTATTATTGAATCTGCTATTTTCATGCTTTCAGGCAGTGCATTCAAGATCTTAACAGCTCACTGCATAAAAATAGTTCCCCTCATCGTGCCTCTGGCTATTTTGTTAATCACCTTGGATCTGTGTTCTTTGGCTACTGATACTTCTTCCACTTGAAACAGGTTCTCCTTAGTTACCCTATCAAAGGCCTCCATTAAATATCCCATTAATCTTATCTGTTTAAGGAGAACAATTCCAGCTACTCCAGTCTCTCCAGCCAACCAAAGTCTCTCATCCCAAGTATCATTTTAGTAAATCTCCTCTGCAACCTCTTGAAGACCTTGAAATATTTCCTAAATTGTGACGCCTAAAATGAAGCACAATACTTTAGCTTAGGCCTAACATGTAATCAAAAAGAGTATTCCTCACACATCAGTAGACATCAATGTAAACTACCCTCCAGTCTAAAAGACAACTGTTCTCTCTGATTCTATGCTTTCAGTATCTTAGCCATTTTCATATCCATGCTAGTACTGCCCCTTTAATCACACAGGCTTCAGTTTTTCTAACAAGACCATTATGTGGTACTTTATTACCTTTTGAAAGTCTATGTATACAACATTAATGTCACCTTGGCCTAAATAGCCAAGTGGTTATGGTACTGGGCTTGTAACCCCAAGATCAAGAGTTCAAATCTCACAATGGCAAATTATGAAACAATGTAATTTCATTACATTGTTCCTGAATAGGAACAGATGGAAATGTGTTTGTACTCGAAAGAGTTACAACATCAATGTCACTACCTTCATCAACTCTCTCCATTATTTCATCGAACAACTTAATCAAGTTAATGAAGTGATTTGAAATAAACAAACCCATGCTGTCATTTATTAAGCCATATTTTTCCAAGTAACTTTTCATTTTCTGTACAATTATTCTCTCCCCACCAGCAACATTAGGTGGACTGGCTTGTAGTTACCAGGTTTATCCCTCCCCTTTTTTGAACAGGAGTGTAGCATTTGCAATCTCTGGCCTCTGCCACTGATAGCATATTTAAGAAGGATTGGAAGACTGTAGAGGGCAGAGCCTCTGCTACTTCTACCCTTATGCCCCCTCAGTCACTGAGGATGCTTTCCATCTGAACTATGTCTGGGCTCTTAGCCAAGAATGCGTAATGAGGCTAGGCTAAGAGCCCAGAAATTCATTAGAATACTGAAACACCTGAGCCCCAGGAAAACATTGCTTAGTTCATAGCTCTAGCTCTCTGATCTATGCTGCCAACTGTACAATATTTATTTACACAAGATAAAGAGGTTTCAAGTGCTTGCAGTTTCTGAATTTGCTACTTTAAAGGGTCTAGATGATTGACACTTTTATTGGCTTGTAGTAAAAATATTTTTTTTAAGAAAATGTAAAGTTATCAATGAATGATTGCTTTTTTTAAAACTTTCTTACACATTATTTTGTCACTATATGATTCACTGGTTCTCTGCAGTGTATTGTGGGTGAATGGGCTTGGAAATGTCATAGTTTGGCATGGGGGCACAGGAGACCATAGGGAGTGGGTGCGATGCATACCTTGGTTTGGAAAGCATGAGGGGCCATATGGCGTGGGTGGGGGATATAACTTGACTTAGAGGGCATGAAGGGACATGGATGGTGGCATACCTTGACATGGGGTGCATGAGAAGGACCTTTTGAACAGCTTACCTTTCAAAAGGTTCCCTCATGCAGACTGTGGTTCATGACACCTCTTTGAAAAGCTTGCTGGACTCCATGAAAATTACCACATGCTAGGACATGCCTATCCCCATAATGGAGCCTGCCAGGTTGGGAAATCAGGGTGCGGGCTTGCGACCCAAACCAGCCTGCACCCTTAAAAGGCACTGTTAAAAATTTGAAACCCCGGGAATGGTGTCGGGAATCCCAGAATTGGGTCTGGTTGCCATTTTTAAAGGTCTGTGTCCTTATTCGTCAAGTGATCTCTACCTTTTCTCCTTGTGGGAATGTGTTTAGTTTGCACCTGAACTATGTCCTCTTTGCAGTCTTCTCGGTGTTCATTTACTATTTTACTTGTTAATGTTTGATTCCAATTAACTTAAGTCAGATTCTCTTTCAACTTATTGAAATTAGCCCACCAACAGTTGATTATTATCACATTTGATCATTTCTTATACACAACTGCTCTAAACCGAATGGTATTATAACGACTGTTCTTCAAATGCTCACCAACTGAATACCTTCATTCCCCAGAAATAGGCCCAACACTGTTTCTTCCTTAACAAAAACAGAATTACCTGGAAAAACTCAGCAGGTCTGGCAGCATCAGCGGAGAAGAAAAGAGTTGACGTTTCGAGTCCTCATGACCCTTCGACAGAACTTGAGTTCGAGTCCAAGAAAGAGTTGAAATATAAGCTGGTTTAAGGTGTGTGTGTGGGGGGCGGAGAGATAGAGAGAGAGAGAGGTGGGGGGGTGGTGTGGTTGTAGGGACAAACAAGCAGTGATAGAAGCAGATCATCAAAAGATGTCAACGACAATAGTACAATAGAACACATAGGTGTTAAAGTTAAAGTTGATGATATTATCTAAACGAATGTGCTAATTAAGAATGGATGGTAGGGCACTCAAGGTATAGCTCTAGTGGGGTTTTTTTTTATATAATGGAAATAGGTGGGAAAAGGAAAATCTTTATAATTTATTGGAAAAAAAAGGAAGGGGGAAACAGAAAGGGGGTGGGGATGGGGGAGGGAGCTCACGACCTAAAGTTGTTGAATTCAATATTCAGTCCGGAAGGCTGTAAAGTGCCTAGTCGGAAGATGAGGTGTTGCTCCTTCAGTCTACGTTGGGCCTCACTGGAACAATGCAGCAAGCCAAGGACAGACATGTGGGCAAGAGAGCAGGGTGGAGTGTTAAAATGGCAAGCGACAGGGAGGTTCGGGTCATTCCTGCGGACAGACCGCAGGTGTTCTGCAAAGCGGTCGCCCAGTTTACGTTTGGTCTCTCCAATGTAGAGGAGACCACATTGGGAGCAAGGAATGCAATAGACTAAGTTGGGGGAAATGCAAGTGAAATGCTGCTTCACTTGAAAGGAGTGTTCGGGTCCTTGGACGGTGAGGAGAGAGGAAGTGAAGGGGCAGGTGTTGCATCTTTTGCGTGGGCATGGGGTGGTGCCATAGGAGGGGGTTGAGGAGTAGGGGGTGATGGAGGAGTGGACCACGGTGCCCCGGAGGGAGCGATCCCTACGGAATGCCGATAAGGGGGGTGAAGGGAAGATGTGTTTGGTGGTGGCATCATGCTGGAGTTGGCGGAAATGGCGGAGGATGATCCTTTGAATGCCGAGGCTGGTGGGGTGATAAGTGAGGACAAGGGGGACCCTATCATGTTTCTGGGAGGGAGGAGAAGGCGTGAGGGCGGATGCGCGGGAGATGGGCCGGACACGGTTGAGGGCCCTGTCAACGACCGTGGGTGGAAAACCTCGGTTAAGGAAGAAGGAGGACATGTCAGAGGAACTGTTTTTGAATGTAGCATCATCGGAACAGATGCGACGGAGGCGAAGGAACTGACAGAATGGGATGGAGTCCTTACACGAAGCGGGGTGTGAGGAGCTGTAGTCGAGATAGCTGTGGGAGTCGGTGGGTTTGTAATGGATATTGGTGGACAGTCTATCACCAGAGATTGAGACAGAGAGGTCAAGGAAGAGGAGGGAAGTGTCAGAGATGGACCACGTGAAAATGATGGAGGGGTGGAGATTGGAAGCAAAATTAATAAATTTTTCCAAGTCCCGACGAGAGCATGAAGCGGCACCGAAGTAATCATCGATGTACCGGAGAAAGAGTTGTGGAAGGGGGCCGGAGTAGGACTGCAACAAGGAATGTTCCACATACCCCATAAAGAGGCAGGCATAGCTGGGGCCCATGCGGGTACCCATAGCCACACCTTTTATTTGGAGGAAGTGAGAGGAGTTGAAGGAGAAATTGTTCAGCGTGAGAACGAGTTCAGCCAGACGGAGGAGAGTAGTGGTGGATGGGGATTGTTCGGGCCTCTGTTCGAGGAAGAAGCTAAGGGCCCTCAGACCATCCTGGTGGGGGATGGAGGTGTAGAGGGATTGGACGTCCATGGTGAAGAGGAAGCGGTTGGGGCCAGGGAACTGGAAAGTGTTGATGTGACGTAAGGTGTCAGAGGAATCACGGATGTAGGTGGGAAGGGACTGGACAAGGGGAGAGAGAAGGGAGTCAAGATAACGAGAAATGAGTTCTGTGGGGCAGGAGCAAGCTGACACGATCGGTCTACCGGGGCAGCTCTGTTTGTGGATTTTGGGTAGGAGATAGAAGCGGGCCGTCCGAGGTTGGGCGACTATCAGGTTGGAAGCTGTGGGAGGGAGATCCCCAGAGGAGATGAGGTCAGTGACAGTCCTGGAAACAATGGCTTGATGTTCAGTGGTGGGGTCATGGTCCAGGGAGAGGTAGGAGGAAGTGTCTGCGAGTTGACGCTCAGCCTCCGCGAGGTAGAGGTCAGTGCGCCAGACAACAACAGCACCACCCTTGTCAGCGGGTTTGATGACAATGTCAGGGTTGGACCTGAGAGAATGGAGTGCAGTAAGTTCAGAGAGAGACAGGTTAGAATGGGTGAGAGGAGCAGAGAAATTGAGACGACTAATGTCGCGCCGACAGTTCTCAATGAAAAGATCGAGAGAAGGTAAGAATCCAGAGGGAGGGGTCCAGGTGGAGGGAGAATATTGGAGATGGGTAAAAGGATCCGTTGAACTGGGAGAGGACTCCTGCCCAAAGAAGTGAGCCCGGAGACGAAGACGGCGAAAGAAGAGTTCAGTGTCATGCCGAGCCCGAAATTCATTGAGGTGAGGGCGTAAGGGTATGAAACTAAGTCCTTTGCTGAGCACTGAATGTTCAGCATCGGAGAGGGGAAGGTCAGGGGGTATAGTGAATACACGGCTGGGGTTGGGATTGGAAGAAAGGGTGGGGACGGAGGGACAGGCAGGGGTGGAGGGTCCTAGATGGGTGTTGGTGTCGATGAGTTGTTGGAGCTTGCGTTCCTTAGCACTTGAGAGAAAGAGAAAAAGTTTCTTGTTGAGGCGTCGGATGAGCCGAAGGATAAAATGAAACTGGGGGCATGCGCAGCTTTGAAAAAGGGTACGGCGGTGCTGCTGGAGGGAGAGGTCGAGTGTGTTCATATGGCGGCGCATGGCACTGAGTGTGGATTTCAGAATGTGACGGGAACAGCAGTCCGAGAAACGTTTTATGTCCCGGAGATACCTGTAATCCTGGGTGGGTTCGAAACATGAGGGGTGGAATTTCAGTTGAAATCCACGTGGGGTAAGTTGGAGACGGAGACAGTCACTGAGAAAGGAGATATGGCTGTGAAAGCGGGTTTTAGTAAACACCTTGTCAAACACTAGGAGGGAAATGGAAAGCAAGGAAGGTGAGCAAGACAACAGAGGGATACGGAAATCTTGTCGCAGAGAGGAACAGAACTTCTTCAAGGAGGTAGGCATTTCTTGAAGAGCAGTGACAGTCAATTAAACACAGAGATAAAAACAAAAAAACTGCGGATGCTGGAAATCCAAAACAAAAACAGAATTACCTGGAAAAACTCAGCAGGTCTGGCAGCATCGGCGGAGAAGAAAAGAGTTGACATTTCGAGTCCTCATGACCCTTCGACAGAACTTGAGTTCGAGTCCAAGAAAGAGTTGAAATATAAGCTGGTTTAAGGTGTGTGTGTGGGGGGCGGAGAGGTAGAGAGAGAGAGAGGTGGGGGGGTGGTGTGGTTGTAGGGACAAACAAGCAGTGATAGAAGCAGATCATCAAAAGATGTCAACGACAATAGTACAGTAGAACACATAGGTGTTAAAGTTAAAGTTGGTGACTGCTTCTTCCTTATTGGGCTAGAAACATACTGATTGAGAAAGTTCATATTTCAGGAACTTCTTTCCTGCTTTCCCCTCTATATAAGGATAATTGAAGTTTCCCCAGTATCACTAATCTATAGATCTAGCATCTTCCTGAAATGTATCGATAAATGTCCTCCTTTATATCTTTCCCACTAAATGGTGGTGAATTGTATACATACCTGGCAAGTTATTAGCCTTTTTATTGATCCTTAATTCTGTATTTGAATGCTCCAGTACATAATTCCTTTCCAGTGCTATAACAATTGCCAACCCCCTCCTTTTTCCCTTCCCTAGCTTTCCTGAATATATTTCAAAAGTATTAAATCCACAATCCTCTCATTGCTTGAGCCAGATAAAGGAATTATAATATTGGATAATGGAAGTTTTTTCCTAAAAAAAAATAGAAGCAGATAAGAAACAGTACTAGATTTTGGCAATGGAATATGGATACACTTCAGCTAATAGACAGGTTAAGAAAAGAAAAATTAATTTTAAAAAATACAGTAGTTCAATTCAAAACTTTTATCAAGAATGTAAGAAATATGGTTATGGGAACAACTTTACAAGCAATGGAAATTCTGAAGAAACTAAAAAATTGATGTTGGATGATGAGAAATCTGCCTCCGTTTCAATGGAAATGCAAGACTGCATGTGAAAGCACTTAGCAACTTATCAAAAGCAGGACGCTGATTTGAAATTATATGAGCAAATTTATAGAAAAGGTTAATCAAAATAACCCTATTTTGCAACAGAGTGTGCCAAGGAATTTTCCAAAAGGGCAAGTGAGTCTATGGAGTAAGTGTAAGACCATTCATTGCCACAGAATGTTAACACAGTTGTCTATCTGTCTCGAAGTCTTTTGACTGTATTACATGGATGTGTAGAATCTCTTTGACCAATCAGAATAAAAAACTAGAACCACTATCTCTTGAAGCCATCAGATTCCATAACCAGAAACCAAGCAGATTGCAGAGCCACCTCTCATAACCTTGCTGATTTATAGTTTTCTTGACTAAACCAATTGCATTCTACCTTAAAGTTTGTATGGATTACAACATCTGTGACAGGTCAATCACATATTATATTCCTCTATTCTAACATTAATAGGCGAAAATAAATAATTCAACAAAATCACACAGTGACCCATAAACATCCATCCTACCTCCCAATCACTAAGAATCCCTATCCTAACCACACATGGGTTGATGCTAGGCTTTACTGCCAGTCTTGACTTTGCTAGACCCACTTTGACTACACCAGATCCTTTGTAGTCTGCTGTTTGGGTAACTACAGCTACTGGATAACACCTTCAGGATCTCCTTCTCCTGACTCGACACCGAGTGTTTTTGCTCCTCGCTCAGTTCTTTGCATTCCATGCTTCTAATTTTGTCTTCAGTACTGTTTGGTCCAGAATGATTCTACTCCCAGCATATAGCCTCTCCCAACTCTCATATGCACTGTCTTCTATCAACCCTGTGGCTATTGTCTCTCCTTGTCTCTCAAGTACATCATTCTTTTCCAGTGCTATAACAGTATTGTTAATCAATATTGCCAATCCCCTCCTGTTTTCCTTCCCTAGCTTTCCTGAATACATTTCAAAAGTATTAAATCCCCAATCCTCTCCTTGCTTGAGCCAGATAAAGGGATTATAATATTGGATCATGGAAGTTTTTTCTAAAACAAAAAGAAGTAGATAAGAAACAGTATCAGATATGGGCATTGTAACATATTTTCTGCATTGCCTCAATTTTAAAACCTAAATATTCCTGTATTAGGCCTCTGATGTGCCATCCATTCCCCAATAGGATAATCAGAGCGGCAATGCAAAGACTATTGGACATGAAAGAGTAGTTAATTTTTCATTTCATTTGCTTAAAACCAGCTAAGTCCATAGTTTTCCCAGTTCAGATGAAAGTTACAGACTTCATCCATTACCTCTGTTTTTCTTTCCACAGATGCTGCATGATTTGCTGAGCATTTCCAGCAGTTTATAGAGTATCGTTATTGTTGTTTACAGCATAGCCGATGGCAGCAGTCGGTAAAATGAGGCTACCTTGCAGCCAGACTGTTTCAATAGTTGATCCAACATTGCTTTGAGGGGGAGACTGAGTGATTCAGCATGAGTGGGGAGGGAGTAGGTGCACCAGCGAAGGAAAAATGGTGCAAAGAGGGAGGGAGGGAGGGAGCCATAGTGAGCGTGGGTGTGAGAACATGCAAGGGGGACAGTGGTGAATGCAAGGGGAGAATAGCACACACAAGAGGAGAGAGGGTATGGGAGGGAAGAGAGTGCACACAGACAGATGAGAGAGCACAAGCATGTGGGGGATAAAGAGAATGCAAGGGGAGAAGAAAGAGGCTGGCATAGATGGGCAT
This sequence comes from Carcharodon carcharias, assembly GCF_017639515.1. Classification (NCBI taxonomy): domain Eukaryota; kingdom Metazoa; phylum Chordata; class Chondrichthyes; order Lamniformes; family Lamnidae; genus Carcharodon; species Carcharodon carcharias. The sequence continues at coordinate 86,984,003 of NC_054469.1, read as the reverse complement.
CAGGAAGAAAGAATTTACACTTACTTATTGCCTTTCATAGGTTCAGGGCATGTCAAAGTGCTTCACAGCTGCTGAAGTACTTTTGAATTCTAGTCACTTTGTAATTTAGGAAACGTAGTAGCCAATTTGCACACAGTCAGATATCACCAGCAGCATTGAACTTTGCACACAGATAACATGTATTAATACTGGTTGAAGGTTTGACATTGGCTAGGGTACCAGCAGCAATTGCCTGCTTTTCATTGAATAGTACCATGTACAACTATCTAAGCAGGTGGACATGGCGTCCACTTAATGCTTCATCCAAAAGATGGCACCTTCAATAGTGCAGTAATCCCTCAATACTGTACTGAAGTGTCAGCCTAGATTATCTCTGGGGAAGAACTTGAACCCATAACTTTCTGAATCACGAGGAAAGAGAGCTATCACCAAGGCTGGCATCTGTCACATCACATAGTCTACAATGTTTCCGTGAATTAGGGAAATGAGAGCTGTTACAAGGAGCAACAGCTTTTTCAGTTTTCCTCTAAAGGATAAAAGGCAACTGCTGGACAAGGCACAGAGCTTTCATTGGATTTCACCCTGAGTATAAAGAGTCACACATGGAACCTACATAAGCATCTGGGCTCTTCATATCAACTTATGGTCTATTTGAACAGAAATGGTTTATACTTAATTAGTGATCCACTGGTATCTGATCATAGAAATTATATTCCTCATATCAATGGCAATTATCTAAAAAGCATCCATTTTGTCTTTGTTGCATGTCATCCCACAGTGCCCTATATATACTATGCAGATGAGGAGAGTTTAAAATGATCCATTTTGTTAGAAAGAACATGGAAAGACAATGTAAAATAAAGGGTATAATTCTAAAAGGGATGCAGGAGCAGGGGGACCTGGGCGCATATGTGCAAAAGTCATTGAAGGTAGCAAAAGAGGTTGAGAGTGTAGTTAATAAAGCATACAATATCCTGATAGGGGCAAAGGATATAAGCGCAAGGAGGTTATGTTACACTTGCATAAAATACTGGTGCGGCCTCAACTGGAGTGCTGCATCCAGTTCTGGGCACCACACTTTAGAAAATATATGAAGGTATTAGAGACAGTGCAGAAAAGATTCACAAGAATGGTTCCAAGAATGAAGAACCTTCAGTTACATAGACAGATTGGAGAAGTTGGGACTGTTTTCCTTGGAGAAGGTTGAAAAGAGTTTTGATAGAGTCATTCAAAATCATGAGCAGTCTGGACTGACAGAGAGAAACTGTTCCCATTGATGGAAGGATCAAGAATGAAAGGGCACAGATTTAAAGTAATTCTCAAAAGAAACAATGAAGACATGAGGAGAAATCTTTTGACAGAGCGAGCCATTAAGATCAGGAATGTGCTGCCTGAGAGTATGATGGGGGCAGGTTAAATCCAGGCATTCATGAGAGAGCTAGATTATTATCTGAAAAGGACAAATGTGCAGGGTTATGGGGAGAGGGCATGAGATTGAATGAGCAATTCCACTCGTGCCAGAGAGCTGGTGCAGATACAACAGGCTGAATGCCTCCTTCTGTGATTCTAAGTTCTTAGGAGATCAGGATTATCTACTACTGGATCACTTTATTGTCCTTAAGCTGCGTCCCTATCTTTCAAGGGGTGTGAAATGTAATTTAAGTACAATGAAAGAGTCTGTGCAAAGAGCAACAGTTATTTACATTTGAAATAGTACTCTCAAAGAGAACAGGGTTTCACAGCTTAGATTTATAGCATACATGATCTCCCAAAAGAAGTGTGCATAAAAGTAAGCAGCACACTCATATTCTCCTAATATCGCAGACTTATTCTTCATTTGCCATAAAGTATGAGAGAAATGAGTGGCTCTACTGCCTAAGTCTGCTATTTCCCCTTTTGTAGCTGCCATATCTGTTTCTAATGGAGGATTATCTTCAGTTCCAAATTAGGCCGCTCTCCTTTGCTGCACCTGCTCCAGAAGGAGCTGCAAGTCTTACCTCCCCATCGACCATGACCCCACCACTGAACATCAAGCCATTGTTTCTATGATTGTCACTGACCTCATCTCCTCTGGAGATCTTCCTTCCACAGCTTCCAACCTTATAGTCTTCCAACCTCGGGCGGCCCGCTTCTACCTCCTACCCAAAATCCACAAACAGGACTGTCCTGGCAGACCGATTGTGTCAGCTTGTTCCTGCCCCAAGGAACTCATTTCTTGCTATCTTGACTCCATTCTCTCTCCCCTTGTCCAGTCTCTTCCCACCTACGTCCGCGATTCCTCTGACACCCAACATCATATCAACAATTTCCAGTTCCCTGGCCCCAACCGCCTCCTCTTCAGATAGCCACTAGGGTATCTGTACCTTGCTTGTCCAATACCTCTACACCTCCATCCCCCACCAGGATGGTCTGAGGGCTCTCCACTTCTTCCTCTAACAGAGGCTCGAACAATCCCCAACCACCACTACTCTCCTCCATCTGGCTGAACTTGTTCTCTCACTGAACAATTTCTCCTTAAACTTGTCTCACTTCCTCCAAATAAAAGGTGTGGCTATGGGTACCCACATGGGCCCCAGTTATGCCTGTCTCTTTATGGGGTATGTGGAACATTCCTTGTTCCAGTCCTACTCTGGCCCACTCCCACAACTCTTTCTCTGGTACATCGATAATTGCTTCGGTGCTGCTTCATGCTCTCAACTGGATCTGGAAAATTTTATTAATTTTGCTTCCAATTTCTACCCCTCCATCATTTTCACATGGTCCATGTCTGACACTTCCCTTCCCTTCCTTGACCTCTCTGTCTCAATTTCTGGTGATAGACTGTCCACCAATATTCATTACAAGCCTTCTGACTCCCACAGCTACCTCGACTACAGCTCCTCACACCCTGCTTCCTGTGAGGACTCCATCCCATTCTCTCAGTTCCTTCGCCTCCATCGCATCTGTTCTGATGATGCCACTTTCAAAAACAGTTCCTCTGACATGTCTTCCTTCTTCCTTAACCGTGGTTTTCCACTCACGGTGGTTGACAGGGCCCTTAATCGTGTCCGACCCATCTCCCACGCATCCACCTTCACACCTTCCTCTCCCTCCCAGAAACATGATAGGGTCCCCCTTGTCCTCCCTTATCACCCCACCAGCCTTCGTATTTAAAGGATCATCCTCCACCATTTCCGCCAGCTCCAGCATGATGCCATCACCAAACACATCTTCCCTTCACCCTACCCCGGCGGCATTCCGCAGGGATCGTTCCCTCTGGGACACCCTGGGTCACTCCTTCATCACCCTCTACACCTCAAACCCCTCCCACAGCACCTTCCCATGCAACTGCAGAAGGTGCAACACCTGTCTCTTTACTTCCCCCCTCCTCACCGTCCAAGGGCCCAAACACTCCTTTCAGGTGAAGCAGCATTTCACTTGCACTTCCCTCAATTTAGTCTACAGCATTCGCTGTTCCCAACGCAGTCTCCTCTACATTGGAGTGACCAAACGCAGACTGGGTGACCGCTTTGCAGAACACCTTCGGTCTGTCTGCAAGCATGACCCAGACCTCCCTGTTGCTTGCCATTTCAGCACACCACCTTGCTCTCATGCCTACATGTTTGTCCTTGGCCTGCTGCATTGTTCCAGTGAAGCTCAACGCAAACTGGAGGAACAGCAGCTCATCTTCCAACTAGGCACTTTACAGCCTTCCGGACTGAAAATTGAGTTCAATAACTTTAGATCATGAACTCTCTCTTCCATCCCCACCCCCTTTCTGATCCCCCTTTTTTCCAATAATTTATATAGATTTTTCTTTTCCTACCTATTTCCATTATTTTTAAATGTACTTCCATCCATTGTTTTATCTCTACCTTTTAGCCTATTTCGATCCCTTCCCCCCACCCTACCCCCACTAGGGTATCTGTACCTTGCTCGTCATGCTTTCTACCCTTAATGTCACCATTAGCATATATCTTAACTAATATCACCACCATCAACACCTCTTGTCCTTTTATCTATGGCATCTTTTGGCAATCTCCATCTATCACTGGCCCTCTATCCAGCTCTACCTGTCCCACTCCCCTTTAAACCAGCTTATATTTTAACCTCTTTTCTATTTTTACTTAGTTCTGATGAAGAGTCATTCGGACTCGAAACGTTAACTGTATTCCTTTCCACAGGTGCTGTCAGACCTGCTGAGTTTTCCCAGGTATTTTTGTTTTTGTTTCAGTTTCTAAATACTGACTTTCACGTCTCCCATCACCATCACAATGTTCCTTTTTATTGGACAAGCCACAGCTGTTTGACAGCACCGCCCTCAACCTACTGTGCTTTAAAAAAAACCTCCCTGGATCGGCTTTTTCTCTGGCAGTAGCCTACGCAAAATAGGAGGAGGGTTTTCTATCACAAGTCATTGCACAGCTTGCCCCACATTATTGTGTGCCTTTGTTAAGTGCAGTTTGAATACTGCTGAAATCATAACATTATGGTTTATAAATAAGTAAACACTTTAGTTTGCTGCTTTTCTTTGGTCCAAATATTACTTTCTTGCTCTATGATCTTTCCATGTATACCAGTAAAGCAATTGCTGTTATCCAGCTGGCACAGAAAGTTGCTTACCTCACACTTGATCTCCCATCAGATCTGTTATAATATCTTGATTCATTTATGCCTATCATTTGGCTGTGCTTCATAAAAATTCCACCTACCGCATCTGATATCAGCCTGAAGGAGGGAGCCAACACAAGCTCTGCTCGTAGCCTCTGTAATTTCACTATTAAAGCTGCCAAGTGTAACTTTATTAAAAAATAGCATCAGCTGATGTCTTCCTTATCCTCAAGATGTCGTTCCTCCTGGTCCCAAGCCATTGGTTTATTTCAAATTTCTCTTTCTCCTCTTATCATTTCTGATGGCATAGTTGCTAGGTTGCCAAGAGAGAAAGCTGAGTTTTACTGCTTATTTAACTTCTCCAACTCTAATCCAATGATCTTCGCAAGGAAACTTATTTTAATACTTCATTCTTTTCTACCATTTGGATCTATAAATTTTGTCCCATCAGTTTTGTTGAATCTTCTGATCTCTGCACTTCAGTAAGCTCCATCATGTTACCCTCCCCTCCCACTGTTCATTATACTAGATAGTCCCTTTCTAACCACTAGCATCTAACCTTTCTCTTTTTCAGAACCATTATTGTCCTTCCCTCTGTTTTAAATCATTATTCTTCAAAACTGTTCCCTTCCTTTTACTACATAAGCTGAACATCTGCCATAGAACATGTTCTTCTTCCCTACGTCCTTGTATTAAAATTAAGAATCATTTCCAGTTCAAATTTTTTTTATCTCAAGGCATCAAAACTATGCAGCTAATTTTTATGGTTTAGGATGTCTCCCAATACTTAATGGAGAAGCAGTTTCTTAAAGAACATCAAGCCTCCTCAGAACAGAAGCCTCCGCTCCTTTGCATATCCTTTAATACAGAATAATGCAAGAGAGACCACATGGGATAGCCTTCTAATAGGAAGTAAATACCAATGCTGTTAGATTATTATTCTCAAGCTGAACATAATAGTCAGACTTAATTACAGTTAAGATAATCAAATAGAAGCAGAAAGAGAGAGCATGTTATTGTTTTATGCATAAAATACTCATTAAATTTCAACGGCTATTCTACAATCTTAGCACCTGTCTGTGTCTTGTAAACAATGGTTTCTTTTGTGAGTTTGTGGTCTCTTTTTGAAAGTTTGTTAGGAGAGGCCTGCCTCCATTTCAACTCTAGCTAATTCAAAGGCATATTTATGCTTTATATTTTCAATCATAGATAAAATATGACACTGATTCACCAATAAGGGTTATATCCCATGGGGGCTGGATTTTGCATTACTCAGCAGGGTGATGGAGGCAGAACAGAAACAGAATAGTCTACTGGCTCCCACCCCTGCTGTCTCTGCTCATTCAATTAAGTGTCAGATGGTCAATTAGTGGCCAAGCGGTGGGAAGCAGGCCAATTGGAGGTGTAAAGGGAGGCTCCATGCCCAATCAGGACTACAGGTAGGCACATTATATGGCAGAGGGGTACTGCTGCAAACAGGGCGTCAGTCACGGCTAAAATTGTAAATGTTTTGTTGTGTGGTAGGCATTCAGATGGTGTTTGGGGATTGTCTAGTCTCCCAAAAGTATGCTACTCGAGTCCATAATCTTTTTCACCAGAAATATTAATTGAAAGCAAATATTTATACATTTGAACCTTGACATGAGGCAAGGGCTTCTGCTCACTTCAAGATCTCTCTTAATACTCAGTCATGTGATCTGACGTCACTATTACATCAGCATCATTTATGCTTCCGATGTTAACCCTTTACTCTACATCTCCTCTGAAGTCTTTATCCCATTCATACATATATTTTTTCATTTACAGGATGTGGGCTTCGGTCGCTAGACCAGCATTTATTGCCCATCCCTAACTGCTCTTGAAAAGATGGTGATGAGCTGCTTTCTTGAAATGCTGCAGTCCCTGTGATGTAGGTACACCCACAGTGCCATTAAGGAGGGAGTTCCAGGATTTTGACCCAACGACAATGAAGGAAGGGCTGTATATTTCCAAGTCAGGATGGTGAGTGGCTTGGAGAGGAACAAGTTCCCCATGTATCTAGTACCCTTGTCCTTCTAGGTGTTAGTGGTTGTGGGGTTTGGAAGGTGCTACCGAAAGAGCCTTTGTGAGTTTCTGCAGTGCATCCTGTAGATAGTACACATGGCTGCTACTGTTCATCGGTGATGGAGGGAGTGAATGTTTGTGGAAGGGGTGCAATCAAGCGGTCTGCTTTGTACTTAATGGTGTCAAGCTTCTTGAGTGTTGTTGGAGCTGCAACATCTCATCCAAGCAAGTGGAGAGTATCCCATCACACTCCTGACTTGTGCCTTGTAGATGGTGGACAGGCTTTGAGGAATCAGGGGGTGAGTTACTCCCCACAGGATTCCTAGCCTCCAACCTGCTCTTGTAGCCATTGTATTTATATGGCTAGTCTAGTTCAGTTTCTAGTCAATGGTAACCCCAGGATGTTGATAGTGGGGATTCAATGATGGTAATGCCATTGAATGTCAAGGAGCGATGGTTAGATTCTCTCTTGCTGGAGATGGTCATTGCCTGGCACTTGTGTGGCATGAATGTAATTTGCCACCTGTCAGCCCAAGCCTGGATGTCGTCCATGTCTTGCTGCATTTGGACATGAACTGCTTCAGAATCTGAGGAGTTGAGAATGGTGCAATCATTGTGCAATCATCAGCGAACATCCCACTTCTGACCTTATGATGGAAGGAAGGTCATTGATCAAGCAGCTGAAGATGGTTGGCCCTGAGCACTATCCTGAGGAACTCCTGCAGTGATGTCCTGGAACTGAGATGATTGACCTCCAACAACCACGAACATCTTCCTTTGTGCTAGGTATGGCTGCAACCAGCAGTTTTACCCCTGATTCCAGTTTTGCGAGGGCTGCTTGCTGCCACACTCTGTCAAATGCTGCCTTGATGTCAAGGGCAATCACTCTCACCTTACCCCTAGAGTTCAGCTCTTTCGTCCATTTTTGAACTAGGGCTGTTATGAGCACAGAAGCTGAGCGACCCTGGCAAAACCCAAACTCAGTGTCAGTGAGCAGGTTATTGCTAAGCAAGTGCTGCTCGATAGCACTGTTGATGAGCCCTTCCATTGTTTTACTGGTGATCGAGAGTAGACTGATGAGGCGGTAATTGGCCAGGTTTGATTTGTCCTGCTTTTTGTGTACAGGACATACCTGGGAAATTTTCCACATTGCTGGGTAAATGCCAGTGTTCGAGTCATCTTGGAACAGCTTGGCTAAGGGCATGGCAAGTTCTGGAGCACAAGTCTTCACTGCTATTGCCGGAATATTTTCAGGGCTCATAGCCTTTGCAGTATCCAGTGACTTCAGCTGTTTCTTGATATCACGTGGAGTGAATCATATTGGCTGAAGACTGGCATCTGTGATGCTGGAGACCACCAGAGGAGGCCAAGATGAATCATCCACTCAGCAATTCTGGCTGAAGCTTGTTGTGAATGCTTCAGCCTTATCATTTGTACTGCTGTGGCGGGCTCCTCTATCATTGAGGATGGGGATATTAGTGGAGCTTCCACCTCTAGTGAGTTGTTTAATTGTCCACCACCATTCATGGCTGGATATGATAAGTGTGCAGAACTTTGATCTGATCCATTGGTTGTGGAATTGCTGAGCTCAGTCTTTCACTTGCTGCTTATGCTGTTTGGCATGCAAGTAGTCCTATGTTATAGCTTCATCAGGTTGACACCTCATTTTTAGGTATGTCTGGTGCTGCTCCTGGCATGCCCTCCTGCACTCTTCCTTGAACCAGGGTTGATCCCCTGGCCTGGTGGTGATGGTAGAATGAAGGATATGTTGGGGCATGAGGTTGCAGATTGTGGTTGCATACAATTCTGCTCCTGCTGATGGTTCACAGTGCCTCATGGATGCCTGGCTTGAGGTGCTAGATCTGGTCAAAATCTATCCTATTTAGCATGGCGGTAGTGCCACACAATGGAGGGTATCCTCAATGTGAAGAAAGGACTTTGTCTCCACAAGGATTATGCAGTGGGCACTCCTACAATACTGTCATGGACAGATGCATCTGCAACAGAAAGTTTGGTGAGGAAGAGGTTAATATGTTTTTCCCTCTTGTTTGTTCGCTCACCACTTGCCACAGGCCCAGCCTAGCAGCTATTTCATTTAGGACTCCTACATCTTCACCAGAAGTCTCAGCTTCACAGTGTTAATCTCTGAGGTGCGTTGACACATTTCCTTTGTTCCAATCTCCATTTGAGGTCGAGGATATTCCATAATCTCCCTTCTGTTGCTGTGATTGTTCTTCTCCTAGGTGACTCATAGATTCACAGACATTTACAGCACAGTGGGAGGCCATTCAGCCCATCATGTCCATGCCATTCATCAAAGATTTGACTGCACTAATCCCATTTTCTAGCGCTTGGCCCATGGCCCTGGAAGCTATGGCAATACAAGTGAATATCTTTTAAATGTTACGAGAGTTTCTGACTCAACCACCCTTTCGGGCAGTGTGTTCCAGACACCCAACACCCTCTGGGTGAAAGGATTTCTCCTCAACTCCCCTCTTAGCTTTCCACCAGTTACCTTAAATCTATACCTCCTGGTTATTGACCCCTCTACTAATGGAAAAAGTGCCTTCCTATCCACCCTATCTATGCCTCTCATGATCTTATACACTTCTATCAGGTCCCCTTTCAACTTTCGTGGGGCAGGAACAGGCTGACATGATCGGTCTGCCGGGACAGTCCTGTTTGTGAATTTTGGGTAAGAGGTACCGTCCGAGGTTGGGAGACTATCATGTTGGAAGCTGTGGAAGGAAGATCTCCAGAGAAGATGAGGTCAGTAACAGTCCTGGAAACAATGGCTTGATGTTCAGTAGTGGGGTCATGGCCCAGGGAGAGGTAGGAGGAAGTATCTATGAGTTGACGCTCAGCCTCTGCGAGGTAGAGGTCAGTGTGCCAGACAACAACAGCACCACCCTTGACAGCGGGTTTGATGACAATGTCAGGGTTAGACCTGAGAGAACGGAGTGCAGCAAGTTCAGAGAGAGACAGGTTAAAATGGGTGAGAGGAGCAGAAAAATTGAGACGACTAATGTCATGCCGACAGTTCTCAATAAAAAGATCAAGAGAAGGTAAGAATCCAGAGGGAGGGGTCCAGGTGGAGGGAGAATATTGGAGGTGGGTAAAAGGATCTGTTGAACGGGGAGAGGACTCCTGCCCAAAGAAGTGAGCACGGAGACGAAGGCAGCGGAAGAAGAGCTCAGCATTGTGCCGAGTCCAAAATTCATTGAAATGAGGGTGTAAGGGTATGAAACTAAGTCCTTTGCTGAGCACTGAACGTTCAGCGTCGGAGAGGGTAAGGTCGGGGGGTATGGTGAATACACGGCCGGGGCTGGGATTGGAAGACGGGATGGGGACAGAGGGGCAGGCAGGGGTGGAGGGTCCTGGATGGGTGATGGTGTCAATGAGATTCCCCGCTTCCTGTAAGGACTCCATCCCATTCTTTCAGTTCCTTCGCCTCCGTCGCATCTGTTCTGATGATGCCACTTTCAAAAACAGTTCCTCTGACATGTCCTCCTTCTTCCGTAACCGAGGTTTTCCACCCATGGTGGTTGACGGGGCCCTCAACCATGTCGAGCCCATCTCCCACGCATCCGCCCTCACATCTTCTTCTCCCTCCCAGAAACATG